>NW_027526407.1:102851764-104241978 GCF_048455015.1 Haemaphysalis longicornis | reverse complement strand
GCGTCCTCATGCTCACATAACCGGTGTTTTAATATGTGCACATAAAAGCAAATAGCACTGTACCTATTTTACAGTTAAGAGAATGCTGTGCCTACACTGAGCTTCACTTATTTCACTGCCCTAGGTAATTGGCAGTCAAGGATGTAAATTGAGTGGCGTGACGACGATGCCGCTTCGCCCATTGGGCAGCTAGAGGGGATTCAAGGACTGTAAAATGAGTTGGGAAGGGAATTTTCATGAGTACATTACAGCATGTTTTTGCGCTAGAAATAAACAGTTGCACTGGCCAACTCTGATCAGTTGTGCTGATAAGCTCCAGAGTATGCTAAATCTTTGCAACTAGGTCGGCCGATTTTGATTGCTGTGTGCCGCTAAAGCTCTGCTTCCCCAAAACTAGTAATTCGAGTAATTGATTTGGGGGTTCAGTGCACCGAAGCTACACCCGTACTAGCGTCGCCACCTGCCTGGTTTTCGACCAACCCGACCGATTTTCTAGACAGCGAGCTGGTTGCCATTCCGTACTTAAAGGGGCCATGCAGACAAAATGCAAGTTTGTTTTATTCGAAAGATTTCGCGTTTTATAGTTCCCCCAGCGCTTGTCCGGCAGCAAATAATGCCGCAATCAATGAGAAAGTAAGAGGACAGGGTAAGGCGAAATGTAAAAAAAAATGACTTTTTTTTTATCGCAATTAGGGAAGTTCAGTTCCTTGTGCACATTTTCCATACTCACACTTTTTTTAGAAAGTTGTATTTCTCGCTCAAAAAAGTTTTTCCGAAAACAAGTAGTAAGTGACCACGCCCCCTTTTCGAATGTGCTCCGTGTTTGTTGTCATTTTTTTCCATCAAAAAACTTCCAGTTTCAGATAAAATCAGCTATATTCACATAATAGTCTGGCAACCATTGCATAGCTGATTTTTTAGCCAAGGCATTCCAAAGACGCCGGGCATGTTTTGTTTACATTTGTGCTTTGGTGCCCCTTGTTCAAACGCCTTGTGTTCCTAGGTGTATTACACCTTGTGTCGGTGTGCCGGGCGCATCAATAACTCGAGATGCCGAGGGTAAACAACGTCTTCGGCAAGCGTAGGTTTCGCGGCAACAGATACGCCCGTGTTGGAAACTCAGCAGGGATCGAGAGACTTGAGGCGCCGAACGCTCAACTGGCAAGCTCCTCAGCGTCGAAGCTTTCAGCTTTTTTGGCATCCTTCGAGGAAGAGAGTCCGCTGCAGAATGACAACGGGTATGCTCTGATGGACATGGATAATATTTCTGATATCATTAGAGTGAATTGTGCGTGCAAACTGTGCGGTGGAAGTGTTGAGCTAATCGAAATTGTGTCGCAGCGTGTAGGTGTTGCCAGCGTATATAGCTTGAACTGTGAGGCATGCAACACTGCAAAACGGTTTCAAACGTCAAGAAAAACGACTCGTGGCCTGTACGAAGCCAACCTCAGGCTAGTTTATGGCCTTAGAAGCATTGGCAAAGGAGCGGCTGCAGGAAGTGTACTGTGTGCCATGCTAAACCTCCCTAAGCCACCGACAAAGTTTGCAAGGTACAATAGCGCGCTACTAAGGCACATTGAGGCGGCTGCCAGGGAATCAATGAAAAGGGCTGCTGAAGAGGCTGTTGAGCTAAATGATGGTGACACGGACATCCCAGTTGCCCTTGACGGAAGCTGGCAAAAGCGTGGCCACTCATCCAATAATGGCATAGTCTCGGCGATCAGCGTAGACTCCTGGAAAGTGTTGGATGTCAAAGTCTTGCAAAGCGCTGTGCAAACTGTCGCACCAATGGCTCTGGGCACAAAGAGGTGTGCCAAAGCAACTACCAAGGCACCAGTGGTGGAATGGAAGTCTCAGGAGCACTGGCGATTTTCTCAAGAAGTGAGCAGATTTATGGCATGCATTACGTCAAATGCCTTGGGGACAGGGAAGGCAAAGCCTTTTTGGCGGTCAAGGCACAAAAGCCGTACGGGGAAGATGTTGAAATATTGAAGCTGGAATGCGTAGGCCTGGTCCAGAAAAGGATGGGTACAAGGTTGCAGAAGCTAAAGAAAGAAAACAAGGCTGGAACGCTGTCCGATGGAAAAGGCCTTTTTGGTCGAGGCCGACCGACTGATGGAGTTATAGATGAACTCTAGACATATTATGGATTGGCCACCAGGAGGAATGTGGGAAACCTTGAAGAAATGAGAAAGGCTGTTTGGGCGACCTACTTCTATTTGTCATCCACCGACAACAATCCATGCCATGGACTTTGCCCAAAAGGGCCAGATACGTGGTGTGCCAAAAACAGAAGTCTGACAGAGAGCAAGCCGTTTGCACACAAAGAAACTTTGCCTGCACTTGTCCTAGAAGCAATCAAACCTGTATGTAGGCAGCTATCGCAGGCTGACTTGCTGGAGAAGTGTCTTCATGGGCGAACCCAAAACGCAAACGAGTCCTTCAACCATGTTCTTTCAGAACGTGCGCAAAAAAACGTCTTTGTTGGGCTGAAAACTCTGAAGATTGCTACATTGGATGCAGTTATTTCATTCAATGGTGGTACCATGGCACGGGCCTACATTTTGAAGTCATTCAGTGTGAATCCTGGGCGCAACACCATCAAGTGGCTGAAGGAGGTCGACAACAACCGAAGATACTTTGCGGACCGAGCGGCACGACAGCTCACGAAAGAGGCAAGACAAGAAGGACGACAAGCTGAAAAGCACAAAAACGACTTTTATAGTGGTTACGAAGCTGGTGCTTTTTAAAGAATGGCTCCGGTGGTGTGTTTGGCAAAAAAGTATTGTTTTTCGCCTCTTTTTTTACTTCATACTTAATTATCTCAAAACAGTGTTTTTTATTACATAGGTACCATTATTTCCTCCGTCTTCCAGAATAACGACCTGATTTTTTTCCCTGTAATCTGCATAACTTGTCACATGTACTGTACTAGAATTAAAAAGATGCTTGCAACTGTTTTTTTGTTACACAACTTTTAATACTAAAATAATGCCAAAATTTAGGTGCTAACGGACAAAAAATCATAAAAAATTGAACTTTTGATCGATGTTCTTAATTCTAGTACAGTTAAAAAACACAAAATTTGAAAGAAAATGATGTTGTCACGGGGCACCTAGACGGCCAATGCTCTATACTGCCATGGCTCATCAAAGAAGACGACGAAGAAGTGGCTAGGTCGCAGCGCGCACTGCGACCCAGCCACTTGCACTATGGCTTTTTCTTCTCTCGTTGGCCGTCTAGGTGTCCCGTGACAATATATACTTTATGTAGATACCTTGGTTAGATGCTGAGAAAAATGTACCTCAAAATGGCCAAAAATGCATGGGAAGTGCAGTGCTTTCCCTGTGCCCTTAACCAATTTAGGTTAAAATTTTGATTCTCCCGCCAAATCGTGCGTTTTAGTGACGTCTGAAATGAAGTCATAGCGGCGCGTATTAAAACAAACTTCCACTGCATCATTCGGCTCTGCAGTTTTACTTGCCGCCAGTCCTCCCAGATGGCGCTACCATACTTAGCCACGGACCGTTGTCCACCGTGGCTTTGTTTTTGAGCGTATTTACACCTGGCTTGTTTTTGTTAGGGTGGAAAGTAATCTTTCTGTGGTATCCTCAACAAACAGGGTCACGTAATACAACGTCGCTTGCGCCAATCGGCCAGAGTCGTTTAAGACAACTCCAAAGCGGCGGACTGCTGTGCAACTAGAACAAGCATAGTGCGCCCAGTACCAACAGCAGTGCGCATCGGTACTTCTACGCTTACGTGCGTTTTCGTAACTTTCATTGTTTACCGCACCATTCTTACTGCTGTAAAAGGAATATGCATTACATTTAGCTGCAAATAGCTCATTCGGCAAGCTTATAAGCCCTGTTTAATTTGCGTTTGCTTTTGCCGGTTTCAGCCAGGTGCACAGATGGGCATAGGACATCATAGGTTCTGTTGCGGGGAATGGGCTAGTGGATTACATGGCCATTCCCTTTTTTCCTAATTATGTAGCTCAGTGATTCTCAAATGGGGGTCCGCGGACCCCTGGGGGTCCGCGAGAGCATTTGAGGGGTCCGCGAAGCCTACCTCAAAGCTTTTACTCCCGCCATTCTTTTCTCGATTTTGCCAGCACTTTCTTGCAATGCAAAAAATGTAGCTTTGTCGCATTACATGTACGTTTAGTTTCTCCGCGTAGACCTATTTTGTGTGCAAACTGTGTGGTGGAAGTGTTGAACTAATCGAAATTGCATCGCAGCGTGTAGGTGTTACCAGCTGGCTTGCACGACAAGCCAGCTATGAGAAGGAGAAAAGCATACACAGAAGAGGCAATATATAGGTGTTTAGAAGAATTTTAGATTCAATACCAGATTGTTTAACATGGCGCGCATCGTCATTAGCGTCAACCATAAAAGGCGGGCATCGAATAAGTGTGCAGGCTACGTAAGCTGCAAGTAGAAATTGTTTGATGTTATGACACCAAACAACATATGCTCCATCTTGGGGTCCCCCATCACTTTAGCAAGCCCAAAAGGGGTCCCTGGGGCAGTCATGGCTGAGAACCACTGATGTAGCTTATTTGAGTGAAGTGTGTGTTAAAAGTGGTGTCAGTATGATCAGTGTCCTTCAATGCTTCTCTGGTCATGAAACTCCCGGCCAAGTTTCGTACGGGGACAAAGGCTACCGCAAGGGGCGCAACCGCAGATCGGAGGGCATCGGGCAGCCACCGCTGCTCTGTAGCCAGACCGGCAGGCAGGAATGCAGTAGAAGCATGCCCGTTCACACCAAACTTTTTCGCCACTCACAGAATGATAAGTCCATTTGAGCGGCCCACGACACGTAAAGCGAGAGCGCACTGCTGATAAGGCGGCAAGCGTCTGTTTTATCTTACTCCGTGGTCCGTTCCCTGCCAAACGCGCTCTGACCACGCCCCCGGCTGCCCTCCGATAAACACCAGCGCCGCAGTGCGGCAGCGAACGAAGCTCTCCCATAGCGTGACGGCGAAGTTTCATGACCAGAAAGGCTTTGAAGGACTCTGGTACGATTCTAACAAGGCAACCTTTCGGATGAACGAAACTTGCATTTTGTCTGCATGGCCCCCTTAAAACCGGCCGTCATTGGCCCATTTTTTGGCCATCGTGCCGCGATTACTTTTTTCGGCATCTTATAAGCGTCAGTTCAGCAACCGCGGCGATAAATATGCGTGGAAAATCTGGGCAAAAACACACGAGCTGAGGAAATACATGGGCGAGATGCAAAGAAGAGATTTTAATGGATGAAGTATGTGTGGTTACTTTTTGGTGCAGCACATTCAGAGCAATGTTATGCTGATCTCTCTATAGAATAATGCTATAATAAATGTGACAGATCGCAGATAATGAATGGCCTCCTACCATTGTCCCTGAAGAAGAGAGTGTATGACAGCTGCATCTTACTGGTACTCACCTACGGGGCAGAAACTTGGAGGCTCACTAAGAGGGTTCAACTTAAACTGAGAACGACTGATTGAGCAACCGAATGGAAGATGATAGGTGTAACATTGAGAGGCAAGAAGAGAGCAGAGTGGGTCAGGGAACAACCGCATGTTAAGGACATATTAGGAGACATTAAGAAGAAGAAATGGATGTGGGCAGGGCATGTAATGCGAAGGCAATATAACTGTTGGTCATTAAGAGTAACAGAGTGGATCCCTAGAGAAGGCAAGCGTGGCAGGGGGCGGCAGATGGTTAGATGGGCAGAGGAGATCAATAGGTTTGCAGGGATAAATTGGTTCTAGTTAGCACAGGACCGGGATAATTGGAGATCCATGGGAGAGGCCTTTGCCCTGCTGTGGGCGTAGATAGGCTGGTGATGAAATGGGACAGAACAACTCCTTTGCCACTAAGTCACTGTGGCAAGTTTCCCGAACAACTGCATTTCTTCCCTTGCCCTTTGGCAAGACAGCTGAGGCCTATGCACACTACTGCAGGGGCTTTGTGGAGACGATGCACTCCCTGGACGCCACCAAGAAGTGGACCACCAAGCTGAGCAGTGCGGGGCTGGTGTACGTGCACCACGGCCGGGACGTGATCGCCCACACCTTGGGCTGGAAGGTGTCCGACCCCAGCGTGGAGGCCATCTACGACAAGGTGTACGAGAACTTCATGGAGGAGATCGACGCCATCGACAATGGCGTCAACATCTGTGAAGGGGAGCCGCGGTGAGCAGTCGGCCAGTGGGCTCCAAAGTGCCTTGAACACCTCAGAGTTGCGCAAACTTGACGCGGACACACTAGAAAGTCTAGGCCTTCTTGTTCTGTCCATGTCGAGTTTGCGCTGCTCCGAGGTGTTCAAGAACCCCTACCAAATACCGCATTTATTCGACTATAAGGCGAGATTTTTTTTTTATTCTCCAAAAACTGTAGTCTCAAAGTCATACCCCACCTTATATTCGTAGCTCGTTATATATATTAATGACGGTTCGCCCCGTTCTATGTGAGACGTTTATTGGTTGTACTGCTTGTGCATAGTTCATTTGTCGATTTCATTGCCATTTCCCACACCTTCCATATTCACTCCTTTCTCTTTTTATCCCCAGTACCCTCTCCCCAGTGGGGAGTAGCAGGCCCACGATCACTTCGTCAGGCCGATCTCTTCTCCTTTTCAATAAACAGTCTCTCTCTCTCTCTCTCTCTCTCTCTCTCTCTCTCTCTCTCTCTCTCTCTCTCTCTCTCTCTCTCTCTCTCTCTCTCTCTCTCTCTCTCCCTCTCCCTCTCTCTTTCCTCTTTCCCTCCCTCTGGACTCCACCCTCGCCTTACAATCGTGACTGCTGTATAATCAAATAAATACGGTTGTAGCCCAATTGTCAATTTTTTTCCAAAGTGTCTGCTGGTGAATGGGGCCGCTGTGCTGCGGCTTCTCGAGGCTCAACTTCGAATCCATAGTTGCCACTGTCTGGGAGGGCAATATCCCTGAGACTGTGTGCAAGCAAGTCTGTTAAGGTTAATCTACAAGCAGGGTGTCCTCTGATAAGGAGAACTGTAAATTATTGGGGAATACGGGAAGTCTGGAATAAATTGGGGAATTCCAGCATTTCCCCTCTAAGTCAGGGAGAAGGAATCTTCTGATTGTATGGAAGGGCGTGGGCTGGGCCTTGTGTCTGAGACTCAACTGGCAAGGCTGTGATGCCTATAGTGATTCATGTGTTTAGAGTGCATGCCTAGCGGTTGATGACTGTCTCTTTATATTCATTCCTGCAACCACATGAGATGGAAATATATTCCTTCCTGCACCCTTTACAGCTCAATAAATGTGGCATCTCTCCCTCTCTCCTTTCCTCCCCCCCCCTTTCCCCCCTCTCTCTAGTTTCTGAAATCCTGCCGCATGTTTGGAGTGCCCCTGTTTCACGAACAGAGCCATTGCCTGTTTGTTTCTTAATCGTGGCCTCCTTGTGCACACCTGGCATTGGGCGTTAACGGCGGTCGTGACAATGCTTGTTGCAGCTACCGGATCGGAACGAACCTGAGCTCACGAGTGGGCCACCTCAACCCTCCCTGGAACGAGCCCGACCCCAAGCCAGACGTAAGTGCAATCCGTGGCCCAGCACTGAAAGCGGGCACTATACGTCCTGCCGTGCTCTTTTTTTTTTTTTTTTTTTTTTTTTCATGTTCACTTGCAAACTAAGAAATTCACCGTACTAGCGAACATTAACACAGAGACAGAGGTAAAAGGGAGACGAAACGCACGCTAGAACTTCAACTCAGTTTGTGCAGCAGAAACGCAGAAAACGTCTGTGTGTACACGAAACGTGGAAAGGGGGAAAATACAGTGAAAGCAAACAATGGTATCGCACACGTCGCACTTGCTCACATCACAAAGCCACATCACAGTGCCGGCCGATATCACGCGGCGTACGTTAAGCCTACACGTGTATGTGGCTATCACCCCTCGCCCGTGCGCAACCTGCTCCCCCCTCTCCAAAAAAAACGATTTCCTTTGCGGACAGCACCAAGGACGGTGAACTGACACACCTTTCCTCTGCTCTGCCTATCATGAAGGCCTCAAAAATTTCTCGTTCTATTTCCGAGGAAGCCCTGTACAAGATGCGCGTCTGTGAGAAACCTTTGCATCTGTGTTAAAGGAGCCATGAAGAGAAAATACAACTTCGTTTAATTTGAAAGAACTAAGATTCAATATCTCACGCAGCTCCATTACAGCCCCAAAACATGTTTTTTTAACGAAAAAAAGCAAGCATTATTTAAAAACTTTCAAATTTGGCGCCACAGGGACGTGTTATGAGCAAGAGTGACGTCATACGGGTCGACAATAAAACATAATTTTCAGTGCGTTAGCTGCACGTTAGCATTCAAGCGATGCGCGGTCACATGGAACTAGAGGCCCCATTGCAGGCGTCCAGTCATGTGTCGTCGCGACAGGTCAATTAGGCGGCCACCAATCGCACAAACGAGGTTCCCTGGCGTCATAGAAAAGTTGCGGGAAATTGGCTAGGGGGTCGCCATGGCTTCACACGTTTTCTTTAATACCTCCGATATTTGTTCCAAGGTTGCGATGATATTGGTATCATTGTTATCTGGACTAAGCAGTCTTTCTAATCTACCCAACTTGTATTTTGTCTTCATGGCTCCTTTAATGTTCACTAGTACGATGAATTCCGTAGTTAGCAACCAACTCGCTCAACTTGGCGCCTTCTTTACCTGCTAACGTGGCCTCGTGAATACAGATGCCATTGTTGTAACTGTGCCTGTGCTTACTGTGTCAAAAACAAACTCGAAGCAGCTGATGTGCCAGTCCGCATAGTGCCGGTTCAAAGCTAACACTTTGCGATCACTAATGTGAAGGGTGAAATTGACCATTTCTTAGGGAAGCTCGAGCAACTGGTGCAAAAAAAAATAAAAAAAAAAATAGAAGAAGCCCTCGATATCACTTTGACAAGAAATGTCTTATGGCGCCAAAAAAAAATGCAGCAACAAACATAAATGCCTGAGTCATGGTTCGGAAGGAACTGCGCAACGTTCACATGCATGCACGCTGCTGTGCAAAAATTTGAGGCTGGTATCCACCGAGTGCAGGGGAGTTCACACGTTATATTTAATACATAATGTCTCGCATCTAACATTACTGGTACAGTAGCCGACCAATTTTTCTCTTACCTGGAAGGGAATGAAAAATAGTCCGAATAAAAGAGCAGTCCAGAAAAATCTGTGAGCCATTACTCTCCTATGGGACAACTGGCAGTTCCTCAGGAAAGTCCATCGAATATCCAGCAAGCAAGCCCGAATTTTTGGAGTCCGACGAAACAGTCGGCTGCTGTAGTAGTATTCCCAAATGGCTTCTGTCAAGGGTAAGTTGTGCCTCAATTAAAAAATTGTTTCTGACGGGAGCGCGTAACGTTTTAGCACCGAGACTGCTGCATAATAAAAACGTGCAGCCTTTAAATCAACATTTTTTCATGCCTCTTCTAAATGCCCCATATATAACTCAGAAAAAAAGGCGCAAGTTTAGAGTAGGGCAAATTTTTTCAGCCGTTTAATCAAAGCAAACGGCTTCGTTCATCCTGCCGCCGATAAGGTACCCTTGTCAGCATTGCAGGGAAGCACTTTGCCACCCTCCCACTGGTCCTGAATTCATTGTAGAGGGCACGTTTCGACCACGCTTTCAGTGGAGCATTCCTTGTATCATTCAACACCATTCAGACTATATTTTCTTATTTTTTATTTTTATTTTTTAACATGCCTAATTGAATGACAGCGTCTGGCGGCGACATGCCGTCATCCTGTGTTGACGTGAAACAGAGTTTTGTGTCGCTCAAGTTTAACGAGCTGTAAAATTAGTTCTAAGCAATGCATCCAAACCCACTTCCTATAGTGCATTCACCAGTGTTCATAGTATCAGATAATATGAAGATTACTGTTTTATGGCCAACACTGTTTTGTACGTTGTTCCTCCAAAAAAAGGCTCATTATCTCTGATTATCATTCTAACTGATTGACTTACTCAAAAAAAATGGTGAAATGTTTGAAATCATTGGGAAAAAAAGCAGCAAGACTGGCACGTTTATTCATACAGTTCACTTAAAAATTGAACGAAATTGTTTTAAGACCCACGTCCCCCCTTGACGTCGGTTGGAGCAGCGAAAAAACGGCTTGCCCTTGCTGGCTTCCTCCCCCTTTTTCGTTCCCGGCTGCAGGAGCAGTTTGGGAAGGCCATGCGGCTGGCAGGCGAGGAGTTCCTCGAGCGGGTGCGCTTCTACGCTACCAGCTGGCTGCCCGCCCGCGACCTGGTCCTGGCAGCGCTGCAAAAACGCCACAAGGTGAGGGGGGCCACCAGCCGGGCATTGCAGGCACGGCTGCCGACCCACGACGCTGGAGGGAGGCGCCTTTTCATTGTACAATTTCTGTTTAACACGTTTCTTCTTTGAAGGGGCTTTGTTGTTTACTTTATTTGCTTTATTCGAGAGATTTCGCGATTTGTGATGCCCCCACCCAGCGCTTGTCCAGAAGCAAGTTAGAGTTTAGAAGTTGGAATTTCGATTCTCCTGCCAAATCGTGATGTCTGCAATGATGTCATATTTCCTTGGCGCCTTGTTTGCCGTTAGTCAACCTAGATGGCGCCACCATACCACGATGGACTGTTTTTGCCTTTGTTTCTGACCGTATTTGTACCTGGCTTGTTTTGAAACATTGTGTTCACTCGACAAATATGGTCACGTAGGACACCATCGCTTACGCCAATCGGCCAGTGTCATCTGAGACAACCCCAAAGCGCCACAGTACGAGCAGCAGTGCACTTCGGTACTTCTATGATTACGTGTGCTTTCGTAACTTCCACTGTTTAACCTCACCATTGTTACTACTATAAACAGAATGCCGCCTAAATGTAAGCACAAATAGCTCGTTCGGCAAGCTTATAGGCCCTGCCTAATTTGCATTTGCTTTTGCCACCCTCTGCCAATCGCAGAGCTGTCTGGTATGACATCATAGGTTCTGTTGCGGGAAATGAGCTAGTGGGTCGCACGGCCATTCGCTTTTTTCCTAATTATGTAGCTTATTTGAGCGAAGTTGATGTTAAAAGTGCTTCCAGCATGATTCTAACCAGGCAGTCTTTCGAATGAACCAAACTTGTGTTTTGTCCTCATGGCTCCTTTAAAGAGAAGGGTCTTTCTTGGGCTAGTTGAACACAGAAATTTTGATCTGTCTGTCTGTCTGTCTCCCTCGATTCAGTGGCCCTGTCAAAGCTAATGCAGAGGTTGAACGATGCGCTTATATACCCACAGACATTTTATACCCACAAACAAATTTTATATCTACAATCAGAATGAAAAACTGCCTATGTCCCCCAATTTTCATCGTCATAACTGTGAAAATAAACTTTTTGATCAAAGACCCATGTGCCTCCTTAAAAAAAAATGTGCGCCAACTTTGAGTCAATCATACCAAGGCCACTGACAGTGGAATCTTTTTTGCAAGGCCTTGCTTGCATGCGAATAGAAATTTTTTTACCTCTGTTTCGTCTTTTTCTTTTTTTGCGCAACCGGCTTGCAACAATTATCAGTTATAGCGATGGGATTTCCTTGTCATTTGGATGTTGTTATAAGTGGACTAGACTGGAATACCCTCCTGCTTGAGGGCCTTTAGATGTATCTTGAATGGGTAAATAACTGAAGGGTCTAGCACCAAGTCACCAGTCAGACTTTCTTTTTCACGGGCGTCACCGGAGGCGTGCTTAGGTGCAGCCCGTGAGGTCGCAGTGTCGAGAGCAAGCCTCGAGCTCCTTACTTGCCTGCGGTCACCGTGACCAGCGGCAATCAGGTTTGACACCCACAGAAGAGTCCAGTGGGCTCCAATCTGGGACGAGGAGGAAAGAGGGGCTAGGTGCTGGACAGCTTGTTTGTGCAACGATGAACACGTGGGATAAGAATGGGGTGGAGTGCATTCGGCAGGCATTCTCGATAATGAATGCCAGTTTACTACTATCACTGGAGAAGAAAGTGAATGGCAGCTGCATCTTACCGGCACTCACCTACGGGGCAGAAACTTGGAGGCTCACTGAGAGGGTTTAACTTGAATTGAGGACGACTCAGCGGGCAATGGAACAGAAGATGATAGGTGTAACATTGAGGGACAAGAGGAGAGCGGAGTGGGTCAGCGAACAAACGCGTGTTAAGGACATATTAGTAGAAATTAAGAAGAATTGGACGTGGAAGGGCATGTAATGCGAAGGCAAGAAAACCATTGGTCAAGGGTTACTACAGAGGGGATCCCTAGAGAAGGCAAGCGTGGCAGGGGCAGCAGAAAGTTAGATGGGCAGATGAGATCAAAAAGTTTGCGGGGATAAATTGGCCGCATTTAGCGCAGCACCGAGATAATTGGAGATTAATGGGAGAGGTCTTTGTCCTGCAGTGGGCGTAGATAGGCTGGTGGTGGTGGTGATGATGATGATGATGAACACACGCACACTTGCAGCCTGTGCGAGGAAACAAGCTTGGCTGTTGTTACCCAAGTTTGCCACCCCCATCATCCTGGCTGAGTCTGTCTGCCTGTCTCCGGAGGACAACACCCATGCTTCATTCACAGTAGGCACACACTCACTGTGTCGTGGGCACAAGCTAAGTGTAGCAAGATACACATGCGCTCATGACACACGTGCAACATTAACAAACAAGTAAAATCTACCGCAAATCTATACACCAATGTATACAATGACACCCCATGTTACATTGTCATGGGAGCTGCGAAAATGCACTCTGTAAACTGGCCTCTCAAGCCCTGCTTACTTACCACCAGTCAAATTGACGCCATTTAAAAGCACAAGCACAGTGTTCATTTTGAATCTTTATTTTTTGTTTGTTTGTTTGTTTACATCATCTGCTGCACGGTTTTTAAAAATCAAGAACGGGGCTTTAACTTCATTTCTTCTTGTTTTGAGGGAGCATGTTTGCTGTTGCTTGGTCTCTGAAAGGACAGATGCCAGAGTGACAGAACCCGGCCAGTACTGCGAGTGCAGCTTGACAGAAACCACGAGCCTTTGTCACGTTGATTGCTTCTTTCTTTTTTGGTGGTGAGTACTCGACAGGCACTTGCATACTGGCGGAATGTTCCGGTCGAGAGAACTCGTGCATGGTGGGCCACAGGAGAAGGTGGTTGTAGTTACTCTGTGACTTCAAGCGAAGTGTGCATACCAAATGGCTTTTTATGCTTTTTTTGTTCTCCTGTAGCCCAGATAGCAAGCAGGGGGTGGTGAGTGTGGACCCTGTTGAACAGCTGATTCCTCTTTTTATTTTGCATGGTTTTTTTTTTTTTTTTTTTTGTAACCCAGCTTTGAAACAGTGCACCAACTGCCCCATTGATGTTAACCAAGAGAGGGGAAAGAACGGTCCCCTGCGGCATGCCTTGGCCTCCAACAGGGGCAGGGGCGATTGTGTGTCGCCAACTCAAGGAGCAAAACCTTGCTGCCTAATCTCGAGCGTTGCGGTTGGTCGAGCGCTTGTGCGTGCGCGTTTGTTTCATGCCATGCAGGTCGGTGGTGGCGATGGGGAGACGGCAAAGGGGGTTGGCAGCAGCGTGGTGACCCTGTCGCAAGGGGGCTGCCCCTGGAAAGAGCACTTGCTGGCTCTGGAGGAAGAGCTGGACATCCCCGGGGAGGTCAAGTTTGTCCTCTACCAGGACCAGGCAGGCAGCTGGCGCGTCCAGGGGGTGCCCCGTACCAGCGGGTCGTTTGAATGCCGGTGAGCGAGGGGGCTGTGTTCCGCCCTGTTCGGTGCTCTCCTCGGGAATTTTTGAAAGGTGGACATTTTCAAAAAGTTTCTCAAAAAGTCCGCAAGAAAGGGCCACGAAAATAATTGCCCCATGATAAGTAATAAAGAAAACAGACGGGCCTTTCACAACGGCAGCCACTGTCTCCAGCTATCTACACCGGTGGGAAGATCATAGGAGCATAGGACGGCTATCTTGGATCCGCCAATGGCTTACCTCCAACAAAATGGGCACTGCCCATATTCTTGCCCGCTTTGGCAGCTGCCATTCAGTTCCATTGGCACTGTGTAAAAAAAAACAATTTACACACAGACATACTAGGACGAAAAGGTCAACAACCACTTCCTTTACCACACAGCGTATCCATTACGTTCCCTGGTCCTGAAACATGGCCATGTTGAAAGCAGAAAAAACTTTGTTCCCGGCGAGCAATTAGAATTAGAATGTGCGCAACTCACGACGCAACAGTTTATTTTGGTTTTATGTGTGATGTCATGCTGAAATGTGCTGCGAGGAATTTTGAATTTGGGATGTTTCTGCAACTGACGACAACTTTTCCCTGGCCTTCACCCAAACGAGTGATGTCCACCGTGGTCGCTAAATCCAAATTCTTCCGTTTTGTTTCGCGACCATGGCTCCAAAGACATCCCGCCGCGAACAAAACGAACATTCACCATACTATAGTGACCACCACGCTTCACTGGTCTCCATGTCAGCAGAGCACGCAACGCTAGGTCGCAACGCCTCCCCTCAGTTTCCCCTTCCTCTTTCGCATCCCGTCACACCCTGCGTTCTTGTGATCGTGAGGCTAGCGCATCGAGCAGGTGTTGAAGGCATAGAGTTTCTTAGTAAGTCTTGAAGGCAACCCAAGTGATGTGGCGTGCGAGAAGTCATCATTGTCATTGCCCACAACTCCATCAGGAGAAGCGTACTTGCAGAGGCACTTGCGTAGCAGCATTTGAAATATGGAATGGGACAGTAGACGAGAGTTCGATACACGCATACAAAACTGCTATACTTTTAAGTGCACAATACTTTAGGGCCGCTCTTTGTCGTCGTAGCTTGCTCGCTGGACCCAAGTAGAGCCACACGGCGTTCCGTTGTCGCGGCGTAACCCAGAGGCTTCGAAAGCCAAGCGGTTTATGTAGTCATAAGCGTTCGAAACTCGTGAACCGCTGGCACTTGTCCTACATCTCCCTGTTGTTTAGCGCAGAGAAAACTGTAGGTACATTTGAGGGGAAATATACGTAATTAACCACCAGCACCTGCGTTCATTTAGTTAGGAACACTCATTGGGTTGCTTTTTACAATAGTAGGCTGGAAAAAGTGGCAGTGCAACGCCCACACGTGCGGGAGGAAAGAAAAGCAAGCACAAAAAGAACAGAACTCCCGCTGGCGCAGTTTCAGGCAGGGGGCGTGCGAGCACTGCGAAGGCGGGAAATTTGAATTGCACTGGGTGGTAGCAGTGAGCGGATAACTGCGGTACAGCCCATTACGGTGAATCACTGCTCTGCACTTCCGACAGCTTTCACGTTGAGTGGAACGGCTTTAATTTTTTATTGCATAGGATTTCCACGGAAATGTTTTGACTGTTCGATATATGCAATAATTACATATGTCCAGGTTCAGCGTATCTGGGATCGACTGTATTGCAAAGAATGGTGGCCTTAAGACCTTCCGAAAAGGCAGTTGAAGTTACGGGGGAGTCGGGTAGCCGATGCCATTCCCTCATCGCTCCAGGAAAGAAACTGAGCCTGAAGCAGCGACTGTAGGGCATTGGAGGTGAGATTGAGTGCGTGCCGTGACGGAGCCTTGTGGTGCAGGGTGTTCCTGCCCGAGGAGTGGCGGGGCCTGCGAGACGAGCAGCTGTGCCAGGTGGCGGGCATCGAGGGCTGCATCTTTGTCCACGCCAGCGGCTTCATCGGGGGCCACCAGACCAGGGAGGGCGCCACCCAGATGGCCCTGCACACCCTCAAGGCCACCGCCTAGGACAACCACCACCCGGGTGACGGGGGGGCCTCAGACGCTCGGCCAGGTGATGTGCGGCGTTTGCCAAGCAAAAGTTTGTCTGTGTAACCACTGAACGCCACTGTCAATGCCGTTCCAAGTGAACGACATTAGCTATAACTAACATTCGCTTTGCCCATGCAGGTCCACGCTGCAAAGGGAATGTCATTTGATAGTGGTAGTAGTGACGGTTAGGTAACTTGCACAATTGCAGTGTAATAGTGTAAATGCATCCATAATGTTTTTATACGCTCTAATAGTTTGAAAGCAAAACAAATTGGCTTCTTTTTAAGCAAGAAAGAGAGCATTCCTGTTCAGTAGAACGGAAAGTTGAGCTAGTTGGGTCTGATTCATAATTAGAGCGCAGAGCACTATATTAAAGCACTGTATCAGTCAAACCAAACGCTGCTTAAATGTGAGGCAGCGCGAGCATGAGAATTCCACAAAAGGAACGCCGAACTACATTGTAAAGCCTGCAAAGGGAGCCAGCCAGCCTGTGGGAGCGCGACAGCAGAAAATGTGCACAAAGATGGCACGTGTCGACTCATCATGGAAGCCTACAGATACGGAAATCAGGAGACACAAGCGTCGCCCTGGCAAAGCCAGGAACGTTTGGCGTTACCAGCAGTTATTAGTGGTTTCCGAATACTCGAAACTTCAAAAACCTTGTGAGCAGTGTTTGCTATTCAATTCAATTCCAAGCATGCACTGTTTTACCATTTGAACTCTCCGAAGTTTTCAATTGTTTATAATTCAACAAGTTACGGAGCAAAAGTGGGCTCTACCGCTTGGCATGGCCTGTGTGGCTGGCTTGCTTGCACGACGCCCGAGCAGTGCAAGAAAAGCTTAAAGTAGAAACTAATATAAACCATATGCGTAATCTGGCTCGGTTTCGACAAAAAAAAAACTACCATTTAAGGAATGAAGAACTTTGGGTGTTCTCTAGGGCTCGTTTGAATACAGGGAAAGAGTGGTTACCAATACTCTGCCCTCCCATTTAAATGCATTTGAGTGTGCTGATTTTGATGTGTACACATGTTCGAAGCCTCAACAACGTGCCATGCACAGCAAAATGTCTGGTTAGCCTTTTTTCGTGTCTTTTGTTTGCTTTTTTGTTTGCCTATTTTTGTGCACCCGTTGAAGATAACGGGAAATTACGTGTGATGCAAAGAAATGTATTACCGGAAGCCGTTTATCGTTTATTTTCCTGGTTTTCGGTGTTATAACCGCGTTCGCCTTGTCACGACGCTGCTGTTGAGTAGAAAGGGGACTGCGGCCTTGTCCAGCTGTCTACTGCAGCTTTTTTCCACCGCTCTTTTTTCTTCTGTCCGTATTTATGAAGCAGAGAAAGTTGTAACGCAAATAAATTTAGTTTTAGGTTTAAATTTGTGTGAAGTTGCTAATTGCTCTCGTGTTTTTCTTTTCTTTCTCTTTTTTAGGTGATGCCACGGGACAAGGCAGAGGGTTGAGTTTGTAAAAAAATAAATTTTATGTATCTGTGTTCAACCCAACACGTGTCAGAAGCCTTTGCTGGTGGAGCTACAGGCTTTGCCTGCGTGCATGCATTCGGTGAGCATGCATGATCAAATACACTGGGCTCGCATGAGCGCCTGTATTTTTTCGAGACCTGGTCACTCAAGCCACTGCGCGATACATACCAATAATGGAATTGTTGACCAAGAACGGACACCTTACGTGCGAGTAACGGAATTGCTGTTTGGACAGAATGGGTGCTTTGCGTGAAATTCCGAGTTGCATGATAGAAACAGTGCAAGGGATATAGGACGAGAAAAGCTGACAAGGACGGCCACTGGCTGGCGACTAAATTTTATTGAAAGAACCAGTGAAATATATATGAAAAAGCAAGAGCGCAAGCAAAACAGGAAAGGCAAACGAAGGTTAGAAAAAGATAATCAAACAGAGGTGTCGCCCACCGCAGCCACACCGCCCAAATAACTCATCTCTTCGGCATGCATCGCTATTGACGGCATGCTTACGCACGAGTCCTTCATTTTGTAGATTGTGAACGCCTCCATAACTTCACGTGTGCGTTGATCCGGGTGCCTGGTCACAATCGAGGCATGGTCGAGCTTAGGCGAGCAGCTATGTTTTCCACAATGAGTAGCGAGGTTGGTCCCCTGGAAAGTTTTGAGCAAATTGGCATGCTCGCGTAGGAAATCGTTGATGCAACGCCCCGCGTCTGCCCTATGTAGGACTTCTCGCAGTACAGTGGGACGTTGTACACCGCAGAGAGACTGCATTTCGTGTAGGGCCAACGTCCCAAGCTACGGTCGTCGCTGTTGACCTTTCTGCAGAGTTTCGAAAGCTTATTGGGGGCGGAAAAAACCACTCTGACACCGGCCCTCCTTCCAGTTTTCATAAGCTGGTGCAAGTATGGGATGACGGCGACCCTTTCTTTGTTGCGGGTTTTCTCAGGTCCGCCTTCCCAGATTTCATTCAGAAAGACTGTTGCGAGGCTTTTGACCAACAGTTGTTGGTCGAAACGTGTCAAACTTGTTGGTCTTGCTGCTTTTTTCTCTTTTGATTTCAAATATGCCATTATTTTTTTTTTGAGTCAATCAATTACCTCCCAAGATGATTAGAGATAATTAGATATTTTCGGTCAAACAATACAAAAAACAGTGTTGTTTGCCATAAAACTGTAGTCTTTGTATTTTCTAGTGCCATGAACCCTGGTGAATGCAATAACCGAATCAGTTTTCTGATGTATCGCTTGGAACTAATTTTACAGCTCATTAAACTTTAATGTTTGAAATGGGCATTCGAAATGGTTCCTTGCCACTGGTGTGACCAAGGTTTAATGAGCTGTAAAATTATTTCCAAGCGGTGCATCAAAAAATGCTTATTGCACTCACCAGGGTTCGTAGTATTGGAAAATATATAGAGATTACATATTTTATGACCAACGTTGTATCGTCTAGGGTCATTCCACACCAAACGTCCCTGAGAGTTCACTCAACGACCATCGCCGATTACACTATTAACATTTACAATTGATCACTTCCCTACACTATTTGTTCTCCTAGACTATTTTCGGCGGGAAAAAATTATTCCGTCTCTTTCAGCCATTTGAAAACCGCCGTGGTGACGAAAACCTACGTTGCGAAAACTAATTCGCAAAAATAAAATAATACACGGAGTGCAGTGCATTATTTCCAGGTGATAGAGAAAAAAAAAGTGTGCTTCTTTGCTACGGTGCATTGGAAGTTGCTACTAGTGTGTTTCAAAATGGGCTTTGCAGTGAAGCAAAGTGGCGTTTCTGAGCAATGTTTACGATTTTTTACAGCTATCGAAACTTTTGTAGGGACAATGCAGCTAGGGACAATGCAGCTGCATACAATGTTTATATTGTTGACGGTGAGTGCGGAAGAAAAATATGGGAGCTGGGGAGCGGATAGTTTCAGCGTGATAAAAACATGAACTTTGAAAAATTTGCAAAATTGTCTTTGTTCAGACGCTTATCGCGCTGGGTGGTGGTCCATGTAAAAATAGAGGCTTAGGCTCGTTTGAAAGGGTGTGCAAAGAGAATTTATTTCAGAAAGTTTAATTGGAGTCTTCGTGTTTTAAGCGAGAAAATAATTTTTATAATGAGCGCCCACCACGGCCCCAGACGGCGGTCCACTTCACTGCAACGACGCTTCCTGTGCGGGAGCAGAGAGGTGGTGAGCGGAGATGGAAAAGTTGTGGAACAAAGTTTTAGCAAAAAGTTGCCACCGACAAAGAAATGTGGTTTTCTCAACATTTTGCGAATGGAGGAAGTATATTTGACCCTCTAGCCGTTGAAATAATAATTATGGTTATAAAGTTTAATACATATATAACTCGAC
Source organism: Haemaphysalis longicornis (assembly GCF_048455015.1). Lineage (NCBI taxonomy): Eukaryota > Metazoa > Arthropoda > Arachnida > Ixodida > Ixodidae > Haemaphysalis > Haemaphysalis longicornis. Next base: position 104,222,391 of record NW_027526407.1, on the reverse strand, counting down.
CTACAAAATCAAAAATGAAAATCTCGCATAGCTCCCACAGAAAACGCTGACGAAATTAGAAACTCTCTTGAAAGGAACGACTGAAACGTGAATAAAAAAATTGACAGCTAACCAACCGTCCGATGCTTTGCATTTGCACTAATGTGCATACCTGTCAGAGTTAACAAATTTAATCCGTACGATAGCACACGAGGAGAGATAATTAATCGAATGTGGCATTTTGAAAAACCCAAAAAAATATTCTAAAATAGGCGCTTCAAAAGTTACGAGTGAGCTCACTTACGAAATAAAAGATGTGTATCTTATAGGTATAAAAAGCCGAGGCAAGAACACTGAAACACGGATTAAAAAATGGCTGCGGCTTAGTCTGGTTCAGTGGTGGATTCGCTTCGTCAACCGTGGATGTAGCTGTATTGCCGACCACGTCTCAAAGCCATTTGTCCCTGTGCAATGTTCACGGGAGGAGGCCTGCCTTGCTTTCAGTCACGTACAATGAATATGGCGTTCCTCTTTCAATGCAAACGCGGTGCAAGACGAGTCACGTAGCCCGAGACAACCCAACGTGGGAGGCGGTGGGGTTGGTCGGCTGCCAATCAGCTGAGCAACCTCAACCGCGCCACTGCTAGTTAAGCAACGAAAGTGGGCCCAGCGAATCGCACGATGCGCTTCAAAGGGTGTGATGCAGTCTGCAGTCAAAAGGCGAACTTGCGCATCCGTGGCGAAGCCGCTGGATGAAAGTACGGTAGTAAATCTTTGCTTTAAAAACCGGGTCATCCACTAACGTAAAACCTGGGGAGGAGGGGCAAAGCATGCAGTGTATAAGTGCACTTATATATTCAGATTGTAAGATCTCTCTCTTGCCATGCGGCGCGCATGCTGATATACGCGACGTCCCAATTATGAAAACGGAGAAGTGAAATTCGAAACTGACAACTGCAAATTTTGAAGTAAAGGTACGTACGGAATGAAATACAAGCAAGCAAGCAAGAGTGAACGAAAGTGTCCCGGTGTGTTCTTGTAGTGCGCGTTTTTGCCCACGGAGATTAAATGTTCTAGCGTGAGGCGTTGGAAAACAAATGCCACGGTGGTTTAGTACCATGACCACATGAGAATACTACGACGACAGGAGACGCCGACAGCCCGAGCCCTAACGGGCTTCGCCCTTGAGAGGGTCATGCTCGCATGTATATAGTTGGTATGACCCGCACCTTATGCAGTCAGACAAGTAATAGCGTTTGATGCCTCACTTAGGCCTCCAATTTGACACGAGTTAACCTTGTTTCCGGCTTACAAATTTTACACAAGCAGCGTTTTACATAAGCTAACATATGTCAGCTAGCGTAGACTTGTTTACCACACGGGTTGCACGTTCGTGTTACCTAGGCTTTTTGTAGCGAAAGCTACAGTAGGCTACCCCGGGCAGTGTTTGCGGAGTGACCAGTATTGACTTTCAGAGCTAGAGGTCAAACCACCCTTCTGCAAGTGCCCGGCACGAAGCAGCGGCCTAATGGCGGGGAGTGGAGAGATATGCGGCAGGGATAAATAGGCGAGAAGGGAAAGGGGACGTGCGCTGAACCCGTGTCGCCACCTGGTGGGGCGCAGACAGGGAGCAGCGGCCCGATGGCGGGGAGAGATAGGCGAGGAGGGAACGGAGACGTGTGCGCATGGAGCATGCTTTTTTTTCCCTCAATGCGTGTGCGGGACCCGTACGTGTCGCCACCTTGGGGAGGAAGGCGAGGAGACCGCCGCCGCAAAGGAAGGCCAGTAGGCCACGTGCGTCGCAAAGCCGTGTGCAATGGATCAAGACGAACATCCAGCTAGTCTTGATGAACTCGGAAATTTCAGGGGAGGAGGGTAGCGGGAGGTATTAATTTAAGCTCCTTGCTATTCAAGACCGTGTATTAAGAGCACTTTTGTAGTATGAAAATGTTGAAAACTGCCTAGCTTAAGTGAAATATAGCCCCTTCAATATTATTGCGAGAGGTGCTAAACTTGTCAATTTCGAAAGGGTGGAGTTGTAACTCTCGGGGTAATGTTTTTAAACCGTGACGAAGCAAACATCCGCGTCTGATATCGAACGAAACACTAATAAAAGGTTAGTCATACGTGCTGCCCTGCACCCTTGAAAATGGCTGCAGTGTAGGGGTTCGCGAATATTAGAAACTTCGAATATTCAAATATCGAAGTGGATAACGCAATATTCGGTTCGATTTTGATTAAAATAAAACAAGACAAAAATTTCAGTTCAAGAACATGCACCGGCGCTCCCCGCTTCCGGCGACGGGCTTTCCCGCATTGCTCTAGTGATGTGCGGACAAACGGCAAGATGAGGGTTCTTTTGGGGCAGCACCGCTTTATCTTCTCGGCATTGGGCATATGCGTCAGGCGAACTCCGCCCTCCTGCTTCTATTTTCGCATCCCGATAGCGTGGTCGCGCTCTATTTGCACAAATGAACACTCTCTAGATCAGAAAGCCCACGGCTGCATACTGTTCGCGGAGGAAGATCAGTGGCTGGCGACCCCCTTTCGCCGCTCTGGTTTTCTGATAACTGATGCAGCAATTTCTTTGTTTAAAAAAAACCTACAACGTCATCTTGTTTTTGTATGAGACATAATAAAAACGACGAACTTTTGTCTATTTGACACCACACAGGGAGGGAGACAGGGAGATAAAAAGCTTTTTGACAATTAAGCAGGCATTGGCACTGCGGCACTTCAGAAAGCTGCAGTGGGTTTACCATGCACGGTGCACTTGCGTTTGTTATCACGCACTCCCCGATTTAGATCTCAAAGTGTTGACTGTATTTTTCTGGACTTTGCCAAAGCATTTGATACCATATGTCTAAACTACTCCTGTTGAAATTAGGTAAACTTAATCTTGATACTGACATCATAAAATGAATCGAAAGGTTCCTCACAGAATGCTCCCAATATGTAACTGCTAATGAATTCCTCTCCTGTAACTTCTGGTGTCTCGCAAGGATCCGTTCTTGGTCCTTTACTGTTCCTAATCTACATTAATGACTGCCTAATAACATTTCCTCTAACATAAAGTTGTTTGCGGATGACTGTGATTTACCGGGAAATTAAAAGCCCTGCTGACCAACTTACCCTTCAGTTTGATGTAGATTATATTTCTTCTGGGTGCAATACTAGGATAATGAACCTTACATCTTCTAAATGCAAGAATAGGAGTTTCACATCGAACCTGCGATATTTGTTCTGACTATGTGCTGAATAATTTTTCCCTCAGCAAAGTTACCTGTTCCAAATATCTTGGTGTTACAATTTCTGACGACCTTTCATTGCAGACTCACATTGACGTGATTAAAAATAATGCTAACCATACTATTTTACAATGCAACTTCTTTCTTGCACCGATTAAGTTTACTTTTTTTTTATAAAACTTTAGTAAAGGCCTAAGCTTGAATACTCGTCATCTGTGCGGGACCCACAGGTTAACATTCATATCAGAAGCTTAGAATCCATCTAAAATCGTGCCGCATTGTGAAATTACTCCTGTAAGACAAGCAAACACATGAAATCTAGCCAGCTTATCACTTCGCCGCAAAATTTCACACCTGTGCCTCTTCCACAAGATTTATCGTTGTATGCCTTCGTTAAGTACGTAACTTGCTTTTTTCGCCACCATCCTACATTTCATCCAGCAGCGATCATCACTTCAAAGTTGGAATTCCAAGCAGCTGGACAAATCTTCATTTTAACTCGTTCGTGCCCACAACTTCCTCGGACTGGAACCACCTTCCATCGCAGCAATCATCGACACGACTAACTTCAAGATGGCCATAAATGCGTGCCCTTTTTGATGTTGCTCCGTCTTGTTCTACTGTTTGTAAAACGTTTTTTTACCACTCCTCTCTTTAATGCGTTGCTTTGAGTAAATAAATAAAAAATGAATAAATTTTTTTCTTGCAGGTAGCAGCTTGTGTGTACTTTGGCATGCATTCATGCCAGTGCTTTGTGTATGACTGAAATTAGCGTTTTGTTTATAAGAGGTACTGTCTACTACTAGCATGCTTACAAACAGCATGTACGCTTGATGTAAGAACGTAGCATGGCGATTATATTTAAAAACCAATGCCCTCTTGCTCTGGTCTACAGTATTGCAAATAAATGCAGAACTTGCACGAGGTCAGCAAACCATGTTCACCAGTGCTGCGGTGTCAATGCCTGCTTGTCAAGAAAACTTTATCTCGGACAAAGCTACACAGCACATTGTGTTTCCCAAGTCCTATGCAGAAAAAGAAAAAGGAATAGAGGTTGAGCGAGCGAGCGAAGCAACTTTATTGAAAATGCCTGCAGAACGATTAGCCCTCCCATGTAAGGAAGGCGTCACCGTGACGCGGCCATGACGTCTTCCCGGCTTTTGGCGCCTCTACTCCGGCCGCGGCCTCACTACTCCCTTTGGTCGACTGCGCCTGCCCCTGTTTTGGGGTGGCAGTTGAAAAAAAAAAGAGCAAGGAATATGCATGTGTTGATCAGAAAACTGTCAGTGCACGGCTGGGCTTTTTCATCTAGAGAGCGTTGGCTGGGGCAGCTCGAGTGCAACCACATATCAGGACGCGAAAAAGAAGAAAAGGCACGAAGGTCGAGTAGGCCAAATTCTTGTCTACTTTGACAACAAGCACCACCGGGAAAAACTGTTACAGATTATGGGCATGCATGTGTGTGACGTACAATGCAGGACGAGGTCCTCCTCTTTGCTTGCAATATATGCCTGGGGGGTCAGATTAGAATGGACATTGTGAAGACCAAGCTCAAGCAATTTGGATAAGTGAAGCAAAAACAACTCGTAACCAATCAGAGTTGGATCCTGTTTGCCAGCGACCACTTTTGGCTGGCCTGTTGCAGGGGTCCCAGTCAGCCAACCTACAGAACACAGTGCGAATGTTCAGTTTTTGCAAACAAAACAGCTACAGTTATGGCTAAAATCCAACTTTGCAAACTGTTCTGACCATAAGCGTACTGTCATTTTTAGAGTGCAGCTGTTGCAGTGGCTCAGTTCCGAAGGCCTCATGCCCAAAGGATGCGGGTTTCAATTGCAGCCGCAGTGGCTGCTTATATGATGCAGGTGAAAAGCTCAACATGTGCGAGATATCAGCGCATGTTGAAGATCTGCAGGTCACAGAAATTCATCCAGCGCCGTCCATTACGGTGAAACTAGCCCAGGTGTTTCTTCGGCATGCAAAACCCCACAATCAATTTTACAGAATGGGCCTCCAAGTGAATTTTTTCTGCAGGGCTGATAACCATCTTTCAAAAAAAAAAAAAAGCCATCTTCAGAGAAGTGTTGCACTGGGCGTGCAATCATTTACATGGCCACCATGGTGTCCAGAGGAACAGGTGCTCGTGTGGATCACTGCGCTGCACACTGGTATTGGAACAAGCTGTGGACTGGGCACCCAGTAAAATTACACAGCTACCACTCCATGAAATTCGAACAAAAATTGAGTGTCCCTCCACTCTCAAGGATACTCATTTGCAGAGCATACTTCGTAGCCAATTAGCTGAAGGAAACTTGAAGGATTCAAGCTTTGTTCTAGCAAACATAAGGCCATACGTCGTCTTCCTGCATTATGGATGTTACACAAGCACACAAACCTAAACAGCTTGAACACAGCAAACAGCAGTCCTGTTACATTGGCCACGAGACCGAAATTGAAATGTCCACCAGCTCATGAAGCCTGCCTGAGCATGCAAGGTCCAGCTGGTGATATGCTCATGCTTGGGCAAGACACCGGCCAAAACATTGCCTTGAGAACATTTAAAGATGAACTCAAGATAGCCTAAATGGTCACACAAGAAAATTTAGCAGAAAGCCAAACATAAGCTACATGCTATTCATGCCTTCATGAATACCCTTGTGTAGGGAATTTTCTGGAAGCACCTAAGAAACCCGTCTCCACAGGCAGGCACAGTAGAAAACTGCCCCCTGAGCGGTTAATGAGAACATTCCATCCAGTCTACCGTCATCAACATGCAATGGCCACGCAGATACCAACAACACCGCAAAGTGGTGGAACAAAATAATTTATTGACAAGAAATGGGAAGAGGCTAGGAAACTTGGGGGCAGACGAAACAAACTCCAAAAAAGAATGTACAGTGGGAACAAAATCAAACTGGAACACAGGGAATTAGAAAAAAGAAAGTAGCCTCAAACTAGAACATGGGTAAAGAGAACGGAAGAAAAAAAAAAAAAAAAGAACAGGGGCAAGTGGAACGTGGTTGTGTTTAGGCCTCTGCGTCGGCCTCGGGCTCATCCTCGAACTCTCCCTCTTCATCGGCAGTCGCCTCCTGGTACTGCTGGTACTCGGAGACCAGGTCGTTCATGTTGGACTCAGCCTCAGTGAACTCCATCTCGTCCATGCCCTCTCCGGTGTACCAGTGGAGGAAAGCCTTGCGCCGGAACATGGCTGCGCAAGAGGAAAAAGAGAGAGCGGTAAGAGATAGCAAGATAGCCAAGCACTGCAAACGCACTCTTATACTGAAAAAGACACCTAAAAGAAAAACTGTAACACCCTCCCAAAAACTTGGCAATTGCAACCTTACAGCTCAGCATAAACAAGAACACTATTTTGAACAGTGCTCAGCCATTTTTATTGGATAGGGGGTAGGGTGTAGACAAAATGGGTTCAAATGATTTTAGCAAGCACTAAAATAACCCCTACAGGTTATTGTCCAACACTCAAGCAAAGGAGTCATGTTCACTAAGGTGTAATAGACACTGAAAACTCCTTTTAATGGTGTAAATCACTAGTGCAGCAGGCGTTTTTGGCTGCTGCATTATGGCCAGTCAGTGTGCACCTACAAGGGCTTTGCACAGACAAGTTATACTGAAGAGTGGAAGAACTGGACGATGCAAAACTGTCCAAATAGCGAACTTGAGCACACCGCACAGCCGCTCTGAGAAAACCAAGACATACCGGTGAACTGCTCGGAGATTCGCTTGAACAGCTCCTGGATGGCAGTGCTGTTGCCGATGAAGGTGGCAGACATCTTCAGGCCCCGGGGTGGAATGTCGCAGACTGCAGTCTTGACGTTGTTCGGGATCCACTCCACGAAGTACGAGGCGTTCTTGTTCTGGACATTGAGCATCTGCTCATCCACCTCCCGCATGGACATACGACCACGGAAGATGGCCGCCACAGTGAGGTATCGGCCATGTCGGGGGTCGCAAGCCGCCATCATGTTCTTGGCGTCGAACATCTGTTGGGTGAGCTCGGGAACAGAGAGCGCCCGGTACTGCTGCGATCCCCTGGCGGTCAGCGGAGCAAAACCAGGCATGAAGAAGTGGAGACGCGGGAATGGAACCATGTTCACTGCCAGTTTCCGCAAGTCAGCGTTGAGCTGTCCAGGGAACCTGCACGCATTAGAACGGAAAGAGTTAAGTGGACATCAAGATTCAGAAAGGAGCAGGGAACCAGAGGAAGCATCTGTTGAAGGACGCACCTGAGGCAGGTGGTGACACCCGACATGGTGGCCGAGACGAGGTGGTTCAGGTCACCATAGGTCGGCGTGGTGAGCTTCAGCGTGCGGAAGCAGATGTCGTAAAGGGCCTCATTGTCGATGCAGAAGGTCTCATCTGTGTTCTCAACCAGCTGGTGAACAGACAGGGTGGCATTGTAGGGCTCCACAACGGTGTCCGAGACCTTGGGAGAGGGGACTACGCTGAAGGTGTTCATGATGCGGTCGGGGTATTCTTCCCGGATCTTCGAGATGAGCAGGGTGCCCATCCCAGAGCCGGTGCCTCCTCCGAGGGAGTGGGTGAGCTGGAAGCCCTGCAGGCAGTCGCACCCCTCGGCTTCCTTGCGGACCACATCGAGGACAGAGTCCACGAGCTCCGCGCCCTCAGTGTAGTGGCCCTTGGCCCAGTTGTTGCCGGCACCACTCTGGCCTGCATGGAAAAGTCCCAAGGACATTAGATAGGCAAGAATTTCTGGATGTCCCCAGCTTCCATCCTGGGAAAGCTCCCAAGGACAGAATAAAGATGACGAAAAGCCGTACCGAAGACAAAGTTGTCAGGCCTGAAGAGCTGGCCGAAGGGTCCGGACCGCACAGAGTCCATGGTGCCAGGCTCCAGGTCCACCAGGATGGCCCGCGGCACGTATTTGCCTCCTCCAACAAGGCAACAGAGGCACGGTCAGCGCAATAACACACAGGCGCTTGCTGCAAGCACTGACAATGTAAATAAGGGGATAGAGTAGCCATATAAATATACGAATCTGGACAAAGCAGGCAAACTCAACAGCAGCAAGTGGATTAGATTAGTATTAGATTAACACTCACTCCATCAGTATGCAAATAGTTGGTCAGCAAGAGTTACGGTCAATAAATGTTACTATTACATTTTTCCGTCGAAGCGACAAACCGGTGGTTGAGATACTCATGGCCTTTTGGTGTTAATTTGTAACGGAGGGCAGGAATACACCAGGAAAGCACTTACCAGAGGCCTCATTGTAGTAGACATTGATGCGCTCGAGCTGAAGGTCAGAGTCCCCGTGGTAGCTGCCAGTGGGGTCGATGCCGTGCTCATCGGAGATCACCTCCCAGAACTGCATACACGATGGGCGGGGGAAGAGGTTTACATGGGCACCCGAGTGTGAAGGCGCAATTTGCTCAAAAGACTGCAGGGGAATCGCCAAGGGAAAGCTCAAAATCCGAAAAAAAAAAAAAAAAAAGCAGCGACAAAACTTTTAGCATACCAATACAATAAGTCAGCCAAGCAAAACTGCTTATGAAATCAGTGTGCTCCTCAGTTCAGCTGGGGCTTATCTAGTACGAGTCTCCAAGACTCTTACTATCTCGGCAGCTGAATGAATGGACACGCCCGCCCCAACCTACGGCGTGAGCAGCCGGACTCGATTTTACTCAAACGGCTAAACACCTGCGATTGGCCACATGTCAACGAAAGCATTTTGTCATTAGAACTACACTACTGAAATTCCTGAGGCCGGAAGAGATTTGACAAAGTAAACTAGAAAGTATTACCCGAAGGCAAATTTACGAACGCCTACATCCTCGCGGGCTAACCACTTGACGCAATCTAATTACCCGCAGTCACATAAACGAAGCGACCTTGCGATCGATAATAAAACACGGCTGACGCATATTTCTTCCTCAACGGCCTTCACTTTGACGTTAACGAAACCACGCCGTCGCCGAAACAATTGTATTTGACGAACTAAATTATCACCTAATGGCAGGTGCCGACAACGTGCGAATTCCTCCGATAAGAGCTGCACGCCGGCCGGCGTACACCTTTTTATCGGCAGCGCCTACGTGACAAAGCGATGCGTAATTCGGAGCAACAATGTTCAAGCCTCGTGGCCTAGAAACAGCGCTCGGTTTAAAAAAAGAAAGGAACCGATAACTGCTGCAATAGCGGCGTACACAATTAAAACAATAGCGCAGTCGCTGCCAACGGCCGCCAGCGCAGCGAGCGGGGTAACTCAAATTCAAAAGGGCGAGCCTCGAACGCCCATTGGTCAACGCCGACCCGATAAGACGAATCAATGGCCGCCGTGCTTCGAAGTTTCCCGGCAGTAGGCGAACGCGCCTTTTCGGCCGCGGAGAAGGAAATTGAAAACGCGCCAAGAAAGGCAACGTCGTACAAACGTGTGAACTAACACCCACAACGAATATCCTTGTAAGGACATGCCAGCACGGGGGCGTTTCAAAATTAGCAGACACGGCGGGACAAAATGGACGCCCGACAAGGATATATGCCCGGGCAGCCGCAATGGCCGATGAAACGGAAAACAAGACACGATCTCGACCCCGAAAAAGCGGAAACCGCTTTTCAAAGAGGCTAATTATTCGCGACCAGTAAGAAAGATTACGCAGAGCGGAGTAGACGGGCACGTTTTTCTGCAACTGTTTTCATGCAACCACGAGAGGCGTGAAGCGGTTTGCAAACCGGCATTGGAATAACGCGAGAGGATACGGCATGCAGGAGGCGGCAATGGGGGCCCAAATATGACGAATATTTATTAGTCTGCCCTAAGAAGCAGCAAAAGGCGTAAATGAGGACACGACCGAGTCACGACGATTCGCACGGTCCACAAACGTTGCCTCGCCGTGCAGCAAAACCACTAGGCCTTGCTGCTATGCGAAAAATACGGCGCAGGTGAAATCAGAGGAAGTTGTCACTGCGACTTTAAAAGTTGTTCCGCACAGAACACGTCGTTAGCGAAAACTAACCGCCGTCACGGCCATGAGCCGGCTTTGACTGCAACGGTCAGAATCGGGTCATCGCGCCGGCATTGTTAACGGGCGTGGCATTGCTTCATTTCGTCTTGGAGGGCTTGTTAACGAGACGGCGAACAGAAATGCGCGCTCACAGGCGACCGCGAAAACAGCGTGCACTAGCTGGACGACATAAGGCACCAGCAATGACAGCTGCAGATGGGACGTGGTCATGAGCGCGAATTTGACATTCGGCTAAGCCTAACAGCGCCGCCTCGCACCAACACGCCAGAGTTCAGAAAATAAAGCACGAAATCGGGCGATATTTACCTTGGCGCCGATCTGGTTGCCGCACTGGCCAGCCTGGATGTGCACGATTTCCCGCATGTTGGATCTGGAAGAGCTTAAAACCCGAGGAAGACAATGAGGTCTACGGTGAACGAGCCTGGCGCGGAGTAGGAGCCTACAGAGTGGGTCCAACGGCCAGAATAACTGACGTGACCGGATTTTGCCTGTTTTTACTCGAACGACCGATTCAACACGTGGGTCGACAACCAATCGTAGCCTGCGGGCCACTCCCTACGCTGTGATTGGTGGGTTTTGTCACGTGACTGTTATAAGTTGAATTTTGTTTCGGTTTCGATACGGGAACATTTTGTAATTGTTGCGGCCTTATCATGCTCGTAATTAAGCAGTTGATGAGCCTACGTAGTTATCAGTTTAAAATTTGATAAAAAAGTGCAAAAAAGCACTCTGTAGCATGGTTGTACTTAAATACACAAGTCAACTTAAAACAAATTAGGGTAAGTCTCGTGCCCCGCGCGGGGTACGAGATCTAGCCCCCTCGCGGTGGCTCCTGCCCCGCAGAAGTGACGTCAAACTAAACTAGTCACGTGACTTCCTGTGACGTCACTATTTTTTTTTTTGCACATTTAAAAGCATTGACGGCCACAGCTCTTCGATATGGTGCTCCATGTGGGATTCTGGCCTTGGCTCCAACCGCAAGCCTGCGCAACGTTACGTCCTTATCGCCTTGCACAGCGGCTGCCTCGCGGCGCTTTTTTCTTGTTGGGAGGATTGTTTGCAGTTATTTATTGAGTATTTTTCGTGAACTTGCTGCTGCTAGTCTTGGTAAGCCTAACGCATCCTATTTTGTGCTATTTTGGCAAGCTGCTTCGCCCCGCTTTTTTCCGTGCTCCATTTGTTGCCGTTAAATATGTTGCTAGCTTCATATTGTCTTGCAGTTCGCGTGCCATCGGCTTTATGCTCCTGCATTCGTTGTCTACTTGTTCCGATCGCTACTTGCATTCCAAGCCTTGTATTTTGATTCTGGCGTGAAACGTGTTACGTGCGGATCAGTTTTCCAGCGCTTTGCGCCGTGGCTAACGAGGTAGCTGACTTTAATGACGTGATAACGCGAGCAACGCAGTGTCAGCGGCGTCAGTGTGCACGAATCAAGTATCGTCAGGTAGTGCAGGGCATCGTCGAACGCATCCGTCCTCGCATGTAGCCTGTTCTGCAATTTTTCTCTCGGGGCACTGCAAGAAACGTTACTACCCCGCGAAACGATCCGTACACGCTGCATGCAGGGAGCGCAGCTCCACTTTCGTGGGTGGCCTGGTAAATGGGAGAGCCCAGCAGCCGCCCGTCCATGGGCAGCATAGGTACTCAGCTATCGCTGAAACCAGCCGCTCACTGGCTGGCTTCCTGTGCAAGGAGGCTCAAGCTCCAAATGTGCAAGTTTGGGAGAAGTCAAGCCGATAATATCGCCGTTTGTGCCAAGCTTGACACTTGTGTTAAATAGTGCTTTCAAGTTTGGTGTGCTCAAGGTAAACAAGTGGCTCTTGTTCATCTATGTTTTTCGAATTTGTTGCTTCGAATAATAGTATTGTGCTTTCATGATATGCAAGACTTCAAATGAGCTGCGAATTCTAAGCAATCTGTAGGCAGCGATTATTGAATGCACAGGAAACAACGTTTTGTCTACCTTGAAATTTTCTACATAGGGTACGTGGAACTGCCAGCTAGCAAGTTTAATGAAAGGTTGTTATCTGCTCAATTTTAGTAAAGAGGTAGCAAGGGATAGATAGGATAGCCCTCCCTCCTCACCAGGTGATCGTCTGGCAGCGTCTCATAACTTCGTTCACAATTACCGCGTGGATTTTATTTCCCTAACCTTTGCCTTACTGCATTCTGCCTTCTTCAACCCGGTTAGTCAACAAACTTCATCCTGCATCTGTTTGGTTGACTGAAAAGCTCTGATAAGATCTCTGCACACACGACAGCACCTGCATGAAATCGGGGTTCTGATTATGTATTTTGGTACGCTAGTTTACTCGTGTTTGGCTTGGAAGTCAACATAACCAACAACAATACTTTCATGCCCACTCAGTTGGATGGCCAGTAATGGTGAGAGCTTCTCTCGAAGGCTTACAGAGGATTCACGAATTCTGATTGACTGTGACATCAATGTACCCATCCGGAGCACCCTGTGGAATTCAACTTGACGTTAATACTTGTGTTGACAGCTGGTAATTGTCTGCTCTGTGTTTGGGGGAGGGGGGTGAACAGTAAAAGTTTCTAATTGCAAGGAGATATTTCATGTTCTTTTGCTTTTTAACTCTGTGCTGTGTAAAAAACTGTTTCGGCTAATTGCTTAAGTGACTATGCTTAGTCGTAAGGGCCATAATGCAGTGTCCCATATTTTGTTTGCAACGATGCATACCCAGCAGAGCCGTACGGGCTCCTTGATCACACTTTACGGGTTCCTTGATCACTAGAGTGTGATCAAGGAACTCGTACGGGTTCTGAAATGTCTCTTGTGTTTTTCACCTTGACCTGGTCAGTGACCGCATTTTGTCCTCATCGTGATACCTGACCAGATGAACTTTCGTCGAACTCTTGACTACATAGAAAGCACATTCTCTGGTGGTGGTGATTAGCTTGAAAAAAACAGGGCACTGAAACTATTTTTTAAGCTAACAAGCCTAAAAAACAGGTTATGGAGCACATCTACGAGGGAATGGTTCTTGTACAGCTTGGCATTATCCTCTCCCGAGAGTACTTAATACCTTGTGCAGGAACTGGAGCCGACGACACCTATGTGGACGTGAATGTCTTTATTGGTGTTTGTGAATATTGCAGTACAGCTGAAAGCTGTATGTATCCTGGAAGGCTTCAACAATAAAATGACTCCAGTGAACGTACTTCTGCTTTGGTGTCAATGGGCAGCATGTGAGCATTGATAAGTGCTTCGCTGTTGACATTTTTGTTAGACAAAAACAGGCTTGATCAGGCACTGTAGCAAGTCTTCATGAAAAAACACAGGAAAGAAACTGGACAAAAAAGCTGCGAACACATGGACACTGTTCATCACAGCACCTTTCCTTGTACTTCAGTACTGTTATTGTCGCTGTATTTTCCCCCAAAATATAAACCAACTCTCCCAGATTCACACCTTCAGACAGAAAGCAAACATGGTGTTTGTCAATGACAAGTGATTCTACCAAAATTCCGTGGCTGTGAAAAAAATCAGTGAGTAGCTCTACTTTCTCTGCACAGTCTGTGGTATGAAGTTCCTTTTCCAAACAAAACGCAAGGGTTTCTTGACACAATACGCAGAAAAAATGCCAAATAAGCAAGTGATGCCTTCTAGCACTACACTACAGTCCTGCAGGAAAGCAAAACAACCAAGTGATCTTTTTGCTTGAGTGCAAAGCTCTGCAGAGAAGCCAAGAAAGATTCCTTTTTTGTTGACACCAAAGCGCTGCTGGAAAGCCAAAACGTGTGGCTTCTGTCACTGCTGATTTGCTCTAAGACGGGCATGTGAATGTATTGCAGTAAGGCATTTGTTGTGTACATGTCCTTCATACCTAGATAAGTATGAACCAGGCTGGCTGTGTAGCAAAAACGTCAAGTGAGGTAACAACCAAATGTTTTATGTAAAATGTTAGAATACTGTTTGTTATAAATAGCAATTAATGTTTTAATATGGTTTCGACAGTAGTTAAGTGACCTGTTGGAAATCATAGGCTAAAACTACACAGAAGCAATGTTTCATACAGCTGCAATCGTGTGAAATAGCAAAAGAACGGTTTGGGCCCTAAATTCAGCAGGCATGTTCCAGCTGGGAATGTGTTTGTAGAGCAGAACAATAATAAAGGTATGGAAAAAAAGGGTGAGCTGAGTTTAGTTTCCCCCAAAGTATTGGTAAACAGTTAGAATGCTTACAAAAATTTATAAATAGCTTGGATACCCTGAAACAATAGGGGAAACTTCACTTGCCCTGGTTTTAAGTTTATTAGTACTGAGCTTAATGTGCCCCACACAACACCATTGAAGAATGTTACGCCTGCATGGACACAGCAGCGTTTAAGGTATAACACAGTTTTATTTGAGCAGAGGTAAATAAGAGAATATTCCATAATCAATCCATTTATACGTAAATTAGAAAAAGTAGGGTTTTTGAAGTGAAGCTCGGAAGCATGCTAAATGAAAGGGACGAATGGAGAGTTGATGTTGTTACTAATCACAAATTTCAACTCAACCACCTTGCCGGAAACAAACCCCTTCCATGGAGGGAGTGTGTGTAATCGCAAGAATTTTTATAGAAACGTTTGTGAATGCACTGTACACGTAGGCCAGAAGGTATTTTGACACCCCAGCCGAGGACTCCGAGTCATCAGCGCTCTTTTCTGCTGTTTTGATGATCAAGGGCTGTTTGTTCAGGAACCGCCCCCTTTTCTCCCTTTGGCCACCATCTTTCTCATTAACTGCATTCATGTGCTTGCTGTGGGAGCTAGCAAACATGAGGACCACCTATAGGCAGGATTACCTCAGGCTCGCACAATTGCTGGAGAGGCTAAACAATGTTTTCAAGATCCCCAACTGTGAGCTTGCACTTTTTTTTTTTTGCGAAAAAAACAAAGACATCTAGATAGGCCTTTGAGAGCTGTCTGAAATCACAAAAGTGAGTATTATGTGCCCAAACTGGCCAGCTAACCTCTCTAGTCGACCCACACGTTGAATGCCTCGCATAAAAATTAAGAGACTCACTGAATTGGCTTATTGCATGGCATTGTGTGGGTGGGCTTCTGGTTTCCACCTATGAAGCCTGTTAGTTGTGTTAGTGTCCAGTCCTGCTGTCAAACTTCTTTTGAGACTTGCACTGCCCTGGAGTGTACCACTGTGGATTCCTTGGAATTTATGTTGGCCATCAGAAATCCTAGTAAATTGTTACAAGCCCCTGCAGCTGGCTGGCAAGTGGGCATTTGTTTAGCGACCACTGTTTAGGGGCACAGTAGGCAGGCTGTTACAGAGGCTACGAAGAAAAAATACAAGGTTCGTTCATTAAAAAGACTTCTTTGCCCAAAAAACAAATGATATCAATTTTATTGTAAACTTCAAACAAATAAGATAGTACAGAAAATGTGCAGAGCAGTGGAAGTTCCATACACACTTTCCAGCTATTTCTCTATGACATCACAGAATCTTGTTTGTGCAATTGACAGCCACCAACCTAACCCACCGCAAAAAAAGCATAACTGGGCAATTTCAGTGGGGCCTCCATTCCGTTTGATCGTATCACTTGAGTGCTAACGTAAAGTTAGCACACAGATAACTGCATTTACAGTGCACGTCCATATGACGTCACTCGTGCCCATATTACATCAATGCAGCTTGAAATTGGGATGTTTTTCACCATTTCTTTTGGTTAAACTCGCACCATTACAGCCTTGACCTTTGCCTATCAATTACATTTGCAGTGTGCTCGCTGCTCATACCCATGGACACAAACCATCCGCTGAGGTTTTCACGTTCCAGGCACATCTTCAGATTCTCTTTGACGTTGACTATTGAGCCTGCGTAGAACCCATGGGTATTCATATGCTGGAGACATGATAGTCGGCCAAGTGTATACCCTTCCTGTTACCGTCTGTACAGCTTCTTCTCTGACCCTATCGGCTGGGTGTCCTGAATTAAGTCCCTTTGCATGAGGGGAATCGGTAAAATCTGGCCAACATAGCCACATATACAGAGACGTGAAGGTTATGCCAATGCAGCAGCTATGGCATGAAGCGCATAGCTAGTGTACCTTTTTGGAGGACCCAGTTTCTAATTTGTCGTAGCATCATGTGTGTGCCAATGTGAGGAGCTGAATGCATGATGGAAACTACCCAGCCACAATCTAGGCCACGGGATACGAGACTGCCAATGTTCTCACTATTTCACTTCCTTTGTATCGCAGATGTATTTCTGCTACATTTTACTGTAGTGAAATGGCTCACCACTACAGCTGCAATAATTTGTTCTGAAAAATCTTTTCAAGCGCTGAATACCATGCATTTATGATGCAAGAAGCTCATGATCACCAGACTTTTCCGCGCACAAAACGTATTTCGGGTAAACAATTTTAAGCCACAATTCAATCCACTCGAAAATATATACAAAAAACGCGACAAACTGCCGATTTTCGGGTCTTTTTTGCTAATCTCCTTAAAGGGGAAACTACTGTGCTGGGTTGTACGCGGTACATGTGTGGGAACACCAATGATTACCTTTTCTAGCTATCCGTGGTTTGCACTTGTAATGCGCACGTGCGACCAGTCAAATATCAGTGGCCGCGTCTAGCCTACGTCCTGAGCACTGTAAGTTCCGCGCTTCTGTCATTTTGAAAACACACCGCGATTTCAGGCCACCCATTTAGGCATTCTGAACTTGCCGTGGTGCAAACTGTTGATAGCAGATGCCGCCGCGCGGACATGCCGCAGCAGGCTCACATAATCACGCTCGGACGGTGTCTTTTCTTGCGTGGGACGTGGGTTTTTCGAACGGGGCCACTCGGCTGCGCGATGTCGTAGATCTAACGCAGGTACCACGGGTACCATCGGCATACAGCAGGCGGTCACAGGTCAGCATTACTCGAGAGCGGATTTCGCTACCGTGTGGAAAGGCTGGCTTGGTCCCCGCATACGGCAACGTTCTCGCACATTCTGATAGTGCTTCTAACTCTATCAACTCTGCTTCATCTACGTTGCTGACCCAAGAAATTCAGGCATTCAGGGCTTTCGGCACTTTCGGATACGCCATACCGCCAGCAGCGGCAGCATCGGCGGCTTCCGCAAGAACGAACAAAAAAAATTATTTTATAAAACTTCTAACATATGAGTGGCTTCCTAATGTTTTATTAAAATGTAAAAAAATGTGCTTTTTGTATTCTACTACGCAATATAATAGCAATTGCTGTTAGTATGACGTCACTATGACGTATTTATGACGTCACGCGGGGCAGGAGCCGTTGCGAGGGGGCTAGATCTCGTGCCCCGCGCGGGGTTCCAGACGCTGCCAACAAATTACCCACAATTCAATCAAGTTGTGACGTAGCACATAGATCGTTGTTTTAAACACTGTAGGCAAAATGAAAAGGGGCTTATCATGACCAATAAAGTGACAGGGTATGTTTAGTACTGCATTCAGCGGCAATATTTGTTGGAATCGGCAACAATGTACACCACTAACATGCCGTTTTAATGGCGGCCCACTGTTTAGTGGTTGACAACGGCGGAGGCTCGATAAAAGCCGGTTTCACAACTCAAAATGCTCCGAGGTGCGTATTCATGTGGTTTGGTTACCAAGTTGGCCTCAATAAAATCGCATGCACATCTATTTAATGCCCTGTACATCAGTGCTCTAGCCGGCCATTGCTCACAACGAATTCCACGCACTCTCGCCTTGTAACTGCTACATCGCAGTTGTAATTCTATCCGGACTTGGTGTCAGAACTCCCCGAACATAGCAGTTGAGGCGGTATTCACTGAGCCTTGAGTGGCAAACTATTGCTGATGAGGTTAATGGCAATAGTCGCAATTTCGATTAATCTTGCCGTGTTGTCATGTAATCAAGATCATCATTGCCATGTTTGCACTGGCACTTTATTTCGGCGATTGTCGTCGTTTGTTTCAGACTTCGAAAATTCCATCCGTCGTGACGTGTTTTTTAGATCAATATTCCAGCGTGGAACGTAAAAGTCTCAACTTGCCCGCTTCACTTCAACACCTCTTGTGTGTGAGCTGTGGTTATCTGCCCACGTTGTAATCTGTCAAGTGCGCGTAAACAAGATATTTTAGCGCTCGTCGTGGATTAGAGACAGCAAACAGTGAAGAAAACCATGACACGGAAGTTCGGGCATGGGGACACAATTTCCAATGTTGGATAAACAGTAACATCGCGTATGTTTTGTTGGGAAGCCGCTGTTGTGAAGCCCAATAGAGAGAGCACGTCAAATATATCGCCTGTTTTCGCTTCGCTATTTTGCCAACTCCCCTCCCAGCCCTTAACTTTCACCCAATTGACGTAGGATTTTCCTATTTAACGAGTGGGGGATATGTTTTTGGTGGCACTTTTCTGTTGCATTTTTAGTATCTCAAAGATTCCACTTCAGAACAAATATGACAAAATGTGAGTCGTGCAGATTGTTGCAAGCGCCATCCACACGTACCTAATGAGCAAGTGTCTGCTGTACTTTCCACCTCCGTTACCGGAACAACCAAAAAGATAAAACTTATATTTGTGCTACACGAGCGTTTAAAAGGACATTTGAATCGAATAGCCTTTGAAAGTTCAAATGCCATTCGAACTGGAAGGAGTTCCGCAGATCTACGTGACAATTCTCAAAAACAGTTGAAAGAAGTTCCAGCGTTCACCAGTCATGTTTTGGTGTCACCACTGCTGCAAGTTTCGTTCTTGACAAAAAATTAATTTTACAGTTAAAATGGGCAGAAGAAACACAGTTATTAGTGATCAAATTGATAACAATCTAAAAACACGCACAAAGCGTGTGCTAACAGCCATTTCTTTTTTGGCACCGGCGATATTTAGAGTAGTACCAAGTTCCCTCGTAATCGTAGAGTGAGCGAGGAAAAACAAAAACGAGTAAAAAATTATAGAGATCGTGCACTTTAAACACCAAGTTTTACTCGTAAATAATTATTTTGTAATTACGGCGTGCAGAAAATGTGCCCGAGAGTACAACCGTTTTCGTTTCAAAGGGCTTTGAGAACTGCATAGGTCGTTGGTGGTGCTCCTTTGACTCAAATGGAATTTTAACCGAAAGATTTTCGAAAACGTGTAGCCGCTCAAAGGAGCCATCAAGAGAAAATACAACTTCGTGTAATTTGAAAGAACCAGGATTCAGTATCTCACTCAGCTCCATTACAGCCACAAAAGATGTTTATTTAACTAAAAAAAAGCAAGAAGTATTTAAAAACTTTCAAATTTTGCGCCACAGTGACGTGTAATGAGCAAGAATGACGTCATACGGGCCAACAATAAAACATAATTTTCAGTGTGTTAACTGCACGTTAGCATTCAAGTGATGCGGTGAAATGGAATTAGAGGCCCCATTACAGACGTCCAGTCATGTGTCGTCACGACAGGTCAGTTAGGCAGCTGCCAATCGCGCAAACAAGGTTCCGTGACGTCATAGAAAAGTTGCGGGAAATTGGCTAGGGGGTCGCGACTGCTTCACACGTTTTCTTCAATATCTCCGTTATTTGTTCGAAGATTGCGATGATATTGGTATCATTGTTATCGGGACTAAGCAGTCTTTCTCATAAACCCAACTTGTATTTTGTCTTCATGGCTCCTTCAAAGGTGGCATTTGAGTCAAATGACATTCGACTCAAAGGCCTTTGAAACGCTCGTGTAGCACGGGCATTCAGGTTCAAGCGAAGCTATCAAATTTCTCTCCTGTGATGAGTAGGGCGACGTCAACCCTAGTCACCCCTGTGACGTGTTGTGCGTGCCCTTCTCGCAAACGACAGGATCCTTCCCAACTGCATCACCAAAGCCAAGAGTGAGCGGCGGCGGCAGTTCATTGGGGACCAGCTGGATGATTGCAAGGACATGTCCGGTCTCTTCTACCTGCTGCCTTTCCAGAAGGTGAGACCTGTTACGGGGAAATTCCCGGTGTACCTAATTAGGGGGAGTGGGAGGGAATTTTGGGGGGGAAGTTTCCCTAGGAACAAATGCTAGGGAACTCCTGGCGAGGAGACATGCCTGAGTGGGGATGGCATTTGGGCCACATTTCCCCCTCGCCCCATATATTAAAAAGCCTTTATGCGTAGCACTCTACATGTCGATTCTGTCCAGTGTTGGTCGTTCCAAGTGGAGGCCACTGTAGACAATAAATAATGGGGAGTCTAGGTAGCTGTGCTGGGGAAAAAAAATCGAAACACCTGTTCTCCAATGTGCTTGTAGTGTTAAACATTCTAGGCCATAAATAAGAGTTGCATATGCCTTCAGTCTAGAAATTTGCACAGTATTATGGCCAAATGTTCCGGCTTGATGCAATCACTGAGGCCTGTTTCAGAAGGCATACAAGTGCCAAAACTTTGGCAAGAATTCTTCGAATGGATTCCCGAAGGCGAATTGAGTAGAGTTTTTATGTTTTTGGCTTTACTTTTTAGAGAAGCCTAAATGATACAACATAGGTGGCTGTGTGAGGTACGGTAAAAATGTGGTTGGTCATACCAACGAGCCGTGTTCCAAAATTGGTGGACTGTGAAGAAACAGAATGGTTTACAAGAACTTGGAATCATAGCGTAGAGGTTTTTGTGCGTTTAAAGGTAACAGTGGGAATATGAGATAACTGTTACACCATTGCATTCACATGTGTAGTTCTATCGCTGCTATCTTATCAAAAATATGTGCATGTGTGCATGTATTTATCAATTGCATTGCAGTTACTGCTCAGATATAGGCTGAGCCCCGCCCCCCTTACTTTTCCACAGGAATGTGTTTTTGGCTCTACGCTGTTCACAGGCTATCAGCTGTTTCACGGTCCAGTATTGTCTGATATTGCAGCCTCCCGCTTTTAATTGGCGACATCTAAATGACGCTATCCTTTTCTAACAATGCCTCTTATCTGTAATAGAGTTTGATCTTCACACCTTTTTTTTTTCCTCTCTGTGAAAGTTGTTGTGAAATTAGTTGCTTACCTTTTAGATGTTGTCAACTCTCGCAAATCAATGCGGAACATTCTAAGAAAGAAAGTATGGTGACAAATGACATTGGAACAGTTTGTTGGCAGGTCTGAACCATTTCTCAGTGGTGACCAGCTGTGCACAGAATTTTTGTTTAGAAAGGGTAAGGGGTAGAATAACTGTGTTCGCACTATTTTTTTGTTTTTGTAATTACAATGCACCTGCACTGCTAACTTCTAACCAGTCACCCAAAATTGCAAACGTCTCGGAACCAGTCTGTGCTAATCAAGGTCACAGTGCACTTCTGGTGCTTTTTTTTCACCCTGTCAGCCTTGCCTTAAAGGAGCCATGAAGGCAAAATACAAGTTGGGTTTATTGGAAAGAGTTCTTAGTCCCGATAAGAATGATACCCAATATCATTGCAATCTTCGAACAAATAACGGAGATATTAAAGAAAACGTGTGAAGCCGTGGCAACCCCCCCTAGCCAATTTCCCGCAACTTTTCTATAACGTCACGGTACCTTGTTTGTGCGATTGGCGGCCGCCTAACTGACCTGTCGTGACGACACATGACTGGACGTCTGTAATGGGGCCTCTAGTTCCATTTGACCGCATCACTTGAATGCTAACGTGCAGTTAACGCACTGAAAATCATGTTTTATTCTTGGCCCGTATGACGTCATTCTTGCTCATAACACGTCACTGTGGTGCAAATTTTGAAAGTTTCGAAACACTTCTTGCTTTTTTTTTTGTTAGAAAAACATGTTTTGGGGCTGTAATGGAGCTGAGTGAGATACTGAAACCTAGTTCTTTCAAATTACACGAAGTTGTATTTTCTTTTAATGGCTCCTTTAAGAACAAGGCCAGTCATTATTTTGAGCTCCAAATGAAACCCGTGACTACATGCTAAGGAATTTGCTTAATACTTGCAGGGACTGCTTTTCACACCTCCTAGTCAACTGTCCTGCCGTTGGCCTTTATCGCTGTTTCGCGCTTCATTCTTTGTGCACAGCGAACAGCAACAGGACAGAAAAAGGGGACGCAGCCACGATGCCGTTGCTCTCCTGTCCTGTCCCGTCTGGTTGCTGTTCATGTGAAACGTCTAAATACAAACTAGCCCACCAATCAACACTCTTGAAAGGTTCAGTCACTTAGTGGCCAAGGTGTAGTACAACCAATGAACCAATGCCTCATCACTTCGTTTCCCGGGCTGTTGCGGCTGTTTTTCTTGAGTGGAAACGTCTGTGTGCCTGAGATTTAGCCTGTAGCCTTTTGGAGTAGCGTCAGCGTGTGGAAGCACATTGTTGAACCTGTGATGAACATGAGTGTTCCCTCTCTCCCTCCATCTCCACCCCTTCACCTTTTACCCACAGGGCTACCTGGTCAATTGGGACGTGGAGAAGCAGGTGTGGGACTACATGTTCGGCAAGGACGTCTTCAACGTGAGTCAGCAGGGCAGCTCACTTGCATCACGTGCACATCGCACGTTTGTTTTGCCTGAGCACGAGGTCGCGGGTTCGATTCCCGGCCGCGGCGGCCGCTTTTCTGATGGAGGCGAAAAGCAAAAATGCCCGTGTGTACGAGATTTCGGCGCACGTTAAAGATCCCCAGGTGGTCAAAATTAATCCGGAGCCCTCCACTACGGCGCGCCTCATCGCCTGCGTTGCGTCGGCGCGTTAAACCCTACAATCAATCAACGTTTGTTTTGCGTAGCAGATTGCTGGTCACGTGGTACTGGGCGACTGGAAGCTGGGACAAGAGTGTTGTGCCGATGCGAGAAAAGCAAAGTACCATTGGCAACTGTTCTTTTAGTCATGTTAGTAACTTTCTTCTCTGGAGTGTTCTGGTGTATTTGTAAAGCTCTCAGCTTACTCCTGCTTAGAGCCTATTTGGAAACGTAGCAGTACTCTTGAGACCCAAATTTGTTTTTTCTGCTGTTATTTTTCTTTTTTCTTTGCTGTTCCAATTTGTTAATCAATGAATGACTTTGGGCATGTTTACTGCTACTTAACTTCGCAATTTAGGGCCTGGACTGTAGATATTTTTTTGTGACCATAAATGAAATTATGGAATTTTTAAATCACAAGATGGTAAAAAAATGAGACCGTGTAGCAACGAAGATGCAGTGTGGAACGACATTTAAAATATTCTTTCTAGGAATTCATACATAAAAATAGTGGTCTTGGCATGGTGCTGCTGATGACTGCGAACAAGGCTCCAAGGTTTATCAGACTTCTTTTATTAATGGTTTGGAAGTTCGCAGAACTTTTGTTTTGTAAAGAGCCTGCATTTACCTGTTCGTCTGGGGGGGGGGGGGGGGGATTTTTTTCGTGGTGTGTGTTTAGCTGTTTAGCTTTCCTTTGTAGCCGTATGGCTGCATTTAGGTGGATGTCAAACTTTCCTTTACAGAATCTTACTCCACCTTGGGGATTTCACCTACATCTGGTCGATTAACGGTGGTGTGTGTTAGTAACCTGTTCTCTTCTGTATGATAGTACTTGGGGAACATTCTATTTGAAAAAAGTTCGGCTCATGAATATTCTATAGTAGGTTGGTGTTCTCTATAGACGACTGCAAAGTAGCAGATGACATAGAGGCAGAGGCGGGCATTGAACGAAAGGTCTACTCACAAGTAATAACAGGGTAAATAGCAAATTCTAATGAGTACTGGACGGAAGACCTGAGTTAAAATTAAAATGCTCCACAGTATATGAAAACGTATTGCTGCACTATTCTCAGCTGAGCCCTGCAAGCCAAAAGGTGCAAGCTGCCGTACGGTTGGCCAAACAAATGCTTGGGTTTCTAGGGCCTCAACGCTACCGTGGGAGTGGGTACTGCTTGTGGCTGTGCAGTACCGCAGCTTCAAATTAATGTGTCCGATTTTTGGTGCAAGAGTCAAGCAGTGTGCTGATTGCATTGAAGCCATCAATCGTGCTCCATCCTTCCATTACAGTCATGGAGGGGAAGTTTTTTTTTTCACTGCGGAAAGCATCACACATGTTTGAAACCAGGCACCTACCAAAAATGATCACAAATTGAAGGGGAGCATATTTCATCAGTGCGTCCTCTGTTTTGTTTTTTTTTTCTTCGAAGTTGCAGGCACTGGAACTAAAGAGAAGATTTAGGCCTATAGCTTGTTTGCGCTGCTTTTGAAAGAAAAGGGGCAGGGGGGATCAGTTTTTATCTGGATATGGTCTACGTTGGTCACAAATTGCTGCAAAGCCAGAGGGATATAGGTAAATTTTTATAAAATAACTCAAGACATGCAGTTCTAGGGCTTTTCTTGTTTTGTTTTACTTTTCCTCTGCCATGACGTTGTAACCAGCACTTGCTGTCTCTGGTTTACCCACCTTAGTCCTGTAATGCTGTGAGCGGTAACTTTGGCTTTCAGATGGGTGTCAAGACTGTTTCCGATACTAGCGTGATTGCTAGTTTGACATCAGTTAACAAACACCATTGTTGGTTTCTTGCTTTCTGATATCGTCCCATGCAAAAAACGTAGCAGCGGTTTTTTGTTAGCAACACTGCACTACATACAGACATCAGAATGAGGCTCGGAACTGTATTAGGCCCAGTGACTATGGTGTTGTGCAGCCTTATGTGCCTTTTGCAGTTACTACAGCATTCTGTTGTTCAGAATTGCTCAAATTAGAAATGCCACATGAGTGGAACATAATCTTCAAAAGCTGTTTGATTCTGTTTATAAAAGTTTTTGGCAAAACACAGTCCTCAGGGTAGAGAACACTGAATAAACAGAACTTTCTTCAGCTTCAGATTAGTGACACACCAGCAAGTACTCCCAGTGTCGCATGAAAGACGCCCAGAGCAGACGACAAAGTGAAATTGATTTTTTTCAGAGCACACCAGAGGAGCGATCGCTGTGAACTTCTTCCTCGTTTCATCTTGTAGCGAAAGAAAGCCATTGACCATAGATGTATGGCATGCAAGCTGCATTTGCAGATGCTAGGTACGTCTGTCTTCAGTGTTTGTGCGATAAAAGGTTCCTGTGCCCTCCTCCTCCCACACCCTTCACCCGGTTGCAGTGCCAGTTCGAGGAGACGTGCGTGGTGCTGACGGAGCCGTACTTCAACTTCCCCTCGATCCGCGAAAGCCTGGTGGAGGTCGTGTACGAGGAGTACCAGTTCCACTCCCTCCTCCTCACCACCGGTGAGCTCCCTCCTCTCTCTCCCCCCTCTCTCTTTCTCTCTCCAGCGAGTTTGCACTGTTGTTGGTATTTTTTGTCAAATTGAAGAAAGGGCTAGCTGTTGGCACACTTGCACAGTTCACCATGCTAGCTGGATTAAATGTGTCAGCTAGTCATCTTTACACTGGCTGTTAGTGACTGGCTAAAGCAAATGTTTATTGTAGCAGTAGTTTGTGGGTGGACTTGCATGCCACATATAGA
This sequence comes from Haemaphysalis longicornis, assembly GCF_048455015.1. Taxonomy (NCBI): domain Eukaryota; kingdom Metazoa; phylum Arthropoda; class Arachnida; order Ixodida; family Ixodidae; genus Haemaphysalis; species Haemaphysalis longicornis. Next base: position 104,196,796 of record NW_027526407.1, on the reverse strand, counting down.
GTCTGTGGGGTCATCCTTATTTAAATTGACGTTTAAGATAAGAAGAGATGGCAAGTTTTCAGCTTCTGGCCTCTTTCCTTGCTTGTGTTTCTGGGTTTCCCAAGGTACCCCTGCAACACCTTTCTCACTGGTACTTTTTTGTGCCCTATGTCAGTTCTTTGTGTCGTTCAGATACAAGTGCAAAAAGAATTATCAGGACCGGTGTGGAAATAAGAGAGTTATTCAAATTTTACATCTACAAATACAAGCCAATATTGTACCGCCTACGTCACACCGGAAGCCTCCGGATATGACGACGCAACGCAGGGACTCTACACAACTTACGATTGGCTGAGCTTGCAATATTTTGCATATGTTATTGTTTCGACCAAATGAGCCTAGATAATGTTTTGGGTCGTATCTTTAACTTAAAGGAAGCATAAAAACTTGACCGCGGAGAGTAACAGAGGGCGGACAAGGCTACCCGTCTCGAGTGCTTGGGTGTCCTTTCAAGTCATGTTATGATGAACCTCTGTTAGCTTCGCCCAATTTCTGCGCGCTTCGCTAAAATGCTCATGTACGTCTGCGTTCCATATGACGATATCAGCATTGATGCCAGAAGTGGTGTAGTCAGCGAGCATCGCAAAGTGGATGGCAGCTTCGAGGTTTTCAGACTGTCTCGAGCGTCTTGATGTTTGGGGACTTGCTTTCGCACTGGGAAGCGATGTTCCGTTCACTGAAAATCCGTCACACCTCTTTTCTCTAGCAGCCATCGGCTGCCATGAGACAAATTCAACCATGCTTTTCTTGTTGGAAAGCTGTTACCAAAGACAACTGTAATTCTAGTGGTGCATTCCTTTTATGACTAACTTAGCGAGCGTCGGGGGAGGTCGTGACTGTGCGATAGCTGTTTATGAGTTAAACGAGGGAGCTCTGGCTAAATTTGTTGTAGTATTACTGTAGTCGCACGATTCTAGTGTCCCCGCGATTGTAATGTACAGAAAAGCTTACTTAAAAATTTAGAGAAAAATGCTTATTTTGACTGGATTGAATTATATTTTTGGAGGCGTTCGTGTACATGGAAATTCTGCTGGCCTCTTTGAAGCTGATTTCGGCTTTGGGACCAGTTGTAATGCACACAGAAATTGGAAGGTTACTTTTAGCAAAAAAAAAGTTCGCATTAGAATCGCGCGACTGCGGTAGCACGACGGGGCTAATCTGGAAGATCAGTTTGTGATAAACAAATGTTATCACTGGCAGAATTTTTGAGAACTGGTAAAAACCAAACACCCATAAAGTTATTTGTTGACGCCCAGGCATTGTATTCCATATTCTTGCACCTTGCCGTGTTGCTTAATTAAACGGTCGGGTTTTTAGCAGTGCATCCCACTCTCGTTTTGAAGGTCAGTGGTTTGACCCCGCAGGGGCTGCTTTTTTTGTGTGTGCGTGGGCATCTCAGGAGTTCTCTTTTTTTTTTTTTTTTGACCAGGATATGCAACAGTCTCTCGACTTTCTGTATACACACATGTGCAGGTCATGTGAAGCCTCAGTACACAGTGCGCAAGGCAGTGCACACGTTTCACGCTTTAAATCACTCGAGGCATAACTTCAAGCTGGGTAACCAAACATAGCTTGAAGAGTATGGTAGAGTTCAGAAACATAAGCCTAGCAACACACAGCAGCGCAGCGACGGCAGGCGACTTCGGCGTGCGTCTTTGTCTTCGTCTATGTGCTGTATTGGCTGTATTGGGGATAAATTGGTCACAGTTGGCACAGGACCGAGGTAATTGGAGAATAATGGGAGAGGCCTTTGCCCTGCAGTGGGCGTAGATAGGCTGGTGATGATGATGATGATGATGATGTGCTGTATTGGTGCGGTGCTGCCGGCGAGTGCAGAAAGTAGCTTCCCAGGTCAGACAACCGTGGGCTTAATACTTCTGGAGCGCGGCAGTTTTCGCTGCCCGCAGTGGTCCTGTGATGTGACGTCACTGGGGAGAGTAAAAAGCGAGCAGCAGTCCCACAGTCCCCCGGTTTTTGAGAGAGAGAGTAAACTTCGATTTGCTTGTATTTTTAAATATAGGAATGACAAACTCTCTCAATTCTGCACGGATCTTGATAATTCTTTTTGTGCCTATCTCTGCATGACACAAATAACGGAGGCAAAGCCCAAAATGTACCTCAAAGAAAAGCTTTCAAAGGTTCCTTTATGAAACGGGCACATAGGGCCTCTGATTGGAGACACCTCGCAGCTTTGGCATACTGTAGTGTGCCTGACATGCTGTTTGTCTCACCGCTGTTAAAGGAGCCATGAAGACAAAGTACAAGTTGGGTTTATTAGAAATAGTGCTTAGTCCCGATAACAGTGATACCAATATCATCGCAATCTTCGAACAAATAACGGAGATATTGAAGAAAACGTGTGAAGCAGTCATGACCCCCTAGCCAATTTCCTGCAACTTTTCTATGACGTCACGGAACTGACCTGTCGCGACGATACATGACTGGACGTCTGTAATGGGGCCTCTAGTTCCATTTGACCGCATCACTTCAATGCTAACGTGCAGTTAACGCACCGAAAATTATGCTTTATTGTTGGCCCGTATGACGTCATTCTTGCTCATAACACGTCACTGTGGCGCAAAATTTGAAAGTTTTAAAGGAGCCATGAAGAGAAAACACAAGTTTGGTTCATTCAAAAGATTGTCTCGTTAGAATCATACTGACACCACTTTTAACGTAAACTTCGCTCAAATAAGCTACATAATTAGGAAAAACGGGAATGGTCATGCGACCCACCAGCTCATTTCCCGCAACAGAACCTATGATGTCACATGAGCTAAGCTCTGCGATTGGCGGAGGCTGGCAGAAGCAGACACAAATTAGGTAGAGCTTACAAACTAGACGAACGAGCAATTTGCGCTTAAATTTAGGGCACATTCTTTACAAAGCAATAAGAATGATGGGACAAACAGTGGAAGTTACGAAAGCACATGTAAACATAGAAGTACTGATGCGTTCTGCTGTTCGTACTGCGCACAGCATGCTTGGTTTAGCTGCACAGCACTACGGGGCTTGGGGTTGTCTCAGACGACACTGGCCGATTGACGCAAGCAATGGTGTCTTACGTGACCCCATTTGTCGAGCGAGCACTGTTTCAGGGAACGAATATTTTCTCCCAGAACAAAAACAAGCCAGGTTTAAATGCGGGCAAAAACAAACCAAACGCTTGCCACGGTATGGTGGCGCCATCTAGGTTACGGAACGTAAAGAAACGCGGGAACAAACCAACACCGCTGTGCAGGGTGGAGACAACCTTTGAACGGTCCCGTGCCGCCGCAATTGGGCCAACGGGCTCAACGCGTTATTCTTTTCGTTTCCCACGAGACCTAGCAACACGAAACAGACACTATGATTCAAACTTCTTCAGTAAACCGCGTTGCGGCGATAATTTTAGCGCGGTTTTGACACAATGACTTGCTTCGGCGGCGAGCGAGCAACCGAAAATGGCGGCACCAGGGTATACGTGTCTCTACCCTGTACGGCGGATGCGTGAATGAAGGCACTCTAGGCTGCAGAGCGGTCGGTTCCTGTGATGTCATTTGGGACCACGAAAACGCACGATTGAGCGGGAAAATCAAAATTTTAACCTAAATTGTTCAATTTCTCAGTGAATAAAGCATCGTTTGTATTCGGACAAGCGCTGGGGGCACTATAAAACACGAAATCTTTCGAATAAAACCAACTTGCATTTTCTCTTCATGGCTCCTTTAAATACTTCTTGCTTTTTTTTTGTTAAAAAAACATCTTTTGTGGCTGTACTGGAGCTGAGTGAGATACTGAATCCTAGGTCTTTCAAATTTTAAACGAAGTTGTATTTTCTCTTCATGGCTCCTTTAAAAAAGGGGCTGCTTTCATTTAGTTTGAGTTAGCAGCAAACAAATGGTCCAGTTTTGCCAGGAGCATTGCTCTTGGGCTGTTGGGAGTGTGCGTTCCGTGCCAGGATTAAAGGCGTCTGACTTTATAATTGGCACACTATCTGTATGTGCATGTGATAGGAAACTATGATTTCTGGTGTGGAGCTTTAAAGAGATAAACTTGAAGATGAATCTTTTGTTTACGAGAACACACTGCCATATTTCTTCCTCCCTCCCCACTTGTTGATGGTACCTTGTTCAACTGATTGGTACGGTGAAATGGCATCAGTTTGGTATTTTATTAACTTCCCAATTGATTCATAATTCATTCCGCTTCAAAGTTACCTTTTTTTTTTAAAGGTTCCTTGCAACACTCTTTGACCACTAAAAATTAACCTATGCTGTCTTTGGATTGCACACTCGGGAATACCTGATTGAGATATTATACTACACATCTATGTCAAGTTGGAAACGCAAAACTTGCAGTGAAAGGTGCAGGAAGACTGCATGCGCTCTCCTTTACTGGTTTCAAATTTGCCGCCTGATGATGTGCTGAAGCCGCATCATTTGCGCCCTAGCCGTCGTATTCGTCGTTGCTGGTTGACGTCACAGTTTATAAAAAACAATACAGTCATGAGTACAATACCCCAGTGTGCTAGAAGGTAGAAATGTGTCGTTTTGGGGGAAAAAAACCAATAAAGAGCGCGGGTCTCTTTTGCGATGAAAAAATTGTATGGAGCAGCAGGCAATCCCGAGAGAACTCCTGTTGCCGCCTATATGTTTTTGTATCAAACTAAATTTTTATTTGACGGGTTTTATAGAACTTTATGTCGTGGAATGAAGAAATAAGACTATTTATGGTAATAGATAAGGATGATTTTAACAAACAAAGCTTTCGAAACCAAGTGGTAAGCAGCAGCGGCCAAGGGCACTGCTTACAACAGGAGTTCCTCAGCAAGGATTTTCATCGCAAAGGGGACCCCCCCTAATCAGCCCCAAACGACACACCTCTCCCTTCTAGTAAACCGTAACAATACTATATTGTGCTGAAGTGTATATGGGTTGAAATCTACTCTGACTTGAGCTGTGCCCCTATGTTACGAGCGCCATTTCTTGTTTTCGTAGCTTTGCCATATTTCAGGCTGTTGCATCTGATCGGTCTGTGTTTGTGGAGGGAACTACAGTGAAAAAGAACTGCTGAGCTTGTGAAGGGGGGTCCACGTTTATGTCATGGTGCCAGTAGCCTCAGTTTTCTGGTAACCTTGGGGCAAATCGCGCTGAGTGCCGGAGAACTTCCGGTGGGGTTGATTTCTCATGTTGTCTCACATGATTGGCTGCGCAAGCGCAAACGTCAGGAAAAATGGCCGAGGCAGCCAAACATGCGAGACCACATTAGAAATCAACACCATCAAAAGTTCTCCGGCACTCAGTGGGATTTGCCCCTTAATGAACTACAATGCACGCAGCCATTGGTCCCATGCCAAACACTTATCAAGCAGTTGGAAGCAGCGTGTGAGTGTTATCTGCATTCTGACAAAAAGTGGTATTGCAGTATTGCAAAACGTTTGTTGCACTATCACGTGAACTGTGTGGTTCTTGATAACTTCAGCGTCAAACAGCTAGAGCTGCATCAACGAGGTAGCTTTCTTGTATTTAGCAAAAAATGAAAAGAAGAAAGAACTTTGTCAGGTGGAATGTGTCAGTGCCATCATTTTAAGAGTCTTTGTGGAGTTCAGTGTAGCCTGTAAGTCAGGTGTACCATCTTTTTTTTTTTTTTGGAGGCCTTGTTTGAGCCAATGAAAGTTGATAGGTGCACAGGTTTTTTAATGTCCCCATCTCGAGGAAAAAACTGCTCACATTTATTTCTGCAGACAGTTTCTAGAAAAGTTACGTAGGCATCTAAATTTGGTTCCTTAAGTAAGGAAGCAACGGATAATACCACCGCAAATGTCAATCAGATGACCAGCGCTATATGTGTTCTGTAGAATGGAAAGCCATATATCGCTACACATCTTGCGAAACACTCAAAGACGCAGCAATGTTTTTTTGTGTGGACTAGTTGTGTAGAAGAATGAGCATGTTCAATTCTGCCACAATAGTTGTATGGTTTCTAATGCCGCGAGCAATTTTACTAGCACAGGAATGGTTTAGTACAGGCAGACATATCACTAGCATGTCAACTATCACACTGACAGCATTGGTCTCACATTTCCCCACTATCATGAGACTAAATTCTGTAGCCCTTCCTAAAAAAAAATTTTTTTTTTTTTTTTTTTCAATTGTGAGTTTTTACTTGCTGAAGCTACTACGTCTTGGGCTCTGAGGCAAGCCATAGTGAAGGGCTCGGGATTAATTCTCACCACCTGGGGATGTTTAATATGCGCCGCAATGTTGACACACGAGCGTTTTCGCTTTTTGCCTCCATTAGAAAAGCAGCCACGACAGCCGGGAATCGAACCCACATCCTTGGGATCAGCAGCACAGCGCCATAGCCACTGAGCCACCGTGGCAGGTAGTCCCCCCTTTTCCCAGTCCAGCTCAAATGTGAGATGACAGCGCCAATTAAGGGATCTTAGTTTAGACAGTACGGAAGCCCGAAAAGGCTGGTAGTGCCACAACTAGTCTTATTATTCTGGAACAAGTAGAAAGAAGGTTTGTCGCTCCCTCAAAGCTGCCTCCCCCGCGCTATTGAATTTCCCTCAAAGCTACCTCCCCTCCCTCTGTTGAATTGAGGGAGCGTTCTGCCGTGCCTCTTCTAATCAATCGACCCTTTACCCATAATTCTACAGCTGGCCAGCTGAGCGCCCTGAAGTACCGGCGGGAGCACGTGCGGGAGATGGGGTGCGTGGTGGTGGACTCCGGCTTCTCCTTCACCCACATCTCTCCCTTCCTCAAGGGCAAGCTCATCAAAAAGGGGATAAGGAGGTGGGCGCTTGCTTATTGCTCGCCTGCTCACTTTGTTGCAACTGCAGCACATTTATTCAGTAAAGGACAAGAACTGTATTTACATTAGATAACACACAGAACACGTCCGGTCGCAGTCATCGTTCCTCATCGTCCTCTTCTACAAAACCTGCAATCACCTCTTTGTCGTCACGGTAACAAACTTTCAACAAAGTAGTGTCAACAGTAGCAGGGTCTTCCTGCTGTTGGCAAGGCAGCGCAGGCCTTGCTGGCTTCTGGCTGGCAGGCTGGCTTCTTCTGGTGTGGAACGGTCCTCATCAATGGCAGTAGACCTTTGACATACAGTTGAGCCCACTTATAGCAGCAAGAGTTCCTGTTTTCACAAGCAACCAGGGCATGGCCGTCATTGGGTACAGTGAGGGAGCTGCGGACAGAGCAAACGTGTGGGAGGGCGACTTCGTTACATTACAGCAGTGGACAACGTATTGGTACAAGCTAGTTGGTACTCCATTATAACACCATAAGCGCCACAAAGAAGGCAGAGGACGTAGCAGAGAAGGACCGGCGCAAACTGTATTTTGATAACAGCAACGGGACATACAGACAGACGAAGAAGAGCGCGCTCACGTGACCGTAGAAGTTCATCGCGCAAGTGCGCAGCCCACCACGCACCCCGTCATCCACGCATGTATCAAGAACGTCCATCCAAGTGCATCCCTATCTTCGACCTCGAAGGAGCTGGCCTTGTTGGATGGGTGTTCATGACACGTGCATAGGTGACGGGGTGCGTGGTGGGCTGCACACTTGAGCGATGAACTTCTACAGTCACGTGAGCGCGCTCTTCTTTTTCTGTGTGTCTATTTAGAAGAGACACGATGACAGGGGGGCCTTACCATATTTATTCGAATCTAGGCCGGCCCCGATTCTAAGCCGACCCCCAAAAGTCCGAAGCCACGAAAAAAGAAAAAAAAAAAAAAACTTACCTCGAATGTAGGTTGAACAAAAAGGCGAGGTCAGGGTTCACAAAAAAAAAAAAACACGTTTATTGAACATGAAGATGCGGTGCTCATTCTGAGTCATCATCGCTGCTAGCCTCTGAATGCCATCCTCGTTGCGGTGCGCAAATATCCTCTCCCGTTGCGTCCTCCAACGACGGACATTTTTTTCATCCATGTTGAAGTCCCACCCCGCTTGAACGTTCGACGACAACTCCGCGGCTAAAACAACTTTTCTTTTAAAAGCGGCACTATAATGGCATCGGTTGTTAGGTGCCATTGCGCTGTCAAAACCAAACGCCACACCGCACGCAGGCCACTATCCGCACAGTTCAAAATGGCGGCATCGCCCCCAGCCCTTAAGTGGCTAATGGCTCGTCTAGTAATGGCTACAATACTTTCTTTTCTGGGTGGTGCTAGCTGTGCGCCACTTCTCTCAATTTCACCTGGAAATTGGCGCGGGTTTCAAAATCCTCAAATCCAAGCTGACCCTGGAGTTTGATATATCAGTATTTCAAAAAAACTATCGGCTTAGATTCGAATAGATACGGTATATGAAGGACCTTGTGGAAAGCGTGTGTGTGTGTGTGTGTGTGGCGCCTAAGGTAAAGCTTGGGCCTGCATCCAACACACCACAGAGGTTCCAGAAACTTTTGAGGAGTTTGTGTCTGCAGATGTGGCCCCCTGTGTGTTCGAGGATCCTACAGATCATGTGATCCTTGTGCAAGTAAATGGTGCCCTAGAGGACGAACCAGAGGAGGAGGATGACGAGGGTACTGTAGGACAGAAAGTCTCGGTAGTTAAGGGTGACAATTGTCTAAGAGCACTTCAATGGTATTACGAGGACAGGAAAGCTTGCAAAGTGAAGTGCTTTTACGTACAAAAGTTGGGAAGGAAGCTAATACAATCTGCAGTCCCTCAAACTTCCTTAAAAGCCGTAGTGCAAATTTTCTTGTTGACCTGTCTGAACACGCTTTGATACTGATTTATAACAAATTGGTAATGTTTGACTCCACACTGTTCTTAAAATTTTTTGTTACAAGAGACCTTGGTTACAAGAGTCATGTTTCCCTAGTCTCTTGAGGGTCTCTTGTAAGGAGGTTTTACTGTATCAGCAAGCAAAGACGGGACCCCTTCACCACAACGACAGACGCTCTTCCCTCTGCCAGCTTAGTCTTAATAATTTGAATGTCATTGGGCTGCACTCTAGACACTTCTTTACTTATTTCCAAGTTTAACCACCATGATCAAAAATGCTCATCATCTATTTTGTTGCAAAATATAAAATGTGTTGACTGTTTGGGTCTTTCTGCAAAAGTTACGCTTGTTATGAATGGCTGATGTGGCCGACAAACTGAGCACAGTTAATTACGTTTGTTGTAAAGTCAAAGGGAGTCACCGAGGTTTAACCAAGGGATTGGGGGCCTGTTTAGGTGCAGTGCAACGTTGTGGCACCAATTATGGCATGTGCACACTACACTCGAGCACTGTTTAGTGAACGCTGATTATCTGTGTCCAGAGCTTGACATAAGGCGCTGCACTATGCTCATTAGTGCTTTAAATGCTTCAGCGGGCAAAAAAAAAAAATGGCTACCGGATCAGGTATCCATCAAGATGTCATTTTATACGATGGGCAAGGCTTTAGCTTAAAGGAGCACTGACACGAAAATTTTATGTTACACTTTTATTGCTTTTATCGATGCTTAATGGTCTGGCGAACCTGAAACAGCACTTCATATACTTCAGCGTGCGATAGGTAATTACATTGAACGGCCTGAAAATCGTTTGTTTCAAATTCCCGCGCTTTCATCCCGAACGGCGCATATGACAGACTCCCTGCCTGACCTCACCGCTTTGTGCGGATGTCACCGGTGCTTGCTTGAGAGGGTGTTGCGCCCGCTCGCCGCTCGTGGGGCCGCGCGCGTGCAGTGACGTCACGAGTTTTTGACGAGCGCTGTCGCGTCACTTGTTTTGGCTTCACGGGGTGATGTCACGCTGATGTCCATTTGCTGAGTGCCGCTCCGCGCGCTGCTCCGTTGGCGCGATAAATGAGATCCAATTGAACTTTCTTCGCATCGCACACCGCTCATATTTCAGCCAGGGTATTCTGTTGAGTGAAGGAAGCGAACTGTGCAATAATATTAACGCCGAAAATTGGTGTCAGTGCTCCTTTAATTGACGGCAGGGCATTGCAAAGTGACCCAATGGATTGTGACATCTGCACAAGCGAATGCTTGTCTGAGGCTTAAGCATGTTGTGTTTTGTTTTGTTTTCTATTTTTTTAGCCCAGGGAAAGGTTAAAAGGAAGTGGGCATGCTTGAGTTCTCGTACCTTTACCATAATAAGCAGCAAAGGCTCAAAAAAAGAAAAAAAAAGAATGGGTTGCTTAGAATACAGTACTTGGGCTAGCTTTTCTTAGGTGCAACAATCAAAGGCAAGAGAGAGACGTGTAGTAATACAAAAGGAGTGCCACTTACAACTGGTTTCTTGTCAAAAAAGAAAGAAAGAGGCATCTCTTAACCCTTTGAGGGTCGAGTTTTTATGACAAATGCGACCTCCCAGGGTCGATTTTTTTTATCGCTGATTTAAATTTTTTGGATGAATCTATTCTGAGAAAAAATTATCGCAATTTTTTTAGGGTGACCATAAAGTGACAAAAAAAAATCGTTTGTGTTGTTACATACATGTGGTTTATTCATGAGTAACACAAGAGAAATTCTAAATAAAAACGGAAGAGTAACAAGCCGGGCACCTTTTGAGTGAATCGAAATCAGATAGACATCAGTTTTGCGGGTGCAAAAAGCGGGAAGCGCCCGGAGGAGGATACCAAAACCAGCCACTGCGCGCGTGCACTTGCGGTCGGATGTGCAAGTGATAGACAGTGCACCACTCCTATAAAATAAAAAGAAAGGAGAAAAGAGCCTCATCAGTTTCGCTGGCGACCTTGGTCTGTGGCAGGCGCAAGAAGCGAGAGGCGCCCAGGCGCCCGGTGGGCGATACCTCGCGTGCCCCCTCGTTACTGGATGGGCAAGCGATAGCCGGCGTGCCGCTGAAGTAAATCATAAAAAAATAAAAAGAAGAGCCATCGGCGCAAGAAAATAATTTGACGTATTTCCGCCGTGTGGCAGCACATGCCAAGCAAGAGAAGTTGGCGAAAAAGGCGCGCTTTTTAAGCATACAAGCGATGACGTACATGTACATTATTGACCATTTTGAAGGTGTTTGCAGAGGACATACATGTACGTCCGTGACCCTGAAAGGGTTAAATTAACAACATATTTATTCTATTTATTTAAGCTGGATTTTGCCTCTGTAAGCATTGGGGCTTTTGGAAGTCAAGCCGATGACAGCACTATCTGAGGCACTGTACGGTTGCAAGTGAGCTGGCGGCATAAATCACGTTCAAATGCAGAAATTGAAGCACGGAAAGTTTTTGCCAAGAGGCCTAGTGCTGGAACTTAGTGCTATCTATATCTCTCTCACTTGCAAGTATGTTGTGAGATGTTTTTTATTTACTTAGGGCGATAGTGTCTTGACTTTGCAACTGAAAGCATGTCTCCAGCAATGGATAGGTGTTTACTGTGTGTGTGTGTGTGATACAAGCTTGTTTCTCGCACCCTGTGTGTGTGTTTTAGAGGGAAAGCTCCATTACTCCAGGCCAAATCCAGGAAAAGGCTCGTTCTTTGTAGCGTCAATCTGACCTTCAGGCTCAGCCAAGGTTGCAGTGCACTAGAAGGCAGAGGTGGGTCTTGCGGTGAGCGAACCAATGGAGAATGCGGGTTCTTTTTGTGGTGCAAAAATTCAACGTAGCACAGGAGTTCTTTCGTGAGCTCCTGTTGTAGCCAGTGCCATCTGCAACTCCTTTAACCACCAAGTTTTAACCCCCGGAGTTGCTTATAAACCTTTATTCCATCAAAAAAAAAGAAATGGGGCTAGTTATTGCAATACATGTACATGGATTGCGACAGACTAAATTAGGAAAACTGACCAATGAGAAGAGGCCGCTATAGGGCACTGCTTATCGTATGAGTTCCTCATCAAAAATTTTCATCGCAAAATGGACTTTTCCCCCGCCGATACCAGGCCCAGATGACACATCTCTGTCTTCTAGTTCACTATAGCCAAGGTGAAGTGAGCACTTTGTGCGTTTGCATGCTGTGAAAGCGACTAATTGCTCGTTTGTTCTAAGTGGAGGGGGGCGCTGAGTGGGTAGGAGAAAGGTTAAGGGCACGTACTTTCACAAAATGAAAGAAGGAGACACTAGCTGCATTCTAGAGTGGCAGCTGTGCCGAGCAGCATCTGCGTTTTGTCTGGTTGTGTGCGTGTTCGCTGGCCGTTCTCGGCACGGAAACCAAGCCATTACTTACTTGGCAAAAATGCTAGAGCTGCGTTTTAACCACAGCGAACTCCGCTCCACCCATCAGGATCAGCCTGGGGTGCAAGGTGCTGACGAAAAATATGCAAGGGAAAATATTTGATTTGCGGAGAGGTTTTCGACACAGCACTGTTCGATTTACAGTACTATTAAAATTACACGTTTAGTGACAGACCACTGCTGTGGAGGAAGCTCGTTCTGCTCAGGAGCTAATGGGAACATGTTCCCCGAACTCAATCAATCACCAAATGCCATTCATGCAAGTGTCCTTTGGTATTCTTGTGAAGTGCTGAACTAGCACCATTCACAGTTAATGTCATCTGCTGTAACTGTTATTAGATTTGCTGTCTGACAGGGGTAGAAGCCGAGTGTCCTTGGCACTGCAGTGCATGCGTTTGTGTGCGCACGTATTACGGTTCTGGTTTTCTGTCTCAGTGGTTCACCTCTTGCACCTCGCATGCTCGTTTGTTTGACACTCCTGGTGTACGACCCCGTCTGTACCGTACCGCCCCGTACCGCCTTGTACCAGGATCAACCTCGGGGGCAAGGCGCTGACGAACCACCTGAAGGACATCATCTCGTACCGGCAGGTGCACGTCATGGATGAGACCTACGTGGTGAACCAGGTCAAGGAGGACTCCTGCTTCGTCTCCAACTCCTTCAACCAGCACATGGACACGGCCAGGTGACAAATGGGGGGGATTGGCCGACAGGAGGGTGGGATGGGCATCGGGAGAGAAAAAGGAATCAGAGACACGTGCACACCAGACTGCTCGTGTTGTGGTGTAAAAAGATTGAATTTGTTATGCAAAGCAATTTGTTGGCGTGACACATTGAAGTAGCGCTACTAGTACAGCTAACATTGGGGGAATTGGCCGACGGGGGGGGGGGGGGACGGGCATTGTGGCAGGAAAGCATTTCTTGTTCGCTCTGTAAACCTTAGTTTATGTGTTTGCGGGTGGTTGGTGAGGCCAGGGAAGGTAATAAAACAAATAATAGCTTTTAATAATTACCATATTCTGTCTAATCCAGCACACCCTCAAATTCTAATGCATACCTGATTTTCAGGACAATGAACCCCCAAAAAAAAGAGGGCAGTTTTCTTCACACAACAAGCCATTTATAGGTGCCTGAACTTCATTTGTTATCATTTGTTATTGTGCTGGTACGCCTCTCGTCACCCTCCAATCTCAGCATAGATTTTGTTGAACCGCTCCGGGGGCCGCTCTCCCAAACTCAAGCAGCAAAATCTTGGAAAAAACATTTTAAGTTCAGAGCACTTTAGGGGCTCGCCTTGTCATCGTAGCTCGCTGTCACGGTCGATGTCAAACGACTGCCAGAATCAGGTGGTGCCGCGAGATTAACGGACACCGGTAGAGTCTGGCATTCCGTTGCAGCGCGTCCCACAGAGGCTATGAAAACTAAGCGGTTTATATAGTCATATAACCGTTTGAAACTTCTGAAACGCTGGCACTTGTCATACATCTCCCCATTGTTTAGTGCAAACAACACTACAGGTACATTTGAGGCAAAATATGCGCAGGTAACCAGCAGCACCTGCATTCATTTAGTAAGGAATGTTCGTTGGGTTGGTTTTTACGATAGTAGTAAGCGACAAAAAGTGGCAGTGCAACTGCGGCACGTGCGGGAGGGAAGGCAAGCACAAAAAGAACAGAACTCCCGTTGGCGCAGTTTCAGGCAGGGGGCGTGCGAGCACTGCGAAGGTGGGAAATTTGAATTGCACTGGGTGGTAGCAGTGAGCGGATAACGGCGCTACAGCACATTGTGGCGAATCACTTTCTCTGCACTTCCGTCAGCTTTCACATTGAGTGGAACGGCTTTAATTTTTTTTATATATAATGTTTCTGAGGGGCAATAACTCTGTAGAAGGGGTGTGCTCTGCATGGTACTACAAAAGTTCTCTATTCTTTCACCTTGGTGTGAAGATGGGTGGGCTTGCTGACCGAACGGGTGTTCAGGCTGCCTGCTAGTGTTTGTTCTTTAATTTTTCTGTGCGTAAGAAGCACTCACAAAGCCCCGCAGAGCCCCCCCACGAAGGGAGCAAGCAACCTTAGTGCCTTGCATACAATACACCCATTCTGTGCATTTGCGTTTTGTTTATTTTTTTCCCTGCGTTGCTGTGATGGGCCTTCACTCTGCAGAAGAAATAAACCTCAGTTTGGTTGTCTTTTTTTTTATTTTGACGTGCATTGCTGCTGGCCGGGTAGTCTTAGATGCCTTACTCGCACAAACATAACGCGTGACTACGGTTGCCCTTCTATACCAATAATAATAAGCAAGCACTACAGCTGTTTTGGCTGATACTCAATTTTACCACGCATACTTTGGAAGGTGCTTTCGAGGGGAAAAGGTGCAGCTTAGAATCTAATACCGTATTTTCACGCGTGTAACCCGCCCCTGCATTACCGGCACCCCAACTATCAGTCCACGAATGAAAAGAAATATCCTCCCGGCGTATTGCCTACACATTTTATACAGGAAAGGCTAATACTCAATGCTACTACTAAAGCAACGTGGCACATTTGTTGATGTAAAAAACTCACCCATATTTTGCATATTGAACAACTTTTCTGCATGGCCGGAGCCACGATCACTCACAGTCAGTGCAGCAGGGTTCGCACAGGTCCTTGAAAACCTTGAAAACCCTTGAATTTAGAAGTGTCAATTTCAAGGCCTGGAAAGTCCTGGAATTTTTAAAGGGTCCTTGAAAACCCTTGATTTTTCTGGAGAGAACCAATGGCCCTATCTTTTCACAAGAGTTTATAGTGTTTGTCGTGGATTTTAGGTGTTAAAAATGTAAAGAAACATTGTAACAATCAAGTTTCAGTGTATTGCATGAAATTACGAGTTTGGTGGATTGTCATTATTACGAGTCAACATTGTGAACAGCATTCCTCAATAGAATCCATGTCATGATACAATCCAGTGAAGGCCAGCTTCTCTTCTCTATCTTGCATGTTCTATTTAGTCTGTGGACGGCCGCTCATTGCATGTTTGCTGTGCCTCATACGCTCCATCTGCGTTTGCTTTTACGTGCAAATGGTGGACGTGTACATAGTTATTCCTGCCTTGCAGCAACACTTGCTGATTTAATTTCAGCTCATATTCTTGCTGACAAAGCAGAAGATGCAGGCAACATTATGAAGTTTTGAAATCAAACAGCCTCAGCAAAACACCAAGAAAAAAGAAAGACCTCTAAATGCCAGCTGTCAAATAAAAAATAAAACTGGGGGAGCATTCACGAACCCGTTAGCGCCTATCTAAATGTGCACTAATGTGCTTGGGTATTGGGCAATAACGAAATTTCGCACTGTGTTGAAAAAGTTGTAAATAATCGCAGATAAAACATTAGACGGCGGCCTTGAAAATGTGTTTTCTGGTCCTTGAAAACCCTTGAATTTTCGCTTTTGAAGCTCGTACGAACCCTGAGTGCTTTCGTTAGAGCTATCACTTGGGCTGCAGTCATCACTATCATACACAATATCATCTTCAGCTCCGTCCATGCTGATTTTAATGCAGCATTTCTTAAACCTCTTGTGAACAATCTCACCTGAAATTGCCTGCTACCCCTTAACGATGCACTTACAAAAGAGTGCAACATCAGGCCTATGTACGCGGCCTGTCGGCGTTAAGTCGTAGAAACCTTCAGCCATCCATTCAGCATAAAGACACTTGATGTGTGGTTTGAATGGTCTATTCGATGAAACATCAAGAGGCTGAAGCATCGAGGCCTCTTCTCCCACAGTTTCTTAATCCAGTCCATGAAAGTCACTGTCGATCCAAGAGGTCTTTTGTGTTGTACCATCACACTGGCAGTCAACGTTACCTTGGAAAATGTTTTCCACTTCAGGACAGTGTAAAGTGGAAATTTAGTACCGTTGGCAAGGGCACGCAGCATTACTGTGCAGTTCGATTTCGTATTCCCATTGGTGAACACAATCACTGTAAAATAGGCAGGTGTTTGATTGGCATTGCCAGCCTGTGAAAATGAGTTACCGTGTTGGTTGCCTTCTGAGGTTGGGCACATAACATTGATAGCTGACAAACTTTCCTATGTAAGCAACTGGCAAGTGTTGGCTTAAGTTAAGGTTGTCCTCCGTCGTATTGATAGCCCTTGCTGTTTCATAAACCGGTGCAACCATTTGTGGCCTGCACAGACACGCGAGGTAGGCCTGGTTCTCGAAATGGCTGCCTCGCTTGAGCGATTTCGGCTGACACAACATGGCCCCGTTTTTCTTTTTCTTTTTTCTTTTTTTGAACGAACTTAACAGCTGTGTCTCTAGTCCAGCAGACTTGTGCCCATCACCTCCCTGTGTCCTTGTCGGTTTTTTTTTTTTTTTTTCGCTACACGAAGTTATACAGTTAAACCTCGTTATAACGAAATAATGGATATAACGAGCAAATCGTAATTCCCCTTGAAAGTCCCCATAGAAACCAATGTATTTAAAACCTCGTTTTAACGAGGTAAAATTTCCCCGTTGCGGGATATAACGAACAAATTTCGTTGAGAAATCAAATTTTGAGCTAATTTTAATACAACAGTGCGTGACGCGGCAACTGTATTAGCAGTTCAAAACTCCCGCCACGCGCGCGAAGCTGGCTGGCGCGCCATGCGGACGCTGCGCCCGCGAAGTCCCCCCCCTCTCTCTGCGCACGCCATGCAGACAATGGGGCTCTTCGAATTACAGTGTCGGACTCACCGCGGGCTCCCCGAGAAGCAGTCCGACGTTCGATTTTCCCACGTATCCCTATGGCTTCGGGGAATCCGTGGACTATCCGCGGTGAGCCCGAGAAAAACCCCAATGCACACGGCGCGCGCGGTTGCGTCGCCTGCCTCCCCCACCCCTCCTCCCCTGTTCGTATCGCCGACGTCGCTGCGTAGTTGTGTGTGCGTGGGTTTTGGCAGTCTTCAGCCTTATCTTTTATCGTACTGCCGGCGTGATTCTAACAGCGCGGGTGTGACAGGCGGGAAGCGAAAGCGAAAGACTATCACTCTTGAACAGAAGACGGCTATGATAAAAGCCGTTGCATCGGGCGCGAAGGAAGGTAAGGTGCACTCCGTGGTAAGGTGGCTAGAGACTGACGTGTGGACGAGTACGCTGTTCACCATCGTGAGCAACCGAGATTACATCGTCAGCGCTGTTGCACATGGCTTGAAAAGAAGCGCTAAGGACGGCGTCGGAGGGACTAGATGCGGCGGACGTGCTGCGTCGCTACTTCGGCGCGCACGAGTGCGGCGAAGATGGAAGCCATCGCTCGCATCAGGAAGGTGCATCAATGTCCAATTACGGACTTCGTAGCCAAGTCTGTTTGAAATACGAGTTTTGAACTGCAATAAAGTAGGTTCGTGACTTTTCCTTTTTACCTCCGGAATGTGTTTATTTTACTGACTATCGCCGTGCAGCAAGATGCTATTTCGCCCGCTTTTTGTTTTAGGTAACTACAATGCATAATATTTGCAGTAAATGTCGGCTACGGCTATAACGAAATATTGGCTATAACGAGCAAATCGCGGCGCCCCTTCAATTTCGTTATAACGAGGTTTAACTGTACAGTCAAACCTTGATATATCGAACACGGGTATATCGAACACTTTCTATATCACGCGAAAAATCACATGCATTTTTAATTTTTTATTTTGAACTGGGACGGACATGAAACGGGTATATCGAACTCCGCCACCCCAGACTGCCCAGACCGCTCCCACTCTGTTGACAGGCGGCGAGCTATCCCGCAGTACCCTCGAGGTTAGCGATGGCGCGATGGGCATTCCCGACTGCTGCGCATCGGTTGCACCGAAGCAGAATTGGACGGTGCAAAAGAAGAATGCGAGCTTTAAGAAACCTGGGGCCAGCTGGAGCACTTTGTTGGTGCTGAGCCACGAAGCATGTGCATTGATGACTTTGTTGGCGGTGACGACAGCACCGGAACGACGGCGGAGTTGATGGATGTGGAGATCCTAGCGGAGGTTACTACTGAGCGCACAAACGAAGACGCTGCCAAGGTTGTACCCGCAAGCGCTGATAGTGCCCTGCTCCCGACTTCGACCGAGACTTCAGCGGTTTTGACCCTAGCGCACCGCTACTGCAGCGCTATAGAAGGCACTGGCCTGTCGCTTGTGGAACGTTTGGACTACGTTGAGTAAGTCGTGTATAACACGCCAGGCTACCCTGCTGCAGTACTTTAAGCCAAAAGAATAAATACTTTGAAGCACGAAGTGAGTATTTACTGCACAATTCGTTCATTTGTTGATTTGTACCAGTTTATGACGCGTTTTTTACGTGATTTTATATATCAAATTCTGGTTATATCGAACTATTTCGCGGGCACCGCGCTGTTCGATATATCAAGGTTTCACTGTAGATTATCTCTAGTTCAGGGTAGGCACCGGTCTTGGGGCCACAAAACAACCTAGGGTCACGGTGCACAGCTCGTAAGCCCTCTTCCTCCACTTCTGCACGTAGGGTTCAACACTGTACTGTCTTCCCGCTTACAGCAGAAAGGTAAAAGTTGGAAACAATCTACATGAGAATAATTCAGGCATCTAAACAGTGGACTACAGTGCGGTGGTGAAAGCCACCGCCTCATTTCAACAAAAGTCAACTCGTACCTAGCATCATCATAGCGTAAAGCGGTGTTTTTGACTGTTGGAACTGGCACTCTTTACTCTTGAACGACACTTTTTGGAAAACCCTGTCTGACTCACCCAAAACTTTTTTTCGGGTCGTTATATTGTTGAGCTGTGTGGAAAATGGCCACTACCAGTGGGGGGAGAGTGGATTAGTTGCTGTTACAGGTGTAGGGGCGTCACGGCATACCATGCAATGCTGTGAAGTTGCACTAAAGAAAATGCCTCACATATAAATCCACACATCTAATTTACCTCTAAAATTTTTGCATTCTTGGTGCGGGTTATATGCGGGAAAATACAGTAAACACTGCTGTACTGCAGGATGGAAGTGACAGCACAAAATAAAATGACAAAGGTACTGAGGGCACATTGGTCACCAAAGGGTTCATTAGTGCTTGTACCATCTTATGTTTTCTTATTTTGCGCCCTTCTTGCCAGATTTTTGGTCTACCTAGGAGAGAAAAAAGGTTAGCTGAGCTTGTGTTAGGCACTATTCTTACTAGCACTCCTGATATTATGAGGCACCTGTGTGATGGCTATCGCTGCCAGCTGAAATGGCTTCTCGCTGGTTTGCACTCATACCAAGTGACTCGCATCCATGCGGCTTCAAATTTTATAACTCCAGTAGTGGTGCAGATACAGTATCAACGAACCAAACTACAAAGCGAATAATGATTTTGTTTGAATACTCAGCTATTTCCAATGAGAAAACTGAAATTTACAATTTTTTCAAGCATGCTTCCCTAACTAAAACTTGTGGAGAAACAAAAGAGTTTTGAAATTTCGGTATGGCATAGAACAAGCACAAAACACAAAAAGGCTAATGTGCTGGTACTAGCTTCGTCGGTGGCGTGAAATTTTATATTGGGCGGCTTGCAACTTTCATCTCATCTGGCGACCTCAGAATTGCTTCAGCGTATTAACACAATCAGGGCACATATTCTAACAAGCTATGATTAATGAAAGTTCCTCTAAAAGAAACACAGATGTCAATTCTAGGGGGGGTGGGAAACTCATCATGGGGGGCTTTCAGAGTGCTAAATTGTCTAGTGGAAACTGTTTTCATCGATGGCTTTACTTGCATTTTTTGTGACCTTTTTCGCCGCCTTTGTTTCGCAGGAAACATGGCGCGGAGAACACAATAGCTCGCGACTACGTACTTCCCGACTACACGGTCATCAAGCGTGGCTACCTCCGACCGCTCGAAGAGACGACCGGCAAGCCCAAGGACAGCGAACAGGTGACTACACTGAATTCTCTGTCTTACACCCGTCTTGCTCCAGTGTTACCCCCTGCTGTTTGTCCTTTTCATGGCATGTCCCACCCAAGTCTGGTTTTTGCCGCATAGGCAAATTCTTCAGCCTGCACTGTACTGATGTGTTGCACTGAGCTCCCTCACTTGCCCCAGTTCTGCCCCAGTGCAGCTCCAGTGTTGCACCGTGTTGTTGTCTGTCCTTTGAATTCAAGTCCAGCCCAACTATGCTTCAATACTGCTGCAACTGCTCGGTACTGACACTTCAGAAGGGAAAAGGTTTGGGCGTGTTGGTTCATAGTCGCACAGAAAACAAGCCGTCTATAGCCTTATCGATTTCTTGTCGTAGGCGTTATGTCACTGTTTTTCTTGTTTTGCCCACCATTTTGACGTTTCCCGGTCCTTCCTCCTCTCTTCACGCTATCCAGACGTGTTTATATGCGCTGGTTCAGCAATAAACATTTTGTTGAAAGTTAGCGCTTGTCCTGTCTATGCCTCGTCCTATGTTTTTTGTTGTTTTTTACTGCGCTTGTTCTCTATGTGACTGTACTGACACGTTGCACCAAATTTTGTCTTCCTCTAGCTCTAGCACCGAATTCTGTGTCTTCCCCCAGTTCTGCCCCAGTGTTACTCCAGTGTTACACCCTGTTGTTTGTCCTCTGCACCCAAGTCCAGCCCAAGTCCGCATTTTACTACACAGTCGAATCCTGTGGTGTTTCGAGGTCTCAAAAAACCAGCATCGGCATTTGTGAGATTAGTCGCTCAGTGCTTTCAAAAGCATTGTTGCGACTGCGTTTAAAGCACGAGAAGCAAAAAGTAAGCGATGCTCACAGTTTGACAATGGGGCTATTCAGCTGTCAACGGCGCACACGCTGCCCTTAACACAAAGGAGCCATCCGTTACGGCTGTCGACTTCATCGGTGGAAAGTTGTGAAATCTTTGTCGCAGGGAAAGTGTCACTCGATGGGGGGGTTCAGGCTTAGTGGCATGTGGTTTGCATGCGAAGAAAAGAAGTGCAAAAAATGCATTAGCTTATTTTGGCGTCAAGTATTCGCTGTAAACTTAGTCAGCGTCAAGTCAAAAGTGTCAGGTGCTTCCCTTAGTGCTTTTCTGTTCTGTAGTGTGGAATTCTTTGTTGACTAATGGGTTAATTTTTTTTTTCTCTTAAGTTGAGCTTTGATGTGTTGTGTTTTTGTCCCGCAATTGTGACGCGCGTTTTCTATGTTTACACTTGTTTGTCTGAGTTCTCTTTGTTTTTTGTTGTCCTTATGAGAGATTGAGAAGCACAGTGGCAAGAGGGGAGTCAACTTATTATTTATGTATTTATTAATTGATTGATTGATTGATTTATTTATTGATACTGAATCCCCATTACAGGGATTTTAGCAGGGTGGTTACACATATAATTTTTTTACAATGTTGGCACATTGAACTTTGAAGCGAAAGTGTCGAAGGAGAAAGATTAAGTTGGCGGCAGCTCGTAAAAATAAAAAATCAATTTGGTGCACAGTAAATGGCAGAGAATCAAATATAAATGGCAGTGGTTGGTACGAAAATACCCTATGTGGCATTCCCCAAGGACATTGGAAAAAGCTGAGCTTGGCTCTTAATTGCAGTTCTGCCTGCACAGAGCAAGCTGACTAATAGCCAAATAATTAGGTAGTGTCTATTATCCCGGCAACCATGCGAATTACCGTCAGAAATTTCTCACGGCCGTCGCCTCTCATTGGCTGAACACGCTACGCGGAGATTCTATGGGGTACATATTCGCTAAAAAGCCGTGTTTGTAGTGCTGTGGTATAGTACTTGGTTTTAAACGAGAAGGCTGAGGTTCAAATCCGACAATTGCGATGTTTTTTTTTTTTTTTTTTTTTTCAACTTTCAGAATTTTTCAGTCATCGTGATTTTGTTATTCCTTTTTTTACTCTGGTTTTTACTATATCAAGAGATCGACGCACAGTATTTCTAGAATAGGTTGAATTACGTTTAACTCTTTTGCTACCGCCGGAAAATTGACCAATTTTTAGGGGTCCGAGAAAACATTTTTTCCCTGCTAAAAAAATCGGTTAGGCACTAATTACAGGCACACAAAATGCAGATTATTTAACGGTCTTTCCAATAACACCAGTTTTTTAAATGTTTTTATATATCATAATTGTGAAAAAAAAATATCAAAATCAAAATTTTTGTCAAGTTGTCGAAAAAAATGATAACAAAGGAGTTGTGTATATCAAGCCACCGGTAGTAGAAAAAAATTAAAATATACATTTTGTAGGGAAAAATTTGAAAAACACGCCCTAGAAAAAATGTCGACTTGCGCAGAACAGTTTCTCAGATATAAAAAAAAATGTTAGCATGCACGGTGCTCGTGTCATGCGGTGAAGCCCAACCTCCAATTCAAAATGTGCAATTTCGGGTGGTTCCCTGGAATAAATCTGGTGGTTTGACGTTATAAGAGGCACCAATTTGCCCCCACATAACGTAAAAAATATCTTCTCAATGATTGACTTTGCATTTACAGCGAGCACAATATTTGGGACAAGCACGCGATGCGGAAAAAAAACATGCATGAAGTTGAAAACGGAACGCCGTGGTTGATGCTTGTTGACTTTCACGGTCAGTTACCTCTCAAAACATAAAGCTGAGCTTTATTATCATCTTCTTACTCGCAATTGTAGCCTTGCTCTGCTGCTTAGTTGAACTGTCTATTTGGAAGGAGTCTCCGATAAGTTTTTGTACTGTTTTGTTTGAAAACTGTTAGGTGGCACTGCAATACAGGAGGCTCATTGTGCTGATCTTTTTCATCGGGCAAGTGCTACTCGGCCAAAGATCGCAGGGCACGATTCTAGCGCATCGTACCTCATTTTTGCCTCGGCGGAACAGATATATGGCGTCTGGGTGTGACCTTTTGACTTGCATCTGAAGTTCTTACCGCAGAAATCGGGTTAGGGTTGGGGGAAATCTGGAGCGGCATGCTTTGTTCGAGGATCAGTCGCGGACGTTCCAGGCGCCATGGCAGGTAGCCTTGAAGTTGGGTAACTGCGTAGTAGCGCTAAATATGAATTTCGCGATGCAGAGACGAAACCGAAACTGTTGTAAACTGTTTGCGAATGGTCCCGGGGTAAGTAGAACTACCACAGAACTTAGAACAACGTGCGCAAAGGCAATAAAACTGCCTAAAATCATAAAGTAGCTTTGCAACCAGGCACTGCTTGACATTTTCAGCCGATTTCTGGGGTTATTACTGTCAGAGTGCGAACCTGACGATTGAAAATCGTTTGCTGGTTCACCATTCACGCCCTGATAGGAAAAAACAAACGCTGGTGCAGAGTAATTACGAGTGGCACGCATTCTTCATTGGTAGCAGTGACGCACGATGACCACGCCCCTTTTCTACATCCAGGTGATTCAAAACCGTGTCAAAATTCACGTTTCCGTTGCAAAAATGAAAACAAAACTGATTTTGAAAGGCCATTTTCTGATCTAACTCTGAACAGCTTTACTTGTTCGAGCAACGCCTGGTTTGCTATGAAAAGGCGCTCCCGAAGTATCGATCAAATTGATCAAGTTTGAATAGGCGCGGTAGCGAAATAGTTAATGTAGGCTGTGTTCTGTGTTGTTGGGCTGGGTTAGATTAGGTTTGTTGCAGTTGCGCTGGATTTGGGTAGATTATGACACGTTCGGTGAGGTTACGCTGAATTCGGTGAGGTTATGTTATGATAGGTTACGTTGGGACATAATATTATTCAGCAAATTTTAGGCCAGGCAGCTTTTATGGAAACTGCCGTGAGAATATCCTGGACGTAATTCCCACAACTGCCACGAGATTAGACGCAGCCAACTAATTACTATAAGCGATAAACCTCATTTGCATCTGTCATTTTGTGTACTTCAAATCTTTTGTTAAGTTTTATTTAAAGGTATGTGGATGGGAGCTTTTGAACCTCTCATTGAATGCAAGTAAAGAAACTGACCGTGAATCAAATGGATTATTTTTGTGCCTTTGGTTTCGTGGTTGGGTAGCTTCTAAACATAGCTGGGAACAAAAAGAAATTGTGGTCAGTATATTACAACACCTGTTAGTTAAAATAGCAGTGGTCAATCAAAAACTTATGCAGGGGAATATAGTAAGGGGACAAGTTATGGCAGAATAGGAAAGCAGTTGAGATATACAGTGTAGCCCAGTTTTAACAAAATCCTGGCTGTGAAGAACAAACCATTGTTTCCCGTCACCATTTGTACACATATATTTTATGTTCAGATATAGCGAAAAACGGACATAACAAACTGATTTCTGTTTCCCCAATGTGTTCATTATAGTGGGCCGGAACTGTAGTCAAAAGAGGCACACTAGTGACTGGTTTGACGAGGCGTCTTAATCAGTGACTTTCTTTTTTATGTTGTTATTGATGACAGACCCTTTTTTTTTTTTTTTTTTGTTCTGTTTATAAACTCTACCTACACTACAAGCAGCATCGAACTTTAGCACTTAGCACTCTTGCCTCGTGTGAGGTTCATGCATGGTAGGCTTTCTTCTTCAGCTGCAGTGTCGTGCGGGGAAGCCAACCTGAGGGCATGTGTTTCGTGGTGAATTTTAAGAAATTCTGCGTTGCCACTGTCCAGCTAAGTTTTATGCTGCTGTTACTCTCTACATTTCAACCGTGAAAGTGCACTGGAAGTTGAATTGAATGGCAAATTTTGTTGGTGAATTATTTGAAACTGAATATTCACACAGTCTCTGAATATTTGCCCAATCCTTGTTCTAATAAAGAGCTCGCACGTAGCTATTGTACAAAATTTGCCTGACAACTCGTCAGAGTTGGCAGGAGATCAGGGGCGCTGCTCCAAAAGGCAGCATTGGGCTGAAACTGCTCCCAAATGGTGTCGTAAAATGTGAGGCTTCTGTGAGATGGGACTCATTCATTCAGCTGTCATCCTTTCTCCGCGTGTGGGCACGATTTCACAAGACTTGGGAGTGAACGTGGGGTGCGGGTAATGCGCAAAGCTAGGCCCTAAATGCAGCTTCACCGCACAGCGTGCTGCGCCATGAAGCATGCATCGTCATCACAAGCTGTCGTTGCAATCTACCCTCTTAGTGTCAACAGCAAAGAGTAAAGTATTTATACTGTTCAGTTGGACCATTTTATCTTATCGCAAGTGCACCTGTAATCATTCCCAAGGTTAGGTGTCGTTATGCCGTGTTGAATAGGATGAGCTAAAAGGCCTTGACACAAGCACCTTGGCACAAGTGTGAGGAGCCATGAAGAGAAAATAAAACTTAGTTTAGTTTGAAAGAACTAGGATTCAGTATCTCACTCAGCTCCATTACAGCCACAAAAGATGATTTTTTTAACGAAAAAAAGAGCAAGAAGTAT
The DNA here is from genome assembly GCF_048455015.1 of Haemaphysalis longicornis. Lineage (NCBI taxonomy): Eukaryota > Metazoa > Arthropoda > Arachnida > Ixodida > Ixodidae > Haemaphysalis > Haemaphysalis longicornis. Next base: position 104,171,350 of record NW_027526407.1, on the reverse strand, counting down.
TTACAAACTTTCACATTTTGCGCCACAGTGACGTGTTATGAGCAAGAATGACGTCATACGGGCCAACAATAAAACAATTTTCACTGCGTTAACTGCACGTTAGCATTCAAGTGATGCGGTGAAATCGAACTAGACGCCCCATTACAGACGTTCAGTCATGTGTCGTCGCGACAGGTCACTTAGGCGGCCGCCAATCGCGCAAGCAAGGTTCCGTGACGTCATAGAAAAGTTGCAAGAAATTGGCTAGGGGGTCGTGACTGCGTCACACGTTTTCTTTCATATCTCCATTATTTGTTCGAAGATTGCGATGATATTGGTATCATTGTTATCAGGACTAAGCAGTCTTTCTAATAAACCCAACTTGTATTTTGTCTTCATGACTCCTTTAAGCTAGCAGCTGTCTGCAGGTTATTGGCTCGGTAAGTGTGCCTAGCCATACAGCACCGCTTTTTCTTCTTGGGGAGGGAGATTCGTTCCCCCCCTCCCCCCTACATCCGTAAGCCCACTGCGTCCACTAAAAAAAAAAAAAAACGTTGCTAAATGCTGGGACGTTCAGTATTTGGATTAACACAACACAGTTGTACCGTATTTTTTGCATAAATAGAAGCATGTATTGCTTGATCACTAGAGGGGGTAATTTTTAGAGGGGGTAAAGCCTCCTCCACAATTTTTCCTCTTTGGTTTTGTAAATGTGATCATTTCAAAAATTTCTCTGGAGTCTAGTCAGGTTTAGTTCAAATTATTTCTTGTTTCCTCTTAGTTTTTTTTTCTTCCTAATTTCTCCCTCCTCTTCATTTTTGTTAATTTTTTTTTCCATTTTTCTGCAGCAGGGTTCTCAAACTCACATCAATGAGCAGGCCGCAGTCAAGAAATTTACTACCGCAAGGGCTGAGACATCAAAGATGGTTGAAATGAGGGGGGGAATTTGGGGGAGAGAGGGGGGAGGGGCTAACAAAATGTCAGCTGCCATTTGAAATAAGAAAAAAAGCCCTTTTTTACATCTTGTAAATATTGCGGGTGCTTTCTGTATGGAATTGGGCGCTAGGTTTCGAAAAGCATATCAATACTGATCTCCAGGATGCAGATCCATACACGATTTTGGGACGTCTTCAAGTGTTCTCTTGGAATTTATATCCTCAGCTACGCGAGCAAAGTACGCTCAAAATAAAAAAAAGTAAATGAATGAAGACACTCATAAGCAGGCTGGGCCACAACCGAGAAGTCGGTGGGGTGAGTGTTTGAGACCCCTGGTCTGGAATCTCGTTACATGTACAATCAAGGTAAAGCTTTAATTTTGCGTGCAAGAGAGACCGCTTCATCCATCTCTGGTCTTTTCTGGGTGCAACGATGTTATAACAACCAGAACATTTATTCGTCAGTTGTGCAAAATATGGGAGATATTCTAAGCATCGCCCATGTCATTTTTTTGTTTCTTAATTACCTGTTGCTGTGTCAGCTGCAATGCTTCATTTCTTGGAACGTAAATTTTTCCAACTTGTTGAAAAAGTGGTCGGCCCAGTATTGATCACATCTTGAGGAAAACCCAGTTGGATTATTTTGTGTTTACCACACATGACAAAAGGGCAAGTAAATGATGTTTTACTATAGAAATCTGCTCCCAAAAAGACCCGTTGGGCTCCAAAATTTGGCGTTTGCTCCTCCAAAGCTGCTCCAAAAGAGCAATATTCCTGCTTCCTGAGCTGTTCCGAAATTCTCAAGCCCGCTTGCACCCCGAAAAGATGCACCTTAAATATTCCACCCAAAACAAAGAGATAGTGCCTGCAGCTGGTGATTGATTGTTTATCAAGTGTAATTTGAGTTTCAATTGTTCTATTGAATGTATGTCTAGGGAATTATTTTGGTCATCAATGTGGGTTAAGACCACAGCACTGAACAGGGCTAAAGCATGCACAATGCCTTTTATGTTTCAGAGATGTGTGGTGGCAACATATGGTACAGCATTTGTGAAAGTCGTACATTCTTAGAATTCATTTCTGGAGGTTTCCTTTTTGTTCTTTTTTTTTCTACCGCCACGTTGTCACTTTGTGATTACAAGGCAGTAGAGATAGTGCCATTGTGACAATGAAAGTGGGTTGTCCAATGTCAAAAGCTGGCCAATGAAAGAGTGCGTGTGTGCCGTGTGAAATTAGGCTTTGCAAATGGAACACTCGGGAGGAGGTATGCAAATGGAACACTCGGGAGGAGGTAATTTCTACGCATAGACAGAACTGCATAAGTCAAAGTACATACAGAATAAAAACGGCTAATTTTGTCTCATATTCTGTTCAGCACACAGCTCGTCGCTGGCACAAACTAGCCAAGACGTGGGGCGGAAAGTTGGGCCAGTTGGTAGAGCGTCTTAGGAAAACTACAGCACACAAGCGAACAGGATTAAGATAAAGGGACGCCGACTCACAACTGGAACTTAATTGGAATACACAAAGAATTTATACACGTGTGCAGAGGAACCAGGGCACCAAAAAGAAAACAGCTCTGTGGAAGGGCTGGCTAGTCAGGTAAACATAAAACGGATGATTTAGTTGTCTTTTTTTTTCGCAGGGACATCGAGGCTTATGTGGTTTGGTTTATGCATATTTCCTTATTTTGGCCACTGTAGAATGCCTCCACGTGTTCTCTGGTCATCTGATCTCTGTGTGTGCAGAGCACCTTGTGTTTGGTCTTGTCCACTTTGTTCCATTAATTCATTGCACGCTATATTTTTACTGAGAAAATTGAATGAGCACAACTAGATGCTCTATTACTCTTTCACTGTTTGCAACACTAACTAGCATAAAGCAAAGTATTGCTGGCACCTACGTGAACAGCTACTTCCAGTACAGTAAACTTGTAAATGCAACAGGGGGCTGGCAAAAAAAGCCAGCGTTATAAAATTTTTTTCACACAACTGGCATTGAATTCGAGATCACAACTGTGCATTCATTTCCCCGATAGTTACGGGGTGATACTTCTTTTCTGGATTTGTCCAGCACCGTTGCTGCCTGGTTTCATGTGAACTGGTGTTAATTCCACTCCACAAATCCTCAAAATGGCGTTGGCTATGGGCTGAGAAGGCAGACACACAAAAAAATAAAAATGAATGAGGGCTTTAGAAATTTCCAATGATTTCACGGGCTTCCACAGTGACCTGTCAGAGCCACAGCCCATTGGGCTGAAGGTTTTAACTCTTTCGGGGCCGCCGGAAAAAGTGTTGGAAAAGGGAGGTCTCGTTACAAATTCTTTATTACATAAAGCAAAGGCACTATCTTGCTTTAGCATATACTAAAATACAGCTAATTATATGTTCTTTAACATACAATACCATGTTTTACTTCAACACGGACGATAACACCATGAAAAAATCTGAAAGTAAAAACTTCATAAAAAAACTACAGAAAAAACGTAAATATACAAATATTAAAAAAGAATAAAATTATTTCAGGATATACAAAATCTAACACAATTCTTTGTTTCTTCATCGCGAAAGTTTTATGTGGCTAGGTGTAACTGGTTTTTTGTTTTGTGTGTGATCTGGGGCCATGGCTACGCCATCGCCCAGGTACACGCCGGGCTCTCGCCTCGGTGAAAACTTGATCCGTTTCTTCGCTTGTGGCAGGAGATCACCACCATAGGTAGTTAACACCCTAGCGAACAAATATAAACCAGCTAGAACATATTTCGAGCGCACGTACCTACTCCAGAGCCAATTGAAACCGAAACCAACACCCACCTTTGAGCGGATTTGATGTTCCAGGCTGATTGACACCCGAATCCTCACTTAAGCTGAAATCCAATCTCTAAAGTCGCATTCCGACTCTTCACTGTTACTCTCATCGTTAAAATCCACAGTAGAAGGCAAAGATATGCGAGACGAGACGACGCGGATTTCTTATCGTGCTCGCGCGAGTATGACGCCATGTTTGTTTACATGCAAGAACACTGCCCGTCAGAATAAAATATCTGATGCGGTGCCGCCTGCCGATAAAAAAAGAAACTTCACAAAAGAGAAAACTCCAGTTTTCAAACTATCTCCTAGATGTCGCTGGATGTTCCATCAAGCGAAAATTTGTATTGTGCAGGCTCGCGAAACCATCGATCATATGTGATCGATGGCCTATGGGAGTGGTCCCGAAAGAGTTAAAAGGTGTGTGGGCGATTCTAAGGACAAGATTTTCCAACCATTTATCTCACACACCATGCCCCCAGCTTGGCGGAAATATTTGCTGCCTAGGAGGCTGATTGCTCTCACAGCTACTTAACAACCCTGCTGAACAACTTTTAAGGGAGTAAAGATGCTGTCACGAACTACATTAGTGTTGTTTTCTTAATAACAGCTGCATTGTGCTCGTGATATAATACCAGCCCCACAAATTACTCTCATAACGTGGCCACAGGACTTGTGGGTTACATTCCGAACACTTGAGCAGCCACTACGTTGGTCCTTTTCTTGTGGTGTGAGACCCCTTGTCAAATGGTGTGGTGTCCCTCATGTATATCAGCATTTTGTTGCAAATCTAGCTGCTTCAAACACTTCTACCAAAGGCATCTCTCTCTCTCTCGCTCTCTGTTGTTCACCCTGTTCCCCGAATGTTCACCCGTGGGTGTTCACAGCTCCTCCGGCTGAACAACGAGCGCTTCATGGTGCCTGAGCTGCTGTTCCACCCCTCGGACATCGGCATCCACGAGATGGGCATCCCGGAGGCCGTGCACCACGTCGTCGACACCCTGCCCAAAGGTGAGAGAGAGGGTGAGGGGGTGCCTTTATTGTTAAGAGGTCGGTTCCTGGAAGGTTGTGAATAAAGCTGCATTAACAGTTTCGCTGCAGGATAAACCACCTTGCTTTTTCAGCAAGGCACATCTGCAAGGCCATTTATCCGTATCCGCTAGATTGTCGGACGCCCTGTCTAACCCACCGTGGTGGCCAGCGGCTAACAAAGGTGTTTTGCTGCTGAGACCAAGAACGGGGTTTTTTTCGATGCCGGGCGCTGCGGCCGCTTTTCTGATGGGGGTATAAAAAGCGAAAGCACCCGCATGCCCGGCATTTCGGTGCATGAGGTTAAAAAATCCCCAGCTCCTTGAAACCCACCTTAACGCACACGTGTGGCTTCGATGCGTTAAATCCCACACTCTGATGCCAGAAAGGTTTTGTCACTTCATCGCATCCTGTCAATTTATCCCATCGCAATTTATCACTTTGTCGATTGATTTATCACTTTATCGCTTTGGCGATTCATTGCATTGCCTCAATTTATCGCCTCAATTTATCAATCACCCCTACACAGACAAATGACTAAAGAATGCAACGTTGGGACGGCTTTTCTGATTCACCTATTTTTCGTCGTTTTACAACGCACTGAACTTCACTCCTGCCACACTCTGCCAGAAATGCTCACAGGTGGTGCCAATTGAACACAATAATAATTTTCCGAAGCCTCCACTTGAAAAATTTCTTTCCAACATTGTATTCTCCGCACGTGTAGGTATGAGAAGCAAAAAAAAATTACAGTTTTACCTGCTCTGGGTGCCCAGATATCCCTCAGCAAAGCACTAGATTCGCGTTGCAATAAAAGGGCCGTTTCACCATTGAATTCTGCGTGAACGGAGCAGTAGAGTGCACTTTAAAATGCCATGTGCAATAAAATGTGGTGCCTTTTGATGAGGAAATTTTCAGACTGGTAGAAAAATGGTCGTGGATGCCCAAAATGCCATTTTTCAGAAAACAATTTTTTGCCGGTTTTTCAGCCCCGAAGACCCTTTGGCGCCCATAATTGAATATGGCTTGCTCAATACAGCGGAATTATCTGAAGTTTGTCCAAAAGCAGCAGGGCTTGCTGCTGTTTCATCGTCATCTTGCTGTGAAGTGCTGGAATGCAATTGCACAGAAATGTGGTCGATGTTGGTATGGCCAGAGGGCCGTAGTCGTGAGAGCAGCACAGCAGTTACCGTAATTACCCGATTCTAATGCGCACCCGATTTTCGTGGCAAAAAAAAACTGAAAAACTTGCACCTCCGATTGTAACGCGCACGGAACTTTGTGACCCAGAAAAGCGAATGCGAGAGAAACTGGCGATTTTTTTCCCGAAGTAATCTCACTCATCTCACTCCTCGTCGCTCTCCGCTGACCACAATATCTCGTCCTCGGTGCCGTCAAGCGTATCCGCGATGCCACACTTCTGAACGAATGTTCAACCATGGTTGATGGGATCGTGGCCCACGCCTTGCACGCGCATCCTGCGGGCTTCTCCAGAGGTGCACGCTTCAGTTGACCGCTCATTTTGAACGCGTGAGAGCCGCTGCTGCCATTGCTGTTATCAAGCGCGCAAGTGGAACGATTTGACGATTTGTGTGAACGCCGATAGAAAAGCCTAGGCACCTTGCTTCCTGCGTCCGAAAAATCGTTGCTAAAAGCTTTGGCGCCATGAGATGGCGATGGCGATGGGTGGGGCAAAACTTCCGCTGTTTCGGCAGTTTCGGTTTCGTATTCCATTCTAACGCACATGCAATTTTTCGACCTATTTTTCCGGAAAAGAAAGTGCGCGTTAGAATCTGGTAAGTACGGTATGTGCGCTTTTTGTTTCTCTTGCTAAAGCGCGATAGGTCCAGAGCTGCTCGCACATACTTGATCACATGGCACCCAGCTACTGAATAGGAGTTCTGCAAAGCGAGATTGATTAAAGGCGCCGATTGCTTCCGCTGCTCTGTTTCATAGAAGTGCGCATGGGCGGTGTGGCAGCCTGGAGGCTAGGCGCAGCCAGCACAGAATTGCGTTGGCGGGACTGCGCAGCTGTTGATTCCAACGGCGAATGTTTTCATACTAGTTTTCCGATCTTAGCCAAGTTCTTTATGGGGTAGCTGCTGCTGAAGACACAACTGTGCGTCAAACAGAAATCTTAATTGCAGGTATTGATTCATTGACAGAGCACAAGATCAGCTCTTCACAGCACCGATGAATACCATAGATTTTACTGGGAAGAGCAGTAATTCCGCACAAATTACTGAGCTGTTCTGTTCTGCAGAACTGAGCTATTCTGTTCTTCGTCAGAAAGCCATAGAACGAAACAGCTCGTGTGGACAGGGGTGACGGTGAGGTTGGCTGCAATATCGCTGCGTACGGGCCTGTGGTGACTTGGCTGATGTGGCGGGGTTGAGGTGGCGGCGGCTGATGTGCAGTTTCTGTTTCTCTGCGTGATGGGCACGGCTTGTGGATTTTTCTGACAAACGGCGTGCGACAAACATCCCGTTGCGGGCTTCTGAAGCAAGGCAGTCCCTGCAGGACGTCAGTACGAAAAACTAAAACAGGCACACATAAAGGAAAAGAGGCGTTTTTAGGCGCTACAAAGCTTATAATATAGCCCCATATAGTCAAAATAGGTGCTAAAAAGCCCATATAATCCAAGCAGGCACTTATAGGCACGATAAACTATTGCTTAAAATGCTCCCTTTTTCTTAGTTAATGCTCATATGTTAAATAGGGAAAAATAGGCATTTTGCCTAAAGTTCCGCTCTCTAGTAATAGGCGTTTTTATTGTGCCAGACGGGTTGGTGAACTAAACACTCAGGGCGGAGTTTTCAGTTGCTATGTTTTTTCTTTCTTCCTCTCATGCTTGACATTGTTCCATTACGTGGTAGGTTCCCTTCAATTAAAGGCTGTTTGTTATTCTGACTATATCCCTAATCAAGTTTTCATGCCCCTTACCATACCTCACGCGCTAAGAAAAAAAAAATCCTCTCCCAATCACGCAAGTCCTCACTATGACAGTCCCCCCTGATGGTGTGTTTGTGACCCTGAAACCCTTACAAAAAGGGCTCAGTCATCGTCAGAAAAACCGGCAATTTAATTCAGTTTCAGAACCTGTTGTAGACGAACGGTTTTTATTCATTCATTCTTCCTTCTCTTTTCCTGCTTTCCATTTTCAGAGATGCGGCCGCACATGCTCAAGAACGTCCTCCTGACTGGCGGCAATGCCTGCTTTCCCGGGTTTGGCGAGCGAGTGTGAGTCTCTCAAAGACCTTCGTCTATCTTTTTTGCAGGATGCTGCACAAATGCTCTGTGTCTGCGTGTGCAGGCACGGGAGCTGAGAGGCGCTATCTAAGAGACTTGTACACCGCAATGCAGAAGGAAACAAAAATGAAGGAAGCTCACACTAACGCGTAAGACTTGGAGGTAGCAAAGCTGTGCGCGACCTTCTCGATCACCACGACAGTTTAACTCCACAATTCCAGCCGAGTTGCTTCTTCTTTGCTGCCGCAACGTTTTTTACTCCATCATTGTTGCGGTAAGTGTAAGCTTCTTCCATTTTTTTAGGTAGCGATAATCATTGGACACCACTGTGGAGGGGCGTACGCTATGACGTGTCTTTCTCATTCCCAGCAAGTGTTGCCTCGATTACAGCGAACACTGGAGTTTTTTGTTTTGGCCAATCTTGGCCAATCTCCCTAGGTGGGTATGCTTGGCTTGACAAACGCGCACAGGGGACACTGGACAGTCATCGTGAGGCATGCACACACAAGCACTAGGCATTGTCTTGGTTTTGTTAACTGCCGGGTGCACGGTCGCCGCGTGCACGAGGCTTGCGCTCATGTGCATGCACTCAACAATTTCTTCATATTTTTAACTGTGAACAGAAAAAATTGCAATTTTCTAAACAGCTTCACTGTTGAAATGTGCCGTCTTTTGCCTGCTCCCCAGCAGCTTGTAAATGAGGCTTACTAAGCCTCGTTCGCTTATTTTCTTGAATGTCATTTGTAAGTGCATTGCAGGAAGTGCATTGTGTCTCAAATTGTCCTGCTCAGGGATTTTTAAAACATGACTGTACGTTTGTGAGAAAATTTACTGCATGGCTCCACAGACTTAAGGGAGACGCACACACAGAAGCATTACCGTAATTACCCGATTCTAACGCTCCCCTGATTCTAACGTGCACCCTATTTTCCTGGCAAAAAAAACGAAAAAACTTGCACTTCCGATTGTAACGCGCACGGAACTTTGTGAGCAAGAAAAACGAATGCGAGATAAACAGGCGATTTATTTCTCGAAGTAATCTCACCCACCTCCCTCCTCATCACTCTCCGCTGACCACAACATCTCGTCCTTGGTGCCGTCAAGCGCGTTCGCGATGCCACACTTCATAACGAACGTTCAACCATGATTGATGGGATCATGGCCCACGCCTCGCACGCCCATCCTGCAAACTTCTCCAGAGGCGCATGCTTAAGCCGACCACTCGTTTTGAATGCGTGAGAGCCGCTGCTGCCATTGCTGTTATCAAGTGCGCAAGTGGAACGATTGGACGATTTGTGTGAACGCCGATAGAAAAGCCTGGGCGCCTATGCTTCCTGCGTCCGAAAAACTGTGCCTAAAAGCTTTGGCGCCATCTTGAGATGGCGATGGGCGAGACGAAATTTCCGTTGTTTCGGCAGTTTCGGTTTCGTATCCGATTCTAACACGCATGCGATTTTTCGACCTATTTTTCGGAAAAAAAGGTGCGCGTTAGAATCAAGTAATTACGGTACTTTATTTAAGGGAGCACATGGGTCTTCGGGACGGAAAAATTGCTCAAGAAAGCATCTTTTCAGGTATCACTTTTCTCTTGATTTGCACGGTTTTTCCTCCAAAAATTCCATACGTGGAGCAGAACCAGCTACTTATAAAAGCCATAGAGGCCCAATTTCAACTAAGGAAAAACAATTTTCTCATAATTATCCCCCTTTTTCGCCACAAGTGGTATCGCAGTGATAGAAATTCTCGACAGGTACATCCCAGTATGTGGTGCAGCTAGGAAGATAATTTCTTAAGCACTGTGAAGCTGAATGTTTAAACCATGCAATATGGCAGCATATTTTGCATTTTGTGTTTCAGTGGTTTGATTAGTGTTATTTTTAGTTGGTAAGCAGGAGTACTTCAAACATACCTAGAAGTTAAAATTGATGTAAACTTGTATGTGATTGCAAAACAAACAAACAAAAAAAAAACACTGCTTCCCACGAGTTCTGGTATCTATTCATGCATTGCTGGTAATCTTTTGTTGAATAGATTTTTTCCTATTGTCCTCAAGGACAATCAAAGAAAATTTTTAATTAACTTGAAAAGTAGTAACCTCACATCAAAACTAATAACCCTAGATATTTGAAATCGGCTAAAAAAACTGAACAAGTCCATGAAGTATCGTCAAAATTAGTTGGAAAGGAAGAACAAAGTTTCTGAGTCCAGTGTGCCCCCTTAAACCTGCTTATTACGCAATGCTTGAAGCATCAGAGGAACAACCAGTGCAAACCAAGCTGTTGTTCTAGCATCAGCATTGCAGCTTTTGTGGCTTTGTTGATGCTGCTTCTTTTGCTAAAGCTTCTTTCCTGGGATATGAACAAATCAAGCAGCTAGCCGTCTCTCTCATTTTCTTTCATTTTTCTTTTTTTTTTTTTTCACAGCATGTGTAGTGCCTTTGTGATGTTCATTGATTGACAAAACCAACTCGTTAATTACCATGAGTACTGTTTTACATGACATGGGGGCAAGAAATGAGAAGTGAATGCCAGATCCACGCCTTGCACTGTGTGTGAACCCAAACAAATTTACACTGAAATAAGGCAGGGTATTTTCTTCCAGATAGAAGTGAGAAGCCATCACTGTGGGAGTCGGCATGGGAGTTATGTAGCATGCTTGCATGGCTAGTGGGCTAGCGGGAACGCCACGGAGGGGAGGGGGGCACAAAATAGGCGTTTCTGTTTTTACAAACTTGGGATTTTAGCTAAAGGTTCGCAACTTACGCGATAACGTGCTGAATATAGTAGTTTAAGTAAGTTCTCAGCCCACCCTTAGCGTGAGACTGTCTACTAGGGCGCTGTTTATACGTCGCTGTTCATGCGTCGTATGACCGGGGGTCATACAACACCCTGGTCATGCGAAGCATTTGCATGGTTCCTTGAAATTCGTATTATTGGGGTTTCACTGTATTTCTGGCAGTACCCACTTGGTAAACACACAGGTACACTCGTTATTTTTTTGTGCGTGTGTGTGTGTGTGTGTGTGCAGATTTAAAGTCCTTTTTTCTAACTAAGATTGCATAAGGCACCCTGCATACAGTATCCACTGACAAGGTGAAAGACAATCACCACCCCCTCATGTCAGATTCCCACTCCATGGTGCATGAGTAAAACCTTGTTACAATAGACGCTTGGTTATAAGAGACATTAACTAAAAGTGGTTTGGTTGGTGTTCCTATTTTAGCAACATCACACACAAGAGACTTTGGTTACAAGAGACCTGTTTCCGGGTCCCTTGGGTGTCTCTTTTGATGAGGTTTTACTGTATTTCCTTCCTTGATTGGCACTTGAAATCGGTGCTTGACGTTGAAGACCCACCCGGTCACAAACCCTGTGGTTGTATCTCCTCCTTCTTCCCACCGTGCAGTTACACGGAGCTGCGCAGTCAGTGCCCGGAGATCTTCGAGGTGAACGTCACAGCCCCCGACAAGTGAGCCATTCTGCACTGCAGCGATTTCTGTTTTTCACTTTCTTGCCACATTGGATCTGGGCTGCCTAGTAATATTGAAGCTGGGAGACGGGGATCGGAAGGGAGTGCAGAGTGGCACAATAACTGCCCAACAACTTCTTGCTTAGCCAAGCCTTTTGACGAGATTCATCATGGAGTAGGCAGGCTGGATTTTTTAGGGGGGCGCTAAAGGGAGAATCAAGTGCATACTCACTCTAGGGCTAACATTAGCTTTTTTTTTTTTTCAAACTAAAGAAAGAATATTGTGCATTGCTTGGATTCAACCAAAACACTTGTGCGGGAAAGTTTTGCAAAAAAATCTGCTGAAAAATCTTCCTTATTTTCTGATTTCGGGGCTGTCCCCCATATTTGTGAAAAGAAAGGTAACCTGTTTTGTTAGGATGCTTTCAATCTAGGGATGCTTTGGTGGTTGGGAGGGGAGAGGGGGCTGGTGGGTACATACACTTTTCCGGTGGGTAGGTGTAAAAAATCGGACGCCCCTCTGTCTAGCAACTACAGTGGTTGAAACGCAAAGCTTTCTTGCGTGCGAAAATCAAATGCCGACGTGCCAGGTCAAAGCCACTGCAATCAGAAACAAAGCGTCAACGATCAGAGTGCAAACTGCCAATGAGCTAAACTAAAAAATCCAAACTGCCGAATTACAAAGTCAACGCCCGTGCTACGAACCCAAAGTGCCCGTGCTACGAGCACTGTCCCTCAATGCAATGATAGCACAATGAAATAGACGTTGGCTTTATAACACAAGTACCCGCCGCGGTGGCTCAGTGGCTAAGGCGTTGCGCTGCTGAGCACGAGGTCGCGGGTTCGATTCCCGGCCGCGGCGGCCGCTTTTCTGGTGAAGGCGAAAAGCAAAAACACCTGGGTATACGAGATTTCGGCGCACGGTAAAGATCCCCAGGTGGTCAAAATTAATCCGGAGCCCTCCACTACGGCACACATCATCGCCTGCGTTGAGTCGGCGCATTAAACCCCACAATCAATCAATCAATCAATTTATAATGCAAGCAACCCAGGCTTGATTCCAGCCATACAAAGCGTTCTTTTTTTTTTTTTTTTCCTTTTTTTTTCTCACCATCATCATGCTCCCTCCTGTTGTGTAAAGTTGGCTTTCCTGAAGTGTGTTTGGTTTTGACAATGCCATCAGGGAAACCAAGAAAGTTTCGCCTTAAAAGTAGTGGCCAACTGGGTCCCTTGGACATTGAATTTGAGCCACGAGTGGTGAAAGTTTCACTCTAAACAAAGAAGAGTGGACCAGTGTCTTGTTCAGTTAACGGAGGTGCGGTGAAAGCAGCTTTTGGGGTCACTGATTCTCAGGTGCAGACTGGTCCGTTCCGAGCCCCCCCCCCCCCCCCCCCCCTTTTTTAAATTTGTGCGCGGTATTTGAGGATTAAAAAAAAAAGAATGTCTTTGAAAAATTGTGACTTAAAGAACAGCATCTTCACTCTACAATAAGCAAATCGTAAAAACTTCTCCAGGTTGAAATGTGATCTGTACATAAAAAAGAATCATTGAAATGTGCTTTAGCAAGGTTTAGGTCTCCACTCTGAGCTGTGTTCTGGATTTGGTCCTAGTGCTTTGCGGTCTGTGTCAGCATGGTGGCTGTCTAGACAATGCGTGCATTTTTCAAATAACTTGTAAAACATCTGGCGCTTTATTTTTTATTGGAAGGGCTGTAAAATAGTTGAGGCAAGCTTGTACAGCTCAACTATGGTTGGAAACTTGATATAAAAAATACATACCATAAAGTTTCGAGAGAACGCCATCCCCCGAAACATTGCCCCGCCCCCTTTAGGAGTGAAATATTCAATTTGCTAAAAGACTCCAAAGATTCCCCACCCCCTAAAATCGGTGGCTTCAGTGCCGATGAGCGAACAAAATAACTGCAAATCATCTATTCGTGTGTTGATGTGTTCACTTATTGGTCTTTTCCACACTTTACCCGAAACTTCGGGCATCTTGCATTTTTTCTTAATATCTGCAGTTTTGTTCAACGGTGCGCGCCACCACCTTTTTTTTATAGTTTTTCGCACCTCACCCAAAAGATCGTCCATGTTGTATTTTTCACTTAATATTTCTGAAATTTGGGTGGGCATTTTTTTTGGAACTTTACAGTAGTTTATTAATAGTCAACAACTTCATGTAACCTCAAGTGGTGGGCTTCACATCAGAGTCTGCAAAAATTGAATGCCGTATTTACTCGCGTAATGAAGCTACCTTTTTTCTTTTTCCCAGAAAATTCAGGATGAATTTGGGGGTAGGGTTAATTATGTGGGGAAAAGTTCTGGCAGATTTTTAAAAGTTGGGATTCCATGCAATAAAGATGCTAAAAAGAAACGCTGTCAAAGCCTTTCCTGTCTTGTAAAAACACTTAGGTTAGTATGTAATGAAATTTCTTTTCTATTCGCAACATGCTAGTGGTCCCCTACTCGCCATGGAGCTGTGTTCCTCACTGAAGTCGCTTGTGGCTTCACATTTGTCAGCAGCCCACTGCGCACCATCTTCCATGGTGCCGAGGCACTCCAAAACTTGTTTTCCCACACCGGGAAACTTCCCTTCTTTGGGCCTACGAAACACACAGGGATCCCTGTTCATCACCCAAACATTACGCGAGTAAATACGGTATACAAAAAGCTGTCTCTTTATCATGAACATAATACTCCGCAATTGGAATGCCTGCAAATAAGAAATAAATAAGAAGCTCCTCTTTGTTCCGCCACTTAAGATTGATTGATTGATTGAGGGGTTTAACGCGCCGACGCAACGCAGGCGATGAGGCGCGCCGTAGTGGAGGGCTCCGGATTAATTTTGACCACCTGGGGATCTTTATTGTGCGCCGAAATCTCGTACACACGGGCGTTTTTGCTTTTCGCCTCCATCAGAAAAGCGGCCGCCGCGGCCGGGAATCGAACCCGCGACCTTGTGCTCAGCAGCGCAACGCCTTAGCCACTGAGCCACCACGGCGGGTCTCCGCCACTTAAGAGACTGGAGATACGTTCATGCACTTTGTGAACTTTGGCCCTTGCTCGCTGAATTTTGCTAGACGTCAGTTTCGTTTTGATTTCCCTGAACAACACCCCAAACACTTCTCTATCACAGCTCATAATTACGTGGCACCAGGTAGAATAAGCTTGTATTCAGTTCATTTCGAAAACTGGAAATTTCTTTTTGTTAAGTATTAGATTCAAAGAATTAGTTTTCCAAGGCATACCTCTTCAATTCTACCTCACTCTTTTTCAAGCTCATACCCAATGTCCTCCTTTTTTTTTTTTTTTTTGCATAATCCCTCGTATCTCTGTGCAGCCCCATCACGTACGCATGGCACGGTGGCGTGATGGCCTTCCAGGACCCGGACATGAGCAAGCTCATCATCACCAAGAAGCAGTACGAGGAGAACGGCCCCTCCTACTGCCTCGAGAAGTTCGACACGTGACCTCTCCGTCTCCCTGGGAGGGGATCCGAGTTGGGGGTGTCACGTGATGACCTTTGAGACCGGGAGGTCACGTGTCTCAGTGCAGGCCACTGCAGGAGGACAGTCATTCCTTCATCATGGGCATCGAGTTGAGTTCCTCGCGTCATAGTGTGCACATCCATCGTCAATCTCTGTTTGTGATACACTGCCGATTCCTTCACTGGTGCTTTCTGTAATCGTTTTGTAAAGTGTGTAAAGGAATAAATAAGAGTTTCTGTATAATTACATGGTGCATTTATCTTCACGAGATCAATTCCAGTGTAGGTCTACCACGCAACAAGGGTGCGGCTCTTCAGTTATCCGGATTAAGCAGTTTCATCACTGTCTGTTAGAGCTGTCGCATTCTGGAAACTGCTTCTCACCTTCCATGAAGAGAATTCAGCATTACTGTGGATATCAGTGTTACCATTGTTCGCTAATGGTGGACACTTCATGGAAAGTGCAAACATTACTGTGCCAATAATTGGTGCCAAAAAGGTGGACCCTCGTCTCATCATTATGTAACGAATTGGTTCAAACCTGTGGCAAGTGGAATGATGCATTTGAGCACATTTCAAGAAAGTCACCTAGAAAGAATAAAATGCATTAAAGAGTATAATCTGTGTCGATGTGGTCCTTCACACTGCCCTAAAATGTCGCAGGCTGCAAAGCTTGGCAAATGTGGTCTTCTCTGGTGAGCTACTTGTTAGGGCAATACAGCAAGCAGTTCTGTGCGATGTGCCAGGAGCCATCCGTAATGTTGTTGAACAGCTTTGAGCGGTGCTACTTGGACACTAGACAGTCACGGTTTGTTGTTATTGTTGTGGTTCCTTGTTGCCACTTATTACTCCCTGAAATGGCGCCAAGCAAAATTCTTGCCATTTAAAGCTGCTGTTTGACTCGTCTGCAAATGTTTAATAAGTAGTTAATTACCCATCCCAATAACAAGAGTTGTGAAACTATGAATACTTTCAGAGTTGTGAAACTATTACCCTCGTAAAGTTGCCCCAAAATTAATAACTGAGTAAAGCTACAGGATTTGTATGTCACTGCGATCAAAAAGGTGTATTCTGTGCAAAAAAGATTATTTTTCTTTCTCTTTACACACAAAGAAAAACAGAGGTTTAACCTCCCTTTTGAAATCTGAAATAGTTTCCATTTCAAAAGGGAGGTGAAATATTTCTTTTGATACCTGAAGGAAATGAAACCAGGCTTTAGTTGCGTGTTTGCCTGTTTTGTAACTCTCTCCACACCCGTTTCGTGGTGAAAGGTAAAAATCAGGAACCATTCTACTAAGAATTTGGATGACCAGCGATGCTGTTTACATTTCACACAGGAATGACTCAAAATTTTTAACAAAGGCGCAAAGTCGTTTATTGTGAACTAATTACGAGTAAATGAAACTTTGTGAAATGATAGCGTCATCATAGTAGCCAATTTTCATGTAGATTTTGTGCGCGAAGTTTCGGCAAAACACGAGCCGCAGCCATTTCAACCAGAGCACTTGCAATAAAGGTGGCTTTGCTGCAAGGTATTGTTGTTAGCGTGCAGGCGAAACGCTCAAAACCTTAGCCATGTACAGCATCTTTCAAGCAAAATTACCCAACAATCCTTTATTTCCCTCGCTGTGTAAAAGTTGTCGACGCTGACACCACTGTTAAGGGGGCTGACTGGTCTGAGAGCTATTTCTTTTTATTTACTAACCAATTTTAATGAAACTTCACAGCATTGCAGAGATTTGTGCGCCGATTTGAAATCTGCAATTAGATTTTTTGCGAGACACCCGCCGCGGTGGCTCAGTGGCTAAGGCGTTGCGCTGCTGAGCACGAGGTCGCGGGTTCGGTTCCCGGCCGCGGCGGTCGCTTTTCTGATGGAGACGAAAAGCAAAAACGCCCGTGTGTACGAAATTTCGGCAAACGTCAAAGAACCTCAGGTGGTCAAAATTAATCCGGAGCCCTCCACTACGGCGCGCCTCATCGCCTGCGTTGCGCCGGCGCGTTATACCCTACAATCAATCAGATTTTTTGCAAGTTGATTATTTTGAGATAATCAATAATTGCCATTATTTTGGGTCACAATTACAACATAACCACTCCATACAGAATGGCAATTACCACGTGGCTAGGGAGACAAATGAATAAAGAATACAACATTGGAAGAATTTTTTTGACATATTTTTGGTGAACTTCACTCCCCCGTGCTCTTACAGAAATGGCTCAGAGGTGGTGTCAGTTGAACACAATATAATAATTTCCCAAAGCCTCCATTTGAAAAATTTGTTGCCACCATTGTATTCTTCGCACAATGACGTATCAAAAGCAAAAAAAAAATTAGTTGTACCTAGGGCGTCGAGATATCTGAAGGTGAATGCTAGCTTAACATTGCAAGAAAAGTGCCGTTTCACCATCGAGGTTCTCATTAACTGAGATGTAGGGTGCACTTTAAAATGCTATTTAAAATAAAATGTGGTGCCTCATGATAAGGAAGTTCGCAGACTGATAAAAAAAAATTGTCGTGGATGCCACAAATGCCATTTCCCGGAAAATTATTTTTTGACCGTTTTTCGGCCCCCAAAGACCCATCTGCCCCCTTAAAAAAGCTTTGAATCTTTGTAAGCATCTAGAATAACTCCCAGTTTGGCACGTTGGTATACACTCATGATGAGAAAAGCACTCATCAAACACTCATGAAAAAGAAAAGCCCAAAATCGACAAAGACATGACAACAGCACAGGACAAAATGTTTCGCCTTGCTGACAACAGCATGACTTGCACCTCTGTAACATACCGTATTTACACGATTGTAAGTCGACCCGAATGTAGGTCGACCCCCAAAAGTTGCATCTCTCTCTCTCTCTCTCCCTCTCTCTCTCTCTCTCTCTCTCTCTCAAAAAAAGTGCTGCCTATGAAGTCGTATCACAAAGAAAAGCTCTTCCGGCAACCCACACAGCGGCTCTACCATCAATGATCGATGCTCCACAAGAGCCGGGCGCTCGCGGTATGTGTGGTAGATGCTAAAAAATAAACGCTTTTGTATAAGCACCCGGAATAACCATGCGCAACGCGTTGAGCGGGAAGAACACATTCGCTGCGAGGTGACAACCATAGAAGCAACAGGCAGCAGCCACTGCCGCACGATACTAAAACAAACAACATGGCGGCCAACGGAAGCGGCCGCCATGTTGTTTAATTTGGGCTACGTTAGCTCCGCTCATTGAATCAAGGGATTCGCTAATACTCATTTTGTTTATTAGGGACGAATAAAACACTTCTTGACGCGTTTCTGCACGCGATTCGTGCGCGTCAGCGTTGCGAGGGCGACTTTTTTACGCCCGCGTCGCCGATTCCGCGCGCACGGCAGCTTCTAGTTCTACGTCGGTATGACGCGCGCGACGAGCGCGGCAGTGGGAGGAGCCTGACGACTTGCCCCAGTGGGGAGGCGCGCTCTTCATGGCAGCAGTTTGAAAGCGCTCGGGACAGCCGGCTGGCGCTGCTGGAGAAGTTTAGGCTTACCACGGTGGCAGATATTTGATTTGCGCTTTCCCTAGCGGCGCGGATGATGCTTTATAGTGTCGTTTTCGACCACATCATCAGCCCCTTTCTTGCACAAACGTCTTCGTTTGTGCCTTCGGTGATATCTTAAAGAGCGGTCACAAGCGGTCGCTGGAACTACGCGCACCTCTTCGTGGCTGGTGACGCCGCCAAGTTGCCGCCGCCGATCGCGTAGCGCGCAGCATGCGGGTGGTATTTGCGGTAGCATCAGCGCGGCGCATTTTCGTGAGCAGAAAACGCCACATGCGGTTAACACTGTAAACCATATGGGAACGAGGGTACAAAGCTGTCCACACCTCGTAGCACCCCAGATTTCTCGTTTCTCTTGCCGTTACTAGCGGTAGACAGTTCGATTTCGATTCTAAGTCGATCCCCCAACATTGGATTGTCAAATTTGAAAAAAAAGGGTCGACCTACAATCGTGTAAATACGGTACTGTGAGGCCTGTCCACAGTTCCACGTGAAGAAAAGGCAAAACTGTTTGACCAAGCCAGCCCACCCACAGCACAGAGCACAGGCAAATTGGCCACATGGGCAAGAGTAAATCGTGCAGAACAGCGCTTGAACACAGTGAGAAGAGAAAAGGAGAGAGCACGCTGCCTCACAGCTAATTTTTATTCGCATAGAAGCAAATGTATACTATCTTAAATAGACAATATGGTGCTCAAAAGAAAAGATAAAATTTTCACACACACAAACACACACTAAAGAAAGGCAAGTCGGTACTGTTGTGTGTCCCCTGTTCTCTTGTCAACATTGGAATCTTGCCAAGATGACAGCACCGCAAAGCTTAGAAACACGCCTGCTGAAGTTCCTCCAATCAAAAACATTTACAGATTGCCCAAAACAAACAAGTTTCAACACAGCTATGTCTTCTTGAATGTCCGGTTAGCCTTCCATGCCAGGTAGGTGTTCCATACAAGGGCCACGCAGCTCGCAAAGGGCACGCGGTACGCTAATGGCACAAATCGGAAGTTGATTAGCTGCGCCGCAGGCCACAGCACGTAGTTTGCCTTGAGGATGGGCAGGTAGTCCATCCGCACCATGTCCTTGATGCCCTCCCAGGAGCGCCCCTGGAGCGCCCCCAGTGTGGTCAGGAAGCTGGGGATGAACACTGGGGTGAACACTCCCTGGTCGAGCAGAACCTTCTTGACCACCATGGCCCCGCCACCAGTGCTGCCCACGATTCGCTCCAGGGCGATGTACCAGACGCGGAGGATGGGCCCCACAAATGCAATGCCCATGACAAAGAACCTGCAAAGACATTGAGGGTGGGGGAATGTGGTCGAAGTGGGATGGACAATGTGTCCACTCCAAGCCCTCCCTCTATGTCACTAACGAACTGCACTCAAGTGTTCAAGTAACGCTGCCCTTTAATCAAATGCTGCAATTTTTCATTTTTACATGTTCAGAAGCAAATCGTCCAGCTAAATAAAAAGAATTCAAATTCTGGGGGTTTTATGTGCCAATAGTGCTATGAGGCGCGCCGTAGTGGAGGGATTCTGAATTAGCTTTAACCACCTGGGGATCTGTAATGTGCGCTGAAGGCTCAACATGAGCTTTTCCGTTCTTTGCCTAAATTAGAAAAGTAGCCATCACGGCAGGCATCAAACCCGCACCCTAGGGCTCAGCAGCACAATGCCTTAGCCACTGCACCGCCATGGCGGGTTCATTTTGCCAAAGCACTTTAGAGGATAAATCGGCGCATAAAGCACCTACGCTGGCCTCTCCACCTGGAACCTACATGGACCTCCCGTCAAGTGGCTTCACCGTTTGCTTTGACTGACTCTATCCACCTCGCCATATCCCTGTTCTTGCTTTAACCAAAAACAAAAAAAGTACCGTTGCCACAAATTAAATCCACGTCTTTGACCTCAACAACAATATTAGACAAACAGCTACACCAGAAGGTGCCTTGCGTACATCACTTTCTCGCTTTGGTTGGTTCTGCATTTTGCCATTTTACTACGAAATTTCTTGAACAGGTTCTTTTTAAACACCCCTTCCAGAAAAAAATGCATGATCTTCTAAATGCATTCAGGTGGAGGTGCAAAGCAACAACATCAATCGACCATGCGTCGATCGATATTTCATCATCAGCAGCAGCCTGTCTATGTCCCCTGCAGGGCAAAGGCCTCTCCCATGAATCTCCAATTATTCTGGTCCTGTGCTAACTGTGACCAATTTAGCCCCGCAAACTTCTTCATCTCATCTGCCCATCTAACCTTCTGCCACCCCCTGCCACACTTGCCTTCTCTAGGGATCCACTCTGTTACCTTTAATGACCAACAGTTATCTTGCCTTCGCATTACATGCTCTGCCCACGCCCATTTCTTCTTCTTAATCTCTACTAATATGTCCTTAACACGCGTTAGTTCCCTGACCCACTCAGCTCTCTTCTTGTCCCTTAATGTTACACCTATCATCTTCCGTTCCATTGCGTGCTGAGTCGCTCTCAATTTAAGTTGAACCCTCTTAGTGAGCCTCCAAGTTTCTGCCCCGTAGGTGAGTACCAGTAAGATGCAGCTGTCAGACACTTTCATCTTCAGGGACAATGGTAGGCTGCCATTCGTTATCTGAGAATGCCTGCCGAATGCACTCCACCCCATACTTATCCTTATAATTATCTCTGCCTCATGATTGGGATCCAGGGTCGCAATTGATATTTCAATCGATCGATATATCGGTGCATGTTAAAGATGCCCAGGTGGTTGAAATTAATCCGGAGCCCTCCACTACTGAGCGCCCCATAGCAAAGGTGTAACATGCTTTGGCATGTTAAAGCCCCATAATTTGAAAACATTCTAAACGGATATGATCTACTTTAGCTGGCATCCAATTCACTCCTTGCAATCTCCAACTTTTCCAGTTAATGCTTCCCTTTTCCTCAAGACCTGCAGTGTTTCAAGAAGATTTGCGATTTATTTCCCCCATTTCAGGCTGGCTTGTCATTTAAATGCAATGCTTGGGAATGTCCCAGCACGCTGGCCATAGCACACACTGGTCTTGTCCTGCTGTTAATATTTTTACGTCTAGGTCCTCATTCTCGTGTACCCCGCTCAGGACTGAAACATAAGGCATTTTGTCTTTTCGTGAGAACGATTTTAATCCCTTTTGTTACGTAATGCTTTGTTTATTAGTATTTGTCACACATGAATTCATGGCTGCTGCAATGTGACAAAGATGCTGTTGCACTGCTGCATCCCCAGACTCGATTGCTACTTGTTCAGGTTTGCTACTTGTGCCATGTAATGGCCGACTACGTTGGAATACTTTTACAGGTGATTACAGTTTGGAATTACAGTCTCCGCTCGCCTGAACTCCCACTAGCCGCCGTTTTCAATTCCAAGAACTCTCCCATGCCACACTAGGGATGCTTTAGACCTTAAAAACTTTTCTGCTGAAGGTCCGAGGTTGTCTGGAAGAGCTCCACGCGTCGAATGTGATCGTAGCAAGCACGCTTCTTGGAGCCCCCCCTCCCTCCCCTCCCCGTTTTTTTCTTTGTTTTATGTTCTATAGCACGCCTCCACGCTTTTATTGTCTTGGGTGAGTATCTGTTAACGTTGATTAGCAGATACTCATTGACTAAGTTAACTAAGCCACAGAACCTAGCAAGCACGCGCTGTCCTTACCCAGAAGTAATGAAAAGAACGCGTGCTCCAAAACCGGGGAAACCGTCCGGGCGTGCAACCTTACACACCACATACACACCTCGCAGCCCTCGGTACATCGATTGTGGATCGCCGCTCGAGGACTGTCTGAGCTATCAGGTCCCCGGAAAGCATCACGGTGCCGGTGGTAATCAGCTGCGTCTTCACGGGGTGATTACGCATCACCCGCGCGTACGCACTCCACAGTTTCCGCATGTTCTCACTTCGCGATGAATCACTAGCAAGTCCGGCCGAGCACAGTCGCTTGTAAGTAACGCGTTATTTGCGGGGAACCAACGCTGAAGCGCTGAAGGATGAGTGATGATAAGGGCCGGACTAGATAAACTCGTGGGTTTGCAGCTTACGTAGCGCTGCTACGTGCGGACTCTATCCACTTCACAACCAGCGAAGCACGGCCCTTTGGAGGGGCACGAACTGTCAAATCTGTTGAGCGAACGAGAATGCGAAAGGATCGGCTCCAGATAAACCATTTAAAGATGTTTGCCCCCACGAAGAAAAGCCAAAAAAGTTTTCCGCGACTTGTTGATGGGCGCCGCCATGTTGTCTTACGTTGGCGACGAACAACTCAAACTTCGTCAAAACTGGCGCGTCAGTCAACTATTTTTTCTTGGTTTTGTTCAACAATAAGAAAAACAAACGTTCCAGGATAGTTTTTTATCTACTATATCAATCATTATGGCAGCTCTATAACAACATATGTCCGAGCCGTTTAAAGGGCGAGCGTATTTCGGTATAGAGCCGCGGATTTCGAATACTGATTCAGTAGCGAATCAATGTGCATGCGACACCTTGCTGTACCATGTGACATGTTTCCTCTGAAAGCATGTCTCGGGGCAGATATGTGAAAGATAAACAAAATGGGGGATCTGCCTAGCTTGATTTGTACTCTTTACAAC
The DNA here is from genome assembly GCF_048455015.1 of Haemaphysalis longicornis. Classification (NCBI taxonomy): domain Eukaryota; kingdom Metazoa; phylum Arthropoda; class Arachnida; order Ixodida; family Ixodidae; genus Haemaphysalis; species Haemaphysalis longicornis. The sequence goes on along the minus strand of NW_027526407.1, from coordinate 104,148,278 downwards.
TGAACTGCTCGCCGAGTATTTCCTGAAATACCTCGACCTCAACCTGATTGAATGCGCTTGACAGGCATGTTGAAGTTGGCGCCCAACGTCGGAGAAAGATTTACTCCCGTTTGTTTTAACACATTCCAAGCTAATCAAGCGTGGCATTGCGCATTCATGCACGTGTTTCACAAACTGTCATGAAATGATGCCCTCATAGCACCGAGGAAAGTCTGCTCAGACAAGTTGACAGGCTTAAGAAAAGTGGGTACCGTTATGCGGTGCTGGTCTCTGTGGCAGAAAAGGTTGTAAAAACTATCAAGGGAAAAGTTGTGAAAGGAAGAACAAGAGAGTGGCGACGGGCGGTCTTGCAATACATTCATGGTGTTTCACGCAGATCAAGCACCGAAATGCATGCCAGTGAGTCACAGTGGCAGAGAGAGAGAGAGAGATTCCAGCAAGGGGCACGCGCGGTGGCCACCCATCCAGGGGCTTGTGTGGCGACTTCAGTGGTTCTTCTTACCAGTGCTTCTTGTACAGTCCTGTGAAAGATTACCAACGCCTCCTCCCTCCACTGCTCCGTGCGGGTGATTTCAGAGAAGGGGTCTTGGGGGCATTCCCATATGGAGGTACTTAGTGTGGTGTGCTCTCCACAAAGGGGGCATGCTGATGATCAGAAATGAACAGGATGCATGTGTCTTGGTAAGGTCTCACGATAATTTGCTCGTGCACATCAACAGCGATAGGCAATGATTCCTGGGTCTACTGCGAGACCGGGGTGTTTCGGCGCGAGATAATCTCCTGCCCCGTCTGAGTGAGCTCTAAGCGCCCTGTCTGCGAACAGAGGTGCGCTTCAGTTAGCTCTGGTGCTCTTCAGTTATTAAGCCTGTCAGTGGACCCGTTGTGGAGGGGGCGAGTTGCGGGGCAGCCCTGCCCTCTTTCCTAATGAGGCCATTAAAGGGACACTGAAGTGAATTTGTCAAGCTCCCGTTTTTGCTTGCACTGCGTAGACTGGCTCAAATTAGCACACTTTTCATCGTTTATACGGTTGAAAAATCGGTAATTATTTTACAAAGCGCGAAAGAAGAAAAACTACCATGCGCGGTTTGCGGCGGCCGCACCAACTAAGGCTGTGACGTTGAGAGGAGGGGCGCCGTGATTGGACGATGCCCAAGGTTAGCAATCACACAAGTTTCGGTTTCGGTTTCGGTTCTGTAAAACATAACCAATGGCTTTGTTGGATGGGCATTCTCAATATCTCAGTAATCATCGTACCGAGCTTCTGCCATGTTGTCGGCTGTAAAATGCACAAGATAAGCCTCCCAGGACGGCTTGTAGTCGTAGCATTCACTAGCCGAGACCTACGCAGTGCATGAACGCCCTCCGCGTACCCGCAGACGCCCAAATGTCATGCGCTTTTCCCCCATATTTGGAGCTTGCCTCCCTCATGCCTGTATCGTAAAAAGCGTGTTCGCACCAGGCCAAGGGTCTGTTCATTCTGGCCTGTGCCCACTGCCTGCAAGCAGTCGGTGCTTATGGCAACAGCACGCCAACGAGAACTCGCTAGCGCGCCAGTGCCAGCCTGCGCGCGTTTTGTGAACTAGTTCGTGTAGCCATGAACGTTGCGGCCCCAAAAAAGGTGAACTCAATATAGAAAACATCGGCGGAAAACAAAAAAGTTAACTTTCAAAAAAAAAAAGCACGTACCCGCGGGGATTCGAACTCGTGACTCGCAAAACATCTACGGTGAAATCCTACCGCCCCAGACTGCTAGGCTACGGAGCGGGAACCGAAAGCCTTGCTAATATAGGGTATATATTGTATAACCGGTTTACACTTTTATTTAGTTTTGGCATTTCAAGCCGCTTAGGTGACTATTTGTTGTACTGCGATCGTGCAGTAAGCGTCGCCCGAGTTTCCACAGTAGCTCACTTCTAGCAATTGCATTTCGTAGACGGAAAAGCGTTCGCAGATGCGTAGTCGTGCTGCTGACAGCTGTGCTTGTTCGCCCAGCGTAAAAAAGTGCTTCCCGCGCCCTAGTTTTACGCTGTACGGTAAAAATATCAGTTGATTTTATTTGCTTAGTACCTATATTGACTTCGCTGACTCTTCTCCCGCCTTCAAGAGGCCTTATATTTTCCTACTGGCGTACCAGTCAGCGAAGCGTCGCATGTGCAGCGCTTGTGTGAAGCGACCTTGACTTGGAGCTAGACACAGTGTACAAACAAACCAAGTAAAGAAAGGCACATTCTTCCATTCACAAACGTGTCCTGGCTTCGTTTCAACTAAGCGAACGAATTGCGACCAAGCAATTTTTTTTTTAACCTCCTTGATTGCGACGACCCGCCGGCGGCCGGCGGACGAAACGCTGGGCCTACTGACTCTGTCGGCCGGGGAGCCGTGCAGTAGCGCAGCCGTGGCGCAGCCAATGGACCTTTTTCCAGTACCGATCCACCTAGCGGCCGCCACGCCGAACTAAAATTGGCAGCAATGCACGCCCACAAAACGTCGAGCTTTCGTAGAACTCGTCCACAAAAAATATCCTGGTACTGTAGCCCCTTCCGCACCAACCGGTCACCCGTGCCTTTCACGTGAATGTCACCGTAGCAGGCGTCGTTCCCGTGACTAATTCGCAGTGGTTGAAGCGCCCCTTTTTCTTTACTTTTTTTCATTTTTGTTACTCCCCCACTGGCTTGTATGTGCTTCCAGTGTCAGCCTCAAATGTATTTGCCCCTTTCCCTAGAAAGCCCTTTTTGTGTGCACTTACGAACCCACTTCGAGCTGTTGAAAGAGAAAAAATAAAAACGCGCAGCTCTGGACAGCATAGCCTCTCCCCAAACAGAAAGCTGGGGGGGCGCCCTTTTGTTTATTTTGCCGGAGGCTACTGCCAAGAATGGCGGACCAGCAGCCCGCGCATGCGCAGATCGCTACTGGAAAAAGGTCCATTGCCAGCTCATCCCCTCCTGACGTCACACGAAAACGCCGCAGAAAATGGGCGAGCGTAAAGAGAGGAGGACAGCGTTTTCGAATTAGTTTTTCTACTAAATAAAATCGCGTAAACGCGCCTAGAGTGGTCGAAACATGGCCTGGGGACTCCGGACTACAATTTGCGCTAGTAATCCCGCAATGTTTACATATCACTTCAGTGTCCCTTTAATTCTGCCCAGTTTGGTTTTACTAACTCGATTTTAAGGTAGAGTGTAGGGAAGCCGGCTAATAAAGAAAGCTTGGATAAGCCGAAGTCGGTGTCTTTCGTTCATCCCGTGATTTCGATTTGTGATGCTTTTGAGGAGTGCAATGAACTGATCCGCGTAAAGCTCAGCCGCTTGATCAGCTGCGGGTTAGACCATATATACAATCTGCTGCATAGTGGGGGCCAAGACATTCATTTGCGAGGCACGCGGAACCGTGTACCCCGGCACCTGAACAGTTATTTGGGGTGTCATAGCCGTCCTTTTTTCGTTAGATGCGCCAGCAGTTCGGATTCTGAAGGCGAGCACTTGAGGCCAGTCAGGGCTGCCTGGCTTAGTACCGCATCTGCTCAACCTGTTCCTCCTCTCTGCGAAAGGACGGCGTTACTGGGATATTTTGAGCGTGACATGAGTCGTTTCCGTGATTTTTCTGGCTTAATCTGTTTGTAAATTACTGCAACGACGCCTAAAAAACCATTTGAGAAAAAGCAGACGATGTCAAGCGTTAAGTTCCGCGGTTAAGTTAAGCGATTCCAATGCCGCGGCGTCTGCTATGCAGGCTTTTATCTTTCGGCGCGAGTGTTTCTGGAACCGTCGATTTACATCCAGAACATTGTAGATCAAAGAATATTAAGGAGTTTTAGCTGACCGTTTTCGACGGTCCGCTCCGGTATCAGCGGCCCGCTTGGCGCAACCGGAGCCAATGCCGTTGACGGCAAGGCGCGCCACGCATGCGCAATGGCGCTCCCGCTTGCTATCGGAGCGGAGCGGACCGTGAAAAACGGTCAGCTAAAACTCGTAATTGGGCTAGTGACGTTAGAGTGAAACAGTCTGCTTATCTAAATGAGATAGCCCGTGCGGCATAAAAATAAAGAATGGAAGACGCGCTTCGCTTGGGACACACGTACACCCGGCGTCAATATAAGCCGGGGCACGCGAGCGCGTGGCAAAATGCATCGCCGCGACATCTGACGTTGCACTTCTGGTGTCGAGACATCGATGTGCGCGTGCGCGTCCAACCACGCTCGCTAGCCCGTCTTTTCCTTCGCTTCTAACGGCAGCCTGATCACATTCAGAGCTTGGCGCCAGGGGTCACTTTCTTTGCTCAAAACGTCTTGCTCGTACGCGCTTCAGCGGCCGAGGGCGAGGGTGAAGTTGCGTTGCTCGCCCTGCCCTGCTATGACAGATAACTAATCTTGCCCGTCTCGCGGTGACAAAATTGTGCCCCACATATGCTCTGCCACATCGGTATTTCTAACAGCGGCGCTGTTATTGGGCTGGGCTTGACTGCAGCCTGTCCTTGTATCGTTTTACTCTCCCTCCGGAGTTCCCAGCAATGCGTTTGTGTTTACAGGTAAAGCCGACTTTATGAAGACCGGCGGAAGCTTGGTCTTTGTAAGCTGGCCTTCCCACACTGCCTGTTGCGCAGCGAAGCATGGAAATCTACGGAGGGAGTATGATTAAAGACAACGGCTTTAACTCATGTATTAAGTGTAACCAAAAACCATTTGTATGAAAACTTGCTGATAAGACGATCTATACCACGGTGCCAAGTTTCGTTTACTTGTCGTAATTAGGTAGTGAAGTTGTAAACGTTGGACGATTAGTTTGTTTGCATTATAACGCAATCTACGGAGAGAGATTGCCATGTATTGGAGAAAAGGGTTGTATTGGAAAAAAACCCCACTACATCTCCCCCTCCACTTACCCCTACAACTGCCCCTCCGAAGCACCACCTACCACCTGGTCCGGGAATGCCCCCACGTCTCCAACCCCCTTCTTGCCCCATCCACTGAGCAGTGGGAGTGCGAGCTGGCCAGCTCACGGTGCGAGGACCACGAACGCCTCATCGCACGCGCTCAAGCTGCTGCATTGGCTCGAGGCTTTCTGGACTAAGAAAGCCGCCACCCACTTTGATGCTCAATAAACGTTTTTGAGTCTAATTCAATCCAAAACCCAATAACTATCACCTTCATCCCTCTTTTCATGTATACAGCTAAACCTCATCAATACAATTTTCGGCCCACTTTTTTGTTACTTTAGAGTCTTGCCTTGTCCTCTGTATTTACTTTGGAGGGCTGCTATTTCCAGCGATTTTCAATACAGGTTTTGGGGGCTATTTGTAGCTTCGGAGTTTTTTATGTGTAACTTGGTATATTCCATGACTTGTGATGTAAGCTTCTTCCTCTCTAGACGTTTGTTGGCCTGTGATATATCCTACAAAAAACCTACAGCAAAGTTCTCAATGCACATTTTTAATGTTTTACTGCTATCTCGGGGCTCTTAGAGCCTGTATTTTTTCCAGAGGCCGTAATTTGTGGGTGGTAAGCTCAGGCGTTTGTGTTTTAATATTTTCAGGTGGCAATTAAACCCTGCCTTGTTTCCCTATTTTTCCTCTGAAGCTCAGGCGTTTGTGTTTTAACATTTTCAGGTGGCAATTAAACCCTTCCTTGTTTCCCTATTTTCCCCCCTGAACATTGCCCATTGTCCAAATTTTAAATCGTATCTTCCCCTTAGTGCATTTCGTTTGCCTCAATAGCTTTGTTACACTAGAAAGTGTTTCTGAAAGTTCCTGTTTTCAGTTGTTTTTCCCAAACATGGGCATCTTTTTTTATCGATTCTCCCAGACAGCCACTGTTTTAGTTTTGTTTTCACTTTGAACGCTTGCTTCGCCCCGCATATTCAGCCACCCAACTGCCATTTCTGGCCATTTTTTTGTCGTTTTTGAGACAATTTGTAGTTTCGCCATTTTATTTGCGTGACCTGCGTTGAAAAGTTGTTACCTGCGGTACAAATTACAAACAGAAGAAAATTTAAAAAATACACTCTCAATGTTTCTGCATTTTGGATTTGGGGAGATTGTGCGCAAACTTTGAGAGATCTGTCGATAAAATCGAGGCACTGAAATCAGATCACTAAAATCACTCAAAACTCAAACAATCAGGCACTCAAACCAGAAAGGAGCTTATATATTGAGCTAATCTGGAAGTCAATTTGACTCCACTGCGATGATGCGCCGGGCTTGTAGCCTAGCTGCAAAGGCAGCATTCGTTACCGAGCTCTCTCCTATCAGGGGGTAGATATAAACCACCAAATGGATGGACGACATTCCCCAAAAGGCTCCCTTTGATCGCATTCATCCAACTTCACTTGAACTCCGCTCAACGTTTTCGGAACCACAGTTCCTTCCGCAGCTCGAGACGTGGAGTGGGATCGGGGTGTGAGGTGGTTTCGTGCGAGCTAGAACATATCTACGCACAAACAATTGGGTTAGGAAACGTCACGTTAAATAGGAACAGGCGAAAGACATGGAAAATAAAGCCATGGCAGATCCGCCGTTGCTACCCTCACTTACTGCTCGGATCCACGACGTCAAAACCACTTGGACGTAGTTGGCACAAAGAGGCTTTGTGCCGGTTTCTTCGATTTCGCCTTGGGACGTCCCTGAAATAGATTAAAAGCAGAAAAAGTAAAATACAGTGACTGGCAGCTATGGTTCTGCACAGCCTGTCTCCGTTCAACACCGCTAAGGGTGTCTATGCACTGCCACTTTATTTATAGCACAGATTACCATTGGTGTCCGAATAGCGAATTTCGCTTTCGAATCGGATACGAAGGAAATAAGGATCTTCTTCAAAGCGTTGCAGGTAGAAGTGAATACTTTGAAGTCGAAGCGAACTTTGAACCATTGCTAATAAGAAAGCTCCTATTTACAGTTTTACAGTTTGTCAAGCACGGCTCGGTAATCAGCCGGTGGAAATATAAAAGGCCCATACAAAACTGTTCACGAAATTTTCCAGTTGCAGATAACAAGAACACAGATGCCATTCCAGCTGCTGCGTCTAGCTTTGTTTAAATATCGTATTTTATGCGGGGACAACTTTCACTTTATCGGGTTGCCTGAACGAGGAAAACTTCAGTGTATTAGTGCAACTAAGGGAGAACTGCGTATTCTGGAAATTAGTACGATTCAGACAATTTTATCATGGGAGAGAAATGTAAACGAGAGTTAAATGAACTTTCATGCCAACTCTGGGGGAAAGAAACTTGGCGTATCGGTCAATGCAAGGCATGGAAATTTATTTTCGTCATGTCCTCATGGCGTGATGGCATCATTCCCGCCTTCCAACCTACCGCTCCCGTATCCATTTCCCTGTGCTTACAACACACGAATTTCGCTTTTAAAGCGAACTTTCCGGGCACTCAATTTCCTGCAAGGTCAAATGCTTCTTAATAAGCGTGCACGGTTGGCTAACTGGCGTCCCGAGAGTGCAGTGTCAATGTCGTTTTGCCAGTCATGGGCACATTAGCAGGATAAAGTAACAGTGTTACACTTACAGTTACCTAAGCCCAAAAAGTGTCTGTTGCAGTTAGAGTTTCCAACAGTAACTCCTTACAGTTACAGTTAGTACAAAAAGTAACGTTGTTACTTTTTCGTTATTATGCAAAACTAATTGATCACGAACCAAATAATGGAGTCCATTTAATGGAAGCATACGAAGGTACGCGGCTGGTCCATACTGCACGTGATAAAAAATCCTAGATAGAGGGAACCTAAAGGGGGGGGCATCCAGCCCAATGCTATTAATCGTAGTGTACGCCTCATTTTCTTGCACCAACTTTTTTGGCTGATGCAGCCTTGGGGCCGTTCCTTGTTCTCAGTGAGCCCCTGTGCAGTGGTCTTTGTTTAGAAGGGCCGAAAAGCTTCCTCCTCGGTAGAGGTCCAAATGGCATTTTCTTTCTTTCTTGCTTCCCGTCGACTCAAGGCGAATGACAAATTTCGAAGAAATTACCTTAAAGACCGACCTCCAACCTCGGTCTTCTGAAAGGAAGATAATCCTCCTATCAACCTCCTCTCCTAAACTGCGAGGGAACTTGTGTCGTCGACAGGTGAAAAGGATAGCGGATATACAAAGAAGGAAGTTCGAAAAAGTGCAAAGCCTGAATGGTATGTCATCCTTTAACGAGTGTTACTGCTGGATAATTTTTTTATATAAGAAGGAAGTAACTGTAACGGTATTTTCAATTGAAGTTACTGTGTGAAAAAGAAACAGTTACAAGTTCCTCTAACTTAAAAGTAACTAGTTACAGTTACAAGTTACTAAAAAAGTAACTAGTTACCGGTAACGCGTTGTTAATTACTAGTTACCGCCTGAGCCTGCTTTTTGTTAAGAAATCCTTAACATGGAATACAATCTTCCCATCTAGGATAAAGAAAAAACGGAGCATACTACATTACACATGAAGACGAAAAAGCCGCTTCGCACAGCATTTGGCTAGAGCGAGAGAGAAATAACATTTATTTACACATCCGGCGTGTGGGAAGTCCCCGGCCTCGCAGGGCGCGGATGTTCCCTGTCTAAAGACTACGGCTATTAAAGTCCAATAGTCCTAGGGCCTAGACCTCGAGGATGTTGTACTTCAGCTAGGCGACAGATACTCGAGTTCCTCCGCACCCGTTGGCCGGGGCGTCGGTTCCCTTTCTCCGTTGCTTCGCCAAAGCCTCCTCGAGCCGCTGGATAGCCCTTCTTTGCGTCTTCGGGTCTTCGGAGCGTATCCACGCACCCACCTCTTCGGGATACGTGGCGTCCTGGCACTGCCCGTTCCCGTTGTTCATGGCACTGTTACACCCACCCCACATGATGTGGCGGAGAGTAGCTAGTTCACGTTCGCACACACTGCACTTGGCGTCCACGAACATGTCGGGGCACACGTGCCGGGCCAGAGCCGGCGTCAGCACGCACTCAGTCTGCAACTGTCGGAGCTTCACTGCCTCCGCGCGCGAGAGTTCTCGGTGCGGGGGTGGGAAGGCTCTCCTGACTTCTCTGTAAGCCGTCAGGATCTCACCGTAGTCGGTGAGGGGTTCGAAGGCTTCTTCTCGGTCTACTCCGCTGGTTTCGGAGGGGCGGACGGCTGCGGTCCGGCACGTGATGAGACCACGGGCCGCGGCGTCCGCCTCTTCGTTGCGGTTCACGATGTCGGGTGCTAGCTGCCGGCCCGCATGGGCCGGAAACCATTTGAGGACGATGTTCGGTCCCGCAGCGACGCCGCGAGCGACCCGCGAGGCCTCGATGGACCTCACTAGTTGTTCCGCGCCCCGCCAGACCGTTCCTCGGGCGAAATTCTTGATCGCCGATTTCGAGTCACTTAGCACCGTGCGCGTACCCGGCAGACCCATGGCCAGAGCGATCGCCACCTCCTCTGCCTGGCCAGCCGTTCGGGCGCGCACTGTGCTTGCTGTTAGCAGTTCTCCGGTAGTAGCTCGAACCACCACCGCTGCGAAGGCGTTGCGTCTCCCCGGATACCTCGCGGCGTCCACGTAGACAGCACCTTCGTCTCGTTGGTGTTGACGGGCCAGCGCCACAGCTCTCGCCGCTCGCCTGCCCTCGTCTCTCTCTGGATCTGTGTTTTTGGGCAGTGGGTATACGATGATATTCCTCGCTGCTTCGTCACTCAGGGGTACTTGCTCCTCCAGCTCGCCGTCCGGTCCTGCACCCGTACGTTCGCCAGGAGGTAGGAGTCCCACCCGATCTAGTAGTCTTCTGCCCGCTGCCGTGCTACCTAGGCGGCTCAGCTGCGATGCTCTCTGGGCCTCGCTGATCTCCGAGAGCGTGTTGTGTGCTCCCAGAGACAGCAAGGCCGTGGTCTTCGTGCCCGGCAGGAGCCCCAGGGCCCCCGTGTAGGCTTTCCGGATGGCGGCGTCGATCTTGGCTCGCTCCGCACTGGGCTGAGAGAACGCAGGTGGGCTTCCTTATCTAGCGTGTGTTGACCCGGAAAGCTTCACCCCGAACACATTATCAGGATACGAAAGAGAAGCACAATGTAGAGTTGGCCAAATGCCAACGGGATGAGAGGCGCCCCCAAAAAGTGCCTCCGTCCGGCCGCTTCGTCGCGCGTCACCAGTGAAGGGGGGCAAATTTCAACGCCTTTAGCGTACAACGCCCGAGCATGTTCGCAGCGGTCGATCGTAGCGCTCCAAGAGCGATACATCCCGCACCCACCTAGTTCTAACTCGTTGCAAAGAATACATGTTGCATTCGTTTTAGTGGCACACTTCTTGTTTGAGGCAAAATGTTATGTATATCTGAGTTAATATGAACCGTCCATATGCGCTTCCAAACTTAAAAATACTTTAAAAATTCATGCAATATTTTCTTTTGGTGCTATGCAATCAGAAGCCCAATCTAATATCGCGTTATTTGCTTCGATATTCAAAAGTTTCATATATATGCACACCGCTGCAGATGAGTCTGATTCATACATGCCATAAATTCCTTCATGGTCACCTAATTCAAACATACACATGCAGCTAAGTTTATGTGAAGCGAGAGAGAGAGAGAGATGGATGGATGGATGGATGGATGGATGGGTGGAGTGGACGGACGGACGCACGGACGCACGGACGGACAGACAGACAGACAGAGAGATAGAGAGAGAGAGAGAGAGAGAGAGAGATAGAGAGAGAGAGAGAGAGAGAGAGAGAGAGATAGATAGAGAGAGAGAGAGAGAGAGAGAGAGAGAGAGAGAGAGAGAGAGAGAGAGAGAGAGAGAGAGAGAGAGAGAGAGAGAGAGAGAGAGAGAGAGAAACATCGACGATGATCGAAGATAGGGAACAAGCGTAAGCCTCGTACACGGCTTATGTGTAAGTAAAACATGGTGTAAGGTTTCCCTTTCAGTATACCAAGTGCAATCCCACCCCATAAAAGCCCTACATTTTATTTTAAAATGTGACAAACTTTTGGCTAATTTTATTTAATTTTTATGATTTCCTTAATGGCTCCAGATGAGACATTACGTAAGTCGTGTGGTTCCAAAATAAACGCATACAAAAAGCAACAAGATAGCTTGAGAGGTAGCTTGTGACGCTATGCATAAATGTGGATGGACTGATGATTGGTGCAGTCTGGTGAGGAAAGTCATACTCGTATTGTTCCCAGAACATCCAGAGCTCCTGGCGTTCCCAGAAAAGACCAGCATAGAACAAAATAAAAACAAAAACATGATGGTTTCATGCAATAAAACAGATGTCACCCCTCGAGCAATTACATTATTCTCTGGGATGAAGCAACGATGAACGGTAGCCGCTCTGAAACCTTGCAGTCCAAGAACTACGGGTCACGATTTAACAGCTGAGCAGATGGCTGGAGACTGTACCACCGCAGCAGGCCCGTCTCTACTGATAGGCCTTACCTTTAGTAGGGCACAGAATTATGCGCTTAAATTATTTCACTGGTACGACACTACAAATTGGAATGTGTATTCGAACAATGCGAGAGGTCCCCATGAACGCTTAGGCCATTGTGTGAATTTCAAATCAAGAAATTCATCATTAAACTCTAAATGAGATTTATCTACAGAAACATTGCGTAACAAACATGAATAGCATCAGAGCAAATGCAGAAAGTACAACACTTACCAAAAAGTAACAATTTCATTAACGTATATGATTTGGGACGCTTCAAAGACAGCGTGCCACATTCAAGCGACCAGCTAATGAATTGCATCCTTACAGTGTCCCGCACTCCATAGCACCATACTGTGTCATTATTTTGCACCACGCCTACCTTTCCCTAACGTTTTCTTTCAGCTGTCGCCATTTAAAAATTCCCCCAAGAGCTGACATTTCAAGATGTGCTTCACCTTTGCAGTAGCGCGTTTTTAGCCGGATCCGCTACTTTTCCTTTTCGCAATTTTTGTAAATTGACAATTTATTATTCAAACTTTGAAACCAGCCTGACATGACCCGCCTCGGTGGCTCAGTGGCTAAGGCGTTGTGGGGCTGAGCACGAGGTCGCGGGTTAGATTCCCGGCCGCGGCGGCCACTTTTCTGGTGAAGGCGAAAAGCAAAAACGCCCGCGTGTACGAGATTTCGGCGCACGTTGAAGATCCCCAAGACGTTAAAATTAATCCGGAGCCCTCCACTACGACGCGCCTCATCGCGTGCGTTGCGTCGGCGCGTTAAACCCTACAATCAATCAATCAATCAGCCTGGCATGGCGCACGCCATCTTTATCAACGAATAAAAACTTTAAAAATCGATCATACCGTGCGAATCACTGTAAATGTGCTTTACGATTGCAGCATTACCGAGTCCGCCTCCAATGCCCTCCTTTTCCTCAACCTCCCCTTTATACGCGAACACGATGCAGATATGTAATATGCATGAGAAAGCGAGTATGGCACCCCAGCACACAATCCTATACTTGCCTGTTGCATCTTTGTGACTGATGTGTTGCTCGGCACAGCATTCATGGTGGAAGCACTCGGATGAGGAGTCGCGTTGGCTGGTCCCGGGCGACTGCAAGCTGGAGCCAGCACCGAAAAGATAGCATTCACACCAACAATATGTTTAACGCACCTCGTTTCCACACTAAAGTATTTAGTAAGTCAGTCGTGCAGATATCAACTTTGCACTGTGGCTTCACTCACACGCTGTAGCACTTTCGTCGGCAGAGACTGGCATGGATATACCGTATTTTCGCGATTCCAAGCTCCCCCCGACTCTAAGCACCCTCCCCTACTTTCAACAAAAATTGGAAAAATAATTATCTTGCGAATCTAATATGCACTGCCGCTGGTGAGCCTGCGGAAACCGACCTGACGACAGCTAGAAAGGGATCACCGCAAGGGGGTCCGCGCTTGCCTCGGCCAGGCGGGGGTGTGGACCCTCGAGATGACGGCTGACCAGCGGGCGCTTGGCCAAATTGACCGGCTGCGGCGCGCCGAGGGGGGCGGCCCGCTGCATGCTGCAGCGACTGAGGGGCAACCACCGCTCGCGCATGGGGCGCATGCTCGCTCTCTACGAAGAGGTGGTGGCCCCCGTGGATGCGCGGCCTGATGGCCCGGCTCCTGCTCTGACAGCTGACGTGAGGCTGGACATCCCAGCTCTGTGCAGCAAGCGGCGGACGCGCCCCTGCGGACAACTGCAGCTGACACGGGGCGTCGTCTGGGGCGACCTCGAAAGCCACGCCCTTGTTTACACGGGCGGCTCAGTGCGGCAGCAGCAGGGGTCGGCCGCTGCGGCCGCCGTGCTAGGAGGGCCACCGGCAGGCGCGGCTGCCCTATGCCTAATCTTCGGCCACAGCTGAGCTGGTGGTTGTCGGACTGAGCCTGGACCTGCTGCTGGAGGTGGAGCCCTTGCCCGAGCGCTGTGCCCTGCTGTGCGGCTCCTGGGTGTCCCTGGCGCGTCTACGCGACGGCGACTCGCACTCCCTGTTGGTGCGGGGCATCCGGGAGAAAGCGGCGCAGCTGGCGGACCGGGGCGCTCGGCTGTGCCTGCAGTGGGTCCCCGCCCACATCGGGCTGGACGGAAACGAGCGGGCGGACGAGCTGGCCGCCGGGGCACACGCGCTGCCTCCCTCTGACATGGTGGCACAGGAGGCAGCGGACGACGCCCGCCTGCTCATCCAGCGACACCTCCGCACCAGTCATCCAGACCCGCGGCTGCGTGTCGGAGGGGGTCTGCCGCCTGTGCGGGCATCACGCCTGCCCCGTCGACTGCGCTTGGCCGTCCTGCGCCTCCGCGTGGGGGCCGCGTGGACGGCAGAGCGGAAGCACCGACTGGGGCGGGTGCCCAGTCCCGCCCGCACTCACTGCCGAGCGCCCGTGTAGTCCCTGCCGCATGTACCGTACGAGTGCCCCAAGTTTGCGGCAGGGCGGGCGGAGCTTCTGGCCGTGCTAAGAGGGGTGCGGCGGCTAGAGGAACTGCTTTGGCCCCCAGGAAGTGCCAGGGAGCGGGACAAAGTGTTCGAGGCCCTGGGAGCATACCTGGGTGCCTTGGGGCTCCGTTGGCGCACTACGCTACAACTTCACATAACTTAACAACGTGAGGGTTCGAGCTAGTTGGTACTCCATAGTGAAAATTTAAAGCGCAACAAATTTAGACACAAGACGAATGACACAGGGACCTGTGTCCCTGTGTCCCTGTGTCATTCGTCTTGTGTCTAAATTTGTTGCGCTTTAAATTTTCACATAACTGCCCGGGTTGCAGTGGAGTGTAGCTGCTAGTGTAGCTTTCCTGTGTGTGTATTTGTGTGTGTGCGCGTGTGTATGTGTGCAGGTGTCATTTTTGCTACACCTTCGCGTCCTGTACTTTTGATATTTCATTATATGTCTAGTGTTTCGTTTTTTTGTTTTTGTTTTCTTTCACCTAACGTTGTATATATGTCCCGTCTTATTCTTGCCCATATGTTATATATTTATGTAAGCCCTCTAAGCTATCCCCCTCTTCCTATGTACTCTTTCCTCCCTATCCCACCTCCCCTACACCAGCAGGCGTTCCGGTGTCCGCCCCCAGGCGAGACCATGCACGCCTGTTGGTGCACCTTCCTTTCTTTCTTTTGTACAATAAATACATACATACATACATACAATCTAAGCACCCCCTTTTCTAAGCGAGAGAGAGAGAGAAAGACGTGCTTTATTTGAGGCCTCTGCGAGAGCACTCTTGCTGTCTGAATCAGCACTGTCCTGTGAGGGTGGTTGAGTCGTCAGGGAGGGCGGATGGGATGGTAGGAGTGTCTGTGGTAGGTGCCCAATACGCCTCTTGGACCCTCGTCGGCATAGACAAACGCTGCAAGAGAGGTCCATAACAAAGTGAGCGTGGTGATGTTTCATGTTAACGGTAGCAACGGTTAACGGTGATGTTTTGTGTTAACCACCGCAAGGTGGATTTCAGAGGCGTGGAAGCGGTCCCGAGCTGACGTAGTGGCCGAGCAATTTATGGAGTTTTTAATTACAAGCCACTTCAATGGAGCAGAACACGACTGCTGGGGGATCATGAGACCGGTGGCCCTAGCGGCACAAGGAACTCAAATGGTATAGTGAGGGTGACTGAGTATCAGATATAAAGCGGTGGTTCAGTTTGTGTACTTATTTTTCTTTTGAATGTTTGCCAAATGAATCATTTTTTACTTCCGCCCGTCTCGTCGAGATAGGGCCCCGAAAAAAAGCCGCAGCAGGGGTAACTTCGGTTTTTCGAATCTAAGCACCACCCTTACTTTGGGCGTCGCGATCGTGGAAAAAAGGGAGTGCTTAGAATCGAGGAAATACGGTATATGTGCATTTAAAACTGCAGGCACTTGGTGGGCAAGTTCATACTCTCACCTATCTCCCTCAACGGACAAGGAAGAATGGGTCGATAAGGCACAACGTGTAAAATCACAACACCCGAGGTGCCGCTAAACCGAAGAAAAAACAAAATAAGTTGGGCTACCCGCGACCCCTATGACTTGCGAAAGCATCCTTGCTTAATGAACCATCGGGCGCCGTATACCACTATGCATGACGAGATGTGGCTGCTACATGAAGTGGTTTATTCCTTTCCAGCCACTACCTTCCTGTAAGTGACATACACATGCAAGATCAAATATCCGCTTCGGCAGACTGTTTTTTTTTTCTCATGGCGCCAGGTATACTATAAAAGCAAGAGGAAGTGAAGAGACGATGCTCCAGGATTAAAGTTACTAAGGATGATTTTGGCGTGAGTTGTGGACAAAGTGGGTTCCGAAAAAGGCCGATTTATTTATACTTAAAAACACGCATACATATATGTCGCCAAATTCTTGAGCCTTTTGGAGAAAACCTCCAGCTTAAGTGGGCTGCTCCCATTCTTGCTTTGACCTCACTGTGATGCCACGGAAATAACTGCTTTCCTGTGCCACTGTGCAACGGGATGGACGTGGGCATGCTGATGTTCACTTCTTCAGCATCAGGGGGATGGGGAGAGGAGGAGTGGATGGATCTATCCTATCTAGACCATAAGTCTGAATTATCGCTGCTACGGATAGAAGGTATGCCACCCCAGGCTAGTTCGAGGGGCGACGGGAGCCAAGGCATGACCCCTTGATAACCACCCGATAACTTGAAATGGGAAGACACTGATCTTCCCTATAAGTTATATGTCCCTCCCTTTTTGTCCAGTGGAGGTCGTCAAACCTTCTGTTGCTATTTGTAAAGCTCTTAGTCGGTGAACAATGACGCGCCCTTGTATCGCTGCGGGAGATTGCTTCGGGGAAGCAAGCGTCGAGGCTTTCGACAGACGGAGATTTTACCGCGGCGGTTTCGCTTGCGGGTCATTTGAGACACGCCGCTTACATCACCAGCTTGTTGCGGCGGAGCTTCTGTGCAAGGGGCAGTCGTGATACAACCACCTCCCCCACTTCCCGGACCACAACTAATCGAGCCTACTCAGACAGTCGCTTATCGCGGTTCTATACGTACCCCGAAAAACTAGTAGCACCCCGCTACAAAACGTATACCCAAGCAGTCAGCGCGTGAATGCACACTGTTACATTCGGGAAGGTGGCCACGAAACCGGCTCTGTCACCTAGCTCTGTCAATGAAAACTTTTAGCACTCCGTCTATTCCGTCCGTTCCGTGCGTACCGTGAGAAACGGGACTCGACTGCGCCTGCGCGCGCGGGCACGGCGAGGAGGACTACCCCCACCGTAACGAATGCGCGGGCATGGTGAGGGCTGGCCCGCGCAACTAATGCGCCCTACCGGAACGAATGCTCAAGTGCAAAGTCGGGTCCCGGTGAAAAGGGTACGAACGGAAAGGACGAAACGGATGGAGCGCTAAAACTTTCTAATGTAGCAGTGGCGTGCTGGATGAGTGGCCAGCAAGAGCTGCTGCCTTGACGCTGACGACAAAATGCCGGCGGCATAATTACCTGATTTTACTGCCTGGCGAGAGGTGAACTGCAACGACACAGAACCAATAACCTTACGGTCGAAGTTACAGCAGGGGTCGAGGAGAGCAGCGCTCCGCACAGAAGACCGATGCGGTCTGCTATCGGCCACAGAAAGTTCTGGATTTATACACAGAAGCCGTAACGGCTCCATCGCTTTCCTAGTACTTTTGCACACGCTCCCGCAAACTCTCTTTCCCGAGTTCGTGAGGCCCGGCGGTAGCGGCGCCCTTTGAGCCGGGGAGAGAGGGAGAGGAGTTCTCGGCGAGCGGCGTCCGCTGGCAGGTTCAAGTCTCGGCATGGCGAACAGTTTATTTTGTATTTTGCAGCTCGCAGCGGCTTGACACCGCCAGCGGGTCCCGCGCAGTAGGCGCATGTTCGAGGAAGGCAGGCTCTACCGCAAAGCACAGGAGCACTACACAAAACTTGGAGCACGCGCGAACAGGGTAGCGGTGCGCTAAAGAGTAAGCCCTCATTCACACAGCCGCCACCTTCTCCGTCACGGCCAACGTTACTAGAACAGCTACGTTGGTCACGGCATCGTCACGTCGAGAAACCGCGACGGAGACGTTAACGGAGTAGCGTTCGTACTTACTGGAGCTCTCCGTCAGTGTACAGGGTCGTCTGCCTAGTGATCAGTTTAGCCTAGAATTCAGCGTGCTTAATCTGAAAATTAAAGAACATGGCTTAGATTTCTACGTGTTCTCACTTTTCGCTAAATTTAGCCGGAAAAATTTCGTTTTCTGATTGGCTGAATTACCACGGGGCGTGGTCCCGTCGCGTCGACGGCACGGAAACGTAGAGCTCGGCTGCCCGTCACCGTCGCACCGTCTTCGGCGAGAAATCGCCAGAGAAACCGTCGCCCATGACAGAAGACGGTAACATGACGGGGTAAAAAACGGCTGTGTGAACGAGGGCTAACAACACACACACACACATGTGGCCAGCTCGGCTTCGACACAATGCGAAACAGCAGGCCACGCCCAGTGTGCATACACAGACTCACCAGTGTCGCCACGCTGTTCCATTTTGGCAATTGGTGGCGTAGCATTCCTGTTGGGAGGCTCGGGGGGCAATGGCTGCCTCAGACTGATATAGACTTTTTTGGGGTCTAAAGCAGTTGTCTGCCCACGCCAGACCTGGAGAAAAGGGGAAAGAGAAAAAAAGTTGGCGCAAGTAGGCATTTGTTCCCATTGCACCACTAGTTTGGCGAAAGGCCCTCCATGCTCCTTTGCCCATTTGCACAGTAGTGTTGTCGGCATAAGTATATAATTTGGAGACTAATGGGCAGCACCGAGATGCTTTCTTGACATACAGCGGTGAATGGCGTTTGCAAACCTGCTTTTTTTTTTGTTCGCGAAAGGGCCTCGAAGCCCTTCGCTCACACATGTGGGATCTGTTTAGTGTGTATACGTTTGTACTAGTGTCCCTGTAAGCTGTTTGTGTCGGCTTAATTTTTATAAATTTTCCTCGTGCTCAACAATCTGGGATCCACCGCCATTTCCGACTCGTCAACTGTGTATCCACTCACCCGCTAAGAGAAATCGGTTGAAGAAAGAAATAGTTGACGATTACTGCACCCCCTAATGAGAAATTTGTGTGCAGCGCGAACTGCATGCAGTCTTCTCAGCCACGGCGCATTGCTGCTGCGCCTCAGCAAGTGATGGCGGGATCTGCGAACGCACGGCGGAGCACGCTACTCTCCGCCTTTATGTTGAAGCGCGTCACCGCCGCCGGGCATGTTTATGTAAAGTCGTGTTTGAACCTCCCGCGCAACTGTCACGTGGTTCGGATGAGCCACGCAACGAGGACGACGCGAAGCACATCCACCGGTTGGCTCCATGGCTGTTCACCCCTCACTCCCGAGTGCTGTAGGGCGCTATGGCAGCGCTCAATCGTGTTTTTTTCGACGGCAGCGATGGTAAGCCTCTACGTCGGCGGCCCGAACTGCGTCTCAGAAAGTGAACGCACATCATCGTTGAGCGCACCGACGGCACGCGCTGCTCTGACGCCATCTCGCAGAGCGCCACCACCGCCCAGCATGTCGCACTGCCTCCCTTTCCCACTTTCGCCGAACTTTCCTCCACCGTTTTCTTTCGGTTTTCGTTCGCACGGTTACGACACCGACGCCGATGCCGAAACACTGTATCGACTGCCGAAGTGGTGCTGCGCGGTAAAAATGTTGAATTACGTAGACGTCCGTACTCCGTCAGCAAGCAACAACACAAGTACGCCATCAATAGGTCACCCTTGATTGGTTGTTGACACCAAGGCACCCCGGGCACGCTGATGATTCAGTGCCTCCATCTAAGAAAAGTTTACGAGGCCCTAACGTCGCCTCTACTGAAGCCGGAAAAGCCATGTTTGGAGGCCGCCCCTTTCATGGGCGAAGCCCCTCAGGGGCTCTGGCTATCGGCGGCTCATGTCGTTGTCGTCGTAACGGTCGTCTCATGTAGTCACGGTACTCAAACACTGCAACACCTGTTTACACCTCGCGCTTAAACGTAACGCGTACTTAATAGCACGGGGACCCCGTTTGCGCCTCGCACTGGAACGCTTCGTAACGAGCACTAAAAAAAACCCCGGGACAATCGTTTACGCCTCGCGCTAGAACACTTCGAGCTTCAAAGACACGACACTTCTACAACAAAGCTGCATACCTCAGCCCCCCTATGGATTCACCGCCGTCAACGAGAACGCCAAAGCGCCAAGAATACGCTTATAGACTGCATGCTCCGCACCCTTCCCAGGTTTCATGTTAGTGGAGATGGCCCGTTTTTTTGCTTGTGTTTTTCGCGCTGTCGTCTCCTTCGTTTCCGCTTTCTGACCACTGGCTGGGCAGCGCAGTGTAGGGCCTCAGTGAGCCAGCCTTCAGCGCCGTTGCTAAGACACCAGATGAGTGTGACCTTCCAATTAATGCGAAAAAAAAAAAAAAAAAAACATACGACTTCCTCCGCACTGCTCCCATTGTGCCGGTGATCGCTGGGGCGTCTCCTAAACTTGGCCATCCCGTAAGCTTTTCATTCCTGCAAGAGTGGCTCACTGTGGCCCCACAAACGGAGAGTACGAACTTGGCTTTACCCTCGCTCGAGAATCAAGTAATCTTTCTGCAACAAAAAGCAACGGCAGTTGCCATGCGTGACAATTGAAAAATGACCCCAGTAGTGGTATACAATAAAAATTGACCTTCGTAGCCCTGAATCGGGTATTAGGGAACAAATATAACTGCTGAAAACTTACGAAAGTTTCTGCTACCCAATGCCAGCAGTGTGATGCAATAGGGAACAAAAACAGTTATCTGTATGTTAAGTGCACGCCAGCATCCACATGATGCGATCAAACAAATATAGATGCATTACAGTTAAACCCGTTTATAGCGATTTGCAATATGCACCACGATTATTTCGATATATCCAATAGTTCGATTTAGCCGAACCCGCCTATAACGAACTTATTGTTACAAGTTCGCAATCCGCGGGAGCCCCCTCCTCCTCCTGAACTCCACCATCCCCGCATGCAAAAACGAACACAGTAAAGTAGCCGTTACCATACCCAAAATAATCCATTTATTGCAAGTATTAAACCTACTTTCCGCCTGAACTGCCTACTTTGCAAAGAAAAAAAGGGGTGATTTTTGTTTTCACTTTCGTTTTGGCGGCTTCCACTAGTATAGCATTCTCTACACGAAACATTATTTGCACCAGTTCGAGTCCGCGTCCTCCAAAATGTAAGAAGCATTGGCGGAGCACATTGACTGCCGAAAGCGCTTCATTATAAGCGTCGGATTGGCTTTCACTCGCGACATCAACGGGAATGGGGGGGGGGGAGCTCTTCCCACAGTTCACCGATGCTGCTGTCTTGGTCCGGACTCGCTGACTGCGCGGGTTTCGTCGTGAGTTCCGCGCGTCGGAAACAGTTACGGAAAGTGTCGGGCGTCATGTCGCTTCGTGCGAGGCGCAATGTCTAAGTCGCAACTCTTGCTGCGTGGTCGCGGCCAATCCACATATCAATCGCCGCTCCGAGACCATGCATTTCGGCGGCCATTCTAGGCGCGCAGAGTTCGATATATCGGATGTGAACTTTGTTATAAGGAATATGTTTCCCATGTATTTCCGTAACTGAAATATTTTTGTTCGATATATAGCATATATTCGCTCTATCCGGGTTCGTTATAGCCGGGTTTGACTGTACTGCAATCGCGCAGTCGTTCTGCTTGGCCGAAGCTGCCGATAGCACAGATAAGCCCTCGTAACGTCTTATGAAATCAGCGAGGAAGTGGCTGGCAGGTCACCACTGCTTCAATTGCTTTCCGTAATACATAGACTGTTTCTTGGAACGTTATGTTAACGTGCAATTGCAGTCAATTACAATTACAGCAATGTGGCCTTTTAAATGGACCAAACTCGTAGTTTGTTTTTATTGTCCCATTCGTCATGCTTGACTGCGGCTCCTTCGAAAGGTTTGCTTGTGTCGTCTAAATCCGAACAAAACAAATACGTCAACGGTGTGGTGCACAACACTGTCACGAGCGAGGAATTCCCAGTCGGCGATTAGGATGCACAAACCAAATAAACTCCTTGACTTCAACCTTACTCTTTTGCCTGCGTCGCTTTCCCGGGCAGATTCCTTGGCAGATCCACCTCCGGATGCCTCTCCTGTGATAGGAAGAAATCAAACAATAAAGCAATTAATGAAATGAATGATACCATTTGGTTATTTTGAAAAAAAAAAAAAAGATATTGAAATTTTATGAAGATTTCAGCTCGAGCGATATAACGGAATCAATGTGCAGCTGGAGGGCACTGAACAGGTGTCAGTGTTGACGTTTAGATTAGTCATAAGCACGAGAATAAAAAGCGTGCCCCTTTCCTACGTCCTATTGGTGCAACAAAATTCCGATTCAAGCTGTGGAATTATGTGGGGAGCTTCGACTTCGTTCAAAGCTCGTGGTACATGGGCAGCTGTAGCGTCACTAAATAAGCTACGCTGCAGAGTACCGCCACTTCATGCACCCGGAAGCGTCTGGGGGTCATTTTGTTTTTGGCTCACAGTGTTGCCATCTCTCCCAACGAAACCGCCGCCGGTTATGAAGGGCAGAGTGTAACCGGCCGCTCTAGCATCCGCGCAGCAAAAAGAGAGAGAGAGAGAGAGAGAGAGAGAGAGAGAGAGAGAGAGAGAGAGAGAGAGAGAGAGAGAGAGAGAGAGAGAGAGAGAGAGAGAGAGAGAGAGAGAGAGAGAGAGAGAGAGAGGCGCCCAGAAACAAAATGGCTCCGTAAACAAATATCACGTGGTGCCGACCGACCAATGAACCTCTTGGCGTCACATAACAATGAGAGAAAACAGTGCCGATGCTCTCAAAGCTTTTATTTAGTGACGCTAGGCAGCTGTAATTCACCTATAGCTCGCTCCACAGAGCGGGGCGTTGAATAATAGTGAACTCCCACGAAAGGTGGTGTATATGTGAAACAAAGAGGGAAACACGCACCGTTCCCAGTGGAGTCGGACGGATACCATGGTTTTGTTATGTCCTTGCCGCAATGAGGACAATGTTTTGGCTCGTCCTGCTTGGTAGTGGGTTCCATGTCTATAAATAAACACACAGTATAAATAAACACAGGGTCTATAAACACGCAAAAGTGATGGCAGCACAAAACTGCAAGTGCAATGTGCGTATGATAGAGAGGCTTCAGTTTAGCCAGCTTCTTGCGGCCCACTTCATTGTGCAAGAAGCACAATACGGATTTGCTAGAGATCTCACTGGCAATGCGCTAGCTAAACATGTCTGCGAGCATAACTGTGAGAGAACGCGTAGATTGACTGCGCTGGTGCAGACACGTGCTAGCGCATGCTATGACGACGACGATGTTTAAAGGCTCCCTATACAATCAGGGTGATGGAAAACGCCATCTCACGTGCCTGTCTGTTTTTCATTCGCACAAGCAGCGCCACCTCTTTACACACGGAGCAGTTAGGTTAGCCTGCAGTGTGGCGGCCGGAAGTTCTCTACTTCACCGCATTATCTGATCAATTTGACAGCTGCACTTATATGGCTGGCTTTCATTCATACAGGCGGCGCGTACAAACTTCCACACAATTAATTAAAGGGGACGTATACAGAAGTGAGTTATAAATACCGTGTTATAAAAATGAACAACTCTGCAGTCTGACTGGCTCACGTAGATGCTGGGAAAGGCGTATGTTAAGACCGCTGATACCCTTCAAGGCCGCCTCGAAATCTTCCATCTTTGACTGATAAGCTGATAGAAGGGGGGGGGGGGGGGTTGAAGAGGCGCCCGCTCTGCCGCCCACGGAGGGCGCTGACCCAGGCGTCCTTTGACACCGTTAGGCCTAACCGCTTTTGGCGGGTTAACCAGTTCCACAGGCCCATTACCGCGGTTAAAGGACGAACAGCGGCAGACGCAGCGCTGCCTTGTATAGTGCTGGTAAATCGGCCTCACAACGCATCTCCGTAGCGCATAGACAAATCAAAACTCTCACCTGAAAGCACTATAAGACAGTGGGTCCACTGGAACGAACAAAGCGGATACTGATGGCGGTGCGTGGGCACGAGACGGGAGTGGCACGAGGTATGCGGTGATACTGCAACTGAAATGGCACGCTTTCGTTTACGGGGATTGGCCAAAATACAAGAAATAGTTAATAAATCTGAGAAGATGCCAATTCTAAAATAAGCTAGGTAGAAAAGAAAACTAAACGGCGAAAAAATAGAAGAAATGGGACAATGAAAAAAAAAATGTGGTTGATCCCTCTTTCATAGGAATAGGAAAAACATGAAATGAAAGGGGCCTTCACAGGAGCAGTTGAATGTTAAAGAAATTTCCTACTTGAGCGAAGGGTTCACGAGCCTGACCCCGCCAGACGAAGTGACACCGACATGCAAGAAACAAAAAAAAAACAAAAAAAAAAAAAAACCAGGGGAGGGTGCCTCAATTCACGCGCGTTGGCTCATTTATTGCGGTCGTGCTTTATATCGTGGGTGTTTGCTTTCGGGTTAGTGCGCCTTCTTTGCCCACAGTATTGATTTGTTGATTGTAGGGTTCATTAGCGCGCCGACGCAACGCGCAGGCGATGAGGCACGCCGTAGTGGAGGGCTCCGGATTTAATTTTGACCACCTGGGGATCTTTACGTGCGCCGAAATCTTGTACACACGGGCGTTCTTGCTTCTCGCCTCCACCAGGAAAGCGGCCGCCGCGGCCGATAATCGAACCCGCGTCCTCGTCTTTGCCTACAGTGTTTTACTCTTATGCCGATGCCGTTGTGCAGCTGTTTATTGATTCCGCTTGAGCCAACTTCAGCTCCAGATTATGGCAAGCGTCAAGAAGCAGCGAAATGAAAGCACGCGCGTTTTGTTCCGCTGTGCACTAGCGGGTACCGTTCCAACAGGGAAAATGTGTCGCTCTTAAAGCACCGTCTGAACTCGCAGCGGTGGCTCAGTGGCTAAGGCGCTGCGCTGTTGAGCACAAGGTACCGTGCACAAGGTACACTGCACCTTACATCGAAAATTGTATCGGAAAGAAAGATCAGAGACCTTTGTAAGCAGGAGCCGGTTGCGAAACGCCGCAGGGTGACCACTGAGACGCTGGACGAGGAGGCAAACATGGCCGCACCTGAAGAAAACTACGGAGGCTTCGATCTTCCCGAACCCCTAGGAGAAAATCAGGCAGCACCACAACTACCGAGACTTAGCGAAGTTCGTCATCCTTTCGATTCGTGGATGAAGCTCGCAACAGCTAGCATTAGCTGACACGTCAACTTACGTGAGATGTGAGATCCAGGCGAATGACTTCTCCCATCTTTTTATTGAGAGAATGGTACTCATCATTTGTACGATGTTCAATTACCGTTGTATGGTGGAATAAACTATGAGATGTTGTTGAATTGTATTTATTATTTATCAGCCAGGCGCAATGATTACAAAGCTGCATGCCGAGCGCTTACGTTTCAAACCTAGTGAAATCGTTTAAATACACTCGCAAGCACAGTGTAACGTAGTCAGATATCAACCGTACGCTCAGGCGACAAGCAAGAACTTATTTTATGTGGTACGGAGATTGCGCATAAGAACCCGTTCGCACTTGCGATGAAAGCGACGGGAATTCCGTCGCTTTGTCGCGCGACGATCGTTTTTGTCGAATGGTCGGGAGAAATTTTCGTCGCGCGACAGAATTCCCGTCGCTTTCGCTCGCTTTCGTCGCAAGCGGGAATGGAAAGTTCTGCCGCTGCTGTCTGCTACGCAGCGCGGAGGTAACCGCGCGATCTGCTCGGGCCGGACGACCAAACCCACCGACCAAACCCGCAGCCTTCCACGCATGCGCCGCTGTGCCGTCCCGGGTTATGTGATTCGTCTTGCTCTGATAATGAAAACGAGGCCGGGCATCTATGCTATATTAAGCAAGGGCGACTTGGCCAAGATTGTCACCATGATCCGGAAAGCCTACAAGGATGCTCTGAGGCTCCCCATTAGTACCTCGACCGACAGGCTTCTGAAGTTGGGCCTGCATAACACGGCCACCGAACTAGTCGAGGCCCACCTCGCCAGCCAGCGTCTGTGACTAAGCACGACACCCTGCGGGAGGAGTCTCCTCACCAGACTGGGAATGGCATCCCTCGATGAAAAATTGCAGTAATTACGCGACGTGTCGCCAAAAATAAGAATAAACATCGACGTTGCACGTATACCACGTAAAATGGACCCTACTCACCACGCAGGGAGAAGAGAATTAAGAGCGCACTCTCGACAAACGACTCAGGGACCGAGACAACACGGTTTACACCGACGCCGCCGACTACGCCAGAAGGGGAGCCATGACCACCGTGGTTACTTCAATGGTGAACCACCTCACCAGCATCACCTTGCCCTTCATAACCACTACCCAGGCAGAGGAAGCGGCCATTGCTCTGACCATCTGCCAGACAAATGCGGATACCGTTATTACGGTCTCGCAACAGGCTTGCCGCAACTTCCTTCGTGGTAGAATTTTCAGGACGGCGCTGGACATCCTGCTGCAAAAGCCACCCGAAAGAAAAGTGAAGATTGTTTGGTCGCCAGCCCACTCAACCCTCCAGGGCAACATGACCGCCCACGAAATCGCCCGAGATCTGTCCCGCCAGGCGACACGAGGGTGTAGGTTAAAGAGACTGCGTGTCCTTTGGTTACATATCAAGACATAACGGGGTACTATTAGTGCCAAAGAATGATTTATCCTCCCGCTCAGGAATCTTTACCCAAAGGGTAGGAGCAGTTCCGCCGGCTCCTCCAAACAAATACCTTTCCTCATCGGACAAAACTTCACTTGCTTCATCCAACGCAGTACTTCCCGCTGTGCAAATTTTGCGCTGCCCTGGGCACCCTGTACCACATGGTATGGGAGTGTTCCACTAAACTCCAAAATTAAAAAAATAGCGTACCCTTCCCGTGAGCAGTGGGAGAAGGAGCTGTCCAGTTCCGGTCTCGATTCCGGGCTTCGGCTCGTGGAAAGGGCCGTGGCGGCAGGGGTCTCCAATGGAGTCCAGGACTGAGGGCACCACGCCACATTGCGATGCTGTCAATAAGGTTCATCCTCCTCCTCCTTCCATCTGTGAGCGTTGCACGGGGTCGAACGACTTTGAGACGTGGTCGGCAATACAGCTACATGAAAGGTTAACCAAGCGAAACCAAGACTCAACCAAACAAAGCCAAGCTTTTGCTTAGCATATCCAAAGTTTGCCGAGCTAAGCCGCAACCATTTTTCAAAGACGATAGTCTTTCTTGGGCTACTTAAACACATACATTCTGGTCTGTCTGTCTGTCTGTCTGTCTGTCTGTCTGTCGGTCTGTCTGTCTGTCTGTCTGTCTGTCTGTCTGTCTGTCTGTCATTCGATCCAGCCACCCGGCCAAAGTGAAGCACAAATTGCGCAAAAGTCTTATATACCTACAGCCAAATCTAAACGTCTAAGTCGGGTGTTTACGTTACTACTTGTCAACATTGTTGAATATAACAAGACATTACGCAAATATAAGGCACAAATTCAATACATAAGCGATATTTGCAGTGCCCCTTTATTAAAAAATTCTCGGATGCTTGGTTTTGGCCATAGCAAATGAAATACTACTCAACTGCAGACACCCGTCGCCTGCTGTTGCCCGTGCTACCTGGCGGCATTTAAACGATCAAAAGGCAACATCAACAAAAGGTTCCACTAGGTTCTAATTTCCGCCTGGAACGATAGCCAAGCACGTGTGCCCGGACGTGTATCCGAGCGATGTGTGCGCGGTGTGTAGGAAGGACAGGGCCACGATGGCTCATATCCTGTGGAACTGTAAAGTGAACGACGGTGCTACAGAGACGTTACCGCCGCACCTAGCGGATGTGGTGGCAAGCGAGGACTACGACGTGCAATACAGGGCCGTCCAGCAAGTGTTGGAGGCTCTCGAGCGTCAGCGGCCGAATGCACTGTCCCCTCGGGGGCTGGGTGCGTGTAGGTAGCCGATGCCGAGGGACCGACTGGCACGACGTTAGGCAGCGTCAGTTTTGCCGGACAATAAAGATGTTTTATCTCTCTCTCTCTCTCTCTCTCTCGTGGCGTAGGGCAACGTAGTTCTAAAAACGTGCGTCTCCGCCGTACGGCAGTGCTGGTACCGCGGCACGTGGCCTGGAGTAGGGGACCTCCGTAAATATAGATTGACTTGAGCGAACTTGTACTGTGTTTACCTTCGGAGGAATGAGATGGGAGAGAAACACCATGAGAGGTGAGCGGAAAAGAAAAGGGAGGCATTTACTTGCCAGGGGCACCAGTCGACTATCGTCCTTCGTCGACATTTGCGACGAAAGGAGCAGATACACTTTAAGTTTTTTTCTTGTTTTTTTTGCGATATCTTCACGCGGAACAAGCCCACGCGCAAGCCTGGCCGATGACCGGCGCTTCTCACGAGGCGCACGTTCACGCGCGCTCGGTATGTTTTCGTGGCATTTTTTGCGGTAACGCCCGACGGGGCAACTGAACGCTTTAACTGGTGTGCTATGAAAACGCTACCCAGGCCGGGGTCCCGCGACAGATTCACCCCGGCCGAAAAAGGCGTTGCATACCCTAGCAGGGAGCTAGCCATTCCGGGTCCGCTCCGCCCGGAAACCGCAATTGAAATGACGGCGCTAAGGGACGGCAGCCTTGCCGAATGGATGGAGAATTAGCCTGATGCCTTCGGTGTAATAGGTGCACGTGGCACGGAGCTGGGGAATAGTGCGCCCATGGCTCCCCGGGCTTGGGGCGTGCCGACGCGATCTAAGAGCCTTTGAGCGATGTTCAAGCCTTCCCCACACTACCACCCGCCCTCGCCGGATGCCCATGGAACCCCAACTACCCGATCCTCACTGGCCATCCCCTTCTACGGTTCTCTGTCTAGAGGCCGGTAATTCGAGCGAAGGAGATCACCAAGTCGCTTCAGCAGGCAGCCATGCGTGTCTAGGTTTTTAGATGCAACGCATCTCATGCTCGCCCCTCTGTCCTTCCTGCGTCTGTCCGGCGTTGTCCGCACAGCTGCGCCTCTCCTCCTCTCCTCTCTCCGATAGCGAACACCCTCTCCCAAACAGCTGCGGGTTGGCGCAGCGCGCTCTCACTCCGTTGCTAGGCGCCGGTGGGCGGCGATGCGCTCGGCGCTGCGCGCGCTGCGCACGTGCAGTACTCTCTCTCTCTGCGCTCTCCTCTCCTTCGGGCGCTGTGAACACTCTCTCGCAGTACTCGATGATTGCTTGATGCGACGGTTCCTGAGCATACGTGTACTGCATGTGCATTGCATGGTGAAAATGGAAAATTACGACCACCTCGCCTTCGCGAGAGAATCCGTGCTATAAGCGTAATCAATACGATGGAAAACGCCAATGGAACCCCCCATGAGATGCGTTGCATCACACCAGGGTTCCCGCGAGGGGAGGTGGGCATAATTTTTGAATCCAGCGGTAGCCAGACTAAATGGTAGCGACGCGCTGACTCGTTCCTGTGCAGATGATGCGGAACTGTAAAAATATATTTGTGCATTACAGCCACCGACTTCTCTCTGGTTCTTTATTTCCACAAAGCCTATAGCACAAAATAATTTCCCCGTAATCTGCCAGTTAGCGCAGGAGGTGTGTGGTGACCTCGCTTGTATTTCTTGGAGAAAAACACCATAAACCGCATTTTTCTGCGTGTTTCTTTTCTCAAGGGGCTCTGAGAATCGTGGAGACTGCACTTTCCTATCTCCCGAAGGGAAACATGACAAACCGTATTTGTATACACTTTTCTTGCAGGAGCTGGGAAAGTTGTATGCAAATTTGATTGATTGTGGGGTTTAACGCGCCAACGCAACGAATGCGACGAGACGCGCCGTAGTGGAGGGCTCCTGATTAATTTTGACCCCCTCGGTGATGTTTAACGTGCTCCGAAATCTCGTACACACGGGCGTTTTTGCTTTCGCCTCCATCAGAAAAGAGTTGTATGCAAATGACTATTCAGTATTTGCTGAGCAGGCTGGATCTAAGCACAATTTCGGGAAAGCAAACTTTAGGCGCAGTCATTTGGATACAAGAAAGACTTAATGCATAAATTCGTCGTCGTCCTTCTGAATATGTTTTCATGAGAGCAAAGCAATGCCCCACCAGCAACACAATGGAATGGCAAATTGACCTTCATTCGTTCTTAAAAACACACCTTAATTAGAACCTACCTGGAATCCAGAGGAAGACACAGTGATCGGCTTCCCGGGGAAGAAGTAGTGGATTCTACCAATTTTTCGGCTAGGGAAAGGAGCACAGCGTTACTGACAATACCGCGCAAAACATATTTCCACGGGGAACTTTAAAAGTACCTAGTGTGAGCTCCGTATTTTAGCGGCTTTTGAAGAATTAGGGCATGGTTAGGGTTGAGTGCTCGAAGACGAAAACAAGATATGGCGCGGCATCAGCGACACTGCATGTTAGCGGTGTCTGCGCTTCTACCTTGTACATTGTGCAATTAGATCTTTAACGTCATCGGAGCCTCCCAAAATATAAAGCAAAAAGACCAATCTGTCAACAAGAATCCAGTGGTCCCCTGACACCACCTTATTAGCAAGGCCGTGTCTAGAGTGCCGTCCGACGGTATTATAAGCACTCCACTATATCGACGTCCACCGGCGTTTTGTGACAAAATTTGCACGTCTGGCACTACATCGCTCTAGATAACGTAAAGCCAGGCTACCTAACCTAAACATGACATAAGATAACCTAACGCACACAAAGAAATAATTTAAAACACCAAAATTAACCTAAGGCATAAAAATTATAGTTCAATTTTTAGATGAAAACAACAACCAAGGCAAGAGCCGGTCTAGAACCACCGCCCTTGGGATCAGGAACCCAAGACGGATCCTCTACACTACAATTACTTTTTTTTTCTTTAATGCCGGTCTTCGACACAACTCAGAAACACAAAACAAACTTATTCACATGAGCAACTCGAGCGACAAGCCACCAGCCTATATGAAGGCTGATGTCTCTCTAAAATTCCCTAAGCGTAGTCAAGGGTTCTATCCTTGACAGCCACTCAGGAGTGCATGCCTTGCGCTTCTGGACTTCTACGTACTGGGAAATAGACTCACGAAAACATTGCAGCGTAGGGCGGGCGTCCACATCACCGTGGAGCCAGGCCATGCGCGAGCGCCATATGCTATGCAAGGCCACCAACATAACGAGGTCCAAGGGTGCCCCCTCCTCGTTTTCCACCGCTAAATAGCGTATGCCATGGGGGCTCAGCGGGAAATCTTTATGAAGGGTCCTCTGGAGGACATCCCACAAAAATACAGCAGCCCAAAAATGCAGAAAAACGTGCTCTATCGTTTCTGGTTGTTTACAAATTGAACACTGAGTTCCTCATGGCAGAGATATCCCTCTATCCTGCATCCAGGTTCCAACAGACAAGATGCCTGTGTGTAATTTGAAGAAAAAGGTTTTCACACCAGGGTGAACCTCCATTATTTTGACGCGCCTTAGCACATTTTGGCCTGGCACAGCACGGTAATTATATCTATACATAGGGACGGAGAAAACAACATCGCAAATGTCCTTATACAGTTTTTTGCGTGTCACAGAGGACAGGTACTCGCCAGAAAAACGTGCGAATAGAAAACGGGCTGTCATAACTATTTCCTTAAAATACCCATACACGCCACCTGGCATGCACCATGTTGATACTACATATTCCGGCATAGCACGCGCCAGCCGTACTTGCATGACACTCTTCCTACACTACAATGACAGACGCTTCAGCCGGTGCTAGCCTAGCCTTAAATATTCGAATGTCGCCGGACGGCACTCTAGCCATGCCTGCAGCGATCAGCTACAGTGCCGTCGGACGGCACTCTAGACACTGCGTATTAGCAATCTCAGATCGCGTTCACCCCCTTGTGCCACGAATAGCAGTGATTTACCACAAAGAAATAAAAGCTGTAGGAAACAGTGAGCTAATGAACTTATTGTCGTTTGCTGTAATATATATCCCGCGTTTTTTTATAAGCGTTGCCGGAAACCGCTCCAAAATATGCAATTCCTAATTTAAAATGCAAGCCCGCTGACATTTTATAACCGCAACGCGTTTGCCACCGTGATCAATAACTATCGCGATATTATGTATGCTCTTTTAGATGCCATTGCAATGGCGTCACACCAGATGGTACGCTTGAGGCAGGGATTCAACGGCGACAAAAAGACATATGTCGATAAAAAAGACTTTGGGTGAAGAAAAATTGAGCTAATAGCAGCGCCAAAAATATTTTGGAGGTTGCTTTACGCTGAAATAAGATTGTAGTAACTATACGGGTCGCAGAGTTTAGCAAACCGTCAAAAGTAAGGAAAAGTACGTCATTCCTAGCATTAAAACACGGGTACTCTATGGGTTCGTTACAGGGCCGGTGATAATTTGTAGGTGGGCATCATTCTTTCTAAACTTTATTTTTGGGAACTTCAGAGGATTTTTTTAGAGTTCGGGATTTAACATAAAATCGCGGTGCTTCCAGTGGTTTATTCCTCACAAATCATGACACTCAGAAAAAGGGAATTCAGCTTATTGTCGCAGTGTTCAAAATATCTCACGCTGTAAGGTGAAGCATCACGTTAGCACGAACAAATTACAACACACGAAGCACTGTTTAATTTTAAAAAAAAGATTATGATAGCGGGAACACTTGCAAACAGGTAGAACTACTTGATTTCAAAACTTTTACGCACATACTCTCAAGGCTTAATGTACCCACAGGCAGGAACACTTGAATTCAAAACATGTACCTATGTAATCTCAAAGCTTCCGGTAACGTGCACAGGCATAATTTGAGAGGTTGCCGTGTCGTATTGAAACGCTGTTCTAACAGCGGAGCTGTTATTGCTGGCCGTAAGTTTGGTATTGGAGAAACTACCCGAAAGGAACGCCGAGCGCTCGGGAACGCGTGCCTCGCGGCGACCGCCGAGCGTACCCGGCACGCGCAGTGGCTTTAGCAAAAAAAAAAAGAAAATCAGGTGAAAACCCCGAGGAGCGAGAAAATACCAATCGCTCGAGAGCGCGTGGCTCGATGAATATGACGACGAGTACTACTAGCACAGCGCGAAGCGAGGACGGAACACGTAAATAAACAATTCAAAACTTCTACAAATGCGTGGTGATGTGTCCTGCACCGCCCACATAAAAAAAAATCATGGTGCTTCGCTACGGTTCAAGCCTTGCGCGACTTAGTGCAAGCTTCCCAAGTTTTAGTGCGCAGCCCTCTGGCAGCAGTTTTTGGGCTTGGCGGCATTGAGCGAACGATGGCAACACCGAAGAATGAACGAAAGCGAAGGAGGAGACGGACGTCAAATTGTCAGGAGAGGGCGGTTCGTCGTGGCGGCTTAGCGAGACGCTTCTCCGAAAGTGTGCGGGGGCAGTATGCTGAGCCCGCACGAGACACTCGTCTGCGCGACGCTTGAAGAAGATGTTAGAGGGAGCGAGCGCGTGACGATGATGTGCGTTCGCTTCCTAAAACGCAGTTCGGGGTCCCTTCCTGAGATGTGTTCGCGCCCCAGACACAGAGGGTTACCATCGCTGCCGTCGAGAGCACCCACGAGTGAGTGCTGCGGCTCAGGAACTGCAGCATTTAGGATTGAGTACTGAACTTCGAGTTAGCACAAGACCGGGTCAATTGGAGGATAATGGGAGAGACCTTTGCACTGCAGTGGGCGTAGATAGGCTGATGATGATGATGATGATGGTGATGATGACTGAACTGCGAGTGACGTAGCCGGTCGTCAGCCACTCAGATTCGTCAGCCACTGCAGCTAAACGAGCTGCCCTAGCGAAGGCCGAGAAACGCCGACGCCAGAATCCAGAGTGAGTGCTGAACAATGTGCGAGGTAACCGGTGCTTGCGCTTCGTCAACCGCTGCAAAAAAAAAAAAAAGTTGCAGACAGACAATACAATCCTTTGCGCCAACGTAATTTTCAGACAAAACCGCTTAAAGGGACACTGAAGTGACTTTGTCAAGCTCCCGTTTTTGCTTGCACTGCGTAGACTGGCTCAAATTAGCACACTTTTCATCGTTTATCCGGTTGACAAAGCGGTAATTATTTTACAAAGCGCGAAAGAAGAAAAACTACCTGCGCGGTTTGCGGTGGCCGCACCAACTAAAGCTGTGACGTTGGGAGGAGCGGGCACCGTGATTCGACGACGCCTAAGGTGAGCAACCAAACAAGTTTCGGTTTCGGTTCTGTAAAATACAACCGGTGGTGTTGTTGGATGGGCATTCTCAATAACTCAGTAATCATCGTACCGTGCTTCTGCCATGTTGTCAGCTGTAAAAATGCATAAAGATAAGCCTCCCAGGACGGCTTGGAATCGTAGCATTCACTAGCCGAGACCTACGCAGTGCATGAACGCCCTCCGCGTACCCGCAGACGCCCAAATATCATGCGCTTTTCCCCCATATTTGGAGCTTGCCTCCCTCATGCCTGTATCGTAAAAAGCGTGTTCGCACCAGGCCAAGGGTCTGTTCATTCTGGCCTGTGCCCACTGCCTGCAAGCAGTCGGTGCTTATGGCAACAGCACGCCAACGAGAACTCGCTAGCGCGCCAGTGCCAGCCTGCGCGCGTTTTGTGAACTAGTTCGTGTATCCATGCACGTTGCGGCCCAAAAAAAGGTGAACTCAATATAGAAAACATCGGCGGAAAACAAAAAAGGTGACTTACAAAAAAAAAAAGCATGTACCCGCGGGGATTCGAACTCGTGACTTGCAAAACACTTGCGGTGACATACCTAGCGACCCAGACAACTCGGCCACAGAACGGGCTCCGCTGGCCTTGCTAATATAGGGTATATATTGTACAACCAGTTTACACTTTTATTTAGTTTTGACATTTCAAGCAGCTTACGTGACTATTTGTTGTATTGCGCTCGTGCAGTAAGCGTCGCCCGAGTTTCCACAGTAGCTGACGTCTAGCAATTGCATTTCGTAGACGGAAAAGCGTTCGGAGATGCGTAGTCGTGCTGCTGACCGCTGTGCTTGTTCACCCAGCGCAAAAAAGTGCTTCCCGCGCCCTAGTTTTACGCTGTACGGTAAAAATATCAGTTGAAGTACATAATAACGAATACGCCGACCACTAGAGAAAATAAAACAACTAAAACAATGACGTTTCGGCACCCCGAACGGGAGCCTTGTTCACACTCTTGTTCACGGGAGCCTTGTTCACAGAGTGTGAACAAGGCTCCCGTTCGGGGTGCCGAAACTTCATTGTTTTAGTTGTTTTATTTTCTCTGGTGGTCGGCGTATTCTTTATTATGTACTTCAGTGTCATTCCCGACCAGACGGGCGTCCGTCGAAGCCTCGATTTCAAAAATATCAGTTGATTTTATTTCCCTAGTACCTATATTGACTTCTCTGACTGTTCTCCCGCCTTCAAGAGGCCTTATATTTTCCTACTGGCGTACCAGTCAGCGAAGCGTCGCATGTGCGCTTGGGCAGCGCTTGTGTGAAGTGACCTTGACTTGGAGCTAGATACAGTGTACAAACCAACCAAGTTAAGAAAGGCAGATTCTTCCATTCACAAACGTGTCCTGGCTTCGTTTCAACTGAGCGAACGAATTGCGACGACCCGTTGTTGGCCGGCGGACGAAACGCTGGGCCGACTGACTCTGTCTGAAGGCCGGGGAGCCGTGCAGTAGCGCAGCCAATTGTGAGCTCGGCTCCTCGCGACGTCACACGAAAACGCCGCAGAAAATGGGCGAACGTAAAGAGAGGAGGACAGCATTTTCGAATTAATTTTTCTACTAAATAAAATCGTGTAAACGCGCCCAACGTGGTCGAAACATGGCCTGGGGACTCCGGACTACAATTTGCGCAAGTAATCCCGCAATGTTTACATATCACTTCAGTGTCCCTTAACATCTGCGCCCGAATTTCGCGTTAGGCAGTACTGTGATCGCCAGCCAATTTTTTTTTTAATTTATTATTCTGTGCATTGGCAGTGGCCCATCAACGTATCTGCTTAATCAAGGAAGAGTGAGAAGTTTCAGCCTGACGCGAAAATACACAGAAGAGAGTGTAATATCTCCGTAATAACAGGTCTCATCTAATATTGGTGATTTCGAAGGCCTCGTAGCTCGTAAAAAAACTCGTGAGCTGGCTCATGTCGTCAGTTTAAAGAACAACTTCATGTTCACCGCGCATAAACGACGGGACAAAGAGTATAACACTGGACAATGCTGAATTAGCGCTTTTCCAGTGTTTTCCTTCCTTTGTCCCGTCATTTGTGCGCTGTAAACATGAATCAACAAGCCCGGTTTTCTATGCTAAAGTACAACTCATGCTTCACGTTGAAGAAAGCTAAATGATTAGCTTTGGAGACACAAATTGACACTGTACGAAAGGAGAGAGATAAGGCAATATTTCTTATGTCAAGTTTGCCGCTCTTAAGAAGGCATAAAGGAAACTTTCTCGAAACCATTGGTATTCGCACATCCCATAAAAAGTGAAAAAGCCAGCGCTCTATATATGATACCACGCTCGAAAGTCCGAACTTAGAACTTCATTTTTTTTTGCCACCGTGGCGCTTCAAAGAGGTATTTATCCGATAGCGGAAAAGTTCACCAGGGAGTGTTGTTCAGATTCCCTGCATTTAACAAAACAAACAAACAAACAAAAAACAACAGGGAGCCCTAGCTATAGGCCATAAACTTGAGGACTAAGCTCGTCAAAACAAAAACATCGATATTTAAAAAATATAATTGTAGGGGGAACGCTTTCGTTTAGAAATGGGAGCCAAACTGAGGTGGAAGATGACCTGCTGGAGTTGAGAAAAGGAGGTGAAGTTTGGCTGAACATGTAACTTGAACAACTAAAAACCGGCTAAAACTCGCATGTGCAGCTTTCCCGCTCATGGCAGACCTTTCAACAGTGATTACTCTGCAATTTTTTAGCGAAATGAAAAATTCTTTTGCACAGCTAATATTTGGGGTGAATACTTGCTTTGTGCACAGTTTCAAGTCGCGCACGTTGCGCTACTGGGTTCCTGAGCCATGGGAACTATCCCACAGAAATGCATGGGGAGTTAGATTTGACAGCGAATTACACAAAAAAAATATTCAGAAACCTGAAATATTCTTTTAGCGTTTTAATCTTCACGTTGACTTCTAGATTTATGCCAAATATCATTTTCCTAAAGTGGTTTTTCTAGGTTCCCGAGAGGTTGTAATTTTGAGCGAGAAAGCTGGGTATGGGCTAAGGAAGGGAACGTGGATGAGAACGAAAATCTACACAACCGTCTGCCTGCTATGTGTTGTAGTTTGGTGTCAAACGAAAAAGCCTTTTTTCTGCAGCGGGCTTATCGCGGCTGGCAATGATGATTGTGAGGAGCAGGAAAGACACCCAGAAGGGCACAACAAAAAGATAACGACCCAGATTACACGGGTGAAGCTCGGAATTTGGTCCAAGGCTTCACACGAGATTGCATTGTGTTAACGGGGCGAGGCTTCGATCGCTACGACGTCATGGTTTTTTTACTACTGGCTGCGACCATAGAGCTTCGTACTAATGTATACTAGAGGGAAATCTGGCGCCACTGTCTAGAGGAGCTGCGCTTCAACGAGCGTTCCGTCGCGCACCGGCCACGCACGTTCCACTTGTTTTTGGCATGGCTCCTGAACCGGCTGAAAAGTTGCCTCTGGCTGCAAAAAAGCAACAATATTACTCTAAAGGGTTGTTGAAATTGGTTTTGTTATTATAAAATTGAACTCCCAGAAAAATTTATTTGTCAGTACTTATTTAAAAGCTTTATGCACGATGCAGAAGAAAAAATGTCACTTTCTGGCTTCGAGACAAAAAAGAAGCCATATGGCTAGCTAAGCCAAGTAGGCGAGGAACGTCGCTAGCATAAAGTTTCATACTAATATATACTAGCGGGAAATCGGGCGCTGCATTCGCGGGCCGCCGTGGGCGGCGCCATTGCAGCTAGCGGCGTTCCTCGCCTACTTGGCTTGCTTAGGCGCATGACTTCTTTTTTGTCTTGAAGCTTAAACCAGCAAGAATGGGTAACATTGTTTTCATGTTCATCTCGCATAAAGCTTCTAAATAATCCCTGACAAATCAATCTTTCTGCAGCTTTAATTTTATAATAACAAAACAAATTTGATTAATCTTCTTCAGTGATATTGTTGCTTTTTTGCAGCCAGCGGCAACTTTTCAGCCTGTTCATGAGCCATGCCAAGGACAAGTGGAACGTGCCTGCCCGGTACATGACGGAATGCTCGCTGAAGCGCGGGCCCCCTAGACAGTAGCGTCAGATTTTCCTCTAGTGTACATTAGTATGAAACTCTATGGTCGCTAGCTGCAATGGCGCCGCCCACGGCAGCCTGCGATTGCAGCGCCATATTTCCCTCTGGTATATATTAGTATGAAACTCAATGGCTGCGACGTTTATGTGCGGCCTGGTTTTAGAGCTGCAGATGCTTGAAATTGTCTCTAAATAGCTGAGCCAAGCCCTCACCGTAGAACAAACCACGCGGAAATGCTGCAGGAGCGCTGCATGACGTCACGTGTCGTTGACGTCATTTTCCAGACACATGTCTCTTTCTGATAGCTGTTACACAATCATAATCGTGGGTTTCCATATTTCCCAGAATTTTGTTTTAGTAGAGAAAATACAACTTGATGGCTCTTAATAACGTATCAGCATTTACTTATATGCCTTGTTTGTCTTTCACCTGTAAAAAGGAAAAATTTTCTTTTTATATGATTTCTGTTTTTCACTACAAGTGACAAACCAGAGCATGACCGAGCAAGTTTTAGTACACTGAGATAAAAAAAAATATTTCTATACAGCTGTAGGCGTGCACAGTCACGCTTATGCATTCTTCCATAAAAGTATCTTAAAACAATAAAAATAACCCGGCTTTGATTATCCCTTTTAATATATTGAAAATAGCAAAGAATCTCGGTCAAGCTAATAGGTGTAGGGTTTTCCGTATTGCGTTGAAATCCTGTATTTTTGTCAGAGAGATAGTTCATTTTATTTTACGTTATTTTGTGGCGACTGCTATATTCTCTGTGACTTCTCTTTCCCTTGGTCTTCAGAGCCACATCTGGAACAAGTAGTATATGTCAACATTACGAGCTGTACAAAGGTGTGGCAAGCCTTAAACATTTTTATCCAGTGAAGCAGGGTTACAGGAGGGAAATTATTTGGCTGCATCTAATCTCACGGCAGCCGTGAGATTAGATGCAGCAGACGGGGAAGTTCTCACGGCAGTTTCTAAAAGGTGACTAGCCTAAAATTCACTGAATAATATTACCTCCCAACGTAGCCTAACATAACCTAACCTCACCGAACCTAACGTAATCCAACCGAACGTATCAGAACCTACCTAAATCCAGCCACTGCAACAAACCTAACCTTACCCAGCCCAACGACACAGAACACAACCTATATTAAACCTAATCGAACCCATTCTAGAAACCGTTTGCTACGATGTCTTCGTATAGTAATAACCAAAATAAAAAAGCAAAACAATATCACGATGAGCGAAAACTTCAAAAATTCCGAAAGCTTAAAAAAACACTTCACCAATGGCGGACTCGAAGCTTGGCCTTCATGTTAAAAAGCAAGTTTTATTGCCTGCTTCGACATTTTTGCAGTACATCCAACATCATCTCATATTGTTAAGATCCGTCAGCCCTACTTGGCTGTCTCAGTGGCTTTAAAACTTTCCAAGACACACTAAATCCTCAAGCACTGGCAACCACTCAGAGGGGGTTCATCCTCTGCATGAAATACTTGCCGTATATACTGTACGCTTTCGATGAAGTTTTCCCTGACAGGCCGGGCATTTATATCCGCATTCCTCACCGCCATTCTCGTCCTCCATATACAATGACGACTGAGGAGCATGATCAAAGCGTACGGCACACCACCCTCGTTTTTCACGGGTAGGAACCGAATTCTGTGCGGTGTTATGGGTAAGTCTTTCTTTAACGTACGTTGGAGGATGACCCAGTAGAACACTGTATCCCAACAGTCGATAAAGACGTGATTAACAGTTCGCGGCTTTTTGCACAGACTGCAGTCGGTTGTCCACGGCACAAAAATGCCTCTTTCTGCTAACCACCTATTTACGGGAAGGGTTTCGCTGTGCTTTTTTTTAAAAAAAGGACTTCATTGCATGTTTCACCGGCATACATTTCGCCCTACTTAAAACGTCAATCCCAGTGCGTGTACCGTATAAGGACCTATACAGTGGCACCGGTAAACAAACATTCACTAAATCTTTGTACAGGCGCTTCCTGGAAACACTACACAGGTAGTCGAAAGAAAACCGTACCTTCAAGAATTCAACAGCAGAGCCACTTTTCGCAAATATCCTTTAACCCCCCTGCAAACAATATAACTTGAAGACACAACTAAGTCAGGTAGCACATTTTTCAATCGCACTTGAATTACAATGCGCAAGAAGGCGTCTTTCTGATACCGCACAAAACAAGACCTTGCGACAACTTGTCGTAAAAATAAATGACAAAGACCAAGTCCTCGCTCTTTGACTGGCAGAAAAAATATTAGAGCGACTGGTTCTTTCCCAGCCGGAAGACTAAATAAATACAGCAAATACCCTGTGGATTTTTTGGACATTAGCACGTGACATACACAACACTTGCAGCACCACCACACTTCAGCTAACAGAAAAATGTTGCAGATAATGGCACGGGCAAACAAACGAAAATTGCGCCCTTGCCAGTTTCTCGTTTTGTCCCTCAACGTTCGGTCTCGTTACTCCAATCGTCCAGGCTATCCCTATAATGCTCCAGCGGCACCCCCAGATATTTTGTTCGTACCGTGGTCCATTGTATGCATTCAAAAATAGGAGTTGTTGAGAACCAGTTCTCGTGCCAAAGTCCCGAACATTTATCCCAGTTAATTACAGCCCCAGATTTTTCACAGAAGGACTTAACCACCTTAACTGCTTCGCTTTTGCTGTTTTGATCGCGACAGAAAACAGCTATATCATTTGCGTAAGCGAGAAGTTTTATATCAGTGTTCTGTAATGCGAACCCCCGAATTCCTTCATGCTTGATTATTTTCAGATAGAAAGGCTTGAGACACAACACGCAAAAAAAGTGGCGATAACGGACAGCTCTAGGAACGAGGTTTTAGGGAATATTTGTTCCAGAGGATCTTCGGGTGGCGTGTTTAGACAATCAGAGGCGACTGCCATGAAAAATGTCTGACGGTAATTCTCATGGTGGCCATGATTATAAGCACTACCAAATTCTTTCACATGAAACTTGTAACAAATTTACCGTCACGAGGGTACGGTGAGAGGGAGGAAGAAAAAACAACTATAACTCCCATTTATTCCCATGGCTGGGTATTTTTCATTTACTTCGTTCATTATTATTTGAACATACGGCCTATCCAATATGTGATTTTGGCTGGCGGAGCGATAGGAACAGCTGAAATACACAAAAAACAAGCGTGGTTCTGATGAGTGATCCAACATGCCTTTCACAATAATTTTTATGTCAAACACAAATATATATATATATATATATATATATATATATATATATATATATATATATATATATATATATATATATATATATATATATATATATATATATATATATATATATATATATATATATATATATATATATATATATATATATATATATATATATATAGGCCAGAGGCAGCATTGCGCTAATAAATGGTGCCTGCGGTGTGAAATATAAGAAGCACATTATATGCGACTCATCCCAGCTAAACACCTACATGTATAGTTTAAGCATCCAAATTCTTTGTCTATGTAAGTTTACATGTCGTACATACGTACATACGAACACATACCAAAAAAGGCCATCTCCTTCCTGGCATCCGGTTGCCTTGGTTAATTTGTTTTTAGGCAAACTTTTATATGTGAAGGATTCAGTGTGTGTTTGTCGTTCTTCAATAAAACGTACTCCCTAGTCTATGAGGGAGAACGCGGCTTAAGACTGCCTTGGCTGCCTGAATTCGTCATATCTGGAGACAGCTTCAGGGGTTGGTACCATGCTGGATACGGCCTATCATTTGGATGGTGTACGCGAAGTTATAGCACAAACATACGGGTTGGTTTTACTAATTGCAAGAGCTGTGGACTTGGTATCAAGCGGGGCAGATGCCCCGCAAATGCTGAGGGAACAACCTACTTACCTTACATATTAAGTGGTTTGATTGCAGGAGTCACACAGGCTAGAGTTCCGGGTTTTCTTGTTCTGCTTGTACAAAGCCTACTGGTTGAGAGTCAATATTATTGCGCAGTCTCAACAGAACACGGAAGAAACAGTTTTTTGTCAAACTTTGTAAAAACAGTTATATGACAACTGGGCGCCACAATGGATGTATTATTTCAAAAATATTATTTTAACTTTCGAAGTTCGGTTGTTCTAAGTGGAATGCCAGTGCTGTATAATTCCCTCTGCTGTCATTACAGGGCTTCTACGGAGGGAAACGGACAGTCTGATGTTTTTCCGCAGTGATAAAACAGCCTTCGTTCAAAATTATGTAATCTCAAAGCCACAGTCCCTATGGTTACAAGTGGGGAAACAAACAAATGTGTGTGTGTGCATCATTTTACCATGTGTGGAATACGCAATTTACAGTCGAACCTCGTTATAATGAAGTGGTACTGGGAC
This sequence comes from Haemaphysalis longicornis, assembly GCF_048455015.1. Classification (NCBI taxonomy): domain Eukaryota; kingdom Metazoa; phylum Arthropoda; class Arachnida; order Ixodida; family Ixodidae; genus Haemaphysalis; species Haemaphysalis longicornis. The sequence goes on along the minus strand of NW_027526407.1, from coordinate 104,106,222 downwards.
AACAAATTAATTCGCTATATCCGATATTCGTTATGACAGTACAGGTAAACAATGGGCTCCAACAAATCGGGAATCTGGCTCGCGCAAAAATACTTGTTACAAAAGTGTATTTTTCACACCTCAAATTCACTACAAACAGGGTAACCGTTAACTTTCTCCTTGTTGCATTTCAACCTCAACGAACCAGAGCATGAGTACGTGAAATTACAACAGAACAAAGTTCGCTTGACAAAACATACCTGCGTCATTATTTATTTGATGAAGGATGTCATCTTCGTCTGGTGGCTACTCGCAGCGCTGACGAGGATGAAGCTTTCCACAGTGTCCATGAACAAAGGACTTTCACACTTCTGCAGTTTCGGACGACGTTTTTTTAAGTAGCTTCTCAGACCCCTGGCAAAATGTTTCTTCGTTATGTCCGATATTGCGAGGTTTCAGTTTCGTTATAAATGAGCAAGTGTCATTGAAATAAAGCGTGACCAACCAAAGTTTGTGTTTAGTTTGCTATAGCCGATAATTCGCTATATCACTGTTCGTTATAACGCGGTTAAACTGTATACATCTTAGCTGGTGATGCACCTCGACTAAGTGGAAGGGCTCGTAATTTTTAATATTATTTTTGCACTTGTTTAACGCTGCTATCCCTTCAATACTGCCCAGTGGCGTTGTGAGTTCTTTGGTTATTTTTTGATTTCCATATTATTTTAGAAAACAACGTTCTATTACTAACGTCGTTTTCCAGTTGCTAGCCAGCGAAAACGGTAAATCAACACGTACGTCCCAGACCTGTTTTCATGCAGTAGTTTCGCCGGTATTTTTCTAGATTGCTGGTCATTGTATATAAGCACGAAATGTGGGTCGGAGAAAGCACAATGCCGGTCGAGAATGATTGCTAGAATAGTAGTCACAAGGTCCAGGTGATAAAGATGTAGGTCATTTCCCTCAAGCATGTGGTGCGTGTATCGCCTATTCCACGGGTGCCGTCAAAAACGCATAAAAGAGCGTAAGGTTGAATCCAAAGGCAGGTAGCAATTGGCGTCTCTTTTTACGGTGGACAACCCTTACCGAAGCTTCCACGATGAAGACCACTTTTGTGCTTTGTTTGATGTCCTGCCTGGTTCTGGGTAAGCGATGCTTGCTGCAAGAAATCTTCATTGCCTACGGTCAAATTCTGTGCCCAGCCCGTAATATGCGGCGCAGTTGGCATCAGTCGTTTTTTAATTGAACTGTGTACTCATGGGTGAATGTTTTATTACAAATGTTCGCTACACCGCAGTTAGCATTTTCTCGGTATCACTTGCATTTGGATCGTATATTAGTGCGGTTTGTTAGTTTTGAAAATTTATTTATGTTGAAGAATTGCGCTAAGGTGTCAAATATTTCCCGAAGAGTTTTCCGTCTGCCTACACTGCAAGTTGTATTTTTTATTTTGCAAGAACAGACCGGGCGACGTCCGACAGGCCGCTTGTATTAGTAACTCCCCCAAGCAACTGGTATCCAGTGTATCGCGTTTACATAATCCTCTTGAAGCTAATTAATTTAGTGGCGAAACGCGAAATTATTAGCATCATACTAAAGTTGTAGAAGTGATGGAACACATTACGCTCTATTTTCACCTTTTTGAGACAACAACGTGGGCATCTGAGCTCCCTTTGATGTAGTGAACTCGTGAATGTTCAAGCATTTGTGCTGTACTGCCTAGAGATTCCTGTAATAATTATACTGTCTAACTTGCGCTTTCCTTCATACACCAATCATCATCATCAAATCATACCCTTTGCGTTGTTTATACTCTTCGCTGCTATGTAGATCCCCTTTGATAGACGGTCTTACGCCAATTTGTTTATTAGTCCTATTCCTATAGGCTTAACGCTTTGAATCAGCAAATCCGCGCGCTGTAACAGCTTTCTCGCTCAAAATTCCGACCTCTCGGGAACCTAGCAAAACCACTCCAGGAAAGTGATATTTGGCATAAAGCAAGAAGTCAACGTGAAGATGGAAACTCTGAAAGAATTTTCCAAGATTCTGAATATTTTTTTGTGTAATTCGCTGCCATATCTTACTCCCCATGAATTTGTATGGGATAGTTTTCGTGGCTCTGGCTGGAGCTTAGTCGCGCAACGTGGTAGACTTGAAACAGTGCACAAAGCAAGTTTTCACCCCCAATATTAGCTGCGAGAACATATTTTCATCATCATCATCATCATCATCATCATCGCCACCAGCCTATCTACGCCCACTGCAGGGCAAAGGCCTCTCCCATTATTTTCCAATTGCCTCGGTCCTGTGCCAACTGTGAACATACTTTACATTCCGCTAAATAACTACAGAGTAAGCACTGTTCAAAGATCTGCCATGACCGGGAAAACTGCACATGATATATATGCCTTTGTGTGTATGTTTATGCGCGTGTTTGAGGTGTTCTTAGGTGATCAATGAGACTCATAAACAACAGTAAAGATCAGTGTTGCGCATTCACAGTGGGGTTCTTCGTCCAGTAACATTATCAGTTTGAGGTAGTGAACGGCAGTGATGGCTGGTGGCTGCAAGGTGGACACCGAAATACTGTGACTTAACTGTTTTGACTCAGGACACTACAGATGCTTCGGGAAAAGGCGACTGCGTCCATTATCCGGACATAAATTATTTTGGAACATTTGTAGGGCCACCGGTCGAGGGCAGCCCTAATAAAACTTCACTCAATTGCTGGATTATCACCCCTAGGCGTCTTCACGAAGTACAAAGTACTAGGCGGCAACTTGAAAGAACTTCTTTACACAACAAATGTTGCTTTTGTGTGCAGGGCTCGCCCAAATGCAGGGCCAAAACCAGGAGGCCTATCGTGCTGTCGACTTCGACATTGGCTGCAGGCCAGCGCCAATTACAGGACTATGCAAGGCGTATTTCGAGCGGTGGTACTTTGACATCGAAACGGGCCGGTGCGAGCCATTCGTGTATGGAGGCTGCGGCGGGAACGCGAACCGGTACAAGACCCTCAGGGAGTGTGAAATCGCCTGCCTCCGTGAGTGATTTTAACCTTAACTCTTGTATTGTCAAATGTCAAAAAGCTTTCTTTACAATAGATAATGTTCTTAATAACTTAAATAATGCGCCTTCTACAACGATCATATGTCGGTGCATGATATAGGGCAATGAGGCTCTTTAGTTCAATACCAATCGGGGAATTTTGAGTGAAGGGACGTATTGAAAAACAAGGAGTCACAGAATTTATACAAAGTGCCATGAAAATAATGCCGTTTGGGAACAAATTATGCGTAATTCCTCTATTTAGCGACCTTTCTGGCAGGGCAGGTCCCAGGTGTTCTTTCCTAATATAAATTGTACTGATCGTTATTATGCATTATTCTTGCTTTCTTATAATTTATTTCAAGTACGCAAGTCACGTACGTAAGTGCGGATGGATAACTGAAGCCGATTCAGCGTATTCTGGCATAAAAAAATGTTTAGCAATAGTAGTTCTATCTGCTACCCGGCGGGGTTGATGGAGAGCAATCGATCCTCATTAGTTTCCTGTGCACGTGTCCCGTTAATAGGTAGGTCACCTCTGTTAGTCCGTCACCGGGTATTGAGTATTCAATGACCAGCCGAATCATTGGCGAATGCTGTGCAGACATACTAGTACGAGCCTCAATCGCCGAGCCTGCGTACTCCTGCCAACTACCGTGGCTACCTCAAGTTTGGCCGAGCGGCGGCTCGTGCCACTACACTTTTGAACTCTTGTTATTTGGAGAAACACGTTTGAAACAACTGTGATTTCGTGTGCACTTCGTGACAAATGAAATCTATAGTGCAATTAGGCAGCAATGGTGTTGCCTTCTAACGGTTCAACAGCTATAACCACTTCTTTTAATGCAAGAAACACACCAAATTTTAAAGAACTAAATCTTTGTCGCCGACGGAGCACTCTGGCCAAACTATAAATAGAACTTTTATTGATTTTCATAGGCCGGAAATCATAATAGTTCGCTATAAAGGTTCGAATATCAATGTTATTGTTGTCATTAGGTCTAAGGAGAAGATTTAGATCTAAGATCGCGACTCACGCTATACTTTTGGCTCTGTGCGACTTTGACGTCAGGTAGGGGTGAAGACTTCAACATAAGTTAGTGCGCGCGCACACACGTAAAATTTGCTACCACCGCTAGTGGGATTTATGTACTGGCATTTTAATGTACGATTTTATGTACAAACGCAGGTGTTTGAGAGGGAAGGCCAGAACCAAACTTCACGTGACCGTGCGCTTCGAACTTGTTTGACAAGGTAAGTTCATGCAAACAGTCTGCTTCTAGTAAATGTTGTAAAAAAGTGCGGAATCTGTTATGTGTTTTGTAGGAGTGAATTGACCAAAGATACAAAAACACCTAAAGATAGTTCCGCGATGGCAAGGCGGAGCAAGCTTATAGTGCTCAGTGGCGAACGCGTTGTGATGCTGAGCCCGGCGATGCCGGTTTAATCCAGCCGACAGCCGTCGCTGGATTAAACCGGCATCCGGGAAAACCGGCAAACGGGCCTCTTTAGTAAAAACCAAAGAGGCCCGTGTGTCGATATTTTGGGTTCACGGTAAAGATCCCTACGCCGTTAAAACAATTGCGTAGACCTCAACTACGGCGCATATCGTAACCCAGGAGCAGCTACGTCGGGTTAAACACTATAATGTGAACTACTTACCGCTAAGATAGCCCAAAGAAAAGAATTTTTTTGTAAGAGTAATCAAAACACCCGTGTTTTCTTACGCCTTATTTCAGGCTGTGCAACGTGTGGAATCCTGGATGACTGACGCAAATGTGGATGGTTTTAAACCGCGTCGCTCCTGCTACATCTTTGAATTCAATAAAGGCCAATTTTCGTAACATAGTTTATTTCATGATTTTGAAGGTGCAAAAACCAAACAACACAACTAATAATGGTTGTTAAAATTTTTGCTAGTGGTAATTTGTAGGTTGGTATACGTGAAACGGGTAGCTAAAAGAGCACTCGCGTCTGAAGGCACGGCAACAAGGATATTTTAGCCTCAACAATTATTTCAAGGCGATGGAACAAAACAAAAACCTAGGTACCGGCTGAGAATCGCGTGGCCCTTCTTCACTAATACAGCCGTCGTTTCGCCAGGAGTAGTTCGAAAGGAAATAAAAACTGATAGTTCCCTACGTTAAATTACGCACCCCTTTCGTTTGAATAGGTGGTACGCGTGGGCCACTCCCGAATATAGTCTCGGGAAGTAAAAAAAAAACGGTTGTGGCAGTATCCAAAAATAAAAACGTTTGAACTATTCCTTTTGGTAAATATAAACGGGAAAAACATTTAGAACAATAGGAAGCAGACTGGTTGGTGTGGGTGATGCTGCTTCCTACATTTATTTAGAGAGCGTATACGTACAGCCAGTAGTGGTAGCGGCGAAGACGAGCTCCCGCCCAGCTGCGTGCGCGGTTGTGTTCGATTCTCTTGCGTGACACTGCTGACGCTGGAAAGGCACCGCTGATGATGATCCTGGCGCTCATGATGACGATGGCGATAGTGTCGCTACAAAACAACAAAGTCAGGAGGTAACACGTAGGCGCATTGAATAGGTCACAACTATTACGCATGTCTTACCCATACACAAATTTATTTATTTCGTGCTGGTAACCTTGAGAACAAAGTAGAATATGACATCATCCCCTTTTTGTCGTATACAAATTTTAGAGCTTTGATTTTCATAAGGAGCAAAATGTTGGCCTACTTGAGAGCCGAAATCCAAGCTGCGTAGTTCACGCCACTTGTTTACATAAATTACAAATTTATAGTCTTCCTGGTGTATAGACGTAATATTTACGAACAAGCAGGTTTTTTCCGTTTACCAATTGCCAGGAGATCATCGTCTTGCTACAATGTAAAAAGCGGTGTCCTATATATATATATATATATATATATATAGTAAGGAAATGAGGGGCTCGTTGAGGAAAATACAGAAAGATAGGGCAGCAGTCTACAACGCCAAAGGAGGCATAGGGGTGTGGTTAGGCTCATTTCTTTTTCACTACGGTTAATGAAGTGAACATTTTTTTATTAATATACAGAAGAAAGAAAGAAAGGAAGAAAAACACGCGCCCAGAGTGGGGACCGAACCCACGCCTTTCGATTACATGTCGAATGCCTTACCAACTCGGCTATCTGGGCGACTGTGTTCTCCTTCACTTTCTGGGCTATTTATATTTACTAGAAGTGTATCTGACGCTTGAGGGAGGTAGCCAGCGCCACTCTGACGACACGGGGAGAAGGGGACCTTCTTTTCAACCCCCGGGGCGTGACTCGAGCGTCTACAGCCTGTCATGAGCGGGTAACTGGCGGGAAGCCCTCTTATGCTACCTAGGCATCAAGGCTGCCAGAACCGAGACCCTCGCTAGGCTTTCGCAGAATAATATAGTAAGGAAATGAGGGGCTCGTTGAGGAAAATACAGAAAGATAGGGCAGCAGTCTACAACGCCAAAGGAGGCATAGGCGTGTGGTTAGGCTCTTTTCTTTTTCACTACGGTTAATGAAGTGAACATTTTTTTTATTAATATACAGAAGAAAGAAAGAAAGGAAGAAAAACACGCGCCCAGAGTGGGGACCGAACCCATGCCTTTCGATTACATGTCTTTCTTTCTTTCTTTCCAAATTCTTTATCAGTTTCAGTGACCTACCGCAACCTCCCCTTTGCTTTCCGAGGTTTTCTTGACTGCCTACCCTTATTTCTGTGTTATTTCTACGAGCCCCTCATTTCCTATTCTGATTCGCTATATATATATATATATATATATATATATATATATATATATATATATATATATATAAATCTAGAGAAAGATAAACTCACAAAGCGCGCAGAAATAGTATAAGTAAAGAGTCGGATACACAGCAAGAACAATAACAAACAATGTTTACTTACGTAGCGGCAATGGGACTTGCCTTCATCAGAGTAAAGTTACATGATTATGCAGAAAATAAGGGTTGACAGTCAAGAAAACCTCGGAAAGTAAAGGGGAGGTTGTGGTGGGTCATAGAAACAGATGAAGAATTTTTTGAGCCTGAAAGAAATTGGTGAAAAAATGCCCGCCAGGTGCGATCTGAACCCACGACCTCCAGAATACCGGTCTGGTGCGATAACCACTACGCTACCGGCATGGCTGTTTCCCCACCAGTTTCTCGGGTATTTATGTTAAGATATTGTTTGTTTCCTGTCCGGGGGTTTAAAAGAAGGTCCCCTTCACCCCGTGTAGTCCGAGTGGCGCTGGCTACCACCCCCAAGTACTTTCATTCCTGAGGAAGACCTGTCTCAGGTCGAAACGTTGGAAATACAGTCTCCGAAGAGCGTACTTCTACTTTGTGCATATTCCTGCAGCAACTAAGGACTCTACTTTACGACTATACATATATATATATATATATATATATATATATATTTATATATAGACAGAAAATAAGGGTTGGCAGTCAAGAAAACCTCGGAAAGCAAAGGGGAGGATGTGGTGGGTCATAGAAAGAGATGAAGAATTTTTTGAGTCGAAAAGAAAGTGGTGAAAAAATGGTGAAAAAATGCCCGCCGGGTGGGATCCGAGCCCACGACCTCCAGAATATATATATATATATATATATATATATATATATATATATATATATATATATATATATATATATATATATATATATATATATATATCAAAAGAAATCTTCGAACAAGGTAGCGACCGCGATTGTTGCCAAAGTTTCAGTAAAGAGACTTACCTTCGTCAGGGACTGACGAAGCAGCTCAGTTCTTCAACTTTGAATTCGTGGTAAGTGGGTGAGAATATTTATTGGGCGCTGAAAAAACTCTACCCTGAGTGTTAAATACATGAAATTAGAAACGGCGCTTTGTACAAGTGCAGACTTCAACTGGAAATGATTACCCGAGCTGGAACTGATAGAACCCAGAAAGCCAGATTTACAGTTGGCTACTACATATTTTGTGAGTTCTTCGCGCTTACGTGTTTATAGCTTGTGTAGACTTTTGCTTCGTATTGGGCCACAAACATTACGTACCTGAAGAAAGAACTGTTGTGAGTAGCCGATGTGCCCGAAATTCCATCAGGGACGTAGATATCCGAGAAGAGGGAAAAATTAGAAACGAAGGGAGGATCACGTGACTCAGGGCTCCATAGCGTGTCTGATGAAGCGGTCGGTTTGCCTGGTGGTTGTTAGCGCTCTCCCGGAAACGCTTGCCCAACAGATTTACCACCTCCATGTCAGAATAACTTCATGTGTCTTACCTACCTTGGCAAAAAGAGTAAGAGAACATATCGGTAGCACAAACATTCCAGGAATGATTTGGGTAATCCCCCAGATAAGGTTTAAGGAAAGGTATCTGTGGACATGAATCGAAATGCCTGTATTTAGGTTGAATATTCTGTTTTTGATTCACTTGAGAGGTTCTTACGCAGTGTTCTTTAAGCAAGAAGTTATGTTCAGATCCTTCCAAAAGGCTGCTTAAGTTTAGTTTCGATTACTAGCATCTCAGTAAAAGCTGTTCGAAATTTTAGGAATGCTGAGACGGAAGAATGTCGCCACGAGAGGCAACAAAATAAAGCAGTCCGGGTTACAATGGTAAAAATGCATAATGTAAAAAATAGTGTGCTTAATAGTTACCGTAAATGAACGGAAGCTTTTGCATTCGCGCTTATTTTTTGCACCGAATTCTGGAAACGCAGGTCGCAGTGGTAAACAACACTTGTTTTCCAGGTCTGTGTTTGTATTGACATGCGTTACACCGAACAAAGTAAATATCTTCACATTCGCTCTTGTTATCGTATCTGCACCGCATGCTGCCACTTTCGCCTTATCGTTGTTGAGTGGAAAGCTCTTAGCTTGCTGTCCTGCCAAGCTCTGCTGCGCACTCGAAGCAAATAAAAAAGGCTATCAAAAAATGGAGCATATGCGGAGTTAGAAGACGCTGCTGCACAGTCCTAGTGCTGCCCTCTTACCACGCCTTCTCTAGAGAGACGCAGAAGTCGCCAAGTCGTAAAATCTGATGACACCCGGCCCAGATTGTTCTTACACGTTCTTTTTTGGGTGAATTTCTGGAAGTTCGCAGTAAGCACTAGAAAACTTTTCAGAAAGTTATCTTGTGTTCTCTCCCAGTTTAGTTGCACCTTGATTTAGGTAAGCAAATTTATGGCGGATAGCTCAAGTTTGTAAAGGCATTGAATAAATATTTATTCTCGTCGGTTACCTCCGAAAAACGAGCACAACACTTAGAACGGCGTACGCAGAGCATGACACGTCCGAAAATCACAGCACAGCACACCGAATAGAACGTTAGACAGGTGGAAGGGCACGATAGCTTGTTGATTAGCCCTTAAATCTACTTATCATCGAAAAGGAACACTGCGTGACGGCTTGTTGGTGAGGTACATATTTTATTGAGAGGAAACAGTGTATTGTGGATAGGAAAGTGAGTTTATGCAGTTGTTTCCCAAGTTTTCAACCGTATTTTTTAATATTTCGCTTCCCCTACGGCAATCGGCAATGGTGATGCGAAGAAAATCATGCGTGGACGGCAGGGAAACTGCATTCGCTTTACGAGGATACGCCACAAACCAAAGCTAAAGCTACATCATGAACTTTATGTAAATATATAGTAACGTGGCTGTAAATTCCCTGTGCCATTATGTGAATGCCATTTCCTATGAATATGTATCCCAAACCATCTAAATAAAAGTACATGTAACTCACTGAAATAATACAACTAGGTGTTTTGCGCTTTCGCTAAAAACTGAGAATCACCACGTACCGCAGTAAGATTTACCGAAGCGGTAAAAAAATAGAGACTGCATTTGAAAATGATCATGAATTCAAAAACTCTGCCTCAGTGAAAATTTGTCTTCTTGACAGGATTTTGTGTACTAACGAGATGTTCTAACTTAGGATGAACTGGTCATTGTAAAGGGTGCCGGCCCTGCTTTTTTTCTGTAGCAGGAAATATTTCCTTAGCCCACAATTCACGAAATTTTCGTTTTCTTCAGTAGTAAATAGCCTTCTGTAGCCTTCCGCAGCAGCTACCCGCATAGCCCAGGTGGACCTTCGGCGTGTAAAACGCCAATTTAAAAACACTGTAACGTTTCCTCTGACAAAGTTTGTCTTAGAATTTGCTGCACACGTTTGCAGGGAAACCAGCCAGTGTTGGTTTTATGGATGTGAGCAACGTACGAGTGAATGCGCAACGTTGCACTTGGGGTCGCAAGGAGCTCGCTTCTATGAAAACTAAACTCTACCATGAATCGATTTTGTCTAAGTCTTCTTTTGTATTCAAAGATATTTGGATGGAGTTTGTTTTGCGGTGCTTGTCTTAGGTAGAGGTTTATAGCGGAGATTTAAGGTTGTTAATGGCGTCTGTAACACGAATGAGCCCTGCAGGAAAGTGATATTTTTAAGCGACGTGCACTCCTCCGCTGTTCAAAAAAAAAAAAAATCACGCCATATCCACGGAATGAATGATGATAAGTGGGGCGAAGCTCGAGAGGGGGAGATCATCGGTAACCGTAACTCTCCCGTGAAAGTTCGCCCATTACATCATTAAGAAAGACGTAAGACTGTATGCGTACATTGTACAAATCAACTTTTATTTTCGGAGTCAATGCTCCCAGGCCCAGACCTGGTGAAAGACCCCGCGCCATCGAGGACTACCCCGCACCTCCACCACAATTTGTCACGTAGGATGGGACACAACGGTAAAGAAATAACTTTTATTTAGGGCGACCTTGTGCCCGAACAAGACGAGAGGAAACGAGCTAAGGTCCTTGCGTCTCGTTCGATCTCCGAGAACGGCTGCCTGCGTTCGTGGCGTGATCTCTTGCGTGATCTCCCCCTCGCAGTGCACGTGCGCTCGCGCCTCCGTTGGCGAACACAGACAAGCTCGCGCTTCCGGTGCCGAGTTTGCGCTGCCGGTTGCAGCCGGTTCTTGCGCGTGCAACGCGGCCCACTTTGCGACATCTCCGAAAGCATGCGGCGGTCACGTACCACGAGACACAAGGAATGGACAGACCCATGGCTTTAGGAGCTTCGCCCCTAAAAACTCCCCCCACGTCCCCGAAGGGGATCGTGCGGAAATGCGAATGCATTGGGTGCACCGATGAGTGCGCTGCGGCAAGCAGTCACGGAGAGAGGCGCGCGCTCCACTGCATTTATATATATTTTCCCGAGCGCAGCGAGCGGAGAGAGGGTACGCGGAGAGGAGAGAGAGACCCGCGCAACACTCCCGCCCCGCGCGCGAGCTCTCTCCGCCGAGCTCCGCGATGCGAGCGCCCTCACACGCCCGAGCGCGCTCCTCCTCTCCACTCACTCTCCGCTACTCCGCCCGAGCTCCGCGAAGCGAGCGCCCTCACACGCCGAGCGCGCTCCTCCTCTCCCCTTGCCCTCCGCTACTCCCGCCCGAGCTACCACAAGCTCCGATTGCTAGGCGCGCCACAGCTGTTGCTAGGCGCACGCCGGCCAACGCACGACAACCCCCGACTAAGAAATGCATTCGCATTTAAAAGCTCGTCCGGGGTGTTCAGCTCTGCCTTGGCTTGTAGGGTCGGATAGGAGTCATGCGAGGCAGGCCTGTAATAAGACGCATAGCTTCTCAGCTTCCAGTTTCCAGTTGGTCCCAGTCCCATCGAGTGCGACTTGCGTAAAAAAAAAGAAATTAAAATTTCTCTGACGATGATGATGATTGTGGGTGAAGTGTTCCATAATTAATACGCTTCCCTGCGAAGCTTGGCGATATCTCCGTTACGCCCCCTCCGTAAAGGTTGATTTTTTCAGAGGAAGGAGGCGATGAAGGCTTGCGTCAGCACTAACGTCATGTTGTGAGGTGGACATCGACAGCCGTTACCCACAAGCCGACGTAGTATGAAAATGACGTTGCTGTGCGTGCCGTGCGGCTGTTAGACAGAAGGTGTTTGGCCTAACTTCCTATTTTGAGGTTTAAGACGTTATGCCTAACGTCACGTCTTGGCGTTTAACACCTCGAACTGGCACGCACTGAAAAAATCTTGAACCACTCTTTCTAACGATGACGATGGTTGAACGCGAATTTTTTGGTTGGCCAATCCCACACTTAGAGTATGTGCCACTCTGGAGGTACGCATCACTTTTCTAGAATACCCACAGCAACTCACGAGCGAGTACTAGGTTCCTATAAGGCATCTGTTGTTCTCACCAACTTGTACCAAATTTACGTTCCTTTAGAAGGTTCGAGAAAAAAGCGCAGGAAGTGCACAGAAAGTGCACTTCCTGTATTTTATGTGCACTTCCCGGAAGTGCACAAGAGGAAGCGAAGGAGACGGTTTTGTTTTGATTCACTCTTATGAACCTCCAAAACTTCAAACAGGAATTTTTCCAAACCCAGGCATTTTGTAGCAGCTCTATTTGCGAGATACGTTCAGTCCTTAAGACTGAATAATTGTGGGAGTTTCTAATGCTTAACGATTGATTCACGCCACATTTCACCTGCCATAAAATCTTTGTTTTCAACAAACTAATGCGCTATAAGCCTAGAAACCACGCTGAAAATCCCAATTGGAACCAAAACGTCACATTCTGAGTTCCGTAAAACGTCAGGACCTGTTAGACACATTTATTTTTAAACGAAAACTGAATAAAGTACTGGCTTTTAAAATTCATTATGTGCGCTCCTTATTTCTGTGGTCCGAATTATATGCCTCTGGTTACGCATTGTATTTTTCGCAAAAGTGAGTACAACCACATTTGCGTTAATGAACACTTTATTCATTAGCTAGCACAAAAGTACACAAGCACAAAATAAACAGGTAATAACCACTCACAAGCTGATGTTCCTTTTCAAGCGATGAGGCGCACACACTCGTTATTCATGCAATGTACATTGAAGACTTTACGGTTCGTTAGTTTGCCGCAGAAAGTGGAAAGCTGCGACCACAAAGGTATTGACGCGTGGTTCCTGAACCATATGTCAAGTTGGGAGCAGCTGAAATCGTAAAACGATGCGGTCATTTTTTATGTATCCGGCACTTTCCAAGTCGGCTGTGCAGTATGAATTGTTCAAAGGAAGTTGCAGGTACATTGGACCTTTCACCGGTGGTGTCCGCGGCACGTCGCAGAATATTCTCTGAACCACCTTGTTCTCCGAAGGTCTTTCCGGATGAATGATTACCTGCTTGATTTGCTGATATGGCCACTGCAATTCTTGGTCTGTAAGCTCCATCTGTAGCTTAAATACAAATCTTAGCACAAGTCGGCCGCCTGACAAACTGCCCTTATAAAACGTGGCACCTGGCGTCAAATAGTAGCCGCCAATGTGCACGCTCTGGCTCCAGCACGTGTACTCCCCTCCTGCCCATGTGCGTATCTTCGAGTCGAGGTAGCGATCGACAACCCACTGGTAGGTTTTCTGTGCTTTTCCCAAATGACGAATGAAGGCGTTTAGGGCTGTTTCGAACGGGTCAATAAGTACAGTCGTGTGACCTCTCATCCAGGTGACGTGAGAGTGTTGCTGCTGTGATGGGCCAGTTGTCATAGTGGAGTTAACTTGAAATTGACCCGAATATTTTTGGCTTAAGCCAAACGTTTGTCCGTAGCCTGGGTTTCCGTCTCTGCCGAGCAAAGAAGTGACAATAAAGAGCCGTTCAGCTGCAGTGCACATTTCATTCAAGGACTCACCTACATGCTTCAAAAGCACCACTTCAGGAGGACTGCTTTGGGGAGGATTTTGGGAATCAGTGTATGGCTTCAAAAAGTCCATAACTTCTCTTAGAGTTTTTTGGAGCTCTTTTCTAAGCTCTCGACTTTCACTCGCAATGTCATCTATGATTTTGTTTGCAGACCTGCTTTGTCTATCAAGATGTGCTCTTCCGCATAGATTTGTCATTACTGCCTCTTTCAAGGATGCCATCCCTGTTGCGTTTGGACTATGATCATCCACGCTGCTCGCACAAAGCTTTAGAATGCAGTGTACTGCTTCTACTGGCGTACCAGTCTCCAGGACTAACAAATTTTTGTCGTAACTTAATTTTGGGTCTGTATTGAGAAAGTATTGTTCAGTTGAGAGTAGTCTTTCTCTTCGGCCTGTAGCTTTTACAAGGGCAGGTGAAGGCTCTTCGTGGTGTCTGCAGCCATTACAACCCGTAATGGTCGCTGAGAACTTCGGCCAATTTGTGAAGGGTTCACAATCGCTGGGACATTGCCGGCACGTCTTGCACACCGAACGAACACTTCCACTTGCTTTCCTTTCTTTCGAGCACGTGACCTGAAACAAAACAATTATTGCTTCTTCCGCGTTTTTAGTAAATTGCTACAAACAATATGCGAAGGTTTTTCAAAAACATTTCCTTTATAAAACGATCAAAACAAACAAAACCTTGAAGTTTGGCATTACCGTTTCCTTTAACATCCGTGATTTGTGTAAACCACATGTTTTACAGCTCCCCAGTATACGTGCCTTTTGCATTAGTGAACATGTTGTTATTTCAGGACATTCACTTATTTCAAACAGCCAATGAGATCAAGTATTACGGGTGGCCATGCACTCATACAGCCAGCTGTTGACGCAGCCGGGAGGCCTCAAATTTCCAGCAATAATGATAAGGCCAAGTGCATGAAGACATTTATTGTTGCCATGGAAGTAGGAATAAATGACGCAATTATTGTGCCACGCCAAGAGTTACAATTTCAAAAGTTTCTAATGCACTTTGCAAAACACGACTATTTGGTGCAGTTGTAGTGTTATTGTTTCTTTAGGCAGTGGTGTTATTTGTGTAGCGGAAAATTTGTGTTTCACCATAATTACAGAGCTTAAGGGATGGCTACCGCACTTAAAAGTGTTCTAACGGCGAAAAACTTGAACGTATAGATAAAAAGTTCACGTCATAGATAAGCGCGCAGCAGAAAGAACAGAGTACTAAAAATGCAAGTACAGCACTTTTGTTTGAATTCTACCGCTCTTTTACGCTACATTTTCTAGCCCCATAATGGCTTTTTACTGCAATTTTAAAGCTTCCCAGCAATTATTTCACACAACCCTCCCTAGCTTTACATTATTTCATTACTTGTACAGATTCGCTTAGAAAAAATGTTTTTATAAACATATCTCCTCTTAGCTCTGTTTCTTAAAATTTGTTTTACTTGTTCTACGAAGGATTACACTCAATAACCTACGAACTTATTACCTCACTTCAAGAACCAAAGCGAGTTCATCTCATTTCGAAATAGCCACGCAGCTTACCATTCTTGCTTCATTTTTATCACGAGCACCATCCGTCCGCAATGCTCCTTCATCCAGGCCGCCGCCACCGTAAAGCGTGGAGACATGCCAAGAACACAGCGCGCACTTGCTGTAGCACGTATTGCAGATACGTTGGCCGCAGGACAAGAAGGCAGGATTTGCGGGCACAAGTCCACAGACGCCGCATTTCACAGTGTATGGGACGGCTAATTTGGTCAGGTCAGACTTGCCCAAGAAACCGCCCGGCGTGTGCAAGTGTTTGCTACAAGACATCTTTTTCGTGCGCCTAGGCTGCGTAGATTCTTGCAACTAATGTGCTGAGATGCTCTTTGGTCACATAATCTAGGCACCTATCGCCTCCTCTGGGAGTGCCCAAGATAGCGAAAGCTTTGAGGTTCAATGTTATCAAAGGCTAGGCCAGCTACAGATCATATCCCCTTTGATCGTGAAAAGAACAAATATTGTTGAAAACAAGGTGAGCACGAGCGACATTTGATTGATTGTAGGATTTAACGCGCCGACGCAACGCAGGCGATGAGGCGCGCCGTAGTAGAGGGCTCAGAATTTATTTTGGCCATCTGGGGATCTTTACGTGCACCGAAATCTCGTACACACGGGCGTTTTTGCTTTTCGCCTCCATCAGAAAAGCGGCCGCCGCAGCCGGGAATCGAACCCGCGACCTTGTGCTCAGCAGCGCAACGCCTTAGCCAGTGAGCCACGCCTTAGCCAGTGAGCCACGGGTCACGAGCGACGTAATGAGTGCTGGTTTCTGTTGCAAAATTGAAATTGGTGAAGTGACGGGGTGGTCGTTAAGCAATACACCAAGCCCCAGAGATGCGCGGCTGGGAGTTTGCGGGCATATTGTGCAATAAGGAATGTGTAGCTTTCAGGGTAACCGCCGCACGTTACAACATCTCGATGATGCCATAATGACGGCTTGTTCAGACAAATATATTAGGATCCGTCATTTTCTGAGGCCATCTTGTCGCCGCAAGAGGTTTATTTGGTTTAGATAGCTTCCCGTACAAACAGGGTGAGCAGGTGTTTTATAACGCATTTCTATGCGAAAGTATTGGGCCCCTACAGCGAAAAACCTGACTTTGTGAGCACCTAATGCGCCACAATGCAGCGTAAATTGAAGTAAAAAAGGAATAAAGGTTTTGTCAGGAATAAGAAGTGAACACGGTGAAGCATACTGTTGGGCGTATGAGCTAACCAATACAGTGTTTGCTATGGCTAGCCACTACACTATTTGCTGTAGAGCATGCGAGCTAATCGCTACATGCGCGTCTTAAAACATGGCTTTCATGCTACATTTACGACTGCTTCGGCGCTTTACCTAAAAAAACAAAGTGACTTTCTTGGCCGGACTTCCCTGCTACACCGTGTCTCGTTATGCTGGTTGCTCAAAGCTTACAGTACTGGTTCGTAGCTTTTTGGCACAGTTTCCAATCGTCTGCTGACTAACTCCTAGCGTCACCAAATAAAGGCTTTTAGAGTATCGGCACTCTTTTCTCTCATTGTTATGTGCCGCCACGTTTTTCATTGGTCTGTTGGCACGCCGTGATATTTGTTTACATGAGGGCGCAGCCATTTTGTTTCTGGGCGCCTCTCCTCTCTCTCTCTGCTGCGGGGACGCTGAAGCGGCCGGTCACACTCTGCCCGTCACAACCGCCGGCGGTTTCGTTGGGAGAGATGGCAACACTGCAAACCAGAAACAAAATGGCCCCTAGATTCTTCCAGGTGCACGAAGTAGCGGTACTCTTAGCGTAGCTTATTTAGTGACGCTAGTAACTCCCGCACTCGAGAGGTAAAACATAGACGACAGGGCCTTTGTGGTGCATTGAAGTATGCTTGAGTGCTCTTTAGGCGAAAGCATGATGCATTTGCCTTGCAAAATTTTCCTTCATTATATACGTCATGCTGGTTGCATGAAAGGTCATCATAATAGGGAAGATTGCTCCTGTATTCGGGAGCCCAAGGTTGTCATACCCATATATTTGGCTTCCACCACAGCACACGATCCCCCACTTCCCACGTACCCACTAAGCCGGATTACCCAGGAAACGTAACATCCGTCATTAGTAGCTCGCCGAATAATTGTCACAATAACATCATTGTTTCGCAATCAAATCACTAAAGCGCACTTACGTAACACCAGTATTTTAAAATTAAAATTAGCTCATCGCACACCGTATCGTTTCTTAACCAGCGATCTATATTATGCAGCCCGTGTTTACACGTGCGTTACTCTTTAAATGGTTAATTAAAGCTATTTTATTATACCTTGCTTGATGCTGACGCTGTCTTTCTTTCCCATTCCAGCTCGCAGCGTCGCTTATAGTGAGCTACATGCTCCACGGAAGCACGAAAGACGCATGGCCTGCGCATTCCGAAGTAACTAGAAGCAGGTTTTGCCCCGAACTTGGAGAAAAGATGACGAAGGGTGGATTGAAACCGCGGGGGAGGGGGAGGGGGGGGGCGACTTCTTGACGGCATTGCTATGGGGCAACTGAGCCCGTCTCTCAGGGTTTACGTAGCCAAAGGTACTACAAGAAGTGCTGCTTTACCTTGGAGAATTCAGTTTCAGTGTCTGCAGCATCACACAGTCCGTTTTCAACATCTTTGGCAAGAAACGCTTGCAGCAGAACTCACAATTGCAGCTATTGTTTTTCAAGTATTTAACAACGGTGACCTTGCACAAGTCACTCGCGGACCCCAGTCAAAGCCATATAATGATTGCGTGTGTGGATACACCCTCTAGAAATTCAGTAAACCTCGCGTTTGCTCCATCAAAATGTTCAATTGCGGAAGCTTCATACCAGTCCCTTTTGCAGTGTTGTCCTCCTCATAGTAGGAGTAGTGTTGTTTTCTTGCGTGATGCTTACTCCTGGTTTTAGGACCACCTAGTCTTCGTTGCCTTTAATACTGATAACGCGGGCCACCTGGTCCACTGAAGCTGCGCTGTGAGAGCCCGTTATCACACGACCGTTCACCCCAGTGGCCGGAGGTGGAATCTGTCCTATCTCTAAAGTTAGCAGCGGAGGAATAAGACTTAGGATAGGGCGTGCACGCGACGTGTGTACATGACGGCATATGACTAGGGCAGGGCGTCCCAGCTCGCACAACCTTTTCTGGGGCAGATAAGACATGTGTCGGAAGTCTTGCCGAATTATTTCGCACCAAATTCTAAAAAAACAAAACAAAAGAAACGAAAACACAATGTGGCAGAAAAAAAGCGTGTCCAATTACATTGCGCCAAAAGTCCAAGAAAGAAATGAAAGAAAAAAAAAACACGAAATACACCCAAGTTTTCACAAGTTTCACTTGTAGTCCGCTTCAAAGCACAGAAGCATCAGTGGTCAGAGGATCTTTTTTGGATATACTTTAGTTGTACTATCGTGGCGTTTTTTTCTTCTTGAGTATTCACTACTTCGCTCGGACAAGCGTTTATTTCTGGCAGAAAACAGACTACGTTCATTACCTCAGCGGTCCTGTTTGTGAGGGAAGGTGCATTCCGCCGTAGAAACATTCACCGTAACCGTCGCAACGTACATAGGCGAATATAACAAAAGAATACAAAGTAAAACAACCATGATTTGATACCCGATTTGTCGAGTTACCACGGTTCAGATAGCCGCATTGCACATTTTTTGCTATAGCGGACGCAGCTGCAGCACCAGGTATAGTATAGAGCGAATGTGCGTTAACGGCGTTTGCTATCTGCGCCATTTAGGCTACACTGGGCTTGTGCGACGTTTAGTAGAGGGCATTCATAACAGAGCTTTTTCTTATCTCCTCTACCGTTTGGAAGTTTTTAAAGTGGAGTTTAGAGAAGTGGTCCTTCTGAATGTATAACCTGGGTTTACAATGTTACAAGCGCTATATTGATATATATTTAAAAATAGAAGCGTCCGAAGGAAGACGTCATATTTGCGCAATAGGCCACAGCTTATGCGAGTTTACACGGTGGAACAGCTCAGTATGAACCGGCTGGACAGCCCTTAAGAAATATTCCAGTCCCCCATATAGACATTGTTGACTAATATAGTGTTTATTCCCTGCATCCGGTATCGCTACGAAGCAGTTAGCCTTGTGGAAGAGTCCTCATTCCATGACCCCTTGGGACCGTCGGGCTTCTTGGGCTTTCTGCACCAGCCAAAGCTGGTTGGGAAGGTCCGGGCTGTACGGTGCTCTTTCCCAGTGCCGAACCCGGGTTACAAGACATTAGTTTGAGCCGCACCGTATTGTGGAGTCGCTGGTTTCCCAAAGACGCTCCTCTGAGTTCATTTTTGTGTGCTATGAGACCAAGCCTATGTTAAGGTATACATGTAAGCTAAGTAAGCTAATTTAAATAAATGTTTTATTGTTCGCCTACGAATAAACAAGAAATCTCAGAAAAATAAAACGAAATAGGAATTACTTCCATATGTAGTCGAAGCAGTGGCATACGTGCACACAAATTAACTTAGGTGTCAGCTCTAATCGAACGAAATCCTGCAGACGCCCGCACAACGAAGGACGGCATCTTTACTGCATAATACAACCAAATTATACATAATAGAAAACATATTACTCCGAAACATATTACTACATAATAGATCGAAGACGGAGCACACAACGACAAGCAAAGTTATTTAAAAGTCACCCAACATCAGTGCCATGGGAACCAAAATGATACCCTGAAATAAAGTAACGTGTATTAGCATTATTAGCAATGACGAGAATACCAAAAGTATGCTGTAACAATCAAGTAGTTTGGTTAGATATGGGTTCTCCGCGAAAAAACAATTTACATGAAAACTTCTTACACCCGATTGAAAAAAGGTTCTCACAAATTCTGAGCAATTTCATCATCATCATCATCATAATCATCATCATCAACATCATCATCAGCCTATCTATGCCCACTGCAGGAAAAAGGCCTCTCCCATTAATCTCCAATTATCCCGGTCCTGTGCTAACTGTGCAGTGCTAGTTAGCACAGGACCGGGATAACTCTGAACAATTTACCTATGCATTAATTAAACGGTAATAAAAAACACCGACAGCATGACAAAAAGAAGCGAGAGTGAAACATATGCCTCAGAATATTCCGTGGCACACATATTACACGACATATACGAGCCAGAGGATTAGCAACCATGGCATCGAATCGGGGGCCGCAGACACAATTTTATTTTGAATAAGCTAGATACTTAATTATGCAGAATACGCAAGTTTTGTGACTTCTCTCCTTCTCGTCTCAATCTTCCAACAATGGACATGATAAAGTGTCTGAAAGCCATCGTCTGTAATATATCGAGCTACGAATTATGATGGGGGGACCACTGACCGATACAGTGTAACACTTTTTGTCCACTTTCTTTGAAACCATAAATGCTTGCAGAACACGTTCAACCAACACATCCACTACCTGTTTCATTTCGTTTGTTGACCTTAAAGGCCCAACGTAATTACATAACGGGAAGAGGGCGGAGGACTTAGACAAGGTGTGAATCGCATTTAATAACACATTGAACAAGAAAATAGCAATAAACAAGAATGTCTACAGGATGAAAGGAAAAACAAGAATGTACAGAAGTTCAGGGCAAAGTGGAACTACGTGAATGTAGAGTAAAGACAGCGCTATGACAATTATAGAACACACTGAACGTAAAAGTTATTTTCGTGTGTTCCCCTGGTGCTGTTAATGCGTTTACGAGCCAGGGCAAACGCGTTCTCTTTGTGTCTCTCGAGCCACCGTGCATTGCAAGGGCAGGGGTCGCTGCTCTCCCTTCGGGGCCTCCGACGGGAGGAGGGCGGGGGGTGGGGGGGAGGGGGGTGCTCTTTGAGTCCGGTGGCTGCGGTGAGGCCTGCCTCCTCGCTCTCTTCCGTTGATGCCGGCGGACAATGAAGCGACGGCACGGGGCGTCGAGTTTAGCCACAAAGGGGCGACGACGCGCAGGTGTAGATCTATTGGTGATGGCGTTTGACAGCGGGCGCGGCAAGGGTCTGTGGCGGCTGATCCGAAGGGCTGCCCATGTCGAGTAGGGCTGGTCCCGGCGCTGGCCATAACGGTGTGGTAGCGTTCAATGGGCGGTGAGGGCGTCGGCTCTTTCCCTCACATGGGGACATCTTCTGTACGTGTAATTGTTGAATTCGTGATTGTGGCTAGGTGTCGAAAATTTCCTCAGCCAAAAATTAGTGTTCTACGCCCATCAGATAATTTAAGACCTTGTTAAAATGATTTGTTTCTCTTCTCCGGTGTTTGCCTTCCTGGACCGCTTTATTACGTCATTACAGCACTGTAGGTGCTATTGGCTGGCTTTCCTTCTGTTGCAGCAACGAACGCATTCGATAGCCAGTTTTAAAAAAAAATTAGCAGTGGTTTAGCTCGGCTACGCCAGGATATACGTAGCGTGAGCTAAGGTTCAGCTGGTTAGTCTTAGCTTTCTTGGTTGTCTAGGATTAGCTTGATTATCATGCTTACTGCCGCTTCAATGACACACACACGGTATACGCATTATGTGACACATGTATATTTATCACCAATCGCGTCACCAATCGCCCCAGAGCTAAGCGGGTTCCACAGGCGCACGCTGGTGTTGCTGCGACGCACGAGCCATCGGTTCCACACCCGGTCACCCCTCGCATGATCATCAAGTGGACCGGGTCGCCACGTGCGGAACGGAGGTCGGCGAAGCCGCTGGGCGCGTGGGGTGTGCGAGAGACGCCGGGCAGCGAGCAACGTTCTGTGCGTCGTGTGACGTCACTGCTCCTCGCGCATGCGCAGCATGGCTCTCCAGGAGCTACGCGACACTGCTCAACCTCGACCAGTGTAGCTCACGATACAAAACACAAAAAGTCTTTGACCCTGCATATTTTCAGACGGCTAATATCTTTCCTAAACATGTCTTGCCTGCAACACATTTGCGTTTAGAGGTGAAGCCGACATCGCAGGCACCATTGTCAGCTTGGTTTTTACAAGATAGATTGCTTTCCCACGTTGAGCGCTGCACGGTGAAGCACGTCCATCTTTAAAGGGAGTCTTATTACAAAAACTGGTTCTAACTCTTGTTTTATTGAAAGTATCACGGATCAAATTATTTGACAATTAGCCGCGTTATATTACATTACGCCGTGTTTATTTACTTTTAAAAATCACACATGAACTGTATAGTTCACAGCCAAGTTGTATATGTAGTTCCCAGTGAAGTTGTAAATATTGTGGCATTCTCGTCTGCTCCCAATACATGGGCTTCTATGGGGAGAAAAGGGGCAACCGCATGTTTTTTCACCGCAATAAAACCCCAGCTTTGCTTGTAATCCTTATTCACAGAGTAAAATGGCACTGTATTTGACGTCCTTGTTAGCAGTACTGATGGGCTTTTGGCGAAGATGACGTGGCAACATCCATAATTACATGTCCAAATTATTACTCTATGTATCTGCACGTGTCTGTAAAAAAACTTTCAGGTTCGAAGCTACAATGGTTCCACTCAGTTAACTTGCAGTTATACGCCGGCAGGAATCAGCTGTGGCGCAGCAGTAGCGCCTTGGACGTGAAATAAATAGAATTCTTGTTCAAATCTCCGACCAACTTTCGCAGATTGACCTTTAATAACTACGTAACTGGGTAAATTTGGAGAAAATCGCTAAGTCACACCGACTGCGACTGTTAGCGTAAGGAGGCATTCGATGCTGCCGAAATAAATGCGGACACCATTTCACTGCAAAAAAAGGTAACTGTTGAAATGGAATTACTACAAAGCCGCAGGTTCCAAAAGGCAATTTTTATTGAAGCGATTTTTCCCATCTAGGCCTCAAGTAAATGGAATAAAAAAAGGACAGGTTCAGAGGCAACGGCCTGTGTAGAAAGAATGGTTCCGAAGAAGCGAAATGCAAGTGCATGAAACTTGTCTTTGTCACATTAAAGGGACTCTGAAACACTTTTGATAAATGCTTTCACCTTTCCCTTCGCGTCTGGAAGCACTGCGAAAGCTATAGTTTTTGCTTCCACGGAGCGGCACTGCGTGATTTTCTCGTCGCAGCAGATACGCCTTCCGTTTCTGCATTACTTTGGTGGATTTCGTTTTAAAGTGGCTATCAGACGCGTTCATTGCCGCAACTGACGGAAAGCCGGCCCATAGCCAATACGCCGCTGTAATGACATAATGCCAGCAGTCGAAGAACGCCACAATTGGGAAAGAGAAAAAATCTTTTGAGCAAGTTTCTAGCTTATCTGATGGGAATAGAGCAGTTTTTTGGCTGAGGTACGTTGTGACTCCAAAATCTAAGTACTGGATGTGTTGGTTTATTTATTTATTTATTCATTTATTTATTTCAAGTACCCTCAATCGCAAAAGCATTGAAGAGGGGAGTGGGTTTTTAAAAAAAGTACAAGTAACAAGTAAAAAAGCGGCAAGAATGTAACATAGATTACATATGCTGGTTGTACAAACAACAAAAGTACATAAAAAATACGCTAGGGGTTCTTCTTGACAGATCTGTAGAAATATTCGCATTGTACACAAGAAGCGGAAAGCATTTGCCGGCTACAAAGCAAACTACACAAAGTTTACACAGTACTACTCAAGAATTGTGCAAAAACATGCGCTAAACAACAGCTATTCAAGAGAAAATGAAAATGAGCAACAAACAATAACAACAACACGAACAGAAATAAATTCATGGGGAATCACTGCACCCGAAAAAGGCGAACAACGATCGGCAAAAAGATTTAAATCTGCTATTGATGCTGTATGACTGCGTTATGCAAGTATTTAGATTTCGAAAAAAAAAAACGTTGGAAAAAGTGTGGCAAGGTCCCTTTAAAGCTTTTTAATCTCTTCTCTTGAAGCAAACTTTTGATACCAAGATGGAGGAACGCGACTAGTGTAAGTACAGCACATGGGTTGTAGGCTACAGGGGGCAAAAGAAATGGTCAACGTCAACAAGTGTATTTTAAAAACTTGGTGAAGCAGTACCATTGCTAAAGGATGTTTACACAAGTAATCGAGCTTTATGTGTATCTTTTGCTTTAATTATGTCAACCGATATTCTTACGCCGCTGGTTTTCCCTATTATTGAGTATATACGCCTTAAGATCGGGGCTGTAAATAATAAACTACAAGATTTTTATACGTGGTAAAACCATTTGGAGCATGTTATGAATCGCCAACCACAGACGAAAGAATTCCGCAAAATGAACTGGAGGCAGTTGCCGAGACAGGATAGTTCGACTACATAAAATTGTCACGAGCTGAACTACTAGATATAGAAGACTGCCATTTTGGCTACGGCAGCAAGCAGACGGAACTAGATGGTTTACAACCGAAGGCGTCAGTGAAGGCCGGAAGTCTTCGTAGAGAAGCTAAGTCGCAGCTCCTGGGCTTTCCACGCAGCTGGCAGTCCTGGGCGTAAATGGAGGATGGTAACGATGGCGGAAACACTCAGCCACCAAAAAACCAATTATAAATATTCTGATGCATTCAAAATCGATTCCTGGTCAACACAGTCACCTGTGTACAAAATACACGATACTTGTTGCAAAGAACATCGTAACAATGTCCCAACAGCTACAGACGTTGTTGTGCATCCCAGTGAGATGTATAACACTTTCCGAATTTGCGCAGCGTTGTCAAACTATAGGCCTTATACCTTCAATATTTTGTGAACTAGGAACAGTTTTGGTAGGGAGCGTTTGTTCATCTCCGCCTGTTACCCCAAGTGCCTCATGCAAGCAAAGCACTGCCCTATCAAAAGTTTTCAGGGCTCCAGGCACAAGTACCACATCATTGGCTCTCCGGACAGTAAGCGCACGCAACAACGCACTTACGCAAAAAACTACGTCAACAAATAATATACAAACCGGTGACAGTTCACGACGAAGGCTCTTATATTTCAGTTGCTTATCATATGCAGAATTTCAGATGAACTGCGAGCTGATTTTTTGTGTTCAGTTCGTTTTGTCAACAGGCAGCCGTGTCTCCCTCTTTTTTTCTATGGCTATGGTAGCTGCCGTATTGAACTGATGTTGATGTGTGGGCTTTCTTTACACTCGGCCACACTGCGAAAGTTGGCCCAAATCAATGTTGCATCGGGCAAACGGTTGTATGGCACACAGTGTGGAATGCTGGCATCCATTTTCAAATTGTAAATCGATTCAGAAAACCTTATTCTTTGTGGGGTTTAGGCACCAGCGTGCGCACATTCATTCATACGTACATGCATACATACATACGTATATACATACATACATACATACATACTATGTTAATCACAGTTAAGGTGAACACAGGAGTGCGTGTCATTCTGTGCTCGGGAGCCATCTGTCGGCGTTCCGGGTGACTTCGCACGCATGCGCACTTCGTTTGCAACGAGGCTATGTGAAGCGCGTGCGAAGTCACCCGGAACGCCGACAGGTGGCTCCCGCGCACGGAATGACACGCGCTCCCGTGTTCACCCTAACTGTGATCGAGATAGTACATGCATACATGCACATACATACGTACGTGCGCACGTACGTGCGTACATACATACATACATACACACACGCATACATACATACATACATGCATACATACATACATACATACATTCATGCATACATGCATACATACATTACATACAAGCATAAATACATACATACATTCATGCATACATGCATACATACATTACATACACGCATACATACATACATACATACATACATACATACATACATACGTGCACGCATGTATGAAAGGACGCTAAAACAACGGTTATGATAGAATTTCCGCTTTCTGCCAATACAGGTGACCATTTCGTTCTGACCTTTAAGCACCCGAACGTGAAGAACTGCTGCTCTGAGGTGAGGGGTGGCTGCGTGGGCAGCAGCTGGGCAGTACACCCGTTGCTCGCCTCCATCGTTCCCAGCACGTGATGGGCCGCCTTGTACGCCAAGAGATTCTCGTAGCCTTCAGGACTCTCTGACTGGTTCTGCGGGGGACATCGGGGGTCGGGCTGGGCATTTGGGAGCCGAAACCTGCAAGAGATATTACGCCACATTCTAGTTGTTGCTACTTCACGCGCATCAGAACTGCTGGGGGAAACGCTACAGGCTGAAAACTTGCTACATGATTTGACGGATTTTTTTGTTTACTGCAGCATTTAGTTTAAACGCCACGTAAAAGCTGTTCTTTCGCAGCAGGAACCTTTATAGACCACTTAATTCTACGCTTCCTTTTTAGTAACAATAACTTTCATCGAGATGAATTCGATAAGTGTGCTTTCTTTATTTTCATTGGAAAAAATAGTTACTGTAGTCTGCATGTGACGAGTGGAGGAAAATATTTGAAAATATTCTTTCCTGAATATACGCGCGAAAACACCTATAACGTTGAAACCGTAGTGAGCTGTACAGTGACAAAATTGCAAAAGCGCTGGGAGAGTGTTCCGTGAACATAAAGGTCGGGTGCATGTGGAGGGCTACCTGGATGTTGCACCTATGTTCGGCTGGATCGGGTGTCGGGCGTTGTTCGAATTGGGGGTTGCTCTCCCTATAAGTTGGAGTGCTTTCCTGCCTGGTGGTGTTAGGGCAGTCGGTTGAGCTGCGCCGTGTGTTGGGCTTCCAGAAGTTCTGAGAGGGTGTTATGTATCCCTAGTTGTAACAGCTTTTCGTTGCCGGTGTACGCAGGGAGTCCCAGTGCCGCTTGTAGGTCTTGCATACGAGGGCATCCAGCCCGGCTTCCTCTTGAGGCCTTGAGAGCCAGGAATGGCGCACCGTACGTGAGCCTGCTGAGGAGTAGCGCTTGACTTCGGTTGACAGGAGATGGCTACATGTGTTAGCACACGGTTCTCTTCCACATTTCTCCATCGCTCTTCGAACACGACTGTCGCACTTGAAACGTCCTTCTCGCCACTTACCACTTGGTGCACTCATGCCCAGCCAACCCTAAAACCCTCCTCAAGCCATCACCTCAGGAGTGCGAGTCTGCGCTTACCGGATCGGCCCCGGAGCAACAACAAGCTCTTGTCGACCGGGCACTAGAATCAGCGCAGACTCCCGGCCTCTTAGACTTAGGAGGCTGACCACTTCCGCTCTTACTCCTTTCTCTTTAAGATAAATATACGTTTACCTCCGTCTTGCTTGCGGCGTCGCTAGGTTCCAAGTTACGCCTACATGTCCTTATGCTTTGCAAACGTAATTGATCAAGATTATTTATATGAACGAGAGGCAAAAAGACGCAAATAAAAATGATGATAATGATGTTATGGTGGTAATGGTGATATGGCACTTGACTGCGATGTGTCGCCCCGAGCATTGTGTTTGCAGCATTATCTCCCTTGGCAGCGGAACAGTAACCAGCGAACCAGGGTGCTATAGTGGTGCCCACAATACTGACGAATCTATCAGGCATTTTGAGACTAGCGCTTTCGGGTTCCCTACAGCATGAAGAGTGTGTAGGTGTCCCCACATTTTTTAGCCTCCCGTATGCAAGCGTGATTGTAGCTGGTATTACTCACGTAATCGCTGCAAGTTGGTTCATACTACTACAGCCTTAGTCGAAGAGGAAGAAAATAAGACCTAGTTTTGGGTTCATGTATATAATTTGAACACGTTCTGGGTAGCAGCAAAAAAAAAGATGACGCTACGCACGCTGAGACTCTGAGACACACCTAGATGTAGAAGTAGGAAAGGACCTTGCGCTCATTGTTTGGGTGGTGCTCTCGTTTTGGTAAATACACTGCGTAAATACATCTTCACTTCACATCGTCTCCACCGTAGCATTTCCTTTCTCATTGAACAGTCCTAACTATGGGAATACAGATTCCCACTACACGCTGCACTTTGTATTGCGTGTGCAAACGATGTTTAGTCGCAAGAATAGCAGCTGGTATGTTATGTTCACTTGGCGCCTCGAATTAACAAGTTTTGAAAAATATCTTCCGCAAAACGCTTAGATTGTTCACCGGCTCCAGTTTACTACGCTACTGACATTCAGGTCCCTAAATAGAAACCACCTGCGCAAATAAAATTAAAAATTTTTAGTGCTCCATAAGATTGAACCGATGCAATGCCACTCAAACAAAAGGGCGCAAGAGAGGGGTAGGAGACCGTCGTTTGGAATGCCCATCTGAACTTGTGGAAGGCATTAACTTCGTGCCTCCTGAGGGTGTGTGAATGCTTGTCGCCTCACTAATAATAAGCAATAAAGTGACAACAAACGATTAGTGCAGCAAAATAGTTCTCGCACAGGTTACAAAAAGGAGATTTTATATGCAATGCGTTTTAAATTCTTGAGAGGAGTGTACGTGTACAAAGAATCACATGCGTAAAATTCTCTCTTGCTTCCGCGGTGGTACAACCGGATCGATTAACGATTGTCCTTAGGCGTAGTACTTACTACGGTAAGGGATTAGTTTGTTTCCCCTCAGTGTCTAACGTTTGCTCTGTTTTAAAACGTCACGTATTTTTTAAGTGCGTGTTAAACAACCCGTCTATCATTAAATCTCAATTTCACCTGAGAGCAGCGTCCAAGTATCCCTTGGTTAGCACAACAAAAAGCAATGAGCCACCAGCAGTGACTGCCCAATGGAGACTAGGTTTCGAGGTCACACGTAGGGACTGCACACACAGGGCAATGAAGTTTGTCTTCCATAGATCCTTACAAAGCTAGTGAACCCGAGATGACGGATTTGAGGGGAAATAAAATGGGAATGCCCGCTGAATTATATATAAGAAAACTTTACAGCCTGCTTGAGGGTTCCAAGCAAAAGTAAACTTGATCATTCGTTGTAATGGGTTTTTGGCCGTATTTTACGTTATCGCACCTCGTTCTGAGCCGAAGCTCCCCCGCACATTTATTCCACGAACTACACGAAGCCGTCTCCAGCTGAAGTAAACGTACGAAGAAGCGCCCTTGAAGCATCTACCAAGTAACGAATGCGCCAATGATATAACTTCGAAGATATGCGGCATCGGCCTAGGATGGGCTATGTTCATTCAAAGTCACTGCGAAAAAAATTCGATTGCAAACCTCTGGATGAGCGTCTTGGCAATCATGTGCCCAAGGCCGCCCATATTGACACCTGGGCCACTGTTCACTGCGTACAACGAAGTGGCGAACACTGCAGCCGGAACAATCACCACGCCATCCCGGGACACGGTCACACGTGGGTCAAGCGGATCGAAGTGAAGGTGGGACACTCGCAGCTGCTGCCGCCTTGCCGCCGCCACCCTCAGGTAGTCATCTAGGAACCGTTCACCTGCACCATTCACCGTTGTACACTTCCTAAATATTTGAATATATTCTCAAACCAGAAAAAAATCGCAGTGTATCGGCTTACTTCGCTCGAAATATCATCGACAGGCGATAGCCTTCTGCCACCCCAGCCCCATGATGTCTCTCTTCTCTACCTCGTCCAGCTCTCACGCTCGTTTTCTCCCGTCTGGGTCCCCGCCAGAAACACAGTGGAGGAATTCAATCTACCCGCCTTCAACTACTCGTGAGCCGTCATTTGCAACCTTTGATTACTGATGTTCTTGGAATTTCGCCACAAGTTCGAGTGTCGGCCGCAAGTGTTTGTTGTATTTGGGGGTCAAAATATAGTTGCATCTTTGCTATCCTAAATATCAAGCGCACGTATGTCTTCAAATAGAGGAACACTCCGTGTACCAGTTGTTATAAATTTGTTTTGCCTCCTGGACTTGGTAGGCTGACCGCTTTCGCTCTTACTCCCTTCCCTTTAAGATAAATAAACGTTTGTCTCCCTCTCTTCTCAAACAAGGCTACTGTTTTTTTTTTCGCTGAACAGTATTGACAAGTGTAAAATAAATTTCCAATTGGTTTACAAAAGTTTTGCGTACATAAACTTCTCGTTTCAGCATTTTTACCTTTGGCCGGGTGGGCGAAACTAAAGTCCCTTCATGGGCTTTTAGCCAAGAAGCGACAAGTTCCTCCGCTCCACCGCTCTCCTGCTCCTCTCGCGTCGTCTGCTAGCGCTGTCCGCCATGATCTTGTTAACCCGCTGCAGCTGCGCGTACGCCCCGCACGTTGGCTGCATCGCGCGCTGTCTTTGGAGTGACATGAATTTTCTTAATCAGTTATGCATTGTAGAATACAGGGGGAACTCCATTAATTTGCGCCACCACCTCAAAAAAGGAATCAAGGGCTGAATATATATACTCGCTGACTCACCATTGTTAGGGCTAACACCCTGAACATTCGCGTATCGTGCGTGGCTACAGCTCTTGGGTGGCGAATTCCATTCAAGCTTGAGGGCATTACATTCAAATCGCGATGGTTTTAAGGCCCCTGAATTTGCTCTAAGTCCCTCATCTTCAGATAGAAATTCGCTAATGCCTCTTTATCAACTTTGGCTGAAGCAAGATTGACGAATTCCGTTTTAGGCATCGCGAGTCCTCTTTTTTCTTGAGTGAGCCTTTCACTAGCAGTATGTGATACGTTTCATAATGGCCATCTGGGCTCGCATTGCCTCCGGTGTGGCTGCAGGCCGCTGTTTGAAGAATGCACGGTAATAGGCTGACACAGAGAGCAGACTACCCGAGAAATTATAGAAGCCGCGGAAATTCTTAGATTGGGTGACAAGCGTATCAGTGTTCCGTCCGTTTCACTGTCTCCAAAAGTACTGCAATATATATCGGCTTGTGGCAAACTGTTGTAAAATGCATTAGTGTTTCTAGGGACAATGTACAGTTTTTAAGGCTATCTTTTAGGCTCCCTGATATCTCCCTTGTGTTTCAGTGACACCATGTTATTGGATATAAGCGGTGTTGTTTTAAAATAACATGTCAGTTAATAGTAGTGCTTCGTCTCGTCTACGTTGTTGTTTTCTTCTCTTGTCCTCGTGTTACTTCCCGCTTCCCGCCAATGCTATGTATTAACTCGCCCAAGCTTCTGCTCTTAAAAGCGTCTTAGGTAATCAGGACCATGTTTAGAAGCTGGTTTTAACGACAGTTTTTTCGAAGCCCTGATGTTTACCAGTAATTCAGCTCAACAGCCGTGTGACAATGCTGAAAACACGTTGGGAATGCCGTATTTGTTAGAATATATCTGAGGCATTTTTTTCGAATTAAGTCAGATACACTTTACGCTAATTTGAGAAACAAGAGGAGGTTTCTGACCGAGCCTATATGCAACATCGTAAAAGCTATTATATGATATATATTACATGCCAGCTAGTGAAAGTTCATGGGCACAAGTACTTAAAAATTACGCCGTGAATTTAGGCAATTTTTGGATGATCAGTTTGGATTTGGCGCATATTGAATTGAAACGCTCAAGTTGATGCGTCATTCTTATGAAAATTGTATTTAAATTGATTTACAAGAATGGCGTGATTGAAGTTTGGTGGAAAAGGCACTAAACCTATGCGACAGGGCTACAACAACAGTAGAACTATACGTGGAGAGCAGGTGAGTCGTCTTGGCACAATCAGCAGCTCTTTTTCGGATTCTTCGTTATAGGATAATTTTCTTGGGCATGCCTGAAGTCACTCACAAGGTAAGCAAGGTCTTCATTGCCTTGCCATGAATTTCCAAAACGATTCACGAGAAGGCTGCTCATATCTTTTTCTTCACCTTAATGAACTGATTCGTACTTCCAATGGGGGATTTGCCAGGGCATGTAAGCGGCGGCTATTTATTTAGGTACTAAAATGACAAATATGGGAGTAAAAATAACTATACGAGGATTGTTTCGTAGGGACGGGGGAGGCGAGATTAATCATTGTTGCACATCTCTCAGTTTCATTTCGTTCACTTCTTCTTCTGGTCACTTCGCCGTTTACATCTTGGGACAGATCTTTCGCCGATCTCCGAATTGCCGTCGGAATTCATGATAACGCAGCTCCGGAAAGTAAAAAGAAAAGAAAACTCCCGACAAAAGCCCGGAAACAGTCTGAACAGTCAAACGAAAAGCAAACTCCCATTGGAAAAATAGATATGGCTAATGTTGACCCATGAAAGTAAGCATCGGGCTCATTTGCGATACGAACTACTATCTGCGTACACATTTTCTGGGCGTTATCTCACCTGTTTTCTTGCCACCCCTTTTTTAGGGGAAAGTGCCGAGTTTTTCTGGGCACTGCACTTTTACCCGTCTTAGTTTGGGTTTCTGTACCTGGCTCATTTCTGAAAGAAAGGCCTCATTATCTTTCCACAGTTTTTTCATTTCATCCTGGGAAATGAGACAGCTCACTCCAAGCCGACATATGTGAGGCAGGACGCGAGTTGTCAGCAAGGACACCTGTGTTCTGTTAATAAATTTGCCTATTCAATTGTGTTAGATAATGCGAAAATTTCACAGCATGTTAGTTAAGCAACTGTTTAAAACAAGACAGGGAAAACAGAAAAACAAGACGACGCATCGTCCCACCAGGGGCACCACTGTCGAATGGTGACACGTGACGTGACCCCAATTTTGTTGATGCAATTTGCCCTCTTGGCTCCGTCGGGCCAGCGAGACTGTTGTTATCGACTGAAAAAGACTGCCACGAGTAGAACACTGCCATGAACTTTAGGGGTGGGCTACGTGCTGTCCTTTCGGCAGTGCTCCTCGCTATTAAAGCGGGTGGTAATTTGAAATGGATTCAGCTTCTTGACCTGGGTTTTTACTCCATATATACTGTTTTATTGCTCGGTATTTTTCTGACAATTCATTAAACATTTTTGGAGCACATATTTCTAATTGGCTTTATATTCGCAAAGTTTAGATAGTTATAAAAATGGTGCACTCTGAAGTTGTCAGCGTGTTTTCTAGCGAACAATTTCTCAGCCAGCCTGTACTGTTTGTTTAGAAATTTTCTTTTGCAAAAGTATGGACAAGAGCGGTGCCATCTCTACATTGTGAAATCAATTTAATGATCTTGCTTCAAATCTACCCCAATACACTTGCCGAAGAACGCATCCTCCAAAATTAGGGTCCATGGAAAGAGAAGACCTTTTCAGGTTGTTTATATAGTAAAATCGGATCCTGGATGGCCGGAATGCTCCGAACACTACCACTGTTAGGACCACCGGTTTGTTTCATATAAATTACAGTCGCGTGGTACCTGTAGTACCACAACAGAAAAATAAAAAGGCTTAAGCACTGTTTATGTGCTTAGGTGATCAGTCTTTGTGGAGATCATGGCATCATGGATACGCTGGTTATTCTCTGAAAATCTCCGGGTCTGGCGCATGATAGAATTTTTTGCGATAAATCTCACCCGTACGAGACCCTCATGCAATGTACTGCAGTACCACAGCTCCACGCTAATGCTTTCCAATTATTTATGTCACTAAACAAAAAATGTTTTCATTTTCAGTATCAGGCAAAATGTTTTTTTTTCCATGCGTTATTATTTAAGCAAAGACCATCGCTTTCTTAAGCTTGTATTTTGGTGTGTTTTTCCGATTTCCAGGTTTAACTCCTATATGAACACATTTCTCGGAATAATCTTGGTTCTTTCTGTACTGCAGCTAAAAATATATGCTGGTCAAAAGAGTGTGGGCTTTGATTTATTCTCACACTCCGCGTTGAAATATAACAGCCAAGTTGTCGAATACTGTAAATGTAGACTCAGAATTTGTGAACAAAACTCAATTGAGTCGTGCTTGGATGTTCAGGAAAAGGTGACTTTTTACAGAACCATAACTTACCACTGATTCTAATCCGGCTTCCACATAATATATTATGTTTTCCTCATTGGCATTCCTATTTGTGCAAGTGCGTTTTGCTTATTGGGGTCCGCATCAGCTATAGCAATGCGGCTGAGCTAGGCACGAGGCAAGCTTTTTAACACAAACGTGCAATATAAACTCAAAAACTAGTCTGTATTAATTCTATATCCGAACAGAGGTTGAGAAAGCGAACATAAAAAACTGAAGATTTCCGCGTCAGTGCATGTTCCCAACATCGGGTAGCAGATATAATTCTGTGGTGAGCATATACGCACCGGTCACATTCGGGAAATCCGCATAGTATTTGTTGAGTTTCTCCGTGGTGTCCCGGTCTGGAGGGAAGCCGACGACCACGCTGACCTTGGTTGGTCCAACCCACCCCGACGCGTTCTTAGTGAAGTACTCCGCCAGTGCGTTCGTGAGGCCAGTAACAGGTTCCTTGGCCTGCTGTGCGCTTTAAGAAAAACGGTGACATGGATGGAGAAGGTCTGTACGGTTTCTTGACACAGAAAAATTTAGACAGCCCACATCTGGCATGAACTCTCCCACCTCTCGTTTTCTCGAATTGGTCGTTTTCAGTGTGTTTGTTTGCTGCTGATAACTTTGCCTCTTATTGCAAAGTGGGCTGGTTCTTGCTGGCGTTTTGTTTTTGTAAGTTTAGACTTTCAAACGCGGACGTTTCTAAAACTCTAAACGCTGTGAAGGCATCAACCACTTTGGCAAACAAAGCATACTTATATTTTGTGTGCCTGCAGGCGTTAGAGTACGAGGAAAAAAGGGGAAGAAAGGAATCTCGGTTAAACTTGCATATAACATTTTACTTACAATAAAATTCTGCAGAAAGTCCTTCGGATGTTACCGAAATGATGCGGAAATATTTTCTCGTGACTGTAAGTTTCCCATTTTGGTGCTTCGGCTCGAATGTTCACTACTTCGCCGACGATACGCAGCTGTTCACGGTACACAAACCAGTTCAAGAGCATGCGACCATGTGATCTTGTGACCATATATAGCATGGGGACCAGTTTAGCTGAGAGCTGCTGCCTAATTACCCCTTGCAGTAATTGTTTACAATTTCCCACTTACCAAAAAAGTCTTGCAGTGTGCACGACACGGGGTATGTTTTCAGCCGCTACTACTTCGGGCGAAACGTAGAAGGTCCGACCTTCAAGCGTTCGCAATAATTTTGTCACTGCCATTGATTCCCCACTTCCCCTTTGTGAGACAAGTGAAAAAGAAGTGCCAATGCATCATCTTACACTTCAAGGAGGAAAAGTGCGGCCAATGGCATGGGCATGACGTGGTTCACGAGCCGCATACAGTGGAGCTTTTGGTCCTCTGAATTCTTCAAGGTCAGAGTAGAATCCACATATCGGCCACACTGGTCCAGCACGTTCCAGCTTGTCCACTGGTACAACTCCACGGGGCTAAGACTGCTCCAGAGAGCGCCTATGGCAGGAGCGACCAGGGAGTCAATGTCCGCGCTGGCGTTGCGAGGGTACGGAGTCTTGCCCGCCACTGCATCAGCCAAGGCCCCAGGCGGCATCCCCTCGATGTGCACAGCATCGATAGTCGTTTCCACCGGGCTGCTCTCCTGTTGTGGGATGTTTACGGCGAGGTCATGTTGTAATCGGGGGGCAACGTATTCAACAATGAATGTAACGAAACAAATGTTCTATTTATTCCGACCTAATATTGGTGCATAGCGAGGGCCAGTTTTCTGTCATTACGTAAAATATCACTCATTTAGGCTCAACTTCAGCTCAGTAACGTTACTATGGACATTTAGGTGTCCTTACGGAATATGAATGACCAAGAAATATGATAATGAAAACTCGCCCTTTGGCAAATGGAAACGACGGTTTTTTTAAAAACCATTATCTGGGGAATCGTTATGCACTCTTCTCCGAAGGCTGCTGTTTGCTTCGGCTTCTCCCTAATATATGGCCATTTTGTGCGAAGCCAAAAACCCATAGAAATTACGGATTCTGTTTTTCTTAACTGCCGCTGTGGCTTCCAAAGTTATGCATCCGCAACATTCCAGTGCTGTGCGTACTTCCCGTACTAGCGAAAAGAACACGCAATACACTGGAAGGAAATAAATGAGTATCAGCGTAACAAAAAGGGTCGTTCCCAGCACAGAACCGCATTAGCGTTGTGCGGAAAAGTGAGCGGACGGGTTACCCAGGCTCAGAACCGAGCATGCCATCGTTAAGGTATATAAAATATTCTGAGCTTCCTCTTGCAAGGAGCAAATGTCATCACTGCCTCCAGCGAGATCTCTCCCCTACACTCACCTAAAACTGCCGATGTGCGCTAGAATATAGGTGGTATTCACTGAAAAGTTTATCGGGTAATTTGTTCACTTCGCAACACTAGGAATTGCCATGTCTGTGCAGCTGTGTCTGCGCATGCACATTGCTCCCGCATCTCACAGAAAATAAACACCAGCGGGCATCGTCTGCCCTGCTTCAGTCCGATTCTCAGCCGTGGCGTCAACAGATATATTACTAATCGCGCTCATATTATGTGCTAGCGCTTTTCTTGCCTTCGACAACTTCTCATCACCCGAGAATGAAACCGCGGCTTTGAACAAAAGCGACTCGGCGCCAAAGAGGCCGACGCTGCAACCGCCTGCGGCCGTGTGAGTTGACACAATTGCCCTCTAATGTCTGGTTGAGTACGAAAACCAAGTAATGGTTTTCAAGAAATGTTTCGGGCGCATGCCGGTTAGATGCGAAAGCAGCGTAGCAGCCAGAGGATGAGAGGCCGTCTCCCGAGCCATGGCGAGTTTGCGCTCATAAGTCGGCACAAGCACTGACGAATCGTAAGCGTCCTTTGAACAAATCACTTGAGTTTGGTTTCTGAAGAAAAATTTTCGCCAACATTTCTGTTGTTGTCCTTGCTCACTGCTCACTTAAAACCACTGAAATTGCTCACTGAACACCAAACAGTAGATACCGACGCGCACCACGCACCCCAAATCCAAACGCTAGGCCTACGGAGTGCACACCCGAGAGTTTCTGAGGGTATTCTAGAAAAGTGGTGCATAGCTCCAGAGCAGCCCATACTCGCAGTGTGGATGTGGCCAACCAAAGAATCCACCACGAGTAAGCTTAGCTTTCAACCATCGTGGTCGTTAGACCGAGGGGTGCACAGTCGCTGGGGCACAATCTCTAACGCCAAACAGCTCATGCTGTTGTCATGTGCTGTGATTTATCGGGCGCCATCGTGGACAAGTACCCTCATATCGTGGAGCCTGACGTAACCAGTGACACGTAATTTAGCGACGTTGCCTTAGCAACACAGACGCAAGGCTTGGAAAACTTATGGTTGCCCGCTTGTGTGCCATGACAGTGAATAAATTCTAAAAAAGAGAGTGGTTTCTGGCCTTTCCGTGCTCACCAGGCCATTCATGAGGCACGGATGTCAACCACCTGAAAAATGTCAGGGATAAACTGCTTTCTAGCCGCCATAGATTGTAGCTCTACACTGAAAGCTGAGCCAAACAACGGCTGATTTTTGTGTGATTGTCCCTTCAAGATTTATTTGCTTTACGTCCGCTGATGATAAATTTTAACGCTGATCCAGGATGTAATTACGATGTTCTCCTTGGTTCCCGAAGTACTTCTTAAGAGTTGTGAAAGCGAAAACAGTATTGTTCAATTTATTGCTGTTTAAGCCCATTTGGCGGCTGCAGGTTCATCTTAACTCCGCAAAACACCCTAGCGAGCTGTGGCGTACCGCGCTGCAGTGCTATAACCAACGGCCATTCACTATTCCGCACACATCGTGACTCGTCGTTGACTGATGCTGAGCTTCATCAGAAAGAAGAGAGACGCAGCTTGCTTTCTTTGTGTTCAATTTCAGGGGCTGCTGATATAGAAGTTGTCACCGCAATGAACGTGCTTTTTTGTTTTGCTACGGTGTGAGTGGCAGGTGAGGTATTCAGGCCAGAATTTTCGCCATCGGTACACGTGAAGAGAGCTACAAAGCCCCAGAGAGCGATACAACGCAGGCAGAGAGTCATGACATCATCCAATCTTGCAGCGCCAATGGCGGGTGTGGAGCTTCGCTCGCATCACTGCCGACCAATAGTTGCTCAGGAGACATATCAAGGGGAACCGGTGCTGACTCGCATCTGCTCGCCTCTTCCATGCACACTGCGCGCCTGTTAGGAAGCTTCTGGACACGTCCTGTCAGCGCGTGTACATATCACATAATGGCATGTGCAGTAAAGTGCATCGCTTAATACGGGGCAAAAGTCCGCGGTAGACACCCAAATGTGTGATGGGCAGCCATAGCAGTTTGTAACAAACAAAAGTGACCACTGAGGTGACCAGAAAAGGTGCAGTTAATTTTGCACCACGGGCGAAGGATGCGTGAAAACAGGTTGTTTTTCTGGCGTCTGAACGTGAAGTGTGGGGCTATTGATGGCTAGGGCTCGGATTAACGTCGCACAAATGACACAGGCACTTGAGAAACTCTATGACGACGTAGACGGAGATGAGTATTTATCTGGACGAGATGAGTTAACGAGACGAACGTACACTTAAAAACAGAATGGTATAAGGGCCGCTGTCCAAAGGACACAAAGTGCGCCTAGGGCGGAAACGCTATCCCGTCCAAGTTCAGTTAAAAAAATCCCGCCATCTCCACGAAGTGAATGATGATGAGAGGGGCGAAGCTAAAATGCTTACCGGTAAAACCGTGAAACATTCGCCCAAACATCATATAAAGACTCGACGTCAGGCTTTCCACCGCTCCGTTGGCAAGCCCGTCGACGACGTCGATGTTTGTGGTGATTATGTAGGGCTTGTTGGGACAATGAGGATCTCCATGGGTAAATTGGCGAATTCGGTGTGTGACATTTTAGCCACCTTGGCCGTCGCCTTCTGCAGAGCGTCTTGTGTCGCGTACCCCCGGTACGTGTCTTCAGCTCGCAGGCGACGAACGACAACCTCTTCTTCTTTCTCTCCTCCTTGTTGGGTAGCAACGAACGCGTTGAACGTTTTGAACTCTTCGGCCAATCTTTGGTTGGCCAATCCCTAGGGAGATCCTGCCACAGTCATCATTATTGGGCCGGATACAGCAGCAACGAGGGACGGGACAGGGCCCGAGCAAGAGGAGTTCCTCCCCTAAAACAAAACTGCAAATGAACGAAGGGTCTCACGTGCTCGTGCGCACGTGATGCAGTCTGTGAAACGTAATCGATGTGACGGCTGTTGGTGGATCGCCACGACATCACCACATTGCCCTGTCGAGGCCGGCGATTCTAATGCACGGTCGTCCAGAAGCCAGTATGCATGTGGTGCTGCAGCGTGGCACGCGTGAACACCACGTCACTCAGGCGAGGCCGGTGATTTAATGCTTGGCCGTCAAGCAGCAAGTAGATGTGGCTGGTGCTGTAAACTGGCTGGGTCTGCGGGCATTCTCGACGACGGCCTCGGAAGACCACGGCTATCGTGCTTTGCGGGCAGCCATACGAAGACTTCCTCCTCTGATTCCACTACTCCGCCACCAGCTCCTCCTCTTCTTCGACCTCCCCTCACGCATACCAACTAATAGCGATGGACCGGCGTCTTATATTCTATAAATTTTATCTTCTTCGCAGCCTTGCCTGACACACTCTCCACCGTTGTCCTCCATCTCATCACACGGAGCAAGGGAGACCCACTGTATGAATGACATCTTTGCGACTTAGACGGATAAAATGTTCTCGCAATAACTCAGGTGCAACAAGAAATCTTTCTTTATCTGCGGCACGTACTATGCAAGCACCACTGCAAACGGAGAATTACGAGCCTTCAGGGGCGCAGGGCAACACCGGTTGGATACCGCTTTCTTGGTCAATAGGCCAGTCATTGTTTTCGCAGTAACTTTCGAAATATCGATTAGGATTGAAGAAACTGCTTTCAATATTGTTCCGTTGCTAGGAAGTTTCAGCCATATGCACAATAGACATCCATAAAAGCGCTCGCTCCACAGCGTTTATGAGTATATTAAGGGTAATGGTAAGCTTTAGGTGTGTTTGAATCACTTCTGTGAACTATGTTACTTTCTGTTGCTTCTGCTTGAGCGGTTGTTCAACTTGCCGGAATTTGTTTCCACGAGATATAAAGTGTCCCCAGAGAAACTATAGATGCATGAGATATTACGTCCGGGTGGCTTTTTAAACCCTTGGGGATCTTTCTTGCTTCTGACAAAGAGCATAGACCCAAAAGGCGAAAAAAACCTAAATCCCACTGTGGATGTGTGATTTAAGTATTCTCAAAGTTTTTTCTTTGTGGTAAAAGAGTCACTAAAATAGCTATCCTGGTGAATCACTAAGGCACATGTTTGGTGCCCATTAGGTACCTATAAAACCACTGAGTACTTTTGTTTGACTGGACCCGTAAACTTTGGCAACTTATATATAGGTCTTCATTCAATTCCCATAGATCAGTTTTTCAGCAAACACCACTTTCCACCTACGTTTCGGGTGAAAACATTTTTTAGCAACAATAACTCCCATTTGAAAATTTTAGCTAGCCTTCCTTGGAAATGTGTACGTATATTTTACCTAGGATTTTCTGCATGAAATCCGCAACCTATGATTACCGCTTCTCCCATTTCCTGAAAAGATATCGGCTCTCGCCTTGCCGAACGCTTTATACATCTGCTTTAGACAGACTAACCAGGTCCCACTCCATAATACGCGCGACTGCTACTGTAAACTCAGCGCGCTTTGAGAAAGACAAGCAGCACCGTACCACGTCCTGTGTCCCTTTGGTGACGACAGA
Organism: Haemaphysalis longicornis; assembly: GCF_048455015.1. Taxonomy (NCBI): domain Eukaryota; kingdom Metazoa; phylum Arthropoda; class Arachnida; order Ixodida; family Ixodidae; genus Haemaphysalis; species Haemaphysalis longicornis. The sequence continues at coordinate 104,065,535 of NW_027526407.1, read as the reverse complement.
CATGAGCACCTTGTAGGCTTTCTCCAGCAGGTTACTCATTTTCAAGGACAGGTCTTGTGTCAGTTTTACGCCTTGAACGGCGGCCACGTTGGTCATGTAGTCAGCCGGTACATCTGACCTTCGGTACGTGACCCAGCGCTGTCTCCACACTTCTGGCAGTGTGAGGGCCAGGCGACCCGGCGTGCCTGCGCAAAAATCATCGCTAGTTGGTATATTCTCATTGGTCGTGCATCATCGCCGCAAATAATTGCCTTATGCAGTTACATATCTAGTGATTCTACGGGCCCTTTGCTAAATGATCGACCCGTCCTTATCTGCTGTGACCACACTTAAAAATTTGTTTCCCCATTTTGTTCACTGTGGTATCGCAGCTGTTCAGCGCCAACTGTGTCCACCAATTGGTTGCCCATAATCTCGTTAGCCTACTAAGAAAGAGGTGCATATGGATACCCTATTAACCAACGCATCTCTCTCAACAACCGAACTGCATTATAACCGGATAGTAAGAGCTGAAATTTTATTACGGCTGAGGTAAAAACTCCGCAAACCGTGACCCTCAGCTTTCGTAGTGGCCCGATTGTGAAGTATATATTTGGAGAAGATTCATTTGCTTGAGCGACCTTTTTTGGACACTTGAGCGAAAAACCAGAGCGCACAATGAAGGGAAGGGGAGAGGGGAATGTAAGAAACGAAGAGGAGAAGCAGAATAGTGGGCGGAAGGATTGGATCAGGATGGCGAAGCGGTTAGGTGGGTAAGGAATAGCGTCAGAAACAAAAAAGGGTCAGAGGTGGGACGGTGGAAACGGTGTCGTGTTCGACGTCATTTTCAGCTAGGCGAGCATATACGCCGCAAATTTTCGGAGATTGTGAAAGATCCCGTAAGTTTTAAAAAATATAAAACGAGCTATTGTGTCGGACACAAACACAGCAGACAAACAGTGACAAATTACTTCAACACGAAGCTTGAAGGGCAGTGTTATGCGGCTCAAAAACATGGTTGAAATCTTCATTAATCCTTTCCGCGTCAGTTCCGTTATTTGATTGTACACGCAAAATAACCTTCAGCGCTTCGACAACAAAACCAAAACTGCCAGTTTTGTCGGCAAGCGTTCTTCTAGGATGCCTCTTACGATAGAGACCACATTGTGGCGTTTTCTGAAAGCCTGAAACTACAAAAAAACCTCCAGTGGACACATGGCACGACGACGGGGCGGGTAAGTAAGCGGAAGCCCCGGCTTGCCAAAATGCCCACAAATCTGCAAATACTTGCACTACCTGCTTATTTTTTTTATGTTCAGGACATCGTAGCTCCCAGAAAAACAAAGAATCTTTTTCTACACGAAACCAAAAATAATTGCCTAACAATCTTGTTGCCATGCTTGTAAATAATAATACTTGCACAATAAGCTCACTTCCTTGTTTCTATGCTTCTTGGGCCGAAAGCAGTACGAAAACTTGCATGAAAACAATTTGTTCTCGAAGTGAAATTTCCGGGTAGAAGGGCATAATATTGAGTATTGGTAGAGCACTGTCATATCATTAGCTGTGGCTCAATAATAAGGCTAAACATTTTAAATACCTCTTGTCTGCAAAGATTGCCAGAGAAGAATGCAGATTTTACTTTCACGTTTGTTCAACAAACTATGGATGCAAGCATACACAAGCGTGGAGGAACGACGGTACATTATTTTTTATTATAATTGATGCACTGCAGAGAAACGAAAAACCTTCGAGGCCAGCATGCTGCCACTCATCTCTCATTGCCCAATCGATGGCACGCGTATGTGTTTTAGTCGTACAGGAATCACTTTAAATTTTACGCGTTTGATAACAAATTATTTAAGTTTTCATGACTCTCATTAACCATCCACTAATTCGTGCCTTTATAGGCTTCCTATATCATCGACACCCTTATTTCAAGAATTGTACGCAGCCCCGGGCGTTCCCGACCTAAGATGACCCTTACGGACAGCGCCACCAAAGAGTGTCAATTCTCTCATTTATATTTACCGCCGCACCAATTATTGAAAAGTTCTAATACTTCTCTTACCTCCATCGGCGCTTTCATAGAATTTAGTTTCAATGGTTATTTAACAGATATTTTTGTTTATGATTGTTAAAAAATCATGAACTGTGTACTAAGGGCTTATGTTTTGAAATCCTTAGGGCCTAATTATTTCCTCGTTTTGTATGCTATTATGTCTTTTTTCTGCGCTAAAAAGTTCCACCACAACACATACAAAGGTGTGCCCAACCTTCTGCCCACTTCAGATCAAAGGACGGTTTTGGACTTTTGGAAGCATTGACTGCCTAAACCGATGTACCATAGGAACTTAGCGTTACAGTTGTGAGGTTAAGCAACGTTTTCTTGAGGGCTACAAAAAGTTGCGGTTTTTTGTGAGCCTGTTATATTGTTTGAAAATCTAAGGGCATGTAAGAAGTCAGTACTTGGCAAACCCACTTGGCATTATGTAGAACAGGTCCCCGAGCATGTAGTCGAACGATAGGTGAACTTGAAGAGCAAGAACGTCTTCCGGCTTCGTGCTCACACCCGCGGGTGGACCGGTGAAATCCAGCTTTTCGTTTACCAGGAACTCAAGCAATGATTCCCGCTGGTTGACAGGGCTTTTAAGTCGGTCATAGCACCCAGCAAAAAGCCTCCCCGCCTTCATCCGAGTGTCTTCCACCTGCCAGAGCTCTTCACCACGTCGAGTGACTTCCTTAGTAAGATGCTGTGAGTGTTGACAGAGCAAACGAAGCCGATTAGCCAGAAAACAGTAACCGTCTACCTACTGATGGTCTTCAAGGCAGCCGGGCAGGTGCGCGATGGAATAGATCACAAGACCAATATGATGATAAAAACACGTGTACCCCGAGCAAAATGCAGAAAACCCTGCCAGCTCCAGAAGAGTGTGAGTTTTGAAAATGGACTTTCGGTGGTTTACAAGTGAAAAAAAAAAGAATGTCACGTATCAGCCTGCTTCGCTGGAAATGTCGTCAAAAGACGGTAGCCTTCTGCCCCACCTGCCACGTAAGTGAATGTCTTTTTTCCCGAAACACCAAGCGTACATGTATTTTCATTATAAAAAAAAACTGCCCCGCATCACTTATGTGTAGAAGCTGTTCATTAAGCATGCACAATGTTTCGTATTTGCTCAAGAATTTTCAAGAGTCCATAGAACCAGGTTTGGTAGTTCGAATGATTGTGCCTCTAAAAACGTCTCATTTCATTTGTCTTTCGCAGCGCGCCTAAAACGATGGACACACGGCAGGCAGACCAATATTTGTTGGTTTAAGTGGGTTAAGAAAGGCTATCGTCTTTAAATCCTCTGCCGGCAATACGTGCAGTACGTAGGCCTGCGATGCGCGAGCACCATGGAATCACAGTGGCATTTTCCAATTGGGAAAACTTCGTACTAGGACGCTAAGAATCTTAGTCTGATACAGTAAAACTCCATCTGACGAAGTCACCGGGAACCCCCCCCCCCAAAAAAAAAAAAAAAAAACAACGCCATTGAACATGCAATCCGAACCTGGGCAGGAGTGGGGAGACGTCGCACGGCTGCGGCGTCCAAGACGCTTCCCTAACCTTGTGTACACATTTGGTGGCCCTAGGGCACCGGTCGGCCACCAGCTGTTCAGCGTCCACGCTTCGTCAACCTCCGCTTTGACGGCCCCGATAGGGCCGTCGAGGCGGAGGTTGACGTGCGGACCAGGTCGACGTGCAGACCCCGTTGACCTGGGACCAGGCGGACGTCCCAGGTAGGCGCAAGACCTACCTGAAACCTCCAGCTGCAGTGGCTACCAGGGGGAAGCCACCTAGGAACATGTGGCGACGCGCGGCACCCACGCAATTAAAGGAACAACCACGCGACTCAAACGCCGGCATCGACGCGAGACGACCACGGCTACCACCGAGTCACGGCCATGCCACGGGTGCGACACGTCACCGCTGACGACCGGGGTAGGCCAGTCCATTAGGGACACAGTCGTAGGACACAACTAAGGAGTTGTGGTGGGAAAGGAATTGACTAGGACTTGATGTAAGGAGTAAAGTTTGACTAATTTTGTAGAACTTTATGATAGAGACTTTTTGGTGTGGTTTGATTTGAATTGCATCTTGGTTAGAGCGTAATAGCTTTGCGTAAGAGATTTTAAGGATGTAGAATACATGTATGTTTTGTTAAACCTGTCGCCAACTTTCCTGTGTCGATCTCTGTGAGCTGGTCAAGAAGATCCTTACCATCCGTCACGTGACACTAGCGTAGAAGAGGCACTTAAAAAAATAATGTGTTCAACCTCGAATATAATATGTAGTATTTTTAGTGTGCATGTCCAACTCAGAAAGAGTATTTTGTTCCCTATTTCTAAACCTGCCTCCCCTAATCGCGGCTGCCGGTGACACATCGCCATCCCCAACTCTTGGTCACTGGTTATCGGAGCAGGGTATATAGCGGGTGTCCCAGCTATCATGCGCCAAGATTTAAAAAAGAGTAATGGCGTAAATCTATGAAAACCTAGTGCATAATGTTTGCAGTACTGTGGAGAAGCGGGCAGCACTTTTTTCGCTAATGAGACTTAACTAATTAATTGTAATTATATATCTAGCTTGAGAAGTACTGTCCTAATCACTAAAGTGTCAATGAGGCACTTGTAGGTACCCACGATGGGCATATAACTGCGGTATTTTCGCTGACGAAATAACTGCACACTCATTTATTCTGACTGATAAAGAAAACCCGCGAAATATGAAAAATACCACGTGACGGCGCCTCCGCGCGCATCGTAAAGCAACGCCCTCAAACAGGCTGCCTCTGAGTTAGCCGGAATGAAATGAACAAAAGAAAGAAAAAAGAAATCCTGACCGAGTTTGTGCCTTATCTGCACACGCGCCCCGCGAATCTTGCTGTTGCTGCTCCTTCCATGCATGCCATTATCAAGGTGATGCGCTGTCTCTTCAGGCGGGTGAAAGGAGAAGCAGTTGCTTTCAATGAGCTTATTTGGGGACGCTGCCTTACAATGCACGCGTAAGCGGCGTCACGTGGTATTTTTCATATTCCGCGGGTTTTCTTTATCAGTCAGAATAAAGAATCAATGAGCAGGCAATTAGTTCGTCGCTGAAAATACCGCAGTTAGATGCCTCTCGTAGGTATCTACAAGTTCCTCATTGACATTTTAGTGATTAGGACAGTAATTCTCGAGTTAGATAATTAATTACAAATAATTAGCTAAGTCTCATTAACGAAACAATTACTGTCCGCTTCCCCACAGTACTACAAACATTGTGCACTAGGTTTTCTTCGAGTAACGCGATTGCTCTTTTTTAATACTTGGTGCATGATAGTTGGGACACCCTGTATAACCTTCTGAGTTAGGTAAACCCCAAGCCAGTGGAAGAGTCAGGCACAGATAACGTGTACTAGCGTGCCGAGAGCGCCAGCGCTGGATGACCCTAGAGGGGAACAATGTATTGATATTCAATTCTCAAAACTGCCGAAACTGATGAGTGGGCCCTTCGTACAATGCGCTAATTTAGAGGCAATGGAAGGGGCATGCTGAGAATTTGACGGCGAGAGCTTTTAAACTATCTGTTGGCGGTTTAAGCACGCATGATATGGCCGCCCTAGAGGTGAATACATTTTAAGTGGGTTTCCCCTATTTAATCAAAATTACAAGGACATGGGTCCTTCAAGCATATTCCAAACACCCCGAAAGAAAATGGCACAAGGGAACGCTTCCGATTGCGTGTAAACCTGATCTTGGGCGACGATCGATACGTGTGTCCTTTTTCAAACTCACTACATGACCCATCTAGTCTGTGCTCTAACAAATGACATTTGTTTCTCCAGTTCTTCTAAGAAGAAGTCCTTTCTGGTTCAACGATGCTGCCTGAACAAATTTTCAGACCATGTCATTTGGAGAGGTGAGTAGCGCATGCACTGAGCCTCAGCACTGCCAAGCAGCCGTATTTGCAATTGACATGTGCCATCATGTTATGAACCGCGCGGGACGCAAAATCTACTGCGGTAGATCTTTTAGATAGGGAGATAGAGAAGATGGTTTCTCTGTTCAATGGAAGTGCTGAAACCACTGATAAGGTCCGTGCATACGTAGGCGGATTGCCAAATATGGGTGCCCGCAATTGAAACACGTTATAAGAACCTTATCTTGGCTGGTGACGTGAAAATCCGCGTCCTCGAAAGTTGTAATTTGCAGCATCATCTCTAAGGGCACCATAGCATGGTTTCAAAACCGGTATAAGTAGCACTGGCACCATGATTAACTTTGTATCTCCCTTGGTTTGTTCATTCCGATCATTCACGTCGATCATTCCAACATTGTAAACGTCCAACTTTTTAATGCGTGTATTGCAACAATTTCTACGAAGTGCCTTGGAAAGAAAACTCAGTCTTCCCTCCGCTATGATATTGTGCTCCAAAGAGCAAGGTTTAACGATAAATGATGCGAACAGCTTACTGGCTGAACTACCCAGACTAGTTACCTTAAAACATGTTATGGAAACATGACCGGTAGAATGTTTTGGTTTTAAATGGTACCCATTCAAACCATGAAAGATGCGTCGCTCATAACGTACCAGAACATTTGGAACGGCACTTACCGTAATCACGTCTCGGAGTTGTAAATAGGAAACGTTTTCCGTTAGGTTCCCGCACACGTGCTCGTTGAAGTCGTCGCATGGTGCAACGCGGGAGTTCATAGTGCTATTCAGCGACTCCACTGCAGACACGCACGGGTTTGTGTCCGGCTGCGCCGTAGGAGGTACTGGGGCTGTCTTCGTGATTCCCAACTTCGCAGTTCCATGTTTCCCCTGCGTTTGCGACCCAAGTCAGTCACAGGTATGTGTGGTCGGAGGTGCTAGGTCGGCTCCATGACTCGTCGGATTCATATAAAAAATTTGCCGTGGCTTAGCTCGGCTATGCCAGGATATACGTAGCGTGAGCTAAAGTTCAGGTGGTTATTCTTAGGTTTCCTGGTTTTCCAGGATTAGCTTGATCATCATGCTTACTGCTGCTAAAACGATTTGCAAACCAATCCAATCCAATACAATACAGTTTAATCCAATCCAGTCCAATTCAATTCAATCCAATTTAATCCAATCCAGTCGCGGCCGCGGTGGCTCCAGCGGGCCAGCTGTGCGCCGTGAGACGTCACTGCTCCTCGCGCATGCGCAGCACGGCTCTCCAGAAGCCACGCGAAACTGCTCAACCTCGGCCAGTGTAGCTCACGCTACAAAACATTTAGCGCCCTTACACGGTGTAAAGAAGATGCCCAGTGGAGCTGGGCTCAGTTCAAGCACTGCACCAAACAAAAAAACAAAACACGTTGTAAAAACTTAGTGTGATGATGGATTCGTCCTAGCGGGTTTTTCAGTATTTTTTATAAGACAGCTGCATTATGTCAAGCTGTACAGGGTAGTTACCAGAACGCGGGATTTGCAGCAAGATTCAGATTGGTCGACACGACTTTCTGTAGATGCGACTCAATTTTGACACTTAGCTTAGGCTTCGCGCTTTCGAAACTCGGGATTTCCGCGGCATATGTGCTCCAGTTTTCAAGCGAACTCCGGCTGCGGCTCGCCCTTACAGCGTGACAGCAGGACAGGCAGCGGGAGCGGCTGCTATTGTGCCTCAATGGCTGCAGTTAGGCTGCCTCAATGCCAGCGCCAGAGTACAGGGTGGAGACCCACTTCGAACGCTCCCGGCCGGCGTTATTAGGTCAAAGTGCTCAACGCATAATTGTTTTCGTTTTCTACAAGTCTCATCAACGGAAAATAGATCAGACGATTCAAACTTCACGAGTAAATTGCGTTGCCGCGGAATTTATAGTACCGCGATCTTGATACAGTGACTTGCTGCTTCGGTGAGCGAACGGCCCAAAATGGCTGCACCAACGTATACGTGTCCCACCCTGTACGGCGGGTGCATGTGAATCGAGACACCCCAGTTCCGGTGAGAGTGGGGTGCTCTCTGGCGGTGGGGTCGGGAACCTGCCCGTGAGTGACACCGCCAGACAGACGACAAGGGTCTGCTTAAGTGATTTCTGCATGCTGCGAATTTTACCAGCGAATTCGCAGATACGGCGTCGCTCGTGCTGCGAAACAATCTCTTTGGCAAGTTTCACTCCTGCGAAAAATTGCCAGACGCCAAGCAGCATTCACAGAAGAAGTTACTGTTCCAAACATTTGACAATTTTCCACAGCAACGAGAATATATTCTTTTGCCGCTCGAGTGGCACCGCAGCTGTGAATTCACAAGCGAAATTTTCACCATGTCGAACGGGCTTTAGAACAGCTGTGACATGTCTGAGGCAAAAAACTTTCTTTCAGTTCCGGGGTCCCGTCATGGGCAACTCATTTTGATCCAACTTATCTCCAATGCGGCTAAAGGAAACGGGTGCTTATGTGTTGTCGCAGTGGGGCTACCTTATGTAAAATATGGAAGCGTATCAAGAAACAAGTAGCTGGTTCAGATCAATAGTGGGGTTTAAGAGGTAGAACGGCAGGTTACAGCTGCACGCTGCAGCACGCTGCACGACTCCGATTGGTAAAGCAGCGCTACACTGATGCGGCTTCTTCAAAAACCTAATTTCCCCCTTTCCGTGGTGCAAGAAGTAAAAGGGCTGAACCAAGGAAACACACAGCAACGAACAAAAAAAAAACACCCAGATGTCATACAAAATTGGTGAGACTTCATATAAAAAATTCTCTTAACCTACACCAACACGGATTTATTTCTTTTGATACTATTTTATGCTGATCAAATATCATAACTCACAACTCATGCACAATAGGAGAAAAGCCCCATCCGTTATACTTTTACCATGTTTCGATAATAATCCACTGGCCGCTAAGATTACTCTTTAGATATAGCTGTGAGTTATTCAACTTGTTATTGTTAATAAATACCCCTGCTAAATGATCATCGCGCATGCGTGCGCTTGGGTGCGAAACAACCAAGGCATGTAATCTAAATCTCACACTCTTCAATAAAAATCCCCAGTTTATCATCAAGCTCATCACCACCATCTGACTTCAACGCCAGGGCGGGAAATTCTTCGCGTCCTCGTGTACCCCATCGACCACCTCCCACGGATTACCCCCTCCCGTCGCCACCCTGGGAGAGCATACCAAAAATCAAACTGCTACCCATACCAAAGCACCTGAGTCCAGCCACAGTTCAAGAACGCACAGCATCTCGTGTTCAACACCTTCTGGAACTAACTCACGACACCTACTTCACAGAGTCAAGTTTGTGAAACATACCATGGCGGCGACATCGGTTGCCCCAACCCCCGCTGTTCACGTACGGCATCACGCCCACGTCCCTTCGCCCACAACTACAGAGGCTCAAGCCATCGCAGAAGCCCGTATGCTTCACCAGCATCGGACCGACCATATTACAGTTCGCCCGGGCAGCCAGGGAACACTACGAAGCTTCGCCACGAAGGACATTCCATCCCCTGTCCGCAATAGCCTGACAAAAAACATGCAATCTCATCCCCACCTACCCGTTTTCCTCGAACGGATCCCTGGTCGACCAGGGATAAAGGGTAAAGAACGGGCTCACGCTCTCGCCCGCAACACCCACTTCCCGGACAGCCCTCATCCGTGGCCTGAAGAACACACTCCAAAAGAGGATAGAGCAATGTATCACAAAAGGCGTCGCTAACATCTCGGCAACCACCGGTCAGGAAGACTGCTACTTCCCTCCCCATCTAAATTAATGTCACGGAGACACGCTAAACATATTAGACAGGCGCAGACATTGTCCCTCCCCTGTGGTCTCTTTCTCCTCTAGCAGAAGTCACCAGGCTGCCCTCCTTATCAGGTATGCGGTGGCCATCTGGACAATGAACACACATATTCGCACTACTTGCGGGTCACCTGATCCCGCGCATTTCTTTGGACCAACCCTTTCCCCCTGATATTCCCTACCCGTGGTCAACCCTCCGGCTCCCCCCGAAAACCAATGGGTCGCCCTGTGGTCCCTGTTGGCTGCTCGCATTGAAACTCATTGTCACCTCCGTCAAGCCCACCACCGTCAGAGGACCGTGGAACATTCCCCTTCTACCGAGGACTCATAACTGAGCGGGCCATATTTAAGTTGATGAATTAAGTTTTTTCTCCCTCCCTCCCTCCCTGCCTCCCTCCCTCCCCCCCCCCTCTCTCTCTCTCTCTCCTTAAGAGCGATTGGCCAAGCTTTTCAGCCAAGAATAAATATATGCAATGGGAAAGGGTCATTACGTTTGCGCTGAGTAAATACAACCGCATCACTGGACATGTTTCTGCAGCAATGGACCCTGGGGCTCCTAACTCAGCGGCAGCTGTGAGCCGTGGTTGCCCGGAAGTACCAAATCACAGATATTCTTTATCGATTAAAGCCGTAAAAACAAGTAATATTCATCATGTCTACATAGAAAGCTAAAATATGGAAATTTACGCAATATACTCGAACAATATGAATGACCAAAGAACGTGCATTGGCTGCACACCGTTTTGCGCCCCTTTCGCTGCCTCTTACTTTTCCCCAGCCTATTATAAACCGTCATACACGCTTCCCGCCCTCTCAAGAACCCATGAACTGCGTAAGCATTTCGCTTTAAACTGACGACATTGCTTGAAGTCTTGGACGTGATTCTTCTGGCATGTTACGGATAGTGAAAAAGGTAACAGCAAATTTTATATTTTGCCGGTAAGTAGCAGTATATGTTGGTGTGTTTTTTGGGGACAATGACTCCTTGGGACCTTCGTATTATCGACCTTGCCGTATCGCTGCTATTTTATTGCTCCGATTGGCTTCCGGTTTTATCTAAACTTCTGAAAGGCACTGAACGACCAAATAAGGACCTCTTTCTTGAAGTTGAGGTGTCGGAAGTGCGCTGGAATATATAAATAATCACCAGTGCTCAAAGGAACCAGAAAGTGGTCTAGTCGCCGCATTAAAATTTCAGTGGCCACGAGCCTTTAAAAGTTCCCAGTTTGGCGACAAATTGCAAACCTGGCAACCCTGGCGACGAGTCTAAAAAAGTCGCCAGTTCGGGGACAAATTGTCAGACCCGGCCACCCTGGCACTGGCCCTAATGATTTATTCCCGTCATCATCGTCACCATTATCACGGTGTCGTAACATTCATTATCATCATCATTATCATGGTGCTCTTCTAGGAAAATTTTCTAAGTAGACGGAGCTTCCCTTGTCTTTTAAGGGCGAATTTATCAAAATATGATCAGTTACTTTCTGCACCTGTCGTCGGGATTCGTGGAGTAGGTATGTAGTGCCGCACCGTACACGTCCCGACCAGCTGACCATAACTATTTATAAATCAGAATAAATGGGAAATTTCTCCTCCGAGGCTTCACCATGCCTATTTAGCCCGTCGTAGGGAGGAATACCGAACAACTGAACCGCTCCAGATCTTTAGCGTGCGCTAATATCCACGGGAAAAGTTTCTGCTTTCACCGTCGATAAAAAAAATACATGGGCAACTAAGCACTTCTATTGATGTGGTAAATGCGAAAGCAATGTAGTATGACTGCCTAACATGTCTTGTATCTGTCATTACTGTTTAATTGGGGAACGTGTCTACCCATTTTGTTATACCTTTTTTAGGGGCAAAGCCCCTTAGGGGCTGAGGATGTTGGCCCCTCGTGTCGTAGTTGTCGTCATCGTAATCGTCGTCTCATGCGTTAGTACGCGTTACGCCTCCTAAGAGAACGTAACGCTTACTAAAAAAACACCGGGACACTCGTTTACGACTCGCGCTAGACAGCTTCGTGCTTCAAAGACAAGATACTCTAACAGCAAAGCTGTATACCTGTACACACAATGGTTTCATCTCCGTTGGAAAAAACGCCAAGGCACCAAGAGTACAGTCTTACACTGCATGCTTCGCCCCTTCCCAGGTGTCACGTTAGTGGAGATGGCTTGAGATTTTTTTTCTTAATGTTTTTCCCTCTGAACTTCCCGGTGTTATCATCGCCAAGCAGGAAAGACATTCGGCGCCGGAGTACTTTTCAACACGCGTAGTTGCTACTTACGTTTTAGCGTACACCTCAGTACATGCCGCTAACACATGTTTATATGTCTAGAACAACGCCGTATTCCCCCGGGTTTAATTTAATAACTAAACTGTAGCCAGCTGTGGTGATGTTAGAGGCATGGAATCGCCTTGCATTCCACAAGCCATTGGTTCAATCATATCAAGATGAAGGTATAGAAAATGTTCGTTTCGCAGCAACTGCTCTAGGTATTTTTTTTTCAGGTGTTTCCCGAAGACTTAGGCGTTGTCACGAGCATTTACCTGATTTTTAACGGTACATTCAAGCAAAGTACAAACTGGGTTAATTAAAAGGCGGCTTTCTCGGGATTACACTGATTCCACTTATACCGCAAACCTTAAAAATATTTCATAAATAAAAAAAAATGCCCGCGTATCTGCTCCTTTCGTTGCAAATGTCGACGAAAGACGAGTCGGCTGGTGCCCCATCAAATAAATGCCCCCCCCCCCCCCCCCCCTTCTCTTTCCGGCTCACCTCTCATGCTGTTCCTCTCCCGTCTCGTTCCTCCCCAGATAACACGGTAGAAGTTTGCTCAAGTCAATTTAAATTTACCGTGTCCCACTGCTTCAAGTCAGGTGCATCGATGCCAGCGCTGCCGTACGGTGGTTACGCACGTGCATCCAGGCACCCTAGTCCAACGCTTATATAACCACGTTGCCCAACTCCACAAGCATTTCAAGTTGCACGTAGAACCTATCTAGTGAAATATTTCGTTGCTGTAGCCGTTTGATTTCTTGACTTCCGCCAGGAGCGCGGTAAAGAGTAGGCGACGATTTTCTGCAGTCGATGCCGTATTTCATTTTTTATCGCAAAAACCAAGCATCCATGAATTTTTTTGATAAAGAAAGACTGCATATATTACTTATGTATTGATTTCCTGCCTTGTATTTGCGAAAGGTTTTTTTCTTGTTCAACAATGTTAAGACGTAGGAACATTGACACCGGATTTAAACGTTTAGATTTGGCTGTCGGTATATGAGACTATTGCACAGCTTCTGTCTCACTTTAGCCGGCTGATTGAATGAAGTCACAGACAGACAGACAGACAGACAGACAGACAGACAGACAGACAGACAGACCAACATTTCTGCATTTAAGTAGCCCATGGAAGGCTATCGTCTTTAGAAACAGATAAACAAGTGATGACCCAACGGTCACTTTAGAGCGGTTTTTTAGGTCTTCACGGGATTTTGTCCGTCCTATTTCACGGCCTCCCGCAAAAGCCAGCACCAAGAAATATGACGGGTCGAATTGCTGTGGTGGACCTAGTTGCGACTGATCACCTTACTTTAATGCTAATATGTAATTAAAGTAATAACTCTGGATTGTCTTCCCTTTATAGTTTTTCTATGGCAATCGTGAGCGCGAGATATCAAACATTTTTTTTGTTTATTGTGAATGGCGCTGCGTTAGTTAACAAAGATGAGATCTTAAAACAAACAAGGTGGATTTTAATCATCATGTCTTCCTATCTGCTCTATGTGCTTGGTGCGAGTCGTCTTTTTGTGGCCCGTCTTTTGATAACAAGCACTCCAAATTTTTGTGATACCGAATAATCTAACGCTTTCGCATTAAAAAGGAATCAGAGCCCTTCCACCTTATCAAGAGGGAAGTCAAGCGAAGCTGGCGATCTGGTTGGATTTGCAATGTTGGGATTTATCTGTAGTGGGCATTTGCTGTATTCAGATATAAGGGTAGTGTCCCGACCTCTAAGTCGCAGACGATAGATACAGACGGCCGTTAAGTAAAGACAATGACACCTTATTATAGCGCGGCAATGCCAATCCTAGCGTAGGCTCTAGTGCGCCGCACAGATGGCAGCGTAGGAGCGCGCGACATTGCGCGGTGGCAGGGGGGATATAGCCGAGCAGTATGCACTATACTGGGCAAAGAGGCGGCGTCTGTGTAGCCGAGTATAATGCAGGGCTTTAACTATACTCCCTCTGTAGATGGCCACGCTTGTCTGCGCAACCAACAATATTCCAAAACCTTCTTGCAAAAAAGGTTTTCGAATATTTCGAAAGTTTCGAAAATCGAATGTTTCGCATATTTCGAAAGTTTGGAATTTCGAATATTTTGAATATTTCGAAGGTTTTCGAAAGACCAAACTTACACCTAACTCCTTATAGCCGGCGTCATTTCACAACACAGTTGCCCTGCTGCGAAATTTTTACAGGGGTAAAATCAGTCCTCTCAAAAAGTGGCGGCCCTAAGACCTGTCTGTTAGCTTTTATAAATTTGGCAATACACCAAGCCACGGCGAAGACTAACCTGAGGCGCACACGGGACGGGGCTGCTGACAATGTAGGTCGCCAGCAAAGTGAATCGTAATGCCCAAAAGATGGCGAACCCATTCGCCGAGTTTTAATGTGTAGCATTCTTTGCCGAGTACCCCGACCCCCCAGCCAGGACCGTGAAACACTCTGCATTTCCACAAAAATGGAGATATTGTGGAAGTTCCACCAGTAATATCTATAATGGCGTAAATGGACATAACTGGTCCCACGAAATTTCGAGAAATAAAAAAAATCAGAAAAATATAAAAAAAAATTACGGAAAATGGCGAACCGTGTAACGCCCTGCACTTCCACAATAATGCAGATTTCGCGAAAGCTCCACGTGTAGTCGTTATAATAGCGTAAATTCAGATTTATTGGCCGAACAAAATTTCTAAAAAATAATAAGTATGAAAAAATACGGAAAACGGCAAGGCGTAAACGCATGACATTTCCACAATAATGTAGATTTCGCGAAAGTTTCACCTGTAATCGTTATAATAGCGTAAATGGAGATAATTGGGAGAGCGAAATTTTGAAAAACTAAACAATTCGAAAAATATAAAATAATTACTGAAAATGGCGAGCAGTGTATGACGAGCATTCCCACAGTAATGCAGATTTCGGGAAAATTCCCCGTGTAGTCGTCTTAATAGCATAAATGGAGATATTGGTAGAACAAAATTTGGTAATAAATAAATAAACAGCAAAAATATGAAAAAAATACGGGAAATGGCACGCCGTATAACGACCCGCATTTCCACAATAATGCAGATTTCGCGAAAGTTCCTCTTCTAATTGTTATAAAGCGTAAATGGAGATAATTGGTCGGATAGGATTTAGAAAAAACCCAAAAATTCGGCTTCAAGAAACTACACTCAAGACAAGAGCATAAGAATGCTACGCATTAGTAGATAATTCTCTGAATTTCTACAGAATTTTTTGTTCCTCACGGGTGCGACTACTGAAAGGATTAGACATGTACAACTTCGTTGAAAAAAAAATTCCCCCGCATTTCCCCTAGGGGGAGAATGTGAAAGTGCGAATGCACGGTGGTCGGCCCGCTTGCGGCGCTTGCGCTCGGCCCCCGCAGCCCACCGCCTCGCCGCCTTCTCTTCCATCGGGTTTGTAGTATCACGTGTACACCACGCAGTTATCAAGCCGCTATAACGCCGCTGAGTCGCCAACGCACGCCGCTGACGACGTAGTTTGAATGCGTTAAAGATATAAGGCGCGTCACTAACACTGACATCAGCGTCGCGTCCGTGGCTTGGTCGGTAGAGCGTCGCGCTGCGGCCGCAAAGTCCTCGGATCGAAACCTGGCGCCGGATGCTGTTTCTTTTTTAAATATAGAGGAGCACTGCGGACGCCGCCGCCGCCGCCGCCGCCGGCGGTGGATGGTTTGGGGTCGCTTATAAAGTGCATTCGCACTTAAAACGAACACCGTGGCCACGAGTGGACTCGCGTACCCGCGTCAAGCAACATTCAGTTAGCCATCACAGAGGGTACCTGAGAAGCCCTTGGGTGCTCAGAACGTTTATCACGTGGGCTAAATTCGACTTACTGAAATGAAACCATACCAACCACTAAGGTTCATATTATAGCTTTAAATAGGCCTTTTAGAATCAATAAAAATACAAAATATTGAAACAAGCACATACATTTTTAAGTGCATTTAAAGGAGATCCCCACAGGCAAACAGCGGAGCTTTAACAGCACCTAAAATACTATACAAATCAAGACATATAAGTTTATCTCTGAGTTTTAGGTGTATTTAAAAGAGTCATACAAGTAAAAAGAGAAGCTTTAACAATACTTTTAGATACTAGACGAATCAAGATATCTGAGTTTCTCTCTGAGGCTGGAACTTGGTGTATGGGCGTTTGTCATACTGACGTCATCATGGCAAGATGAATTATAGTTAGGAGTCCTATATTCCCTGATATTTGAGTGAATTAAACTTCACTCTAAAATTAGGATTCGAGTACTTCCCTCATTCGCCAAGGAGGCACAAACATCAGCGGTCACTGCGAACCACTACCATGGCTACAAAGAACTTAAAAAAAACTCTTGGCATACGGAGTTTGACTGCCTTGAGATGTTAGATTACAGATAGACTGCATTGAGATGTAAGATTAAAAATTGTGTTGTACAGTTACCCTAGTAGTGCAGCTGTTTCCAGAATGCTTCCGCAAAGATCAAACGGTAAGTAAAGGCGTCTGCTTAACAACCGCGTCAGTGAAGCGCTGGGAAAAAAGGGCTTACCAGAGATGCACGGTGAGTGCAGGTTACTCTGAAGGAATGGTTAAAGTTGAAGCGTGGGCGAGTTGGTGTTCCATACTCGTGAAATCACAGCGCAGACAAGAAACGAGGACTATAGGGAGAGCCCAAGAAACAGCGCCTGTGTGCTGTGCTCTCCCTATCGTCCTCGTTTCTTGTTTTCGCTGTGAATTCAAGATTACTGAAGAATGCCAGTATCCGATTTACAGCTCTATGTAGTGCGCAGCTCTTGTAAATATTTCCGCTTTCCATTAAACTATTCTTAATTAGCGTCATTCTGGGCCTATCTCTCCGTTTAACGTGCGTTAGAGCCCACGGAACGAGAAGCAATGCTATACACGCCACCTAGTGGCGATGTACACAGCGCGGACGCATCGAATCAGTGGTTACCAGGAAGAAGGGCATGATGGCCGCTAAAGCCACCAGGCACACAGCGACGATGACGCCCAGCACGATCAATGCCGCCTTGCCCAGGCTGGAGCGCCAGTCAGCTTTCCGCGGTGTCTCGCTCGACAAGGGTGACCGCGGTTCAAATGATCGCTACAAACAAAACACGACATGTTTCTGATTTGTGATTCATATCATTAGGCTAGTTGCCGAACTGTTGCTTTCCCCTAGCCTACATAGGCGGGGCTGCTTCAGTCAGTTTGACAGACGTTTTGTCGAACACGGTTATACTGCTGGAAAGGCTTTTAAAGTAACGGTAGATTGTTTAGAGCAAAGAAAAAAATAAACATTATGCTGGTAATTTTCTACGATTGAATATTAGAAGGAACACTTCGGGTTTATGGACACCTGAACAGCCACACGTTCGGGAAGTACTTGTGAGAAAGTTCTGTAATGACACAGATTAGTCATTCATCCGAGCCAACATCTTTTTGCAGAACCAAGTGCACTTACACCAGAGGGGAATTCCGAAGCGTTTACCAGTTCGCCCTGAACTTTCACCAAGAAAGAAAAGTATAAGAGCAGTATAGCTGTCTTCGGGGTCAACTGCACTATGCCTCTGTTGACATATCGACTTTAAAATTACAGCTTCAATGCTTTTGCGAGAATGTTAGCGTTGCCACAAAACGTATTTTTTACGTGCCCGAGATCACCCGAGAATTCGACGCAAGCGCTACCAGCACCATCGTAAATTATGGGTTACGTCGTCATTGCTACACTCTTAGGCAAAAAGGACTAAAAGTTCGTCCTTTTGGGGACTAACGGCCTTTGCCACAATCATTAGTCCCTTTTGGGACTAAATGTGAGGGGACGAACGGTTAGTCCGCCACCCGGTCGGTCCTCTCCGATACTCCCCAAGGACGAACTGCCGAAAGTCGCAGAAAACAACAACAAAAAAAACAGACATCCATCAGCAGGGATCGAACCGCCAACGCCCACAGATAGACGCAAGGAACCCGACGCGCTCCCACCACACCACGCCGCCGCAAGTATGGCCGGGTAGATAATTATCAAGTGTACAGCGTGTAGTGCTGTGCCAGGTGATGGATTCATTGCAATTGGTGCCGGAATTTCTATCCGTGCAAGCGAACGTGACCGCGATTTTCGATTTGCGCTTAGCGCTTTGCTAACTTGAGGGTCCATTGCTAATTGGATTCTAAGTACAGCCTCACAATCAGTTTTTTTTTCTCGTAAAGAGCAATCAACTCGTCGCCTGTTGAGATAGATGGCTGGGTGATTGGACGACTAATTTGTTTACGCACAAATTAGTGAAAACTAAGTGTATTCTCACTGTTCGATACATGCGTTAAGTGCTCTAGGTATCGTGTGTGAAAGCGGTCGCCTGTGTGAGTGTCAGAATACGGAAACAGACCATATTTTCCTGCATCGGCGAAATCAAATTTGGTGTTGCTTAGCCTGAATTCTTCAAGTTAGCGTCGCTAGACGATCGGGACTGGGAGATGCAACTGGGGTTTACAACACTTGCAGCATTGTCATAGCTTTGGTGCACAAGGAAATTATGTACCGAGTGTAAAAGATAACTTCAGGACGCTTACCGGTAGCGAGTATTTTTATTTTGCAGTTGTCATCAGCAACTAATGCGTTTTTTATCGTCTGTGAAACACGTATATTCATGACGCTTGGGGATCAACGTTTGCTATTGTCCGTAATATTTGTGTTATTGTTGACGGGCTTGAAATCTTTCATCGGCCATTATTACCTCGCCCGAATCGTATGCAACACAGGGTATCAACATAACCTCGCCGAGAAGCGTCTGTCGATCACTCATCACCGCTCCTTGCCATTACCCGCCGCTCGATTGTCACTAGGCGCTTTTTTTATAATGAACATAGAGATTTTTTCCAGTGGCACCATGTAAAGGACCCACTGAATGCAATGACTTGTGTTTTGGAAATCTGAAACTGTCCAGAGACATATGCGCGAAATGGGAACGACGACGCCATTAGGGGATTAAGGACGCAGCCTAGAGACTAAATGTTAGCGTTTCGTCTTCCCGTTACTCCTTATAGATCGGCGGGGGCGAACAGTTAGTCCGCATTTGTGCACACGGCACACACTCTGCTACAGATACTCCCATTGAAGATGAACTGTTGCCCGCGAAGACTAACAGCTGTATTTTAGTCCCTATTTTAGTCCTTATTGCCTAAGAGTGTACTAAGATCGTGAAGGTGAAAGTTGAGAGAAATTGCAAGACTGCCCAAAACAGAGCCGCAGGTTGGGGTGTCTTCTGCATAATTACTCAGCTATGTCTTCAGACGAACATTTGGGAATTTCAATGGTTTACTGTATCTTGTGGGGTTACACTACTCTAGGTACACCGCTGGGTTAGTGCGACGACAGTGCGGTGGCTCAGTGGCTTAGGCTTGTGCCGCCGATCCCAACCGCGCAGGTTTGATTAAGGCAGCGGGTCGTTTTCCTGTTGGAGGAAACATGAACACTAATATGTGACTCGTGCCTGTGGTGGTTTAAAGTACCCAGGTCTAACTTATTTCTTAGCTCGGTATTACAACATTCAGAGGTTACTTTTTGCTAGTTCTTGCTCGATTTAGCCGCTCCAAGTCGCAGAGGCGCGGGGCATGCAAACCTTTTTTCCTCCTCTCACTGTTATTCCTTCTCTGCTTGTCCCCGCAGTAACTATGGGCGCGTCGCCGCTGCCACCGGGGCAACAGCGGGGCGCTAGAGAAGACCGCCGTAATCGCGCGCACGTCGTAGCTTAGGAGAAATTTGTGTCAGCGTGCTGAAGACCACAAATTAAACGATGCCTCATCCAAAGGAACGAATTGCAACAAGAAGTCTTTTTGCTTCGTGGTAACAGAAGCCGAGACACTCTTTCGTAAAGCACTGTGAAGCTGCACAATAGCGCTGTTGTCTTCTGAAGAGCTGTACAACTACGCATACGGTGTTCCGTGTTTGATGTCAACTTTTGCTATGTCGTGTCGTACACCAGTTTTTTTAGCCGCACGTTGCGTTCGAGATCGGTCTCATTTTTTTGTAACACGAAATAAGTGGTGAAGTCTTACTGTGGTGAAGGTGAAGGCTGCTGTCTTACTGTCCGAGCGACGTATGTCTTCATGGGGGAGCGCCTGTCTCTGCGAGGCCTAGCGGGCGGCGCGAAGGGTGCGGGCCCAGCACCGGAGCGGCGGAGTCAAGCGAGGGGCGAAAGCACCGACCCACACACCGATCTGCGCCTTGTCGCAGTGTTGGGATGACATTTGTAACGCCTCGAAGCCCAAGATTGCGGCGACGTTGCAAGGGCAATTACAGCTCACTTTTGCCCGCACAGGGCCACCAGGGGTGGATTTGGCGCTAGTTCCAGAATTGGCCGGGACGCTGGATTGGAGGCTAAGAGGCCGCTGGTTGATTACAGATTTTACCACAGGCCCCCAGTAGATTCGGTGCATAAACGTCCATCAATTTTGATGAGTGTATGACACTGTACGAGTGTACGACACTGCTCAGCGGGTACTTTTTCCGATCCGCACCCGTGAGCGTAAGTGTTTGCCCTCCGTTAGGGCATTTTTCTTTCAACCACCCAGAAGTACCTCCACACCTAGTTCAAATTCATTCACGACACTGCGAAGGCTTAAGCAACCAAGCGTGAGCCTGCTCCGCAGCCTTTCTAGCCTACGTGTGCGTTCACGTGATTCGCAAGTTCCCCGACAGAATTGAATTGTTGCATCTTACCTCTTTGGTGTCACGGGTCTCCATCTTTTTGTTCCGTCTTCTGAATGCTCTTGATGATGATGGGTGTCGTTGCCCATAACAATTGCGTATACCCACTCAGAAGGATTGGCCACGACGGTTTTTTTCTTTTTTTTAATGAAAAAGAATCTAATAAGGCAATAGTAAAGCCGAAGAAACGATTTAGTGTATCCATTCAAGAGACACAGGAAAAAAGACGAGCCGCCCCCGAAATTAAAGAATAGATGGCGTGACAAACATCCCAATGGCACTGGCCTAGCTTCGCGTGCCCAAAAGAAAAAAAGCCCTGGTAGAGTTAATGGCAGTCTAAGAATCCACAAGGCAGTGTCCAGCAACCTTCTTCGATGGCTGGAAAATGTTTATCAGATTCAATTTCGTGGGAGAAATGGCACAAGGGAGACGTTGTCACATCCACCCGAAATAGGTATCGATTAAGTGGGGGGGGGGGGGGGGGGGGGGTACACAACAGCGAAAAGAGGTTAGCGATAGTTCACAAGAGCGAGTTTGACAGAGTCTTGTTCTCTCTTGGGACGGTCCGCATATACGCACAGCAGGAGGCCATCTCGTAACGCCAAGTGGAACGTGCACATCACGCGTCACCAAAGGCGGCACCACGTACCGTGCTGAGTTTGTTATTTTGCCTAACTGCTCCCGAGACGTAATTCTCGGAATGGACTTTTTGACGGACAACGCCGCAATAATTGATCTGCAGACCAAGTCGATAGCTTTTTCCTCCGATCACTCCACGACGCCGCAGCCGAACCCCGATCACCGTGATGCTGTCAGGATCGCCGACGATCACATCACCCTGCCACCCCGCGCAAGCGTGATGATCACCGTCTACTGTGAGGATGCTGCTTCTGACATCGACGCTATCGTACAGAGTGATCGACGGTTGCTTCTCGACTGCGGTGTCTCCGTCGCAAGAGGCATTGCGCACTTTAAACAACGCCAATCTCACGTTTTGGTCACTAATTTCACCGAAGAGTACCAGCATTTAAACACGGGAGCTGCAATTGCGTTCCTCGAAGAAACGCAAGAAGCAAGTGACGTGATCGCGGTCGCCGAGTTTGAACGCACACCCTATGACGCCTTCAAGTTTCCGCAGCCCTTCGACGTGAATCCGGCGCTACCACAAGAACAACGGAACAAATTATTGGCTTTGCTGCGTCACTATAGCGAGTGTTTTTCGTCGAGTTCAAAATTACGCCAGACACCCCTAGCGAAGCACCGTATTATAACTGAAGATGGAGCCCGACCTACCCGACAGTCACCATACCACGTCTCTTCCCACGAACGGGAAGCCATCCGGACTCAAGTTGGCGACATGCTCAGCGACGACATTATACAGCGATCGAAAAGCCCCTGGGCTGCGCCGGTCGTACTCGTAAAGAAAAAAGACGGCACATTAAGGTTCTGCGTTGACTACCGGCGACTAAACAAAATCACCAAAAAGGACGTGTATCCACTGCCACGAATCGACGACACCCTTGACCACCTCTGCCATGCCAAGTACTTCTCATCCATAGATTTGAAGACCGGCTACTGGCAAATTGAAGTGGACGAGAGAGACCGAGAGAAGACTGCGTTTATAACCCCGGACGGCCTATACAAGTTCAAGGTGATGCCTTTTGGGCTGTGCACGGCACCAGCAACGTTTCAACGAGTCATGGACACGGTGCTAGCTGGCCTGAAGTGGCACATCTGCCTCGTATACCTCGACGACGTTGTCGTATTCGCCCGGACTTTCGACGAACACCTCGCAAGGTTGGAGTCTGTACTCGAGGCCATTCGTACGTCGGGGTTAACACTAAAGCCTGAAAAGTGCCGTTTCGCGTACGAGGAACTCAAGTTCTTGGGCCACGTCGTCAACGCCGCAGGAGTCCTACCTGACCCGGCAAAAACTTCGGCCATTGCGAATTTGCCAAGGCCGAAAGACAAGAAGGGCGTGAGAAGATTTCTCGGACTGTGCGCATACTGCCGGCGCTTCGTCGCAAACTTCGCCCGCATTGCAGAGCCACTCACACGGTTGACAAAAGATAGCACGTCTTTTAGCTGGGAAAACGACCAAGGAAAGGCATTCTGCGAGCTGCAAAAACGCCTGCAAAGCCCTCCCGTGCTCGCTCATTTCGACGAAAACGCCGAAACAGAAATGCACACCGACGCCAGCGATATAGGCTTGGGTGTCGTTCTCGTCCAAAAGCAAAGCGGTAGCGAAAAAGTAATCGCCGTTGCCAGGCGTGGTCTGCCGAAGGAGGAGAAAAATTACTCAGCCTCTGAAAACGAGTGCCTCGCAATTATATGGGCCATTTCAAAATTTCGCCCATACATATATGGTAGACAATTCAAGGTTGTCACAGACCACCATGCGCTGTGTTGGCTCGCCAATTTGAAGTACCCCTCTGGCCGTCTTGGGCGGTGGAGCTTGCGCCTGCAAGAGTTCGACGTTACAATCGTCTACAAATCCGGCAGGAAACACTCCGACGCCGACTGCCTGTCCCGCGCCTTCGTCGACCCGCCACCACCAGACCCCGATGAAGACAGCGCGTTCTTCGGAGTCGTTACGGAAAGCGACCTAGCCGCCCAGCAGCGTGCCGACCCCGACTTCCACGTCATGATCGACTACCTCGAAGGACGAAATGTCGCTGTGCCTAGGGCGTTCAAGTGGAACTTGGCAGCATTCAGCCTCAAAAACTGCGTCCTCGTGAAGAAGAATTTCAGCCCCGGAACGGGAACGAATTACCTACTTGTCATCCCTGCAGAGCTCCGTGACGAAATTTCGGAAGCGTGCCACGACGACCCGTCTTCCGGACATCTCGGCACAGCTCGCACTATTGCAAAAATCAAGGCGAAGTACTTCTGGCCTCGCCTTACATCCGACGTCACCCACTACGTTCGGAGTTGCCGTGACTGCCAGCGACGAAAAACGCCGCCGACAAGACCCGCCGGCTTTCTGCAACCGATCGCTGTCCCGTCGAGGCCCTTTCAACAGATTGGAATGGACCTTCTAGGCCCGTTTCCTACGACACAATCACAGAACAAGTGGATTGTCGTAGCGACAGACTACATGACGCGCTACTCAGAGAACGCCGCTCTTCCGAGGGGCACTGCACAGGAAGTCGCAAAGTTCTTCATAAGCCAAGTTGTGCTGCGACATGAAGCCCCGGAAGTCCTAATCACGGACCGCGGAACGGCCTTTACTGCGGAGCTGATGCAAGGAATATTACGCTACAGCAACACGGATCACCGAAGAACGACGGCGTACCACCCCCAAACGAACGGACTAACAGAACGTCTGAACAAGACAATCGCAGATATGCTGTCAATGTACGTTGACGTTGAACATAAGACTTGGGACGAAGTGCTCCCGTATGTCACGTTTGCGTACAACACGGCTATCCAGGAGACGACGCAGCTGACGCCGTTCGAGCTTGTCTACGGAAGACGGCCAACTACGATGCTCGACGCCATGCTTCCGCACGTAGAAGACGACGACCTCAACACTGACGTCCAAGGATACCTTCAGCGTGCGGAGGAGGCCCGCCAGCTGGCTCGAGTTCGTACAACGCGCCAGCAGCTCGTGGATGCCGGGCGCTACAACCTCCGACGCCGAGACGCCGAGTACCACTCAGGGGACCGTGTTTGCGTTTGGACTCCCATCCGACGACGCGGACTCAGTGAGAAGCTTCTGCGACGATATTTCGGACCTTACCAAATTCTACGACGTGTCGGCCAACTTACCTACGAGGTGATCCCCGATGGTGATTCCGGAACATCACGACGACGCACGCCGCCCGAAGTCGTCCACGTGGTTCGCTTGAAACCTTACTATGCAAGATGAAATACTTTTTTGTTGTTGTTGTTTGTTCGGTCTCTCTTTTATTTTAGCATCGGGTAGATGCACTCTTAGAGGGGGGGGGGGGGTAATGCCGCGAACCATGTAAGGGCTTGCTTATTTATTGTTTGTTTTTACTGCCGGGCCACGCCCGGCTGTGTTATATGCGTTCCAGGCAAAGCGCGTCTTCCATTCTTTATTTTTATGCCGCACGGGCTGTCACATTCAGATAAGCAAACTCTTCCGCCCTAACGTCGCTAGCCCAGAATAGTCGTCTGTTATCTACAATGTACTGGAAGTGAATCGACGGTTCCAGAAACACTCGCGCCAAAAATAAAAAGCCCGCGGAGCAGACGCCTCGGCATTCGATTCTGCGACGCTCGCCGACTGAAGTCACTTTGTTGACCGCTGCTTCGCCGCCTCTGTATTCTTTTGAGTTGTTAGGGGAGCACAAGTTCGCTCCAATAAACTTGTTTCTCCTTCAAGACAACTGCGTCGGCCTTGGCTTTGTGACAATATGATACGCGGAGTCACGAGCCGACACAGATGCATAAAAGAGGGCGACATGGTCAGGCTTATCCAAGCGTTCGTCTTCTGGCGCATAATCTACGCGGCTCCACACGTCATCCTGAGCAGAACGGAAGAGGACAAGATCGACGTGCTAATACGCAAGCCTCTAAAACAATCTCTCGGATTACCGTATAAACCGGAACATAGGTCGAGTTTTTTTCCAAAAAAAATCCGCACAAAAGTCACCCTCCGTCTTATATAGCGGTCATTGGCAGAATGTAAATCGTTGTCTGGCAACAATGTGCAAGCGTAGTCCATCGCAAATCGCCATCGCCATTCGTGTCGGACTGCTCTCTCGCTCTATCAGGCCTTTATTTGATTTCGCTTTTCTCTAGTTTTTCGTCTTTTACTCGTGTATTACGCGTGCGTGCGTACATTTCTGTACGTCTCTGTTCCGA
Organism: Haemaphysalis longicornis; assembly: GCF_048455015.1. Taxonomy (NCBI): domain Eukaryota; kingdom Metazoa; phylum Arthropoda; class Arachnida; order Ixodida; family Ixodidae; genus Haemaphysalis; species Haemaphysalis longicornis. The sequence goes on along the minus strand of NW_027526407.1, from coordinate 104,039,928 downwards.
GATAAGTGGCGGCAGTCGACGCCAGTTTACCGCGGCGTTTAAGCTGACGGCGATTGAGTCACCGAGCAGAATGGGAATATGGCGGCGTAACGCCAGTTAGGCGTTTCAGAGAAAAGTGTGCGGTACTGGCGGCGCCAGAAAGCTAAGCTGTGCGCGTGCAACCCCCGAAACCGATCGTTCTGTGGACGTCAAGCGGTGCACCCTGAGTTGGAGAACAAAGTGGCGGACTTCGTCCGGGAACTTTGTCCGGGAACTTCATTCACGATCGCTCCGGAGGCCATGCGCGGACCGGCTCCGCGAACTGTACAATGAGTGGATAGCCGGCGACAACAAAAAGACCTATACGGGCCGGTTGCGACCGTGTCAAGCTGGGTGTCCTTCTCTGGGCAGTCGCTGCCCGACGACATGGTTACACGAGCGTTCAGGAAGTGCTCCATCAGCAACGCGCCTGATGGCATAGAAGATGACAGTTGGAAGCAGTCATCCTCGGACGACTCTGAGAGCTCGGACGAGTGACTTCGGCAGGCATAGTGAGTGGCAGTGATGGACGGGCGTCGAAAATAAATATAGACATTGTGAGTGCGCTTCTGTGCCGAATTATTTTTTTTGTCACCTTTTCCCACCTCAAGGTAGGGGGTCGACCTATATACCGGGTCGACCTATAATCCGGTTTATACGGTACTCATGAGCGCATCCACAGACACGTTCCGCCGTAAGGGGCGGCACAATAGAATAGCGGAACTGACTGAGGGCAGCTTGTAAAATAAAAGGACACGGCTCGCTCGTACACCAACAGGCTGCAATGTACTCACCAAACTGAGGTGGGTTCCTCGAGATTAGCCCCATCGAAGGTGATCCCGGAATCATGTCGTAAATCTATAGCAGTCCACCCAATACCTGGAAATATGCACCCGAACTACCATCACGGCCGCAGAGAAGCACGCGCAAAAACGCTGAATAAGATTTACCCCCGAGTACCGACGATGACGCACACCGACGCAGCCCATTACAATGGCAAAAGAGCCATGGTGGCCGGGATGATGGACGTGTGCAAACACTTGACCAGTGCTTCCATTCTCAGAGCAACGGTAAAGAAACAGAAGACCTTGCCTTAACTCTAGTGGTCACACAGACCAAATCCACGACTGTTGTTACCGACTCGCAAGAGGCATGCCGTAGCTTATTGTCGGGATGGGTGGCACCCGTCCTAGAAAGCGAGACGCAAGACAGGAAGGCCTCATTTGTGTGGACACCGGCCCATGCCTCCATGAGTGGCAAGGAGCACGTCAATCTCACGGCCCCAGACTCATGTCGCCCTCCAGGCCGCGGAGGAGACACCGGAACCCACGCCACTCACAACCTTCCAAGAAATTACACAATACTACAGGACACTACTACAGAAGAACATTTCCGGCGCCGCACCCAGAGCTCACAAAGAACCAAGAAACACAATTGAGACTAATAGAGACAACATGTTTCCCCGTCCAGTCCGGATGCATTTGTTATTCCTCACACAATTCGACGCGCAATGTAAATTTTGCATTCAACCGGACACTCTACGACACATAATGTGTGAGTGCGACAATAATTCAGACTCTCCCCCCGCCCCCCCCCCCCCCCCGTTTTCCTTCCCCTTCTCCTGAGCAGTGAGAGATACTGCTGCCAAGCTCCCTCCTTCAAGGTCAACTTCTGCTGGTCGAGAGGGCCACTCGAGCCGTGACGCCACATGCTTGCGTGTAATTGGAACCAAACCACCCAAACATATCTCTAAAAGAAGTTGTCGTCTCGGAACAAATCCTATCAGTGGCCCAAAAACGTTCAGCGGGGTTGATTTTTCATGCGGTCTCACATGAACGGCTACGTGCGCAAAAATATCCGAAAAAAGGCCCTGGCAGCCAATCCTGCGAGGCCGCATGAGAAGTGAACCCAACTGGAAGTTTCTCCCGCATCCATAGGATTTGCCCCGGCACTTTGCACTTGCTGCTCCTGTTTTCTTTCACAAACGTCCTAATCGGCTGGAGCTGCTGGCGGCTTTTTTGGCACTTTTTATCATGATAGCTTTCGCGTGTGATACGACCTTTATCCTTACACTATTTATATATGTACATTAGAAGACTGAACTCTAACATTCTTCATTATTCATTTTTTTCCTCTTCACATAAAACCCGTGATAGCTATCGTGTTCTTTGTATTTTAACTCTCATGTTTCTGGGTGTGTCCACAAAGTGCTCTGTCGGAACTTTTTGATTGTGTGCGCACGTGTGATTTTGTTTTTCTGCGTCCCGATTGTCTGAGGAGCGAAAAACTTCTCTACTTGTAACGTGTGTGCTGATAATTACACGAAAGTGATATTTAAAGTGTCTGTACAGCTATACCTGCATTACGCGTAATTTATATTTCCCGCTTATGTCAGAGTACTTTTCCTATTGGACCTTGCACTAGCCTCTGGCTATCGGTTCAACCAGCGTTTGCAAACTTCGTTCGACAAATGGTAATAAACCTTCATACAACCGATAAGTCAACACTCGAACGAAGACGTATTCAATTTATTACAGACAAGCACTTAGAAGAATTCAAGATCAACGAAGGGGTCCCACTCAGTGAACGAGAGGCCTTGAAGCGGGACTACACAAAGTGTCTCCGAGCCAAAGTGCAAGAGACGCCGTCCGGCTGTGAACTCACCGTGGGAATGTACAGAGTCCTCGCCACGCTGCGCTGAGAGAAGAGTGTAGCTACGATTGGCAGCTTTTGTAGCGGCTACACAATATAAACATCGGTATTGAATATCGTTGCGAACACCTTTGAAGGACATGCTGGCCGTGGCCAACTATAATGAAGTCACAGATGTGACTTTATATTAGGTACAACAACGTAACTATACGCAAGAATTAGCATTTTCCCGCAGCTCCTAGTGCCCATTGATGCGGGGCTTCTCTAACAAAATACCAATAAAAGACACGAAAACATAGCTGTATACGTGCGTGCGTCATGGGCACCCACTCTGCGTGACACAAACACACGAACAAAACAGCGCTGCAATACACCTGCTCACCGACGAAGCCCTCTTGTGAAAAAAGGGAACAGCACGAGAATAGCACCGCATGAAAATAGCTGTGCTATGCATAAGGAGCGGTTATTTCCCGTTTTTGGGAATCTTTCCTAAAAACAAAATTTAGGAATGGAAACCTTTCGGGAATGTTTGAAATAGTTTGTGCACATTGCTTTTCAGTCTGTCATCTGTGAGAAAAGATAAATTTCGTCACATTCATGGGGAAAGAAGGGTAAAACTGGGCGCTCAAAACTTTTGTTACATTTCACTTTGTAGAATTCGCTCAAGATAAAGAACACTGCAATTTTCGGTTCTCGCCAGATGGTTTGTGAAGACAATTTTGTTTCAGTTTGCCATTTATTTATTGCTTAGCAGCCGAATTTTCCGGGAGGGTTTTATAAGGCCTACATGATTTTACTATACGAAAAAAAGTTACCTCGGAGCTAACCTATATGCTTGCAGTTTCCTGTGGCAACCCTTGAGCATTCCGACAATTCCCGATCGTCACTAGCCCCATCACAAGAGCCTTCTTCAATTTTGAAGAACGTAAAAACCTTTCAGAAATTTCTTCATACCAACTTTTCCCGAAATCTTTACTTCATTCGTGTTCAATGGGCACTGTCTGAACGAAAATGTTTCTATTCCCCGGGACCTCCTTGTTGGAGGCTAGAACAAGACATTAATTGAAGTTAATTGCCTTCATTCTATCAAAAATGACTACTCCGGCTCGTAATCGATGACGTATAGGAGTTCGCATACGGTGCTTTTTTTTTTTGAAAACGACCGCTTTCAATGTCACGCAGCGTTGTTAACACAACCAAGTCTGGGGCTCACCTTTGGTAAGTTGCTCACTGCCTCCAACGCAAATGCTATACGTATCCCTACAGGTGACTAGGTCCTTACAGAATATCCCGTAAATGCACGCAATCACACGATCAACCAACCCGTCTCCCCTCACCCACGCACATATGATGGTAGGTGCGCGGAAGAGTAACACAATCTCGCGCAGCTTTGTCACGAAGAAATAACACCAGGGGTCAGCAGCTCGTAATGGCGTGGTTAGCGAAGATAGAGAGTGATGGGTTAGGAGAACAATCGCCGATATAACTTTCACTTTAATGAGGGTTGTGTATTCTCTGATGGCCAACTGATGACCGGCCAGCGTTTTAAACACCGAGCACGAGCATAGGGATGTTTGTTCCTGCCGAAAGTGGCACCAAATCATAAGGATAGGTAAATGGAAGCTCAGCTTCTAATCCGGTTCCAAAAGATCCGTTTTCTTTAGTCGTGACCAGTGACAGAGAAATACAACTACGAAAAGACGGTGAACTAAACGGCGCTAAGAGGCACTTCTTTTTTCACCATCGGAGGGGAGGAAGAGGTTAAGCAACGACAACCAATTTAGCGCGAAACCGGATCCATAGGCAAATACGAAAATATTACCATTGAATGACTCTGGTATTACCGATGCACGTCTAGGTTAAAAAAAAGTGGCCGCGTAGTATCTCCATTGCAAATGTCGTCGAGAGACAACGGTCGTCTGCTTTCCCCGGCCGAAAAACGGTCTCCCTTCCGTTTCCCGCTCACCTCTAGTACTCCTCCGCGTTTCTGCTAATTTTTAATTTAACCCGTTTTACTGCTCCGTGCTGGGAGCCTCTACGCCAGCGCCGCTGTGCTGTGGAGACGCGGGTGAATCGAGGCACCCTACTTGACTCACTGACTGAACCCACTTTATTGAGAAAAAGGAAAAGTATGGGCTAGGGGATAGAATGCAGAGTAACTCATGGATGGAACCTAAGGTCCAGCGCCCGACAGGCGAGTGCGCCGGTTTTCGCTCTCTCCAAGAGAAGCAGGTTGAATTCATCCTGTAGAGAGGGGCTTTCCAGGGCCTCCTGATATGTATCCAGTGGGGTAGGCTACGTTGAGGTGTTGCTGGTGCCTGTTCTCCATATGATTGGGAAAGCCCACGTGGCGTTCAACAGCGTGGCTGTCTCGCCGCATTTCTTATAGTATTCGTCAGTCTCATTGTTGCTGTCACAAGTGTTGCACGCGCCATCTGTTAAAAGCTTCCGTTACTCTGGCCGTTTGATTTATTAGAAGGCCGCTAGGGGTTCCGCGGTCGACCACTTTCGTATTTTTCTGGGTGCACTTTTCAATAAGTCAATAATCCATGTATTGTTATTTAAGCAATAGTGAAAATATCACTTATGCATTGATTTTACGCCTCAGATATGCGTAATATTTTGTTCTAGCTCAAAAATGTTGACAAGTATGAACATTGCCACTGGACATGTGTTTAGAATGGCTGTGGGTATATAAGCGTTTCGTTCAATCCCTGAATTAACTTTGGCCGGGCGAATGAATCGAGGTACAGGCAGAGGCTTAACTTTTCTGTCTGACACGGGATTAATCGATGTTCTTTACCCTTATAATCCTCAGCTTTTTTCTCCTAGTGCTGTAAATTTTTTCTACGTTCCGAACTGATTTTATTTTCTTCTCCCTCTTATTCATTGTTGCTGCGCACGTCTTCCCCTTTTCTTTTCTTTTTTCACCTCACCATGTTCACTCCCATCTGAAATAGCAAGCCCCGCCGTTTGTGAGGCTAACCTTTCAGTATTCATTAACGTTCTCTCTCTCTCTCTCTCTCTTTCTCTCCGCGTTAAAGTAGCCACAGATATCGTCTTTAAAAAGCATTGGCCTATAACGCGTTGGTTTTTAGAATGGGTGCTCAATGGTGTGAAAGGGGACAGACTATGGATAAATATCCCTCACCTACCCCTTTTGTTATAGCTCACTCGTACTTATTTACAGCTGTGCTCGGAATAAGATGTAGAAAGATTAAGGGCATCAGCCAGTTTAACTATACGATGTACACGCTGTTGGAGGAAAGCACGGCGTACACGACTACAGCGCGAATGTACATATCAGTAGTATAGCCAGTCAACAACTACAAAAAAAGAGTCGAGATTCACCTTACACTCGAAGAGGCCTAGTGAATCTCGCCAATACTGCTCCTCATCCTAAACTCTGTTTCATTTGTCATCCCAATTTTTCCTCTCCCCCGAGCCGACGTGCTACAACCAGTACCTATATTTGTCAGAGAGAGAACCGTGCATACATTTGGTACTCTCTGGTGTCCCCCCCTTTCCCCCCTCGCAGCGAAAGTGTGAGCCTACGAGCTTGGCCGGCGTCTTCCCACTTCGAGGCAGAGGGGAGAGATCAGAGAGGAAGGGCGATCAGGGAATATTATGGAGATGGGTGTTACGGTAATAGGATTTGCTCCTCGCTCCAGGGGGAGGACAGGAGGAGCTATTCCTTCAATTTGCATAGAGGGAGCACGCTGCTGGCATGGGAGGTGACTACTAAACTGACGGTCTTGCGGTTCCCTCGCACTACCAGAACACTGGAAGCTCGCAAGGAGATTTGTTGGGGCATTCGTCGCCTTTGTAGAAGAAAAACAAGATGGAACCCTTCAGAACAAATTTTCCGACTTCAGCGCCGCTCTTGATCAGATAGGTAACTGTGAAGGAATCTGTTTTTCAGTAGAAGTTGGTCTGTAAAGCAATATTTAGGTTATCATCTCGCGTACAAGTGTCATCTCCAAAAAAAGTCGGCATGGTTTTGCATTTCAACTCTCGGAGATAGCAACATTACTCTATTAGTGGAAGAGGCCTCCTGAAGGCCCCGCGAAGCCCCAAGAACGGGAAGGCGGCAAACATCCAAGTGCGCACGGGCGACGGGTCGGCCATACCCGAGGTAGAGACCATCAGAGTCCTCGGACTACACATCCACGAACACCGACGCAACGCTCACACCGTCAAGCTACTGCAAATCAAAGCAAGCCGAGCACTCGGCCTCGTCAAGAAGATTGCCAACAGGCACGCCGGCATGAAGGAGCGCAGCACGCTGAGGCTGGTCCAGTCGTTCGTCATAAGCCACCTGGCGTACGTGGCCGCCTTTCACAACTGGACCACGGCCGAACGCAATAAGCTCGACGCTCTCATACGCCGGGCATACAAAGCTGCGCTGGGCTTATACACCCACACAAATACACAGAACATGCTCGACTTAGGCTTGCACAACACGCTGAGCGAGATCATAGAGGCGCAAGCAACGGCGCAGATAGCCAGACTGGAAACGACGCGCACGGGCAGGGCCATCCTTGTCGCGGTAGGACACGAAAGGAGGCTGCGGGAGAGCAAGAGGCGGCTGCCGCTGGAGCGCGAGGCCCGCGACAGCATCCGCGTCGCACCGATCCCACGGCACATGGATCCAACAGAGAACCATGAGCGTCGCCTGGCCAGGGCTCGCACCCTGGCAGAGACGTACGATGACGACGCCGGCGCCATGTACGTCGACGTGGCCCGATACCCCGATAACCGCCGACATGCCTACATGGCGGCGGTCGTGCAAGCAACCACCGGCAGAGTCGTCGCGGCGTGCAGTGTGCGTGTCGAGACGGCCACGGAGGCGGAGGAAACGGCCATAGCGCTGGCGGCAACCGCCAGAGGATGCACGACGGTGCTAAGTGACTCGAGGGAGGCAATCGCCAATTTGGCAAAGAACCAAGTGTGTGTGAACGCAGTGAGGGTGTGCGGAGCCCTGGACTCGCGGACGCCGATAACCTTGCGATGGTTCCCGGCCCACATGGGCAGCGTGGGACCCGTTCGCAACCGCAACGAGGACGCGGACAGGGCGGCGAGGACGCTAACCGGATGCCCCGTCGGCCGGCGCGCCGCGTCACCTCGTGCGGCCAAAGAAAACAACGACGCCAGAGACGACAACGACAACGCAGAAGACGAGGGGGTGGAAGAACAGGAGCCCGCCCCGATTACAACGTATGGAGGGGTCCTGGAATGGCAGAGGGAGCAACGTAAACGCTACCCTGCGCCGCACCCGGACCTCCCCCGGCAGGAGGCGGCGCTCCTCCGACAACTCCAAGTGGGAGCGACGTGGACCCCGGTGTGGGCCGTGCATGTCACGCCCGAACGATACATCACGGACCAGTGTGCGGTGTGCGGGGCCGCGAGGGCGACCATGACCCCCATGATGTGGGAGTGCAACGACGCGGAAGCGGGAACGAACATACTACCGCCCCATCTCGCGCGTGCGGTGCGCAAGACGGACAAGGACGCACAGAAAGCCGCCGCGCAGTTTGCGCTGGCGGCGATCACACGCCAGCAGTCGCGGCCGGCACCCCCCTCCTAGCGAGGGAGTGAGAGCCACCGTGACCTTTTAGCCGGCGAGTAAAGATGTTGTTCCCCCCCCCCCCTCCGCCTCCGCGACCATTCGCTACGAGCACCGGCTTGTTTTCTTCAGTACAATGTCATAAACGTGCTTGATATTGCTGGTCCCTCCTTGTGGATCGAAAACGCATCCTCCGTCTTTGACACACCGCTCTCGGCTAGTCGGTTCCGGTAGTCGTCCGTTAAAGACACCCCTCAAAATTCCTGTGGGGCATCGAGAACAATACCAAAATAGCTAGATTTCTGATAAATACGTCTCCAAGTATGTCACTTGTGACAGAGACCACGCTTCTTTATTTTTATATGAAGCTGTACCCCAGAAAAAAAGCATTTAAGTGAAGGCGAGGCTCACGATTGGGGGAGCAAAGAAAAAAAAACGAGATTCGAATTTGACCACATGTCAGTATATCTGTGAATACCTCTAAGCTTTATTTTTGATTTTACAGTCGAAGTTATCTAAAATTTAGAAAAAACTGCAAGAGAACTCGTATCTCTCGAAATAAGGGTTTCAATTGCTTGGTGGCCTGCGCAAATTACAACTAGTTTGTTCCTTAGGACTGTGCATGGAAGGAACCCTCACCAAGACACATTCGACAAAAAAGAACGAAAATATGCACGAAACCCAAACAATTTCTGTTTTGCGCTGTGAATTAATTTCTTGCCGCGCAAGAAATATGCCGACCTTTGCACTATATTTGAGTGGTAAGCGTTGCTAATCTCTGTAATTCATGGTAATCGACTGATGTTAGCGTTTAGCGCGCGGTCGCAACGCAGGCGATGCGGTGCGCCGTAGTGGAGGGCTCCGGATTAATTTTGACCAACCGGGGATCTTCAACGTGCGCCGAAATCTAGTACACATGGGCGTTTTTGCTTTTCGCCCCCATCAAAAAAGCGGCCGTCGCGGCCGGGATTCGAACCCGCGTCCTTGCGCTCAGCAGCGCAACGCCTTAGCTACTGAGCCACCCGGGCTTTTTTTTTATTGGCTGCTTTGACATTTCTACAGTACATCACACATCATGTCATATTGCAATGATCCGTCAACCCTGTTTGGCTGACTCAGTGGCTTTAAAACTTTCAAAGACACACTAAATCGTCAAGCATAGGCAACCACTCAGAGAGTTCATCCTCTGCACGAAACACTTCCCGTATATACTGCACGCTTTCAATGAAATTTACCCCGACAGGCCGGTCACTTATATCCGCATTCCTCACCGCCATTCTCGTCCTCAATATACTATGAAGACTGAGGAGCATGATGAAATCGTACGGCACACCGCCCTCATTTTTCACGGGTAGGAACCGAATTCCGTGCGGTGTTATGGGTAAGTCTTTCTTAACCGTACGTTGGAGGCAGTCTCGGTGGAACACTGTATCCCAACAGTCGATAAAGACGTGATTAACCGTTCACGGCTTTTTGCACAGACTGCAGTCTGTTGTCCACGGCACAAAAATGCCTCTTTCTACTAACCACGTATTTACGGGAAGGGTTTCGCTGTGCAGTTTTTTTTTAAAAGGACTTCATTGCATGTTTCACATGCATGCATTTCACCCTCCTTAAAACATCAAGCACAGTGCATGTACAGTATAGGGACCTATAAAGTGGCACGGGTAAACAAACATCCACTAAATCTTTGTACAGGCGCTTCCTCGAAACACTACACAGGTAGTCGAAAGAAAACCGTACCTTCAAGTATTCAACAGGCAGAGCGGACTCTCGCCAAAATCCTTTAACCCCCCGCAAACAATATCACTTAAGTACATTTTCGTTTCTCATCTCAAGATCAGGTTAGGAGAAAGTTCTTTCGCTGTATACGTCATTTAAAAATAGTGCACTCTCCGAATGTGCTCAACAATGTTTGGTTCAATAAGTTGCAAAACACCATAAGGGAAATCATGGAACTGCGCGCAAACGTTTTTTTCTGATACCAGAACTCATGATAGTTCAATCCCTTGCTGCCAGAAGGCACTTTCAAAAGTTGACCATCCTAACGTTCAATAAATAAATAACCGATTTTATATTTAGTGGCTGAACGACTTTTTGCGTAATATTGACCTGCGCCTGACGTTTTATGCTCCAGTGGCAATTTTGAAACTGGAACTAGCCATTCTCTTATCTCTTAGCCTGCTAGTCTTCTTTAAGGTCATCTACTTGTCTTTTTGTAGTACTGCTTTTTTTTAACGCGATAGCGTTATTAGGCCCATTTTGCGATTCCCCCGTGGCTCCTAGCCGTCCGCTATCAGCCGTGCTCATCTTGCGGCCACTAAAATTGTCACCTTGCGTCCACCGCTGCCGCCCAGAAGCTATGACTGAGGCAGCAAGATTCGAGGGCTCCGCTGAACCTGTAGTGTGGCGTAACGGCAACAGCAGTTTGGAAAGGCGGGTAGTGATACAACGTCGGATACCAAAGAAAGGACGCGTTCTTACCAGGAGCCGCGCCTGCGTGGTGAAGTTTGTTCTATCACCAGTCGGTGGTAGCATGCTCGGCAGACACGGTCTCCAGCCGCGCCCGCAACTTAAGTCATCACACGAAAGCAAATTTCCATGAGAAGACAAAAAACATAAACTTCCGGAAATTTATGCCACGAGGCTACTCATGGGCTACGAGGCAAGTCGTAGAGGAAGCCTCCGGAAGAACTTTAAGCACTTTAGGATACTTAACATGCGCCGAAATCTCGACACACTGGCGTTTTTGTTTTTTGCTTCCATCAGAAAGACGACCGCCGCGGCCGGGAAGTGAAACAGCGGCCTTGGGCTCAGCAGCGCAACGCCTTACCCACTGAGCCACAGCGGTCTATTTTCCATCGGGACTTATGCCGGCACCAACAATGGGTGACCTAACTAAAACAGGGGGCAAAGGATTAACTCCGGTCTCTCAAAAATCAAGGGATGCATAGATTATAAGCCGAAAATAGCTAAAATCAAACCCACTATATAGCGTCTAATCACATAGGTTATCAGAATACTTGTCAGCGCTTCCACTGTTTTGTCTCCGCTGAAAGCTCGGTTTGGTAGACAGATGGCGCCACGGCGGCCAAGTTAAAAATCACCCTAAAGATATGTACGAATATCCTTCTGGAGTACAGCCACGTAAGAATGCTCAGCGGGGCTCTAGACAAGCGGGTAGTTCCAAACTCACAATTGCCAAAAACAGAAAATTTTTAACCAATTATTGCTCACAAGGCAAACGTCCAGTTCGTAAAACAAATAAAGTTAAAGAAACACCATCATTAGAACAGCATATAAGGCAGTTCTCAACCTCACCATTTCGACCATGAGACGAACTAACAAAGGGTGGACCACCCTTTGTTTGTTCGTCTTATGAACATGAACATGAACAGAATGAACATGCATACACGGGTCTAGACGAAGGGGGCGGCCATTTACTCGATGGAAGGATAAAACTGCATTCGTAGCAAATAATGGAGTCGGGTGAATGTCAGTAGCAGAGGCCTACACACTGCATTCGTCCTAAATAGGATGCAAAAACAAAATCGGCTAATCCTAATCTGTCTTGTGGCATTTCAAACTAAACATACCGGAACGTGAGATCGTGAAATTACAACAGAACAAAGTTCGTTACGCAAAACGGGCCTGCTTTCTTATTTACTTGAAGGAGGCTGTGGCCATCGCCTGCTGGCTTTCCACAATCTGAGCCGAATGAAGTTTTCCAGTGTCCATGCAATAAAGGGCCTCTTCTACTTCTGCGGTTTTCCAAGGTACTAAAAAGTGATTGTTTTGTACCACGTTTTTTTTGCTTTAGATATGGTAGCTGTCGAGTTTTGCGCCTCACCCGCCGCGGTGGCTCAGTGGCTAAGGTGTTGCGCTGCTGAGCACGAGGTTGCGGGTTCGATTCCCAGCCGCGGCGGCCGCTTTTCTGATGGAGGCGAAAAGCAAAAACGCCCGTGTGTACGAGATTTCGGCGCACGTTAAAGATCCCCAGGTGGTCAAAATTAATCCGGAGCCCTCCACTACGGCGCGCCTCATCGCCTTCGTTGCGTCGGCGCGTTAAACCCTACAATCAATCAATCAGTTTTGCGCCTCGCGGTAACCAAACATTTCTTCTTTATAGCCGATATCACGCGGCTCTCGAGGTTTTATTATCGTTGAATAGGTGTCATTGAAATGAAGCGTCACCAAACAAACTTCGTAATTAGTTCGTTATATCCGATAATTGGCTATATCAGTGTTCGCTATAACGAGGTCCGACTGCATTGATATATTGATTTATTGTGTTAGTGTTTCTATGGTAATAGTGTGAGCAAAAGCTGCAGCTATTAGGTACACTTTGTACTCGGCTTAAGGCCACAATGCCGGGCTTGTGTCCCAAAACTACGCATCACACCTTCAGCCAACGCTTCAAACTCAGATATAATTTTTTTTGCATGTAGACCACTCAAACAGTAAAATAGATATCTGAAATCGGAGTCGTGCCGCCGGCATTTGCTGTAAATTCCTAACAAGTGTTTGGGAAACCACGGGATATCGTTCCTCATTGGTGAACCAAAAAGCCGCTTCAAACACGCCTTACACAGGCGGTGCTTTTGAAACCTCCCCACTGGCTCATTTTTTAGTCTTCTCAAACTCACTCTCTCTCTCTCTCATTCCCTCTCTCTCGGAGCTCCACCATTTTAGGGATGAACCTGCTTCCGGCTAGAAGGGCCCCCCAGCCCCGGAGCAGTGGAGCCTCGTTTCGTTCTGTCAACAAAGGAGCCGCATGCACACCCTCCAACCACCCAACCTGCGACGTGCTGCGCTTTCCGTTCAGGGCAAATAGGATTTGCAGGGGATTAAAGGATTATCGGTTGTGTCCCGGCTAATCTTCACCACATGCAGTGGTTGGCCGGGCGCCATAGTAACACGATATACCGCTGAAATGTAGAAAAAAATTCAAGCAGAGAGGACAGAAACATTTCCGACAAATGCAATAATGGACCCACCGGGCCTCCCCTACTCGGATCCCTTCCGCTTCTGTGTTCGCTTGGCGGCTTAGTTGATCCCGCCTCAGGTCATTCTGTTCGCGTGCACTAAGCAGTCTTTTCACGCCGCCACCCACGTTGCGGTCTTTATTTTCTCCACACGGACCGGCCCTCCCAAGAGGAACCGCAACCGCGCGAGCTCCTTTTCACCCGTTTTAAAAGAGAGCACAAAAAGGCATGTTTTACACACAACCTAGCAAAGGCCTGCGTGGGGATGCAGCAAAAGGGTTCTGTTCTTCCACAAGGAGTGGAAAGGGCACAGCGCTGGGAGACCAGAGACCATGGCACAGTCTGTCGCTGACGTATTGAAATCTGAGAGAATTGTGCGGCAGTAGTCGACGCTATCCCTTCGTGTAGACTGGTCGAGCTGTGCGGACATCGGAACTGGTCGTCCCTCGCCTTTTTGCGGCCCCGTACGGCATCTGTTCGTGACATCGAAGCGACCTGACGGCCCGCACAAGTCCACGCCACCACACACGTGTAAGTCACACTGAGGCGACAGCCTAGATTTCGTTTTTCTAGACTTGTTTATTTCTGCGAATGCTGTTCATTTATGTTTTGGTGCTTTTAGATCAGCCATTGTTCGTACTCATTCGTAGGTGAGTATAGCGGGAAAAGAGCCTCTGGTACAGCGGGATGGAATGAGGCGCAATGGTCGGTTGTCGCCTTTATTATGCTTGCCGAATGATCACGTTTTCGGAATCGCTGCGGGAACGGCAATGTTATTACTAGAAATATTTTCAAAGCCAGGTATTGGTGTAATCTTTTGTTTTCTTGATGCAATAGCGGTCAACTGTTTGAAGTCAAGACTAAGAGAAGCCCAAGAACGGCCTATTCAAAATACTGCTTGGCTTTTTGCGGCTCCATCGAGCGTTCGTGACCACGGCATTAGCTGACTTTTATAGATTGTAAAAAAACTATACGCTATTAAACCTTCATTATATAGCTGGGGTTTGCATCGGTACAAGATTCGAACAGGTACGCACCAGGGACATCCGGTATTGTGTGTATGTTTTGTTACCGTCCTCTCCTTTTTCCTGATAAAGCAGAAACCTTCGTTTTCCGCGAAAATAACTAGAATTGACACAATCTTCTATGGTTCATGCATTGTATAAAACCACTTTTTCCAAGTGTGCCGCAAGAAAGCCCGTGTGTCTATTCAGGGAAACGTCTTTTTAAAACCTAGAACACTCGACATTCTACTTCCAAGCCGCCTAGGGCTACACTCGTAGTTCACGGTGACGTTCTGTCTGACTGATTAAATCGATATATGGTGTGAATGATCTGTATTGAGTGCACCCGGTATTTTCTAAGCGGTATGAGAACATTGGGACATGGACCACAACAATATATAAGGGGAATGCCTAAAGCTTTATAAAAATGCCAAGTCAAAAGCCTAAAGGGACTTTTTATTGATCTGCTCTTGAACTTTTCTGCCTGGGACGTCGGGCGGCTGCCGCAGCTTCAATCCTACACGCTTTCTCCAGAAAGCGGTTACGACAAGCGACATTTTCAGTTTCTCTAACCACTTCGCCACAACAAAATTTCTCGGTCGATTTATTGCGCATTCACTTAGAATGATGTCTAATGAAGGTGTGAGCCCACGCCGTGAAGTATACAAGGCGCGTGCAAAATGTTTTAAGGTACGTCGCCCTTGGTCACAACCACACCTCCGGCGGTGCTGCTTCGTTTTCCCGGCGCATGCTCTAATTATCTGTGCAATTATGTGTACCCTACAACAATTTTCTGCCCTTCAAGCGTTGCAATAAACTTAGAGATCTAAGGCTTCTGCCATAAAAAATATTAGTGGTTCATTAGAACGTTCAGGGTAGTCCATTAGAACGTTTTCTTCGTGTCCTCTGTGTAACTTAAGACCAGATAGATATACATTGTGCCCTAACTGACGTTTTGATTTCCCTTTGCCAACTCCAAGCGTGATATGGACAGGGGAGCCTTAAACCTGTTTTGCGGCGGTGCCTGTGTTTTTTGTGTGTGGTGTGGGTCGTGTAGATTTTCGTTAAAATTTTGTGTCTAAGATAACACTTTTGGCATAAACAAACCTACAACTGGCAAAAACCATTATTAAAGAAAACAGCGCACAACGCGTGCTGCAGTCCTCATTCTGCATGTCACTGTTAAGAATCATTGAGAGCAACTGCATGCAACGAATAACTTCTCTCGGGTTCCGTTCGATATCAAGAGAACGCTTGGTGAATCGGTGAGAAAAAAAGCGGCGAAGTAGAATAGAAAATTCACGGAAACTCTAGATTTCCGCCAGCGGTTGCAAGCATGGTGACATGATGAAAAGCGTGGACACAAAGTGCTCCCCACAATGACGTCAGCCCTCAAGTTGAGCACACGTATTTGAAGATATCTACAACGGACCCTTCCAGAATGTGACCGTAATAGACATCCTACCTTTCAGCAGTAGGTTGCCGTGACAGCTGTCAGGTGGGGAGAATGGGAAGGTGGCACAGCAGGGCATACCACTTCTGAATAAATGCGAGTTAACAAAAGCCGATACGGAGCCCTTCCAGAGCTTTCAAGAACCAACAATTCCAGAAGCCTAATCGAGTCTCTTAGCCGACCACGGACGGCTGAAGCTACAAAGCAGCTACGTGGAAATAGATACCCGTGTGGGACGCAGCGGGCCGAAGATGTGAAGAGGCTGTGTCATCCCTCAACGTCTGCGGAACAGTCTTGTGTGGGCGTACTCAAGCGCCGTCATGCAAACATGCTTAGGGGCGACCACAGCGGCTGTGTTTGCGATTGCATTTGCGTCAAGTAGACTGCACAGAGGAGCCCCTGTACTCAAGTGCTCAGGCGTTCAGGCAGATTGGATGGGGAAAAGGTGGGAACGTTGGGAGGAAAAGGACGCGGGAAGCTTGTGTGAATGAAGGAGAAAACGTCAGCACATGGACAAAAAAAAAAACGAAATTTGGAACTCTCTTATTGGGCTAGGAGGAGCACCGGAGTACACATAACAGCCTCTCGTCAACGCTAGAGGGTACGTGTACTGAGCTGCAGACGCGAGAATGGGCCGTGCCGTGTCAGCCACTTCGTCGTCTGCTCCGCCCAGTGGTGAATGTCACCGCTACCCATTGTGCTCAGATCCGTCGTGCTCATCGACTAGACGAATTTCTTTTGTTTAAGCTGCAAAAACTATTTGGCGGTGATGTGGCCGGCCAAACATTTTCATTTAGGAGCGTGGTTGGACTGCTACGGAAGCCCTCAGCGGTGAGTCTACACGTCTCTCATCAGTCTGCAAGGAATTTAAATATAATCTAGACAAGTTCCTAAACAAAAAATCTTTCTCCTCTCTTGAAAAGTCATGCTTAGAAGGGAATATGGTTCAGGGCCTTCTCAATTTTTTTAATAATTGAAAATCGTTTGTTTAACAATTACCTTCCTCTGGGCTTAAATAACCTGAGTTTTTCAACTAAAGCTTCAATTGTTACACACCGCCTGTGTGAACCAGCTCTTCTTGTCATTGATTTTTCTTTTTGCTTCGGACATCATGAACATATTATAACTTACCCAATCCGCTAAACGTTACCAGGGCACATATACGCCGGTTGCACTCCGTATTCAAGTGTGTAAACGTTATAAAAACAGTGCAGTAGATTGTAAAACAGTCATATTACCATTAAGTAACACTAGTACTATTCTTTATTTTAAAAAATGCATGCAGATTAACTAACCTGCCCCTCCAAGCCTCGAAACTTGATTGGCCTTCACCAGGCAGTCACAAAAGGAAGCAACATGAGCTCAAATAATTACTGCAAAAAAAAAAAAAAAACAAAAGAGAGAAACCAAAATAATTCTAAGTGAACGAAAGAAGTGGGCGAAAGAGAAAAAAAGGATAATAAAGTGTAAGTGAAAACAGGGCCAAATCTCTATAGAGATTACAATCAGAACAACGAGCCCCAGGGATGATGTTTCTCAACTACACGTTTAAGGTATATTCAGAGCAGGCAGAACAGGTTTGCTTATACGAAGAGTTAAACGCATTGTGTCAGCAAGACGCCTTAAATGTCAAAAGTGGGTGTTGGATTTTGATGTAGTATAGGCAGAGTGATCTTTTAAAGCTCTGAATGGTGGATGGCGAAAAAAACGTCAATGCACTAAATCTGCACCATACAGTAATTTGAATAAAAATGATCCCTGAAACGCGAGTAACCGTAAGCACCGAGTCTGTACGTGTACCTGGTGCTACGACCGTATACTTCACTATAATAAAGTGTTTAGCTCTCAGCAAGTATGTTCTTTTAAATTATTCCAGCATCAATTTTACGATTATATTTACAAACTCCATCAGCGTGTTTATAGACGTGCATAAGTCATCTGAACACTTTTATACCTCAAGTTGCCAGAAATTAATGTCGGGAAGTTCTAGTGTACGCCTGGCATCACAAAATGCACTGAGCGCACATTGGGGCAAAGTGATGGCACATGCCTTCTATATGGTTTCCCATGAAACTGAATATGCCTCTACATCCACGACACCATCACTACATCGCCTACGCCAATGCCGCACCGTAAAGAACCTAAATAGCCCCCGTCTCTGTGAAACATTGCGGCGTGCTTTATCCCCAACGGAACCGCAAAAGATTTTATTCGAACTTTTCTTTGTGAATCTTAATACCGCCTTCTTACAACCCCTCTAGAAGCCCGTGCCTCACACGTTTTTTCAAGACAAAATCATTAAAAAAAGTTTGTCACGAAGTGTGTGTTGCCAAATGTAGCGACATTGTCGCATAACTTCCTCAGTTTTGGCCGAGGTCAGACTAAGCTGCCACTCATAATTGCCACAAGAAAGGTACAAGCCTTTCTTTCAAATGTACACAATTTACATCTGTCAAAAATGTACTTCGCGGAACATCCCATTCCGCTCCTCATCTCCTCCAATTTTGGGAACAATAAACTTTATTCAGTTACTCACAACTTAAGTTTGTTACATACGGTGTTCCTCAAGGAATTGTGCTTCGTCCTTTTCTTTTTCTAATATATAATAATGACTTACACTATACTAGTAAACAGTAGAGTTGGGCTCTTCGTTAACGATTGCGTTATTTACCGTACACCATTGTAATAATTAACGTCAGCCTGTACAACCTGGCCTTGACTCTTAACTTGGTCATCCTCTACGTGGCTAATGACCCTGAATTCTTATAAAATTAGTTTATTTCAGTTTGCTAAAAAGGCTTCTTGCATTCTGATTTGATTTTATTTGTCTCAATTTCCAAATAGTAACTCAGTGGAACTTGCGACCACGTATAAATATATCGCCGTTAACTTTCAGTTTAACTTGTCATGGCGCTACCATATTATCGTTACTCTTGCGTCAGCAAACTGCTCACGCAAGTTCCTTAAATAGAGCACAACCAAATTATGCAAACTGGTTTATATCACTCTAGTCCGTCCTAAAATAGAGTACACATCAGCAATCTGGGATGCCGATCAAGACTGCATTATTAAAACATTGAAGCCCTGCAGCGCTGTGAGTTTTATTTTTTCAATTACTCACGTCACACAAGCGTAATTTCATTGACTAATTGGGCCAGACTGCAAGAGATAATGCGAAATCACTGGTTCATGGCTACTTCACGAGCTCTACCATCACGCATTCCTTCGCGTTGACTTCTTTAGACCACTTCCTGCCGCTCTTTCCACGCAGTGATCATCCATTCCAAATCGAACTCTTTGCTTGTCGGACAGCTAATTATGCAAGGTCATTCATACCGCGCACAACAACCGACGGAATGACTTGACATCAAACGTCCCAACGTACACCGATACAAATGCATTTCAGAAGCTACTAAACATAAATGTAAGTGCGTAAGGGCATCATGTCCCCTCCCTTTCTTTTTCTTTGCATTTTTATACTACAAAGTGTGACAAAATTATTGCTTGGGTATAGTGCAACATGCGTATTTTGTGGTTCCTGTTCCTAATTGTTGCTCTCATTTCCTTACGCTTTTTACGAGCATTTTGTTGTGCTGGTTCATTATATATAAGAATTAAAGGGTGCCTGAGATGGATTTCAAAGTGTTTTTGTTTGTGTCAGAAACCTACTCTATAGTTCTTGTAGAAACAAGTCCAAAAATAGTAAGCATATTCGCTCACGCTAACAAAAGTTATTACCCCGACGAGACAGAACTATTTGTTGGCTCGGCGGCTTGCGATGACGACATAGTCCGACCTCGTCCGAGGCGAAGCACTCATTTCATGGTTGGCCGCCGGAATGTCCGCGATTTTTGACGGCGGCGGTTGGGTTAGAGCGTCGTCGTTACCATGGTTACTTCAGCGAGTGGGTCGCACATGAGACGACGATGTCCTTTTTTTTTTTTTTTTAAGCTACGTTTTCAGTCTTTACGGACTTTGAGCAGGAGATACTGGTGATTGCGGAAGTCGACCTTGCATGCGGGAGAGTTTCCGTGAACGGTAACTTATTTTTACCGTCGCTACATACAGAGGCTAGAATTTCTACCGACTGTAGTAGCGAGCCCCCTGCGCCGGCGAAATGTACGCTCGCGTTTTGATTAGATTACCGGAAAGTTCCGAGTGAACGCCCTACCCCGAAACATCGCCCACCCCCTTTTACGGGTGAAATATTCAATTTAAAGACGCGCGCCCACCCCGTAAAATCCATGGCTTTAGCGCCGATGAGTGAACAAAACAAACCCGAATCATCTCTTCATGTGTAGATGCGGTCACTTATTCGTCCTTTCCGCGCTTGACCCGAAATTTCGCCCATCTCGTATTTTTCACTTGATATCACTGTACTTAAATTTGGGTGGGCGTTCTTCCGAAACTTTACGGCACAGCAAATGCGCTGTGCTCTGCGCTTCATGCAAGCAATCTTAGTTGATGTTGTTTACTACATTCTTGCTAAATGATGATCAGGAGCACAATAAATGACAATTTTTTTTAGAATGAGCGAGCACCCCTACTCCAGCTTCCCACGCTTACAATGGTTCAGATGCCTTTATGAACTAGCATAGCTCTTTTATGCTTTCAAAATCGTCTTGGGCAAGGTAATATAGGTAACTGCGGAATCATTACAATATATCTTACTCATTTTATATCGAAATATTTAGCGGTGGCGTGAATTCTGGTTAATGCAATACTTGGTCCTAATTCTTCCCACTAGATGGCGGCGTCAACGTCATGTTTTCGATTTTTTAAGCTCTACAGTAGAAGTATACGGCTCTTTTTAAAAAAATTATTGTATTGTGAGAGTTCAATCTAAGACGTCTAAGATTCAAGCCATTTCAAGCGTAAGCGAACAGTTCTGGGCAACAAACGTTTGTGTCATTTGCTTTGTGACAAATTCGCCAGATGTCGCTACTCGGCAGAGCCGGTAAGCCGGAATGCAGAAACCGCAGAGTGAAATCCTTTCCTTTTCAGCGGCAAACGGCTACTCTTGGTTCAGTTGACACGGTAAACGGTAAAGCGCGCTAAGGACACTAGGCAACAGGTTCATTCAGTAGGTCGGTGCACCAAACCACACTTTCCTGCGATCATGACTTGATGGGAAGCAATGAAATGAAACTCTTTGGCAGTTGTCGTTACGGGATGAGCATGCTCTTGCCCTTGTCGCGACCGCCGCAGAGAATCAGCTGCGACAGCGTTTGGGCTTGAACTGATTTATTCAGCCCGCGTGAGCGCACTTGAGCGTGCGCCCCGTGATCACGAGCAGTGCCCGGCGTCGTCCAAGCGCTGCGTGCGGAGCTCCTCCTTCGTCGTCGGCGCGGCGCTCCCTTGGCGCGCCGTTCGTTACCACCTCTGAAACAACGTCGAGGCTACGCTCGAAACACAGATGGTGCAAAGAATCCTTTCGGGTACAGCGTCCAAGAAAGTAAATGCAAAGAAAACGATGATACTCCACCAGACACGGAGCGCCAGACACGGAGCGCTAAGCGATCATGCTGGCTGCAAGCGTCGTTGCTCCTGCGCTCACTGTATCCTTCCGCCGAGAACGGAGGAGCGTCATGCCCGGTTTGGCCCGGTGTGTAAGTGCTCTACACTCCGGTATAAAACAAATATGTGTGACTGTGTAAAAGCACCCACACACAAAAGATGTTTTTTGTAGCTTTCTGATGTTTTTACGCTCGTAAAAAATTGATTAAATCAAGAGCGCACAAACACGTCACGATTAGTTCAAGAAATAGCCGTTGCGCTCCGATACCATCGACCCCCCAAAAACCCCCATCTCAGGGGCCCTTTAAGTCCGCGTTTGTTTAAACCAGATTACCTTCTTTTTTCTGTATCGTTGACTCATATTTGTTTTTGTACATTTCTGATTATTATTAGCCACACGGCAATTATATTAGGCCTTGAAATTTATTTTTAATTATTACAGTTTTTTTCAGTTTCTGCTTTTGTTCGACTATTTATTATTTCTTATATTTGTATGTGTTACTGCTGTCCCTATGTAATACCCTTCTGCGAGAGGTGCTTTAAGATATTCTGAATACAAAATCAGCCTTACACGTACGCCTTTGCATGCGACGCTTGCGTGCATACGAATTGCGTGCATAACATGTCGTCCCATTCAGTATTCTTCCTCCATTCCTCCTCAAGCGGTGAACAAATTGAATATTTTTTTTGCTTCACTCTGTTGATTAGATTTGCTCTATTTTTCTTTACGCTTCCAGGATGCCCATAGCAAAGAGTATTTATAACGATCCAAACAGCATCAATCACGACACGAACACCTAAAAGCATGTTTGTGCCGCCTGCAGGCGAGGTATGTTCTCAGACGCAGCCACTGCTTCCTGCTGCTGGCCCCTACCACACCCGAATCCGCCATCCATGCGGCGCTTGGTGGATCCTGCGTCGACTCCGGCCTGCATCGGCGCTGGCTGGGTTCCACGTGGGTTTCCTATTCACGCTACCAGAACTTTGGCAGCCACTGCAGCACTAGGAAGCTGCTTGAATCCAGCATTCTGCTTGGAAATTTCTGACGCCGGCAGCCCCAGTTCATGGCCTGACGGCTCTACTTCAGGTAAGAGCTAGGCAGTGGATCACAAATAATATAAAACTGTCTCTGTTTTAGAAAAGATAGTCTTTCTTTGACCACTTCAACCCAAAAATTTTGGCCTGTCTCTCTGCCTCTGACTCTTCCGATTCAGCCCTTCAGCCAAAACTTAATAGAATTCTTTAACGAGAAGTTTTTACAGGAAAACTATTTCCAAACCATTAAGTCTGCTGCCATACCTCATACCTGTCAACAGTGTTAAGCATGAACAAAAAATTAAGCGTATTTGTGGAAGTGCATCAGTACATAACCGGTTCTGGCAGACAGAGAGAGAGAGAGAGAGAGAGAGTAAATGTTTATTGCAAAAATTCCTCGCATTTCCCCGAGGGGAAGACTGTGAAAGTGCGAATGCACGAGTTGAATTTGCGCGGTTCGGTAATGTTCGCGA
The DNA here is from genome assembly GCF_048455015.1 of Haemaphysalis longicornis. NCBI lineage: Eukaryota > Metazoa > Arthropoda > Arachnida > Ixodida > Ixodidae > Haemaphysalis > Haemaphysalis longicornis. Next base: position 104,017,225 of record NW_027526407.1, on the reverse strand, counting down.
AAGAGAGATCACACACACACACACACAACTACAAAGAAAGAAAGATGCATTTATTCACAGACACCTATTTGTGTTGTCGTTGTACTTGATTGCTAGAGCGGATCTCAGCTTTGAAATTTCGTGTCAGTACTCCTTTAAGCGGGTGCATTAGCCCTTCTCACGCCTGATTCCTGGCCAATCCCCCACGTGGGTATGTGCCATGTCAGCGGCCAGGCAGCGCGCGCCCATCTCCCCCCGTTGCCAAGGAAGACGAGGAGATTCCTGGCCAATCCCCCACGTGGGTATGCTCTGCGGACATCGCCGGTGGACGCAGGTTCAGGGTCGCTTAAGAAGTGCATTCGCACTTAAAAGAGAAGAAGTCGGCCTGAGAAATTGATTTTGGGCCTGCTACTTCCCTCTGGGTGGAGGTACTGGGGACAGAAAGAGAAAGGAATCAATATGGGAGATATGGGAATTGGCAATGAACTCGACAAACGGACTATGCACAAGCCGTAAAACCGATAAACGTCTCACATACAACGGGGCGCTGAATCAGATGACTACTGTTCACTTTTCAGCACATGACTATCGTCTATGAAAAGGAAAAAAATGCTCAGACATTATTTCGCAGTCTGTTCAATTTTGTCACCACCTAGAGCCGAGAATCCAGAGAGGTGCAACCAAGAAATGTAAGCAGACGTATTTTAATTGGAAGTAGATCTGGGCATGATACTTGCGATATCAAATAAAAATATGCGTTTGCAAGAATGTTTTCACTAAAAATACAAAAACTCCCGGGCACGCCCAGACTTTCTGGTGTATTTTCAAGTCCAACAGTAACGAAGGTTCCAATAGTTGTGCGTGAGCAGTGGATCGCTGCAAAATTGAACTAATTTGAGCAAACTTCCAGCGTGAATATCGTGCAAAGAGCAAAACAGGCAGGGAAAAGCGTGAGTGGTGAGCGGGAACGAGAACAGAGGTATTCACATGGTTTGGAAGACAGAAGACTATCGCCTTTCGACGGCATTTGACGTGAATTGAGCAGATACGCGGCCATTTTTTTATTCTTTATGCCATACGGTATTCAATGTAAGCATTTTGGTATACTGCCAAGCAGTGTTGCGGAATGGGCGTCCCCATTCCATTCCAATTCCATTCCGGGGAATTACAAGTTGGCTAAATTCCATTCCTTTCAATTCCTCGGAATGCCGGAACATTGTCCATTCCCACTCCGGGAATTTCCGGGCAGTTCAATTCCATTCCTCTAATTCCTGAACGTTTGATCGGCTGATTATCAAGTTACCAATGAACAAACCATTAAGCTTATGTTATTACACGCGTTAGGAACCGCTAAAATACGCAAAACACGTAACCAATGTCGAGGGATAGTGGCTTTGTGGCATATCTCGTTCAGTGCAATTACCCTACTAATTCCCACAGGGGCAGTTATCCAAGTAGTTTTTATAGTATTTGAATGGTCAGCACGTCTTTACGGGTTGTGATGCTTTAATATTGTTTAAGTGTGAATGTGTTAATGCTAACGTGACGACATGTTCTTGTTTTGTGCTAACAAAAGTATGGTTGAAGAAGACATTATATTACTTAAGCAGTTAACACGCGTATGGAGCCGTCGTGAGCATGGTTAGAACTATGATTTTATTAACGAGGAACAGAGCCTCCGGATCTGGTGGTATCAGTTGGAAGAATTACCGCTCGAGCACCGTGTCCTGCCTTTGCACCAAATACGGATCACGGGCCGCACAGGCCGTCAGCACTCACGCATGTCGAGCGCGCCTTGAAAGCACAGATAGGTTCAGAACTTCCTGTGTTTTCGTGTGCGCAGGTATGCAATGTCACCCCTGCCTAAAAGCTTAGTTACGTACGTCAGGTATCATCCACTGCGCACGAGCGAAAGTTGAGGCTGTGCTGAGAGTATGGGTGTCCCTTTGTATGGGTGTCTCAATGAGAACCAATGCGCAGGGAGAATTCTTTTTTCTCTCGTTAGTGTATACTAAGATAGTGCATTGGTTCGTATACTAATCTGCGTCTTGTTTTTTTTTCTTTTAGAAATTGGGAGATTGTTCACACTTTAGCACCACGCAACCTTTGGCTCTGGCCAACTGAAGAAGGACTTAGAGAATGCGTTGTGGCCTTAGACTCAGAAAAACTGAGTCCAAGGCCTGCGTAACTAATTGTATAACTGAGGCCTGTATAACTCATTTGAGGAGTTGCATGCCGTGGAGTAGCAATGAAGGTTCGCCCAAGTGTCCTCTGGTCGGGACGATCAACCGAAAGAAAAGATGTAAAGAAAAATGATAACGATAATATAGAAGGACACGTTCGGCAGCCGGTCAGTCTAGTGTTGTGGAAATCCCAACGCCAGAAAAACGTGTGTAGGTGTCCTCGTTGATATATTGTAGGGTTTAACGCGCCGACGCAGCGCAGGCAATGAGGCGCGGCGTAGTGGAAGGCTCTGGATTAATTTTGACCACCTTAGGCCGAAATCTCGTACACACGGGCGTTTTTGCTTTTCGCCTCCATCAGGAAAGTGGCCGCCGCGGCCGGAAATCGAACCGCGACCTCGTGCTCAGCAGCGCGATTAGGTCTCGTCGTGCATTTTATATGCTGCAATAAAGGTCTCAAGCTGCCGTAAAAGGTCGAAAAAAGTTTATTCTGGTATCATTCATCGAAATTACGTAACAAAATGGTGCGAGCCAAATGGGCGCTTCGCCGTTCTGTTCAGAAAACACGAAGTGTAAATGACGGCAGCTTCAACGATCAGTTCTAAAAACAAAAAACAAGCAAACTAATACAGTTGCCTTCTGCCTGTGTGTAGCGCTTGATAAACGAGCTGCTTAAAAGAAGTGTTTGAGAGCCGATTTGGCTTCGCTGTCTGTCACTAAAAGAGATGCCGTGGAAAACACACGTTCCACGTCAGCTGACGTTACATTTACAACGGAAACCGCCCTTGCGAGTCGGGAAAGCAAGGGAAAGTGGCTAGCGTTCGCTTTCGGTTAGATCGGAACCGTTTATGAACAAAGCTTTCAGCGTGCAGCTTGCAGGCGCAGGCGTGACCGCAGTTCCTATCACATGGGCTCTCCTGTTTCGGGTGGATTCTCGAACCAATATTTTAGACCTTCGTAGACGCTGCTTCGGGCAAAGGCGTCCGAGTGTCTAGACAGGAGGGCCAGTATTGCAAAACGTTCTGGGGGAGGAGGGGGGGAGCACAAAGGGAGATGGGGCGTAAGCTGATATGCGTAATTTCGCAGTGAACACAAGCACCGCGCCAGCGTCCCGATGACGGCGAGGTGGGATGCGATCGCCGACGGTTCCGGACGCAAAAAACAAAAGTGAAGCGTGGGGAGACAGCACGCAGCCGGCGCGAAGGCGCCGCTAAGGTAAAAAATCAGAAGGCGAAGTTGGTGGGAGAGATAGGGAGGATGCCACCATGGTAGCAATGGCCACGACTGATACCAACGGCTTAGAGCCGTGTTTATTAGGCGGAGTATCGCGACGAACTTCGTAGCAGCGCTGTATTTAAGGACATAATTGTTGTAGAATCGCTGCTTATAAATATGCCGTGCTTGTAGTCAGCCAATAGATTTTAACAGTACTGATTTATTGTTAAATTCAAGGCTCCGGCTTACTAATGCTTGAACTTTGGCTGGTGGGATCTTTTGCGTATTTATGCATATTTTGACAAAAAACAGCGCGTAGAAAGAAAAGTGCGCTTTATTTTGGGAAAGATGCATGTAATTCCATTCCCATTCCATTCGGGGCAAAACGCGCTTAATTCCATTCCCATTCCATTCCTTCAAGTATTGTCGCCATTCCATTCCCATTCCATTCCGGGGTCGCGAAAATGTGGAATGATTCCGGATTCATTCCAATTCCGGACTGGTAATTCCGCAACACTGCTGCCAAGTATCCCAGATCACTCGCCCCATGCGGAGATGTCCATACCATGGTATGTATGGTAAACCGCAAAATGAAGTCCCACTCTCCTAGCTTTACTTTCATCTCCTAGATATAAAGTGTGTTAAACTTACTCTAGATCGATGCAAGCTTTCCGGCAGGTCGTCTAACAGATAGCGCAGATGAATTAGGCTTAGACTTGCCGCTCGGTAACATTATAGAGTTTCAGCAGTCCGTCTGTTCCGTCGTGTACGTAGTTACCGTGATTACCAGGACCCGACTGCGCCTACGCGTGGAAGGGTGAGGAGAAAGGGCGAGGAGGCGCACCCTACCATGACGAATGCGCGGACATGGTGAAGGCCGGCCCGCGTAACTAATGCCCCTACCGCAACGAATGCACAAGTTCCCAGACGGTTCTCGGTCAACACGGTAACTACGTACACGACGGAACAGACGTACTGCTACAACTCTCTATATTCCTGCAGCGCGAGCTTGAATACTATACGTGTCTGTTATTTTTATACGCGGTATCTTGCTTTTCAGCACAGCTCGCTTTTTAATGAAAATACCTGAGAAGAAGGCTGTTTAAAAATGTGCCAAAGATTCAAAAGAATGCAGCCACCGGAATCGTCGTTTTGTATGATGTCCTGTATTCTATTACAGCGACCGTTGTTCGCGGGAACTACTAAATAGTAACTAGTATAATAAGGTACGTTGTTGGGCTAGTTGGTCTGTCATACCTAAGGGATGTATAGCGCAACAAAAAAACACGAAGGACAGCTTTTTTGTTGCGCTATACATCCCTTAAGTAACTATAGTAACTGTATTTGTAATTATATCTAGTAACAGTAATTTTAATGGTAACTAGTAACTAGTAATTGTACCTAGAAATTTTGTGCTCAGGCCTCCTGCAAGCTAAATTGCTGTCTGGTGGTAGGCCCACTAATCCGACTGGAACTTTCTTTATAACCGGTACGTCAAAATAAATCCGCATTCGTGGTCGCACTTTGTCACTGCTCATCGAAGCAAAGTGGCATTAAAAAAGAAACAGCATCTGCCTCGCAAATGGTAGTGTTCCGACGTCAGAAATTTCCCTCCGGCCACCTTTGCAATTGGTGGATGTACATGTCGGTATTTAAAATTCATTGACACCCTTCTTAGCAACGTTTACGTACGCGTTTAAGGTTGTTTGTTCTAACGTATTGCTATCTGCGAACGTAAAATCCGCCTTGCCAATTTTGTTACTGTTTGATAACTGTAGAAGGATGTACAATTGCGTAAGTTCGTAATCTAACATCATGGCGAAACAGCGCGGCTTACCATCGCACAAAAAAAAAGGGCAGCGCCCCTACTGCATGTTTCCTCCTTGTTCTGTATCTGTTAAGTCGCTCTTTCACCAGTATGTTGAGATATGTAATAACTGCATGCAAAAAGTTCGCCCTTATTCTGGAAATTCAGGAATTACCGTAATTACCCGATTCTAACGCGCCCACGATTCTAAGCGCATCCGATTTTCCTGGCAAAAAAAAACTAAAAAACTTGCACCTCCGATTGTAACGCGCACGGAACTTTGTGAGCAAGAAAAACGAATGCGAGAGAAACGGGCGATTTATTTTCCGAAGTAATCTCACTCATCTCACTCCTCGTCGCTCTCCGCTGACCACAACATCTTGTCCTCGGTGCCGTCAAGCGCGTCCGCGACTTCTGAACGAACGTTCAACCATGGTCGATGGGATCGTGGCCCACGCCTTGCACGCCCATCCCGCGAGCTTCTCCAGAGGCGCACGCTTCAGCCGACCGCTCGTTTTAAACGCGTGAGAGCCGCTTCTGCCATTGCTGTTATCAAGCGCGCAAGGGGAACGATTTGACGATTTGTGTGAACGCCGATAGAAAAGCTTAGGCGCCTACGCTTCCTGCGTCCGAAAAATCGTTGCTAAAAGCTTTGGCGCCATCTTGAGATGGCGATGGCGATGGGTGGGATAAAATGCCCGTTGTTTCGGCAGTTTCGGTTTCGTATCCGATTGTAATGCCCATGCGATTTTTCGACCTATTTTTTCCGGAAAAAAAGTGCGCGTTAGAATCGGGTAATTACGGTAAACCCCAGAATCCCATAGCAAAAGCAGCATTTAGCACCTTCGCACAACCAACGCAGGCACAGAGTGATGCGAAAAGACGCGTTTGGGACTGCAGTTCTGATATTATGTCAACGCCGCCGCAGGAATGCTGTCATGGCCCCTGAACCGCAAGCAGCGCCGCAGCCGAACGGCCTTCACGCAGCAGCAGTTGTCTGCGCTGGAACGCAGCTTCGCCCGGGCCCCTTACCCAGACGTGGGGACGCGAGAGAGCCTCGCGTTGCGCACAAATCTGACGGAGGCACGCATACAGGTGCGTCAGCTGTTATATCAAATCGCGGGGACAAACTTACATCAAGACTATCATGGGATTAATTGTTCTTCATATATTCAGTACTTGCACAAATATGAACAAATAAAAGCCAGTGCGAAAATATGTACCGGTACACACAAATCCGCAATTTCTTTTTACCCAAATCAAATTGTCGCCTGGGTCCCGGCATTAGCAAAGTGTTAAATTGTGAATTTTTAAATATACGACAGCTGCATCATTACGTGATCTCCACTAACATTATTCTTAGATTTTGCGTTTTCTGTTTCAAATCCCCATCTCCACTTTTCATTTGTTCAGGACTGTAAATGTGTGTTAGTAAAAACAAAGGCAACGTCGGTAAGTATGAAACCTGCATATAACTGTACGTGTACGGGTATTTTGGGGACGGTAAACAAAGTTCTAAATGCCATAAAGGTTCGGAAGAAAAAGGACAGCGGCGTGATCTGTTCACACTGTAGCATTTTTGTCAGTTGGTCTGAAGCAAAATCTTCGCTTTCAATCTGTTGCACCCGTAAGCACGGCATGGTATAATAACACTCTTCCTGCAGAGTCAAGCGAGAATGGACGACGAGCCGAAACAACATAAAAGACGCATTCCACTACTATACTAAATATATTAGGGTATATGGATGACTGAGGCAAAAAAATCCATCCCGAATTTCTTCATTGTTGCCTTTGGTGTCTCATCATCTGTAGCCATATATCATCACAATATTATCTAAGATCATCACAGTATTATCTAAGATGACCGCAGTGTGTACAATCTGCATACAGACACGTATTTGTGCGTGCGCGGGTAATTATTTGATTCCTTAAATACACAAAAAATAGTTGGGCGCAGTAGAATTTGTGAGTAGGTCTGCTTTTCTTCACAGTCTGTTGAAAAAATGTTTGTTCAGTAGTTCTCGTGCACGTGAAAACACTTAAGCTGACCTAGGTGCCCGGATGGATTCCCCTCTTTGTAGGATTGAGAGAGGGGGTGAAATTTTTTTAGCCTATTTATGCGTTGAAGTTAACAACTCTGCTGAGGGATGGTGAGCTGGAATTGTGAACAAGAATTCACGTTGATTACAGCGACAAACAAGACTCAAACACGCAATACAGGCAAGGATACAGACCAGCTCTGACTTGAGCACGGAACCGGATGCCTAGAGAGTAAATTGTTTCTAGACTAGAAAATGCGCTTATTTTGTTGAGAATTCATCGCTAGATGTGTAACTAGCTGAAGCCATCCTCTTGTGTTCTCGCTACTTACCGTGCATTCCCCCCTGTGTAGATAGGTTTAAAAAGTTGTATTTGTCCTGACAAGATAGTACAGCAGTAGTGCTGGCTGCAAAAGCTCTTCACACTGGCATGATATTTGTCGCTATGCTGAAAAACAACCGTTACTGTGTTCTTTTTGTTTACATTTTGTGTACCCTGCTGATGTGCCAGGTGTGGTTCAAGAACAGGAGAGCCAAGCATCGCAAGACGCAGAAGCAAGTCAGCACGGCGCGGACTGGTGGGGATTCTACTGATGGTCAAACTGCCGCCGAAAGCAACAAACTTGAGAAGTCGGATGACACCCTTATGAGCGAAGGTATGTTGAATAAATGCAGACGAGGTCCTTGTGAAACGAATACGAATACTGTATTGGTCCACAGTTTATTAGTATTCTGGAATAGACTATGCCCGTATTTCAGCAAGGTTCTTGTTGCAAGTTCATCCCTCCGTATGCTTCTCGTCGACTATACAAGGCCTGCTATGAGCATGCACGTCCTAGCCTATATACACCTTATATGAATCAATCAGTTATTCAATCATTTCTAAGTTCTGAAGTAGTTTTTTTTCTGAGCCGCTATGCTAGAAGCTCCAGTATCAGCTTGACGACGCCGAGAAAGCCATTACTAGGCGGCGACATTGCCATGTCATACAATATAGTCACATAAATGAACAAAATATAAGTATTTACAATACACTGACATATAGGGTACAGTTATACTGTAGTCACCGTGTCGGTGCGCTGCCCGCATGGGGTGGGCTGTGCACTTATTTCCCGCTCTAATCACGAGGAGTGTTGAGAAAAATAAGAAGAATGAAACTAAAAGGGCGGTGGAGGCGTCACACGCATGCCATGTATCCTGCGAGCTTTGTAATAGAAATAAAAGTCACGTTAAGGCCAGAGCTGCTAGGCAATGCTAAGCCTCGCGGCCATTGGGGACTTTTCTGATTCTGGGGATTAACGCGCCGACGCAACGCAGGCGATGAGGCGCGCCGTAGTGGAGGGCTCCGGATTAATTTTGACCACCTGGGGATCTTTATCGTGCGCCGAAATCTCGTACACACGGGCGTTTTTGCTTTTCGCCTCCATCAGAAAAGCGGCCGCCGCGGCCATTGGGGAATTTTAGTTGTGGCTATAAGCGCAGTGTTTGACGGCACATCAAAAAAGCACCCCGCTGACCCGGCACCGTGGCACAACAGCCACTAGTTGCCGCGAAAAAAGAGAAGCACCTCAGCAACGTTAAATTAGGCATAACTTCTTTCACATTCACAACTCATGACAAGTGCTTAGGTGTTATCAGATTTTTTTTTGCGTTTTATTGCATGGGAAGCCGTACTGACGCATCGCAGAAATGCGTAAAACAAGGTTTACGCATTGTATACACTTTATTCTGTTAAACCTGCTGAGCAATGTGCATGTCCCACTGCATAATTCTGTAAAAAACGCTAGCCGTCTTGTTTTGTGTGGCGAGCACAAAGGCGCTATTTGCAAAATTAGGTGGTTTTTCTATTTTGACAAACATATGATCACGTAAAACCGATTGTGGCCCTCATTCAGATTTAAAGTCAAAAGGAAACTTGAACCGACCGCGAGAGTGACGACTTTAGGCAACGTCTATGGAACACTGCCCGCCAGAAACTCTTAAAATTCCCTCGAATTGGTGCCCTACTATTGGAAGTTTCGTTTTTGGATGTACCAGTAATAAATCAGTATCACGTGTCATCGTCTTTCTAAATAAACACTTTTAAAGGCATTGGGTCAGCTAGGTTCCTGAGGACACAGTGGGGCCTATATGTGCTGCTTGCTGAAAAACCTCAGATTTCACATTTCTTATATGCATCTCACTAACGAATCATTCCTTTTGTGTCCTTCTCTGTGCCTTTCAGCTTTGCCACTTGCTCCAACCAAACAACCCACTGCTCCGTGCGAAGTACTTCCATGCATCTCCTTGAGACCCTATGAACCACTCCCTCACGACGAGCGCACGTCCTCAATTTTGAAAATCGATGTGCGCGATAGACCCACAAAGCTGCCCATTAATTTCCCTATAGGATGTCGCCTTTATGACTCCAGGCCGCACCCATCCAGGGAATCGCTCCATGTTCCACACAGAATTTTGTTCGATCAAACCCCGACAGCTGCACTGTTCTGGAACGGGCTGTCCCCGCTGGAGGCCGATACAGACTGTGCTCGATACCACCGCAGCGGATGTGCCTTTTCCACAAGATTGGCGCACTGGTCAAACTGCTCTCCGGATGCTGGCAGGTTTCGTCAACTCACGTAGGACTGTGTAACCACAAGCGCACTCCACTACAGTGTTTTCATTCAACTGGTTAGACTGTGCCCTTTATTAAAGTCACCGAAATCAACTATGCAAGAACTTAAATGATGGTGCATAAATACCCCCACATAAGGTCTCAATAGGTTAGCTAATAAGCAATTCTTCCTAGCCATAAGTCACACTATTTTTACAAAAACATGTGAGGCCAAACACGCGATATGTACTGTCCGATTAATCCCCTCTTTGAAGGCGATGTATTCAATATAAACACACTGTGCCTGCATATTTTCTGCTCTAAATTTTTAAATAACGTTTCTTGGGGGCTGCAGTTCTGTGCCCATGCGATATCCTTCCCCGTGAAAGCATTTATAAAAAGCTGTTTTTAGCAACATTTCAGTAGATAACAGGAAGAGCCGTTTTATTGTACCCACTGAAGCCACCACGTGTTGATTCAGCTGGCTACTGACATCGCGAAAACGCTGCAACCCGTTTTTTGACACCCTCGATTTAAAGGTGTTCGCTTTTGCGTACAGAGAAGCTTGTATTTGAAGTTCCCTTATACCTGCTTACCTCTGGGAAGGCAAAACCGTGGTAACGACTAAGAGGATTCAACCTTACACTTCCGGGTGCGATAATATACAATGCCAAACCATGCATTAGGAGGCCTACTGTTATTCAAAGGGTCCTTTCCAGAGATCGTTATTTGGGTGTCTTCGGTTTTAGTTTCTTGAGAGAACACTGCGATTCGACCAGTGTCGCAAACGTCAGTAACACTTTACATGTTTTACAATCGCTTTTACTGGCATTGCTAAATTGGCTGTTAGGAGAACTTTTTCCCCCTTTGACCATCCATGACTACAGGTAAGCAGTAGCTTGTATCTAAATTGGTCCTGCTCATAATCTGTAACGGGCATTTATTTTGTATGACACCTTATTTCCCAAAGCAAGAAAATACTGAAGCTTCACTAGGCTTCACGCATGGCGTCGCAAAATAACCAGTTGTTGCAAGTGGCAATGTTGTCTAAATGGAACCACTTGGCAAAGAGACATCGCAAATAAGTAACTTTTACGGTTACTCATTATATTACGAAATTTAAACTGCTTGTTTGGGGCTACTACACTGTGTCACCGAAGTGGTAAATAGAGCTTTGTTTGGCTACACATTCCTGTCACTTCCGTGGTTTACTCTGCTTGCATCAGCCGCGGTCAGAACATACAGCATGGTCCGTGCATCAGTCAGTGCTCACTTCTGTAGGTATCCCTAAATGTTGAATTAGTACCTTAAACAGGTACTAGCAACACCCGACGGAACGGAACGCCGGAAAACTTTCTGTTTTGTTATGCAACGATAAGCACTTAAACTGCGTAAAGCCCGCTGGGGAAAGAGCGTAAAATCGGAGGGTTTCCATAGGCACTGCACAGTGGTAAGTTCCTGGAAACAAGGGGAAGAGAACGCTTAAGGCATATCAGCAAAAAATAAAAACAGGAATAAAAAATGGCTCAGACGCTCGACAACAGTACAAAAGCGTCGCCCTCAAAAAGTCGTCCACGCGACCTTCCCTCAACACTTTCAACGGTGCTACTCGGACTTAGAAAGTAAATAGTGACTTTCTTTCCGTCCGGAAGACCAATGGCTGCATGCAATAAGACAAAACAGCCTCTCTCCTGAACTTGCATTGTCTAATCTATGAAGAGCGCTAGGTGGCTGGTGCCTTATTTGTTTTTAGTTAAACGGTGGTGACAATCACAAGGAAGAGCGCTGGCGAGGAAAGAAACGTCACATCACTCATGTATTTATTTATACTCTATGCAAAGCAACCGCTAAAAATCTATAAAAAAATTGGCGGCTTGGCGGAGTATATCTGCTTCGAAAATCACTAGGTATTGGACGTGGCGACTAATAAGTACTTGGCATAGTAACTGTTGCGACGTTATAATCAACAGAAATTCAAAATCCGTAACTATTGAACAGTGGAGTTGAACATCGGTGGCGGCTGCATTGCATGCGATTATTGTGTAGTCATTTCCGCGGCCAAAACCAGATTGATAAATACTAAGACGAGCGCTTGTTTTAGTTTTGAACGTTAATCGCATTTTATGCGGATAGTGGGAAGGGGTGAACGCAATGCTGTGAATAAAATCTCTCGTGTTTTTGTTTCTTCTTTCACAGAGTTTTTAAGTGAGAAATTTGCCAATGAAGTCACATGCGCCCAGCAAGCAGCAGCTTCTCAATGCCCAGGATGGGTGTTTCAAACAACAGGCTAACGAGAAGAGCGCAGGCGTACGAAAGAACCAAGTTGCCCACGTAGAAGTAATACTGAAAAGGCGAGAACACATAGTGTGTTATTAGCAAGATTTATGAGTGTTATGTGTTAAATATCACCATCATCTATTCCGAAGAGGAAGGAGACCAACACCTCGCAGCGCGAGCGCGCGATCAGTTCTGTCAGCCATTAAAGAAAGAATGCATACGGTTCCCAGGCCTCTCTCGTGTTTACAGGTATGACGAAAATTGTGCTGTAGGTGTTGCTTTTTGTTTTTTCTAACCTTAGTTGCGAGATTCATTCATCCGTTGGCAATACAGAAGCGTAGACGTGCTTTGACGTCTAGACAAGCGCCAGAGCGGATACTTTAGTCACTACAAGTCTTCACCTACCGAATGAGATTTATGTGGCTTAAAAGTCGCAATAAACAAACTAGAACGTTTAAAATTTATATTAATCACACCAGCTCTTTGTATGACTACGGCGAAAAAACATTACGTGCATGCATAACAACGCCCTGGACATTAAAAACCTCTAAAGAACGCTAATGGATCCTACAGAAGTATAACTCCTGCCGGCTTGCCTTGTGCGGCTAAACTCAAGTGAAGTGTGCTGTTTTGTTCGATGTAATATTTCCTGATAATATTGAAGTACTACAGTCTTCAGAAATTGTGGAGGTCTTCTGCTAGGGTGCTTGTACGTGTACAAGGGGGGACACAATTTTCGAAATTACACGAGCTCGTGGCGAAAACCACTGCCGTGCAGACTTACGCTAGACCTACGCTGCCCGGGTGCTTGTCCTGGCGTGCTCGTCGGCAAGCAAGTTCTCTTGCTTTCGGAAGCCGCACTCGGACTGTGAATAGGGAGCCGCGGGGCGATGCCTTTGTATCATTCCGTTCACTCTCACTACTCATCTGCGGCATTGCATACTTGAGCCCGCATTAGGCCGATTCCGCCGGTATTTCCGCATGGATTCCCAGTGTGCCTAATTAGTGTATAATTGTAATGGTGTATTCGGTGTTTTGAGTTTGTTTTTTTCTAATTAAAATAATATATAGTTAACCTGACGACTTTATCAAAAGAGAAACCTTCCGAGGAATAATTTTTCTGAATACAAAGAGCACATATGGGAAATCTGGTGCATTGGTCCGCGGGCCCGTAGAATGGTCATCAAGGCGAAGGGAATGCAACATAGCCGTCGCCCCGTGGTGCCTTACCGAAAATTATAGCGCGGCTGCGGACAGCGAGAAAGCTTGCATGCCTGCGATTCCGCAAGGACGCGCATGCGCGCCACGTAGGTCTCAACAGCAAGAGCCGCTCTTCAGAGTGCGCAGCGGTGGTTTTCGGCACGCCCTCCCGTGGCCCCGAAAATTCGGTCACCGTTTGTACCATCTTTTTGTAGTTGAATCAAGCACGCTATAGAGTAAGCACGTAATCAAGCACGCTATAGAGTAGATGGGTGCCCTAAACTCAGTAAGGACTAGGCAATTCGTTAATCAGATTGGTGACTGCACTCGAATATAGTAATGATCTCACCCAAGAAACGATGTAAAGCTGCATACTACCCCACAAAAAACTAAAATAAACGTACCTTCCTATGATACGGCATGTTACGCCATTCTGCTAAAGCTGCGGGAACATTGGTTTTCTTCTCACGTTTTCAAGCAGGATTTATAGCCAGAAGCGGTAACGCCACTATATCCGCCGTTCATTTTTAGTAAGAAACACGTATTGTTAAAAATGAGCGGGAAACAGTAGTCTCAATAATTTTGACGCTCATCTTTTTATTAGGTAACATTTATTGTGTAAAGTAAGCTAGCACTGACTTGTGACCTACATCGCCTCAACAATTTATTATGACCACATCTTGTTCCTGGGTTCCACCACTGGGTTTGGTTCGTTGTGATGGAACCCCGTGAGAATTTTAAGGACGATAGTTATTCTTTGGCTACGCAAACCCGAAAATTATTGCCTTTCTGTGTGTGTGATATGTCTGTCAGCCGGCTTTTCGATTCAGCTACCCGGCGAAAACGTGACAGAATTCTTGAACGTAGAGTGTGCATAGGCAAAGCTGTTTCAAACCACTAAAACTTGCAACGCACTTCTAGTGAAAATTGCTCAGCAAAGAGAAAATATTAGGCATACTTGAGACATGATATCAGCCCAAAGCAGTACTTGCAATTTGTCTTTTATTAAAAATACATGTGTGCTTGGTTTTTGTCACAGCAAACAAAAAATACGCGTTAGAAACAACACTGTACCCAAAACATTCCAAACACGCTCACGCCCGGCCCTAGACCTCGTGGCGATATTTCAAATAGAACAGTAACAAAAGCTTCCAACAAATGCCGCACGAACAGTGGCACGCGAGAAAAAATTGATAGACTTAAGCAATCCTCCACAGCGTTTATCATTGGAGGAGCGAGAGAGGAGGAGAAGAGTGCCAGAGGTGGGCTGGGCAGATAATAGAGGCTTTAACGAGGCCAGGGGCGGTGGAAGACTATTGTCTTTCGACGACATTTGCAGCCAAGTAAGCAGGTACGTGGGCAATTTTTTTTCTGGCGTCGTGATATTTTTTTGCATAACATACCGACATCACAGCTCCCCGAAAAGCGTAGCATCTGCACAAGCCGCTGTAAAACAAGAAACTGTCGACTTACCACGAGCCCGGCGAAAAGGTCGAAACTGTGCTGCCGCGACGCATAGAAGACAGTAATGGGAATCACGTGGAACAGGTATGCGGCAAACGTGAGCCGGCTCAGTGGAACCAGTGCCTTCAGTGACAGAAGGCTGGTTGCAAAGCCTGCGCGGAACCGACATCGCACAATGAGCTTGCTACATTGCTACATATGCATACGGTGGCACCCATGCAATACTCCTAGACTTGTCGCTGGTAAGATTTAGGTCCTGTAAAAAAATGGAGATAAACAGCAACACTGTCCGTTTCCTTCCCATGGAAGCCCATCTATTGACAGCAGACGACAATTCTACAAGTACGTCATTATGAAAAGTCAAACATAACGTATTGTTCGGTTGTCTTTGGAGGTAATGGTCATTTATTTGTCCCGGTGTTACTAGGTAAAACGCGAGTTACATCCCTCTTCTGTAACCGTGCTTTCTCCGCGAAATTTTTGTTCAACGCCGATACAGACAACGCCGATACAGACAGGGTCACTGTAGAAACATCGCAAAGGCGGGGACCGAACTACGCAGAAGTAAAAAAAACCGTCATGTGTTATCAAACACATCTTTGTTTTGCATCCAATATTACAGCACGCCTTGTATACACGTTTGCGCGTTTAGATATGGAAGGAGAGAGCGCAGTCTTATATTGGACACTCAGGTGCAAACAGAACGTCTTCAGCACTCGAATACCACGAATGGTCACTTCTGGGTTCGAGCAAGCGAAGACGGTTGTATTTTCAGTTTCTCTGAAAGCTAGCTGTGCCTTATCCGAGAAAGCCACACAGAAAGCAAAGTGTCTCACTCAACGTGAAGATGCCATCCACTTTCAATTGACATCAAATTTCTAAGCTGCGGCTGTTTCGGTGCAAAAAAAAATCAGATACATCGGGCGTTTTCAAACCTTTATGAGAGTATTTGGGGTTTTAAAACCCATTTCTAGATGGAATGTGTTGAAACAGAGCATGACTACAGCAAAAAGGCCGCTCTAAGAGATTTACACTTTGTATTAGCTTCCTGATTTTTTGCTGAAGCACGCAGCTTTGCTTGGCGTGGTATTGAAATCTATTCTCAATGGACACTTATTGCCCCGCCAGAGTCAAGATAATCGAGTTGCTCCATTTACGATTAGAACACTACTCATAAATCTCCCGATTTTGCGGCCATGATAGGCGTTCGAGTAAAGTGAAAGCATGAATTCTGAAATTTAATAGCACGCAACTTTATGGAACGCTTTCCGCCTGCATAGTAAACTATAATAGTCACGCAGTTTCCGTCGTTGACCTTCTTCCAGCCTAATGTAAATAACCTCACCTAAAGCAAATTCGTATTTGTTTACCAGTAGTATTACGCAGCAACGTAAAAACAGGTTGTATTGGGATGAAATTATGAGTATGACTGAATCCTTCTGATCGGGAAACAAATGACAATAATTATAAACTGACTCCTATCATGAAGGTTATAAAAAAAGGCGTTAAGCTCCGTTGGGGAGCCGAAGCTTCTTTGTTTTTGTAACTTTCTTCGTAGGAGTAAGTTTTAATTATTGTCGCAGGTCGTAGTATTAGTCATTCAGGCCCACCTCCGTGACCTCCGCCGCAGGCGATCACTATCCAAGCCGTGCAGGCGGCCTAGATGGACCGCGCAAAGCCACCGTACAAGGCCGCCGCATAGACAGAAATCTGTCCTTCTGCGGCGTCCACGGGCCACGTGCCCAGAAAAACGGCCAATATCAGCACGGTGATTACGGTCCATCCAACGTACACGCAGGGCTAAAAACGAAGATGCGGAAATGACGTACCTGTCACTAGATCATCTAAAACTCAAACACGCAGGGCTAAAAACGAAGATGCGGAAATGACGTACCTGTCACTAGATCATCTAAAACTCAAATTTCATTTTTAATCCAACACCAACATCGCAAAAGGAGGCCCACTTTGCGTCACTCAAACTTTCCACAGGAGACATAACACCAAAAACTTGACGCTGACGTAATTTGCCCCTAACCCTGGTGATTACAAAAAAAATGCGCAAAGGCGGAACAAGAAGAAAGAGGAAAGACATCAGCCCAGTATTTGGCGTCTGCTTTCATGTCCCGTGTTTTCTCTGTTTTTTATCGGGAATCTCCAAAAACCAAGCCTTTTGAGTCCCATTTTTCCTTAAAGTGATTTTAGTCGTTGCCTGGGCGCTGCGTCAAGTGCATAGAGGAGTTGTTAGGGCTTACGACGCATTGCTTATAACCCTACTTTGAAGATGCACTGTACTTCATGTGTTTGAAAGGGACGCCATGATGTCTGATCAACATCAGGTGCTAATAACGTATAACTTGGTGATCAACAGTCCCCATGGAGACTGCTCGATTCGGGGTGAAATTTAGCCATGACTCTAAAAAGGCGCATCGTTCTTCGCATACTAGCGATCGTGTTCTCTAAGACAATGTCACTGAGCGCCGGGTGGAAATTTATCCCGCCAGCTCCATTCGAAATGCTATATAAAATGTATTCTGAATGTTTTTATTTGTTCTTGCTGAAGTGCACATATATATGCACAGGATTCATACTACGCGTTGAAGATTGGGTGTATGCGAGATTGATTATCCTGTTTTGATTAACGTGTTTTTAGAAATTCCTTTCAGGAGTAAGTGACTTAACTTTACATGGTAAGTTTCCTAAATAGGCATCGCAAGAAATATTTGCGTTAAAATTTTCTCCAGGCTTATTTTTTTTATTTCATAAAACTGGATGTTCCCGACACCCCCCCCCCTTCAACAATTGCAGAATTTCATTTTTATTATTCAATAACATTCGTATTCGTTAAGCTGTAACTGAAATGTATTGCTTTGAGATTCGTGCGCAAAAGGCGGATTGTCAGCGGACTCATCTCAGTGTAGTGCACCTATCGACGCTTGTGTGTGACCAGCCTGTGCACTCTCGACGAATTCCCGACTCTTTCCTGGGCAAGCACACCAGCCCTAATCCCAGCGGTTAGGCGTCGCCCGATTGCGTTCCATGCCGGGCTCCCCTGCCGACGGGGGCCGCGCCGCGGAGTCCCCTAGTTCCAACTCAAGCGACGCGGACGAAAACACGATGCTGCACGACTCCAGCGAAGGTGACAATGCAGAAGTCTACTCCGGTAACAATTCAGACTCGATCGACGTCGCCACCAAGGCCCAGCGGAGACGACTGCGCAAGACAAACAATAAGGTAGGCCTGACCGCCACGCCTTCAACTTTGTCTTCGCCGGTCATACGCAAAACCACCCCCAGGCCCAGACCCCTGCCAGAAGATGACTTTAAATTGGTCTTGCGCCCACAAGGCGGCCTCAAGCTCGCGAACGTAGAAATGGCCGAAATTTTTCTGGCGCTGTTGAATGCAATAAACTTCACTTGGCTCCAGGCTAACCTCAAAGTTCGCGTAGATGCCGTGAAAAAAATATAGTCACGATCAGCACGCCGCCCTCAGATGCAGCCAAGGCTCTAAGCGAAATGAAACAACAAAGGATCGCCGATACTACCCATGCCGTCATTCTGTATGGACTAGCGCCCGATGACTCATCCAGGGGACTGATTCGGGGAGCGCCCCTGCTCTTTTCCGAAGCCGAGATCCTTGCCAACCTTGACCAAAGCCAGGGCGAAATATACGCTTGTCGCAGGCTTGGCCAATCTAATGTGGTGGTACTCACCTTTGCCGGACTCAAGGTCCCGTACTTTGTAACCTTGTTCGGCGCGGAGGACCCCTGTTAGCTGTACAAGAAGACAGTCCCCGTGTGTACCATATGCCCCGAAACCTGACATCGATCCACAGCGTGCCCAGAGGCAAACCTCAACGTGTGCCACCAGTGCGGCCTCCGAGAACCTAAACAGAGCCACACCTGTGAGCCACTGCGCACCCTCTGCGGCGGCTCCCACCTGACGGCACTCAGGGATGCCCGAAGCGCTTCCGTGAGCCTTACATCCTTCAACGGAGAGAGCGAGCCAGGCGCCGGGTGGAGGAGCGAGCCATGAGTAGGGACTATACACTGCAACGTGGGCGGCCCAGGGGCCACTCTAGTACCCCTACCCGGTGGAGGCGCAGCAGCACGGGCTCAAGGTCAAAGTGTACTTCCCGGAACAGTGCGCTCAAGCCAGACATGACCACTAACAAACAGGTGAGCTGGGCGCATGTTGTATCTCCCACTGCTCCCGGTAACCCGAACCACCCCCACCACACGAACCATCACCTACTCCGTGCGAAGAATGCACAGAACTCAGAGCACAACTAGCAGCACTTCAAGCCAGACTTGAAAAAATTGATAACTTTGATAACTCCCAAACGGCAAACGTTCCAGACAAACGCAATAAACCCAATCGCCCTGACCCAGAACAATCAACACAAATGGACACAGCTCCCCCACCATCAACAATTGCGAATGATCCACAAAGGACGACACTTGAGGGTCCCCCAGCGAATGAAGTCCAGACACCAGATGCCTTTGCAAGTCGCCTAAACCCAGTGGTTTCAGGCAGCCATAACAACCGTAATGGAGACATTGAAGAAAAACATAGATGCGCAGTGTAATGCCCTACGCAGGACCTACAGAGATTACACCAAGACGTACAAGCATTGAAGCAGGATGTACAGGCCCTTAAGCAAGAAGGAGAGTGTCACAGCATCGGCATAGACCACCTCGAAACCGCAAACCTACGCAGCAGCTGCAGGCTCTCCCTATACTTACAAGAATCTACAGTAGAAAATTAGGACACAACCATTTACCATGACGGCCACACCAAATAGAACAAAAGCCACAGTGGTTCTCCAATGGAACTGCCGTGGTATAAAAAACAAGAAGGGCGAACTTCAACAATACGTCGCCTCTATTGACCCTCAACCAGAAATAATTGCCTTACAGGAAACTAATAGTACCCCTCGCCTGCCAGGATACATCACGTATGCTGGTCCTACCGGAAAGGCTACTGCGATTCTCGTCCAAGGTTGCGTTGTAGCGACACAACACATCACGCTATAGAAAGACTGCGCGCATACGGTCGTCGAAATTCTATCTCCGTCAACAAAAAAGAAATCCAATCTGTATATCCTTAACACATATTGCCGGCCATCGCGCACACAACCTCGAATACAAGACCTTAACCAGGAAGCCCCATTATTAGCAAGAAACTCACCCCTCATAATCGTGGGAGATTTTAACGCCCCACACCAATTATGGGGGTACATTCACAACTCCAAAAAGGGGAAAGCTACAGCATAATCCATCCAGCAAGATCATCTTACGCAGCTCAACGACCGCGACACACCTACTCGAACGGGCACCAGCGTATCCAGAGATACTAGTCCCGACCTTACATTGTTAGCGGGACCTCTAGATATTACCTGGACTAACACGCATAAAAATCTTGGATCTGACCATGGCATAACCCATCTGTTAATCAAAGACAAACATTACAAGGCCCATATTGGATCAGACTGCATTACTAACTCGGATAGTTTCCGCCAGGCCAGGGCCTCACAGAACCTCGATTCTAAACTATCCTAAGAAGAATTGACGCAGGCGGCTCTTAGAGATGTCCAAGCACACACACTCAGACGGTAGCTACCTCTTACAGGATACCTTATGTGGACCCAGTACTCCTCCACATAAGGGAAGCGCGACACAGCCTCCCAAGAAGGTGGAAGCGGCAAAGACACAATAAAGCTCCAGAAGCGTATATTCCTCATAAACAAGCAGGCTGCAGAATATGCGGCAGCACTATGCAAAGAGAATTGGCTACAAGTTTGCGATGGCCTACAAGGCACATTGACCACAAAGAAAACACGGCAACTAATTAGGCACTTAATCGACCTACTGAAAAGTAAAAGAGCGTCTGACCTGGTGCGCACACTCGACGCCTATTCGGGAACCAGCGCCGAACTTCTGAAGGAGCTGGAAAAGAAGTACCTCCAGACACATGGAGGCTTTTCTCCCCCTTCGCACAAAGGAAATCCTAACCCCGAGCTAGACAAGGAAATCCAACTGTACGATCTACGAGAGGCAATAGCAGACAGCAAGCGGAACAGTGCTCCGGGCCCAGACCAAATTACAAACAAGCTTATTGCCAACCTAGATGACCCCACCATAGAAATCCTACTCAGACATTTTAACTCCTTCTGGATGAAAGAAAAACACCCGGAACACTGGAAGATGGCTGAAGTTCTCTTCATCCCGAAGCCGAGCAAATCGCCACACATTGAGAACCTGCGACCGATATCGCTAACATCCTGTATTGGCAAAATTACGGAAAGAATTATACTGAAAAGGCTGCAAAACTACCTTGATGCAACACAACAAATGCTGGACACAATGTTTGGCTTCAGGAACCATCTCGGGACACAAGACGTGCTCAATCTACTGAAGGAGGAGGTCCTCGTCCTTGCCACGCGTCACTCCCCGAGGGCTATCCTCGCTCTGGACTTGAAAAGAGCCTTCGATAACGTGGCACACGAGGCGATCCTTCGAAACTTGGCCAACACAGGATGCGGGGAGAGGACCTACAACTACATTGTTGATTTTCTTTCCAACCGCAGAGCCATACTCAAGATCGCGGGCGTCACCTCTAATCCCATCACTCTCGGGAGTAGAGGGACTCCCCAAGGCTGAGTCCCCTCCCCATTACTCTTCAACATCGCACTCCTGGATCTCCCAGAGCAGCTGAGAAGAATACCAAACTTAAGCCATACCCTGTACGCAGACGGTGTGACCCTATGGATGGGCCCTGTGGATGTCCGCGCCGCTGATGCACTCACAGCGCTTCGCAGAGGACGCTGCGAGCAATGGGAGCGCCGGAGCGGTCGGAGCGAGAGCGGCCGCCGGCCGGCCTGCACCGCGCGCTAATGCCGATGAGAGCGGGCGCGCACCGGGTTTGTCAGCCAGTTAGAGCGGTGAAATCCAATGGCTCGAGGTACCCCAGCTCACAATTTAAGCTGCGATGGAACTACTATTAGACTCTTATTTCGCGACCCCGGATTTTTCGCAAATAGGTATACGGAGCCAATCTGCGGCCGCTGACGTTCACCAGTGAGACCGAAGGATGAAACCGCAGCAACGAGAGTATAGCCGTTTCACTGACGCCCCTTGAACCATTATTTCGCGCAATGTTGAGACAGTGAGACCACGTTTAAATAGAGCCCGGTGGCACCACACGCAGTGTTTTTTCCAATTAATTGTTAAAACTACTGGATTATCCCCAAGCGCCATGCATTGAATGCGGTCGGCATGTAGCCGGCCAGGCTAGCTCCGAGATCGAGAAAAAGGAAAAAAAAAAAAAGCTGTAGTGAAATGCTTCACAAAAAAAAAAAAAGACCCGCTCCTAAACACTTCGAGGGGGCGGGGTAAAGCCAGGCAAGGTCACTGGACTAAATAAGCCTCAAGAACTTTTCTTTTTACTTTCAAACAGCCGCAAATAAAATGATTCACCATAACAAAAATATTCTCTCTTGTTGCTTTCCCCGCGTGCGTCTCGCGATTCACTCCGAGTATGCGGGTGATCAAATAAACCCCTGTGCAATGAAGAATGCAAGCGCAGTTACTGTATGGCAGCATGATTTTACTAAAAATAAGTTTCGCGTGCTCCTCGAGGTAGCGAATATTCCAAATCGTGGAATTCACAAAAATTACAGGCGCGCAAAATAAAAGGTTTGATAGTACCCACTTTCTGCATGTTGACTGAAAGGGCCAAAAAACATAGTATGCATGTGTAAACACGTAATGGTTTTATTCGGCAGTAACATTTAACAGATATTCCCAACTGACAAGGCAGCGAAGACGTGCGATGGGGCCAAAGTAATGAACCATGCGAATTGGGCAGCTCCCGTTCATGCTACAAAGGACATATTTGACTCGAAAACATGGTGAAGTCAGGACGGTTATAAAGTGCCACAGAAGAATTTACGGAGCGCACCCGACAAATGTTTTCGCGCGTTTACATATCCAGGGCAGTGTACGGCGTGGGTACACACAAAAACCGCTTCTTTGCAAGCTAACAAGTCAAAATTCCGCGTAAGGTGCCCCAGTTAGTACAAGATACCGTGCCGACAGTGGTTCCGATGCCACCGAGTATGTGTGGAAGCCTTTTGCCCTGAAGAGTAATGGAAGATAGAACGCAGCGACACTATTCCGTGGTTTGGCTCGATCGTTCATAATACACGAAAACGTACTCCCATCAATAATTGCTTCGGTAAAAAAAAATGTCTTTGTGTTCGTAGGGACGAATTTATTTGGGTAATCTGTCCACAGAAATGGGGAGAGAACGAAACCGCCCAGACCACGGTTCCTTCCAGCGTGGCCCAGACCTACGAAGGCAGCACGGCGGCACAGAACAGTGACGGCGGTGCGCCGTCCGCCGCACTGCTCCCCGCGCCGGCACTGGCCGGCCGCGCTCCGATTGCCTGCAGCGCCGCCGCTGCATGCATCACGGAGGAGCCCCCTTCGCGGCCGCCGGACGGCAGACTAGCATACCTTTCTAGGGAACCGTATACGCCTCGAGCGCAACCTGTAGGGGCGCCACTGAAATCCCCCTAGCGGCCCGTTTCGAAAGCAGCTGCGGGACTCCCCGCCTCGCTCCCCACTGTCGCCGCAGCTTTTGCGGCACGTTCACGACCGAGATTTACCGTTTGCGGGCGTTTGAAATCCATGTTTATGTGGAGCAGTCACTCTGTTCTCAAATGGAGTGTGTTTCGTTACGAGAGTGTAAATGTTTCTGACGCGATCTTAGTGTGGTATATTCGGTCTGTATAAGCGCCAGGTGTGTGTCACATGCCAGCGTCGCGGAACCGGCGTATGATGGAGCCGATTATAGTTACACTGCCCTGAATTTACTAACAGTGTCTCCGTAACCACCTGTTCTTCAGATGCTATAGTATACGGCTATACACTACGATGTAAATCAGTTTTGTGCGCTTACATAATCAGCGGAGCACTCATACCTTTTTGACAGCACGCCAATTACGTTTGCCAATATTATACCTCTGATATCGATCACCACCATTTACAAGCCAGTCTGTATTAATTCTGGGAATATTCAACAAAAGTAAGATGGACAATGCATAATTATACTCGGGGATCATCACATGACAGAGTCGTCTCGTCGTGAGGTGAGCGCCCGCAAACATTCATCTGCTACATATATCCTCTGCGAGCCTGCGAGCAGCGCGGACACGGGCTTAGAATATAATACGCGTCCGCGACTAAATGCTTCTTCGAAATATCGTCATGTGGCACAGGGAGCCTGTAGAATAAAGCAGAAACGGAAATCACAGGACCTTATCACATGCCACACTCTTCCGACGACCCCTTCATCGCTTCTTGAACTACCTACCCTGTCTACTTTCAAAAATGCGTTCGCCGTACGATCAGCTGTTCGTTGAACAACAAAAGGACAGTGAACGCGAGATTTGTGTGTGTGATTACTAAAACGTTAATTGCTTGATTCCGCTCTGCATTTGTACACAGCGTCCCCCTCCCCTACCCCCCACCTATGTCTCGTGAAATAGCAGTGCATTTCGCGTGTAGTTGGTCTGGTGAGCCCTGCCTGTATTAAGTTTCGACGCACATCTTTAGCATGTCAGAAGCTGCACTGTTTTTTTTTTCATTTCCGTTAGAACTATTACGTTTCTTCCACACTTGCACAGCATTTATTTTTCCGTGGTTTCATTAACTTCCCGTGTTTCTTGCTGTAAGGCGTGTGTGGGCAAATATTTAACGACGCACAGGCTTCTGATATGCTTAAAATTTTCGCATGATTTATATTCTTATAAAAGGCATACGTTATTGTGCGGCATTGGGTAATCATATCCCCGAAACATATTTTTCTGCTACGTATATAATCGTAGCCGCTTGTCCACGCTGCAAAATGTAGTTAACCTGTCACTGCGCCAGTATCAGGTCTAAACGAGGCGACAGTAGAATTCATTTGTGCTTGACGTATTTGGAGGTGACAGTGGTGATATGCTGCTACCGTCGCCGACGGCCGGAAGAGTGGCGACGAAGTGCGCAGGCAGAACCGCCTCCCCGGGTACCTCTTGCAGGCGATCGCGTACTCTACGAAGACGCAGCTACGAAGACGCAGTGACCTAAACGTACTCTTTGCTTATCAACGTCACCATAACAAGTTTTTTAGTGCGCGGAAAGGCGAAAAGAAGCAAAACAGAACCAAAACACTGCAAGAGCAGCCACACAGCGCAAATCCCGTCAACGCCGCGGAGAAGCGGCGGCAGGCGGCGCAGCGATCGCGAAGCTCGAGGTGTATGGTCAACATGCGTGGAGGGCGCCACCAGCGTTCTCCCCGCTATCGCGCAAGGGTTAGGACCGCTCGCGCCACTAGTCATACTTAGAGCGTTGTGAGAGTTTGGAGCCACCGCACGAAAAGCACCGAGGTGAGACATGTGCACGTTTTAATTTGTTTACCCGGAACGTAACGGCTTTGTGCTTGTGCGGCGACATCGCTACACCTGTCGCGGTTTGTACGTAACCCCCAGAACGAGCCTTTTTGAACAGGTTTACACCGCCCCGGGGGCGGTTAGGCCTAACGTCGTCGTAGGGAGTCTCGGCGGGCGCCCACTGCGTGTGGCAGGGAGCGCGAACGTGCTCGGCCACGCTGTCAGGTTATCAGTCGACGAAAATGACATCTTGAGGAGAACTTGGCGCAGTTAAGCTGACATGACATTCGACTTTGCCGCACATGTGCGGGGCGTTACTATCGAAGCCGAATAAGTGGTCGCTCGCTCCCCCCCGGCGGGCGAGCGAGTCTGCGGCGTCGTGCGTGTGCGTCGCCGCTGAGACAAAACAGTCACTGCTGCCGTTATTGAGAACCGATCGACTCGCAATTCTTTGTGCCGGTATCGTAGTCATAGGTCAGCAGATTACTCAAACTCAGTCACATTTTTTTTCATTAACGCTGTACTCAATCAAACTAACACTCAAAAAGCTCGTCTGTTCTCAAAATCACTGATACTCACTCATCCCATACTCATTTGAAATTGTACTCACTTGTACTCAAATTCATTTGTCCTCACGAGTATCCATACTCAATCTGTACTCATGAGTACTCCACGTGTAATCATGAGTACTCAATCAGTACTCACGAGTACTCAGTCTTCTATACTCATGAGTACTCAATCTGTACTCATGAGTACTCAATCTGTATTCATGAGTACTACTCATAATACTCATGAGTACTCAATCCGAATTCATGTGTACTACCAGAGTCCTTCAAAAGCATTGAAGGACTCTGGTACTACTTACAAATACTCAACTCAATACTCAATACCCCCAGGCACAATTAAGTGTCCGCGTAGATTGACGTCCGTTCATATTCAGATCGCTATCTCCTTATTCGCAGCTGCTCGATGCCGGCGTTTGTTTTTTTGTTGTTCCGGATACTAGAAACTTCGTTACAGGGCGTTTGTCTCGATGAGGTTCGGTGAATATCAAATCGGATTGTTTTTTAGTGTGTGTGCCGTGGTATCCACCTCGTCAGACCTGAACTTGACAGCGTTTGCGGCGTTGCGTTAGTCGCGTCGCTTTCGTCGGCGATCGTGTTCCTGTAGCTCGTAGCGTGCTTGATGCATGTGGGAGCGTAGACGGCCGTTTTGTCCGCTGGCGAGCTGCGGTGTGCAGAGATGGCATAGTTCGGCAAGTTGAGGACGTTGCTTCGATTCAGGTGTGCGTTGCGTATGCTGCGGGAGCCGGTTGGCTTTTCGTTTAGCGTGCGGTGGCGTGTTGTTGTAAGGTGGCGTGGCGGATCGGTCAAAATCATGGGTCAAAATCGTTGCGGCTCCGGGCTCGCTTTCGCCATCGTTGCTTCGAAAGTGAAACCGTTGTGCTGGGGAAGCGAGCGTAGTTCGTCTCGTCCGTTCGACCCACATTCCGTGGCGTCGTAAGCGTCACTTCATCGGTAGGGCGTTCGATGCCTTCGTCTGGATCGGGCTCATTCGTTGGCGTTCTTGCCGTGTCCGTGTCGTCGCTCAAGCTCTCCTCCTTTGCCCGTAGTTTCGAAAATGCTATAATCGCTATCTCTCCCATACAAGCAGGCTCGAAAGCGTTCCGTTCGTCCCGAGTCCGCTTGCTCGCGGGTTCTCGGGTTTGCCGTGTGAGTCTCGATCGGAGCAGCGGGTGCCGGTGACCTTGTACGTTCCGGCTAGGACGTGACTCAAGCGCTGGCCGTGTCGTTGCTCGTTGACGGACCTACCTGCATGAGTGTAATGTCCTTCGCTCGCTGGATTCGGGTTGAAGCAGCAGGTGCCAAAGAGTTCGTACGTTCCGGTAGGGTTGAATCGCGTGCGCTGGGTTATTTGTTGCTTGTGGCAAGGTTGATTTCTGCGGTTGTGACATTCGCTGGCCAAGTCCGGTTAGCAGCACCGGGAACTGAGGTTGCCGCAAATAGCGGTTTCCTCGTGTGTGTGCTGGCTTGGTCGCGTACCGTGCGCTTTGCATTTCGTTCGCCGTGGTCAGCTCAACCGGTCCAAGTTGGATGTCGTTTGTCACCTCTGGTGCGCTTCGTGCGCTGTGCGTATCGTTTTAAATGCAGAGCATTTCTTAGCCGCGCCTCTTCCTGCGTCGGACGGCGTCCACAGCTCCGCGTCCGCAGGTGCGCCTCTCCTCCTTTCCTCTCTCTCAACAGCAGCTTGTGCGCCCATGCGTCGTAGTCAGCCCGTTCGCTCCGTCGCGGTCTCGGCGTAACAGGTGCGTGATAGCAGCGCGGTGGGGCGTGGAAGGGCGCGCGCTGCTTGCGCATGCGCGCTCTCCCCCCCGCACTGCTCTCCCTCTACTGCGCGCGCTGCAAATATAAGCGGCTAGCGGTCGCTCGTGCTTCAGTCACTGCGTTGCTCCTTCCTTCCTTGGTTGACGCTCGCTCCACCCTAACGCGACTTTACTCTCCTCTCTCTACCACAAACCAACACCAACGCAACTACGACCCAACTACCCACCCTAAAGCGACTTTACGCGGCGTTAACGACCCCCAATGGTCTGCATTTACTCGTGTGCCCCTCGCGGGAAGGCGCGGGAATTTTTTTTCCTGGGAAACTACCCTAACATTATGTACGGTCATTCGCCACGTATTGTGCGTTCCGTGCGCCGTGCGTCTCGCTCGTCGTGGCCTATCCACCAATCCGGATGCGATGTCGGTTGCGCGGACCGGGGCCAGGACAGGACGGAAAATGTACGTACTGGCCCCGTTGCGTTCCGCGCTTTCAGCGTTTCATTCGTGTACGTATGGACCGGAAGAGCGGGTGGCGTGCACGTGGTGCTTTCTGGCTCGTGCGAGCTGCGTACGTTGCGCGCCTCGTTGCTCGTTGCTGGAAAGACCTGCGCGCGGGACATAGCTCGTCGATTGGCCCGGTGTCAGAGCGGCGTGTGTTCGTGATCTCGCCATTACCCGGGAGAGGTCCGGTGAGCAGGCAATCACAATTTTGCAAACGTCGTGTCGTTCGTGTGCGTGCCGCCGTGCATGCTGCCTGTGTCCGGATATCGTGCAGTTCAGGCACTGTGGCAAAAGTGCGGCTAACTCTCGCCAGTTGTCTTAGAAAACTTTCCCGTTCTTCAGGCATCCTCCTCGCAAACAGCGCCGCTTGCAAGTTCCTCTGCCGTTGGTCGTCGTAAGCAGTCGGAAGTATCGTTGGCACATTCGTTCGTGTGGAGAGCTGGCGACATTGCTCGCTGTCCACTAGAAGACGCGAGGCGAAGTCGTCCATACGGCTAGAGCAGGGCAGCCCTCGTAATCGTCGTGCGCTCACGAACTCCTGTTTCTTCGTTGAACATAGGACCTAGCGTTCCGTTGAAGTCAGCAGTGGGTCGACCACCGTTGACGTGGGCTCCGTCGGTGCCCCACGTCTGCGTGCCACGCCCTGGTAGTCATGTTGCGGTTCGTCCACGTCGTTCGTCTGTTCGTCCGGTCGTCCTCCCGTGGCCTCAAATCCTGATCCTGTCCACTGCGCCTTGTTAGCTAGGTCGTGGCTCGATAGAAAGGCTAAACAGGAAACATTTTAAAATGTTTAACTAATTCGAAATACTGAGGTTACATATACATCAGGACAAAGGAGCACGGGAAGAAAACGTCTTACACTGTGAACTGTCGTAGGGCGACACACTACGCGAAGGCGCGTACACGGGAGAGAGTGAAACGGAACGTAAGCACTCGCGTTGCGTCTGGCGTTTTCTCGTGTTCTCAGGAATAAAGCACTGGAGTCTGGGGCGCATCGTGCTCTTGTGGGAATCTGGGCTTCTCGGCGCTGCCGTGGCCGTAAATTGCGGTTTTCTGCGAGTTTTCTGGCGGCAGCTTTTCTCGTCCGTTTTCGTTTCTCGGTGCGCTGAAATTTTCCGAAACATCGGAGCTTTCTTACAGTACTCAATTCAACTCAATCTGTACTCACCTGTATTTCTTTGGAAAATTATCTGCACTAATATTTGATCGTATTCAAGAATGTTTCTACTAATTTGGCCAATTATGCAAGGTGGTAAATATCATCCTTACAGATATCATAGTTATCATCTTTAAATATCATTGTTAAAAATATCATCGTGGCCGTTTGGTGCAGTTGCGAATAAAATCCAACAATGTTATTTAGACAACGGTAGTCTTGAACAGGGGACCAAAGTTGCAAATATTTTAGTGCTCTCGAAGAACATCTTGTCGCTCAACTTCCGTCAGCGTGTGTTTCTTTCTACGATTGTCATTGTTTGAGTTTAATTTCAATATCGTGTAGAAAATTTCTTTATTAGTGAGAATAAGTTTTCATCGGTCTTGCGAGGTCAAACCAAGCCTGGATGCACGCTGTAGGGAAAAAATATTAGTAGGACACGATGTTCCGTCGACCGTATCGGCTACATCCAACCAATAGCCTCAGTTACGGTTGACGCAGTGTTGCATCATGCGCAGTGGTACAGCTGACGCAATGTTGCATCATGAAATGTTGCATCATCCTCGGTAGCTATTCGCAACACCTGCTAGGCAAGTAGTCCTTCCGAGTGACTGATTGGTGAGCACTCTTTCTGCGACTACAAAATTACTTCTCTGACACCCTGTAGATCATGACCACTGCCATTAAATGACATTATTGAAGCCGAAAAATGATAAGGGATCATTGTACGATTAGCGTGGTCTTCTGCTCCATTTAGTGTTGTTCTTTTGCGCGGGAGGAAGAAACGAAACAAATTTCCAGAGGAGTTGTAACAAAAACAAGGAAAGAGCGGTCACCGCGGTATAAAAGGCCCAAAATTCGAGGTATGCGCAGTATGCGGATTCGGACCGTGGAGGTCAGTGAAAAAGTGTTGCGCTGACGATTGTTTGTATGCTCAGCTATGGTTGCCTGCAACACGCACTCAGCGGACGACCTAGTGATAGCGCAATGTTTCAGTATGCCACAAAGTTTGAAGGAACACTACGATTACATCGGCACTACCAAGGATTTTTGCAACGTGACCTATCGCTGCAAGTACTGCAAGAAAAACGTACGGTGTAGGAAGCTGCCATGTATACAGCGGGGCGGGATATAAGTTGCAATAATAAATTATCTTTATGACAGACACAGAGAGACAGACAGACAGAGAGACAGGCCAACATTGTCGCGCTCTAGTAGCCAAAGAAAGACTATCTCCTTTAAAATTAGCCGCAAAGAGGCGCTGCCGCCACTGCGCCGCACGCTGCGAACATTGCGCAACCGTACCCCTCGCCGCCGCCGCCAGCCCGAAAAATAAGAGATAAACACAAAAACGAAAACGGGCTAGCGCGCCAGAAGCCCAAGAGGGAGGTCCCGCCTAAGGGACAGGACAGGGGCGCTACGCGTCATGATGTTTATTTCCGTTAAGAGCCCGGGCAAAACCCACACGGGTCTGACTTCAATCACTCATTATTGTATGCGTGTGTGTGTTGTGTCGCTGCGCCCGGCGACGTGCCGACGGCGGATTTGATTCGCGCCTAGGTCAAACTGCCCGCGGCAGATGTTCCGCAACTTGGCTGGAAAGGCGCCACAGAGTCTGCTCTCACTTTCCCATCACGGCGGCTGGACGAAATCATGCCTGGGAAAAACGAACCCCCGCAGACACGCAGCAAGCAGCGCCTGGAGACGGGGCCACTGAATCGCTTTCCCTTTCCCTGTTGTGGCGGCCCGGCTGACGCAATCGCTTCCCCTCCATTCGCCGGATTCAAACTGCGGCCAGTGATAGTCCCGATTGAAGGGATTCGAACTGCACGCGGCTGCAACGGAACCCCGGGGGTGTAACACCAGCCCGGAAGCAGCGGTGGTGCGGCGGCATCTTATCGGAGGCACTGAGTTTAGAAGTGCTATCGCCTTTGTCCGAGTCACGCTCTTGCTACCTTTGTATATATTGTATATAAATACAGCTTCAAATCACCGTCGGCTCGACTACTTCATCGCTCTACTCTGCGCCATTTCGATAGCGGACTGAGCAGGGCAACGTCGCAATAGTGGTGACTGAGCTGGGATGACCCCGTCCCAACAGAGAGAGAGAGAGAGAGATAGAGAGTGCGTGCGCGCACGCGCGTGTGTGTGTGTGTGTGTGTGTGTGTGTGTGTTTGGGGGGAGGGGGGGCGTGGAGCGGGTACCGCTCGCAGTCGACTGCCGCAGTGCACCCAGTTGCCAGTTGCTTAACAGCCGTTACAGCACTGTCCAACTGCTCTCCCGTGCTTTGTAAACTCGAAAACAAAGGTTGCAGACGAGTTTTTCGGAGGTGTGATAGCTTGCACTGACATCCCTTTATGGCCGTGTTGGTGCCTAGGTTGCACAGTGGAAATCTGCAGCTCTTGTCTCGAACAGCGCTGACGAAGCTGACAGATATCGATCAAAAAGTGCGGTGGCGTTGTTATGGGCAAGGAAAGGAACATGTTTTACGAAACGTTCCAAAACGCGAGCTTAAGCTGAAACCCCAACGTCTGTCGTTGCCGTTTATCATATAAAAACGGCCCCTTCAATAGTCCTTCCACAGCGCGAACTTAAACTTGGCAGTAGTTGCTAGCGAGGGGCGGTCGCCCCGCCAGTAAATAGGAGATGAAGGTAGGGGAAGAACAACCACCGAAATTCACCATCGTCGTCAGCTTCCTCACTACATGGTGGCATAAACGAGAAGCGGCGCATCGGGTTGCATTCGAAAGCAAAACGCTCCTCCAGCGGCAAGATGCCGGAGCTCTTCGACAAAATATGCGAGGCGAAACAAGGCGTCGCACGCGTTTGACTGGGCATTATGATGTCCGATTTACAACCCACAAACGTGCCTCGGTGTACTCGGATATTTTATTTCCAATGCAGGGGAAAATTACGGCACCGCGCCTGCATGGTGGGGCTGTATGCTCACCTGTAAATGGACTGCACGAGACCATAGTCCTACCGAACCTGAGCAAAAAGTTTCAAAACGGGAGCTTAATAAATCATATGGGCGCACGTACATCAAACAAATTATCGCACAGCGGCATGTTGCGGACAATTTCGGTGACACAAACCATGCAGTCGATTTGACGAGAATCACGTAAATTAACTGCGTCTGCTGAAACAAGCGGTTCGGCTCAGGACACGACTACACAGCGTGACATGCGTCTACGGAAACTGCTGAAGACCGGAAAAGAGCGACTTCGGTGCGCGAAGTGCATGCATTGTTAGCAGCCCCCACCACCTCCCCTAAAGCAACTTGAACAGAGAAAGCGGAACGAAGCAGCTACGTGTTCCCAGGCCGCGTATTTGTAAACAAAAACAACTGCGCCAATCAACACGTGCCGTAGAAACAGTCACTGTGGCTGCACTTCCCGCCGGGACCTCACCCCCTCGTTTTTCCCTTTTCACCTCGACCCCTTAGCGAGCGACCGCCGAAAAACGCTAACTGCGCCAGACAGGGACAGGGAAAGGAGGGAGGCGCAGTTTTCGTTGTCTGATTTTACTATCCTTGAGAATTAATCTGCGCAGCGGCACCGCTAAATGTTTGCGACTCGTAGATGCGCGTTTGCGACTCGAGTTCGTGATAGAACTTGTTTGCGCTACTGTACTCACGAGTACTCATACTCATGATTACTCATACTCATGAATAATGTACTCATGAGTAGTCATTCTCATGAGTGCTGTACTCACGAGTAGTGGACTTACCCTTGTACTCACTCGTCATCGTACTCACTTTTTTCATCTGGGTGTGTACTCACTAATCATCATACTCACTCGCGAGTTTGAGTACAAATGAGTCCAAATGAGTGTACTCACGAGTGAGTACGCCGACCTATGATCGTAGTGTTCCACCAGCAGGTTGAGCAGTGAAACGTTGCTCCTGCTGTTTGAAACTCGAGCTCCGATCAAACGAGTGAAGCTGCCTTGAATATGCGGAGTGCATAGTTACGACGCCGTTAGTAATTGTAAACTGTTTTCGTTCGAAAACACTACTGGTAAATGCTATTCCACCCCCTGCCATTTACGGAATTTCGTTACCGGCACCGAAAGTGTGCTAACCTTTTTTTTACTGGCAATGTACCCTAATCCCCCCCCCCTCACTAGAATGTGCCGTTTCACCTTCCTTCTGACATGAGACCATCATTCCCGATGTCAAAAACGCTTGCTTTCCATATTGTACCAAAACAAAAGAAAAATAACCGTGGGTTCTGGAACTGTTTACATTAGTTTCTGGTGAGGTGAGGTGATTGTGAGAGGGAAAGAGGGAAAGGAAAGAGGATCTGAATCAAATACGAATAGTAATAAGTAGCTGCGAAGTGAATATTTTTGAATGCGGGTATTTCTGTTTCAGCGTGTATAGAGCGTCTCAAATTTAACTAAAAAAAACAAGATAACTTAGGAAAGTACAACCTATATAGTACACTGCATGTTCATGAAATAGTCCTTTATAAGGAAATGGTGCAAAATGTAAAAATAAAAGATGAAGACACGACGGCGAAGCACTGCATCAAAGAGAGCATGCGTTGTCGTAAAGAAATGTTGGTTCCTTGATGTGCTGTCAAGAGTGCTGTACAATTGACTGGTACCTCCAGTCACTGAAAAGACGTCCATGTTAGGCATTCTTGTGGGTTATGGCAAGCCAGGTTTCTCATTCATGCCAGTGTGTTGACAAACTCCTTTACGGCTGGTAAATTTTATTCAGGTAGTGTTCAACTCCAGCTGACGTGCACCAGAGTTAGCGAATATATTTGTTTCGTGTAAACGTTGCACATTTTACACCTTCTCGTACAGTTTCAGAGTCGTGCAAGAAAGCCAACCTAAAGACTTAAGTAAAGGTGGGGACGACTTAAGTAAAGGTGGGGACTAGAGGCCTAAAGACATAGGTTTTTGACAGGAGTGCCTCAGCCTTGTGAAAATCTTTTTTGTGATGTAGTGCTTGGCGCTAAACCTGATTTACTTATGGCATACCACTAGCCCGCATCGACACAAACCAAACCGAAATATGCATGCATCTATTTTGCTATTTATTGGCTGCCACAATTAATCAAAAAGGAGTTGTCAGTCAGTGGTTGCCTTTGTCTTTTTCACCGTCGCCATCTTCATGCGTTTTTTTTCATAACGTTTAGTTCAAACTGACCAGCCAAATTTAGTGCACTAGTAAGATTCCTTGAACAACCCTGTCACCAGACAATGCAGTAAGAGCCGTACAAATACCCATGGCCCAAGGAAGGCCAGAAGTGTACTAAAGCGTGTTCAGTTGCGCATATGACTAATGATTTCTTAAGCTAACCATTGATTGATTGGATAGATAAGGTGGGGATTAAGGTGGTACAATATGGAAAAAAATTGGGCCCATCTCCCCGCGAGGGGGACTCGAGTAAATGCGTCGCATAGGGGGTGGGTGTATTGCGTTAACGTTTAGTGTTTGGGGAGTTGGTGGTAGTGAATTCGTTGTATCAGCAGCTTCTTGACGTAGTTTGAATGAGTCAAGGATATAAGGCGCGTTCGTAGCCTCCCATTCTGTGTCGGCTTTGTGGCGCAGTGGGTAGAGCACCATGTAAATTGCGTTCCGCCCGCAGGGTCGACGGATCGAAACCAGGCGCCGGATAGTATTTTTTTTATATAGTGTAGGGGGAGGGGTGCGGACTACGACTACGGACGTCAACGCAGGTGACATCGTGAGTTACTGAAATGCTCTGCATTTGAAATATAGATCAGATAGGGATTAAGGTGGTAGAATTTGGATTAAAATATATTATGTTTATCTTAATCCACTCTATCCAGTTTAATCCCGACGTAGTCTATTCTAATCCATATTGTACCACCTTAATCCCTCTCTGATATATCTAATCAATAAATAATTAAGATAAACATGGATTGCGGATGTTAAAGTAGTGGGGCTCCTGTGTGGATATGTATATGTATATAAAATAAAATGTATATGTATAATGGATATGTATATAAAAGGTAACTGTTGCAGTAGTACCGTAATTACCCGATTCTAACGCGCACTTTTTTTTCCGGAAAAACAGCCGAAAAATCGCATGCGCGTTAGAATCGGACACGAAACAGAAACTGCAGAAACAGCTGAAATTTCTTCCCACCCATCGCCATCTCAAGATGGCGCCAAAGCTTTTAGCAACAATTTTTCGGATCTAGGCGCCTAGAGTTTTCTACCGGCGTTCACACAAATCGTCAAATTATTCCACTTGCACGCTTGATAACAGCAATGGGAGCAGCGGCAACGAAGGTGCGCCGCTTCCACGTCTTACGGGGGGCTTCCACGCGTTCACAACGAGCGGTTCGCTGAAGCGTGCGCCTCTGAAAAAGCTCGCGGGATGGGCGTGCGAGGCGTGGGCCACGATCCCATAGACCATGGTTGAACATTAGTTCAGAA
Organism: Haemaphysalis longicornis; assembly: GCF_048455015.1. NCBI lineage: Eukaryota > Metazoa > Arthropoda > Arachnida > Ixodida > Ixodidae > Haemaphysalis > Haemaphysalis longicornis. The sequence goes on along the minus strand of NW_027526407.1, from coordinate 103,981,632 downwards.
GTATGGCATCGCGAACGTGCTTGATGGCACCGAAGACGAGATGTCGCGGTTAGCGGAAGGCGACAAGGAGCTCTCGGAGAGTGACGAGGAGTAAGATGCGTGAGATTACTTCGGGAAATAAATCGCCCGTTTCTCTCGCATTCGTTTTTCTGGTAACAAAGTTCCGTGCACGCTACAATCGGAGGTGCAAGTTTTTTCTGTTTTTTGCCTGGAAAATGGAGTGCGCGTTAGAATTGGGGGAGCGTTAGAATCGGGTAATTACGGTACTCCAAGGTTTTGCCTTCATTGCGCACAAGCAGATTTTTTATTTGTCATTTTTTTCATACGGAATTCAATTTATTTCTTGCAGGGGCGGTTTTAGAATCACTAATGCTGTGCAAGCAGCAAAATATTTCTGTTCAAAAACCTAAATAGTATGCGCTGGTCGCAAAGAAGCTGTTTTACAAACACTTGGACATTGACGGACGCTGAAGGAATTTCGCCGAAGTTTTACCTGTGGCTGCATTGCAGAGTTCAACTTATATAAACACTGATTTTTATATCGACTTTCAAGCCCTAATTTATTTTTAATTGGCGAGATTGAGCTGAGAAAACACCATCAGCCAATACTGTCATCAATGTGAGTAATGCAATCAATTTGAACGGTATCTCCACCTTCAGAATATTCATTTTGCACCACTTTGTGGCAAATATGGCCTATTGTTTGTTCACACAGTTTGTAGCGATTGAACATGCTTGCAATGCACTAAGTTGGGTATCACTGACTTGCCATAGTGCGATGCCACATTAGGAGACAGCAAATTGCCGGGAGGGATACTGCAAAGACAACAGTACTTTTGAATGCTATTTTCTCTTCAAAAGACGCCTTTGAATGCCAAGAAAAAGCTCAGAATATGGTTCACGAATTTTAGACAATGTTTAAAACACCTTGCCTTGAGTGTACTTTCCAATATTTTAGTTTGTCGCAAATATTACATTTTATGAAGACAAGCAAGGTAATTTATGGATTTCAATTCAACTTCCTCTTTATAAACTGGACCCAACTTTTCTGCATGGTGAGGAGGACCACAACATTGCGCAAGAGAGTACACAACCTTCATTTCTAGTGGGAGCTGGCTGCTGCAGGGACAATTAGCTTCTGTGTGGGGTGAGAAATGGTGTTGGGCGTTTATTTGAAAGTCTCTACGAAACTACTCATTCAACCTAAACAACTTTATTTACCAGCTTAGCAGATTCAAATGCAAAGCCATTAACTCATCATCATCATTTCCACCTTTTACACGTGATGGCTGCCTACCCAAACAACGGACTAGCATAAAGTCGTGCTGACAACCATGTTTAGCTACGCTGCTGACGAAAAGATCTCAAGCAGATGCATTGTGTGCGTGTGCACATAAGACACGATTGATGGCTACGGTAGTCACTTGACCGCAGCCGACCTATCTTGCGGACAATGCACGACAGATTCTGTGCTGCCATCACCCTGGCGACAGCTGTGCAGATAATGAGCAAGAATTTTATTTTCGTCCATAGATGGAACCTGACAAAAACTGGATAGCTTGCCCTTGGTGCGGAAAGCGGTTTCTGCCAACACAGGGGAAGACCTTTCCAAGTGAGTGGAATGAGTGCATGCTGCAGTTCTCATTTTTGTCCTCCCTTTTTTCTGGTTGAAAACGTGTTTTTCTTCTTGGCATGGTGATCCATTACTGCGCATGCGAGGAATAGTATTAAGGTTGAGCAGCTATGGGAGAACATTGTAGTCTTAGAAACATTAAGAAATGCCATATTTCCTCAGTTCTAAGCTTGCCTTCTTTGGAACCCGTATGCCTAAATTGGGGCTGTAGAAGGAACTTGTACAGAAGCCTGGAAAACTAGGAATGTCTGCTGCCAAAGTAAACTGCGGCAGCGGTTATTGCGACGCCCGTGCCATTTTCGTACCGATGAACGTTTCAGTGACGCGGTGTGAATGAGCAAGATTCGAAGCAAATCATGGCTTCCAACCTATCTCATCAGGTGACATCGCATTGAGCCCATCGTTACAGTGCCTTTTTCTCTCACATTGGGGCTAATTTGAGGCTTAGGTGGGTAGCATAAATTGCCTTCCTCCGTGTGATGCTTGTGGCACCAACGAAGCAGTATATAGCAGGAAGGGTATTTGCGAATCGTGCTAGAGGCCTTGTTTTAGGGGGGCGGGGGAGGAGTGCCTTTATGTCCCTCCCTGAAACCCAGGATCGAATGATTGTGATGGTGATGCGTTCAATACGGGCAACAGGGTGCAGGGATGTGGTTCATTGTGGGCCCTTTGTGTGTGACAGGGAAGGCACTGTAGTTTGTGTAGGGTCGTGAATTGGTTTATGCTCTGCTGTGCCCAACTTAAATTGCCAGCTGGCTGTGTGTCTGCACAGTGGACTGAAGTTGACGTGTGTAAGATAACTGTGCAGCTATACGCGTGACTAATTATATTGTGGGACTATAGCTGCTGTTCAGTAGCACATGGATAAAATGGATCACAGATTTGATTGTGAGCATTTACAAGTGATCTAAACGTTGATGTTCTTAACACGTGCTCGGTCCTCTCCAGCCGCATGCTGCTGTATTTAAATAGCTTTGGCTGGCATCGTAGCGAAAATTCAGCAGCTTCTTTCAGAAGCACTATCCACGAGCATTATTTTATTTAATTTCTGTTCCACCATGCACTACTGATTCTACAGCTGCTGCAGCTTCCACGGCTTCTACAGCTGCTGCTGCATCTTCAAGGACTATGAAGGACGAGTTTGAAGCCTGCCCAATGACTCGCACGGAAAAGAAGCCCCCAGAAGATGTACGCTTTGAGTAAAAAAATCATTTGCATGTATATCTGCATTGCATGCTCAATGTTCCGCCCTCGTTACAGTGCTGTCTGCAATACCACTGAATCTTGGTATTTTGTGGATTTGATTACAGTGCGCAAGCAGACGTCTGGTGCAGAATGAGACGCCACAGGTAAGTACAATGAAAGCAAAATAGAAGATTGGCTCACTGGCGCAATAACAACGATGCCAATTTTAGGGCCACCTTCCAACAACAAGGCTATATGAAGGGAACCAGATCAGTCAGTGGCAATTTACGAGCCAGCCAGTTCCTCTCTGGGGGCTTATGACATCAAAGGGGCTTGTTCCTTGCATTTGGAGGCCGCCGCCAAGAAACGACTGTGATCGTAGCGGTGCCTGTAGTTCGTTTTCATCATATCGCTTGGATGCTTTAATGCAGTAAGGTAGCATAACTGCTGACATTGTCAAGCGCGAAAGTGTGAAGTTTTTTCGTATTTCTTTTTTTGTTTGAAAATTATCTTTTGTGATCTGAGTGAAAATTATCTTTTGTGATCTGAGGTTAAGTTGAAGGAGTTACCAGAGGTTAATTCATTATTAAAGAAGGCTATATTCTGCGTTTAGGTTATTCAAGCAAAAATATGTTGCGGAATGGTATAATGTCTGTGTAGCACAAAGGGAGGTGGTCTAGTTTTTTGGTTTTCGGCATCATGCGCACCTGGCTCAACTCTGCCTTCTTTTCTGTTCCTCTCTTTTAACTACGCATAGGGAATATTTTCTACACGAGTTTGTAGAGGACTTCCTACATTTATCCTAGGCTCCCTTATCACACTGATCAATAATGCTTCTTCTGGTATAATCCTTTTTAATTGTGGCTCTGTAGAACCGCTGCTTCATCACAATCAGAGACAGTAAAAAATAGTGTCTATTTGGTTGTACATTGGTGCATGCGCATTAAAAATGCACTGCCTTGGATTTGGCTAGTGGTTCTTTTCAGTCATGCAGAGTATCCATATATCTTTTCTTTGCACTGAAATGACAGGAAACACGTTGATACCCAGAAAATGGCGTTAACACCAAAGTTTGGTACCCTAAATCGTTCCTTGTGGGGCCACAACGAAGCGTTGAACGAGGCGTTGAAAGTGAGAGGCGACTTGTTTGTATGATACACATGTTTTTGCTTTAAAAATGTCTACCTGACTTCAAAATTCCTCGTTCTTCAAATTTCTTGAACAAATGAAACGATAGGTATGTAATCAGGGAAAATGGTGGTTCAGGAGATTGTTGTGCAAGAAAATTTGAGATGAATCGAACGCGTTGGCAGTGCACTGAATTTTTTTCTTTTACCCGCACACTCGCACATATGTACTTGCATGCAACACACGCACTGAGCAGATCTTGCATATGTGACATCTCACAGGTGCAGTTATCTTTGAAGCCCTTGCACAAGGAAAAAACACAAGTGCACAAACGATTATCACCACTGAGTGTCTATGGAGGGCATGCTCACTGTGCACTCGGCTTAAAGTTACATTTTTGCTGTTCCCAACACTTCTGCACTTGTGTGTACTACAGGGAGTCTGACAGAAAATAGTGGTCTTTCAGCAAATTTGGACAGCGGGAAAAAAAGCTAAGCAAGAAAGCTTGAAATGCGAGACACAGGCTGTCAATGTCTTTAAATCTGTTGTTTTTGAGGGTTCAAGAATTTTTTATACTGAACATCCCGAGAAAAAACTCAGAGCCTTTCCACTCTGAAGAAGGAAGCCAGCGAAGCTGTAGCTGTAGCTATGGGGGGATGAACTACAGCTTCGCTGTAGTTCATTCCCCCATACCTCTCCTCCAAACTAACACCGACACTCTTTATTTCCTACCCTTCTTTCTCTGGGCGAATGACACTCATTACGTATTTGCTCGCTATGATACAAATGTTATCAAGAGAGTTTTTGCTGCCCCTGCAACGTAAATTTCCCTCCTCTCCCCTGCCCTTCTCTCATGCTTTTCCCCTCCCATCTCAGCCCTACCGTGATAAACACAATGGAGGTTTGGTGAAATCAGATTCCTGCGTTCCACTGCTCGTGTGCCATCTACTGGAACCTTCTGTGACTATGGGACTTGGGATGCCACCCTGGGCCCTCTTTGTATTTTTCAGTCTTACATTGTTTTCAATGCGTGCTTTTGTATTTGCTCTGGCAGAAATCAAGCACACACTACGTTCATTTCAAGCAACACTGCAAGTACTAGTTATGTACGATGTTTTGCCTTGACTATGCTTAATGTTTTCTTTTTGCTTAATATTGATCACAGATATGAAGTATGGTACCAGATTTGGTGGTTTAGAAAAGTTTCGCCTGTATGAAGTTCCCAGTTCAGAATTTCTGTAACTTGTGGTTCAGTTCATGGAGACGATCTGCTGAGTGCTAGCCATGTACACTGCAATAACACTGAAACGCGGGCTAGTTGGTCTACATTCATGACAACTTTGGCCGCACAAAATGAGGGCACAACGAAGAAAGAAGAGGCACAAAGACCAGCATAGACCAGCAACAGAACAGTTGTCAGTCTGCACGGGTCTACCTGTCTCTTCTTTTTTGTTGTGTCCTCATTTTGTGCGCATAAAGTTCATGAGCCATATACACCTTTGCTGAAAGAATTGATTGTTGTTAAAGGTTATAGGTAACCCACGCAGCTACATTCCAGAAATGCACGGGATATTTCAGCTAAAAAAGAGCAAAAAATGATGAAAACTGCAATTTCATACCACACGGCATGAGTGGTACCAGAGTGGACATTGAAACTGCAGTTATCAGTGGGTTAACTGCATGTCAGCATTCAAGTGACATGATTAAACGGAACTTGAGGCCCCATTGCAACTATACGGTCATGTTTCTTGGCACTGGCTTTGGTTGGCTGCTGCTGAAAACAAGATTCAATGTGTAAGGAACGTGCAAGAGAGTGGCTGATGAGCTACCACTGCTTCATTAGTTTTCTCTCATTTCTACAATGTCTGTTTGAAATTTGCAAACGCAGTATTATCATTACTGGGAGAAAGTTTTTATCAATTTCGTATGAACTGTCCTTGTAATTTGTCTTCTTGGCTCGTTTAAAAGCAGCTACCTGAAAATTCCATCTCTATCAATGACAGCAATGACGGTGTGTTGATGCACTTTTTCCTTGCGTTGGTGCGTAGTTGGCTTGCCATCAATTTCTTTCTTTTTAAGTGTCTGTACCAATTTCTGCGCTGTTGGTGGGCATGGAATGGTTCACATGCGCTGCATTTTCACTCTCTCTCCTTGTTTCCATGTCCAAACAAAAGAAGGAGGCTCCAAAGAAAACCACATATTATGTGTCTTTGCGGCAGCCCAACCAACAAGCGTCCCAAAAAACTGTCCTGCCAGCACACAAACGTAAGCTTCCTAAGGTTGCATGTGGCCCTGCCTACGGATTTCCACTGGGCCAACATGAAGCCTGCAATAATTAGCGTGTGCATATTTGTGGGCTCACTGTCTCGATAAAAAGCTGTGGTGACTGGCGACTCGCTTATGGCCACGTTGCACTTGATGGTGATGAGCGGTCCTTATTGGACAATAGCAACTAAATCTTGGCTCGACAGCTCCAGTTCACAGAAGTTGAGTCCCCTGTACTTTGTGCTTGTGGATGGTTTCACCCGTGCCCTTTCATTTCTGCAGATGCCCTTTCGGGCTTGAGAGGGATTCCTTGGTTGTGTTTCCCAGAGAACAGCATTGAACAAATCATGTGAAAGCCTCAGCTGTACTCCATCAAGTTGAAGCATCTGCAAGTCATAAGATGCTTAAACTGACGGAAAGGCTGTATGTGCTACCATGTAGGATGTGTTACGATGAAAGAAAGGCAGCCACTGGTCTTGCTGTTCACAACAGAGGGATGAACGACAAAAAATTTGGGCAAAAACTAGACTGCTAGCTCTCGGCAGACGTGGCTGGAGTTCCTAGAGAGGTGCCTTCGTCATGCAGTAGGCACAACCAAGCTGATGATGATAATTATGTGTCAAGAAGGAAGTAGAATTCGCAGGTGGTAGTTGAGTGACTGCGAGAGGGAGTAGACCTTCTTACGTAATTAGCTAAAAAGAAAGGGAAAGGGGTAGTTGTAATAAAAATAGTAATGGTGGGCAAAAACGACGTTATTTGGCTTGGTATCAGGTAAAGCTGGTCCTACCTAAAAAGAAACTCGATTGGGAAAAAGGGCAAAAAAACTTCGAGGTAAGAGTAATAGGAAAAGGAATTCAAGTTTTTGGAGAAAAAAGGACTCGTATAGGTATGTTGACGATGACGAAACAAGTATTAAGGGCTGGCTTCAGGTGAGGCTGTCAGAACGTGTGTGTGATAACGCATCGATTATCATTGCATCCAAGTGTAGGGGTAAAAAGTGGTCGCGGTGTCCTATTGGTTGATTCCTCATAAAAGGAATACGGAAATGCAAACATGCTGGGCTGTTGGAAAACTGTTGTCGTGAAAGGGTGTGCCGAGTTCATTGCCTTCTGCCTGGGGTTTCTTTATGGACCAGCAGATGAAAGGTGTCGTCATCTTTGATGCAGGGAGCCAAGGCATGGCCCAAGGGTCAAAACAAGAGAGAAAACCAGGTGATGACCACCTTGGCGCCCGGGAGCCTTGTTCTGCCAATTCGGCTTCACGTAGTGAGTTCCCTGAGTATACTTGCTACACAACTTCGGTCACCGAAGGGTCGCCGCAAACGAGCTGTCACTTTGCTCGGCCAGGAACACTAACTGAATCTGAGAGAGAGTTAAAGCTCATCCACGCTGTGGTGCCATAATTACTTCAGCCATATTTTGTCTACCTCTGTAGTAGTTGTAGAGCCTAATAAGTAGAAATGGGGGAGAAATCTAAACAAAAAAAGTCACCTTCGAAGGCAATGTTGTATGACGTGTTGACAATGCATAAATGTGGCAGATACGTATGAACTGCCAGTAGCCGAGTATAGTAACGGTGGAAGGGGCATTATTTTTTTTGTTCTTGTCGTTAAGATTTCTTAGGGTGTGCAGTGTTTTGTGGAGGCATATTCAAATGCTGCAGGACACCGTGGTTCTTCTGGAATAAGTGCACAATATGCTTTTAGCGCAATAGGCAGCTCTGGGTAGAGAATTATTACTGCGGCTACCCAACTTAGGTGCTGACGCTAGTTCTTTCTTTTGCTCTTGTAAACTAATATGTTAGGCATACTATGCAAGATGGACAACAGTAGTATTCACATTCTGTAAAGTCAAAAACACAATGTCCAAGGTTTGCAATTTAGTATCCTACTGGGTGTGGCAAAGCGCATTTTTAGACCATTTTGCCTCCATCGTAGCTAACTTTCGCATTTAGTTCACAAACACAAGGCACTGATAACCATCCGGCTGCTCAGGTCCTACCTATGAATTCCAGATCTGAGAGATCCGAATGCTTTGTGTAGACCTATGCCTTATTTGGTCTGTTCCAAAGTCGTTTGGAGGCCTAAAAAGTCATTTGATGGTACAAGAAGTAGCTCCATCGCCGACTAAATTGAGCCACACAAATTAAGTTTGGTTCGAGAGAAACTGGACAGTTGTATTGTTAGATCCTCAAATTACAGCCTTGCCAATGCAGATGACGTCACAAAAGGCTGCAAAAGATGAACCACACTCTGCTGTTCGTATCTTGCTATTGGAAACGGGCTATCTTTGCTTATTAAAACTGCGTGCTGCCTCAAGAACCTTTGCATGAAACACACTATGTGAGCTGGAAGGTTGGTGTACTGGTGGATAGCCTTACTGGGGCAGGTCCCGAGTCAGACGACAGATTTCAGGGCTCTTGGCAAGTGCATGAGCTTGTGCTTACTACCTTCCCCCAATTTTATAATCAGGGAAGGTAGTACATGGGCCTCAAGGGGCCAAAAGACAAAATGTAAGTTTGGTTCATTCGGGAGATTGCTTCATTAGGTTAGCCCAAAAATCGCTTTTAACCTAAACTTCGCTCAGATAAAAGCAAAGAATAGGCATGCAATACTTTAGCGACTTTCCCACATTGAACTTACGGCGTTTTTTTTTCAATTAAAATATTCAAAATTTTCTGTACAAGTCCACGTACACTTCTTTCCATATCCAACACATGCAAGCAAAGGAGGAGACGGGAATGAAGAAAATAGAACCTCCTTACGTTTTTCATTAGTCAGCCAGATCGATTTACTAAAATTTATTGACATTTCTGTTTTCCTGTGAAGAAAAAAGGACTCCCAGGACATTCGCTCTATTATCCCTAATCAATTATATATTATTAGGGGAAGGTTATTCATAGATTAACCTTCCGATTAATCGATTATTGCTTTCGCCGCGATTAATTGCTTTAACTGGTTTAAGCTGGTGAGAAAACTCAATAATATTTGTTCGTGTACCTCTTGTTCGTGTACCTCTGAACTCGTAAATTTTGAATAAAAACTACAAATATACAAGCCACAAAAAACGAGTTGGCAGTTATATATACCGTTTTGCCCTTGTATAAACTATTTTTGTAGTAAGCAAACCGCGAATAATCGGCGCCATATGCACTCCCGGGCGGGTGCTGATGTTCCCGATTCTAGAAACGTGTGTGTGACGAACGAGCTCGCCCGCATCATGTGCCATGACGATGACCTACTTACCTCATCTGGAATGTGTGTGAACAAGTGTATGAGAATATTAATCTTATTTCTACTACTGCATGATTATTTTTGGTCATTTGTTTTTCCAAACCAACACAACCAAATAACTGATGCATAAAGCCATCCGCTGAAACGGGTTAAAATATCCGACGCCTAGCCCTATTAATTACGTCTGATAGAAGACTCGACCCATGTAAATTTGTTATCAGCACAAACTGCAGACGCTACAAACTGGCACTGTGCGCCCACTGCACGAGGTTCAATTTTGTTTATTCCCATCTTCTCCTTTGCTTACATGTGTTGGATATGGAAAAAACTGTACTTGGGCTAGTACAGAAAAATTTGAATCCTTTAATTAGGAAAAAACGCCATCAACCCAGCTGGGATTTCAACCCACATCGCTGCAGTGGTGTGGGCGCTTATATCCTATTCCTGACCACTCGACCGATGGGGAGCCGGTGTTGTCGAACGTAACTAGTTTGGCCTTAAAGCAGCAGCATTGGTGTTTCCGAATTTGACGTCATTTAACGTACATGCGACCATTTCAATAATGTTGCGTATAGATTACACATATAGGACATCATGGTAGCTGGTGCCGTTAGCTCTAAATTTTTTTGTGTGCTTTACGTTACGCTGGACGTAACTCAGCACTTTGGCCCAAAGTTCCGTCGGACATAACTCTAGCTTTCAATTGTCGGTTCTGTCGTACGCAACTCGAGACACTGCTATTATTTTTTTCAACTTCTCACACTTCTCGACTTCTCACATTAAACCTCAGAAACCACTATCCACTTTGGACATCAAGCTCAGCAGTAGTAATTGCAATGTGAGAGCCTACTTTCCTTACTTCCCGTGGCGTTCGTTCCATGCCAGGCCTTGTAAAAGAGTCACTTGGATTCAACTGAGATGGGCCTTGAAATCAACCATCACCTACGAGAAGAAAGAGGAAACCGCATCGTTTAGCACCCCATCACAGCTATCATTAGGGGTATACGATGTTGGGGGATTCTTCATCTAAGAAATCTCTCGTCCCAACGGTCATGCATAGCAATCCTGACAAATTTATTTTTTCTTCGGCCCCTCTCGCATGTTGGTAATCTTTAATGCGGTGTCTAAGCCAACTTCTGTTGAGCAAGAGGTAAGAGTATGCGCTTGCTGACGAAAGGCCTGCAGTGTTGCACATACAGATACATCTTTGGCAGTCGCTACCGACTACAGTGCGACCGCATGTGTAAAGCCACAGTAAAAAGGTGATTGATCTGAAGCCAGAGTGCAAAATGTAAGCCACAGTGAAAGTTGACAGCAAACTTCTGTGTAGCAAACGGGGTGCATTGACACATTCTTGGTCTGAATTCTTTCTTTGCAGTACCGCCTGCAGCTTGTAGTGGCCCAGGAAAAGCTGCGTCCAGCAACATACCTGGAAAAACAGCCTCGGGCAGCACGCAGAAACAGGCAAGTAAAAGATTCTGTGCTTGTGTGCCAGAGTCACTTCCCCGTGCATATAACCCAGCAAACCATAAAGCATTCGATGTCGGGATATTCAATGCCGGGAGGATCTACATGAACATCCTATTTTTGTGCACAGGATGTCCGAGCAATGTCTTATTGGCTCACACTGGACATACACAAATATTTTTGTCTAACTATCCAGATGTCCTTAAAATGCATGGAAACTTTCTGCAGACATTTCACAGATATCCTGATGACATCATGCAATGTCCATTTGATGCCATGTTGAGGCATTCTCAGGACCTTAGTATTAAATAACTATATATTTACATGCATTATTATTATTACTGACAAGAAACCATCTCCAATTTTTATTGCAAAGAAAAATGGTATTTGTTTCACAACTATTTCAAGATCCACGAGATAAACCTTGCTGGAAGTCCAAGACCTGAACAATATTACAAAAAATGGCGCGAGTTCAACGCTTGTTAAATGGCTATTATTGAGACAGCAACTTACACCAGTCTGCCAATTGAAAAAGTGACAGCTTTAAAGAGAACTGCAATCAATCGGGCTGGTCAAGCAGTTGACGTGGTAATACACCATCAACAGGTGTGCATATCAATCGTTTCTTAACTGTACAGCTAAAATGAGAGAAGAAGAAAAACAGCAAATATTTCAGCTTTTGCTGATACTCAACAAGAACAGTGCCAAATAAACATTGTGATTCAACTTGAAGGCGTGAAAACTTAAGCAAAGAAGAAAATTTAAACAAAAGATTTTAAAGTTATGAAGTTAAACAGAACACCAGTAAAAATGGAAGCTGACATAATACCTAGGAAACAGACCGGACAAGCAAAAACAAATTCGGTCTCTAAAACATTACTGCATGCCAAACTACTACGCAAAAGAACGCGCGTGCTTGGATTCGTGTTCACGTGTTCTGTAAATTTGTCTCTGAGAAGTTAAACCACCAGTTAACATCTTGTGTGATCCAGAAAACCTCTTTCTTCAGCAGAAAGAGCGGCAGCAAACTTCGCAGCAGCGCCAGCGGAATACATGTTTAAATGAAGGGGGAAAAACCCTTCGTGGAATGGCAGAATCGGGAAAAAATGCTGGTTGTGCTTCAAGAAAATGTATATCTTGGTTAGATTCAGCTTATTGCTGACATTATGATTGTTTTTTACCTTCTACTTACTAGCAGTCTTAGAAGGAAAGCTTGAAGAAAATACCAAGCAGTAATTTAAACTCATGAGTAGGATCAGAATCACAGAGAAGAAATGCCTCGAACAGAGATGGTTTCGAACGGCTCCACATTATGCGATGATGGTAACTATCAGTGTAGAAGGACGGCTAGGTTCTTGAAGTAAAGGTGATCGGTCATCTGAGAACCATGTGGTGCAGCCAAAGACAGGAATCGACAACCACCACACCATCGCTTTCTTGTCTCCCGAGCCCCCAAAGTCCCGACAAGACAGTTGTGGGGACAGCAGGCGAGCAGAAAGAGCGACTGAAGAATGCGGGAATCCTGCCGTGCTCCCTCGTCAGAGAGGGCGAGGACCGGTTTCCTCCACCGTGGCCGCTTTTGCGCGCGCGAGTGGCAGAGGGGCACGCACAACACTAGCTATGCGTGCCGCTCCTCCTCCTTCCCCCGTGCCGAAATGCAATTCACATCTGGATGGTGTGGTGAGTCCTACCGGGATTACGTTTAGCCAAACGTCTTTTGCATTTCCGAAGCTGCACTGGGCTTTTGTTCAATCCTGCACAAGCTATTGTGTTTCCTCTGGACTCAAAGACCATTTATTTTTCTGGGGTTTCATTACTTTCCTCAGTTCTGGGTACGAGGTGTGAGTGGGCAAATATTTAACGACGCACAGCCTTGAAATATACCTAACATTTTTCACGTGGCTTATATTCCCATAAGAGGCACAAGTTAATGTCAGGTATTGGCTGATTGTATCCCTGAATCACATTTTTCTGGACGTATATATTAGAAACAAAGCAGCATTTGTTGTCGGGGCTTCAAAACGAAACATTGAAACCAACCTCTCACTGTGCCAATATCAGGTCTAGACAAGGCGACAGTAGATTTCGCTGTGCTTGATGTATCAGATGTGAGAGTGGTGATATGCTGCGGTCGTCGTGAACGCCTAACCAGAAGCACACATAACCATATCTCCACATAGCTGTTGTTGGCGTTCGAGCACTCTATAAAAATGCATCTCTTTTTGGAAGTGCCCTAAACGCACTATTTGCTTACCGACGTCACCATAACAAGTTGTTTAGAGCGCATGAAGGCAAAAAGAAGCGAAAGGGAACCAAAACACTGCATGAGCCCCTATCAGTCACACAGCGCTTTCCCATAAGCGTTGCGGATAAGTGGCAGCGGGCGGTGCAGCGACTGCGAAGATCAAGGCATATAACAAGCATAGTGCTCGCAGTACCAACAGCAGTATGCACTGGTGCTTCTATGTTTTTGCTTACTTTCCTAGCTTCCATTGTTTACCCCACCATCCTTACTGCATATAATGAATATGCATTAAATTTAACCACAAATAGCCCATTCTGCAAGTTATAAGCCCTGACTAACTTGCATTTGCTTTTGCTGGTCTCAGCCAATCACACATTGGCCCAGTTATAAGCCCTGACTAACTTGCATTTGCTTTTGCTGGTCTCAGCCAATCACACATTGGCCCATGATAATAAGTTTTAGTGCAGGAAGTCATATAGTGGATCGCATGGCCATTCTATTTTCTCCTAATTAAATAGCCTGTTTGAATGAAGTTTGTGCTAAAAGTGACATCATTGTTAATTTAGCGAGGCCATATTTCAAATAAAGCAAACCCACATTTTGTCTGCACGGACCGTTTCAGCATTCTTGCGTGTGCATGTGTGAGAGAAGTGACCATAAGATAATTTATCAATTATAGAAACACTCATCTATTCTCGGGTGTATATATATGAGTAAGGGAAGTGACCATAAGATAATTTATCGAATATAGAATTACACTCATTTATAGGGGTGTGGGTGTACTGAAAACGTTTGAATATTGAAGTCAAAAACATGATTACTATCTTGACTTCAAATCGCTTGTAATATTAGATAATATCGTTAACTTTTTCAAAGTACTTTGAAGTTCAAAAAAGCGAAGGAGCCATTGTTACTGTGAACTCGGGCACTTGAAACTTTGTCTTGTTGAAACTGAGAATTCTTCACTCAAACATGGGCAAATGTTTGTTGTCCGAGCAAGGCAATTTGATATCACCAGCAAAGTGGGGAGGCGGCGCTATCCCAGAGCGGCACCAAAATTCAACATGGTGGTGACGACAAAGATGCCCCACCAAAAAAAAGGAATGCACATGGATCCAACATTTTGCCGAAGAATGTTGGTCATCACTCAAAGACAGTCAGATTTATTTAAGAATGACTTAGAGGAGTCTCTGAGTAACCCCCCACACCAAAAAAGTTGCATAAGAATTCATGTGAGGAATACACGGTCGACCGCCACAGCCAAACGAAGGGTAGGGAAGGGTAGCAGATGGGTTGTTGGTCTGCTAGACAGAATTGGGTTGGATTGAACTATACATTGTATTCAAGAGAGCGGGAGGCTTGTTCGGAATTCTACGCATATTCTTTAGTAGGTGGGGGCAAAATTTGTTGCTCTTTGACTAAGTGCTTACAATCGACCGTTGCTAACATGCTCCGCTGTTCTCTGTTAGGGACAACAGTCTTTCCCACACTCTTCTGGCCACGTGCAACGAAACAGCAAGGTGAGGTGCTTTTTTTTGGGCAGCGCCTCTTATCTCTCCGTGGCATTTGGCCAACTTCACCGTCCCGCTCCAGTTTTCCCCTCTTGATAAGGTGGTGCGGCTCAAACTCCCTGGTCAACACATTTTAGATGTGATAGTCAAGCTGCATACTGTATTCGTATGATTCTAGCGCGCAACTTTTCTTGCTAAAAGTAACCTTCAAATTTATGTGTGCGCTGCAGTCAGGCTCAACGCCGGCATTGACAAAGCGGCCAGCAGCATTTCCATGTACACGAATGCCTCCAAAAATAAAATTCAATCCAATCAAAACAAATGTTTTTTTTGGAACATTTTATAAAGTAACAACTTTCCTGCACGTTACGATCAGGGGTGCATTAGAATCGTGCAACTACGGTACTCAGAGTCATGGTGTCCTAAAAAAAGTATGCGCAATGCCTGCCTTTAATATCTTTCACATGTAATGTATAAATTTTTCTCTCTCTCCCTCTCTCTCTCTCTCTCTCTCTCTCTCTCTCTCTCTTTCTTTCTCTGTCTCTCTCTCTCTCTCTCTCTCTCTCTCTCTCTCTCTATATATATATATATATATATATATATATATATATATATATATAATGTTGGAAGAATGTAGTCCATGGTAAAGCTTTCTCAATAACAAGGCGTTGACCCTGCACACTATGGAAGCCAGTAAGCCAACTGTGTACGCGTATTATCAGGCATTCGACCTTGCCGAAAAATGAGGGCCGTGGAAAGTGGGCTTTGATTGTACAGTTTATATGTTGTTAGCGCAGAGAAAACGAATACAGGAGAAGAGAATTTGAAAGTGGCTATGATGTCATTATGCCATGATGGCATGCATGAAAGGTTGTTTAAATCAGGGAAAATTAATTTTTCATCCCTTTTTTCCGCATATGCAAGGCTTTCGCCTTGAAATGGCATGGTAGTTCATGGAACTACCACTTACATTTTTTAAAACAGAGCTTTTTGGTCTCGCTGGTGGGAGTGTCATAAGCAAAACCCACCCCAGGAAAGCCAACTTTACACAAGGGGGGGGGGGGCGGGACAACATGATGGTGGTGATGAAACGAAAAAAAATGGTTTTCGTAGTTGGAATCGAACCTGACTGTCTTGTTTTATGAAGCTGATGTGCATGCGATTGCGCCATCATCGCATTGGGATCGCTGAGCATTTTTGGGGGGTTTACTGCGCGGGCGTTGGCTTTGGACTTGGCTGTGTTACAGTGGACTTTGGCTTTACATTTTGGCAGTTTGGATTTTAGAGACGACAATGGTCTAACAACGACGACGGGTAAAAGGGAAAGGCTCAGCTTCCTTGCGAGAGATTTATTTGCCGTCGTGTGAGTTTGCAGTTTGACTCGCGGGCAGTTTCATCTTTGATCATTGACGCTTGGACTTTGACTCTCGGACAGTTCGCATTTTGATTGTTGACTTGGCTTCGGTACTTCCCTCTTTGAATATTGCATGGAAGAAAGCTTTGCATTTAAGCCATCGTCGTCGTTAGGGGGAGAGGCTTCTATTTCATGGGGAAATTTGGTTAATCATGTAGTTTGTCAGAGTGCATAGTTGTACCCTAAGTACACCAGTACACTGAAGCTCTTCTGGATCAGGTCACCGCAGCAGGTGAAAGGTGTCCATGTATAAGGTACGATATCATAGAGATAAAAGCAGTAGCTGGAGTACCATCTTTTGTTTTACAAAAGAGGAAAAATTTGCAAACCCTTTTAAATGAGCCTTTTAGTTTTCCGTAGGCTAGTTACTGAAACATATTTAAAAAATTGGGAATTTCAGGTGTTGTTAGGAATCGGTTATACTCGCTTATATTTTAAAATATTTGGTTCTGTTTGCAAGCACCTCAACAAAATAATTATTCACTTCTGAAGCAAAACTAACTATATTCTTACACTGTACTCATGTGTGTTGTAAAGTAGCAATGTAAAGTAATTAATGATGTTCAATGGAGACATGATCTGAGTGTGTCTGCAAATCCCATTGACTTCTGCGCTTGTGCACTTTACCCATTTCAGACACACTGCCCCCCGAAGACAACAAGAGGCGGAGCTCCTCCAACCCTTTTCGTGCCCTGTCAGTCCAAATGGTTTTAAATGTCTCATCCTAGTCGCATTGAATGAAGCTTTAGTAACTTGTGGGTGGAATCGAGGATGCAGGGTTCAGTCTGGCTTTTAGTAGGGGAACACAATGGAAAAACCTAGCAGTAAGCGACATGCCCAACAGTGAATCCAACGTGTTTTTTTTGTTTTGTTTTTCATCTGATTCTTTTGATGTAATGTTAATTTTGGTGTGTGCATGTGTTTATATACATTGCACAAAACCAGTGCACACCCCATCCCACTTCAAGCCTGGAGGAGGAGGTAAACGAACTGTGTTTTCCAAAAGGCGATGGGACTACAAGTGATTGAAAGAAGGATTACTAGCAGATGGTGCTATAAAGTATTTCCTACTGCCTTCTAAATCATTGCCTGACAGAGTGCTGAAGTGCAGTGTAGTCCAGTCTGCTGCAGTGTTGTACACAAGTCGTGTCTGAGTGACTTTATATAAATGTATGAGTGGTTTGCATCAATAAAATGTTATTCCCCAGACTTTACAGGACAATATATTGATGGATTGGCCCATTATTATGAATTGTAAAAAAATACGGTGAACATTGCAGCAACATTTATGTGTATTTTAGCTAGTTCACAAACAGCCCATAAACAACTGTCCATAACCCGTAGTTTGCAGTACTAATTCATATTATTTACATAGACAGGTGAACTATTGTTAGTCAAAGGTTGAGCCAGATATAGATTGACCTCCCTACACTGCGTCCCAGAAATGTAGGAAAAAGACTGGGTACATATAATTGTTCTACTGAGTCTAAGAACTTGTTTCGTCTCAGATTACTCATTGGAGTGGTCTGATCTCCCGTTGGATGACTGCTTCGGGCTTCTGTGTACGATATATGAATCATTGTTCTTGTGCGTCTGTGTGAATGATGTGCCCTATACTTAGCCTCTTTCAAAGTAAAAAATTAGTAGTTTTACTGTATGATTTGGCAGCTAGACAGACCGATTCACACGCAGTTGCTTTTACACGTTGCAACTGAATACTTGCACTTCAGAGCGTTACAAGAGACATACAGAATGTTTTCTGAGGTTTACGGAATAGGTTAAGGAAGGGCGGCAATATTTGTGCGCAGATTTTTAGTGAATCAGAAAAAAGTGTGTTTCAGCATTACGGCACTGTTTGTTACCTACATAGACCCATTTTGCTGCTCTAAAAGCTGTCCAAAATGTCTCTGGCCAATCAAACTACTGAACATAAGCACCCACGATGAGGAACTTAAAGGACAGGATACAAAATCTAAGAAACAAATAATGGCGCTCAGCTTTGAACCAGAAGGAACTTTCATGTGCCATCCTATTCGCATTGAATGAAGCTTTAGTAACTTTTGGGTGGAATCGAGGATGCAGGGTTCAGTCTGGCTTTTAGTAGGTAAACACAACGGTAACACTGGTGCGAAGATTGGCTTTTTGTTTTCTCTGCAAAAATAAATATTTTGGGCTTGAAGCTAAAGTTTGTAAGAAGATATTGCCGCGAACCATATACGGGTTTGTTTATTGTTTGTTTTTAATGCCTGGCCGCACCCAGATCTGTTATCTGTGTCCCATACGAAGCGCGTGTTTCATTCTTTATTTTTATGCTGCACGGGCTATCTCATTCAGATAAGCAGAGTGTTTCGCCCTAACGCCGCTAGCCCAGAATAATCTTCTGTGATCTACAACGTTCTGGATGTGAATCGACGGTTCCAGAAACTCTCGCACCGAAAGATAAAAGCCTGCACAGCAGACGCCGCGGCATTCGATTCTGCGACGCTTGCCGACGCAAGTCACTTTGGTGACCGCTGCTTCGCCGCCTCTGTATTCTTTTGAGTTGTTAGGGGAGCACAAGTTCGCTCCAATAAGCTTGTTTCTCCTTCGAGACAACTGCGTCGTCCTTGGCTTCGTGACAATATTGTAAAGTGTTCGGCTGTAAATCTGACTTTTCTTTTTTTGTATTTCGATCCTACGGTACGCGCTTGAAGTATTTCGGGCAGAGGAGGCGGTAGTGCTCGGTGATAGTCGTGTACGTAATAAGGAATCTCAAGTGAATTTTACTCCGTGGTTAGGGGTAACAGAAGGGCCTTCTCGGGCAGTAAGATCTTGAGCTGCTGTGTGGGCCGCCTCATTACCTGAGGTGTTCACATGAGCTCCACAGGCATTTTGGTGTGATTGAGCTGAAGAATTCTGCCAGCTTTCGCTGATATGTGCCCTTGGGCACAGTTTCGTATGGCAGTGTTGGAATTGAATGAGATGAATGTTAGGGTACGGCACTGACAGAGGGCTAGCGGTATCACTGCCTTCTCCACCACCGCAGGTAAGTTGGTGCGATTGGTAATAGATGTGTGGAGGTAGGGGGAGTGGGGAGCATTGATGACCACCAGGGTATAGGCTCTGTAGCGTCTGTAGCTAGCAGCAACCATATATTGGGTTGTGGATTGGATGGGGTATTTTTCCACCAAGTAACGTGTGCGTTGTTTACAACAAGCAACATTGTTTGTGGGGTCCATGCTGCAGGATAGCGGCCGGGTGACGACATTGTCTTGGATGAGAATGGCAATCGGGTAGGCAGAATTGGTGAGGATTGGCATGTGGATCTGCAATTGGTAGGGCATTGTTAGTCTGGTGAGGAAGAATGCTGGCGGGAGCTTTCTTCATGTGAGGATTAGCATGTGGACCTGTAATCGGTAGAGCATTGTCAGTCAGGCAAGGAAGGATGCCTGCGGGAGATTGATTCATTGTCAGTTAGGCAAGGAAGGATGCCTGCGGGAGGTTGATTCAAGAATGCTGGCGGGAGCTTTCTTCATGTGAGGATTAGCATGTGGACCTGTAATCGGTAGAGCATTGTCAGTCAGGCAAGGAAGGATGCCTGCGGGAGATTGATTCATTGTCAGTTAGGCAAGGAAGGATGCCTGCGGGAGGTTGATTCATTAAGTGGTCATTATTAAGCTCCTCAGAGGTATTGGGGAGGGCAACCCTCTAGACTTTGTGCAACAGGCAGTTTACTGTGTGAAGTTCTGCATGGGTGTAATTGATGTAGGGCAGGGAGTAGGTGAGCCGACAGATACAGAAAGCTTGGATGAAGCATAGGCTTTCTGCCTCCTTGACGGCAGGGCTGTTGTGTCAAAAAAAGGTGAATGGTTCGAGGGATTTGAGCATTTATTTGAGTGAGGAATTGAGAGTTCGCACGATTTCGTTGTATTGATAGCTGTACTATTGCATCCGGGGTACTGTGGGGATTTTGCTGAGGCCGATAGTAATGGTAGAAGGGCTCGGGGGGTTTACTGCGATACAGGTGGAGAATGAGCAGTGAGGCCAATTTAGCGGATTTTCCTCTAAATCTGGCGGATTTCATTTTGTTCTGACGGGGAAAAAATTAGTCTAGCGGCTAGTGGATTTTTTGGCGGGCCATTTTCATACATAGCGGATTTCTGGCGGATACCTCACGCAGTGCACCGATTCAAAATCGCCCTGCAAGAAAGACCTTATGACTTTGCTTTCAAGCTTGGTTAAAAAAGTCGTAATTCCGACAGAGCAGATTGACGTTCTGACGTGCAGACTTGAGGACCACTTGAACCCCAAGCCATATCTGGGCTACGTGTTTGAGACGTACGTTAACAACGTGAAAGCTCAGAAGACCGACGGGTTCCCTCTCGCAGATGAAGCTGTGATGCGAGAAAGCTGCATAAGGTTTATCACCACGCTAGTAGATCAAATCAGACAGCGACTTCCCTGCAAGATCACAGTTCTCCAGGAAACATCACTCTTATCGATCGAAAACGCTTTGTGCGTCGTGAAGGAGCCGTTAATTCCTCTGCTGGAAGCAATGGCAGTGCCCCCTGAGACAATAGAAAAAATTTAAAACCAGTGGAGCAAAATCACCCTCCTGAATGGAGGCAAATATCCACGCAGTCGTTCTGGTGTGAAGTTCACTCCTGTAAGGACGCCTGCGGCGAAAACCTGTTCGCCGAGCTGGCCAGATTTGCCATGTCGATGCTCGTGCTGCCGTATTCAAATACCGAAGTAGAGAGGACGTTTAGTCAGCTTAAAATACTAAAATCCAAGCTGCGGAACAAGATGAAGCCTGAAACTAGAAACGCCATCTTCGTCGTAAGAGCGGGGCTAAAGCGACACTAGAAACGTTTTGATTACGAACTTCCCGCGGCAGTTCTTAGTGCCATCGGGACATCTGCAACGTATGTGCAACCAAGTCTCCTTTCTGGTCCCTGAACAAGTACCTGAACAAGTTCCTGTAGAGATGATATCAGACGACGAGAGCGGCGACGAAGACCTCGATGTGTTTTCTGTTGACCTGCGAGTTCTTTTTTTCATCAGTGTGAACATTTATAACTTTTAGCCTCATCTGTGATGAGGTTGACAAATGACGACCACCGCCGCACTGAAGCTTCAAGTGTTCTAGTTAGACTCCTTGGAAGACTCTTTTATATGTTATTTCAGCTCTCGCAGTTTTGGGGAGATTCTAAGAATGATAAAGGTATTTATCATACGAAATTGCACTGTTTTTCTAATAAAATAGGCCCTAGCGGGAAATTTAGCGGATATGTTTTAGAATCTAGCGGAATCTGGCTGATTTCTTATGGCTTTTTAGTGGATATCGTACGCCCAGCGGTGGCAACACTGAGAATGAGTAGCTAGGATTTTATTTAAGAACAGTTTCATTGTAGTGAGCAAGCACAGTTGGTAGAGCATACCATGTGAAGACCACGAAATACCGTCCCGTAGCCAATAGGCATGCTGGCTTCCAGTAAATGAGGTTTATTGGAGCTAACTCGTGCTTTGTTACAAACAAGAATTAAGCACAAGAGGGGAAGAAGGGATCAACTGCGACACACCAAGTAGAGCCTCGGCAAATAGAATGGCATTTACCCTGCGAGCATTTATTTTTCTCTGGGCTACTTTCTGGAACGGTTGAATTAGTCCGAGAACACTGGCGATCAAAGAAAGTTCTAGCCTAGTGATGACAGTGCGAAACTCTCCTTATCGAGTGATATAGCCTACACGGCACAGAATAGAAAGGGAAGGAAACACGCTTTACTTCGAATGCAGATAACGCAGGCGGGTATGGCCAAACGCTTGCAACAATAAACAAAAGGCAAGGCATGGTTTGCGGGAATATAATAAACCAGTATTCATGTCTAATTTGGAATTCCTGACTGAGCAATAAAACTAAAAATTTGTTTTCAGAGAACAAGTCTTCAGTTCTGCCCTATTCCTTTTCATGTTCATACAATTTCCTTCTCTGCGCATAATCTGCTCTTCCACAACCCTTTTCTGCTGTATTTGAAGCCCCATCATGTACTATCGTGATAAATTGAAATACGAACAACGGAGCACGTGGCTTTCAGTACATGCCGCGCATCCTGGTGACAAGCCGCGTATGCGCAGTGCGAACACGTTACCAGAGTTTGTGTCCAAAGTTAATATGGAAACACCGTCGTTTGGCGTGTGAGCGTTTTGGTTTGTCCTCCCATTGCGTTCGGCGCCCACTCACACAAGTGTTATTTAATCTTGTTGGTGCGATGAGTGAAAACGGCGCAAGCAGGTAAATTCCTTTATTTTTTATTTCGTGCTGAGCGCCCAATGCAATGCACAATGGAAAGGCGATGGCCTTTCCATATCATGGTTGGTCATGAACTCTCGTAACTTGTTCGCACTGCGCATGTGCGGCATGCACTGAACGCCACGGGCTCCATTGTTTGTGTTTCAACTTATCACGATAGTATGTGTGGCATGCAGATGGCGCTGCGGGACAGGGCTCCGTGGGCAAGGAAAGTGATACCCGTCGTTGGGGAGAATTCTACCCTTGATGTTCACCTCAATCCCCAATCCCAGGAATCTTCTCCACGGCAAAGAATTCACATGTCAACCACTGGGACTTGTGTCACGCACCCAAATGCAGGCAACCTAAGACAGTCTACATAAAATCTACACCACGTTTTGTTCATTTTTGACACACATTTTTCGCCTAACTGCAAATATCAAAGTTGCCTTACAACCCGCCTTGATTATGGCATGTAGGTGTAAGATTTGTGACAAAAATGAACAAGACATTGTGTTGATTGTTTTTTTTTGTAAAGGACAGGCTTCCTTTTTTTCAGATCTGCACCAGTGTGGGTGACCGTAGGTGCAGTGTGGGATAAAGGCACCACCCTTTGACCATTTGATTGAAACAGTTGCATTATAGTTCGTGAGAGCGTCATGTTTGGGAGCTTTTGCGGAGACTTAAGGTTTTGCAAAAAGCAATGTCATGCTCATCAGAGCTGTCAAATTTGGAAGAAAAGAGTTTGGGGAGAAGAAGAAGCTTTTCAGTTGAGGCAATGTACAAACGAACTGGTCTAGGTAGTGAAATGGGGAGGCCAGCTGCCATGACATTATTGATCTCAGTGTGTGGCCTTTGTCACTTTGCACAAAAGATTAGGATGTCAAGACTTGACAAGTGAGCTGCTTGATTGGGGCACAACTATTCTTCCTTTCAGCAGTTTTGTGCGATTTGTCAAGGGCCAACCACAACACCATCGAAAATATTGAACCATGATAATCAAACCCTAATAGTGCTGGGGGTGTGGTGCGGTAATTTTGGTAGAAATGTTTCAGGTGGTCAGCCATCTCAGAAAGTTTTCTTCTGTTCATCAAACAAGGTGCATCGTTAAAATCAGTTTCGGGATATTTTCTAAAAAAAGCTTGACATCCCTTATTTTATGCAGTGGCTTTGCACGTGCCTAGAACAGCTCCTCGAAGCTCTCGGGCAGGTCACATTGAAGGAGGGAGGCTGCGAAGTTCCCAGCCAGACCTCGGTTTTCTGTTCTGTTTACCCTAAGAAATACACATTGGGGCCATGGTAGGCTTAGGTTATATAGTTGAAGAAGTTTGTGGTGCTACGTCAGCCGAGCGGCTGAACGTTGGTGCTGCTGATTTCAGCTGTTGCTGTCACCCTAGAATTGAGAGAAAAAATTACGCCCATCTTCCCGCGAGGGAACCCTGTTGTGATGCGACGCATCGGGGGGTTCAGTTGGTGTTTCCGTTGGGTTGATTCTCTAAATCGCGTGAAACGTGTTGTGAACGCGTATGATGCATTTCCATCACATGCGGGTGTTCCTATACGCGGGACGATGGGCTCAATTGTGTCACACCACTCACTGAAGGGACCGTCGCTTCCATCACGTTTTCATCGGAAGAATCAAGTCAAGCACGAAGTAGTCAAGCACGAAGTAGTCAAAGCAAGGACACGTCAGTGCGAGAGCGAGCGCTTGACTGAACCGCCGCGGCGCGATACCCGCTTTATATTCACAGCGATTGAAGGAGAGGAGACAACGGAGGAGAGTCGCGCACTTGCGCGCACCGGAGCAGTTAACGCAGCGAAGCGCGCGCCAAACAAGCGCGGCAGCTGTGGTATGCTAATGAGCCGGAGTGAGAGTGTTGCACATAGCTGTGGGAGAGAAGAACGGAGAAAGGATGCGGACGGACGCCGTGACGACGACGCAGGAGGGACAAGCCCGAGAGCAAGAGATGCGTCGCATCTAAAAAAAGGGATGGGAGCATGAATTCACCGTCTTCCATACCGAAGCTACCGCTACAACTGTAGGCGACACAGCGAACGTGTGCCAGTTGTTACAATGGCGAAGGCGTCTGCGTACTGAGCCCCGTCGCTTGTGTCATATAGTGGTAGCTTGCTGGACAAGCTGACAGCAAAGCTGCTGCCTTGGTGTTACAGTAAAACCTCATTACAACAGACACTCCAGGGACCCAGGAAACATCTCTTGTAACCAGGGTCTCTTGTACGCAATGTTGCTCACGTGGCAAACAGGAAAACCAACCAAACTGTTTTCATTCAAACGTCTTATAATCAAGTGTCTCTTGTAACAGTGTTTCTTGTTACGAGGTTCTACTGTAACAACAAAGAGCTGCGAGCAAAAATTAGCTGGTTTTACTGCATGGATAGAGGTGAGCAGCGACAAGATAGACACTGCATGGAGTCGACGGCAGGGTGATGCGCTTAGTTGAGCCCCAAAAGTCGACTGATTAGAGCCGCTGACAGGTGCAATTTATACGCAAAATCGGCAATGGTTTGCCGCCTCCCAGGCATTTGCCCACGGCACGAACAAAGTACAGACACACAAGAACACACTTTTCTGGTCTTGTGAGGGCTGGCGCATGTTGAGTCAGAGAGTGGAAAGGAGAGATCTCTGCTGACGGCGTCTGCTCGCAAATTCAAGTCTCAATACGATCCCCTGTAAAAGAGCTCATTTTGCAATTGTCATAGGCCTGATATACCGCCAGCATGGTCCCACTTAGCGGACGCACTCCAGCTTGTCGAAACATGTAGGACGAGGGTGGCTTTACCACAGCACACAGTTTCACCGCACTACACCAAACTTGCAGCACGCGCCCACAGAGCAGCGTCGCGCTCACTCGTAACATATTGCACTTACGGAATACCAAAATGTTTTACGACTGGGGCAGTCACCAAATGCTTTTGAGCGCACCCAGATCTAGGCACCGTTCCTGCATTGCAAAAGGGAACCAGCCAGAGCCGAGACCAGGGCGGGATATGGGGTTCTGCCCCCTACCGCGAAATAATTTCTGTGCAACATTTTCGGTGATCCAGAAATATATGTAGGAAGGACTCCTGTTGAACGATTGCCTCTCCAGTGAATGGAACGTGAGCCTGCCTCTTCATGTTCGTGAACGCTCAGGCAATGCTGCCACATGCGTGGCTTGCTTTTCGTGCCACCCTTCGGCATAACCGACATCCGGCCCCTAGTTTCAACCCCTCCTTTCTCCAATGAGCAACCGACCACCACTTGCACTCCTCCCAACGGCGTGTAACGTAGGCTGTTAGCGCAGCGACCGAATCCTCCCACTTTCTCCCTATCCAAGCCAGCATTTCGGGCCATCCCTCTCACCCCGAAGCCAGCAACTACCAGCGACAGTCCTTGAGGTCCAACCATTCCAATGACACTTGTATCGAGGCGACGCTTCCAGTGTTATGTTAGGAGCCACCGGTAGGCAGGGGTCAGTATTTTGTGATGGATGTACGTACCCCGTGAAGCACTTTACATAAGCACACATTTCATACTTGCAGTCTCAAGGAAGTACGAATGGAATAGACAGAAATTGCAACCGGGGTCTAAAGCTTCAAGAGGCCGATTGCTTTGAGCTGGAGAAAAAAAATTTCGCTGGCAATCGTGGGTAGGTCCCCTAATGACGGTGGTAGCGGCATGGCGAAGGCAGCATATATATCTACCGCTCACACAACGCAGGGTCATCCGTAGCTTCTTTAGCAAAAGTTATAACTCAGTTATCCCCATCCTTAACCAGAAATTAAATTTGGTGTTCTTTTTGTAGAAAGAAATATGAAAGCGGACTTTTATGGAGTTATAACACCAGAGAACCGCATCCGGTACAGCGCCAGGTGCACAGTCGGTGCACCTGCACATGCGCCTACCCGGTCTCCCTGTCTCGCCCTCTGCGCACGCGCCGTGGCCCCGGTTGTTCACCAGGTGCCGTACCGGGACCGCTTCTCTGTTCTCGTTTACCTCTATTAGAGTGTACTGGAACTGTTGAGTGGGACGAGCCATAGAGTTTCATACTAAATATTTCATTAGTATGAAACTCTATGGGACGAGCCGCCAACTCCGCGCATGCTTCGTCGCGAAGCGCAGTTTGTGGAAAGTTGGCGTGGCGGCGATGCGGTCGCAGTGGATTGGGTTGTGCCGGTGAGAACTGCAAGCGCCGGCATGGGGCGGCCACAGATCGGAGTTAATTCCCGCAGTCGTATTGAGTCATTTGTTTTATAACTCAGCGGAACCGCTGCTACTGTTCCTCTCTCTCTATTGAGTGTTGTGATGTGATGATCGAGACTTTAGTGTTTAATTTCAACATCCGCGGCATACGCGCCGGGATTGCGCGCAGGTGTCAATGCTGTAACGCCTATTACACCTTAGCGTTCGGAGAGATGAAGCTCGAAGATCAACCTAAGGGAGAAAACTGCGCCGTGTGCGAGCTGCACTTCACATACCGCTACATACGGCGTGACTGCTCGCACGTTATCGATGGTAAAGAGTTGAATCGGTGGTGGTATGCACTGGATGACGCCTGACGTAGAAGTGTTTAAGCGCCACTCACAGGATTCACGACTCATCACATTATCTGCCACCTGGGATAACATTCAGTTGCCATGAACACAGATGTTGACCAGCTACAGCTTATTCTGCTGACGCGTTGGTTCTTTTGTATCACGGGATGCTGCTATTATTAATGATCAAAAAGTTTGTAGGCTCGGTCCAGTGCCAATGTTTCGGCAAATGGCTTGTTTTTCAAATCTGGACGGATACATTCGCTAGCAGTCTCGTGCTTTCGACATTTAATTCCTCCGAAGCAGTCTTCCCAATCAGTCGTTGTATCTGAACTCACAACTATAATTAAGTACGCTAGACAGAAGCTTTATATTCATTCAACGCCCTAATTAAAACGTTAGTTGCTCTAATTAGAAATCAGGACTTATACGTATGGCATATTCTCAATATATCTAATATAGCGCGTCTGTAGTCACGATGTTCTGGGAAGAGCATACATGGTCAAATAGAATAGAAATATCTGACTAAAATTTCGGGGAGTATGCAACAGTCAAATCGAACGAAGCAACAGGGAATCTGTTTAATAGAAAGTGGCTCATGCGGCATTCACTTCTGAATAGCATACACACTTCAGCAATATATAGGCTTCGGTCAAAGGGTTACGACCGCAACATTTTAAAAATCATTATTTCGTAGAGAACGTAGTGGAAATTTAGTATAAAATGAAAAGATAGCCAGATTTCTCGATTGGCTTCATTGACGCTGCAGTGAAATTGCCCGGTGTCATTAAACACACGCAGGCAAAGTTAACGCAGCACTTCCCTTGTTTTTTTCTATTCATTGCATTTTACGCCGGGCGACTTAAGAGGAAGCACGAAAAAAAATAGCGGAAGCTGTTACTCCAACGCTTGTCCCTGTCACCTCCGTTCGTCTGTCATTTCTTTTTCTGCGTTGTAAGCACTTCGCTGAAGCAAAAATAGGGGGGCGGGCACGCTTTCCCCGGTAAGTCTCTAAAATTAACTTTTAATTTATTCTGACATGTTGTTTTCTACCATGCTGTCGCTTTGGCATTCCTGTTTACATGAAGATTGGGCGAAACGCGAAAAAGCGCGGCCCGCGCGCTTGGGCTAGCGCAGTCGGCAAGAGTCCACTTCGCCCGCTGCGCCCTCTATTCAATCTACAAGCGCCTCTTCAGGTGGAGCGCTCCGTTCATCCCTTCGTCGCACTCAGATCCTTCTAGTACATTCTACCTTTATGATGTCACCAATGTGCATGGTTCATATGCAAAATAGTTTAAACATGGCCGCTGTTCTGCCCGCAACTTCCTCCTTCACGAAAAACAAATTGCTGGGTACGGTCGTGGAACCGTCTTTTCGAAAACATTTGACATGGCCTCTCAATGGGTCGGCGCCGGAAGTGAGGCGAAGGGTTCGTACAAAGAACTCAGACAAAGCGTATTCTGGGCTGAACAAGGTGGGTCTCAAATGTTTTGAAAATGAAAGCTTTTTTTCTTAAGAAACATGGCGGGTGCAGAATACGGGTGGCTGTCTAATTACATCTTTGGTGTCAATGTACTACCTTGATCACAATTTTGACGAACACGGGAGCGCGTGTCATTCCGTGCGCGGGAGCCGCCTGTCGGCGTTCCGGGTAACTTCGCACGCGCATCACATAGCCTCATTGCAAACGAACTGCGCATGCGTGCGTAGTTACCCGGAACGCCGACAGGCGGCTCGCGCGCGCGGAATGACACGTGCTCCCGTGTTCGCCCTAATTGTGATCAAGATAGTACATTCTCGTTGATGATAGGCCAACAGAAGCGCCTACCTTAAGCTGGGAAATTGCTTTTTGTTTGTTAATTTTAACTGACTAAGGCTTACTTTTGGGCAAGTGAGTGGCGTTTTATTGTAGACGTGTAGACTCAAAATTTAGACGAAGAATGTCTCTGTTGTCTTCCTGCGCCCCTGGTACAAATTTCGCACTTTACATGTCTACAATCGGAAATTTTGTTGAGTCTATAGACGGGAAGCGTAAATGCCGGTTTGCATTGCTAGTGAAATGGCAGTGACAGCACATCTGGTCACTGGATATGTCAATATGTCTCCTTGTGCATGGTAATTTTTTGCAGCTGGCTTCGTCTGCGTCAGCGTTTAAATTCGACATGGTGTAACCAAGAACAACAGACTGCAATAATGTACACTGGCAGGACACCCGGACACATTAGTATATTGTATACGAAAAGCCTAAACAGATGGCGAGGGCGTGGTATTTCCAGTAAAGGTCACAGCCTTTGTATGCTAGGTCCTGAAACATCATTATTAAGTGTAGTATCTTGAGTGCTCCCCCTCTACATTTCAGCAATTTGCATTATGGCTTGTGTGTCGCTTGTACCCTGAATGTCGATGGCAACATTACTGGCTTCATCCTCGGTTCCCCACCATTTGAGAGAAAAAAAGACGCAAGCACTTTAAATTATTCCTGCACACGTGTGACCCAACTGGTGGAGTCGAACTTCCACAAGTGCGCTTTGAATTGCCTCTTCTTAAGGGACATCCTAAAAGTGTGAAGGTTCGCGAGACCGAAGCCGCCCGATAATAAATCACTGGTTTATTCCGGGAAAACAAATATGAAAGGCTCAAGGAAGGTAAGTCGGAGCCAGTACTCCGCGCGTACAGCAAGTGAGTGCGTTCAGTGAACGGGCCAAACGAAGTATTGCCTGTACAGCAAGTCACGGCATGGTGATGTTCCCTTACGAGGGTGTCTTTAATGCCTTGGGCCTACGTCAGTTGATGAGCGTCCACCGTGTACGCTGGTGGCTGCTCGCTGTCCGGGCGTCGTGGTTGTGGCTCGGCGTCCCCGCCCCGACCCTCTCCACCCCCGTCTCTTCCGCGGCCGCAGCTGCTCTTTCGTGTCGCCGCGTAACACTTTTTGCGCTACCAGGTCTATTTGCGCCTGTGATGTGTTTATTGGCTTTCCGCCCAGTCTGCCCCCCCCCCCCCCCCTCCTCGGGCTCACGTGCGTACAATCTCCACTCGACGAGAAAAAAGCATGCCACTTGACATGTTTATGGCCTTGAGCCTGCACAGCCTCTGGAAACCTCGTATGGCCGTGCGCCATTCAGGTCCGGATGCACGGCTGGCAAGGTATTAATTACTTTATGGAAAGCATCGCTAATATCAGAGATGTAATCAAAATGCAAGATGAGTAACCTGACTGGGTTAACATCATAGGCGGTTTAACCTGAAACGTTTTCAACACGCAGCACCCGTATTAGCGGTTCTTTTTATCATGTTGTGTTGAAGCATGTGCCATTGTTTCGGTGTTTTGTTCACTGTACCAACCCGGTAATAAAAATAACACTTGTGGCTCCGTCAACATGGTGAGGCGAAGATTACAACCACCAGGTGCTAGTTGGGCGACAAGTAGGTCTGTCTATACGTCACGACGCGCTTCTTTCAGAGCTTCAACTTTCAAAGCGGCGATGGCGACAAAATAGAACTCTGATCGATTTGAAGGAACTAGCATTTGCTAATCCATTAAGCTCGCTTCAGCCGCAAAAGACGTTCTATTCCTAAACTATGGCTCCTGCACGGTTAGATTGGCTCTCCAGGCCAGGTAGGTGTTCCAGACGAGTGCCACACAGCTCCCAAACGGAAGACGGTAGCTGAGCGGCACGAACGTGAAGTTGATTATCTGCACCGCAGGCCACAGCACGTAGTTCGCCTTGAGGATGGGTACGTAGTCGGTCAGCACCTTTCTTCGGATGTCCTCCCAAGAACGACGCTGGAGGGCGCCAAGGGTGACCAGAAAGCCCGGAAGGAATAACGAGGGAAAGAACACAGCTTGGTCGAGTACCACTTTCTTAACCACCGCTGCCCTTGCGCTACCGGTGCCGATGAGGCGATCCAAGGTGAGGTACCAGGCACGATATACTGGGCCGTTGTATCCAATGCCCATGGCGAAAAACCTGCAGGTCAATGAAATGCAAGTTCAAGAGCCCTAACCCCATAAGCATGCACAACCAAACTTTTTTTATTGTGTCGGAGCAGGGAAAAGACCTATTTGCAAGTAATAAACGTAGAAGTATCTATTTACAGGTAATTTTCAAGGAAGATTCAGGCAGGCAGCTAGGTCGTTCTGCTCGTGCACGCGCTAGACCACCAGTGCATCTTCTTCCTCGACGGCTAGATAGGCTGCGCACACAGCCATGGCACATAGGCACAGAAGTTGCGTAGTGGTATGCAGTTATTTGCCCACGGACACGTTGGATAAAGCTGCAGCGTATGCTAAATACAATATCTTGAAGAGCTGCCTGGTGAATTCCCTGTAAAAGAAAGCCAAACAAGGTGCCTGCCTCTCGGTATGCCAAAGGTTCTAGCATTGTGACAAACGGTCTTGTGACAGAGGTTCCGCTGTCTAACCCTTCGAAAGACTCTCCTCTGCATTTTCCTTCTGTTGTTGCACGGGCCGGGCTACGGCGGCGACGTCCACCGCTGTAGCCCGGCCGTGGCCGATGCTGCGGCGTTTGGGACGCCGCCTCCGGGAATTCCAAGTAACGGCTGGCGGAATCTCTCGTTTCCCTCTTTGTAGAGCCACGTATGTGAATTCAAGTGATGTCGCATGGGCAATTGCTGTGTATGCAGTCGTTTAAAGCTTTGCTTTCCAACCACCGTTACAGCGTGGATTGGAGCCAATTATTTTTGTACTCCAACATACTGCAACAAATTTCGCCATCAAAACGTCATTCTTTGCTCTCTGGAAACTTTTTCTCTCGGGATATAGGTGTAGGCAATTTACCTACCTACATGGTGCTTTGTGATGGACCGATTTGTAACTGGCCGTTTGTTTGCACAGGGTCTTCCTTCAAGGGCAGCTAGTCACCTCGAAAAGTTTTCTAGCGTGGTTATAGAATAAACTGGTCCTCAGTTAAACCGGCCGCCCTTGTTATCTAGAATAAATGTCCTCTTTCTCTCTCAAGAAAACTAAGCCTGCTTACTTACCGTATTTTCGTGCGTATAACCCGCCCCTGCATATAATTCGCATCCCCATGATTAGCCCGCCGGAAAAAAAAATCCTCACGTATTGCCCGCACATATGATACAGGAAAGACTACACGAAAACTACTGCTCAAGCAATACGTCATATACTATGTAGACAGAGAAGCGTACATTTAGGAGTTAGAATAGACTGACCGCAAGGCGAAAGTCACAATGCACTCGGTATTGCTCTCGCTAAAGCTATCACTTGAGCCGCAGTCCTCACTGTCGTACACAAGGTCATCTTCACTGCACAACGCGCATTGCCGTGAAGCTAAACTAAAGGAAGAACCCCGCGTATTATTAGAACCCCTATTGGCCACTAAAATTTTCGCATTTTGTGTGCGGGTTATACGCGCGGAACTACGGTACGTCGAATGTGAAAGCCTTGCGATACTTATCACAACCTTTTTTACTGCTTTTTGTTTTTGCTTCTCTTAGTTCGCTTTTCCATTTGCGACATTTAGCGCCAATTACTTTTGCGTCCAGACTTGCGACACTTGGTTCCACAGCTTCCCCAGAATCAGAGCCGCTGTCACCAGGTGGCCCTGGCGTCAATCCCGTGACAAGCTGCTCCGCAAAGCTGTTGCTGAGGCAGCGCTTTGGCATCGCACTCGGCTCTTAATTCAAGGGTTGGATCCCCTTACGAACGCAAATGTACGCACTTTTATTTTCAATTTTTTTCTATTGTGAAGTTACTCTTTTTGGCGCCAATTTCGCCCTTTTCGTAAGGGTTTTTACAGACAACTGTATAACTCAGACAACTGTATTACAGACAACTCAGACAACTGTATTTACAGACAACTGTATACCTCAGCACTACCCTTTAAAAAGAATGCTTATTAACATGAATTAAAAAATAAAATGCTGTGCTTCGGGCAGCTGCCCTCAAACTTAGTTCAGTTCAATAAATTAAAGTGTAACAGAGTCCAACAGGGGAAAGCACAGCGTCACCTGTATGGGTGGTTACTCCCCCAAAGTAAGATGATGCATGCGCACAAATTTCTTCTCTGAACTACCTTTCCTGTTGAAGTAAACCCAGATTTACTTCACGTACGATAAACACGGTGGAACTTTGCTCAAGTTAATTCGATTTTCGCCCGCTCCACTGCTCGCCCGCTATCAATTGTAACCATTCGTTGCTGTTAGACTTTGTCGCTACGAGCTCCAGGCCCGGGCGCAAGCTCTTTTTTGCAGTTTTTGTGTAACAAAATTCTTTTGAACGCGTATTTCTTTGTATGCTATAGCAAATGTCAGGTGCACAGCTACTTTAGTATAAAATAACCCTGCCTAGTGCCAGTCATGTAAGTGGAATCTCTATAAGCGGAAATCGGTTAAACGGAACTACTGTTTAAACGGAGGAAACGCTTCACAATTGGTCGGTTTTGCATTAACACAATGTAAAAAAAATTGCGCTAATCAGAACTCAAACATTCCAACCGCCGCGTAAACGGACCTGAAAACAGACTCGAAACCGCAGCTATTTGGGCTGCGAGTTTGTGAGCGAGTTTACAAGTTATGTGATGGGTATAGAGCAGTAATTTTCGGCTGAGGTACTTCGCGACCCCCTAATCTAAGTACTAAATGTGTTGGGCGACTACGTTCTGCAAACATTTGGTATTTCAAAAAAAAAGTTGAAGAAGTATTGCAGGGTCCCTTTAAAAGGAGGGAAGCAAGGTTGGTGAAGATGGGGGAATAGCAATTAGGAGCTTATAAGTTGAATCGTGCACCACCCCACAAAGATGCTCACCTCGCCGCCCTTGGGATGTCCACAGTGGACCGGCGCTCGACCAGTTTCTGAGCGATCAGATCACCCGACAGCATGGAGGTTCCCGTCGTGATCAGCTGCGTCTTCACTGGGTGATTGCGCATCATTCGCACATAGAGGTTCCACAATTGCCGCATATCTGCACTTCGCGATGCAGGCAAGCAAAAACGTTTGTAGTGACTAAACTTTACAGGAGTCCAGCAGATCTGCTCCCATCTGGTATAAAACCCCAATTGTAAGCGGACACCGGCAACCTAAGCTAGTCCTTACTTTTTCAGGGTAGGTGTGTTTGCAGCTTTTTTCGCATGCAGGCGCATGTTCACTACATTTCAGAATGAACTTGCGCGTATGCTCTCAGTGTGACTGAGAGTAGAACGCACAGGTGCAGTGCTCCGTAGCGCAGCTGTTACAAACAGATCCTCTTCGGCGCACGTAAAATATCCCCAGGTGGTCTAGATTCATCCGTACGTACCGTGTGCCTCATGGCAGTTAGTTGGGGACGATGGGCGCCTAAAAACCCACCTGATCAAATCCTCAGCTCTCGTCACCGTGAGTGCAGGAGTAGTTATTGTTCGTTTCAGAGACATAAAATTATACAATTTCAACAGCGGCGTATTCATTTACGTAAACTTGGCATTTCCCAAGATCATTAGGAAGCTTACAGGGAGTGTCACTGGATAAGATGCAGAGTACCGTCAATGAGGCACGCAAGTAAGCAACGGCGGCCATTTTGTTGTTTATCAGTGTTGCCAGATTGCGGCTTCAGTGGCTTCACCGCTAACTTGGACGAGGTCATTTGTAAACAGCACTGCCGAAGACGCAGAACCCCGGCATCTTCAAACACACTTCTGGAGATCAAATGCTGCGAAAGCGCGTTATCTTTCATTCGTATTCGGAACGACGCCATCCGCGCGCAGCCGCAGAGCTGGGAGGTCAAGCTTGGACTACCACAGTTGAACGACAGAAAACACACAAACAACAAAATGGCGGCGCCCATGAACCGTTGCAGATTAATCAAGTGACACGTGATGCGAACTGACCAATGATCACGCCGGCGGCACGGACAATAGGAGAAAGGAGTACTGATACTCTGCGACCTTATCTAGTGACACTACTTACAGGTTGTACATGCAATCTTCATTGTTTTAAGAGAAGGAACTCCTTCCGGGCATCGTTTCTTCGGTTTGACACTGGCAAAAGAGTACAGTTCGACGAAAAACCGTCCCGCGTGTATTTTCGGCGTCATAGAAAAGAATTCGTGGTATACTAGAGCTTTCGCCACCACTTCAGACTTATTTTCTGAGCCCACGTTACTTAAACAGCTTCAGAATCACGAACTCGATGAAAACAGTGACGGTAAAGTGTGCATCTGAGATAACGACTGGCCATGAGGCGCGAAAGGCGCCTTTAAGCGAAAAACAAAACATTAGCAAAAAAAGTACGAAAGCTAAGCCACGTGTGGCTTCATATGTTTCTGTTCCCACTTTTCCTCGTTCTGCTGTTTAGTCGTGAGTGGTTGGGCTCTCGGTCGGCTGAATGCAAGAATAGCACCAGCTGTGCGTCACGCTTACAGAACAAATGGCGGTTCACGTTTACCCCGCTTCCACATCCATTTTTCAGATGTTCTCGTTCGACTGAATTTACATCATTGGGAAGCGCGCTACGAGTCGCAACCCAGTCTCTGGAGAATTGGTCACAGGCGGATAGGCTCGTAGTTTATGTGGAGACAGGTGTTAACTTCACATCACTGAATGCCTCTTCGTATCTCTAAAACTGAAGTGCATTCAGTTCGGAAGATAACCTTGTTGTCACGTAAAGTTCACAATGACACAAATTAGCCGTGAAGACAACTTGAACAAAGATGTGGTACTCTCACATGGTGCTCTGGTTTTTGCAGAGTTTTTATGAGTGTTTTATATAAGGTATGTCACTTGACCTTGGCAGTGGTGGCTTCTTCGAGAGAAACCATACATTAAAGGCGACATTAAACATGAACGATCCTTACCATGCTTTCAGGAACGAGATGGCCATCAAAATGAGGTAAATATTTTTTTTTTGCGCTGGGGACTGAACGTGGTAGACACAACTAGCTTATACTTGTTGTTGCTGGTTTGTTGTTGTTGTTGTGGCTGCCGTTCTTAAAGTGTCAGGAATAATTTCAGCCGTACTGTAGCTTATTTGAAACCCCTTGTACGCACGCGCTTTATTTATCGCAGCCACCAAAAAAGAGGGCGCTACGACCTGGTGTCAGGACAGCCATTCGCTGCGCATCAGCAGAATAAATTAGTAAATTCAACTCCAGAAAAGTTACATTTATTGGTGCAGAGGGCGTAGACAGGCTGATGATGATGATGCTTCATATTTTGATATCAAATGGCTTATACTGCACCTATAAAATTGTCTTCGTAGCCACGCATTTATGTTTACAATAGAGACTGACTTTAAGATTGCTGTAAGCTACAGTAAATCATACCGATTATGTTAGTTTCAACCCCTTTATGTACAACAAAAGGTCCGTTCGTTACTGCGTTAACAAATTGCATTGTCAATCTTTAGTTGGAAGGAATTGGGGTCCCAGGGACATAGAGTTACTGTCAGTTACAATGGTGATCAGAGATAAGGGTTCAAAAATGAAAGGCTGCAATTTAATGTTCCGAAGCTAAAGTAAGGACTACGGGTGCATCAGTGGGTTCAATTCATGGCCGCATTCCTTTTCAAAATGTGTGAAAGGGGCCTTGCAGCACTTCTCACCGACCGTTCAAAGGCCCCTTGTTGATAGTCTGCACCCGAAAATATCTTATAGGTATATACGCGATGTAAAGCAGTAGTGCGATATAAATGCCAACCTGCAAACAGACTCTAAGAGAACAAAACGAGGGATGCTGTCTCATGAAGCCTTTAAATCCACGATCGTCGTAATCATGACCTAAAATTACGGACATTTTAAATAATCTTTTTATCACCATCACTTGCTTTCATCTGTGTTCTAATGGGTATTTGAAATAAACGTGAGGTGAATATTTGTTTTTATCACGAAAGTGTTTTTAAACGTGCCGTGGACTCGTAAGAAATGCCGTTGCATTCGCAAGAATGTCCAAACAGCTGAAGTTTATTTTAGTCGAACAGAATTTTCTTGCACAATTTTATTGCATTTCAACTTCTAATTGGCTTCTTCTGAGTGCAAATCTCGGATTGTCCCAAACCTTCCCCCTCTCCTCTCTGCCCTCCCTCTTTTTAACCTATTAGAGAACCTCACGACCAGTGGTCAAATGGACGCCCAGCTTCTTTTGGCGTCAAAAGCGAAGGCAGACCGGTTGTCTCATGGCTCCCGGGACTGAGAGACCACTTTCACAGAGACAGCTCAATGAATGTTTCCACCATCACCGGGGACAGCTCTGGCTCGTCTTTCTAATACTTACGTATGAGGAAGATGAGTGATTCTCAACCACTTAACAAAATAGACCACTGTGACGCCTTGACAAGAAATATGTACCATAACAAAAGCTCGAGGCAAAACTTGAGCTTACAGTTGTGTCGCCGGTATCCAAAAGCTACCTAAATGCCTCTAACCAACGGATCAGTCCTTTAGCACGATCCTGTTGGCCTTCCAGGCCAAATAAGTGTTCCACACAAGGGCCACAGCACTGGCAAAGGGAACTCGGTAGGTGAGCGGCACGAAACCAAAGTTAATGATCTGCGCTGCGGGCCACAGCATGTAGTTGGCCTTGAGGATGGGCAGGAAGTCCGCTCGCACCATGTCCTTGATGCCCTCCCAGGAGCGCCCCTGGAGCGCCCCCAGTGCGGTCAGGAAGCTCGGGATGAGAACCGGGGTGAACGCGCACTGGTCGAGCAGAACCTTCTTGATGACCACTGCCCGGCCACTCCCGCTGCCCACAATTCGCTCCAAGGTGATGTACCAGACGCGAAACGCTGGACCCACGAAGCCGATGCCCATGACGAAGAACCTGCAGTGCGTGTTGGAAGTTGCAAGCAATAAAAATGACGTAGATCGTTTGATGACATCTGGAAGACTCGTAAGCATGAGCGAAATTGTTTTTACGTCAGCGTCACGTAGCACGAAACAGCCATGGCAACCGTGAAAGTTGGCTTTAATCTACGCTTCTCGAATGACAAAGCGGAAAATACAATTTCAATATACTTATTTGGCCCTATAGGGTTTATTAGAATAAAGAATCCTACGGATACATCAGAGAATTTCTTACAGAACTGAAACTAACGTACGTGGGGAATTTTTAAAACACTAGTACTGAAGCTATAGTTCATACCACAAGCTGCATGCAGTACTGTGGAGGCTACATTGTTGTCAATAGCGCGCCCACTGAGGGCACCTAACACCGTGAAGGAGGTTTTGAAAGGACCTTTCAGTCTCCCCTCTCGGCAGGTGAAACTGCAGGGCCACGGCGACTATTCTCGCTTTCCTTCGCGGTGAGTTAGGCGCCCTCAGTGGGCGCGCCATTGACAACAATGTAGCCTCCACAGTACTGCATGCAGCTTGTGGTATGAACTATAGCCTTTTGCATTTTGTTTTTATGCTGTAAACAGTGCCATATCCACCCAGTAATCATGAATATATGACCACAAATGGTCCAGAAGCCAACACAAAATTAATTACAACGGAGTCATTTCAGCCAGTTGCTGCTTCTAATGCTGGGAGCCCAGATGACCATCGTCATGCATGCCGCACGGTGTTACGTCATGGTTTTGGGGACGCAAATTGCCCGTGTTGACATCAATCAAACGCGCGTAACGTCAGGCACGTTTGCGCATCGTCTGCCATGATTGCACATGGTTCGCACTGGCCCGTGCAGTCGATATGGCCCCGTGAGATGGGTCCGATTAGGGAGGGCCGTGGACGTGTGACTCGGATGACTCTCTTCCATCGCAAGTGTGCGTCGTGCAGTATATCCCTCAAATATTCTGTTTGTAGGACCTCGCTTTTGGTTTGGCATTTCTGACGCACTGGGTCAATCAGGACGGAGCGTATATACAGTATTTTCGTGTTAGAAACTTCGCTTTCTGGTAATTTAAATCCACCCACTAACAAACCATTCGGGCGCTCATTTCTAAATACGAATGATATTTCGCGAACACAGTAATTAAGGCCTTCTTGCGTTGATTTTTGGGCACAACTTTTCTGGCTTCGAATTTTATGCGTCGGTGCTTCTGAAGCCGATTGCAGCCCGAGTGGAACGAACCACAGCAAAGACATTTACGAACGATGGTTCCAATTGAGGGAGTAGGCTCACTGCCACTGCAGTGCCACATGAGCCGCACATTTGAGTTACCGAATTGATTTCATTTCGTTTCCCCCACCGATTACAGCGGAGTTGCTGTAGGATAGCTCCCCTGTTTTGTCGCATGAGCAAACCGAGAGAACCCGCCCTCCTTCTCCTCACTTCGGCACACCCTCTCTTTCCGGCCACCTGTTCGCTTCCGGTGCTTCGTATTTTGATATCAAATGGTCCTACCATTGCCCCTGAAGAGGAAAGTGTATGACTGCTGCATCTTACCGGCACTCACCCACGGGGTTTAAACTTGGAGGCTCACTAAGAGGCTACAACTCAAACTGAGGACGACTCAGAGAGCAATGGAACGGAAATTTATAGGCGTAACATTGAGGGACCAGAAGAGGAGAGCAGAATGGGTCAGGGAACAAACGCGTGTTCAGGACATACTAGTAGAAATTAGGAAGAAGAAATGGACGTGGGCAGGGCATGTAATGCGAAGGCAAGATAACCACTGGTCATTAAGGGTAACAGAGTGGATCCCTAGAGAACGCAAGCGTGGCAGGGGGTGGCAGAAGGTTAAATGGACAGATGAGATCAAGAAGTTTGCGGTGATAAATATGTCGCAGTTAGCGCAGGACCGGGGTAATTGGAGGTCTATGGGAGAGGCCTTTGCCCTGCACTGGGCGTAGATAGGCTGATCATGACGATGCTTCATATTCTGATATCGAATGGCGTAGCTGCACATGTAAAGTTGTCTTCGCAGCCACGTATTTATGTGGAGAAGAGAGGCTGACTTTAAGATTGGTCTAAGCTTGGTCCTTTTAAGCTGGCTTTCGGCATTGTGGGTTTCAGAGTGAAGCCTGCTCACAAAGAAAACAAAGGCGGCAGTGGTCGCAAAGGCGCCGGAAAGAAACCACCGATGACGATCGGGCCGTTCCGCCACTGAGCGCAAGCGCGGTGCCCGCCGGGAACCCCAATACCGCGACACGGAAAATACAAGACGTCGGCGTGGGTCAACGCTTCCCCGGCTCGACGGCGCGGTTTGAGGGGGAGTTTGTGGCCAAACAATAACCCACAAATAGCTCGACTCGTCATCCGGCATCACTGAACTGAATGGCACTGGCACGTTACAATGCCTTTTTCCCAGATGCCTACTTGGGCCGACAGGGTTGAAAGAAAAATACGCCCACGTATAAAAGTGAAACGTTGCAGGAAGAACCGATAGCCTAGACACTTCAAAGGCTTTTTATGGGTGCCATATCATGTGCCATGGTTCAATCTGTTGGTGCCATGCTTCAGTCCCCCCACATTATGTAAGTGTAATGCTTCATGTGTAATTAAAAAAAAAGCTCTCAAGCAAGCCATGTACAAATTTGGCGAGACAACGCACGTAAAATGTTTTTGACACGCGCAGCACATTGTGTGCAGACTCACATAAATAGTCACCTTCACCTGAGGAAAAATTGACATCCACCGGCAATGCAGCCGTACGGCTGCTAATAAAACCTACACAGCTTTATCGGAAACTTTGCAGCTGAAGGAAAGTTCGCTCTGGTCCAGAATGTTTCTTCGTCAACTTCGATGTTCCCGAGAAATCTTTCTGCTTTTCTTTGTAGGCATACGACTGAATTTCCGGTGGATGTCACATTTCCCTTCGCAGACTCTCATTCCAACTTGGGAATTTTCCCTAAACAGGTCAAACAACACTTACCTTGCCGCTCGCGGTACGTCGATCTTGGGTTGCCTTTCGAGAACTTTCTGGGCAATCAGGTCCCCGGAAAGCATCAGGGTACCCGCAGTGATCAGCTGCGTCTTCACCGGATGGTCGCGCATCACGCGCGCATACAGACCCCAAAGGTGCCGCATGTTTCAGTTGGTAATTAACGCGTCCGCACAGGGTACAGGCGAAGCTTAAATCGCCCTCTCTCTATGCAGCGGAAACCTGTGGCTGCCAGTGAGCGTAGCTCAGCTGTTTTGGATCGCGCGTGCTTGCGTTCATTAGCTCGACACTCGAAGGACAGGAAAAGATAAGGGAAGGCCGTCTCGCTTATCGTGCACGAGGGGCCATCGGAGGTCGTGTTGCACTGAGTGCAGTGGCTCTCACTTCGAGGCGACAAAGATTAAGTGTACGATTATACGCACTCGACTATAGGAGGTAGAAAAGCTTCCTGGCTGTCGCAGCCAAGCGCTGAGTTCAAAAAATTAGCAGTGGCGTAGCTCGGCTGTGCCAGGATATAGGTAGCGTGAGCTAAGGTACAGCTGGTTATTCTTAGGTTTCCTGGTTGTCTAGGATTAGCTGATTATCCTGCTTACTGCTGCTAAAAGGATTTCCAATCCATTCCAGTCCAATCCAATCCAATTCAATCCAGTCCAGTCCAGTCCAGTCTGGTCCAGTCCAGTCCAGTCACTGCTCCTCGCGCATGCGCAGCACGGGTCTCCAGGAGCCACGCGAACCGGCTATCAAGCGGCTCCGGTGCAGTGTCAGACTTGGCTACTGCGCAACGGAGGCGCACAGCTGGGCACGCCCCGGCGCCAGTGCGTCTGCCGCGGCTATGATGTCACTCCTCTGGAATGCGCAGACCGGCGAATGGGCAGACCCAATTCTCTGCACACCCGTATTCCAATTGGATTAAATTTCCAATCCAATCTAATTTAGTCCAATCCAATCCAATCCAATCCAATCCAAATGCAATCCAGTCCAATACTCCTCGTGCTTGCGCAGCACAGCCCTTCAAGGTCCACGTGAAACTGCTCAACTTCGGCCAGTGTAGCTTACGCTACAAAATAGACTAGCGGAACTGTAGCCACCGCACCGCCACTTCTGGGGCCTGATGGGCAGCTTGGGAGGTTCATGCTGACCGTCAAAAGTGTGCACTACCTCTACATCGTGTGCGTTATGCGAACACTCACACAGAACACGAATGGCCAACGACCTCTCATGCGCCCCCCCGCCCCCCCCCCCCGGGCCCATGGAAGACCAAAATGATCACGGACTGACTGACTGACTGAATAAACTTTATTAGATGCGACTGCATCTCATTCACTCGCCTTGTCCATGCAGTGTCGTCGGCGTTGTTGTCGTCCGCCCCTCCCCCATTCTCCTCGCCGCGCGAGCTGCGCTCTCCGCCGCTCACCCCCTCTCCTCTCCGATGCCCCTCTCTCGCGAGGGGCATTGAATTGGATTCGAATGGCTTGACTTGGCTTGGATTGGATTGGATTAAAGTGGATTGTGTTGGATTGGGTTGCGTCATAGCCGCGGCAGACACACTGGCGCCGGCGCATGTGCTGTACTCTCTCTTCCACGGTCTCCTCTCCTTCGGGCGCGCTGCACATATAACCGGTGTGCCGCTCTCCGGCGGCCTTTCGGTCGACGGTTGCTCTCCGCTTGCGCTTGAACCCCCCCTCAGCGTAGCATCACACCAGGATTCCCGCGAGGGGAGGTGGGCGTAATTTTTTGAAGCAAGGTTGGAAGAAAACGGGAAGGGGAGAAATGGATGGGAGAATCATAGGTGGAACCCTTTGTCCAGGGCTCCAGTGGCATCTTCTCCCGTTTTCGCCCCGCTAATCAGGTCCTTTTGGATGTCTATAATCGGGGCTGACGAGGGCGGCTTCCCGTGATTCACGGGAAGTCAGTGGCGGGTTCTTTTGGTGTTAGGCCTCTGCCTAGATGTGTGGGCAGGCACCACGTGGCGTGGAAGAGGGTAGCAGCCTCTCCGCATAGCCTGCAGTCTTCCGTGTTGTCGGGGTGCCGTTGTTGGAAAATCTCCGCCCAGCGAGATTTACGTATGAAGGTATTCGTTTGAATCTTATGTAGCATCTGGGCTTCACTTGCCATTATTTCGCGATGCGGGATTGGATATGTCGCCCGCTCTTTTCTGGCATTTTGTAGGTATTCACGGTACGTAGTGGTACTACGAACACAAGACGGGTACGTGCGCCATCTGCTTGCGCGACGCGGTAGCTCTTGTTGGAACAAAGTATTTGCGGAACTTTTATTTACAATTTAGGCACAATACTCAGGGTTTTATGTTTGGCGTCGAACTGTGTATGCGGTTAAGTTTCAGTGTTTATTCCTTGGAAGAGAATCTGATTATGGCGCGAATATCAATCATAGTAGCTTTCTAACTCATATTTACGAAGAGGACATAGCATGGACCTATTCTTCTGAATTCACCGAATGTTTTCACTACCTGTAATGTTGCTCTATACTCGGGAAAACATCCTGTGGCAATGGAGAGAAAGCTACGGGGGAGAGGGGGCAGCTGACTTGGTGTTACTGCGCCAAAGTAGTTCCCGATATTCTGGTTTTGCTTTGTTTCGGCGTTACATATACGCAGTTGCTACAGTTCATTTCTTCGCGTTAGCTCCGTGGTTGAGTGCGCTGAACCACGATCACCGAGCGTGCAGGCATATTAGTGTCTCCACCGCGACGCTTCACTTGTTTCCAGGCACAAGCGAACGCTTTGTTTTAACAAGTTATACCGTGGACGATACGGCATTGT
Source organism: Haemaphysalis longicornis (assembly GCF_048455015.1). Taxonomy (NCBI): domain Eukaryota; kingdom Metazoa; phylum Arthropoda; class Arachnida; order Ixodida; family Ixodidae; genus Haemaphysalis; species Haemaphysalis longicornis. Next base: position 103,938,192 of record NW_027526407.1, on the reverse strand, counting down.
TGCGAATGAAGTACTGACGTACAGGTACCGTCAGAAGTAATTGGAGCACGGGAGCTGTGGCCGAACCGTATAGGAGCGCCGTGTAGCCGCACCGGCGGTAAACTACAGGAGCAGAACATGCATGCGTGTCTGCCGACGCAGATAGCCCCTCTATGAATCATAGAGTTTCTTATTATACACTCAAGAGGAATCTGGCGCTGTGTGGCTCACATCAAGGCCGTCTGTGTCGTCATGGACTGTCATTAGAACATGCGCTCACCTAAATATCATCATTGGCTTGGATTGAAACGTTTTAGTGACCGCAAATTTAAACAAAGTTCTACAAAAACACGAAAATAGTCTGCAATTATGTAAGTGGAAAATAAAACAGGCTGGTTTAAAACTAAGAAAGAAGGAGGTAAAGCGTATTTTTGCCGGAATGTTTGTTCCTGCTATTTTGCAGGGCAAGGTGGTAGTTACGAACAATGTTAATTTTCGGGAAGGAAACTAATTATAGAGTCTTATTTTAATAACTTTACCATGATTTGAAAGAATAAGTTGTTTGAAGAGTTTGGAAAGTTTTTGCAGCGTGCCTATGAAAACGTCAAATTCGTGGTGAACCGGTGCACCAACCGTCAACTGCAGTTTAACAAGAAAAAAGAAAACGTGGCGTTAAACAGTCGTGGACGATTACAAGATAGGACGGATTCAGGCGCCCGTATCTGTCGTATCTTGTCTTCGTCGAAGTACCTTTTTTAAATTTTTTTCGTCAGCTAAAAATTTCGCGGCGGCATATTACCCGTTCAGTCATACGTCCTTCGACTGCAGCATGACCAACGTCAGATGCGATCACGCACTGCCTGCTGTTTCACCGAACACGGCTACCATAGAACAGGGAAGATTTCGGCTTCCTCGTAGCTCGTAGACGCTTCAATGCATACTGAAGAAAGCCAATCCCCAAAACTGCTCAAGAATTCAATTGTTATGCCAAGCCCAAGCCAAAAAGAGGGGTCTTTCCATAAACCCTCACGACGACATGGATTACTAGGCACAGTTTCCTCTCTAGTATACTTACTAAGAAACTTTATGATATTGTAACGTGGCGGCAAGACACAGAGACGAACGATGCGATGGGGTGAAGCGATCTATTCACATTATGTACAGTGCGGCCATGACAGAGCTCGCGCAAGGTTCGCGCCCGGCACTTCGTCGTCGTCGTCGTCGTCATCGTCGTTCGTTCAAGGAGCTGTCAGGCATTGTCCACCTTAGTCCCGTAACATCACCCCCCTGTTCGAGGACGACCGACCCGGTCGTGGCCGAGGCAACACGAGGATTGCGATGAGGACGAGCGATGCGATGACAAGGTACAGTGAAGATGTGCCTGCCGCCACCGATGACGATGATGCACGTGATGATGCCTGGCCCTGCAAAAGCGATGTCTTGAAAACAGAAGCGGACCGTCGGAGGAACTCGAACCACGTCGGACGAGACGGCTGGGGACGCGGCTTCTGTTCTTTTGGTCTCGGCATGTAGCGGCTCGTTTTCATCGGCTGGTCACGGGCTGGGGTCACGGGGCGGGGGACGTGGTCAAATGCTCGTCGCAGTGGGCTGGGGCTGCCCGACACGGCCGATGTTTCCTCGACGATTTCGCCCGGGCCGAGACGATGCGATGTGGAGGCCAGGATGGGGATCACACCGCACACTCTACCAAAATGTTACGTGGCGGCAGGGCACAGATGAGACGAACGATGCGATGGAGTGAAGCGATATATTCACATTATGTACAGTGCGGCCATGGCAGAGCTCGCGCAAGGTTCGCTCCAGGCACTTCGTCGTCGTCGTCGTCATCGTCGTTGGTTCAAGGAGCTGTCAGGCATTGTCCACCTTAGTCCCGTAACAATATGAATTTCAACCCACTTCGTTTAACGCGACTTAGAGCATTGTTCGCAGCACACTGGTCTCTTAGCGTCGGCGCTGATAGCAGACCCACCTAAAAATATAACAAAAGAAAAATTGCCACTTCAGATCCGGCGATTGCGGCCATTCTCTAGCAGCTCGCGTGTGTTTAATGTGTGTGAGCGACTCTACCAGATACCGCCTCTGCTATCAGCGCCATCGCTGAGACCAGTATGCTGTGAATATTGCTAGAAGCCGAGTTAAAATAAGTTGGTTGAGAAGTATAGATGAGGAATCACCGTCGGGTGGCGCGCATGCGTGTTCTCCTCCTTTCGTTTACCGCCGGTGCAGCTCCACTGCGCTCCTATGCGGTTCGGCCACAGCTCCCGTGCTCCAATAACTTTTGACGGCACCTGTACTTTCCGTCGAAGGTTAGCAAGGGTGAAACTATTGTACCGCTGAACTCTCCTCTCTCCAGTAACTTTATGTGGTCTTTCAGTCGTCAAACGGACCTTTTAAACTTTCAGAACTTCAGGTTACCACTTTGAACCTTCGACTTCAGCTGGGCGACAGTTCCCTCGCGCACGCCGGCAAGCTGGCTAACCGAACGAAATGCGGAAACGACGGAGAGTCCCGGTCGCGTCAGTCTCGCTTGGGCGTACACGTCGCAGACTACTTGCTTCGTTCGTTTTTGCAGTTTCAGTTCTAAAGCTTCTTGAAAGTTTCTTGCGGGGAATGAAGTGGCGAGCTACAGGCAAATGAAGTGGCGTGTTAATTTTAAACTGCCATCGACGAGGACGCCATGTTGTTTTCTGAAGAGAACCTATGCGACGCCACTGGCGAGCGCCCGAACCAAATAAACACGACAATATAAACAATAATGCGCTCTATTTCACACATTCTCACTAATAATTTAGTAACATTATCAATTCAAGGCCGAAAAATAAGAAATATATATATATTTGTATAACTTAGGTTACACCCAGCAAATTCTTTTTGTCGACCTACTTTCACGGGAAGCAAAACAGCGTGGTTCGGCTCTGTAGCCTTGACTGCATTGCCACTGAGAGTTGTTCCCGCACATAGTCAAGGCAAAAGGTATAGTGGTCAACGGAAAACATTTTTTGAAAACGACCTTTAATTACCGAGTCCTTCCTTACTTAAGAACTGCCTCTTCTAACTGCAGTCGATTGAATTAAGCTATCTGGCCATCATACCAGTAAAACAGCGAGGGAAATTTTTTTGGAAGAATAAATATCTGAATTAGACAATTTCAAAACGTGGAAGAGCCGGTTTTTAAATCGTAGGCCAGTTCATACCATCCAGTGTACTACTATTTATTCCAGTCTGAATAATATTGCCCGAGGTGCCAATATATATTTTCTCCCCGTTTAACAAGGAAGACGATGAGCCTTTGAGAACGTCTGCGACGACTTCCCGCTTTCTTCAGTATAAACGTACTTATGGTGTTCACAATAAACGCCAATCGGGTTCAGTGTAAACGCAAATATATTTGCTCAAATTCTCCAATGATAGAACTGGTTACATGGCTTAAAGCCTTCCTAAAATTTTATTTGCTATAGAGCAATTTGGAGCAACAATGAGGGATTCGAGTTGCTTTCGACTGTTGTAACAACGCATGTGCTTCAAGGCGTATATGAAAATTTCTATGGCAGAGAACTGACTGTTACAAATTACGAGCACGCTTGTAAGATAATAGTGTATAGCATGTCTAGCATCAAAGAGCATTACATAACCTTTGTGTTTGACTGCTAGAAACTCAGTTGGTGTTCCATGAACTGGTCCCATGCGGATTAGCACTACAGGTAAAAGCTTTTTTATCGGGCACGCTGGGTCTACCAGACTGCAGATAGTTGAAAATCTTCCCGCTCCCCGCGTTTGGAAGACACTGAGGTGCTCAAGAGGTTTCCTGACAGCCGCGCACGCGAAATCTATGAGGCGTAGGAGATAGCCCAGCGTGGCAAAGACTGCGTGAGCACCCGGTCCGTAGCCTTGTATCAGAAAGAACTTGTGTACTTGAACATGTAATTGGAGTTGTCGTGGCATAGCAGATGCGGCTGTAGTTTGTACATTTGTTTGTGTTTCTTATTCTTTTTCATGCAGGGGTGTGACGTCATTGTATTTTTCCTTTATATTTCCGCAAGCAATAAAATATTGCTCAGTTGATAGTCAGCGCCCATGTCCGTGTCTTCTTCTCTCGCTGTCCCCGTTTTAAGCGCTGTTTCACAGCTTAGTTATGAACTACCTACCCCAAACCCAAACGTTAGTTGAAAATCATTTATTCTAAATACGCCATTCGTAAAAGAGAGAAGTTTAAAAACTAACAGGAGGGGTGACTCTAATAGACAATAGAACGTGGTGTAATATACTGAAAATTTCGTAACAGTCCTGAACGAAGCACTAGATAAGGCAAGACAAAAATGAAGCGCAAAGAATAATCGAGTGCGCAAAATTGTTTTCAAGATGTTTACGTCACAGTGTGTATGTAGCTCATAAAAGAAAAGAAACATTGAAAATTGAAGTTATCGTGTGAAATGCAAGAGTAAAGTGCTGCAGAATGAATCGAGGTCAGTGACGGATTCCAAATTACCTGTAAGATCGCTCTGCAACCTGCTGGCACGAGGCGATGTTAATGTGGTAATGGAAGTTGTTATACATGCGGAAAAAACTAAGCCAGTTATGCAATATAGAGCAACTAGGAGGGTCCTTCAAGAGGCAGTCTGGCTATTTTAGTGCTGCTTACGTATTAAACAGGCATAAAAGAAATTGCAGTGGTAAGCCGCAGTGGCAGAGGCAGCAGCGTGACGTAGGCCAACGAGCGCGCCCATCTTCCGGAGGGCTGGCGGCGCTGGCATCACTTGATGGAGACCACACTGCGTTCGGAATAAAACCGGGTTTGCTACGTGGTCTGGTCCTCTCCTTCAACGCCTCCGTGGCATGCGCTCTACAAAATATTCTGGCGAGTGAGTGGTGATTGAAGTTAATACTCGTTTTAGGTGCGGAGTACCTTAGGACCTCCCAATGTCCGTCCGCGTCCATCCGTGCGCACACCACCATCGACCGAAAATCAAGCGAAATTCGATTTGAGCCGTTTGCAGTTTCATCTAGGGAATAATCAAGGTGCAACTCACGGCTCAAATCGAATGACGGTCGGGGCGCAACTTGGATGTCACTCGTGGCGCAACTTGGAGGTCTTTTCGAGTCCCCGTACTCCGCACCCTCGCCATCATCCACAGAGTGGAGATGCTGCCATTTTTAATATGTGTTATGATGGAGCTGTAATCATAGTGACGGAAATGAATCAGGCAGCGCTGTTTTAAATTGCTTCGGTCATGCTGGTTAAGTAGTTGGAGTATGAGGACCGGACTGGGGCGGTAAATTCGAGTTTTGGGCGAACAAATGTTTCGTAGTCCGCGTTGCGGACCTCAGGAGGACAAGAATGTAACGGCGTAGGTATCCCAGTGGTGTTGAGACATTGTCGGAGGGAGTGAGAGGACGATGGAAGCTTGCGTGTGAGATATACGTTGAGGGGTTTGTATCTTGCGTGAGCACTTCGTTATTTGTAAGGAAAGAAAATGAAAGGGAGGGGCCAGGCTTACGACTAAACGAGATCGCTCTACATTTAATGATGCGTTTTGTACAATTTGCATATTTTTCACGGTTAGATAATGTCTAGCCTTTTCTGGAGTGCACGGTGACTGTTAGCCTTCTTAATAGGTTCGTAGATTATGCAGTAATCGGCAAATACTCGTAAGCAGGATGTTAGACTCTGTGTGTAGTAATTATTATAGATAAAGAAAGAGCACTGGGGCAAGGACGCTCTCTTGCGGTACCCCGAAAGTTACATAACAGACAAGTGACGAACTAATTTTGATAACAGTGAACTGTTGGCGGAGTTAAAGAACGTTTTGAAGCCATGATAAGCTTAGCGAGTGTAATGAAGAGCAGACCATTTCGAGCTTCGGCAGTATATGGTCGCCTCTTACGACAACCTACAAAACTAAAGGTTCTGCTCCTCCTTGTCCTAACACTACAACTATAATATACATTAAAATTGCAATAATTCAAACTCGGATAATTGAAACTTCCGGTTAATTCAAACAAATTTTAAAATTTTGGCTTGCCCGCTATATTTACGATGTATTTCAAATGCGCTGAATTCGAACTGCTCCATTGCGTAAATTCGGTTAATTCGTACTTTTCGCTTGTCCTTGCCGGAAAATATCTCCTGCATTTCCCGCTTCTAGCTGCACGTTATGTTTCTTATATCACTAAAAATCACAGAAAAAGGGAATTATCTGCATACACGTGTCAAAGCGAAACTGCGCGCGCCAGTAACCACGTATGGACTGAGGACGAAAGAAAAAAAAAAGACGGCAGGTACGGCAGGTGGGTGATCCGTTCGTGATTTTGTTTTCAATGTGAATAGAACTTCAGTATTGTGCGTGAGTGTTGTATTATTAAGTATATGTGAATGTTTCATCGCAACATCACTTGCCTCGAGTAATTTTTATGAGAACTTCTGATAATTCAAACGAAATTTTGGTGCCCATTCCAGTTTCAATTATCACGTGTCTACTGTATCAGGAAAACAATAAGATGAACATCAAAAAGAGCACCTGCGTCCGCCGAGGATCAAACCCGGGTCAACTGCTTGGAAGGCAGCTATGCTAACCACTCTATTACCGACGCCGACGTTGCAGTAACTGACCACGTAATGTTTCGTAGCGTGTGTATGTAGCGCATATCTCGTTTTTGGGCGGAGGCCAAAGCGGACGCCCACAAGCGATTTGCGCTTCTGCGGGCACGAAATTTACAGTGAAATTTATCGTGATATAAAGTTCTATGTATGTATGTATGTATCTGCCCGCAATGGTCATGATTTATTATCACATTATATAGACTTCAGGGTCTTTGTCAGCCTGATAAAGGTGACCAAAGATTTCACTCGTATGTTTTTTTTTGTTGTTGTTTGTTTTGAAAGGGCGCGTGCACTCGTGGACGCGATGGGCTATTTTTTGATCGTCGGCATGGCTCCGCGTCGAGCGTGGAGTGCTTCCACTGTCGGAGCCGCCAGCGCGCGGATGCCCCGCCGCCGAGTTTTGTGGTTTTATATTTTCCCGCGCTGTATCTTCCCTCTCGAGAGCACCGCCTAATCGGGCCACAACCGGCGTAGATGTCGGGCAGTCTCGCGATAAAACGGCAGCGTTGGATCCTTCTAGTTTTTTGTCGGCCCGCGCATTGGCGCTCAGGGGCATAACGATAATGACGTCCAGTAGCGCTCCCAGACAGAATTTCAGTTCCCGGAGGGCGGGACCCCAAACATATTGCACAAAGAAAACAAAAGAAGGATGAGGAAAAAATACGAGCAGTGAGTTCAAATTATATATATAAAGGTAAAGGCATCGTGAGCGCACTCTCCCGTGACCTTTCGATTGTTTTTGTCCATTTTTGTTTCTTTTTTCGGGAAACAGGGTCATCGCGGCTCCGTAACATTAGTATGTAGCCTGCGAACGAACAGTAATGATCACAGAAAGAATTGATGGCCTCTCCGGTACCCCCGTCCCCTTCAAGAACAAAACTTTAGGGCCGGGTTGTGCCCCCCCCCCCCCCTCTTGCATACGAAAGTGGTGACGTCCTATCCAAGCAGATGACCTTCGGATAACTGCCCTGGTGGGATGAACAATGTCAAAAGAGCCATTACAAAAATTCTGGGTTCATTAAATTTGGTAAAGAGACCAGACCGAGAAAGCACAAGCACAAAGAAAGGCACCACGATGCTATATTCGTGCGGCTCCTTTGTCGTCCTTATTTATTTTTGAAACACCAGGGCCATTCGTGGTCTTTTTTAAGCTTGCATTTTGGCGCTCTTGCGTTGGACGGAGTAGGTTCAAAAGATGCCGCAGAGACGATGCGTGAAACCCGACTTGGGTTTCCCACACGCGCTCGACTCGGCTTTGCGGCGAGCGCGATATACAGCTCGGAGGTCACCCGGCGGGGCCGCGGGAAGTGCGTGGGCATCTCGAGCCATGGTAACTGTGTGGCGTAACTGAGTTCCGCTGACGCCATGCACTCCACAACGGGCTTGTGCTTTCTGCTGTTAACGGCTACTACTTTCGGTAAGTGTTGGGGACAGAACATGGAGGATTGAGTGCCAATCGCAGGTTTGAGTGATGAGCGTCGCTGTATGGATGAGTTTTACACGTCTACTCGATATGCAGTAGAATCGAGATAATTCAAACTCTCATAATTCGTACTTTCGGTTAATTCAAACAAAATTGAAATTTCTGGTTGACCCGCTGCTATTCTTTCAACGTATTAGAACTCTCCTAATTAAAACTCCGTCATTCGGTTAATTCATACTTTTTGAGTGTGCATACCAGAAAAATATACTGCTTTCCCGCAAACATTTGAAAATTTGCGTGCTTTTATAATCATAACAGTCGAAAAATGAAAAATAAGCGCCTCAAGCCTTCACGGAAAAAGGCGTTGCTAGTAAACACACGTTCGAAACGAAGCACAAGTATGGTAGACCGTGATGTTTCTCAACTTTCTGGCCTTATTTACCGTTTCTACTATGCGATTTAGAATTTAAAAAAAACGATCAGGCCTTAAAAAACTTCTATACGTGATTGATTGCCTACACTTGTCGAAGCTGTCAAAGCCATGCGGCCTGCTGTCGCAAAAACAAAAAAAAAGAAAAACGCGCAATCACGCAATCGCGTGTCTCGTGTCAGCAAAAAAGAAAAAAAAAGAAAGAAAAACGACGCGGCGGTTACGGAAAAAACGCGAACGGCATCCGGTTTGTCGACCTTACGTCTCAGCTTTCTGTTTAATTTGTGCAGTCAAGGTTTAAAAACGCTTAAAAAATAAACAAATGGGGTTAAAGTCAAGGCCTACTCATAATGTGTGCTGTCACCTGGCCCATGTGTAAGCACTCATATATCTGAGAACTTGAGATAATTCAAACTTCGGATAATTCAAACAAAATCCTGGGTTACCTTCGAGTTTGAATTACCGCGAGTCGACTGTAATTGTATTTTCAGCTTGGGTGAGTGCCGGTGCTTCTTAAACAAACGCATCCCTATTGGACCTTGCAGCAAATATTTGGCAATGTGTAGAAAAAAAACGTTGAAACCGTAAGGCTCAGATTTTTGGTACAGTGATGTCGACCAAGCGCCGTGAGATATCGTTTGCCCATTCTGGTAACTGTGACATATTCCACTCTTGACGCATATTGACTAAAGGACGAATTCATATCATTAACTACCGACTTTGGAACAGTAATGGAGTGAAATTCAGATTACGTTCGTTCGGACTAGCAAGTTCGCGCTGGCCGGGCTGTCCTCTGGACCAGCGTACATATCCCCAGAGAAAATGTTCGTTGTATTACCATTTCATTCACGTCGTTCACAACATTTCCACTACCGTTTCTTTAAATGCCTACGGTTTACATATGACAATGGTAAGCTGCGTTTTTGTGTTTCCAAAGCTTCATCATTTCCCTAAGGTTTCCTCCGCTTTTGTCATATTTAGGAAACGAATGGCACTCACCTTGCATCCAGCACTGATCGATTTGCTGTCGTTGCTTTGTCTTTTGACAAAAACCTCGTTGACAAAAGACTGTGTTTTTGTCAACGAGGTTTTTCGGTTTTTAGGCGAGTTTTCCAGTCTTTTCAGGTTTTGTGTCTCCTCGAGCTATTTTTTATTTTGAGTATATTGCAATTAGGTTGCGACTTAGTGGTAAACGCTGCCCTCATTCTCATCGTTTACTGACGCGTAGTTTTTCTATGTTACCTTATTTCTCTAGATTTTCCTCCCTTTGGTTGGCTTCGTCTTTTTTTAAAGACGATAGTCTTTCTTGGGCTACTTAAACCCAGAAATTTTGGTCTGTCTGTATGTCTGTGACTCGATTCAGCCACCCGGCCAAAGTAAAACAATGCCTGCGCAGTAGTCTTATATACACCATTTTCCTTGTAGAGGTGGGCGCCGCCATTTGCTTTTTGTGACCAGACGCTAGCGCCGTCTATGAAGCGACCACCGAAACCTCCGCGCTGGGCTGTTAAGTGCTCCGTTCTTTGCGTGCGTCTGCTCGGTATCCGTGCATTACCGAGTGAACCGTAGTGGTTTGGCGTTAAGTCAGCGGTTGCAGTGCTTGTGTGTGTGTGTGTTCTGTTTTGTTTTCATCATCTGCGGACGGATTTTAGGTCCTCATTTGCTGCCAGAGCGGGAAATTCCAACCCCGGCTGTTGCGAGCAACAGTAGCACTGTGGTGGCGGTGCCGGTGGTGCTCCGCAGTTCCGCGATGCAAACGTACCGGTATGGCACCTACTGACATAGAAATCGATATCGGGGAGTAAATACGTGTTTTCAATGCCACCGTGCTTCTTATGTTCACCGATTAGTCATGTTTACGGAAGCGCGGACGTCGAATGCGGAGCGCGCACAGAATATGTGGGTCCCTGTGATCCGTGCTCGCAATGGACTTTCGATGAGGGGATTGCTACGCTGTTGACATTTCAATGCAATATAATCTTTCTTAACTAGACTTATGAGGGTTACTGACGAAACGAAATTACCTGGGCAGAAAAATAACACGACCGCACAACCAGTCAAATTACTATTCGAAGGTTGAGCAAAAGGGTTGACGTTCGGGCGAGTTAATATTGGTTGATCATGATCGTGATCATGATTGACCTAACTCTGCGCAGCGCATGTGGCCTGTCGCTCGGAGCCCACCTTTGTGAAACGGCTGCTTGCGCCACAAATGCTTTACGCGACCAGCAGTAACTGTTTTGTAATTGTAATACTTTAGATTCCGTGGCAACGCAAAAGGATTAGAAGCTTTTCCTTTGACCGCGTTGTGAACAGGTTGAGTTATTTTCCAAATGCAGCGTTCACGCGTATCTCGAGCTGCGTTTCCACATTGGGCTGCCTGCTTATCCTGCTATCGACCAGCAGTGTGCGATGGAGAAAGTTATCCTTTCATATCGTTTGGCAGTGTAATGCTTTGGCCTGAAAAAAAGTATACAAAACGCCGTGATTTTAAAGGTTAGATTAGATGAAAAGGGGATTGTTTAATGCCAATCGGCTGTAGTGACCAAACAATATATGGTATTTTAAATTGACTACAAGGAACCAGAATTTATTGTAATGTTGTATTGTATCGGCGGTCGTGAAAGATCCCCAAGTGTTCAAAATTAACCCGCAGCCCTCCACTACGGCGCGCCTCATCACCCATGAAGCGTCGGGGCGTTAAACACCATAATGAATGAATGAATGAATGAATGAATGAATGAATGAATGAATGAATCAATCAATCAATCAATCAATCAATCAATCAATCAATCAATCAATCAATCAATCAATCAATCAATCAATCAATCAATCAATCAATCAATCAATCGATAAATCGATCAATCAATCAATTAATCAATCAATCAATCAACCAATCAATGCTGTATTGTAATGGATAAAGTTGCTTCTAACATTTCAAGGGGTTCCGTTCCCTGTCGCAGCTTTGCGTGTGATAAATGGATTTTGCTCCGTCTGCTTGCCGTCAAAGTGCACCCAACAAACCCTGGAGTTTGTCGTTGGTACAAAGTCGTTGCGATTTATCAACGGAATCCACCTATATCTCAACTCGGTGTGCGTTGGGAAGCGATGCCGCAAAAACACGCCGCAACCGCACTGCATTTTCTCCAGGCAGTGTCGTGCACATGCGTGCTGTCAGCGACTGCTTCTCGCTTTCGCTGGTTGTTCAATAACCAACCACCGCGCAGTGCTGACCAAGCGACGTTTGCGCCTTGAACGGCATCGCAGCATTAGCTAAAACAGTTGAAAGTTCCGCAAAAACTAAGCACACGGTGCGAAATACTCCTGAACTACGCAGCGGAGCACACCGCGCCGAGCGATGTTAGCAGCCCAGCGCGCTCAGGCGACGCTGGTCGGCCGCCGAGAGAACTGGTTTAAGAGTATTTTTCTCTTTTCCCGGCTGCTTATAGAAAATGATGTATAGTCACAACTAAATGTGCCCGTCTAAGTCCGGTGTAATGTTCATACTTGTCAATATTGTTGAAGAACAACAAAACATTATGCATATATAAGAAAACAAATTAATACAGAAGTTCTTTTATAAAAAATCGTACATGTTTGATTTTGGCGGGAATAAATACTTCATCAACTGAAGAAAAAAATATCACTCCGCCGTCGCCTGCTGTCTCCCGCGCCATATGGCTTCTGGCGGCATTTGATGAAATCAAGTGGCAACAGTTACAAAAGGTTCCACTAGATAGGTTCCACGTTCTGCTTGGAACGCACGTGGACTAGGGAAACGCCGCTCTATAAACGTTGAAGTAGGGCGTCTCGATTCACGCCCGTCTTTGCCGCACGGCAGCGTTGGCATCGAGACACCCGGTTTGGAGCAGTGGAACGCGGGAAATTTAAAATGATTTAAGCAAACCTTTGGCGTCTTTACCTTGCGTGGAGCGCGACACAAGAGGAACAACATGATAGGTGAACGGGAAAGCGAATGGAGGCATTTACGTGGCAAAAGTCGATAAAGACTATCTTCTTTTGACGACATTTGCAACGAAAGGAGCAGATACGCGGCCAATTTTTTTGTTCTCCTTCTTCAGTAATGTAGCCTATTTATGCTTGCCCCATGTTCTTTCGGGTTTTGAACTTTCCCACGTGATGCCCACTTCCGGAATAGACATCTTCTCAAGAAAATCAGGAAGTGCATTCGTGAAAAGTGGCTTTTCTATATGCTTCACTAATTTGGCAGCGCAAGGCTTGGTTGCCTACGTGCGAGCACTGGTGAAGTAGATAGGTGGGCATTTTTAAAAACCTCTTCGCGCATTCTTACAGTAAGCATGCTACTAGTCGTCCGGACATTTTGTGGTTTTATCCAGCAACAGAATTATAAGGTCCCCAAAGGCAACGTTCGTTACCATACAAACAGTGATGTTGTGTATACTGTGTATGCCGACTGAGCGCAGCAAATAATTTAAAGAGTTTGTTGCTCAACTGCTTTCATCAAGAAGGGAGCGAAATATTTTAGAAGAGGTGGTTACTACAGAAAACGAGGTCGATACCGAACTTTCACAAAAATGTTTTAATACCACTCTAGAATAAACAGTCATACATACTTCTATTTATGCACAGATAGTTGACTTTCAAACAGGTAATACACTTATATTTTTGCACGAAATATCCACTTTTATAAAAGCAGGAAACAAATTCATACTGGCCACGCGTTTTCTGCTACATTATTGCGGAAAAAAATTAATTATTTACAACCATTTTCTACTTCAACACAGTGGAGAAAACTGGCTATGCGTGTCGCAGAAATTCAACCTTGAAATGTAGCGCGTGTGCGTATGACCTTGTTTTCTCTTTTTATTCATCTTTTACGAAACTAAACAAAGCTATGTACGCGTCTACAAGCGCTTTCCTGCCTTTTGTTGGGACAGTTTTTTGGTGAGGTCCTAAACAAAAACCCTTCAACACATCTCGCCCGGCTGCTCTCTGTGTCCATTAGCAGGGTCAGCTCCGTCGCCGAACGGGATGTATGGGTCTGTGCGAGTGCAACGTATTTACCTCAGACCGAAAAACTGTGAGCTGACTTTAGAATTATGGGCATAAAGCAACAACATTTTCGAATAATTCATTGTTGAAATAGGTAATCTCTGTTTCAATCAGGGGAAATAAGCAGGAGGTTTAAACTTTTTCAAAGCAAAGCACGAAGTATGCCAGTTTGTTCTACCCTTCAGTGGAGGGAGTGAGGTGGGATGGAGGCTCCTAAGCTTGGAGTGCCCGGTTAATATGAACTTTTTGAACCATTGGTAATCCGCCCCAGCTGGGCTGACAGAACACTCTCACATCACAAGACTGACAATCAAGTTTTTCATCAAAAACAACGTGCGATCGCAGAACAAGGTGTTAATTATCATCATGCTATTTCTCTTTGCATGATGCATGAGGGTGTTTCCCCGCACTATAAAAAATCGGTGCAGGTGGGCTTCACGACAACGCGCCAGAACGACCATTCAGCTTGCTAAAATGGGCGAATTTGGCGAATAACGTGGCCAAGTATTCGATTAAAGTAAAAACTAGGATCAGTTCTGGGACAACTGCGCAAGGTGGGCGTGTGCGCTGTTGTCCCAGCGCAGATCCCAGTTTTTAGTTTTATCGCATGCTGGGTCTCGTCATTCGCCAAATTCGCCCATTTAAGCGCGTGGAATGGTCGTTCTGGGGCGTTGTCGTGAAGCCCGCCTGCAGCGATTTCTTAGAGTGCGACTACTCTGTTTTATTCTAGAGTTTCAATTCCCGGTTTCCTCGCTTTTTTATTTTCTATCTCTTCATTAAAGCCTACCTTAATAATAGAGTACTGAGGGTTCACCTTATTTGTGTGACATCCCCGTAGAAGCAGTCAGCAGTGCCATTCTAACAGCTAAACGCTGGTGAACAGGTTCGAGAAGGCTTGAATCGCTGTCAACTTGTATGTATGCCTCATCTATGTGAATCACAACGGAGGCGACCCTCCGGGCAGACCATGTATCTTTTCCCGTTATTTACTGTATATTTAAACATGAAGAGTTATACTCACGGGTTCCTTTCTTCTCGACAAGTTCGGCAGCCACAGGGTGTGCTCGCTATTCAAAGCTCTGTTAACACATGTTCTGTTAACCTCACTGAGCCTTAGGACATCCCCTGATTGGTAGGCACAGCAAAGCTGTCATCACACGACGTAGTCGTAGTGCTAAACATTACTAGATTGAAACTCCTGCGGTTCCTTGCCGGATCCAAACATGCTTTGGACCACTTGCTGTACCGTTGATCTGACTCCAACGTTGATGAGGCTACGAGGCCCAGAATTGAGGGCGCTGAGCTTCGTCGTCGGTCCGTAGATATGTTGTTGGGGTCTATACCACTAGGGTTGTCGAATATTCTGCCGAAAAGGGAATGCTAACTCGGGTTCGAGAGATCATCCGTATGCTGGTTGCATTTAGGGTGAAGACGAAATAAATATGACAAAAAAAAAACATGCGTCGGCCGGCAATCGAACCAGGGTCAACTGCTCGGAAGGCAGCTATGCTAACCACTATACCACCGACGCCGACAATTCAAGGGCCCAGCGAAAAGCATCTTGTAGGAAGTATTTAGAGCGAGGGATCGCTTTTCGGCGGAGGCTGAGACGACATATACGTCACTGGGCTCAGGGCTCAAACGTTCCTCGACGGCGCCAAATTGAAGCCCCTACTTACTGCCATTCACAGCCGTGTGAGATGACATACGCTCCATTTGATGCATGAAGTGCATGAAAGAATTATTGTCCGACTTTAATTCCACCTTTATACAAATTTGCACGGGATTATTTAGGAAAAAATGTTGCGGGAAGGATAATTTACCGACCTAACGACGTTCCTTATCATTAATAGCAACAACAAATAAATAAATAAATAAATAAATAAATAAATAAATAAATAAATAAATAAATAAATAAATAAATAAATTTAAATATACTTTTTAATAAATAAACTGCCAGGGAGTTTATTTCCAGAGACAGAAAGAGAGGGAGTAAACGTTTATTGAAATGAGAAAGGTTTTATTTCCAGGTTTATTTCCAGGGCAGCCACTTAGCCAAGCGAGGTCATTGTTCCGATCGGGCACAGCTATGGCGGACAGACCGAACGTATACTTTTTCATCGCAGCCAACACTGTCGACGATTCGCGAATGCGGGTGATGATAATTGTTGGCCGGTTGTCCCGCCTGCAGCTGGGCCTGCTGGAGAGCTGTTGCACCTATTCCTCACCTCAAAATAAACATATAAATTACATAGGAAGAAAATGCATCTTACCCATAGCAAGGTCCCACGAAAGCAACTGTGTTGGTCAGCGAATGCTCATTTAGCTTCGAAGGAGTCTTCGTGTTCTGATTGCATCTGCCTCATTGTTTCGTTTTTGGAAAGAGCTGTTTCCATTCGCGAGGAGAACTATCCAAGAAAGTAGACACTGCTGGTAGGGGCGTATCCGAATACGAGTGTGCCAACTAAAGAGACTGAATCCTTTTGTCGACTTGACGTCAGTTCACGGAAGTGGGCAGCGCGTCGGTGTGTTAGCGAGCCAGTAATTCATACGCAGGGATGATTGTCGCCGCGCTTCCGTTAGAGGCTGCTTTAATTCTCAGCTATTTTTGAACAACAGCAGTCCAGTACTCCAGCTCAAGGTGCGCTCCATCGGCTTGGACTAATACAGAATGGGACAACATCAGTGGCGTTACCAGTCGTTCTTGACTTCTGTATACTCGCCCAAGATGTCGCTGCTTCCCATCCTGCTAAAGAAAGGTGCCGATGAGCGAGAATTGGATCCCAATTTTAGGTAGGAAAAATGGCCGTTTGCAGTACTTTTTAGTAACCCGACACATTTATAAGGAGTTGTGTGATCAAGATCGTGCTCCTCATTCGACGGAGAAGTTTAGTCCCATAGGTGTGCGGAGTGGGATCCTGATTCAACTCCCGATGGGACTGCAACGTTTGATTCCGCTCTGTAGTATACCATAAGAGGAGTAATAGGAGTAGAACCGTAATAGGGGTAATAGAAGTTATAGGATTACTACCCTAACAGGAGTAATAGGAGTACTACCGTAATAGGAGTAATACCAGTACTACAGTAATACGAGTAATAGGAATGACGGGGAGCGCTGTTGTGTCTCGAAACGTCCCCAAGAAACACGTTCTCGTCGGCAGGACCATGACATGAATACGAATGTCGTTAAACGGCCCCGGTACCCCCGAAATGTGGCACTAAACTGTAAGAAGATACTTGGTCTGTGAGTAGATTACATTGCAGTAGCTGCTAACATAGCACCTGCGGCAGCGGCACTTGCTTGCTGAAGAAGAAAATGCCAGAAGGTCGATAACCGGGATTGAAACCTCATGAATTTTCCCGTTGCATGACGTGTGAAGTCACAAGTTGTGAATGGCGAAACAGATATGTGGACGAAGTTCGTGTTAGCATCTTTTCGAGAAACAGAAGCAGTAAAGCACGGGCAAAGCAATGTAAGCAAAATGAATGCCAGAACCTAGGCTGAACGCGTGTTTCAATAGGCACGTACTTTTAAGCTTTTAAAGGGTATAAAAGAAGACGTTCAAAAGCTTTACGCAATCTTTACAGATTATCAAAATGGTTAAAATCTGAAGCTATTAAAAGACAGTAAAACAGGCTGTCTCAGTACAGCCAGCGGTAAGCTCTGTTTCAGATTTGGTTTCGAGCAATGTTTTGGGTTCCGACAGGTTCAGTCAAAATATTTGTCCCGGAAGACGTGAAATCCATAGTACTTTTTTTTTACTTCCGGGTCCTACAGATGGCAACCGGAGACAACAGTAAAATGTTATTATTCGAATCGGTTGCTCTAGGTCGCCCTCTACCTCTAACGCAGTACGGCCGTCGTCATCATCTTGGTTGGACGACCCGGAAACGAGGCCACCGCCGGCCGACCAGTGCCCCGAGCGAGACGTGGAGTTCGCGCGTAATCTGTTGCGCGACGCCCTGGCCAGGGTCCGCACCAGCCTGGACGAAGTCGTCACCGTCGGCAACGTGACCGCCAACGGATTCACCCTGTTCAACGGCACCCTGTCGCCACTGCGCCTGACGTCGGTGAACATAACAGCCCACAGGTCCGTCTGCAGGGAGCGGCAGAAGGACTTTCCTTTCGTCATCGCAGTGGGCACGGTGAGACGAATGTCATTGCCTGAAATGCAAAAGGTCTTCGGACATCCATCTCCATCACGAGGTGATAGAGATTAGTGTCGGTGGGTGGGGTCACCGTTCGGACTGTTGCACTGCACGTACAACCATCGTCACAAGTTTCTAGGCCATTCCAACAGTTAGGAGGCCCCAAAACCTCAGAGTTCTAACTTACGTCACGAGTAAGATGGAAATGTTCTATGCCGCAAAGACGGCGAAAGCGTCTTTCTTTCTTGCTTCCTTGAGGTAATTCAGCTGCAATTGAACGTCAAGCTTTTTCTTTCAATTCGTTCTGACCTGTAATATTTTGATAAAGACTGCACATTTGGACCCTCCCACCCGCTGGTCCCTTGGGACAGAAAGGTGGCAACGCGTGCATGCGGAAGCACGCCTCAGATTCTTAGCGCCTGCAATTAATTATGCAAGTTTTCGACCATTAAAACACCTCTTGCTTGATAGTCCATGTTGAAGCCAGCGCCCTTAAAGGCGAGAAATCCAAGTTTGTCTGATGGAGAGGCTAAAATCGAAGACAGTTGGCGTGAATGCTTTGGGACATCAGGCAGCCCTAATTGTGTGCATTCATGTACCAAACCATGCGTAATTTATGAAGGGAACGAGAGCAATGACAACAGTGTCCCTCTGGTTTGAACAAACATGGTCTCGTACACCGCAAAAAATTCCCCGCATTTTCCCGAGGGGAAGAATGTGAAAGTGCGAATGCAGGAGTTGAATTTGCGCGGTTCGGTAATGTTCGCGAAAGAGAGATCACACACACACACACAACTACAAAGAAAGAAAGATGCATTTATTCACAGACACCTATTTCTGTTGTCGTTGTACTTGATTGCTAGAGAGGATCTCAGCTTTGAAATTTCGTGTCAGTACTCCTTTAAGCAGGTGCATTAGCCCTTCTCACGCCCGATTCTTGGCCAATCCCCCACGTGGGTATGTGCCATGTCAGCGGCCAGGCAGCGCGCGCCCATCTCCCCCCGTTGCCAAGGAAGACGAAAAGATTCCTGGCCAATCCCCCACGTGGGTATGTGCCATGTCAGCGGCCAGGCTGCGCGCGCCCATCTCCACGTGCGCGGACATCGCCGGTGGACGCAGGTTCAGGGTCGCTTAAGAAGTGCATTGAACTTAAAAATGGGAAATCGAGATCGGAAGCTTAACATTCGCACTTTCGAGATTTGGAGGTATGACAACATGGACGACAGATGAGCCAGAGGTGGCAGGATAAGCCCTGCTGACAAACATCTGTTCAACCGCTTTCCAGCGCCGTAAGCAGGTATGGAGATCCGCAAACGAGTCTAGCGTACACGAAGGCAAGAATACCTATGAGACTGGGCAACGGCAGCGATGCATCAAAAACTCCCATGTGGACTGGTGACGGGAGTGAGCGTATGAGGAAGGGATGATGCCTAAAGGCATCATCCCTTCCATAGCCATCTGACATAGCCTATGTACCTATATGTGATCTCGTGGCGCACTGCAACAAATCAATTGGGAGTGTTTTCTGTTCCGTTACTCCTGTTCATCTGTTTAGCTCTCTAGTTGTGTCATTAACCTATAGCAAAAAACTACCTGTGAAGATTTAGAAGTACGTTACCTCTATGGTGCGAGCAAACGCGCGCTGGAACGGCCACTGAGATAAATTAAGATGGTGGCGACACTATGTTGCATTACCTTTGGCCACGTGGGAAGAAATAATGCTTTAATATTGCTTCACGTCGAACCTCTCATAGAATTTGAGACCTGTGTACATCCGGTCCCTAACATAATTGTCCTGCCTCTTTTTTTTTCTTTTTTTTGAAACACCGTGACGCGTTCTCTTTCTCAGGAGGCTAAGCTGATGGGAGTGTACGAGTACCACTACGCCGGCAACAACGTGACGACCCTAGAAGACCGGGGCCGGGTAGGCGTCACGTTCTCCGAGGTGTCCTTCGACGGCAAGCTTAGCCAGCTGCTGCGGGACGACAACGCCACCGGAAGCGGAAGTGACGCCGCCTCTTCCTCGACGACGCCGGAAGCTGCGTGGCGTCTGCGGCTGACGATGCAGGAGTTTCCGTCATTCACGGGAATACAGACGGGCCCGCAAAACCCGCAGCGCGCTGGAGTGCCCTACTTCGAGATCATGCAGGCCGCGGATCGAAGCTTCGTGCCGGTGTTCGTCAAGCTTCCCGAGACTCACGTGCTGCCTGCTTTGAAGAGGGCATTGGGCGCCGAGTAGGATAAACTGCCTGCATCAGTCTCCCGCTGAACGCTTAATCGGACAAACAAGATTATATACTATTTGACGGCACTGTGAAGACAGAATAAAAGCTCTTTACTATTAAGAAGTAGCCTTCAATATCTCATTCAGCTCTGTGCCAGCCACGGAACATGTAACCTTAACGGAAAAAATGCAAGATACCTGGAAAGACTCAAATTTTGCGCTACACGCCGTCAGCTGCGACGCAGTAGAGAGAAGCAATAAATCCACAGTGATGAGGGTGTTAACTGCAGTTAACCATGCAAGTGATACAATAACACTGCACTATACTCGGCTACAACTCAAGAACGGCACCACGTCATGTAATGTATCACTCCGCGAAAGCGCCGGACCCGTGACGTCAGTGCGCGCGCGTTTTGAAAGGGGTTGGCTATGAATGCGTGATATCGTCTGCCTTGTCACACGCAGTTTGTTTGTCGTCACTGGAGTCGTTTGTAAGCATATTAAGTCCAAAAAATCACGGGAACGGCTCACGCCACGTTCA
Organism: Haemaphysalis longicornis; assembly: GCF_048455015.1. NCBI lineage: Eukaryota > Metazoa > Arthropoda > Arachnida > Ixodida > Ixodidae > Haemaphysalis > Haemaphysalis longicornis. Next base: position 103,917,793 of record NW_027526407.1, on the reverse strand, counting down.
AAATATCCCCAGTAACGCCCTACTTGCACCGCGCGGAGAAACATCCGGCTACGGTGATAAGGCACAGCGACAACTTCCGGTGCCGTTCTTAATTAAGTTGTCACCGAATATAGAGGCTCAACTGCAATCGACCAGTCATGGTTCTTGGCCATGACCTATGTCGGCGGTCGCCAACCGCAGAAACAATATCCTGCTACCTCATAGAGACCTCATAGAGTAGGCGGAGTCAGCTCTGCTTCATCTGATTTCTTTTATACCTAAGTTATTTGTTTAAAGTTTTCGATGAAATTGAATTGGTGTCGTTGTTACCGAGACAAAGCGCTTCATATAACGAATTTAATTTGTATTTTGTCTTCATGGCCCCAATAATATGCCTGCAATGCGGTCCTATTTGAGTGCACTTTGAGGTCAAGAAGCGAACTCTGAAAAAGTATTGCTCATCATGAGGCAACTGTGGGGTGAAAACGCTGCTAGGGCAGCTTTCACTGGGATGTCACTTGACATAACCGCCTGAAATTACGAGAATGTGGCTAAATATTCGTCTAATGTGCACACAAAAATCATTCCGACAACACTTCCCATAAATTGCAAACTTATGATGTTTTTAATCAACCTCTCCAGTGGTGGAAATACGGGTATGTCAAACCCCTGGATACGTGCAGGAGATCTTCCCTCAACTGTGCTTCGAAAGAAAAGCTCAGCTCTTAATTTTGTGGTGGTAAACATGGGTATGTCAAACCTCTGGATACGTGCAGGAGATCTTCCCTCAACTGTGCTTCGAAAGAAAAGCTCAGCTCTTAATTTTGTGGTGGTAAACATGGGTATGTCAAACCTCTGGATACGTGCAGGAGATCTTCCCTCAACTGTGCTTCGAAAGAAAAGCTCAGCTCTTAATTTTGTGGTGGTAAACATGGGTATGTCAAACCTCTGGATACGTGCAGGAGATCTTCCCTCAACTGTGCTTCGAAAGAAAAGCTCAGCTCTTAATTTTGTGGTGGTAAACATGCGGTCGTGCAGGCTAACTAATCAAGTGAGGCAAAATTGGACAGTGAACGATGTCAATAGAGAGTTAGATATGCTAATTTGATGTACTTTTTCTCGGCGGGTGTCGTTCCACGTCTGCACGCGACTGTGCGTCCGTCGCCTGATTCACAGCGCATGCGCTGTCGAGCCCAGATGAAAAAAAGCATATTTGGCTCATGAAAACCTAGGGTATCGAGCCGATTTCTGTTTTCCTTCCTAGGCGAGGATCACCACTGCCCGATTCGGATGCTGTGGCACCAAATCAATAACGACGATGTTATTGCTACTAGCATAAACAAACATAACTGTTATTTCTATCCTCATCTAATTCTGAATAAGAAGCAATCAAAGCTGTGATTTCTTCAGCTAGTAAAGAGTTTTAAACAGTACCCCGAGCAAATTAGCGGCTGCTGCAAATTGTGGAATTCACAGCGCCTAAGGCACATAGTTTCACACTAATATATACATTAGAATGAAGGTATATGGCCGAAGGCTCATGAAATGCTTGTGGTAGGTGTGGGCAATGGGGACTAAAAATGGCTTGCTACTAAATAAAACAAAGTGAATTTTGCGCGAAGAACCGTTGTTAACACGTGCCCGAATCGTTCCTGCCAACCGTATAAATACACGACTATATATATATATATATATATATATATATATATATATATATATATATATATATATATATATATATATATATATATATATATATATATATATATATATATATATATATATATATATATATATATATATATATATATATATACATATGTGTGTGTGTGTGTGTATACGCCGCGCCGAACCGCAAAGAGCGTAGGTGTTTTAGGCGTTAACCCCGCGGTATTTTTCTCTTGGGCACCTTTCTGACTCTTCTGTACCCACGGTCTGGTTTTTCAGCTCCATCCATGAGTATGATAAGATGGGGAGCCAAAAAATAAGTATACATTAGAGCTGGTGCCACCATAGAGCGTCAAAATTTCGGCTGCACACACAGCTGTTTTGACAACCCGAAGCACGTGGCACAACTGAGAGCCCATCAGAAAATGCTCGCGGTCAAGATAGCGACTAAGTGAAAATTTACGAAGTGGAGAATAGGACCAATAGGACTCGTATCTATTTTAATAGTTGAAAATACAATGGAGTTGAATGGGCTAAAAAAAATGTGAACGACTACAAAAATTAAAAGCATGCACATTAAAAACACAAACTACAACTTTCGACAGCCCCAGTGAAGAATAATGCAGGAAAATAAATTAATACTCCGCTGCCCGTATTTTTTAGGTATGTTGGTACCCTTTATGCAGGCGACACCGTCGCTTTCACGGTACAAACGTAAAAGAAAAAAGAAAACAGGCGAAAGCGTCATTTCTTATCAGTCGCTCTACAGAGACCCTTGAGCTGCATTCGTGTTGCGGGATATATTGTCACTTGCATTGTTCCAGTACAATGCTTCCTTCGTTTCCTTCTGTACTCGAGCCTTCTTGAGGACAGCCAGGGGTTGTGGGTTGCAGGACTCAATTGTTCAGGCGGATTTTTATCGGGTCTCTGGCGTGTTGAGGATGCAGTCACCCTTTTGTCTGTTTCCATTCACGCAGCGTTCGCAAAAAATGTCCGCGCTACACAGATTTTTTTTTTTTTTTGCGATGAAACAATGGCAGCTAGGTCGATAAAGGCGTCCATGACGATTTATTCACAGAAATTTTCGCTTAATGTGGCTATATGCGCAAATGCAACTGCAGTTCTTTTTCAGATTGTACAATAGATATAGTTGAAGTTTCACACCTGAAATTGCGCACAGGAAGGTCGATGGGAACCCCAAACCATCTTGGAGGTTTACTGGATGTCCCCACGACGCCTAGTCCTGCAGATCCACTTTTCACACCACTCCTCTGTCCCAAAACGCCCAAGATGGAGAGATATGAAGATGCCACCTCCACGAGGAATACCCACTAACGTTCACCCACTGCCTGCAATGATGCGATCTCGGTTAACAAACTAATCAGACACGCAGCATACGCTCTGCGCGTTTTAACGAGTAAATCTCATCCCGCTGCTTCCCCCCTAAATGTACATTCGCCCAAACTATCCCCCCAGCAGACCTCACGCAACTGTCATTCCAAGGCCTAAATTCTACAAGTGTTAAGACGTGGCGCCCCCCCCCCCCCCCCTTACGCTCCCAAATGACGTCAAACCAAACTGATTACTCGTCGTCCGACTTCGACATCGCATTCACCGGCCCCACTAAGGAGCCGGAAACTTCTCTCTTCTAATTCCTCTTTTTACGGGGGCCTTGTGATCAAGGTAAACTGTGAGAAGGTAAGGGAGAAAAAAAAAACATGCGTCGGCCGGGAATCGAACCCGGGTCAACTGCTTGGAAGGCAGCTATGCTAACCACTATACCACCGACGCCGATGTCCCCAAGTCGGCCCTCGTATCGTCTTGTAGGGATTATTCTTAGCGCGCGCTTGAGGTGGGGGGAAGGGTGGGGGGAGAGGAGAGCTGGTTTTCTGATGGGGAATTGTAAGTAAGGAGGACAATATGGGTCACTGGACCCACGCCGGCCCCGACGGCGCGAAAATCAAATCACTACTGAGTCGGAACTGACAGTTGACGTCTCAAGTAATACTCCATTTCATATACCGCCTGAATTGAGTAATGAACAATATACGTTATTTTCGGGATCTAAATTACAAGTTCACCCAGGATACTTAAGGAAAAATGTGTCTTGACTGACCTTTAAATTCTGTTAGCGGATAGTAGCAGAGCCGCGACACACTTTAGACACAACTGCAGCAGAATAAATAAATAAATAAATAAATAAATAAATAAATAAATAAATAAATAAATAAATAAATAAATAAATAAAGTAAAAGGACCGCCGAAAGAGAACCCAGCTTACAAATCTCGAAGTTTCCTAATGCAGATGTCAATGGTTCGTGAATGCACCCAAACCAATTATAAAAAGCTGGACAAATGGAGTTTAAATTAATGTTTCGCACTTGGAAATAATGGAAGATACCTAGTGTTTCGGTACTTAACTGAGTTAATTAGAAAAAATAAGAGGATACTGGAAACCATCAAAATCAATTCGTTGCAATGGGGAAGGCCCAGTGGTTCACCAACTGCAACATAAACAGTTGGATAAATAGGCCAACAGCATACATTCCCAGTTTCCCAGAAATATGTGGCTCCGCTAGCGTTCAAGCACTACAGAACCATGATTTCAGGTTGATCGGCTTTATCATACAAGCCGACGTCCCGCTGCGGCTGTCACGTTTCCAGTAAATTCCCCCAATCAGAGCGCTGCGACCAGCAGAGTATGACATATCAAATCAAATCAAATCAAATCAAAATTTAAAATCGAAGCCTACTCTACAGTATGGCGATAATTTGTAATCTCGCGGAGACATTCGGAATTTCTGTAATTAGTAGAAAGTAAAAGAATAAAATGCACACGGCAACGAGTACCGCCTCCATGAATATGCCCTACTTATAAACGCGGTTCACGCCAGTGTTAGACGAAACAGCGTTCGTGGAATAAGTTCCTATTGGGAGGATGAAAGAAGCATCATCGTTGAGTTCAGGGTTGTTTGAACAGCATAGGTAAATCGTTTGGTTTATGTCGGAATGGCAGATGAAACTATGTTCCTTTCGTTAACGTCCTATTGCGGGGATTTATTGTTTTTGATGCCAAGGAATTATGACATGAAGCTAAGACAAAAAGCGACGTGTGGTTAAGGTGTCTCTCTTTCTACATGCTGCACAATTTTGCCTCCATTCCGTGGAACGTGCTTCTAGGAATGTCTATATTCTGAATTTTATTTTGTATACATACTGTAATGCCTGTTGAGTCACAATTTATTAAATGGCCGCATTCGGTTTTTGTCAAAGCCGTTTCCTGTGCAAAGGATTCGATTATATGGGTACATGTCAGTCAATGTGTATTGGCACGTTAAACATACAGTATTCTGACTGTGTCATTTCAAGACCGACGTGGAAAGTGCCACCTGTGCAGCACTTGCAATAGACGAGCACTAAAGTTGCAGTTATACATAATTTTGCAGTACAATCGTTGGTCCCATAAAAAATAGGTTAGCAACGTTTCTACGAATTGTAAACAACATACAATAATCGGAGCCCAGGTCAATTTACCTCCACATATTCTGCAGCCGCCGGGGTTCGAATTCATAAATAATGTACGCAGTTCTATGTGAGTACTTTAAATTGCTGAGCGTATTTTGCCGGCGGATTATCCGAACATATGATTTGACATTTAAAGGGCAAATTTAGCGTCAATATAACAACAAGCTGCAATCTTTTAATTGTAACACGCCACTTTATGTCGTAGTAAAGAGACATATAACCTGAATTAGTTTCGAGACTGTGGAGAAACGAGGAACTGATTTTTGCTCGCGCTTCAGGGGGACGTGTACAACGCCGTTTCACATGCGGCCGGCATTGAGTTGCCTTTTCAATAAACGAAAGCGCAGGTCGATGTCCTTGTTCTGGCTTATTAATCCAGGTGTCTCTGCCAAGTTAACTTCGTCAGTTTCATAAAGACCGCTCTCTCTCTCTCTCTCTCTGGTAGACCTTTCCCGCGTCTTTTAGAACCAAAAATGATGACACAGAAAAAAACTGCGCCAGTTCGATGGCGGACAAAACGTTACCTAACCGCAAGATTGGAAACCCAAGCAGCGTAGTGCCCACGTCTGTTACGTCGCCTCTGTGAAGATATTGTTACAAGGCGACGCAGAGACGTCGTGTGACGATGTAGACGTATTTCCGAATGGTAAATCAATGAGAGCTAGTGTCGCAGCAAACGGCTGGCCCAACAGAAGCCCCAGCGTTTTCTTTGTCGTCGTTTATGAGCGCACACCGCACGCGCTCCCAGTTTTCTTGTCCTCGTCGTCTGCGATGTTTCCTCCAAAAGGGTATGTTACATGACCCCTCCGGCAGTGGAAGCACCGTTTCGGTGCAAGCTTCGGGGAGGAAGAGCGGTTGTTGTAGCTCCCCAGAGTAGTAGGGTTTTAGTCGTACGACATGGGTGATGTCAGCCAGCAGGTGCACATGTGAAGGTTGGCAACAGGGAAAACTTCGTATGTTACGTCAGAAACTTGGCAAACGATGCGACAGAGGTCAGCGTATCTAGAAAGGATGCTTTTCGAGACGCCATTCCAGACGAGCGAGGATCACACGTTCCATTACCTTGCTTACGCAGCTAGCCAATGCCAAGAGCATTATGCATGGATAATACCCCATACTAAACTGCAAAGTTATGGGCGGCATCGCCTTCAAGAAGTTCAGCTTAGTTTTATCAACCTAGTTTATATTTTCGAGCCTCCGCTTCTTCAAACCAATGATGTGGCATTCAGACCTCAGGGTATTGAGCTTCAGGGACCAGCGATTATGGTGTCATGTAAGCATGAAACTGCAGATTTCAAAACAGAAGAATGTGCGTCGGCCGGGAATCGAACCCGGGTGAACTGCGTGAAAGGCAGCTATGCTCATATTTAAGAGATGTATATCGCAGAAAAAGATGAAGGACAAAGAATGCGCGAGGACATAGCGCTTTGCCCTCGTGTATTCTTTGTCTTTCGTATTTTTTTGCTCTGTACACCTCTTGAATATGATCGACCAACTAGGCCAACAACGTGCCTTATTAGACTTTACAGCTATGCTCACCACAATACCACCAGTGCCAACACCTTTTCCTAAAGACCGGTACTGCACCCGCAGAAAAGGAAGTCAATTGCTTTAACATCTCGCGTAGGTCCAAAGGCACACTCCCGCATTTACACTTTCGTTTTTCTCGTGGCCTTTCACACCTCAGAATGTGTGCTAATGACAAATTGTGTGACGACGTGTAATGGGGCGAAATGAGTGGCGACAATACGGTCGATGATGGCATAAAAAATGGGCCTTCAGGGCACGTGGGTATTGGTGTCTAAGTGTGTTCCATGAGCTCGTTTGCATCGCCAACACAATGCCGGCTGGAATGACTTTCTCAACACTGATTCATTAAAAGCCTTACAAGGGCAACCGCGATTCGCTGTGGCTGGAGTTGTTGACAATAAGATTTATAGTTGTATTAAAATTAATGCACATTTACCGATTGCACCCGAAAATCCGAGTTGAAAACACAAATAAACTCTGCTGGTACAGATAAAAATATGTCTTTGACGAACGACGATGGAAGAATAGTTCTCATTGTGTTGTTACCAATGAGCGAGCGCCTAATTGAAGATCAACTAGGTGCTGAGCATTACCAGGGCACTCACTGCCTATTCCACTAATGTGTGAGGTGTAGAACCATAATTCTGCGAGTTGTTTGTACCAGTGACTACTACCGCCAATGTAGCATTTAGTGGAATCGTCTGCTGCGCGCGTCCGAGTGCTCTGGAGATGTAGTGTTTTGCAGAGGTGTGTGCATCCTTCTGATTTCGGCATTGGCGATGGTGATTTGAAACTATCTTCATTACTTGACATGCTCTCAAGTACACAGGGTAACAAACTTGTACCAGCTAGGCACAATAGTTTTACAAATCTTTTTCCATCAAGACCTGTACGCACATCTCAGAAAATGCATTTACAAAATTCGTCAAGTCTGTACCCACGCACACGCACGGGGTGAACACTGCAGGGATATAAGAATAATGACTGAGCTCACCACTTCAGGTCTCAATAGCTTCTGTGAATCAGACAAACAAAGAACGGGTATTTACTGCTGCGACATTTTGAGGTAAGCCAATTAAATTGTCCTAGCCTTTTGTCGTTTTGAAATTAATTCTGCGCCAATATGCGTAAGGCGGGATCCAACGCGTCTTTGCATACATCATGTGCATTCTGATGTATTTTTGCGCATATTATCCTGCACCTTAGTCTGGCTTTATCGTGGCCTCGCGGGAGGTAATCAATGTAAACTGTTTGCAACAAAGATTGAAGGCGGGCCAGTTGGTACAGTTTCTAGCGCTATTTCATAACTCAGTAAACTGTTTTGTTTTCTAGTGCTGTTAACAGAGAACCAAGAAACATAAGACAATAACCACACGTGACCTACGCGCAGTGTCCATCACGCGCATATTGCTATGTTGAGCCATTTCAAGATTTTACGACAGTTTTATGGGGTTGACAACTACTCTAGCCCACACACTCTCGTCTCCCGTTCTTTAAAAACCTCCTCTTCCTAAAACGGACAAGAGTACGTTGGCTAGAGTTGTTTATGTGTTATTTTTCTTCTTTCTGTTAAAGCCAACGTTAAAGCAAACTGGCTGGGTGTCAGCGTCCATCGTGCTCGCTTCGTCAGTTTCTTTTTTTCGTCCTGTTGCCAGGCGCCAGCGCACCAACTTGCCCAGATTACCGCCGTTTTAATTGGGATATTTTATTTATTTATTTATTTATTTATTTATTTATTTATTTATTTATTTATTTATTTATTTATTTATTTATTTATTTATTTATTTATTTATTTATTTATTTATTTAAGTACCCTAAGGGCCCGGGTGGGCATTACATAGGGGGGGGATTGAGGTATTACACACTAATACATCGAGTGAACAGAATAGCAAGAAAAATAGTAATAATACAATAATTGCACTCAGAAATCGCACAGTACAACGCTAAACAAAACTACGAAACAGACAATAACAAGCGATATGATGTCGTACAGGCAAGAACCAATATGTTTACAACATAACCGACACAATAAAATTAAAGTTAGATATTGCTTTCAGTCGTTAAAAAGGAGAGAAGTGCTGTTTGAAAAGAAGAAGCGTCTGTTAGTGTGGCTAGGTTTGCAGGTAAAGAATTCCATTCGTTTATGGCCAATACAAGAGGAGAATTCTGATATTTTTTTGTGCGGGCAAAAATAGGAATAACTTTGTAAGCATGATCTACGCGTGCCGAAGTATATGGTGCCGGAACGATAAATTTGCGAGCGAATGCCGATGGGTTATGGTACAGTGCATGGAAAAAAGATAACCTTAAAAATTGCCTGCGCAGGGTGAGAGGGGAAAGATTTAGTTGCTCTTTTAAGGCAGAAACGCTTTGGTATCGCGAGTATGAAGACTTAATAATAATGATAATATGTTTTTAAAGACGATAGTCTTTCTTGGGCTACTTAAACCCAGAAATTTTGGTCTGTCTGTCTGTAACTCGATTCAGCCACCCGGTTAAAGTAAAATTCATATTGCGCAATAGTCTTATATACTCACAGCCAAATGTAAACGTCTAAGCACGGTTTATATATTCATACTTGTCAACTTTGTTGAACAAGAACAAGAAATTACGCAAATATAAGACAGGAAATTAGTACACAAGGGATATTTACAGTGTTCCTTTATTAAAAATTCATTGATTCTTGGTTTTTAGATAACAAATGATATTCTACATCTACTGCAGAAAACCGCCGCCTCCTGGCGGCATATGAAAAATCACGCGGCAACAGCAACGAAAGGTTCCACTAGCTAGGTTCCACGTTCTGCTTGGAACGCACGTGGAGCACGGCCACGCGGTTCTATAAACCTTGTAGTCGGCCGCCTCCATTCACGCGCGTCTCGAGGAACCCGGCCTGTAGCAGTGGAACGCGGTAAATTCAAATCGCCTTGTGCAAACCTTTAGTGTGTTTACCTTGGGATGAGCGCGACGGTACAGGAACAGCATGAGAGGTGAGCGGGAAAGCAAAGGCGGCATTTCCTTGGCAAAGTCTACAAAGACTATTGTCTTTTGGCGACATTTGCAACGAAAGTAGCAGATATGCGGCCAACTTTTCTTAGCCCACTGCACTGCCACACTGGCTCGTTGCTAAAATGGTTTGGCTTAAATAGTGGCATGCTTCACACAAAAGATGTGGTACGTCACACAACGATTTTGGGCTCAGACACTATATATAGCGACTAATCTTCTGGGGGAATTAGCCGAATTGTCACCTTTGAGCCATAGCACGGCCAGCTTTCAATAAAAATTAACCTTGTAACTGCGCAGAAACATGGTTGTAAAACTTTTGAATCGTCTGTTTTGTTCGGTGTTAGCTTGAGGCTAAGAACATTCCAAGAACATCATACTGCCGTAAAGGCACATGCTGTGCCTGTAGCCGCGTTGAATTACTGGTAACGCTATCAGCACATTCTTAATGAGTATACCGGGTGAAGCGAGAAACTTTCTGTAATTGGTATGAAACAGTTCTACGTGCAAAGACAAAGAAACAGTCGGACGGCGAAGTGATACGGAAATCTAAAAGTGCGGGCAAATACAAACATTAAAAACATTTCCTGGAAATTGCTGAAGTCTCTACTTCTTCCGCAGCAAAGCAAACAAGCACTGAAACTTTCTACTCGCTACATCACCTTAAAATATCTAAACACTCTCCACCTTTCAATACGCGTATACAAAGCAACATGAAGATATGCTAGTAATAATCTAGCAAATAAGGAGAATCAAACTGTAAAGACCACCGGATTTTGTATTCGGCCGGAGGATCTTCGTTTATTTGTTTTATCCCCCCTTTTCTTCCAATCCTCTCGCAGTCTAATGTGTCCACCATGACAAATGAAGTTCTGTTATTTATCCATTTATTTATTTATTTATTTATTTATTTATTTATTTATTTATTGCTTCTTTCGCAGTTCTTGGTGTGGAGCGTCTCTGCTCCGCTGCTGTCTGCCTGGATGGATAGCCAAATCGATCAAATTCACTACCCGCAACATTTTCCCGTAAATATCCCACGTAAAGTTGTCTTCTTTGTAATGGCAACAACCTCAATAGACAAATACGTCATTTACTCCATGCAGCGAAAGGAGCCTGTATTAATTCCCAAGCCATCTGTCCTCGGGAGTAAGGCACGGTTTAAATTTCGCGCCCTCCGGACCGGCCTAAGTCCAGTGACCTATATTCTCTTCTTCTCTTCTCCGCCACCGCCGAAAACAGATTCCTTGCCCTGAATAAACGCTTCAAGACGCGAGGTAGCCTTCCTCGTTCTTGTCGGCGTCGGTGGTATAGTGGTTAGCATAGCTGCCTTCCAAGCAGTTGACCCGGGTTCGATTCCCGGCCGACGCATTTCTTTTTTTGAGTGTGATATTGTTTTTCTAGTGTCGTGAGTTTTCAAGCTTTCATGTTGTGCCCGCCATTGTTTCAGTTTGCAGTCTTTTCTGCAGCAAAATGCTACTGCGCAGTCGGTTCTTCCAGTTTCGCTGGTCGTCTTGTAATTGTCTTGTCTACCCTCCATGTTCATTTTTATATGCTGCTGGTCTCATACGTGAACAATACTACGCACTTGTTCGAGACGTTTGATGAAGAAAACGCAAATTCGGAGTCGTCTAGGCCACACATTTTAATTAAATAACAAACTTTTTCTACTAAAGATGTGTAGTTAGAGTAGGTCCTTTTCCTTAGTCCAAAGCAAGGAGGCGACCAAGTGGCTTCCCGAACAAGTCTCTCAGTTTCGTTTTGAACACGTCCCAGCTTGTCAACTCGGTCTCGTTCGTCTCGAACCATTTGCGTGCAGGGCTTTCCTCTTTAGGGTAAAAGATGACATCCGCCAGCATGAAGGTGGGATCCCACCTGTTGTGAGCGCTGACATGCTCGAAGAGACTGAGCCAGTCGCCCACATCAACGTCGTATGTCCCGGTAAAGAGGCCAGGTTCCCGGGAATGAGACAGGATGACAAGGAAGGGTGCGTTCACTACGAAGATCCGTGGTGAGCGGTACGGGATAAGGTGTTGACACCGAGACAGCAACCTCCACCAAGAATGTTACAAGGCGACGCAGAGAGGTCGTGTGGCGATATAGATGTATTTCCTAATGGTGAAACGATGCGAGCTAGTGTCGCAGCAAGCGGCTGTCCCAAACGAGCACCCAGTGTTCTCTTTGTCGTCGTTTACGAGCGAACACCGCACGCGCTTCCAGGTTGTTTGTCCTCGTAGTCTGCGATTCTCCCTCCAAACGCGTTTCCTACAATACGAAGTCTTGATTATGCGCCATCAGAGCAGCCTGTACGTTGTAGAACGCCACAGACGAGACACTTGCTTTTTAATTAATAAACTTCATGGGCGGCACTCAAAGCTCAAAAACAGGTAGGCTTTTCCGTAAGCAAACTGAACGATGCGATGGCCGTGCGCAAGGTTTTTGACGCCATGTTGTCTTTTCGGCCTGTGTAAGGTACTGTCTCCCAAACTGCCGAAGTTTATGCATACTAAAAGCATTTGAGAAGCGTTTTATTTGGTGTAGTTTACCTTGAAATAATTCAAATATGTTTAATGTGGGCTTTTTGTTGATAATCTCTGTTTTAGGCAGGGAAGCTTCGACACTAGCACATTTTGAAGTACGACAGTAAATCTAGGAATCGGCGCACAAACCAATCACATAACAAGCCGCTACTTGGAGGAGGCGAAAATTGAGGAACATCCGCTTGCGAAAGGATTGTTTCGTTGCTTGCACCTAACGCCATGTAGTACTGAACTGATGTGAGCTAAGGTTCTGGCGCGCGGCGTTTTTGCTTGTTGCGAGCGTCGCGGAAATGCAACGGCGGTTGGATAGGCCGTTGAACTGCGAAGTAGAATTCTTTAATCAAGGTACTGTATCAGCGCATCTGAAACTTTTCATAATGCTAGGTGCTAAGTACTAGAACTCGAGAATCGTATGTCCTTGAATGGAATCATTGTTTTCTGCATGACCTCTACAAAAGGACTCCACTTCGTCTTGAAATCGAATTGGTTTATGTCAGTCGTTATGCCGATCAGTAGAGTTAGCAAATCAGTACCAATGTGCATTAGAAAATGCGCGTTTATATGGAGTGAGATTTCCAAATGACTTACAACTGGAGATGTGACCACAAATTTGTGATGAGAACACTGTCATTTGTATATAGAACTTCAAATTGCGCCCAATAGCGGTAAGTAGTTTTGTACTGTCGATGTAATCAGAAATGTGAGTTCCAATAGTTCGGCAGAGTTAGAATGTGGAGTTTCAATTGGGCGCAAATGGTTTTCCATCAATATAAAAAAAAAAACAAGATAAAAACTCGCGTGTCTTTTACTGCAAAAATCTATGGTCCTAACCAAATATGTCCTAACTACTGGTGTTTCGTATCGAGAACTCAGATGAGGCACATGCTTTCTCCAGATAATATGGAAGCTTTCGGTTTTCCCGCCCCTCTCTTTCAACAAATATTACCAATATGGTTTCCAGGCGTCGTTTGTGAAGCTCCGTTCGGGCTATGTATGGTACCTAAGCACAATAAAGCTTTGTGCCCGTGGAACGATCAATTAAAATAGGCAAAATTGTACAAAATTTATGGTCATCATTCGGCTGTCAGTGTTATTTCTAGGATAAACCGGGCGCATGGGTAAAAAAAGGAATACCGTTTTTTAACACACACACACACGCACGTGTACCGCCTATGAGCGACGTGGCGGCGCCACAGATCGTTGGGCCTAATTAATGTTACCGCATACACAAGTACTTAGAAGAGAAAAATGGAGAGGTATTAATATGAAGTTTTTGCAAAAATGGAATGTTCTAGTATCGTGTGAAAGAGAGAGAGAAGGATGTTTACTGAAAAAGCAAAGTTTTGTCGTAATTTAGAGCAACCTACATGCTTCTCACTATGTAAGAATACTAGAGGATATCTGCAACGGGTCCACAGCTACCATCATTCTCCGTAAGGAGAGCAGTAAAATACCTATAAGGAAGGGCGTCAGACAAGGAGACACAATCTCTCCAATGTTATTGACAGCATGTTTACAAGAAGTATTCAGAACGTTGGATTGGCAACAGGTGGGAGTAAGGTTAATGGAGAATACCTCAGTAACCTCAGATTTGCTGATGACGTTGCCTTGCTCAGGACGAATTTCAAAGCATACTTTCGAGACAGGACAAACAGAGTAGGACCGCGGGCCTGAACATTATTATGCAGAAAACCAAAGTAATAATCAATAACCTCAGGACAGCACAGCGGTTTGATATAAGTGGCGAGGCAGTGGAAGTGGTAAGCGAATATATCTACTTAGGCCAAGTTGTGACCCCGGATCCCCACAATGAGGCAGAGATAATTAGAAGGATCAGAATGGGGTGGGGTGCATATGGCAGACATTCTCAGATAATGAATAGCAGCCTACCATTGTCGCTGAAGAAGAAAGTGTATGACAGCTGCATCCTACCGGTACTCACCTACGGGGCAGAAACTTGGAGGCTCACTAAGAGGGTTCAACTTAAATTGAGAACGACTCAGCGGGTAATGCAGCGGAAGATGATAGGTGTAACATTAAGGTGCAAGAAGACAGCGGAGTGGGTCAGGGAACAAACCCGTGCAAAGGACATATTAGTAAAAATTAAAAAAAAAATGGACGTGGGCCAAGCATGCAATGCGAAGGCAAGATAACCGTTGGTAATTAAGGGTAATAGAGTGGATCACTAGAGAAGGCAAGCGTTGCAGGGGTGGCATAAAGTTAGATGGGCAGATGATATCAAGAAGTTTGCGGGGATAAATTGGTCGCAGTTAGCGCAGGACCGGGGTATGTAGAGATTAATGGGAGAGTCCTTTGCCCTGCAGTGGGCGTAGATAGGCTGATGATGGTGATGATGATAATTATTATTATGGTGACATTCTTCTCTCGGAATTAGTCATGCAGAAAAAAAAGGCCCGGGAAGGAGGGGGCACGAAAGCAAGAAACTGACTTGAGCTTGCCGTGGAATGGCGGACTAGCATGTGTAATTTCAAGCTTGGGTCACAGAATTAACAGTTGATAAATCAGGAAAAAAGCATCGAAAGACCCGTAGAAATACTTGTTTGCTTGGTTCTGCTTCGTGAGTGAAGTCCACGGTCTTAAAATAACCTTGGGAGTCCCAGTTTTGCTTTGGACTAACGAAAATGACCTACTGCAACTAGACATTTTTAGTAGAAAAAGTTTAACTTATTTAATTAAAACGTGTGGCCTAGACGACTCCGAATTCGCCTTTTATTCATTAAACGCCTCGAACAAGTCCGTAGTATTGTTCACATATGAGACCAACAGCATATAAAAATATACATGGAGGGTATGAAACACAATCATAAGACGAATAGCGAAACTGGAAGAACGGACTGCGCAGTAGCGTTTTGCTGCAGCAAACACTGTGAACTGAAACAATGGTGGGCAGAATTTCAAAGCTTGAAGGCTCACGACACTAGAAAAACAGTCACACTCAAAAAAAGACATGCGTCGGCCGGGAATCGAACCCGGGTCAACTGCTTGGAAGGCAGCTATGCTAACCACTATACCACCGACGCTGACAGGAACGGGGAAGGCTACCTTGCATCTTGAAGCGTTTATTCAGGGCAAGGAATCTGTTTTCGGCGGAAGTGGAGAAGAAAAGAAGAGCATATAGGTCACTGGACTTCGGCCGGTCCGGAGGGCGCTAAATTAAAACCGTGCCTTACCACCGTAGGCAGTAGGCTTGCGAATTAATACAGGCTGCATTCGCTGCATGGAGTAAATTACGTAAGTGTATATTGACGCTGTTTCCATTACAAATAATACAACTTTACGTACGATATTTACGGGAATATGTTGCGGGCAGTGAATCTGATCGCCTTGAATATCCATCCAGGATATTGCACTCCAGGATATCCATCCAACATCCAATATCAATATCCAGAATATCCATCCAGGATATTGCAGGATATTGCACGCATAATGCATTCCTTATCTCTTTCTTCCGCTCCCTCTTTCTCTGTGCCCATTTATTCTAACATATCCCCTTCCCACAGACTGGGTTGTATGCTGGTTAACTCCCAAGTGAGTTCAAAATATCCGGAGTCCACTTCTTAACTACTTTCTATTTCAATAAATCACTCACCTACCTATTCTCACGTTTCAGTGCACTGAAGATGGCCCAGGATTTTTTTAGCCCATCTGCGTGCCCACGCCGCCTCGTTTCTGAAGTGGTGATGGGGCGTCAATTATTGCGTGCTTCCCACAACGACTTTGGGACGTCATTTAAAGCTTATTGCCAGTCAATATTATGGCCAGTTTTTATTTAAAATCAATCTTGACTGAAAACGAAAACAACCTTCCAAATATTCAGTGTCACATGTGTTTTTTTTTCGTTTTGCTGTGAGGCTAAGAACCACTGAAGCACTACTTTGCCGGAACCGTACATGCTGTGGCTGTAGCGGCTTTGAATTTGTTCTAACGCTATCAGCCCATTCTTCAGAAGTATAGCTGGCGAAGAGCGACACCTTGTGTAATAAGTTAAAAGTCAACGACAAAGACAAAGGAAACTCTAACAGTACGGGTGAATACAAACAGTAAAAATATTTTCCCGAAATTGTGGAAGTCTCAATATGCTCCGCCGGCAAAGCAGACAAGTAGCGAAACTTACTACTCGCTACAACCCCTTGAGATATGTTAAAAACTCTCCACGTTTCAACACGTGTTTACAGAGCATCACGAAGATGTGGTAATGATGAACTAGCAAATATTGAGAATTAAGCTGTAAAGACCATCGGATTGTGTATTCCGTAGGAAGAGTTTCTTTCATACGCTTAATCACCCCTTTTCTTCCAATCCCCTAAAAGACCGATCTGTCCACCATGCCTAATACATGGCTATTTATTTATTTATTTATTTATTTATTTATTTATTTCCGGTGTTGCACTTGTTGCTTTGGGGTCTCTCTGCTCCGCTTCTGTCTGCCTGGATGCATATTCAA
The DNA here is from genome assembly GCF_048455015.1 of Haemaphysalis longicornis. Lineage (NCBI taxonomy): Eukaryota > Metazoa > Arthropoda > Arachnida > Ixodida > Ixodidae > Haemaphysalis > Haemaphysalis longicornis. The sequence continues at coordinate 103,901,080 of NW_027526407.1, read as the reverse complement.
GGCGATCACATTCACTGCCCGCAACATATTCCGTTCAATATCGTCCGTAAAGTTTTATTCTTTGTAATGGAAACAGCGTCAATATACACTTACGTAATTTACTCCATGCAGCGAATGCAGCCTGTATTAATTCGCAAGCCTACTGCCTACGGTGGTAAGGCACGGTTTTAATTTAGCGCCCTCCGAACCGGCCGAAGTCCAGTGACCTATATGCTCTTCTTTTCTTCTCCACCTCCGCCGAAAACAGATTCCTTGCCCTGAATAAACGCTTCAAGATGCGAGGTAGCCTTCCCCGTTCCTGTCGGCGTCGGTGGTATAGTGGTTAGCATAGCTGCCTTCCAAGCAGTTGACCCGGGTTCGATTCCCGGCCGACGCATGTCTTTTTTTGAGTGTGACTGTTTTTCTAGTGTCGTGAGCCTTCAAGCTTTGATATTCTGCCCACCATTGTTTCAGTTCACGGTGTTTTCTGCAGCAAAACGCTAGTGCGCAGTCGGTTCTTCCAGTTTCGCTGGTCGTCTTATAATTGTCTTGTCTACCCTCCATGTATATTTTTATATGCTGCCGGTCTCATATGTGAACAATACTACGCACTTGTTCGAGGCGTTTGATGAAGAAAACGCGAATTCGGAGTCGTCTAGGCCGCACATTTTAATAAATAAGTTAAACTGTTTCTACTAAAGATGTCTAGTTGCAGTAGGTCCTTTTCGTTAGTCCAAAGCAAAACAGGGACTCTCAAGGTTATTCTAAGACCGTGGACTTCCCTCACGAAGCAGAACCAAGCAAACAAGTATTTCTACCCGTCTTTCGATGCTTTTTTCCTGATTTATAAACTGTTAATTCTGTGACCCAAGCTTAAAATTGACTGTAGGGTTTAACGCGCCGACGCAACGCAGGCGATGAGGCGCGCCGTAGTGGAGGGCTCCGGATTAATTTTGACCACCTGTGGATCTTTAACGTGCGCCGAAATCTCGTACACACGGTCGTTTTTGCTTTTCGCCTCCATCAAGCTTAAAATTAAACATGTTAGTCCACCATTCCACGGCAAGCTCAAGTCAGGTTTTCGCTTATGTGCCCCCTCCTTCCAGGGCCTTTTTTTTTTGCATGACTAATTCCGAGAGAAGCATGTCAGCATCATCATCATCATCACCATAATCAGCCTATCTACGCCCACTGCAGGGCAAAGGACTCTCCCATTAATCTCTACATACCCCGGTCCTGCGCTAACTGCGACCAATTTATCCCCGCAAACTTCTTGATATCATCGGCTCATCTAACTTTCTGCCGCCCCCTGCAACGCTTGCCTTCTCTTGTGATCCACTCTATTACCCTTAATTACCAACGGTTATCTTGCCTTCGCATTACATGCCCTGCCCACGTACCTTTCTTTTTTTAATTTTTTTTAATATGTCCTTTGCACGGGTTTGTTCCCTGACCCACTCCGCTGTCTTCTTGCACCTTAATGTTACACCTATCATCTTCCGCTGCATTACCCGCTGAGTCGTTCTCAATTTAAGTTGAACCCTCTTAGTGGGCCTCCAAGTTTCTGCCCCGTAGGTGATGCAGCTGTCATACACTTTCTTCTTCAGGGACAATGGTAGGCTGGCATTCATTATCTGAAAATGTCTGCCATGTGCACTCCACCCCATTCTTATCCTTCTAATTATCTATGCCTCATGGTGGGGATCTGGGGTCACAACTTGGCCTAAGTAGATATATTCGCTTACCACTTCCGCTTCCTCGCCACCTATCTCAAACCGCTGTGCTGTCCTGAGGTTATTCATTATTACTTTGGTTTTCTGCATAATAATTTTCAGGCCCACTGTCCTACTCTGTTTGTCCAGTGTCGAAAGCATGCTTTGAAATTCGTCCGAGGAGTTACTTAGCAAGGCAACGTCATCAGCAAATCTGAGGTTACTGAGGTATTCTCCATTAACCTTACTCCCACCTGTTGCCAATCCAACGTTCTGAATACTTCTTGTAAACATGCTGTCAATAACATTGGAGAGATTTTGTCTCCTTGTCTGACGCCCTTCCTTATAGGTATTTTACTGCTGTCCTTACGGAGAATGATGGTAGCTGTGGACCCATTGCAAATATCCTCTAGTATTCTTACATAATGAGAAGCATGTAGGTTGTTCTAAATTACGACAAAACTTTGCTTTTTCAGTAAACATCCTTCTCTCTCTCTTTCACACGATACTAGAACATTCCATTTTTGCAAAAACTTCATATTAATACCTCTCCATTTTTCTCTTCTAAGTACTTGTGTATGCGGTAACATTAATTAGGCCCAACGACCAGTGGCGCCGCCACGTCGCTCATAGGCAGTACACGTGCGTGTGTGTGCGTGTGTTAAAAATGGTATTCCTTTTTTTACCCATGCGCCCGGTTTATCCTAGAAATAACGCTGACAGCAGAATGATGACCATAAATTTTGTACAATTTTGCTTATTTTTTATTTGATCGTTCCACAGGCACAAAGCTTTATTGTGCTTAGGTACCATACATAGCCCGAACGGAGCTTCACAAAAGGCGCCTGGAAACCATATTGGTAATATTTGTTGAAAGAGAGGGGCGGGAAAACCGAAAGCTTTCATATTATCTGGAGAAAGCATGTGCCTCATCTGAGTTCTCGATACGAAACACCAGTAGTTAGGACATATTTGGTTAGGACCATAGATTTTTGCAGTAAAAGGCACGCGAGTTTTTATCTTGTTTTTTTTATATTGATGGAAAACCATTTGTGCCCAATTGAAACTCCACATTCTAACACTGCCGAACTATTGGAACTCACATTTCTGATTACATCGACAGTACAAAACTACTTACCGCTATTAGGCGCAATTTGAAGTTCTATATACAAATGACAGTGTTCTCATCACAAATTTGTGGTCACAACTCCAGTTGTAAGTCATTTGGAAATCTCACTCCGTATGAACGCGCATTTTCTAATGCACATTGGTACTGATTTGCTAACTCCACTGATCGGCATAACGACTGACATAAACCAATTCGATTTCAAGACGAAGTGGAGTCCTTTTGTAGAGGTCATGCAGAAAACAATGATTCCATTCAAGGACATACGATTCTCGAGTTCTAGTACTTAGCACCTAGCATTATGAAAAGTTTCAGATGCGCTGATACAGTACCTTGATTGAAGAATTCTACTTCGCAGTTCAACGGCCTATCCAACCGCCGTTGCATTTCCGCGATGCTCGCAACAAGCAAAGACGCCGCGCGCCAGAACCTTAGCTCACATCAGTTCAGTACTACATAACTACACATGGCCTTAGGTGCAAGCAACGAAAAAATCCTTTCGCGAGCGGATGTTCCTCAATTTTCGCCTCCTCCAAGTAGCGGCTTGTTATGTGATTGGTTTGTGTGCCGATTCCTAGATTTACTGTCGTACTTCAAAATGTGCTAGTGTCGAAGCTTCCCTGCCTAAAACAGAAATTATCAACAAAAAGCCCACATTAAACATTTTTGAATTATTTGAAGGTAAACTACACCAAATAAAACGCTTCTCAAATGCTTTTATTATGCATAAACTTCGGCAGTTTGGGAGACAGTACCTTACACAGGCCGAAAAGACAACATGGCGTCAAAAACCTTGCGCACGGCCATCGCATCGTTCAGTTTGCTTACGGAAAAGCCTACCTGTTTTTGAGCTTTGAGTGCCGCCCATGAAGTTTATTAATTAAAAAGCAAGTGTGTCGTCTGTGGCGTTCTACAACGTACAGGCTGCTCTGATGGCGCATAATCAAGACTTCGTATTGTAGGAAACGCGTTTGCAGGAAGAATCGCAGACTACGAGGACAAAAAACGTGGAAGCGCGTGCGGTGTACGCTCGTAAACGACGACAAAGAGAACACTGGGTGCTCGTTTGGGACAGCCGCTTGCTGCGACACTAGCTCGCATCGCTTCACCATTAGGAAATACATCTATATCGCCACACGACCTCTCTGCGTCGCCTTGTAACATTCTTGGTGGAGGTTGCTGGCTCGGTGTCAACACCTTATCCCGTACCGCTCACCACGGAGCTTCGTAGTGAACGCACCCTGCCTTGTGCAATGATGTGTGGTGATAGAGTGACCACGTCGACGACACCCCTGGTTATCCTGTCTCATCCCCGGGAACCTGGCCTCTTCACCGGGACAGACGACGTTGATGTGGGCGACTGGCTCAGTCTGTTCGAGCATGTCAGCGCTCACAACAGGTGGGATCCCACCGTCATGCTGGCTAATGTCATCTTTTACCGTAAAGAGGAAAGCCCTGCACGCAAATGGTTCGAGACGAACGAGCCACTTGGTCGCATCCTTGCTTTGGACTAACGAAAAGGACCTTCTGCAACTACACATCTTTGGTAGAAATAGTTTCTCTTATTTAATTAAAATGTGTGGCCTAGACGACTCCAAATTCGCGTTTTCTTCATCAAACGCCTTGAACAAGTGCGTAGTATTGTTCACATATGAGACCAGCAGCATATAAAAATGAACATGGAGGGTAGACACGACAATTATAAGGCGAACAGCGAAACTGAAAGAACCGACTGGTCAGTAGCGTTTTTCTGCATTAAAGACCGCGAACTGAAACAATGGCGGGTTCACTACATTGGAACCATCAGACTTGAAAAAAAGAAATGCGTCGGCCGGGAATCGAACCCGGGTCAACTGCTTGGAAGGCAGCTATGCTAACCACTATACCACCGACGCCGACGAAGACGAGGATGGCTACCTCGCATCTTGAAGCGAATAGTCAGGGCAAGGAATCTGTTTTCGGCGGTGGCGGAGAAGAAAAGAAGAGAATATAGGTCACTGGACTTAGGCCGGTCCGGAGAGCGCAAAATTGAAACCGTGCCTTACTCCCGAGGACAGTTGGCTTGCGAATTAATATAGGCTGCTTTCGCTGTATGGAGTAAATGACGTATTTGTGTATTCAGGTTGTTGCCATTATAAAGAAGACAACTTTACGTAGGATATTTACGTTAAAATGTTGCGGGCAGTGAATTTGATCGCTTTGACTATCCATCCAGGCAGACAGCAGCGGAGCAGAGACGCCCCACACCAACAAGTGCAAAAGCAGCAATAAATAAATAAATAAATAAATAAATAAATAAATAAATAAATAAATAAATAAATAAATAAATAAATAAATAAATAAATAACAGAACTTCATTAGTCATGGTGGACACATTAGACTGCGAGAGGATTGGAAGAAAAAAGGGGATAAAACAAATAAACGAAGATGCTCCGGCCGAATACAAAATCCGGTGGTCTTTACAGTTTGATTCTCTATATTTGCTAGATTATTATTAGCATATCTTCATATTGCTTTTTATACGCGTATTGAAAGGTGGAGAGTGTTTAAAGGAGCCATGAAGAGAAAACACAAGTTTGGTTCATTCGAAAGATTGCCTCGTTAGAACCATAACGACACCACTTATAACGCAAACTTCGCTCAAATAAGCTACATAATTAGGAAAAACGGGAATGGTCATGCGACCCACCAGCTCATTTCCCGCAACAGAACCTATGCCGTCACATGGGCTAAGCTCTGCGATTGGCGGAGGCCGGCAAAAGCAAACGCATGTTAGGCAGGGCTTACAGTTTGCATAGCGAGCTAAATGCCCGTGAAACATACTGCACATTCTTTTTATGACAAAGAACGGTGGAGTAAACGGTTGAAGTTCCGAACGAACACGCAAGCGTGTGCGCCAATGCGTACGAAACAACCGCCTGGCCGAGCTCGACATCTCGCCGTCGCGCAGACGAATTTTCGGGTTCGAGGCGCTCTGACCTTGGAGGAAAAATGCCGTAAACACCGCGCATTGACGCTCGTATCTTTCTGGTCGAAGCAGAGAGCTCGCGCGAACGGCTTTCCATACACGACACCGGCCAACTGGCATAAGTGACACTGCTACTGAAGTTGAACTATTATTAACCGTAATAAAAATACGGCACATACGTACCAGTCTGTATTCGTCCGTGGCGACGGCGCTGACGAGGCAGCGGTGCCGACGGCAGGGCGTTCGTCTGTTGTGGCTATCGCGGAATGGTCGCTTTCCCGTCCACCGCGTATCCCACAACTCTTGCCGCTCGTGCACTTAGAAGCGTTGAGCGTTCAAGTGGTGTGAGGTTGTTAAATGCAAGCCGGAGCTCCTCGGCGAGAGTTTTGTTCTCCGGATCAGGCGATTCCATGACTAGGGCTGCGGGTGCACTAGGTTTTACTAGCATTTTTAAAATGGCCGCCGTCTCGGTCGACTCCCGCGTGTGGGTGCTATATGGAGTCGACATACTAAGTATCTGTTTCATGGACCGGCCCGTGTGACACCATTGCTCACGTCACCAAATGTGCAATTTTAGCGGGAGATTTAAAATTTTGGCTTAAATTGCCTTATTTCTCAGTGAATAAAGCATCATTTGCTTCCGGGAAAGCGCTTGGGGTACTATGAAACACCTAATCTTTCGAATAAAACAAACTTTTGTTTTCTCTTCATGGCTCCTTTAAGATATTTTAAGGTGATGTAGCGAGTAGAAAGTTTCACTGCTTGTTTGCTTTGCGGCGGAAGACGTACAGACTTTCTTATTTCCAGGAAATGTTTTCACTGTTTGTATTCGCCCGTACTGTTAGAGGTTCCTTTGTCTTTGTCTTTGACTTTTAACTTGCCTTTGCTTGCTGAAAAATTCGATACCAATTACAAAAGGTGTCGCGCGTCGCCAGCTATACTTCTGAATAATGGGCTGATAGCGTTACCACAAATTCAAAGCCGCTACAGCCACAGCATGTACTCTTCCGGCAAAGTAGTTCTTTAGTGGTTCTTAGCCTCACAGCAAAACGAAAAAAACACATATGACTCTGCATATTTGGGAGCTTGTTTTTGTATTCAGTCAAGGTTGATTTTAATTGAAAACTGGCCATAAGGTTTACTGGCAATAAGCTTTGTGTGACGTCCCAAAGTTGCTGTGGGAAGCACGCAATAATTGACGTCCCATCACCATTTCAGAAACCTGGCGGTGTAGGCACGCAGATGGGTTAAAAAACGCCTGCGCCATCTCCAGTGAAGTGGAACGTGAGGATACGTAGGTGAGTGATTTATTGAAATAGAAAGTGGAGAAGAAGTACGCTGGGGATATTTTGAACTCATTTGGGAGTTCACCAGCATACAACGCAGTCTGTGGGAAGGGGATAGCTTAGAATAAATGGGCACAGAGAAAGAGGGAGCGGAAGAATGAGATAAGGAGTGCATCATCCGTTATGTTAGCCAACAACAATCCTAAACTTTAGAGCGTAGAATTTCAAATGAACTCGCAAGTGGCTTCGCGCGTCAAACGATTCCCACCCCGCAAAAAATGACGGCAACAAAATAATTTACATAGCAACAGTATAATTCTAATAATGTGTCAGTTACAAGTTGTACGAAAAAAAATACAAAGCAAAGATCGAATTCATTAGGAATGAGCCTTTACGGACGAGTCGTGCGTTCTGGCAAGATAACACAGTCTTAAGGAGCCTGGAACTTTGGAAGTGTGATGGTCTGGATTCTTAACGTGACCCTCGGTGCACTCTGGGAATGAGTATATGTAGGCATAGAGACATGGAGGTTTTTACATGGAATTCAATAGGACCAATTGGCTCGATCTCGCTTACGACTGGGCGTCGCTGGGATGCTTCATCGTGATGCGGCACGGGCTTTTAGAAAAGGCTTGACGTTCGTCGCGGTCACGCCGCGATGGCTCCGGCTCGAACGAAGAGGTGGCGTACGCAGCGATCAGGATTCTCCGGCTCGGGCTCCAACGAAGGGTCCGCCGCGATGAGGCTGCTTTGGCGCGGTCTCGAGCGATGGCTGGACTCCGGAGTTCGAAGCTCTCCTGCCTTCTGCCTACCGCTTCTTGCGTCTCATCTCGCCCCTCCCTAGATCGCTCTCCCGTTAGACGTCACACCCGAGCGATGGGCTAGACTCCGGGGCCCGGAGCCCCCCTGTCTTCGGCCTAACGCATCTCGCGACTCGTCTCCGCTCCCCGGATCGCTGTCCCTCGATCTGACTGGATCTGCCCCTTTCGTCGTTCCTTTCGTCGCCTTCTTTTACTCCTCCTGCCTTCTGCCTACCGCTTCTTGCGTCTCATTTCGCCCGCTCCCTAGATCACTCTCCCGTTAGACGTCACACCTGAGCGATGGCTAGACTCCGGGGCCCGAAGCGCCCCTGTCTTCGGCCTAACGCATCTCGCGACTCGTCTGTTCCGCTTCCCGGATCTCCGTCCCTGAATCTATCTCTGCATCGCTGTCCCTCGGTCTGACTGTATCTGCCCCTTTCGTCGTTCCTTTCGTCGCCTTCTTTCACTCCTCCTCCCACGCCGCCATTGACCGCTGTCCCCTCGTGTCGGGCGGGCGCATAATGAGCCACTTAGGCTGTCACAAAAGGAGTTCTTATCGGGGGGCTCGAGTGGCGTCTCCAAGACGGTACCAAGGTTCCTTTTGCCAGGTGAGTCATTGGCGCTTCACAACGCACTCACCTCTCCACCGCTTCTCGGCCGTTTTAGGTGGCAAGCCCCTGAGGACCTCGCAATGTCCGTCTGTTGGCGCCCGTGCGCACAGCATTATGAACGAACGGCTCAAAGGGAGTCGCAGAAAAAAAGGAAACCAGCACCGGCTAGAATCGAACCACCGACTCCCGCAACAATACACAAGGAATCCAGTACGCTACCACTAGACTATTTTTTTTATTTTATTGCCGGGTTTCAACTCAAACCATAACACAAGCCACACAACACAGTATTCACACCATTACAATGTTAAAATTGCCGGTCCACGGCTCGTTAGTGCTGGCGGATTAAAATCTCTTGAGATTCACCAAGGCTTCCAGGGCCCATAACCATTTAGGTTCTTCGGTCTGGGCTATATATACATCTCTAACGAATGCGATGCTCTCAATAAAGAACTCTCTCGCACGGCGTGCGTTGGGGTCCGCATGTCGTACAGCCCTCCGAGTATTCCACACACTATGCAGGCTTAAAGCCATAAACATGTCATATGGCACCCCTTCAGCGTTGTCAGTCGGCAAGAATCGTATGCCGTAAGGTGTGACAGGTAGGGACCTTTGGAAAATTCTCTGGAGAATGTCCCAGTGAAATACAGCATCTTCACCATCTAAGAAAATGTGCTCCACCGTCTCCTGTTTTCTACACACGCGACAGTTAATACCTGAAGGGACAAAAAAACCTTTTTCTTCCAGCCAAGGCATCACAGTCAATGTGTTAGTGTGGAGCTGAAAAAAGAACGTTTTTACCGATGACCGTACCGGCATAGACTTGACTCTTTTCAATACGTCTTTGCCGGACCCTGAACAGTACATTGGCCGGTATATAGGCGTCGGCAGTGTAATATTGACCAAGTCTTTGTACAATTTATTACGGGTTGCAGTCGTCAAATAGTCAATTGAGAACCGTACTTTTAGAAAATTAAAAACCCAGACCACCTCCCGCAGGAATCCTCGCACACTTGCTCCTATTGTGTGATCCGCCGACACAACGAAGTCCGGCAAGGCATCTCTGGGGAGGCTACCACTAGACTATGCCACCTTTCTTTTTTTTGTCTTTATTGCATTTAAAAAGACAGTCACATTGGTGTCAGTTTAAAACCCGCCTACCGAACTTAGGTGGGCGAAAACTATCATAAACATCGAAAGTGGACAATTTTTCCAAAATGGTAACCACGTAACGCACTGCATATTAATTACTTCCTTCAGCATACAAACATTCTGAGCAAAGTACTTGCTGACAGTCTTCGCGTCAGCATCAGACTGGCGCACCGCGATACGACTCAGCCAGATGCATTATCAGATCATACGGCACACTGTCATGTTTGTCGATAGGAATGAAACATATTCCATGCGGTGTCGCAGGCAAGTCTTTTTTCAGGGTTCGCTGAAGGACGTCCCAAAAAAAAGACGGCATCCCATCATTCTATAAAAACATGGTCTATTGTTTCGGGTTTCTTGCACAAAATACAAACTGTTGTCCATGGCACAAGCAACCCCTTTTCAGCCATCCATGCTTTGACCGGAAAAGTTCCCGAACAAAGTTTAAAAGAGAATGTTTTAATACGTGCTGTGACTACCATCCTTTTGACGCGACACAGTACATCTTGCCCTGGCCCAATGTGGTACATAGTTCTGTACAGCGGAACTGGAAAAAGGACATCTATTAAATCTCCTGACAGACGTTTTTTGTAAACAATTGAAAGGTATTCAAGAGAAAACCTTACATACAGCAACCTCAAAGATTCGACGGTTTCCTTCAGGGAACCTTTCAGCGGATAACGTTCATCAACACTAGAAACAACAAGCTGCGGGAGTGGACCCACCATAACACTTTGCAAAAATGTGCGAAGAACAAGATCACTCGCATCTCGAAGAAACATAAATCTGCTGACAAGTTGTCGCAAAAACAAATGCGATAACCCCACCCCTCCCGCTCGCACCTTACGAAAGAGATTCGCAAGGCTGGTTCTTCCCCATTGGGAACCCCAAATGATTACAGCAAAAATACGGGGCAGTTTCTGCACATTTACTCGCGAACAGTGTATTACTTGCATCACATACCATAGCTTGGCCAGGAAGAGCATGTTGCAGACGGTGGCACGAGCGAACATCGATAGATTCCGGCCTCCCTACCTCGTTGCCTTTTGAAGCAATGTTACTGATTCTTCCTACCAATGCTTGCTACTATCTTGGTAGCACTCAAGCGGTGCGCCAAGATATCTTTTCGGCAACTGAAATCAGTGGATGGTTTTAAAAAAAACTTAGGTTTGGTGGGCCATGCTCCGTGCCATAGTCCCGAACATTTTTCCCAGGTTACAGCACTACAGGTTTGTGCGCAGAAATTTTTGTAATCTCCGTCCCTTTTTGCACGCTCTCTTCATCTGTAACAAACACTTCCACGTTGTCGGCAGAAGTCAGCAACCGCACTTCACTTGTGTTCAAACTGAATCTCCTAACTCCGTTCTTTTGAATTGTTTTTAAACAAAAGGGCTCTAAAAACATGCAAAAAAGGAGAGGAGACAAAGGACAACCTTGCCTAACTGACGATAACGCAGAAACACATTTGCTGACCTTTTTGTTTATAAATAACTGCGTGGTACATCCCTGGTAAGTCATATGCTCTCTATTGTACAGCACTTCCCCCACATTTGCATGTTTCATAATACAGAATAACACTTCGTGACACACTCTGTCGAAGGCTTTTTCAAGGTCGATCTGCATCATCGCAACGTGGCGGCATGACAAATCACAGCATTCCAAGACACTCTGAGCAACACGGATATTGGTGACAAAACTTCGTCCGGCCCAACTATGGACGTGATGAATGTTTGTAGCCTTTTCGCTAAAATTTTCATACGTCTTTTATAATCAACATTCGCTACCGTGATCGGGCAATAGCGCTACAGTTTAAACGGATCATCACATTTGGGCAATAGAACCGTAGATGCACGGGAAATTGACACCGGGAAAATATCATTCTCATATGGTTCTCTGAAAACTTTCAGCAAAATAATTGAAACTCCATCGTTGAACGCCTTGAAAAACTCCGCATTTATACCATCCGGTCCTGGCGTCTTACCCCCCTGCCATTCGTATATTCCTTTTTTTTACTTCGTCGAGTGTAAGCGGCTGTTCTAACTCTTCTCTCACGTCATCATCTAACTGCGGTATCAATGGAAGAAAATCGTTTTTGAAAACTATTCGCGGGGCACAATGACCAAACAGTTTCTCATAATGCTCCATAAATGCTTTCTCTGTGGTGTTTCCTTCCCTGGTAAGTGTTCCGCGAAAAACTATTTCCGTAATTTCATTTTTTGTGCACATTTTCTTTCGTCGCCTAACACCCTTTTAGTGGGAGTTTCCCCAGCTAATAATCTTTCCCCACGGGCACGCACTGTGGCTCCCTGATAGCATACTTTATCTATTGCCTCTAGTTTACTTTTTATAGCTGCTATATCTTCGCCAAATAAACCCGGCATTTCACTCTCTAGTACAAGTAACTGCCAATAACTGCTGTAGAATATTGCGCAGTTTTTCTTCAGCTGCTCTTTGTAGCCGTCTTAAGGTGATTGACCTGGCTATTGCACACAACTTTACGTCCTGCATTATTAATTCCCATTTTTCTGCCCACGAAGGATCCACTGCGCTTTCCTGCTCGAGGAAAATTTCCTCTACTTTCCATGATTGGACCGACCTAGAACGCAGAAAATTAGAGGCACTCATTCGCACAAAGCTGCACTTGGTCTCTATAATCACACCAACACCGAGCGCCTACTAGGGTTAGGCGTGCACAACACACTAGGTGAGATCGTCGAAGCTCAACAGACAGCACAGCTCACGCGTCTCACACAAACTAGAACAGGCCGGGCAATACTGAAGAGGCTAGGGTATCAGTCGAGGCTGCAGGTGGGTAGGGACTGGCTGCCGCTTCCGCGGGAGCTACTCCGACAGTTGCACGTCGCCCCCCTCCCCCGCCACATGAACCCAGAAGAGAATTACGAACGAAGGCTCGCCAGAGCCCGAGCCCTTACGGCCACTCATTCCACCGACACCGGGGCCTTCTACGTCGACGTGGCTAGGTACCCGGACCGCAAGAACACCTACGCGACCGCCGTCATCGCCGCCACCACTGGCGAGCTCTATACGGCCGGCAGCATCGTGGCATCTACCACCGAGCAAGCAGAGGAGTTAGCCATAGCGCTGGCCCTCTCCAACCCCAACTGCACTACCATCCTCAGTGACTCGCGAACTGCAGTCCTGCGCTTCGCCGAGAACAAAGTACATCCGAGTGTAGTGAGGGTGTGCGGGGCCCTAAGACCATCATCGACGGGCGTGTGCATCAAATGGTTCCCAGCCCACATGGGTATGGTAGGACCCGAAGCGAACTGCAATGAGGACGCGGACCGGATGGCGAGTGCGCTCACTAGACGCAACGCCTGTCCGGCTCCCGCTCCTGCGGAAAACTACGACAGCGACGGTGAAGACTTCACCCCGATTAACACATACGGAGAGGTGCTGAGATGGTTCAGAGAAACCAGAAGACAGTAACCAGGTCCCCACTCCAACCTCTCTAGGCAAGAGGCAGTGATCCTCAGACAGCTACAAGTGCGCGCGACGTGGACCCCGGTGTGGGCCCAACACGTGCATCCTGAACTACAACCCAGTGACGTGTGTGTGCTATGTGGTGTTAATCGCGCTACTATGGCGCACATGCTATGGACATGCTCAGTGACCCCGGAACCCACGGATGTGCTTCCTCCTCACCTTGCTCGTGCGGTGTGCAAGGAAGACTTTGACTCCCAACGAAGGGCCGTCCAGTTTGCTCTGGAGGCCCTCCAACGCCAGCAATCGAGGGCGCTGCCTCCCCTTCAGGAGGCTGGTACCCCTGATTAACTTCTAGCCGGCCAATAAAGATGTTGTTCTCTCTCTCTCTATTTCTGGAAAGCCGGAGTCTTTCAATAATCTACAATTGAATTTCCACAATTCCCAAGAAATCTTCTTACCCTCTTTTCTGCCGACTACCATGAAGGACACGAGACAATGATCACTGAAAGATACATCCGTTAAGCTGTAGTTCGAACACATTGACACCAGGTTCTAGGCGAGCGTGGCTAGCGCTTTGGAAATGCGTAAATCTTAAGCAGTCTTCTTTTGACGCAATGTGAGCACCGTCTTCCATTTCATGGCCTTCTAACATTTCATGAAGGAATTCTTTCTGTCTAAACCCGCCTATTCCGTCTTTTCTCGCACAAACGCAGTTAAAGTCTCCCAAAAGCATTACATGTTTTTTGCAATTTCGATAGGTTCAATGTCCTGAAAAAACTCTTCTCGTTCTTGTATTTCGTCTGGAGCATAAATACAGAGCACCCGAAATTCATCTCCGTCAAATTGAAAGTCACATATAACTAATCTACCAGACTCGCCGGAACGAACATTTTTAACCAACACGCCGCTTGCTGATCTTATAAGTATACATCACCCTCCCGATGTTCCAACAGCGTGACATACGCACGCGTAAAAGCTGTTACCGAATGTATTGACCATGCTTTCAGTCTTGTCCTCTGCCTCTATTTTGGTTTCTTGTACGCACAGAACGTCAAGTTCCTTCTCAATCATGAGGCGCTTCAATTGGCATGTATGTATGTATGTATGCATGCATCTATGTATGTATGTATGTATGTATGTATGTATGTATGTATGTATGTATGTATGTATGTATGTATGTATGTAAGCATGCATCTGCATTACAGTTTTTCTCGAAGGTATGTTGCCCCCTGCTTACTGAATTCCTAGCTCATAAAAGCGGGTGGTATTGGGACGAAGCCCCTTAGGGGCTTGGGCTGTCGGCCTCTTCTGTCGTCGTCGTCGTCGTCGTCGTTTCCTGTAGTCACGGTACTAAAACACCGGGACACTTGTTTTCCAACACCTCGCGCTAGAACGTAACGCGTACTAAAAGAACACACCGGGACACTCGCTTTTCAACGCCTCGCGCTAGAACGATTCGTGCTTCAAAGACCGGAGACTTTTGCAGCAAAGCTGTATACCTATGCCACTAACGGTTTCATCTCCATGGCTTTCGTTTTATTTTTGTTTTTCTTTCTCCGCAACATGTTCCTGCATTCGGAGATATTCATATACTGACATGCAATTGTGACTAAACTTGCGTATACAGTGTATCCCTCTAACTGGTTTGACGCTGTTTGCGCGCACTCAGCGCTTCCATTGGTTAACTTTCGCCAAGCCATGCTTTCGGCATACAACCGTAGTACATGTGACATTTGTAAATGAACAGAGTACTTTTCATGCGTGTTCTTCTCGGTTCCGGCTTCGGTATTGCAAGAAGAGGTAGTTATAATACTTGTACCAACAGCACGAAAGAGCGTAACCTGTGTTTATATTTTTAGTCATTTTCTTCTTTGTCTTTAAGCAGCACTGCATGTTTATAAGCCGAATAACCCGTACCTTTCTTCGTGGTCAATACAGCATTCAGAATAAAAGTTTTTCCTGTGCTGTGCCGCCTGAGTTTTGCTAGGAACTTAAGCAAGCTGATTTCAGGGTGAGAAACTTGTGTAATGCATTAATACAATGACATCTGACACCCTGTTGTGCCCAATCCGGCTATTACCAGCTCCAGGCATGCCTAGCGAGGACTGGACACAGGGAAAGAACCGGAATGTGCAGCTGGCGTCGTGACGTTGATACAAAGGGACACCGTAAGTACAATGGGATTGTGTTTCAGTGTTCACCAGAAGGCCTATTATTAGACAAGCCCTAGACTCAACACAGTGGTCGTTGCCCATTTCAGCCTTTATGAGGCAGATATTCGGCGTGGCTGGTATATATGAGGCACAGACCGAGGCAATGACAAAAACAGAAAGAGGAACGGCGTCTCGAAGGCTTTGTAGCTTCGAGGTGTGTGAACGGAAACTGAAAAATGTCTGCAAGCGAGGACTGCCGCCTCAGGCAAGAAATAGCCGAGCCACGGCGCATGTCGGCGTCGGTGGTATAGTGGTTAGCATAGCTGCCTTCCAAGCAGTTGACCCGGGTTCGATTCCGGCCGACGCACGTTTTTGCTTTGCGTTTTAAGTGCGAATTTGTTTTTGAAGCTCACAATGGCGTCGTGGTGTTTCATAAACTGACAGTGAAGCCGCGGTTTGTTCCCGCACACCCAAATCCATCAGCGGACACCGGCTGATCCAATCACACCACCTTTTTCCACGTCACATCCGACACGCGGTCGTCTCGTTAAATGAGAAACAAAAAGCCATCTGCAAGAGGGACCTGCCCGTAAAGGCGACTTCCTACAGCAGCTGGATAGGGCAAAAAACTGATGCCAGAGGCCATAGTAACGCTTGGTTCTCTATGAATCTTTATCCATGATTCTTCTAAAGTAAACCACAGGTACGCCCTTTTGACTAAACCTCGCGGTCAACTGTTGGCTATGTTCTACTAATGCTGCTACACGTCACAAAGAAACGTCCGAATTCCATAGGATTGAGGTATGGGGCCGTTCGTAGAGCAGGATTGTAAGTGCCCCAACAAAATAAAATACCTGAACAAAATAAAACACGGCCATTTTCCGGACAGGCATGATAGTGCGATAACAACTAAGGCTGTGCCGTTGCGGAGATTCGTAACTGTTTTTTCGAGTATTGTAGCAATCATTATTTGCGTCCATTATCTGTCATCGCACATTTTTCGAAAAAGTCTTGCACAGAGCCCCAACCCTACCCTAGGGTGGAGCAGGTGCCCAGCTCCGAGCTCTCGGGCAAGCGCCGACTGGAGGAACGCGCCCTGACGGCCAGCCAGCTCCAAGGCATCTTGCAATAACGACGTCTCTCATTGGGTACAGGCTCTAAGTACTCCCTACTGCTCAGTACTATAATAATTGTTTACCTTTTTCTATATATTTATCATTCAGAGTAAATAGATCCAGAAGACGTTTTTGGGCAAAATTTAAGACTCCAATGTGGAGTACGCACCACGCGGGCAGACTACTTACTGAGTTGCCATGGCACCGGCCTCTCACTAGTATGCACACCCGTAGCTATAAAGCAGCTTGTGCCTGCCCCATTATCTATTGAAATTGTTTAATTTCATCCCATCTAGCCGATATTCTAGCCATTCCTTATTAAGCTTGCGCGCAAAGCTTTCTTTCAGCGCGTGCGGTGAACGGTTCTGTAGTGAATGCAGTATTTAAATGGACATACAACCGATTTTTGTCGCGTATATGTTCTCTAGCTCATATGAAATCCAGCGTTTCATGTAGCCCGGTAACTACAAGCAATTTCTAAACAAATTGGTGGAAATAATTTTAATTTGACAGCAAACTTCCTGGAATGAGAAGGGTGGCGGATTGTAGTGTCGAAACTTGACACTACAATATGTGCCTCTGCCACGTGACCTGCGAACCTAGCAGCTACTGTAACTACTGAAACGTTTATTTACGCATTGAAAACCTTTTAACACAAGTGTCTGTACAAGGTTAAATTGTATATGTATTTCTAAACATTATTTTGAAAATTTTAAACACACGCCGCCCGCCGCCGCAGGGTTGCTCTCAGTGTGGCTAACTGAGCCTCCATGCCCGGAATCAACGGCAGCGTTCAGTAAACAGACCCAGTGAAGGAGCTTTGACGGTTCTGCCTGAGTCAGGGGCATTTGTCCTGCCAAAATATTTGATTTCAGTTTCCAAATACTCGAACGGCAGCTTAAAAAAAACCGTCGCGCCCGGGGAGAATCGAACTTCCCACCTCCACAACGTGACGCCAGATTCTACCTATCGTCTATCCCAACAGATGGCGCATTCTTGCACAATAGACAGTTGCATTGAAGAAACACATAAAGGAACAGGAAAGCCTGCAATTCAAAATTTTTTAGCTGGGGGACAAGTTTCTAAATATCGTCTTTTATTTTGCATACATACAAAAGCACGTTGCCGAGCTACTCTATATCATGATTGCCAGCAATATTTTTGGGAGGGACACATACGGCTTGTAGATCTAAAAAATTCGATTTAAAACGTTCTAGGGCGTTATCAGCAAAACCGTTTCTCGTCAAGGTACTTTAAGTGATGCCCTTTCATTTGGGATAGAGAATATATACTCGACAAAAATCGGTTGTCTGTCCCTTTAAGGCCCATCTGTTCTCTTCAACCCACGTTTGCAGTTTAAAGGCCAATTCGATCGTAACCTAAATCCTGTCAATTCACAAAGTTGGGAGTTTATTTAGGTCAGGGAAGAATACCCTGAATGAAACCCGCGCTCGCTTTGGGTCCACAAATACGTACATCTGAGGGAGGCGATACACAGCGACGTCAGTGTTAACGACAATATATGGCACCGTTCGCAACAGGTGTGAACCTAATACTCCAACCTGCATGCAGTTTGCCGGAATACACCCGGTCCGTAAGTATCCTTTGTGTTCACAGCGCAGAAAGAAATGGAGAACGGAAACAGAAAAGGACAAGAAACATACGACGTCTGTCGCCTTTCTCACTTTCTATTGTCTGTTTTTTTGGGGCTGTGAGCGTAATGAATTACCAACTAGTCGCCACCCTCACGCTTTGAGCCTAACACCCTCCCGTTCACGTGGGTTGTGGTGGTCGGGGTACAGGGCGCTAAGAAGCACAAGGTTGAGTTTGGGCTAGTGCCGCTGAGCGCACCACATCTTTCCTCGGGTGCGACCTATAGTTTCGTATTTTGTGCTCTGCATGTTGAAACGCCTAGGTTATTTTGCCATTGCCTCTTCAATAATATCCTGACTTCTGGGATCTAAGCCCTGTCCTGCCTCCTTGTAAGAACAAACATCCCAGGTTCCAGTGTGGCCGTTGAAGTTTCGGCAGCGCTCGTTCGGCGACTGACCCAATTCTCCAGCTTCCCTCTCTACGTCCTCCTTACAGTGGATGGGCACGCCGAAGATACTCTGTACAAGAAGCGTCCCGGAGGACAGTGGAACCGTCGGCGTCGGTGGTATAGTGGTTAGCATAGCTGCCTTCCAAGCAGTTGACCCGGGTTCGATTCCCGGCCGACGCAAGTGCTTTTTTTTTATTCATACTTTATCGTTTCTATTAGGAACCGATAAGGAAACTCAAGAGTCCACATACGCAACGCTTTGTGGGTCAGTTTGTCACACTTGCGCTGCTTACGAAAATGGTATTATAAACACGCTAGGATTTTCATAATTGTATCACACTGTTATATTGCCTCTGAAAAAAAGGTCTTCTAAGCAATTCATTCCCAGCAAAACCTAGTTTAAATGTTGTTGGTCTGTGACGATCTATAAGGACACACGGGGTCTCATGAAGATATTTAAAGGAGGTCTTTCGGGCATCATACTTGAGTGTCAAGATTCTTATAGGGCACAAAAAAAAGTATCCCAAGTAATGCATTTGTGAATGTTGCGGAACCGATTGTGAAAAAGCCTCGGCCTATTACTTGCGGTTGTATGAAAGTATCTAGCATTGTGCCCTAGCGCTTGGATACTTTGATGGATGACACGTTATATTGCCCCTAAAATACTTTTACAACAACGCAGTATGGGCAGTTGAGGGGGGCGGGGGTGTGTGGTCCAATGGAGGAAGGTGTAGGCCGCAGCACAGCGTGAACAACCGGACTGCAATGTCCACGCACCGCCTAGGGTCGCACTCGGTGCAGTAATAATAATAATATTCAATCAATCAATCAATCAATCAATCAATCAATCAATCAATCAATCAATCAATCAATCAATCAACCTTTATTTTCGGCGCCCAGGAACAACCCTAGGGTCTTGGTACTGGTACACTATATACAAACATTCATAAAAACAAACTAAAATCAATACAACACAACACAGAAAACCATATGTACGAAAGAAACAATAAAGTAAAAATAGTTACAGAGATCCCAGAAAGCAAAACAGCAAAAAAAGGAAGCCTAGTGTTAGAAGCCATGACACCCGGCCAGCAAAACGTTGAAGGCACGTGAAAAATTGAAAATACACAATGAACATGACGGAGATAGATTATACACACAAAACGAAGGTTTTGTAACAATATGTTAGGAAGTTTCAAAATAGGAAAACGAAGTTCAGCGTTACAAGCACTGACACTTAAACAGACAGAAATTCAAGCAACACAAAAGCAGGAAAAGTGAAAAACAAACAAGCAAGAAGATGATTTGTATAAAATAAATACGGTACATAAATACGGCACATAAATTACATAAAGGCACTTAAGCTACAACAGTTTTAATTCATTAGAGAACAAAGACAAAGAGCTCTGGAATATATCAAGACGATCGGAATATTCATTATATGCACATTGAATTCTGCAGATGGACGAGTGTCGTCTACTTAAAGCATCTGTTCTGAACGTTCGAAATCTTCGGAAAAGTTTGTTCGGCAAGTTGACATTGATAAGTGCAACTAAGTCATCACACAAAATATCACCATGAAGAAGTTTATAAAGAAAGATAATGTCAGCTCTCATTCGTCGACACCAAAGGGAAGGAATACTTCTGAGACAAGACATGTTGCCGTTTGCGTCTTCTTGTACATGACGGAAACGGTGCCTAAAGATAGAAAGGAACTTATTTTGAACCCTTTCGGTGCGGTCACAATTGGACTTGCAAGTTCCATTCCAAACAACAGAACCGTATTCGAGAAGAGGTAAGCAGAGAGCTGAATACAACTTTAAGAAAGGAAGAGGACTTTTAAACTCTCTAGAATACCTGCAAACAGCACCCAGACATCAAAGAGAGCGTCCGGTAATTTGTGTAACGTGGGAAGAGAAAGTCAGAGAAGAATCAAATAGTACTCCCAAGTCCCGAATTTCGGTCACCCTCGGCAGTGCAGTGCTTGCTATTTTATAGGAGTACTGCAGCTGTTGAGTTTTCCTACTATAGGAAACAACTTTAGTTTTTGAGGGGTTCAAAATTAGGTCGTTTTTGGTGCACCAACGATGGAATGACACGATATCAGCCTGAAGAGAATTACAGTCCTGAACATTACGCACTTCTCTGAAGATTTTCATGTCATCAGCATACAACAAAAAAGAAGAATTTTGAATGGCAGAAGCAACATCGTTAATGAAAATGGAAAAACGAAGGGGGCCCAGAACGGAGCCCTGGGGTACACCACTTGTTGCTTTGTACCTAAATGATGTTTGACCGTTAACACTTACATAGCAATATCGCTCCTGGAGATAGCAACGTATAAGACCCACTAAAGAAGCATGAACATCTAACAGAATGAGCTTGGCAAGCAATAACGAGTCGTTGACTACATCAAAGGCCTTGCTCATGTCACAGTAGACCGCATCAAGCTGGCTTCTACCAACGAGTGCTGGGACAGCCTGCTCCATGAAGCATGCGAGGTTTGTGGAAGTTGAGCGACCACGCATGAAGCCATGTTGATTAGGAATGAGGACGTGTTTAAGTGAGAAAGACAAGACCGTATGAAGAGATAACTCGAATATTTTAGAGGCAGAACAAAGGAGCGACACTGGCCTATAGTTCATGGGGTCAGTTTTTGGGCCTGACTTGAAAACAGGGAATACACGAGAAATTTTCCATGAGCGAGGGTACGTGCCAGACCGGAGACAGTTATTAAATATTGAGGTGAACACAGGAACGAATATATTTGCATACGTTTTTAGAATTGCAGCAGGAATACCATCTGGCCCAGAAGACAACGAGGGCTTTAGCCGCTTGATGCTGGTCCGCACGATGTTCTCATCTAATTGAAAACAAGCGGAGTTACCCTCCTGGTGACAAGAGACGCTGCCGTCATCACTACCACCGCTAAGCCCAAACAAAGAAAAAAACTGACGAGCAAAGCAGTCCGCCGCATCTGCAACCTCATCGCCGTTGGAATCCAGAAGACGAATAGATTCTTTCGTTGTACTAGATCTAGAATTAATGTACTTCCAGAAGGCTTCCGGCTGATGAGTTGCTTTAGCTTCAACTGACGCCAGGTACAAAGCATGATCACGCTTTTGCAATATTTTGCATAGGGCACGTAGGCGCCGGAACTCCTGAGCGAACTGATTCGCACCAGAGCGCTTCATCTTTCTGTGCGCACGTTCTTTGAGTTTCAGGGCATCCCGCAATTCAGAAGAAAACCAGTGTGGGAACTTGAACTTCTTTGGTAAATATTGCGGGATGTATTTCTTCATACCCAAAAGCACAATCTCAGTAAAACGGTCAACTTGTTCATTGACATCAGAGAGGTCAATGACTGTTGACCAAGGGGCAGCAGAAAAGTAGCCATACAGCCCAACGTAATCTCCCCGGGCGAAAGCGTAGCGAGGTTGCGCATTGCTTGAAATTACAGAACGGTGGAGTATTGTAGGAAGGCAACAGGAAATATAAAGAGGATTATGATATTTGTCGGGTATTACTAAAGCATAATCAGAGCGCGAGACATTAACGCCATCGAAGTTTGAAAAGCACAGGTCCAGAATGTTTCCACTGCAGTTTTTGATGTGATTACGCTGTGCCATGGAAGTGAAAGACGAAAAATCTAGTAACCTATTACCCTTCTGTTGAAAGTGGTGGTTGTAGTGGGAACAGGTGAGGTGGCTCCACTGAACGCCAGGAGCGTTAAAATCTCCAAGGAGGAGGACCTTGAGGTCGCAATGAGTAGTGAGCACCTGTTCAATGGAGGAGACTAACTTATTGAACGCGTCAGGAACTACATCAGGAGGAACGTAAAAAACACCAACTAGAAGTTTTTCAGCTTTAGAGATATGAATTTCGACCCATAAAGACTCACCTGCATTTTCAATATCGCTACATAGCACACATGGGAGAGATTTGTTAACTGCGAGAAGTACCCCGCCCCCCTTTTGTTTGCATCCCGTTAAGGCACGATCATTACGATATACATGGTAATTTTGAGGAAAATAATCACTGGATAGAATATCAGGGCACAACCAAGTTTCAGATATAGCTATTAACGGAAAGCAAGATGCCAGAACATTACCAAAAAATTCAGTCGCCTTAGTTCGAAGACCTCGCACATTCTGATAAAAAACATCTAAACTAGTCATTATTCTTTTTCTGATGTGTTGCGCTCAGAGCTGTGAAGCATGCCTTCGCGAAACATGCCTCGGAACTCCTTAAAGAGGCAGTCTTTCGGCCAAACAGCGGGGTCATTCAAGCGCTCGAAAAACTCTTCACTGACGGAAATATAAAAGGATGCGTAAGTGTCATATTTAGTCTTCAGTCGTCGGCAATTCAAGGGCGAGACACCTAAGGTTGACAGATGGGCATTAAGACTAGCAGAGGTCGTGGACTGAGAAAGCTTTGAAACGAACATTGCTTTGGGGCGCTTCGGCTGCGGAACGACGACCAGTCCACATGTGTCCGAAGCACCTACACATGCCCGGCTTCGACGCTTCTTCTCAACAGTAGGGGGGAGACAGTCAAGCACAGGCACAGAATGCACAGGGGAAAGTTGGGACGGAGTAGGAGGCAGTGCAGGAGAAGCCGAAGACACCAACTGCAGCGGAGCAGACCTAGCCGAAGAAAACACTTCCTTGTTTACAGCTTGGGCAAAATAATAATCAATCAATCAATCAATCAATCAATCAATCAATCAATCAATCAATCAATCAATCAATCAATCAATCATTTATTTGCGTGCCCAGGAACAGCCGGGGGGGCCTTTGTGCTGGCGCACGGAAACAGAAACACACGAAACATAATGTACACATCTCTCAAATAAAAATAAGATGCAAAATACAACAAAACGAAAGGATAGCTTATGTTGAAGTTATGGAATGAAAGTCATTTAAGTGCATGAACTCAGATAAAAGACAAATGCAGAATAAGAAAAGTTGGCAGTTACGCCAATACAAACTCACAGACTTGTTTGCGAAACAGAGTAGGGCAATCATTAAATATATCAAGGTAATCCGAGTACCGATTGTGTGTGCATTGCAGTCGGAACACAGGGCACAAGACACGCAGACAATTGGGGTTGCAAAAGGTATCATGTTTCCTGGTCCACTTTTGCGGCACATAAAGACGAGCATGTTGTAGCAGCTCACCACAAGACACTATGCCGTGCATAATTTTAAAGAGGAAGAGAATATCGGCCTTGTTCCGCCTGGAAGTTAAGCATGATAGCGTCAATGAAGAGGGCGATCCAGGGTTATAATTACTACTATCGCCAAAGCGATGGTTGAAGATAGATATGAACTTATTTTGGACCCTTTCTACAAGCTTACGGTTTGTTTTGCTCGTGCTGTTCCAGACAACAGATGCATATTCAAGCTGAGGACGACATATAGTTGTGTAGAGCTTGAGGAGAGAAATCGGCTCCTTGAACTTCTTGGACACGCGACAGACAACGCCAAGCGATCGAAGAGCTCTACGAGTAATTACCTGAATATGTGGAGAGAAGCTCAGTGTACTGTCGAAAGTGACGCCTAGGTCATTAACCTCTACCACACGTGGGAGTAATTCACCGTTGATGTTATAGGGAAATAAGATGTTGTCAGTCTTTCTTGTGTATGTCATTACCTTAGTTTTAGATGTATTAATGAGGAGTTTGTTGCATGAGCACCAATGCGAGAAGGACGAGATTGCTCTCTGGAGAGCGGAACAGCTGGCAGAGTTGGAAACAGATTTAAATATTTTTACATCATCGGCATATTGTCACGAGTGCGTCTGCTATGAGACGGAGCCACGAAGACGACGACGACGAAAGGCTCATCCACGTGGCGCGTGCCGGAGAGTTCGTGGAACGGCTCGTGCTTTGGAACGCTGATTTGGCTGATCAGCGCTTCGTGTGACTCCACGTCTTTTTGGTGGCTTTCTTTCTACAGGCACAAGTTCGCCTAAATAAATCTCAGTTTGTCCTTGCCCCAACTTCGCCTGCTACACTTCTCGCAACGGAACACTGGTGGAGGTGCGGGGTATGTCCAGCAGTCCTACCGGCAGCCGCTCATCTAGCCCCGTCAGTCCTCTTCTCATCGACACGCCTGTCCATCGCAGCAGCCGTCGCCTTCTGGGCCTAACCCCTGAATTCGGCCTCATGCCTGGGAACGCTCAGTCGCGTCAAGCTCGCGAAACGCAAACCATGGAGTCCAACAACTCACAGGTGATTTTCCAACAACCTCGGCAGCCACCCAGCTTCCATGGCGAAGTGTACGAAGACGTCGACGACTGGCTAGACCAGTACGAACGAGTTGCTTCATGCAACCTCTGGAATGCCGTCCACAAACTAAGAAACGTCTACTACTCGCTAGAGGACGGTGCCCGTGTATGGTTTGAGAACCATGAAGCGAGCCTTCGAACGTGGGACGACTTCCGCCACGACATTCGCGAGGCATTCCCTAACGCAGATCGTAGGGACAACGCATTGCAACTCCTTGAATCGCGCGTGCAGAAGCCAAACGAGAGTGTGGCAATGTTCGCTGAGGACATGGCGCGTCTTTTTCGCCGAGCCGATCCCGACATGTCCGAGCCGAAAAAGCTCCGGTACCTTATGCACGGAGTGAAGGAGCAGCTCTTTGCCGGACTCGTGCGAAACCCGCCACAGACTGTGCCGCAGTTTATAAAAGAAGCTACCGCCATCGAACGAGCTCTGCGGGATCGCTGCCGCCAATACAACCGAATGGACAATGCAACTTCGGCGCACGCCGCCTTTACTTCCCCAGCCAACGAAAATTCGCTGCGTGACCTCGTCCGGAGCATCGTCCAAGAAGAACTGAGAAAGCTTACCACGAGTTCCTCGCAGCCAGCCATTGCTACCATCGCTGAGGTCGTCCGCGAAGAGATTCGTCAAGCGATTGCCCCACCTGAACCCAGCCAAGAAGTTTTACAAGTGAGCTATGCGAATGCCCTGGGTCGTCCTTCGTCTGCACGGCCCTCTTTCCCAACGCAACGAAAGCCGCCTTCTGGGACATGGTCCCGCACTGAGCCAATCTTCCAGCCACCGATACGCAAGACCAACGTATGGCGCACGGCAGACCAAACACCGCTATGCTACCACTGCGGCGAGGCGGGTCACGTGTACCGTCGCTGCCCATACCGCGAGATTGGACTTGCCGGTTTTTCACCCGCCGCTCGTCGCCCTTCTCGTTTCGGGGAACGACCACCTGAAATAGACGCCTATCTCGCGGCGAGGCAAGAGCAGTCTGTGAGACAGCGACCACGCTCGCCCTCGCCAGCTCGCTTGAACACTTCGTTCAATCGTCGAAGCTCTCAGGATGCGTCAAGGGGGAGGTCTCCAAGTCCCCACCGGGGAAACTAGAACCGGCAACCTATGGAGGCAAGGTTGCTGTCGATGGGAGCTGCGAAGACCCTCCAATGTCGCCGGCGGTCGATAGGCGTACGGCGGAAGAATGCGCCGATGAAGTGGTGAGCGCCGATCTTTCTGTTTTAATCGACGGGCAGGAAGTAACTGCTCTGGTGGACACTGGCGCAGATTTTTCGATAATGAGCCAAGGACTCGCAGACAAGCTCAGAAAAGTCAAAACGCCGTGGACTGGGCCACAGATTCGATCCGCAGGCGGCGATGTAATGACGCCGACGGGCAAGTGTACTGCGAGAATCCGTATCAGTACGGCGAATTTTGTCGGCACTTTCGTCATCCTTCCCCAGTGCTGTAAAGACCTTATCTTGGGAATGGACTTTCTGCGAGAATATCACGCCATTATCAATATCCCAGAGCGCCTAGTCACATTCTCTAACGACGTCACGGCTCGAGACCTCGATTACGAACAATGCTCGTCGACATTGCGTATCGTTGATGAAGACGTCGTCTTGCCACCGAGGTCATGCGCCTTGGTTTCCGTGAAGTGCGAGGGTTCGTGGTGTGGCGAAGGGATAGCTGAAGCAACAAGTGACCTTCTTTTTACCCGTGGCATCTCGATCGCACGAGGAGTAGTGCACCTAAATGATAATTGCACCGAAGTACTTCTTACAAACTTCAGCAACGAACGCCAGCAAATCTCCAAAGGAACCGCCGTAGCACGCTTTGAGAACATTGAAGAAAACTTCGGATGTCTGGCCTTACAGGCCGAAACAGCGCCAGGTGGCGGTGAACCCTCCGTCTTCGACATATGCCCTGATCTACCAGCCACGAAGCAACAATGCCTGCTGGAACTATTACAACAGTTTATTGATTGCTTCTCTTCTACAACCAAGGTACGACAAACGCCCCTTACGAAGCATCGGATCATTACCATGGAGGATGGGAGACCTGTTCGCCAAAACCCGTATCGTGTCTCTCCCAAGGAACGAGACGCTATACGGGACCAGGTAAAACAAATGCTGGAGGACGATGTGATACAGCCATCGCA
Source organism: Haemaphysalis longicornis (assembly GCF_048455015.1). Taxonomy (NCBI): domain Eukaryota; kingdom Metazoa; phylum Arthropoda; class Arachnida; order Ixodida; family Ixodidae; genus Haemaphysalis; species Haemaphysalis longicornis. Next base: position 103,874,249 of record NW_027526407.1, on the reverse strand, counting down.
AAGCCCCTGGGCTTCTCCTGTTGTTTTGGTGCGGAAGAAAGATGGTAGTCTGCGCTTCTGTGTCGACTACCGCAAGCTAAACCAAGTCACCAAGAAGGATGTGTACCCGCTACCGCGAATCGACGACTCCCTTGACAGACTGCGCCACGCACGGTATTTTTCGTCGATGGATCTCAGGAGTGGTTACTGGCAGATCGAGGTCGATGAGCGGGACCGGGAGAAAACTGCATTTGTGACACCGGATGGACTTTATGAATTTAAGGTTCTCCCTTTTGGTTTATGCTCAGCTCCAGCAACATTTCAACGTCTCATGGACACTGTCTTGACCGGCCTGAAATGGCAAACGTGCCTTGTGTACCTCGATGACGTTGTTGTCTTTTCCGCCACTTTCGAGGAGCACTTGGAAAGACTTTGCTTGGTCCTCCAGGCATTACGTTCCGCCGGACTCACACTCAAGCCGGAGAAGTGCCATTTCGGTTACGAGAAGCTCCGCTTTTTAGGCCACGTCGTTAGCCACGAAGGAGTACAGCCAGACCCTGACAAAATTGCAGCTGTCGCCGATTTCCCGAAACCTACGGACAAAAAAGGCGTACGCCGCTTTTTGGGACTCTGCTCGTATTACCGCCGATTTATTCCAGCCTTTTCTCACATTGCAGCCCCGTTAACCTGCCTAACCCGAGATGATACCCCATTTGTGTGGAACAAGGAACAGCAAACGGCATTTGATGAGCTGAAGCAGCGCATGCAAACACCGCCGGTTTTAGCCCATTTTGACGAAGACGCAGCGACCAGCATCCACACGGACGCAAGCAATATCGGATTAGGAGCAGTTTTAGTACAAAAGCAAGATGGTGCCGAAAAGGTTCTTGCTTTCGCAAGCAGGACGCTCTCCCGTGCGGAGTCGAACTACTCGGCAACTGAAAAAGAATGCCTTGCGGTTGTATGGGCGGTGTTGAAATTTCGACCATACCTGTATGGACGGCCGTTTCAAGTCGTAAGCGACCATCATTCACTATGCTGGTTGACGAGCCTTAGAAACCCTTCGGGGCGCCTTGCGCGCTGGAGCCTGAGGCTCCAAGAATTCGACATAACCGTCGTTTATAAATCTGGACGACAGCACTCCGATGCGGACTGTCTCTCCCGAGCTCCAGTAACGCCTGCAGACGATGAAGAATACGACATTCCGTTCTTGGGAGCTGTGAACACGACCACCATGTCCCAGAAGCAGCGCGAAGACCCAGAACTGCGGCCACTCATCGACTTTTTGGAGGGACAGACAAGTAGTGTTCCAAAAGCTTTCACAAGAGGGTTGTCATCCTTCTCGTTGCGGAACAATTTGCTCTTCAAGAGGAACTTCACCCCTAATGGCAATGCCCACCTCCTAGTCGTCCCCGCAACGCTACGTAATGAAATATTACAAGCGTGTCATGACGAACCCACCGCGGGTCATCTAGGCTTCACTCGCACGTTGGCCCGAATCCAGGAGAAATATTATTGGCCAAGGCTTTCCGTCACCGTTAGACATTATGTCCGTACCTGCCGTGATTGTCAACGACGGAAACCGCCACCGGGACGACCAGCCGGTTTGCTTCAACCAGTTCAGATTCCTGAAAAACCCTTTGAACAAGTTGGAATGGACCTTTTGGGACCTTTCCCACTTTCATCTTCCGGGAGCAAATTCGTAGTCGTCGCAACCGACTACCTCACCCGCTACGCCGAGACAAGGCCCTTACAACGAGGAACAGCTGCAGAAGTGGCCCACTTCTTCCTCGAAAACATCGTGCTCAGACACGGCGCTCCATCGATTGTAATCACAGACCGCGGAACAGCCTTCACGGCGCAGCTCATGGAAGCTGTCATGACGCTCAGCGGGACTTCCCATAGGAAGACAACCGCATACCATCCGCAGACCAACGGTTTGACGGAGCGCATGAACAAAACGATCGCGGACATGCTCTGCATGTACGTAGATGTCGAGCATAAAACCTGGGATGCCATTCTGCCGTACGTAACTTTCGGATACAACACGGCGCGACAGGAGACGACACGAATGTCGCCCTTTAGGCTACTCTACGGTCGCGAAGTGTCGACCATGTTGGACGCTATGCTACCACATGCCGATAGCGACGACCATGTCGACACGGAAGAGTTTACACGGCGAGCGGAAGAGGCACGGCAACTTGCTCGCGTGCGCACAAGCAATCAGCAACGCCATGACGCCAACCGCTACAATCTCCGCCACAGGCACGCGGACTTCCAACATGGTGACCGTGTGTGGGTGTGGAGTCCTGTTCGTCGCCGAGGGCTCTCAGAAAAGCTGCTTAGACGGTACTTTGGTCCATACAAAGTTCTGCGTCGGCTGAGTGACGTTACGTATGAAGTTATCCCGGTCAGCACTGTACCCGCAGGACGTCGTAAACTTCAGCCTGAAACCGTTCACGTGGTGCGCATGAAACCCTATTATTCAAGATGAGCCGACGTTCACGCCGTCACACTCAGGGACTGTGCCCGTTTTCTACCATTTTCTACGTGTAGCTACAACCCTGAGCATCGGGACGATGCCCTTTAGAGAGGGGGGCAAATGTCACGAGTGCGTCTGCTATGAGACGGAGCCACGAAGACGACGACGACGAAAGGCTCATCCACGTGGCGCGTGCCGGAGAGTTCGTGGAACGGCTCGTGCTTTGGAACGCTGATTTGGCTGATCAGCGCTTCGTGTGACTCCACGTCTTTTTGGTGGCTTTCTTTCTACAGGCACAAGTTCGCCTAAATAAATCTCAGTTTGTCCTTGCCCCAACTTCGCCTGCTACACTTCTCGCAACGGAACAATATAAAAGAAAATTACAATCATTAAATATTGTCGCGACATCATTTATAAAGATTGAGAAGAGAAGTGGCCCGAGAACTGAGCCCTGAGGGACACCACTGGTGACCTCATAGGAAAGAGAAGACTGTCCATTTACATGCACGAAACATGACCTATCACATAGATAATTGCATATAAGAGATATCAGGGATGGTTGTATATCAAGCTCAGATAGTTTTTTGGCTAAGAGCTCGTGGCAGACGACATCAAAAGCCTTGCTTAAATCAAAGTAGACTACATTAATAATCAATCAATCAATCAATCAATCAATCATGTTTATTTACGTGCCCAGGAAAAGCCAGAGGCCTGAGTGCTGGCGAACGGGTAGTTACATGAAAACAAAATACAAGAAACGTATAGCAAGAAACAAACAAGCGACAAGACACACAAATTGAAGTAGTGAAAATGACAAATAAAGCACAGGCGGAGCCTAAGTACAGGTAAAAAATAAAAAAAGAAGATGCCTATGTTGCTTTGCCTGTCGTAAAGGCCACACGACAGGCAGAGCAGCAAAGTTTGACAGTAATACAACACAAACAACAGAGTGTAGAGACAAGTGATAATACGAACAAATGACAGTAAACAGTTTCAAAAATAGGCAACTATCAGTTGGATAGACACAACCGCAGAGAAACCAAATTCCAGAAAAAAAATAGCGACAGACATATCATAGGTGTTTAACATACTGTATTCAACAGCGCTGTACGGTAAATTGCAAAGGATTTCTGAAAGATGTCAAGGCGTTCAAAGAAGCGGTTATAACAATTCTGTATTCTGCGCACAGGAGAATGATTGAAGTTGCGCGCAGCGGTCAAGAACGGGCGATGCGACCTGGTGGCCTTTTGTGGTACACTAAACTCTAAACAGTTGAGCAGGTCTGCGCAAGAAAGGTCGCAGTGAACAATTTTGTGAAGAAATGTAAGGTCTGCACGCATACGTCTGCAGTTCAAGGAAGGGATCGAAGGGACTATGGGTAAGTCAGAATCAGGATGAAAACTGTGATTGTGATGACGGTGCTTAAATATGGATAAAAACTTCTTCTGCACACGTTCTATTAATTCACTACTAGATTTGGAGATACCGTTCCAGGCAACAGAACCATATTCTAACTGTGGTATACATATTGCATTGTATAGCATTAGAAATGGATCTGGAGAAGAGAATTCCTTTGTAATCCGACACACATTTCCAAGGCTTCGGAGTGCTCGCCGGGTGATGAGCCTAATATGAGGAGAAAAAGAGAGGGTACTGTCGAAAAGCACCCCTAGGTCCCGAATCTCATCAACCCTTTGCAGAGGAGCTCCCTCAATACTGTAGGAAAACAGCAGACGGTGGGTTTTCCGGCTGTAGGTGACAACGTTTGTTTTAGTGGGGTTTAAAATTAGGCAGTTTTTCCTGCACCAGACCGATAATTCCGACACATCCCTCTGCAAGGCACAGCAGTCCTGAACACCGCTAATGTGCCTAAATAGTTTGACATCATCAGCATAGAGAAGAAAACTAGAGTTTGTTAACACTGTTGAAACATCATTGATAAAGACAGAAAACAATAATGGACCCAGAACGGAACCCTGGGGTACACCACTTGTTGCAGGGTAAACACTAGACTTTTTGTAGTTAACATCTACATAAAAGGACCGGTCAAGGAGATAGTTGGACAACAAGGCAACAAGGCTTGCGTCTACACCGGACTTAGCAAGCTTGTTAATTAATAACTGATGGTTCACCACATCAAACGCCTTACTGAGGTCAAAATAAATGACGTCCAACTGGCCGTTTTCACAAACTGCAGCCGAAGCCTGTGTCATAAAGCTTGCAAGATTTGTGACCGTCGATCGACCCGAGAAAAAGCCGTGCTGATTTGGTATCACAACGTTCTTGACGCAGGCAGCAAGAACTTTGTGCAGAGCTGACTCAAAGAGTTTTGAGGCGACACAAAGGAGTGAGATCGGGCGATAGTTAGAAACGGCACACTTATCACCAGACTCAAATATTGGAAAAATTCGAGCGATCTTCCATGCACAAGGAAATTTACCTAAAAGTAAGCAGTTATTATAAATGGAAGTTAAGACAGGCACAAAAATGTTGCCGTAAGCCATCATGAGGTGCTGCTGGAATTCCATCTGCACCACAGGAAAATGATGGTTTCATCCGTTGAAGGCTATCATTGACAATTTTTTCATCGAACCTAAGTGTGTTAAAATTAGAGTTATTAACCGATAGGCGTTCGTCGTTGCCATCTGGCAGTTGAAAGACAGAAAGAAAGTACTGAGCAAAACTGGTGGCAACATCCTCAACCTCTTCACCATCGGAATTAAGCAGGCTAACGTGTTCTTTAGACGCCTTAGAACGGCCGCGTACATACCTCCAGAATTCAGCTGGTTTCTGAGACGCAGCAGCCTCTAACGATTCTATATAGAGCTGGTGGTCACGCCGGTAGAGGATTTTACAAAGTGAGCGATACCGACTAAACTCCGCTTTCCACTTGTCAAGCCCAGAACGCTTGGCCTTTTTGTGGGCGCTATCCTTAAGTTTAAGCGAACTTCTAAGTTCTTTAGAAAACCAATGGGGAAATTTGGAAGGAACAGGCTTATAACAAGGGATATACTTTTCCATGCCCCTTCTGACGATTTCGGTGAAGCGTCGAACCTGTTCGTAAACATCATTGACATCCAAAACACTAGACCATTCAGCAGATGAATAAAAGTGATACAGCCCAGCATAATCTCCACGCTTGAAAGCATATCGCGGGACTGCACAATTGTCAACACCGCCAGAGCGATGCTGGGTCGTGACCGAGACAGAGACAATAAGAGGGGGGTGAAACTTGTCGGGGTGCACAAGGGATATTTCGGAGGCACACACTTGTACGTTTTTTAAGTTTGAGAAGCACACATCTAGAACATTACCACAATAGTTTTCTATGCGGCAGAACTGCTGCATGGAGGTGAACGATTGAAAATCTAATAGCATGCTGCATTTCTGCGCTGCATAATGGTTTTTGTGCTCAAAGGAAAGACTGTTCCAGTGAATACCTGGGGTGTTGAAGTCTCCAAGTATAATGAGCTTATGGTTGGAGTGTGCATTTGAGACATTTTCTATGGATGTGAGTGTTCGATTAAATACAGAAGGTAATACATCCGGGGATATATAGAATGCACCGATGAGTAGCTTCTCGCCCTTCGTGAGGCCTACCTCAAGCCAGACTGATTCGTCTAGGGTCTCGAGGTCAGCACGCCGCATGCAATGCACTGAATGATCAACGGCAACGAGAACCCCGCCACCTGTTTGTTTAGGTCCAGTTAATTTTCTGTCGCTTCTAAAGATTTGATAGTTAGAAGGGAAATAGTCGGAAGACGAGATATCATCGGAAAGCCAGGCTTCAGTAATGACAACAGCAGAAAATTTAGAGCATACAATATTTCTAATAAATTCAGAGGACTTAGTTCGTAGACCTCTAGTGTTTTGATAGTATATGTCGAAACTCTCGTACTTACTGATCATTTTCAGTTATTTCAGAGCTGTGCAGCATATTATTAATAATAATAATAATAATAATAATAATCAATCAATCAATCAATGTTTATTAGAGTGCCCAGGAACAGCCGGGGCCTTGGTTCTGGCGCACTGAGGAAGACAAAATGCGGCACTAATATACAGCAGAAACTCACAATATAAACAGTCAACGAGAAGAACGAGCGAAGAAAAAAAGAGCAATAAAACCCTAAGGATAATAAAAAGGTATTCCAACCAAAATTAAACGATTAAGAAACTCTAATGGTGGATCAATGTCAAAAGTTTGTGGAACAATGGTCACAGCAGTTGGGTTAAGCAAGCAGACATAAAAACATATTCGCAGATATAGGCGAAATAATATAATAATCAATCAATCAATCAATCAATCATTTATTTGCGTGCCCAAGAACAGCCGGGGGGGCCTTTGTGCTGGCGCACGGAAACAGAAACACACGAAACATATTGTACACATCTTTCAAATACAAAATACAAAAAAACAAAAAACGAAAGGATAGCTTAATAATAGTAATAATAATAATAATTCAATCAATCAATCAATCACGTTTATTTACGTGCCCAGGAACAGCCAGAGGCCTGAGTGCTGGCGCACGGATAGTTACATAAAAACAAAATACAAGAAACATATAGCAGGAAACAAACAAGCGACCAGACACACACAAATTGAAGTAGTGAAAAATGACAGAAATAGAGCACAGGCGGAGCCTGGGTACAGGCAAAAAAAAATAAAAAAGAAGATGCCTATATTGCTCTGCCTGTCGTAAAGGCCACACGAAAGGCAGAGCAACAAAGTTTGACAGTAATACATCAAAAACAACGGCAAGAGTGTAGAGACAAATGATAAGACGAACAAATGAGAGTAAACAGTTTCAAAAATAGGCAACTATCAGTTGGACAGACAACCGCAGAGAAACCAAATTCCAGAAAAAAAAGAACGACAGATATATCATAGATGTTTAACATACTGTATTCAACAGCGCTGTACGGTAAATTGAAGAGGATTTCTGAAATATGTCAAGGCGTTTAAAGAAGCGGTTGTAACAATTATGTATTCTGCGCATAGGAGAATGATTGGAGTTGCGCGCAGCGGTCAAGAACGGCCGATGCGACCTGGTGGGCCTTTGTGGTACACTAAACTCTAAACAGTTAAGCAGGTCTGCTCAAGAAAGGTCACCATGAACATGAACAATTTTGTGGACAAATGTAAGGTCTGCACGCATACGTCTGCACTTCAAGGAAGGGATGGAAGGAACTGAACTATGGGTAAGTCAGAATCAAGATGAAAACTGTGATTGTGATAACGGTGCTTAAATATAGATAAAAACGTCTTCTGCACACGTTCTAATAATTCACTACTAGATTTAGAGATGCCGTTCCAGGCAACAGAAGCATATTCTAACTGTGGTATACATATTGCATTGTATAGCATTGGAAATGGATCTGGAGAAGAGAATTCCTTTGTAATCCGACACACATTCCCAAGACTTCGGAGCGCTCGCTGGGTGATGAGCCTAATATGAGGAGAAAAAGAGAGGGTACTGTCGAAAAGCACCCCTAGGTCCCTAATCTCCTCAACCTTTTGCAGAGGAGCTCCGTCAATACTGTAGGAAAACATCAGACGGTGGGTTTTCCGGCTGTAGGTGACAACCTTTGTTTTAGCGGGGTTTAAAATTAGGCAGTTTTTCCTGCACCAGGCCGATAATTCCGACACATCCCTCTGCAAGGCACAACAGTCCTGAACACCGCTAATGGGCCTAAATAGTTTGACATCATCAGCATAGATAACAAAAGAAGAGTTTGTTAACACTGTTGACACATCATAGATAAAGATAGAAAACAATAATGGACCCAGCACGGAACCCTGTGGTACACCACTTGCTGCATGGTAAACACTAGACTTTTTGTAGTTTACATCTACATAAAAGGACCGGTCAAGGAGATAGTTGGACAACAAGGCAACAAGGCTTGCGTCTACACCGGACGTAGCAAGCTTGTTAATTAACAACTGATGGTTCACCACATGAAACGCCTTACTGAAGTCAAAATAAATAACGTCCAACTGGCCGTTTTCACAAACTGCAGCTGAAGCCTGTGTCATGAAGATTGCAAGATTTGTGACGGTCGATGGACCCGAGAAAAAGCCGTGCTGATTTGGTATCACAACGTTCTTGACGCAGGCAGCAAGAGCTTTGTGCAGAGCTGACTCAAAGAGTTTTGAGGCGACACAAAGGAGTGAGATCGGGCGATAGTTAGAAACGGCTGACTTATCACCAGACTTAAATATTGGAAAAATTCGAGCGATCTTCCATGCACGAGGAAATTTGCCGAAAAGGAAGCAGTTATTATAAATGAAAATTAAGACAGGCACAAAAATGTGGCCGTAAGCCTTCATGAGGGCTGCTGGAATCCCATCTGCACCACAGGAAAATGATGGTTTCATCCGTTGAAGGTTATCATTGACAATTTTTTATCGAACATAAGTGTATTAAAATTAGAGTTATTAAACGATAGGCGTTCGTCGTTGCCATCTGGCAGTTGGAAGACAATGAAAGTACTGAGCAAAACTGTTGCAACATCCTAAACCTCTTCACCATCGGAATTAAGCAGGCTAACGTGTTCTTTAGACGCCTTCGAAAGGCCGCGTACATACCTCCAGAATTCAGCCGGTTTCTGAGACGCAGCAGCCTCTAACGACTCTATATAGAGCTGGTGGTCACGCCGGTAGAGGATTTTACAAAGTGAGCAATACCGACTAAACTCCGCTTTCCACTTGTCAAGCCCAGAACGCTTGAACTTTTTGTAGGCGCTGTCCTTAAGTTTAAGCGAACTTCGAAGTTCTTCAGAAAACCAGTGGGGAAATTTGGAATGAACAGGCTTATAACAAGAGATGTACTTTTCCATGCCACTCCTGACGATCTCGGTAAAACGTCGAACCTGTTGGTCAACATCATTAACATCAAAAACACTAGACCATTCAGCAGATGAATAAAAGTGATACAGCCCAGCATAATCTCCACGCTTGAAAACGTATCGCGGGACTGCACTATTGTCAACACCGCCAGAGCGATGCTGGGTCGTGACCGAGACAGAGACAATAAGAGGGGGTTGAAACTTGTCGGGGTGCACAAGGGATATTTCAGAGGCACACACTTGTACGTTTTTTAAGTTTGAGAAGCACACGTCTAGAACATTACCACAAGAGTTTTCTATGCGGCAAAACTGCTGCATGGAGGTGAACGATTGAAAATCTATTAGCATGCTGCATTTTTGCGCTGCATAATGCCAAGCAGCAGAAATTGCCAATACCAAGCATGGCAAATCATCAGTGGCCAATGTGTCCGAGCTTGGCAATACCTCGGCCGCCATCATTGGCTGGCGCTTGGGAAAGGTGACAAGCAACAATTGGCCAAGCTCTGGAAGGCCAATATTGGACAATGCTTGGTGAAGTATGTTGCCATGATATTGCCTATAGGTGGACCCCAGGCTATTTTCATGCACATTTTTGGCTTTGAGGCCAGTCCTTGTGACGAATGCCTATTTTATGAGTTGCCTCGTGGCCCGATTTCTGCTTTATACATTTCATTGTACAGGAAATTATTTAACGAGTGCGCATTATTTATTTATAGCGCACTCGTTAAATAATTTTTTGTACAATGACATGTATAAAACAGAAATGGGAGCGCGAGACACAATAAACAAACTGCATCAACTTTGCGAAGCAATTACGTGACTTGTCAAAAACAATTGAGCAACACAACACGACGAGTCTCTCTCTGTAGTTTTTTTTTATTATGCATATCAAATGTACGAGAAACCTGGCTTAACAGTGGCAAGAATACGAACACAAACACGAAAGCAAGCACACACAATAATCGAGAAAAAATTTTAAAAAGCGCTGCTCATAAAGCGCGAACCGATTATGCTTCGTTTAACTGCTTGAGATTCCTACAAAACAGAAGCATTCAAGTAAATGAAAACAGGACCATTACCCCCGTAAATCTCCGACCTGCCAAGATCACGATACGTTGTTCAACAGCACTATTGCAGAATAGGCCAGCTTGGAAAGGTTGTCTCGGCTGCATCCGCCACTTATCCACGGGAAACACCTTTACGTCGTAGCGCCTGTAATAAGTAAAAAAAATAGTTCACTACAATGCTAAATGCACGCTGCTTACTAAATACAGCACTCTGCACCAGCCTTACCACATGTCCGTGTGAAAATATGTCCGTGCCTAAAGTTCTAGCTTGTTAGCACTCGCTATGAAACACAAAACGTACTGCACTATTCATTTCTCAATACTGCGTTTTACGATAGCAGTTAATTGGCTCGTTCTTGAGAAAACAGTCCGGAATTTCACCGAAAATGGGCTTCACTCTTGTTGCAGTCACGCAAGGTAATTAAAAAAGTCCAATACACAAAGCAACACGGCAGCGGTTCCGCGAAATTTTGTTGTGGCTACTGTACCCCATAAACATTTAATCGTGACTGAAATGTCGTGCTGTCAACGTTTTAATAGCGTAAGTTTTGTTCGCTAACAACACGGGACCCAGAGACTACAAGGCAACGCACTACACAATTAGTTCGGAACGCACGAACTTTTTTTTTTTTGCAAGGCATCTATGCCAACTTGGAGGTTGAATACAAACCTTGTGACCTTTGAATGCGTTATATTTTGAGGGGTAACAAAACAAAGCCACAGATAAAGTACTAAACTGGTTATGGTGTTGCTGTCGCCGTCGCTCACATCTGCCTCGTCAGACGCGCCAGATGCGAACGGAACCGACGGAGAAGCCCAGCGGCAGTGTAATTACTGTGTCGCTCGACAATATCTTTACTTTGCTCAAGAAAATAATGAAACGGAAGCTTCATTTATAGCTAGAGCTTAAATAAGTCAGCTTAGAACATCCGCAACTCTTATACTGCACACGAGTCTTGCTTCAACGCATGCTGAACGTCGTGAACCTACAGTGGGAGCACGGCCGCTTGTTCGGAAAACACAAAGCCGGAAAAAGAATAGCTAGAACTGCCGTCACACAAATGGAAGTACATGTATGTGACCGCTTTTTTCTTCGCAAGAACCAACAACGCTAAGCAGCACTCACGGGCGCCAGTTGTTATAAACGACAGCTGAAGTTTTAGCGGGAACGAGCGCGAGCTCTCCAGCACCGCGCAAGGAAAAATGAAATGGTGACTTACGTTTTCAGCGGCGGCCACAGCAGGCAAACAAAGTTATTCCACCAGTCAGGTATGCTTCACAGAGCCACCGAAACCAAAACGCACCTCACAGACACCTACAGGAGTACTACCGCAGTTTCAATGCCACAGAAGAGAATGCCACACAACGTCGGTGCAACGCGTCCGTCCACCGGCCCCGCCGCGGGTTCAAAGAACGCGCAAAGGCACAACGCTGAAGTTGTTCGACGGTCACCGTTGCGTTAGGACACACAAATGACCCATTCCTGCTGAACGTGTAACAGCTATCTCACGCTTTTTCGAATACGCTGCACTTTAGTTGAAGCACGCTTTGTTTCATGGCCCGGTGCTTTAGCTCTTTATGTAACTACTTTTTGCTGCGTTGTGGCCTATTCACCCGCTCTAACCGTCGCCGTCACGGGCTCGGCAAGCTCAAGGTCAAAATGCGCTTTTATTCGTCAGCTGAAGCTCGGCTTCCGATGAGCCTTCCGTGTGACGTTACTTCCGGTCGCCGTTTGCTTGGCGCTCACTCAATCTTTCAGCCAAGTTACCGATGAGTGGCCGACGGCTCGGAAGCCAATGGGGACCCATGGGGTTTCCAATCATTGGCAATCAGCCTCGGCTGCTTGGGATGGTTTTTGTGCTCAAAGGAAAGACTGTTCCAGCGAATACCTGGGGTGTTGAAGTCCCCAAGTGTGCATTTGAGACATTTTCTATGGATGTGAGTGTTCGATTATATTCAGAAGGTAATACATCCGGGGATATATAGAATGCACCGATGAGTAGCTTCTCGCCCTTCGTGAGGCCTACCTTAAGCCAGACTGATTCGTCTAGGGTCTCGAGGTCAGCACAAAGCATGCACTGCACTGAGTGATCAACGGCAATGAGAACTCCGCCACCTTTCTGTTTATGTCCGGTTAATTTTCTGTCGCTTCTAAAGATTTGATAGTTAGAAGGGAAATAGTCGGAAGACGAGATATCATCGGAAAGCCGGGTTTCACTAATGACAATCGCAGAAAATTTAGAGCATACAATATTTCTAATAAATTCAGAGGACTTAGTTCGTAGACCTCGAGTGTTTTGATAGTATATGTCGAGACTATCGTTCTTACTGATCATTTTCAGTTATTTCACAGCTGTGCAGCATACCAGGGTGGACCTTGCCTTGGAACGGCTTGAAGAGGCAGCCTTTTGGCCACATAGACGGGTCGCTCAGGCGCCTAAAACACTCCTCGTTAACAGTTACGCAAAAAGAAGAATAGGAGTCGTACTTGGTCCTAAGGCGTTTGCACAACAATGGCGTAACTTGCACAGTTGACAAGTGGGCCAACAGTTAAGCAGATGTGGTGTTAGCCGACAGTTTTGAAACAAAGATGGCCCTGGAGCTCGGTGGTCGGTGTACCACAACCAACTGAGAAGCTTCCGACGCACCCACGCGGGGAGGGCTCCTTTTCTTCTGCATGTTCGTCGGCGGGACATTAAACGCAGTGTCGCACCTTGGAGGCGGGGGCAGAGGGTGGACCGAAGGGGAAACTAAAGTGCTCAAGGTCGTAGCAGGTTGACTGCTGGGGCGTTCAACGAACGGGGAAGCGGTGGAAGAGGACAGGAAGGGGGCACCTTCACCAGCTGCACCGGCGGCGGCTTCGGCGAACGACGACCTCGTAGGGATACCAGACTGCGGTGACGTCACCGGCGGCATGAAAGGATTAGCAGGCTTCGGGGAAGCAGGCGGAGAAGGCGGAGGACGCGCGAGCTCCCCTCGCAGGCAGCGAACCTCCTCGCGCAGGGAAGCGACGATTGCAGCCTGCTGGGCAAGCCCAGCCACATTGCCCCGTCGCAGAAGCCGGTAATAATAATAATAATAATAATAATCAATCAATCAATCAATCAATCAATCAATCAATCAATGTTTATTATAGTGCCCAGGAACAGCGGAGGCCTTCGTGCTGGAGCACTCAGAGGGGAAAATGCAGCACTGTAGTACATCAACAATTTGCTAATAAACACTCAGTGAGCAAAAAAAAAAAAGAAAGAAAGACCTACAAAAAACGGCAAAAAAGATTAGAAATAAAATAGTGCAATCCAACCGGCTTTACACAATCAAGTCGTGCTGGCGCACAGAAAAGGTATAAGACAGCAATGAAAGGCATAAACAGCTGGCAAAAGAACAGTGAGTGAGCAAAAAATAAGAAGAAACTACAACTTCAAAGAAGAATAAAAATACCATAGTGTAATTTTAGGCAACATTATTACACAATCAATAGAAACTGTAATGTCTGGTCAATTGCAAGAAGACATCTTACAATAAGCGTAACTATACGGAAGGGTGAGTGAAAAGAAGAAAGTTTTTACAAGATTCGGGAAGAGTACATTTTCAGTTTCAAATGGACGCATGAAGTGAATATGGCAACTGTTAATGATAAAAACGGCAGAAAAAGAAAAATTCTACGATAATTACAGTCACAGTATCAGCACAATACACGAATAACCAGGAACAAGAACAAGCTCGGTGAAGTCAATGCACACGTCAGGACGATAAGTGAAGAAAAAGAGAACTGCCAAGATGAACCTAGTGTGTCAGAGCTGACAACCCGGCCAAAAACTCCCGAAGAGAACGCTGAAAGATATCGAGCTTCTCGGAGTGAACATTATGCAGATGCTGCATCCTTTGAAGAGGAGAACGTGTGCTGAGAGCTCCAGCTGCTTTAAAAGGGTGGGCGAGCCTTGTAGCTTTTTGTGGAACGCGAAAACTGATTGATTCAAGTAGTTCCGGGCATAAAATAATACCATGAAGCAATTTGTACATGAAAAGAAGGTCTGAGTGGGCCCGCCGGGAACTTAGAGAAACAGTTCTAGGGATAGGCTCCGAAGGAAAACGATGCCTGAATATTGATGAAAATTTGGTTTGTACACGCTCTATACATTTACAGTTGGAACTACAGGTTCCATTCCAAACGACAGAAGCATATTCTAGTAGCGGAATACAAAGCGTTCTGAATAGTTTTAGGAATGAAGAAGGAAACCGGAATTCTCGAGAAAACCTGCATAATAATAATAATAATCAATCAATCAATCAATCAATCAATCAATCAATCAATCAATGTTAATTAGAGTGCCCAGGAATAGCCGAGGCCTTGGTTCTGGCGCACTGAGGAAGACAAAATGCGGCACTAATATACAGGAGCAACTCACAATATAAACAGTCAACGAGAAGAACGAGCAAAGAAAAAAAAAGAGCAGTAAAACCCTAAGGATAATAAAAAGGTATTCCAGCCACAATTAGACGATTAAGAAACTCTAATGGTGGATCAATGGCAAAAGTATATGGAAGAATGGTCACAGCAGTTGGGTGAAGCAAGCAGACATAAAAACATATTCGCAGATATAGGCGAAAACACAAAGCTTCAATTAAACATGAATGTATGAAACAAAATACAGGAACTGATTTATGAAATTACAGCAACAGAAGATGGAAAGTACCAGACACATCACAATAAATCAGGTGCGATGGAAGGCAAGTAGCATACCGTAATATATGACAAGTCAATGAAGCAGTTACAGCCACAAAGTCCCGAATATATTGGACTTACAAACCAGAAACAAAAACTATGAAGACATTGCATACATAAAAACCATATAAAAAACTAAAAAAAATGCCAATAATCAATCAATCAATCAATCAATCAACCTTTATTTTCGGTGCCCAGGAACAACCCTAGGGTCTTGGTACTGGTACACCATATACAAATCGTACATAAAAACAAACTAAAATCAAGACAACACAACACACAAAATAATAATAAATAATAATAAAAATAATAATAATAATAATAATAATAATAATAATAATAATAATAATAAACGTTTTCTAATTCAGTCCAACAACCCACTTGGATATAGTAGTCTAAACGACTTTAAAATGCCTTCGTATACATTAGGAATACGTAGAGTTTTTGCATACCGCGATGGCTGTTTTTCTCATGGAGGGGAAAAACGGAAAAAAAATCGATGTCATTGCAGTCTTTGGAGGTGGACAACCACCGGAGGAGATTTGTGAGTTATTGGTTGTCCACAAACTCCCGCTCCATCTGCGCCGTCGCGCCGGAGGAGCCTTTAGTGGGATTGTCACTAGGCTTAACTATGTGACATACAATCCGGGAAAACCAGCTGGCAAACACTTTAGGCCTACACGAATCTCCCTCAATCCGGCGTTACTTCTACGCATAAATGTGTTGCTGGAAATGCATTTTTAGGGTGCTAGGATGCTATTTTTTGTGAGGAATGTTGGGAATTCCAATGTATTTTCGCGGTGACCAAATGGACTGATGGATCAAGAACCCTTGTATTGTAACATGGTAAGGTCACCAAAATGTGGCAGAACATATGCAGTGGAAGCTGACCAGAAACCCTGAACCGCGCTTCGTCTCGAGGTCAAAATCGTCGCCGCGTATGTCGGCATGGTACAAAAAGGCGGCTAGCGACGCTTCGCAAGCGTTTTACTGCCGAAGTTGCTTTGATGCATGCCGTACGCGTGTGTCTATATTATGTACATCCAACGTAACACGTCCCATTGAGGGCGATGGTTGTAGAAGAGCTACTCAAATCAACCACTCAACAACTCGCTCACGACGCTCATTAATTATTCACCCATTAAATTAATCTTTCTCGACAACTCTGCGATGTCTTAGCTCCCGGGCGTGGCACTACATCGATTTTTGTCTCACTTATCACACAGGTAATCATTGAAATATTTGTTGACCTTTCGTTGTGCCTCCAGTGTAAAAGCTTGATAATCGTAAGCAAGCACTTCACACTATATTTTGCCGCCTTGTGCACTTGTACGGTTTGCGTCTCGTAATTTTGGAACAGAAGGGCTGCAGCACGTGGGTAAAGCATATTATCGCCTCTGCTTTTCGCAGCTGCACATCTGCAACGCACAAATAAAGCAGCCCATTGTCCTCGCTTTGCGAGTTGAAGGCGTCCTCCTAGCGTACGCGGAATTTACAGTGGCTACTACCTCGTGCTTCTACACACAAGGTGGCGGTCTCTGTTCCCGTTTTAGGGGTTGTATTTGTACACAGTTAGGAAATTTTATAACATTGCGCTAATTTGGTAGAAAAATCGACTGACATTTCAGAACCCTTGATAACCCGAGAAACTAACTTTCCTTTCGTCAAAGGCTGCGGAATTTTTATCACAACGCGCTAATTTAGTAAAACCTTCGACTGTCACTGTAGAACCATTGATCACCCCCAAAACATACTTCTCTTTCGTTAGAGTCACGGTGCAGTGGAAAGGATACAGCAAATAAACGCGGTGCTTGACAGCCTTTTTCATTCAAAGTGATTACGAAGGTGCGAAATGACCCCAACGTTAAAAGGTAAAGAACAGAGGTGTCGCTTATTATGGAAGGTTCCGATAAAATGGCTCTTTTGGATAAAACCCGGTTCTCAACAAGTAAGAAACTTGCAATAGCACCACAACCACACAAAAATGATCCGCTTAGTGGTGTTACCGCAAGCCTTAAAGGTTGTGCCGTGATAAAGGAATGCAACGTATGTACTAGCATACGGATGTGCTAGTCGCAACTTTGCGTATTTGACGAATTAGAAATATGTAGAACTTGACTGCTATGCAGGCATGCTCTGTGGCACGCTTCTTAGCCCGGGTGTAGCTCTGGTGCCGAAGCCCACTATTTTAACCTGGTGGGGCAGTAACAGAACTGAGTTCACAAGGAGCCCCAGCCATGTGGGTGGTAATTTTCGGGGCCCAGCTTACCCAGTAATTGGAAGCGTTGAGGGTAGGACCACTGGTTGTGTCACAACTTTCCTCGGTGCAACCTTCTACTTCAAGTTTTGTGCCTTCAAGGTTCCACCGCTTCATCTACTTTCGCCATCCCTTTTACTCAACTTCTGTGATGTCCCCCGTCTAAAGCCTCCCGCTTCCAAAAATTAGCCGTCTTGCACCGCTCGGCCGCATGGGTTTCGCCATCGCTTGTTCCACTGGTGCCGACCGCTAACCTAATTCACCAACTTCCTAGCGCATGGACATGCCGGAAAGTATACAAGATGAGTCCAGACAACTACTTGTACCGCCGGCGTCGGTGGTATAGTGGTTAGCATAGCTGCCTTCCAAGCAGTTGACCCGGGTTCGATTCCCGGCCGACGCACATGTTTTCTTTTTCCCCTCAGCTGAGTCGAGCACGCCTGCGCTTTCCACACCAGGAAACGAAATTTAGAACTCGAGCATTACCCGGTTGTCTACCACAAATTCTGTTCTGAGTTGCAAACTCATGGGTACGGAATTCTGTCGCTGCAGTCCCGTTCCTTCGCGGGCGCCGCCATCGGAGCGTGCGACATTCCTCGCCTACTTGACGTGGCTACTCCCATGGCTTCTTTTTGTATGTGAAGCCAAATGAACATTGATTCGTCCTCAATGTAAATTGAACCCTTTTAGTAAGCCTCCTAATTTCTGCCCCGTACGTGAGTACCGGTAAGATGCAGGTGTCGTACAGTTTCTTCTTCAGGGACAATGGTAGGCTGTCATGCATTATCTTCGAATGCCTGCCCAATACACACCACCCGTTTCTTATCCTTCTAATTATCTCGTCCTCATGGGTAGAATCCGAGGTCACAACTTGGCCTAAGTAGATATTATCGGTCACCACTTCCACTGCCTCGCCACCTATCTCAAACCGCAGTGCTGTCCCGAGGTTATTGATCATTACTTTAGTTTTCTGCATCTCTATTTTGAGGCCCACGGTTCTACTTTGTTTGTCCAGTGCGGAAAGCATGCTTTGCAATTCGTCCACCGACTTACTTAGCAAGCCAACGTCATCAGCAAAATAAATAAATAAATAAACCATTTCTTTGGGGTCCTTCCATAATCCGAGAGTTCGATACCGTATAATTATTTCATTGGGCGCTGCTTACACTATCATGGAAGCATAGTATAGCATAGAAACCTCTGCGTCAGCTTATTTCCGGGTTTCTTTCCAACGCAGTAAAGGGGATTTCAAACAGAAACTGAAGCAGCCGCCAGGGACCAAGGACTCCTGGCTGACGGCCTAGGAGAGATGGGCGGGGTCTCCCATCCCTCGTACTCCCAACCCCTTACCGGGCAAAAGCGATGGCCGGTTTTGGGCGACTGCAACGTTTCTGTCTGAGACTGCGGAACTGTTAGCTGACTTCAGGATTCCGCACATTACACGACGAACAGCCATTTCGAAGCCTTCGTTAGTGACACAGATTATCTCTGTTTCAATAAGGGCAAATCAGCAGGAGGCTTAAAATTTCTGCAACCAAACCATGAAATAGGTCACTTCTCCCATTCTTCAGGGGAGGGGGGGGTCACTAAGCCCGGAGGGTACGGTTCACTTGAACCCTAGATAATCCACCCCTACTAACGTGGTAGCTCTGTAAGCACCGGAATGAAAATGGTCCCGGCGTTATGACATTACAACGGAAATCCCGCGGTATTGAATTCTCACGTAGCGTAACGTGATTTGCTGTTTGCAGGAAACCGTCATTGCTGACGGCGCACACAGCCACTCACAGGGCCAGCGTGAAAATGTGCACCGTAGCGTTTTGTTAAGGTCTCATTTTGGAATTTCATAGGGAAGGGGCCGGCAAGAACGCCTAGCCCCACTACCAAAAATTACATGCCCCATCTGCCCCGATTAGGGGAAGTGGCAAGCTTCAGCCGACCGCAGTGCAATGGACGACCTCCACTTGGGGCGCCGGCCATCTCTTCAAGAAAATCTATTGATCGCCGATACAAAGGCCCGCTGTGCTAAATACTACACGGGTCGCCTAAACCATACACACTGCATGTATCACTTCACTCACTACACCACTCACTACACACACAGTTCACTGCACAGTTCTCCATTGTTCACTAGTACACACACTAATAGAAGCACAATTACTCTGAAAGATCTGTAGATCACATCCTCGAAAGTTCACGACGATACGTCAAGATCAATACAACAGTCAATAGGGTAGAATAGACACTTCTATTTGTTTGTTTACCACACGGATAAACCGAGTGGACCACCGCTGAAGGAACTGCTCTTCCCCCAGCGCGGCGAGCTCAGCCTCCAGGTGATCGAATAGACGCGAGCGCATTTTTCGAAGCATTGGAAACATGAACTTTTGCGGCCGTGCTCTGAGAGCCGCAAAACCGCGCCTTTTCCAGATGATCTGGGCACCAACGCACAGTAGACACATAAAGAGAATTTATTAAACACAAGTTACAGCTAGGACCCGCTGTGGTTAGCTACTACACGGGTCGACAGAGCACAGGATTTACGCAATGTGCCACAGAGGAAAGGAAGTGAAGATCACACAAGTTCACAAAACAACTAGTACACCGCACCGAAGGTCCTTTACAATAATGTCCGAGGCACGAGACTCAGACACCATAGTTCACGCGTGGGAGTCAACATAAAAACTACAGCAGTTCACACACATCCGTTCTATGTCCGTACAGAGATGCATGCTCAGCCAGGCTGCCTAAACTGCGCCTTGGCCTCAAACATACAACTCTTTCAGCACGCAAGTTTCACCTTATTAATAAGGCACGACACACCATTGCACGGTGTTATTGGCAACCTTGATGAAGCGAGTAGACCAACGCCTGAGAAAAGATTCTCCACCCAGCGCCACCAGCTCATGCTGCAGATGCTCTATGGCCATTTTTCGAACACGCCACAACAGGGGATACATGGCACGCTGTGGTCGTGCCTGCAAGGCGGCTACACCTCGCTGGCGCCACACAACAAAGGCACCCACACACAGCAGAACGCTGACAAATGGGTCTTTCGATTTCGTGTGGGCTCCCAGCCTAAGCTCAAACATTCTGCTGAGTAAAACCCAGAATGTGGCGGCCACACGACGCTCAAAAAGAGCATGCTCTAGCGTCTCAGTGCGTCCGCATTGCGGGCACCGGGCAGAGCGAACCACACCAAATGCTGCAAGGCGGTCACACGTCGGCAGGGCCCTCCAGCCCCGCAGCCACCCGAAATCACGAACGTCTGCAGGAAGCACCGCTGACGTTAACTGTTGCCAGCGGGCCCCGCGAGACTTCTCTTTTTGCCGATCATTCAGTTGCCCAATAGCCAATTTCTCGCATATATCAGTCGCAGATGAGGCTCTAATATCCAAATCTGGGTTGGCCGACTGAAAGCTTCTAAGTGTTTTAGCAACGTACCTATAGAAAGCTGGCGGCTGCACGGCTGTAGGTCCGGTAATGGGCTCATCATAAAACAACAAGCGAGCAGTACCCAAGAAGTAGCGAAGCAGAGCCTGCCCCGGGTACTCATCATCATCTACTAGTTCCCACACACCGCGTAACGCTAGAACACTTGACATCGTGTTCAGGCATGGCAAGCTAAAACCCCCCATGCTGCGGGGCAGACGCAGCAAAGCGCGCGCAACTGACTCGGTCTTGCTAGCCCAGAAAAATGACCCGAATTTTGTGGCCAGCCGACGAGTTATGTCACTAGGTGGTCGAGCTACCCTCGCCACGTAAAAGAACGCCGCTGACATGCACGATTTAATGATATAACTCCTCTCAGAGAGTGACAGCTTGAACGTCGACGCTATGTTTATACGTTTGTCAGCCGTGTCTAACAAACCCTTTCACGTCTCACGAGCAACTTCTCCAGAGCCATGGAAGACTACACCTAGCACCCGGACTTTCCTCACCCACTGTACGTCTCCAGCAAGGTCACTGGCAAGCGACCCAAATCGTAGCGCTCTGCTTTTGCCCTTATTCAGCCGGGATCCAGACAGCTCACCATACTCCAAAAAAGCCGTGTAAACGCTCGGTAGCTGTCCTCATCCCGGAGAAAAAGGGACACATCGTCCACATATGCAGAGACCTTAATCTGACCTTGACCGGGCAGCGGGAAGCCGCGGATGGAAGGACACGCTGCCACGCGACGCAGAAGGGGGTCCATGCATAGGGCAAAGAGCGAGGGGGACCAGGGACAACCCCTGAAGCTACCCGATCAGTCAATGCAAAAAACGCCTCCACTGAAAACCGCTCGCGAAAAGCCAACACATCGCGCGGCGAGCGGAAATTACATTCCTGCAGGAAGAGAACGTCAACGTTTTGCGCACGTGCATAATGCATTATCTCTCTCTGTTTGTCAAAGCTTCGAAAACCTTGGGCATTAAGGTAAAGAAAATGTATCAGCATGATGGTATTAATGCGCTAGTGAACGTTGACGCTCCCTCCTACATTTCGCTGTCCTCAGAGGACACTTCAACACACAATTTCTTAGTGTCATCCGCGTCACCTGAGTCCGCGGAGGAAGGCAGACTCCGCTTGGACGCGTCGGGGCAATCCAGGAGAGATGAGGAGCGCAGTAGGTCAGCGACCTGGCTGACAGGATCTATCGGGACCACCGGTCAGCCCGACAACAGGTATATGCCAGAGAAGCGCGCCTAAAGAAGAACCCTCTTGCAACGTGCAATCATACAGCGCCGGCGGTGGGAGGTGAAAAAAGTAAAAATGCAACCAAACCAAACATGAACTGTGGAAATGAACGCAAGCGGTAAAGACCCTTTAGAGAGCCGCAAACATCTTTTAGTCCAATTGTTTGAAAGGTGCAATCTTGTTTTTGACTGTTATTGTTTTGGTAACGGTACTAAATGGTCTGATGTTTAATAAATGCGAAGTGGGCAGTGCAAAAGCACGTTGATGTCATTCCGTTTGTGCGCAATGATAAAGATAAATAAACGTTTATTATAGAGCAAAGGGGTAGCGGAAGGGTGTGCATGCAGTCAACCTCCTGTGTACCGGAGGCCGCGAGAAGACGCCGCCGTCACCGCCTAGTCGACCAGCATAGCTTGATATGCAGGGTCTGAGCTGGTCAGCAGCCGCTCCCAATGCACAAAATGAAGAATGCCCAGGCACGATGTCAGATATATGGGTCGAAGGTTCGCTGATCGCGAAGGGGTTTTTTGGGTTTGGGAACAAAAATGACCGATGCAGTTTTCCATTCGGGAGGCAAACTGCGCTCGCTAAGGCAAGTGTTGAAGAAATCTGTGATGGCGGTGACAGAATTGTCATCCAGATTACGAAGCCTACAGTGTGTGACCTTATCAGGACCAGGCGAAGAGAGCGTCTGAAGCTGGCTCAGTGCGTGTGGTACGTCTGTCTCTGTAATAAGGGTGTCTAGGACAGAATTCGAGCGACTGGTGTAGTGGGGATTGAGATTTGGGAGGGGGCTAAAGATGAGTGTCCCGCTGTGTGACTTAGAGATAATCTGGATGTTGGCGGTGTTGATGGAGCTGTTACTGATGTGATGCCGATGAGCTGTGTTGGTGTTGATAAGAAGAATCAGATGGCGCCGGAGTTGGCATGTGCGAGACATATGTCGAACATGCCCATCATGAGATCCCAGATTTCTCCACATTTTTATCTTGCAAATTCCGTGGCGTGCGATTCTATAGCCCGACCCACTTCGGCGATACGAAGGGAAGAGCTTTCGGTTGTTGCGGTTACTCTTTCATCTCCGAAGAAGACTTTCTTTGGCATTTCATATGTGGAGGAGTCGACAATCTATCGTTTCCAATGGTGCATTGTTAGGAGGTCTTCTAGTGTGCGTGTGAACATCCGATTGAAGAGTGGAAATTCACTTGGAGAGATTTCCAATGCTGGTGGGGTCCTGGGAATTCCTGATTTTACGGAAAGCATCCCATTTAGTAATAGGGGGAGAGGTCGTAAGTCTCGATGGTGAAATGGAAGTGCAATACTAAGAATGTAGTGATCACTTCATAAATTAGTCTGCGTGTTTACCGAGAGGCTTAAGGGAGATGGTCTGTCAAGGTAAGGTCGGGAGTGGTGTCTGCAGCGACATTACTGCCTAGTTCAGGAGGAATGTCGGGATCGATAAGAAGGGAGAAGATACAATTTTGAATCTGATATCATAAGTCGCAACTTTAAGAGACGTGCTTATGTACCCCCAGACTGGGTGGGGGGGGCGTTGAAGTCTCCCACGATGAATAGGGGGTGTTTAGCAGCCTTCGTGACAGCCATGCGGAACAGGAAGCCAAAGCGGTGGTGCTTGTGTTGCGGGCTGCTATATATGTCGAGAAGTCACAGCTTAGGAGACGATAAATGTGTTGGAAGGATCTGAAGAAGATTTTACTCGATGTCGATGCTGGCAAATGTGGTGCAATCTGCTGCAAAATGGCGAGGAACTAAAATGCCTGTATTAAGTTGTTTTCAAGCGAAGGATCAATATAAGCGTTATATCCAGCCAAATGGATTCTTTCGTGCGTTTCCTGGGGCGCAGTAATGTCAGGTGTGGCCTGGCATGCGAGAATGTACTGCCCGAGCTGAGCCTGTTTACGGCGATGCCCCGGCTATTCCACTGCCAGATTAGAAGTTCGCGCTGGTTAGATGGCCCCATCATCTTCCGGAACTGGCGGCGGTGCCAATTGAGGATGATTGTCGTTAACTGTAGTGATCCAACTATTCATCTGCTGTACTTGAGTTTGGAATAGTTCAAACTCAGCATACTTCGACTATGTTTCCAGCACAAGCGCACAATCCCTACACATATAGAAGTACTACTTACGCATTCTCCCGCTCCCCGGAAACATGCGCCCTACGCACCACACTGCCCGCCGCTCACAACGCGCTAACGCTCTACACAGGTCACTGAGCTCTAGGAAGGATGTACTCTATGTCGATGCCGCTGCCTACCCGTCTGACCTCCTTTATGCCCTCGCAGCCATTGCTTTGGACGGCCAAGTTACTGCGGCAGCGTTAATCTCTGCCACTTCTCCGAGGAGGCCGAGGAGGCCGAGGAGGCCGCCATCACTCCTGTAATGACCCACTTCCTTACACTCTCAAATGTGAATGTCTCGAAAATCGCCATGCACAATTTCAGTGCTGGTAGAATCTCCCCCAATACCCTTGCCTACCCACAACGCATGCCACAAGCATTCTATGATCACCCTCACTTGCTGGCCGCCTTGAAAATGAGGCAGATGATACCAGCGTCCGGGAAATTGCCTGCCGAGCTCTGGCCACTCGGTAGCCAAAATCGTCGGGGCCACATGCCAGCTGCCTCGACTTCCTTCTCCCTTTCATGGCATGGCATCCTACTACCATCTCGAACAGCTACTCTACACCCCCCCCCCGGCCCATCGCTCTACTTCGTGGCCCCATGAGGTCTTGTGGCACTATCTTCAGGCACGCACATTCCCCAACCCAGCCTTTAAGCACCTCATCCACCCTTCCGTCTACATCTCCCTCCTGCCTCTTCTGCCCTGGAAGAGGGGATCTGAACCTCATAATGTAGGGATGCCCCAGACGGCCCTCTCCTAAACCCCTGAAACTAACTACGTTTGAGCAGTGGGATGCTGCCGTGCGTAGCTCAACGCCTACTACCCAGGACAAAGTCTTGGAACGGGCGGAGAAGGCGGCAACGGCATACGGTGTATAGGCTATTTCCACTTCTCTCTCTGATTTTTGTATAAATGACAGTAAAAACGTTCTGACCACCACCATTGTTCCTGATAAGTAACTATTTAAAATGTATGTTAATTGGGTGATGACACTATCCGTCGTAAGTTCACAACTGCCACCACAGAGATTCGTTCGCAGAGACGTCCGCTCTATAACTTATAGTATCCTGAATCGTAACGCAATTCTCCTATATCCTTTCGAGGGATTGGCCGCATTTCGCACCTTAGGTTGAGTGCTGAAAGTATTTCGGTCGCCGCAGTATAGGTGGAAAGTCAACATATAGAAACAGAAGTTGGGAGGCTTTATAATAAAAAAAACGCCTGCGTCGGCCGGGAATCGAACCCGGGTCAACTGCTTGGAAGGCAGCTATGCTAACCACTATACCACCGACGCCAACGGAATGGAGCCCCTCCGCGTCGGTCCTTGTAGAGGATATATTGAGCGCAGAATCTTGTTTTTCGGTGGAGGCCGGGAACGGAAGAAAATAGGCCACTACCCCAAGCCCGGTTTCGGCGGCGCCAAAATCAAAACGCCTCCTCACTCAAACTCACAACTGGCTTGCGAAGTAATACACGCCCCATTTTATACATAAGAAGAGGTAAACTATTCATGATCTCATATTTATCATCTAAAAGAGAATTTCTAAAAGGTTTAGGGTGCAATTTTAAGAAATCCCACTTGTTCTTTTAGCGGCATCTGTAAGGGCGAGATACTTACATCTGCACTCGCCCAAATTTATAGGGAACATTGTCACCAAAAACTTAATTCGGGTATCGAATGAGCAAGCATGTTTTGAGAAATCCGAAAATCACCCAATTTACTCCCAAATCCGGATTTGCCACATAAGGTTTCTTTCGGCGAAACCGTGAAACTGTTTTCAAGATATCTCTGCGTAATTTATACATCGGGAAAACCAGTTCGATATTACATAGGGTGCACGCAAGGTAATTAAAAATTTTTGAGGCACAATTTTTCCGTTTTGCTCCCTTATGGGCGTAATTGAAAGAAAAGACGCAGCCTTTGTGAGCCCCAACGCTATGCTAGAAATGCACTCCAAAGATTTCAAATCTGTATCTATCGGTTTCGGCTAAGCGTTGGGAAGTGTGTCCTTTTCAGTCAGTCAGTCAGTCAGTCAGTCAGTCAGTCATCAAGCGCTCCTCTTTACAGAGATAGAATGCGCTCCCGCCTTTACGTCACATCCCAAGAAATACCGTTGCCAGATAAAGCCAGAAACCAAAGGCGATCTGCGACAAGAGCTGCCCTGAGACAGCTGTGATCTGAGAAGGCTAGATATTAATTTCTTAGAGCGCAGACCACGGCCTGTATACGATCAAGCTGACCTCTCTGTGCTTACCTTTCATTCATCGAAATTACCCTCTCTTTCTTCCGTGCGTCACGTACACGTATTACATAATGTAGAAGTCATTGCGCCGGTTTCTGCAGGCGGGAGCACCACTTTTACAGTGCACCTTATCAGCTGACTTCTTACCCGCTTATCAGGCCTTGTCAGCTGCATTGAAGCTGTGCGTGTCGTCCTTGTTTGCGGACATTATCTACTTTGTTTTCATGCCCATCCCCTTGAGTGCAGAAAAATATTTCAATTTTTCCAGAATAGCAAGCAGGCGATTGTTTTGTCAAATCGTTACATGGCCGCTGGGTTGTTGAGGACGCAGCTGCCGTATTTTCGGTTTCTATCCATTGCGTGTTTGTGAAAAAAATAGCCATGTGGCGCCATTGTTTCTTGGGTAACGAAGGGCGTATTTTTAAGCTGGCTGCCGCAACATTGACAGTTGTGTCGCATAGCTGCCAGATCTATACCACCCATTAACGGTAATAAACCGCAATGATTTTGCAGAGGTATTTCCGGATATCTTGCATTTGTAGTTGGTTGCTGATAGGGTGGAGGGCACTGCAGTTTAGATGGAATGTTCACGGTACGGGTTGAAGTATGGTTGATTTATTATAGAAAGTGAAGGTATAAAAAAAAACTTGCGTCGGCCGGGAATCGAACCCGGGTCAACTGCTTGGAAGGCAGCTATGCTAACCACTATACCACCGACGCCGGCGGAATGGCACCGCCACTGTGATGCGTCTTCAAACGGATGTTTATAGCGCGGCATCGTTTTAAGGCGGAGGTTGAAACGAGAAGATAAAATGGGTCATTCAAGTAACGCCGGGCTCCGTGGCGCCAAAATCAAACCACTGCTCGCACGAATTGACAGTCAGCGTGTAAATCAACAGACGCCCTATTTTGACCTTAGAGGGAAGAAAATCATCGTTGCACGACTTTGCTTCCATGCAAACTAATACTTACCCCCACCCTAGCAGAAACCACTGCATAGCCCCCACCCTGTATGCCCGTTTGTGCCGCTTCTGCGGGGAGTTTGGAAAACTTTTGATATGGTCGGCGGCTGTACACAAAGCCCACTTGACCCGCCCAGTCCCTTCCACACTTATGAGCTTTGGGAGCGCGCCTTGGCCAGCTCTTCCCTCGACGTCCAGCGCAAGTTGGTGGAGAGGGCAGGAGACTCGGCCCGTGCCAATGGACTCCTGGAGTGAGGAAGCACCCTAAAGTCTTTTTACTTAGAAACAATAAAAATGTTCCGTCAGTCTCTCTCTCTCTCTCTCTATTAAGCAGAATATCATTCAGGAAAAATATTGAGGAAAAAAATGGTGGGCTGGCAATGGACGGCCGTGAAGTGCATTTAGGAAGACTCGACCAAAGGAGATACGTGCACCCTTTGCCAAGAACTGCAATGGTAACAATAAATAAATAAATAAATAAATAAATAAATAAATAAATAAATAAATAAATAAATACGTGATTTTCTCATTTTCTTCTATGGCAATGTAAGTGACGCTGCTGTTAAGCCTAATCCCTCTAATTTTCCTTTCTCCTCACAACAGTCCTGGCAATGGCAGTTTTCCATGCGTAATGCCGCGTAAGTTGCTTACGAACACACGCAGTCTGATTTAGGGGTACAACGTTTTCATTAGGCTCTAATAAGATTACCTCAACGAAAATTGGAGCCCGATTATGTAAAATACAACTGTACTACAAGGATTAAGCTACAGGCGCGCAAAGGGAGGACATAAAATGCGGACGAAACAGTAGGCGCAGCGAGCGTCGTGATAGAGACACAACGGGACGCGGTATATACAATGGGATTCCCTGTCTGCGCGCACAGAAATGGCTTTTAGTCTACAATCCCTAGGCTGATTGCCGTGGTGATCGCCGAACTTGCCCCTGCAAGGTTAAGATAATAGAAAACGCTGGCAAGTGCAGGGCAGCCCAAGGGAATGAAATGAAATGACCAAAAGAAAAGCGGTAAGGGAAGTTGGAGTCCTTCGTACCTTCTAGGTGTGAAACATAACCGGACCGCCCTTTCCCAAACGGAGACAGCCGCCTGCTGCGAGGGGCACTCGAACAGCAGTTCCTGTCGGCGTCGGTGGTATAGTGGTTAGCATAGCTGCCTTCCAAGCAGTTGACCCGGGTGCGATTCCCGGCCGACGCACGTGTTTTTTTTGTTTCGTTGGTTGTACTTTTTGTTTGTGAATATATGATGATAAGGTTCCAGTGAGTGTTTGTGTTCGGTACACTGGCGGTTGAATTATCGTTTCTTTTTGCATTTTAGAGCCGACCAGTGAAAACCAGCCGATGAAGAGTTCTTCTGCAGCTTGTACGCAACCTTCAAAGCGATGTCATCTGGCAATGCGAGGAACTAAAGATGATCACTGATAAGTGTCTGCCAGTAACGATGGCCTTTGACGACCACTGAGTACGCAGCAAACCGATGCCAGAGAAAATTTCGGCTCCGGGTGGAACAGCAGCGGTCAATGCTTCCGTACCTTTACTTGTTCCCGCCTGCATTTTTCAAAAAATTATTCGCACTGTACGGTAGGGTTGAGGATACGGGCCAGTTGGTTGGACATGACCGTGACTGCCCCAGCAAAAGGAAAGACTGGAAGAGCCCAGAACACGGCTAAGGGGCTACTTGGGGCTTAGGGTTAATCGGGGCAAGGTGCAACAAAAATTTGAAAATGGTGAGTACTTTTTTTATTTCACTCGATACCATAAAACGTCAACGCAGGAACGTTATTCCGGGTACAAGGTACGTGCCACATAAATATGGACGTATTAATACGATTGTGCAAAAGTTTATTTTAAAAAAAATAAAAATGCACCAAATGACTCATTTTACCCAACCGGCGGGGCAGAACGAGACGCGACGGGGGGAAGAACGAGACAGTTTGAAAAAAATTCAGCCCTTCAGTTATTGCCGTAGAAGCACTTGAAATTCACTTTGTGAGTCTCCACGCAGTCGTCATGAGCCCAGTCATTGCATTCCAAGCACCGAATCCAGACTGAACCCGGGCTGTACTGCTTCAAAAGGTCTTCTCATTCCAGGGTGTCACTGGATTGCCTCATTGGTGGGTTCTTTAAAGGTCTTACCAGGCTGGCGGGCTGCCTCTGGTCTTCTGAACACACCCTGCCATAGATACCTGCGGCTCTAGCATGGCCGGTTCAGTCAGCCACTCCTTGCGGATATTGGTTTTCTCTGGGTTAGGACACAGCCATAACATGTGCTCTTGATTGATCGGCACGTTGCATACCTCGCCCATTGTTTGAAAGTGTTTATGCCGCCCTTGAACATGTATACTTCGTCAGGGATGAGTAGTGCTTGCCTTTGCGTCAGCCGAACGGTGGTTTGCTGCTCCCTGGGTAATTTATTGTGTGGAGAAGTATATTTACGTCTGCTGCCTGCGTATTCTTTCAGTTGCAGTTTTGGTGCCATCACGGACTTCTGTGTTTGTCTTCCGTTGGCAGGTGCCCAGAAAAGCGCTTCGCTGCGAGCAGGTTTGCTCTTTTGTTATCTGTTTTCTTCCAAACCTGTGTTTCCCTGTACCCAGTGTGCCCCTATCGTGATTTAAAGGCGCTTAAGTTCTTTCAAAGCCGGTTTCAAAATAACGCCTTGTGTCAAAAGGGCGCAGACTTTCTTGGTGTCAGTGTGCATGTTAGTAAGAGTATGCTGTGTTGAGGCCACCCTGACCAAATCATTAACGGAGCAACAGCAAGACGGGGTAACTTGAGCCCTGTAAGGGGCGCGGGATCACGGTCTCTTCAGCTGAAGAAGTTGAATTCATGCCCAACCCTCCAACCTTTGTAAATAAAGGCTCATTACCACTACTACTATATTTGCCACTACTGCCATACCACATTTCCATCCTATGCAAGTCTAGCAGCTCACGCGTACAGTGTGAGACCATTCACTGAAGGCCCTTTTGCTGCCTCTTCTGCAGCTTCTACGTCTCACAGTAAATAAGGAGAGCACACGTATCTCGTTCTGTGAAAATTCCAGAACTGAAAGGCGATCCTCAACAAGAGCCGGAGAGCGAGGGCGCCGAGATACGGCCGCAAACGGACCGCAGAGATACTCAACTCGCCAGAAAGCTTTGATTGCGACGCTTTTCCCGTGGCCCAAATGTAGCGATTTCTAACTCTCCCTTCCCCAATTAAACTCCACCCCGTACTTCTTAATAAAGTCGACTTCTACTAGGTCTACTTAAAGGAACAAGGTGGCGCACTGTATTTGGTTGCAGATTTGACCTAGCTTACAGAGCATGATCGCATCTGCACCGCAAAAAGAAAAGAGCCTCGGGCTCTATCTATTTCATCCGCTGAAATAACCCTACAGTGCCACTTCGCAGACCGAGGAATGTCAAGAAAGAGTACGTGATTTCAATGTGACCATATGAGCTATGCGGCATATAATACGCGTTTATTGTGGATGGCAATGCAGGGAAAAATAAGGCGGAGCTCACCCGTCAAGCCTTAAAGCAGCTGTCAACTCGTAGCCATAATTTTTGCTCCCTTTAATCTCCCCCCAATCAATATATTATCCATGACATTGCTTGGTGTCTTCAATACAAAACAAAGCAGGTTCGGATGGGCTAGATTCACTTTTTTTTTTCCAAGCCCACATTTCCGCTAGACCAAGCTCGCCACGTGTGCGGATGTTTCCTATAGTATCAAGCACCCCGCTGAGCCATATGAATGGCGTCCCTTCTCAACATTCCCAGACAAAATTTATTAACAAGACGCTTGCCGATGCCGCTCTCAGCCCTCACATTTTTTCGCAACGAATTCACCAGGGGGAGCCCCCATCCCCTCGTTGCCCGCACTCTTCAACGGAATCTATCGCGGAACTAAACCTTTTAATCCTGCAGTGTGCTGCATTAGAAGATAATAGCTATATTCTCCAAAGTCCACTCCCACATGGTTCGTCGCCAAATAATCCCCCACACCACGCCCCCCTATTTCTCACCGCGGTCGGCAGTTTTTTCCTTGAGAGTGGTCTGGCACGAGTAGTGTGAGACGGCGTGCACAGCCAGCTCGATACCTCAAACTCGACCATTAGTTCCTCCATTCAAAGCTGCATACATGTCCCTTGAAGAGATTCAGGAAATGTTTGCTGGGCCACTCGCAGCTGCGATTCCTCAGCGTTCGAGAAATATAGGTTATTGTTCTTCCTATACGCAGAGAACAGTATTATAAAAGTGCCAATCGCAGAAATGTGTATTGCCTGCCATGTTGTGCAGCCACACAGAGGTTAGCGCTCTCGATTCCGTACTCAGTGGCTGTAATTGTGAACAGTGCAGAAATCCCCCTATCGCCATAAAGCACATTCCTGTACCTGGACTGAGGCGAACTCACCACACCGAGTGACGGCTCAACCGCCGCCGTTTGCTCTATTAAATGTTTATTCTCTCTTTTTTTTTTGTTTTTTTTTTTTTTGAGCGACGCAGCACATCTGGACTCCCTGCTGCAATTAAACTTGGCGATCAACTGTTCCCTCCATTGAATCAATCGCCAGGGGCGAAAACACCCAAAACTCTCACC
This sequence comes from Haemaphysalis longicornis, assembly GCF_048455015.1. Classification (NCBI taxonomy): domain Eukaryota; kingdom Metazoa; phylum Arthropoda; class Arachnida; order Ixodida; family Ixodidae; genus Haemaphysalis; species Haemaphysalis longicornis. The sequence goes on along the minus strand of NW_027526407.1, from coordinate 103,842,266 downwards.
CGAAAGGCAGACACATGTTACAGACTATGCGAACTTCTAATGAAAGATCTTGTCCTTATTGAAAGAGCAAAGGATAAACTTGTAACGTGTAGACTTAAACCTGTGCATGCAAGCCTGAAGCGGTAAAATCACACAGGGCTGCTATTGGGTTAGGTTCGTTGCTTGAGAACGCGCCGTAAAATCTATGGATGTGTTGATAGGATGCTGCTTATGTAGTAACGTGCTAGTCGGATACAATGTAAAATAATTTACACCCTCAAGGAGAATTTGTACTTTTTATAACTTACCCATTACAGGATGCAAAAAACAAAATAAAACACCAATCAACGCTTGTTTTGTCGAATATAATAGCCTTATACACTAGGGGAAACACTATAACACACCCTTTTAGAGGGTGTCTCATCGTTGGTTACACCTTTGAATGAGATGTGTAAGGGTGTTATTGATAGACCGAAAAGGTGTAAATCATTTTACTTTGGAGGCGCTATCACAAAGTGTAATTGTGGTGGTCTAAATTATTCCGAAACCCAGCCCTACAGCACACCAAGTGCACTTAAGTTGGTGTCTTAAAACCGGTATGGCAGAATAAACCTGGCACTAAATATCCTTGCAGACACGCGGGGTATAAACCAGGCGCAGTTGGTCCTAAATTCGCTTGGAATGCCACACCTCCACTGGTGGCAATTTTCCATTTCAATTTTAGTCTCATCTTGGTTGCGGCCCCCATTTTACTCTTCTCAATCCTTCCCACCTAGATTCTGACTTCTGTGGTTCCACTCTTGTTCTGCCATCCCGCCTTCCAAACATCCTTGACTCCCGAGGCACCACTGGTCTTTCGGCAGCATTCGTTGGCAGCGTGGCGACCGCTGACCTATTTCTCTAGCTTCCATCTTGGCGCCCTCCCCTTAACAGATAGGCACGCCGAAAATACTCCTTACAAGACGAGGCCTGGTAAGCACCGCATTCGTCGGCGTCGGTGGTATAGTGTTCAACCGTCTCGGGTTTTTTGCATGGGTAACATGTTTTCTTGGAGTGTTGGGATGGGGTTTTCTTTTGGGATGTGCTTCAGCGCACATTAAAGAAGGACTTCCCCCTGGATGCCTACGGGATCAGGTTTCTACCCATTCAAAGCGAGGATGGGGTACCATATGACCTCGTCATGGTTCTGGCCCTGCACGGCATTTGGAAATCGCGCATGGCCATCCGCCATCGCGACATCGATGCCAAACGGTCCAAAGAGTACTTTTCTGCGTCTGTTCGTCTGATTATTGAAGTGTGGAGGGCTCAGCCCGAGCCTCCGGAATGGTTGCCCGTGTTTGAAACATTAACAAACATGAAACAATTTTAGCCATTACTCTGTTAGTCAAGTGCTGGCTAGCGTTTTTAAGAGTGTAGTGTTTTGTTTGGGTGTGTCAAAGTATGGCAATAAAGAAAAAAAAAAAGTCGGTGGTATAGTGGTTAGCATAGCTGCCTTCCAAGCAGTTGACCCGGGTTCGATTCACGGCCGACGCATGCTTTCTTTTGCTTTTCGGTGGTTAAGATTTTATTCTGTGACGGGATGTAGAAAATGCGCGCCAGGATTTCGCTTCAATTTCCCCTTGTTTATGTGGAGTTCGCGCAACTTGCTTGAGACCATGCCACAGAATTCCGTGTGCTCTAAGAGAGCCAAAATTACAAAAGAAGAAAAAAAGGACATAAGATGCGCGGTGTGGTTTTCGCGCGAATAGAGAACAATGAATCAGTACCAACTTCCCAACTGACAGGTATTCTTCATGCCACACAATGTAGCACAATTCATAACGCACCGATATCGAGTCTTAGAAGCTTGCCGACGTAAAATGTGAATAAAGTCAGGCGCACGCTTTCTCAGATGGTAAGCGTGTAGCTGGCTGCCACACGGATATATGCTGGCACGCGTTCACAGCTGCAATACACTGTGATGTGTCCGAAAAAAACTCGTGCTTTTTTGTCCTTGTTTAACGGGGCTGAGTATTTGCGCGTCTTTCAACCTACATACTATAGGGTTTTGGGAGAGAAAATGACCATATCGTTTTTTAAAAACTAAAGCATCATTGTGCACAGTAGGATGAATTTGCCCTGTTTTAAAGAGAAGCTTTGTATGTATCTCTCATGGCGTATGTCACGTCGAACACACACTGCAGCACAGACAACGTTCTTTTACGATGATGATCGGGGGTAAAGCGCTTCCCGTGGTCGGAGTTGCACTTCGGTCCCTCGCGATATGAAGCGGACGTCTATCCGATTGCAGCATTACGACACACTCGAAGCACTTTTGACTGTGATAGTGGGACGTGGACGTGCAAAATAACAGAGAGCAGTCATGCACTCCTGTATGTAACAATGACACTGGATGATTGCGAAGACTTCTTCGAGCGAAATCAAATTGCGAAGGGTCAGTTCACTGCGACCAAAGTCTAAACTACGTGCGAGTTAGTCAAACATGAACTAGTCCAAGTCAATCGTCTGGGAGTGAAAGTACACACTCATATGCCAACAAAGGAAGCCCTCGCGAGAAAGCTTTGCGTTCAACTATCGTCGTCGTTAAAAAGAGGGGAGCATGCTTTTTGTGCTCTATACACACCTGCAACCCATCGATATTTTCATTCTTGGATCGTTTTGCTTGAATGCGACGTCCCAAACTGCCAGCGTTGATAGTTTCAAACCTTGACTGTAATGGCCATATTGCAAGATTCACATTACAAACGTTATTTCTACTTGAGTGTATAAACAATCCCTGCTGTTTTAATTTGAGCTGAAACTCACAAACAGCTGAAATGCATACAGGGCAGATAGAGATCAGAATGGTTATGCGTAAGCACGAGATATGTGAGGCAGAACAAAGACCGCGCAGCTCAAAATACAGATGTACAATCCTGTATTTGTCCCGAAATGCCTATAGCGGCGCCAGAATCATCACCAATGCTTTGTGCGCGACAGCATGCGTGCCTATCCCATCAGTTCCAGGTGCCATTGCGACTTCTAGGATCCCTGCCTTGTTCTGCCTCCACGTTTTCCAAGCATCACTGGCTCCTTCTAGCGCTGCTTGAGTTCCGGCAGAGCTCGTTCCGGGCCTGCCGACCACTGACCTATTTCAATAGCTTCCTTCTAGCGCCCTCCTCTCAGCAGATGGACACGCCAAAGATACGCCATACAAGATGCGCTCCGGGAAATATCCGGACCGGCGGCGTCGGTGGTATAGTGGTTAGCATAGCTGCCTTCCAAGCAGTTGACCCGGGTTCGATTCCCGGCCGACGCACGATTTTGTTATTTTTTCGTTCTTGGTTAGTAATTAAACAAATATGCGGGTTTCGCGTGCGAAGCTAACTCTCAGCTGTAAGGCGAGCCGTAGTGTAGGGGTCTCCGGATCAATTTCGACCATGTGGGGCTCTTTAACGTGCGCTGAAATTAAAATACACGCAAGTTTTCGCTATTGGCCTCCATCAGAACAGCCACCACCGCGGCCGTCACCGTACCCGCGTCCTTGGGCTTCAAAGCACGACGTCTTAGCCACCACGGTGTATAGTGGGCCGCTCGAGGCTTTGTCCTTAAACAATCAGTGCAGCCGTGTCGATCGAGTGCGCTGCTCCGGTAGAAACTGCGACGTTAATTTCGGTATTCCCTGATATGAAAATCAATTTCGCCCGTGAAAGCTGAGTGAGCAGGAGAATCCGGAACCATCAACTCATCCGAATGGTAGGCGCCCAAGCAAATGATGCGTACCTCAGATTCACTGGCCCATTTCCTCAGTTATGCTACCCGCATCAAACACAAAATAATGCGCTTGGTTAATGTATCGTGAACTGCACGGCATTCAAGAATGGGAATTGCATTAAAAGTAAAATAAAGAAGAGTAAATACCTGAACGGGCTCACTTAGGATAATACGGAATGTTGTATGTTTAAGCACAAATGGCGGCAATACCGCAGCTTCACTGAAACGATGCCTTCTCTAATCCCTAAATTTTTTTTGTCTGAAAACGTAGCGTTTCCCGGAACAATGCCTACTCATTGCAAGCGAAGCTTAGTGCGTCGCAGAACAGTGTACCTAAACAACGGATGCAGCTGGCCTCAGACGTCCAACGAAAATAGACCGAAATATCTAGGAAGCGTTGTTTACTTGTGCGCGGAGAAACGACAACTCGCTGGAAATTTGTCTGCGTTGAGCCAGCTGTGCCGACACCCAGGTGTACAGTTAAGTCTATCAGAACGTCACGATGCAGAGATACGGCGAACCAAGCGATATTCCGTTCTGAGACAGAAAATTCCCAGCCCTTCCGGTATACGATGCAGAACGACAACAGAACACTTTGGTATGCTTAAAAGATACCAAACCACCCCAATTTATCAAAACAATATTCCGAATTGAGATGAAGGAGCATCCTATAGTAACAAAATCACATATATTTGGGGAAAGCCTCAATGCTGCGCTTGAACCCAGGACAGTCGCGCTAAAACCTGCTAAATCTCGTAGTCTATTAACGTTGAACAACGCGTTTGTAGCAAATGTTCAGCAGAATAGAAGGGGAGTTCCAAGCCAATCAGTAGGCGGCACTGGTGTCGCGAAGTAAATGCCGTGCTTACTCATGCGTGGGAAGAGAATCTAGCGCGAACAGAACGTGTAAATTTGGGAGGGGGATTGTCAAGTAGCAGCTGTAGTATATCCCCTTTCCCCTTAGGAGCCTTTCGACATGCTCAGATACTGGTACACAAACAAACGGCAACGTCAATCTACGGAAGGTTGCAGAAGATCTCGCCACAAGATTCCTGGCAGCGCAACTGTGACGAGCTGGTCTATTATGAGTTAGTTTGTAATAACACAAAAAAACATCAACTTTGTGGTATACGTGAAATTACAGTTCGGAAAGTACGTAGCGGAAGATAATATGACTGCGGGCTAGGAAACAGACAGTAAACCCTCACTATAACCAAGATCACGGGGCAGGAAACTGGTCTTGTCAGAAGGGATGCTTCGTTTAAAGCAGTCGAAATTACTTCCAAGACTAGCCGCAACCGTTTTTAATCGTTTCGCGAAAAGACAGACAGAGAGTCTGCCTACGCTTGTCATGTGGCTTAAGATTTGGCTGTGAAAGGTTGCAGCTGCGAGGTGGTGGTAAGTTCGAGCGAGACGGCGACAGTGTCAGCGTTTAGTTATCGTCGGGGCTGGACTGAACTCTTTTGTTTTTGTTTTCTTGCTTGGGTATAAACATACAGAGACAAGACTTTAGTTGAGTAAGGTACAGTTGGAGCTTAGAAAAAGGAATAAACAGATGGTACGGAGCTCAAGGGTGGACGCAAAACGAAGTACAGGGCCCCAGACGCAGCATAACCGTTTTTTGCGCCTTCATCAGCTCACAGTGATCTTGCAGTGACCAGCTGGTCAATGTCGCCTCCCATGTCTCGGTAGAAGTTGAATACGTAATGTTTCAGTTATCCATTGAGCATCGCCTTGCACATGGCTAGATTGCGTGGAAGAGGGTAGATATTTCCCAGTGTTTCGCACAGCTTTGAATTCCCTTCGGATGTTTCTGACCAGACATTTATGCCCATCTAGATTTGTGGGTATACTGATGTTTACGATACGATTAGTATCGTTGCTATCGGGAGATAAAAGTCTATTTAACCGAACAAACTCGTGTTTCGTCTTCGTGGCATGTTTAACATATATACACCCGGCGTCAAACGTTTCTGGGAGGCGATTTAGAAACTCCCAGTGGACTTCTCTGGCGCCTGGCCAAGCTCCCGCTATTCGCGTGGTAAAGATGCTCGAAGTGGGATGATTTGCTTGTGGAGGCAATTTCATCTGTCCACAGAGAAATTGACTTCAATTTTGGAAATGGCGCCCCCAAAACTTTTAACGCTAGTTGTACGTGTGGTGTTTGCTTATGCAGTATTTTTTATCATCTGCACGTTATGCTGCCACGCATATACAGCGAGACTTAAGGATAAACATTTCAGACCCAACCTGGCTCATTTAGATCACGTGGCAATAAAATAAAAGCGGTCGGTGGAGTGTGCCCTGCCCTACTCCCCTCTTCGTTAAAGTTCCCCGGCCTAATGTGGTAGCTGTCAATAAGGTACCTAAAGTCTGGTTTTATCACAGCTGGTGGTTGTTATAATAAGTATTTTATTACGAAAAGCAGTAACATAAAGTAGCGTGAAAGAACCTGTGTCTCTTTTGAGGACAGCAGTCTCATCGAAGCTCTAGGGAAGCCAAGAATTAAACAGAAATAAATAATTTTATAAATTATAAGACAACACTATAAAAAAAAGAAACTATAACCGGAAACAGATATACAATATAACGTAATTCTAAAATTTCAAATAAAAATACTAAATAAACGTAGGCATTCGTTAGGGGGAAACGGTAGGCAGAGGATGCCCGATTTGCCGACTTCCATCGGCGGCGTGAGTAAGGTGCGGTAGGCTTCACACTTCAAGCACTTCAAACACACTTCAAACACTGTAGGTGGTATCCTGCAACGTGCGGGAAACAATGCTCGGTGGTGTTCGCGAGCAGCAGCGGCCTTGTTGCAGCAGGGAACAAATGCGAAGTCACCGTCGACGAGCCGAGCTTGATGAGCAGGGAACAAGCAGGCGGGTATATTGCCCGGAGTGAGCGAAATCCTTCTCGGTGGCCTCACGCAACTGGGAGCTCACAGCACAGGGTCCAAAGTCAGGGTAGACGGGCCAGCGTGGGCGAAGTTCTCAACGAGAGCCGGAGAATAACGTCGGAACACTACGTCCGGCAGCAACAGAACTGACCCAACGCACAGCTGGTCGCCTTCGCACACCACGCGCGTGCGGCTCTTATTTTCCTCCATGCGTGCGCGTTGACCTGTTTTTCACTTCTCCTCGCATATACGGCGCCGTCGCAAGAGCGGACCGCCGGCCTTTGGCGTATGCGACGAGATGCGCTGCGAAACTGTCCTTGACCGTCGGCGTCGGTGGTATAGTGGTTAGCATAGCTGCCTTCCAAGCAGTTGACCCGGGTTCGATTCCCGGCCGACGCATCTTTTTTCTTTTTGTACTTACCGCAGCTACATTAAAATTTTATATATACATGGCTAACGAACCGGGTTAGTCGTTGGTTGTTCTCCTTGGGACTTTATAGTGATTTTAACAACGCTTTGTTGGCAGCTTTCAACGAACTTACAATTATATGTTCCGTAGAATCAGTAACTGCGCTTATTCAAGAAATACGTTTCAATAACCAGGTCATCAACATTATAATCAGACAACCTCTTTTCATTGATGTATGTAGGTCGTAAGTATATAAGTATCACGCAATGGATCGTGTTACTACCAATTTATTGAGCTTTTGCTGTTGCGAAAATTACTGCTTTAGGCACGAAAACCTTTCTTTAACAAACTGGAGTCTCGGAGCCTTGTACCACTTGCGCCTAGCTAGGGAAACCTTTATAGCTGATGGTCTGTATACATTCGGGGCCAAGCACTTCTAAACCAGCTAAATGTGGCTAGATGGCCCCATGGCCAAAGGTAGATAGTCATATATTGCAGTTTAACCAGCTGTGGGAGTTTTAAAGACGATAGTCTTTCTTGGGCTACTTAAACCCAGATATGTTGGTCTGTCTGTATGTCTGTCCGTTTGTCTGTCTGTGACTCGATTCAGCCACCCGGCCAAAACAAAACAATGCCTGCGCAATAGTCTTATATAGTCACAGCTAAATCTACCCGTCTATGTCCGGTGTAATGTTCATACTTGTCAACATTGTCGAATAAGAACAAGACATTACGCAAATATGAGACAAAAAATCAATACAGAAGTGATATTTGCAGTGTTCCTTTATGAAAAAATCAAACATGCTTGACTTTTGCGAAATTAAATACTTCATCAACTGCAGAAAAAGAATTCACTCCGCCGTCGCCTGCTGTCGCCCGCGCCACTACAGCTTCTGACGCCATTTTAAGAAATCAACAGGCAACAGTTACGAAAGGTTCCACTAGGTAGGTTCCACGTTCTGCTTGCAACGCACGTGGAGTAGGGAAACGCGGTTCTATAAACGTTGAAGTAGGGCGCCTTGATTCACGCGCGTCTTCGCCGTACGACCATGGCATCGAGACACCCGGTTTGGAGCAGTGGAACGCGGGAAATTTAAAATGATTTAAGCAAACCTTTGGCGCCTTTACCTTGGGACTAGCGCGACGCAAGAGGAACAACATGAGAGGTGAGCGGGAAAGCGAAGGGAGGCATTTACTTGGCAAAAGTCAATAAAGACTATCGTCTTTTGACGACATTTGCAACGAAAGAAGCAGATACGCGGCCAATTTTTTTTTGTTCCAATTGATGATGGTGGTGGTGGTTGCCTTGAACTGGTTGGTACGTGCCTACCACGGGGATTGACCAGGGACCCAGCGTTGATTATGCTCGAGCTTAAAGGACAAAAAAATTCTCGTTTTACGGGAGTCTTTCTACGTGCTTTCAAGGCAGAATTTGGCCATTATCATTAACAACTGCTTTATTGCTAGAACGCATTTAAGGCTTTTTCTTCGCCTACGTTTTCTTTTTCTTTTGGCACGAAAGAATTCAAAGCAATTTTTTTTATACACTGTGGTTGCATCTCTTTTTCGCTTTCACCCGCCGTGGTGACTCAGTGCGTTCCAATTTACCGTTTAGACAGCTTCGTTGCCGTCTTCGCGGACAGTACGCCATGTTAAGCCCCGTTCCAATTCGAACGAAGCAGTCAACGAAGACTGCTTCGAGGAGACAGCATCGAAGTCAGCAACGATGCAGGCTACCTTCCTGTCTAAACTGAAAAGCGACGCCAGCGCCACCTTTTTGCGTTTTTATGTTGAACCAAAAGCACTTGTTCCTTTATTTAAATATTTAGTAAAAGTTACTAGTCATGAAGGTGACTTTGCCTAGTTTTTAAATTACGTAACGTTTGTAATAACAACGGTAATCTTAGTTACAAAACTTGCGGCTTGCTCATCTCAACATGTCTGCAACGACGCTGTCGTCTGCTGGTCGTCTGCGCTGGTGTTGCGTTTGCGACCGAGGCGCCATTCCAATTTCATTCTTTTCGACGTCTAGTTAGACTGCTTCGTAGACTGTCTACCAAGCTGTCTGCGAATTGGAACGCAGCATAAGTCTTGCTGAGCACAACAACACGGGTTCGATTTCCGGCCGCGGAGGCCGCTTTTCTGATGGAGACGAAAAGCAAAAACGCCGATGTGTACGAGATTTCGGTGCACGTTAGAGATCCCCAGTTGGTCGAAATAAATCCAAAGCCCTCCACTACGGCGCGCCTCATCACCTTCGTTGCATCGGTGCGTTAAACCCTAAATCAATAAAGAAAAAAACAGCCTCAGAAGCAGGGTGAGTTCCTATATGCTTTACGCATGTTTTCTCGTCGCTTCATGATACTTTTTAATGAGGACACTGTAGCTGCCTAGTTAGTACATGCGAGCGCGATGGAAATCGGTACCATTATCTGCTGCTGATATCTTGAACAGGGTTGATAAAGCTCTGAGCAGTGCCCCAAAAAAAGCGGTAGTGATGTCACGAGCAAGCCATCAATGCGTTTTATCGCTAAAAGATGCCGTAAAGAGAGCAACAACACGCGTTTCTGATCGCGCGTATAGTTTCTACGCGTCAAACAGCGGCGGGTTAAGTCGAGAGTGATAGCTGCGAGAGGCAATATAATGAGCACCACTGTATAGCATTCCGCTGCCCTTTGGATGATGTTACGCCCAGTAGGAAATGCCAGCAGAGCGACGTGAAAACATGTCAGCTATAGGGTGGCGGGGAAGTGCAAAGAACGCAGCATAACGCCACCTTGTACCAACTAGCCCAACTTTCTGCCTCCGTCCGGATAAGCTACAGTAATATTGACTCACTATGCTCAATACCAACTTGTACAAATTTTTACATTATTCAGTTACGCTGGAATCGTCTTATTCTCGATATCAACTTCGCCAACTTCCCGTCTTGTGCGGTTAAGCTCCAACCACCTGACCCAATTTCCTGTTTTCTCATATATTTTTTCTGCGTTGTGTCTCACAAGCATTTACAGTTCAGCGTATCTTGGTGATATGAATGTACCAGCGACAGTGGACTGATTAGCTCGATATCGGCTAAACGAAGCAGCTCTGAAGGGCAGCAGGCCGAACATTAATCTGTGAAAAGCAATGTGCGCGTTTGTTTTTCGACCCATGTTTGCACTACGAAGTTCGTTGTTCCGTAGAGGATACGCTGCAAGCCGGAATCTGCATCTCTTTATTAACTCCTAAAGTTATACAAAACGAGCGCGAAGTTCGCTAAGTAGAAACGAATATTCTCTTTAACAAGGGTACACGCAAAAAAGAAAAGCAGAGCGCCGATCACGCTTTCTGAACCTCCTCCCTGCACATGCAAATCTTCTGCCACCTGCTGTTCGGCAAGCACTTCGTCTGGTTGCTGTATCTGTCCAGCCGCTGCACCAAGTCCACACGCTTCTCCCACGAGGACTCGTTGAGCAGGACACCGTAAACCTCGAAGTGCGCCATCGGCACCGTGGAGATCACGACTCGGAGCACGACTTTTCCAGCCACCCGACCACCAAGGACAGACGCCTCATTGACGGCGTCAAGCTCCCAGTTGACGCACTTTCCCGGGAAGTTTAACCGCGCGAGGGCATTTATGTAGGCGACGGCGTAGCGGCTGAACGACAGGGACACCTTGGAAGTGTCGAGCTTGTCCCTTGCGTCCAGGCATGCGCAGAACTCGAGTCCAATAAACGCGTCCGCGCAGGTCCTCTCCGACGGGATTCTGCCGAACAAGTTTAGGCCCTTGTCGGTAGGCAAAGAATGGAGATCGGGCAGGCCGGACAGGGAGAGCAGCGTCGCGTGGAGATCGTAATGGGTGATCAGGCGACGCTGGTTGACCTGCAGTTGAGTGGCAGCTTTCGGGTGGGCCGCTAGAAATCGTTCTGGCAGCGCCAAAAAACAGAAAGGATTCTTGTCTTCGTAGCGACCGATCTCGGCCATCCTGTAAGGACCGATGCGGGGACCGTGGTCGCTCAGGAACAGAAGCGCCGTATCGTTTAGGACGCCGGCAGTGTAAAGTTCCCGAAGGAAGGACGCGAGCATTGCATCCAGTATCTTTAGTCCCTTCATGTGATTGTGCGTCAGGTCGGACAGCCATACGAAGGAGAACATTGATCTGCCGCGGTTATACTTTAGCACGTCCTTTAGGTAATCGATGAACACTGCCGTCTTCAAGCGAGAGCCGGCGCAGTATCTATCATCGCCGTTTCCGTCCAGCAGCCGTAGAACAGGGACGGGATAGTAGTCAGCCGGTGGGGCACTCAGGAATCCGGTAAAGTTCGGGTACGTGAACAGGCTGTAGTGCGGCATCTCTTCGAGGTAGAGCGTCCTGTAACCTTTTCGCCTGTACGGAGTCCAGAGTAACGGGAAATCGTCGAACGAGCCCAGCCGCGTGTACAGACTCTCGGCCTCAGCGGCGGACAGGCCAGTTAGCAAAGGCATCAGGTTGGGGAAGGAACTGTCGCCGACCTTGTTCAAGCCAACAAACTCGAAGGCGTTCAGTTCCTCGACTAGGTACCTACGTGTCTCCTCCATGTGACGGTGGAAGTTCATACGCGACGTCGAGTCTATGCCCAGAATGAGGACGCTCAATGAGGCGCTGTTTTGTCGAGGAACTTGGCGTTGTCTCAAGTCGACTGGGTGGCGTCGCCGAGGGATAAGGAAATGTTCAGTGAACAGAGGCTTCCCGCTAGCCTGGCACGATACCTCCACAAACTCCCCGTTCAATGTCCTATTAAAGTGGAGGGGCGTTGCCTGTCCGAACGAAATGGTGGCGTCAGGAACGGTTGCGTGGATGTCTCGAAACACTTCGCGGTATTGGCAGCTGAATTCTTGCTCGGAAACATTGTAGCCGCGTCTCAGAGCCCCTGTGTCCAGAATTACTCGGTCCAGTTTTTGGATGAGGACCGTGGGTGTGCGGGAGGCGCAGGCGTTTTGGTACGGTGCGTCCTTGATGAACGCCCTCTTGATGGTCCAGTGGTGGGGGTCGTACAGCGGCATGGAACAGCCCAGAGTCTCCAGGAGGTGTCCCTTGGAATGCAGCGTCATGTTCCTTAGCACGGGTCTAAGAAAGCGCACTTCTAACACGATGACTTTGTAGACAGATAGGAGACAGATGAGGAACAAAAATGTTTTCTTTGTAAACCGTCGCACTAAGGGGGAGAACATGGTCTGATTTGGTGCCAGAGCTGTGGCCCACACCCACTCAGAGGGATTGGCCAGGAAGAGTGCACTTAACCAGGTGTAGATTTAGGATTTTCTAGATGCGACTGTTTTGGGTTACCTGCCACCCGGGGGCTACGGCGTGCCATGGCTACGTCAACGGCGCCCAGTGGAATAAACGAGTGGGGGTTTTGTTTAAGGCGATATGTACTTCCTCCACAAATTAGTTTGTTTTACAAATACATGTTCGTTCCCGGTTCGCGGAGGAAGGCCTAAAAGACATCGAGGGGGGGAGGGGGGCGGCGGGGGTCCACAGGGCCACCGCTGGAGGTGAGGGGGTTTTCCCTGAATATTGTAGTGACGGGTACGACGGCCCACAAGAAATTACTCGAAAGGAAGGAATACACAAGGAATGGTATCCGCAATTAAAGAGTGAAAACTTGGTTCCTTGGTAACCTCGAATTATAGCACACACCCACGTGGGGGATTGACAAAGAAGCTGTCTGTAAAGTTTGGGCGGGGGGCAGCTTTATTTTAAACAGAAAATCAAGTCAGAATAAAAGTATTGAAATCGTCTTGGAAGTCTTGCAAATCTTGGAACAATCGAGCAAAAAATGATCGATACAGAAAGAGCTATCTTGCGGGGCAGCCAACCTGTCGCCGCAACAAAGGAATGAAAGGGGGGGGGGGGAAACAAACATCTCCGTGGCAAACTCCCATGAATGAAGCACCCAGGAAAAGGTTAACTGTACTAAATAACAGAATATTAAGCCGATTAAAAGTATTTTCAAGGTGCGTGGCTCACGTCGAGGAAGAGCTGCGGCAATTTAGGAGCAAGTGTTCCATGGTTTCCTGAGCTTTGCAGAAAGTACGGTGAGCAGACGAAGTCTCAACAGATATGCGTAGATAAAAAGTAAAAATTACGCCCACCTCCCCTCGCGGGAACCCTGGTGTGATGCGATGCTGAGGGGGGTTTAAGCGCAAGCAGAGAGCAACCGTCGACCGAAAGGCCGCCGGAGAGCGGCACACCGGTTATATGCGCAGCGCGCCCGAAGGAGAGGAGACCGCGGAAGAGAGAGTACTGCACATGCGCCGGCGCCAGTGCGTCTTCCGCGGCTATGACGCAACACAATCCAATTTTAATCCAATCCAATCCAAATCCAATCCAAGCCAAGCCAAGGCAATCCATTCGAATCCAGTACAATGCCCCTCGCGAGAGAGGGACATCGGAGAGGAGAGGGGGTGAGCGGTGGAGAGCGCAGCTCGCGTGGCGAGGAAAATGGGGGAGGGGCGGACGACAACAACGCCGACGACGCTGCATGGACAAGGCGAGTGAATGAGATGCAGTCGCATCTAAAATGATGATTATAATGATTTTGCATGGAATATTTGTGAGCGTTACCTCGCATTTACACGAATCACAGAAGTTTGGCTTCCGTAAATGATAGAGGTGAATGTAAGCAGGACATTAACGGGGGGAGTCTCACATGATGACGATTATGACGCCGTCAAAGTTTTGACACGTACCCACAAGGGGGAGAGTTGGCCTGGGCTAAATTAATTATTGTAATTCGATAGGACTTTAAAATACAAATTTATTTCCTGAAAGCATAAGGCCGTGAAATTAATGTTGGCTATGACTAAAATCCCAATTATCTATAAATACGCAACCTTTAACTATTCAAACGATTAACAGCAGATAGGTAAGCTTGAATGCAATTTTAAACATTCCTTTTTGTGTACCCCAGATTTGCTGCCCTAATAGATAATATAAGTGGAACCGATAGGTTTCACCCTATACACTCAACTTAGTGGCTCCTTCAAAAGCAGGTGCCTAGCTGCCGAGAAGCGGCAACAGGTAAGAAAAAAAATGTTCATGAAAATTCAGCATTATTCTTCTTTGCTTGTTTTTTTCTACCGCTATTTATTACTTTTACATAAGTGCACAGCAGTAAATAGAGGGATTTCCCAATGGTTGAACGAGAGGCTAATAAGTATACCTTGACAACACGTTTTGAATTGGCCTCATAACAATTAAGCGGTACACGAAACCATCCGCATTATGTCATTTTCCTCCTTCCTAACTATTTTTTAATACATCTATTTGCACTAGTTTGTATATATCTTTCACGTGCTTTGAATGACCAGTTGGAAAATGGTGCTATAAAAAACAAATTATTTTGTTAGCTTACGTTTTTTATTAGATGCGACTGCATCTCATTCACTCGCCTTTTCCCTCCATACGGCGTTGTTGTTGTCCGTCCACACCCCTACCCCATTCTCCTCGCCGCGCAAGCTGTGCTCTCCGCCGCTCACCCCCTCTCCTCTCCGATAGCGAACACTCTCTCGCGATGGGCATTGGATTGGATTCGATTGGCTTGGCTTGGCTTGGCTAGGATTGGATTGGATTTGGATTGGATTGGATTAAAGTGGATTGAGTTGGATTGTGTTGCGTCATAGCAGCGCCACGTTGCGTCATAGCCGCGGCAGAGGGTTCACGGCACGTTTCACGCGATGGGAGGATCAACCTAACGGAAACAACAACGGAACCCCCTATGCGTCGCATCACAGGGGTTCCCGCGAGGGGAGGTGGGAGAAATTTTTTTATACTCGTTTCTTTCTACACTTTTACTCGTAAACGCGAATTGAATTTTCTTGCCAGCACCAGCATGAAATTCAGCAGAATATGTTGTCATGACTCTGCCTCAGTGGAAGTTGATGAGCATCTTTGTTTACCATACTTTCAAAAGTGGAAAAAAAATTAGACTGCATCCTTTAAAAGTCGAAGTGGTTGGTTTAGATTCTGCTGTTTGCCGTCGTTGTGTTTCTCGTAGTTTCCCCAACTGGTTGACGCCCCCCCCCCCTCTGAGAACAAGAAACGCACCACAAAAAATCCAAAATAACTTCATCACACACATCAAGGGCTTTGTAAACGCACAGATTGCATAAGAGTAGATAGCAAAATACGTAATGAACGTGAGTGGTGTAATGTACTCCAGCCGTTTCTTGAAAGTTAGCGTGCTAAACCGGAGAATGGCTCTAAGCAGTTGACTTGTGTCACCTTCGTATACGTTCTGTTACGAGCGCTGTTACCACATGTTCTGATAATGAAGCAGCCATCCCACCTGCTCCCAGCCCTAAGGTAAGTTAGGCTAGGCTACGTTGAGATTGCGGCTATAAGCTACTGTGCTATCCCTAAAAAATTACTCCCACCTCCACTCGCGGGAACTCCTGTGTAGATTCGAAGCATAGGGGGTTGCGTTGTTGTTTCCGTTAGGTTGATTCTCCCATCGCGTGAAACGTGCCGTGAACCCCCTGCCGCGGCTATGACGCAACGTGACGCGGCTATGACGCAACACAATCCAACACAATCCACTTTAATCCAATCCAATCCAAATCCAAATCCAATCCAAGCCAAGCCAAGCCAATCCAATCGAATCCAATCCAATGCACCCCGCGAGAGAGTGTTCGCTATCGGAGAGGAGAGGTGGTGAGCGGCGGAGAGCGCAGCTCGCGCGGCGAGGAGAATTGGGGAGGGGTGTGTACGGACAACGACAACGCCGTATGGAGGAACAAGGCTAGTGAATTAGATGCCGTCGCATCTAAAATCACAAAGAATCAGTTTCAGTGTATCATTTATAACTAAATACAGGAACACGGCAAAACAGTTACTTCGAGTGCCTTACGTGTTACAACTGCTGGTCGCTCCAAAAAAAATAACGGGATGGAATGTGGCCCAGACGTTATCCATACTCAAATCTTGACGTCCTTTAAAGTTTACTCGATCTGACGCGGAGGCTAAGTGGCTAAGGCGTTGTGCGGCTGCGCCCAAGAGCGCGGGTTGAATGGCAAAAGCGGTGGCTGCCTTGCAGACGTATACGGCGAGAACCGAAAACGCTCCTGTGTCGAGATTTAGGCGCACGCTACAGATCCCCAGGTGGTCAAAATTAATCCGGAGCCCTCCACTACAGCGCGTCTCACAGGCCATGTGGTGTTTCGGCGCGTTAAACCACACAATCAATAAATCCAGCGGAAGCGCAGTGGCTATGGCGCTTGCAGCTGAGCACAAGGGCACGGGCTTGACGCTGGCAGTACCGATCGTTTTCGTAAAGAAGGCAAAAAAAAAAAAGCGGCAACGCCCGGGCTTAAAAATTGGGGCCCTCATTATTGAAACTCTTGCAGTCAATAGCATTTCGTAGCTATCCACTACCAAGCCCATTGTCACCTTGGCGTAGCTTCGTTGCGCCAAACATAAATTTAAGCACTCGTTCGAAGACTGTGAGTACTTTTTACTAGCTTTTCCTTTAAAGTGAAGCTTTATATGGCGAGAGGAAAGAAATATCTGGTGGTCCTGTGTGCGCAGAAACCTCCTCCGGCACATTCGATAAGCAAACACGAATAAACCAGGTTCGAGAGGAGTTGCAAAGGTGGAGGGTGTGGCCGAGCTTCTCTCTATCGCAGCGGAGACGTGTACATGCGACCTACTACGTGGAGTACACATCAAGGTTGAACGGCTGGCAGGGGCGGCAGGCGGTGAAAGACAGGCAGCTTACGGTCAGCCATGCCCCGAGCCGAAACTGGAATGAAAAAATACCACAATAACGTAACACATTATGGGAAAGACTTTAATGGACTACGCGCGTGTGAAACAGCCGAAAGTTACAGCTCCGCTGATCAACCGTGTGTTGGAAGTGCATGAGCACTTTCTCTTTTATTTTGTTTGTTTGCGCGGTTCATCTTTGCCACTCGTAACTCCTTCCGTTTTTTTTTTCAAACTTTTCCTCTACTTATCTCTATTTCCAAACGTGACAACTTTGAAGCGTAGTTTTAGAAATAACTCAATAAATTGTTCATGCTAAATCTTTGCCGCGCGGTTTTGTTGCCCTTTTAAAATCTGTTTTAAGGTATTCCTACTATGAGTCATCTACCCGTCCAAGCAGAACACGTGGGGGCTCACCGTTCATCTATGCGGGAATACATATTTCACGCATCGCATGCGACACCGCGTTCTGCGTCTGCCATAGGCATCGGTTTCACAGTTTACCGTGTGGTTGCCATACCATCAGCTTCCTCTGAAGACATCTGCGTGTTGCTGGCCAAAAACGTTCTAGTTTGGACCTTTTGACCAGCCCCTCGCAGGTAAAATTCCTACCTTACTTCCCCTTAATCTACCTTTATGAGCCTGAATTCGTCTTAATTCCTCTTAATTAACCTCAACCAACCTTAATCCATCTCAACCTAATCCACCATAACGCGCCCCAACTCACGTTGTTGGTTATTAATACATCACTAATCAATATTCTATCCTTTCTAGTTTGATCCACCACAATGCCAAGCTACCAATAATCGCGATCAAGCATTCAGCAATCATTCACTACTCCGATAAATATTATTCATACGTTATGCACGCCTGGCATGCTTTGCCTCACTTCTGGCCTACCATTGCTCATTTGGGTTTTTCCGTCAGCCGTGTCGACATCGAGGTCGTTCGGGCTCAATCTTCCATTTAGACGTATAAGGTTTTCGCCTTAACAGCCGTGAAGTCAGAAAAAGCACTCACGTGGGCCGGCAATGAAACTCGGTATAATAGCCGAGGAGCCGAAGAAAACAGACTTGCGTCGACCGGGAATCGAACCTGGGTCATGGTGATGTCCATGTAACGGCTGTCCTTCGTTGAGTCACCCTCTGGGCTCTTATCTCTAGCTCGCCGACCTCGTTTCAAAGAGCACCCAACCAAGATGGGCTCACTTCATCTTTACGGGCTCTAGCTTTAGTCAAAATTGTCGCTACGTTCGTGGTATCGCCACAAAAGCAATGCTGTTCTTTGAGAAGGCACAGAAGTGCTCCTTTGAGCTATAACCTCGTATGGCAAGGCAGGCAGAAGTGCACAGGCTTTAGCACCTGAGTGGTGCTGTTGGCCGCCGCACAGCGCAGGAATGCCTTTGTACTTTTCTCCGCCTCTTCCATCATCGCTACGACGACAGCGGCGCATTTCATTCGGCAGGAGACTCAATGCCGTCATCAGTTCAATGCCGCCCGATCTTCGAAACGTTTCTTCTGGTAGCCCGGGCTTCTGTATGAAATGTGTGACACTACGTGTAAAAGACATTTTTTAGCTGAAGAATACTGTTTATTCATAGTTCGAACCGAGAAGCTTGCTTTAATAGTATGGGTTTTACTGTAAAGTTCTTTGTGATATGCAGGTTTGTTCCATTTTGTGCAAGTTTTCTTGCAGTAACCATCGAAGAGGTTGAGCATTCGGCTCACCCGTCACATTTTATCTACACGCTTTCCGCCCACTATTGAAGTGTTTGAGTACATCAGAAGTAATGGAAGGTGATTTTTTCGAAGTCAGTTTTATGAAAGGCACATCTGTTTCATCGCGGTTGCTTCGCTGAACACTCCATCGAAATGACCTCTCCCGTTTCGTAGAATATCCTGTCTCTTTTGATGAACGTTTCGTAGGCTGGCAGGCAATGCGAATAGCTCCCAAAACATTTTCCGTTCTGTTTCGACGCGTGGAGTGCCTAAAGCATGGAAGGGTTTATAATTCAAGCCGCATTAAAATGTGTTCCTGAAGCACAAGTTCTCGTTACTGCCACTTTCCAGGACGACTATCAGCAGCGCCAAGCCAGACAGACCTGTTCTGTGTGACGCTTCCGAAACCCGTGTTAACTTTACTTACTTAAGTTACCTTCTTTAACGCGGATAATAATTAAGAGCCCCGTGGCGCAGAAAAGTCGGTTACGTCGGCAGTTTCAGCCATGAACAGAAATACCCAAAGGCACCTTGCGGTGCATGCCGAAAACCTCGGGATCCTGGGGTACTGCTCCAGCATATGGCATGCGAGCCCAGAGCGGAAAGGTTTCACCGTTCGCGGACGCTCCTCGGGGGTACGTTGAGCTCAGAGCTGGGGTGCAATACGCCATTCTGTGCGCTGACTCTTCAAACACGTGTGGTGAATGCGATGTCGGGTTACTGTAACGGGAAAGCTACCGAAGGTTCCTCAGCCCCGAATGCAATAAAGGCATCGTGTTCTACGCTTAGAGGTGAATATTAGGCGTCTTCCAAGTTTCTCCTCCCATTTTAAAATTCCTGGAGCCCTACTTCTAACGGTTCAAAGTGATGTGTAAACTAAAGCAAGCCACGTAACAGCGTGTAAGGCCAGTGTATGGCTTTGGAACCTTCGGACATAAATGACACATATTCAACCATGTGAAATGTAATGGAGAATCCTTCCTCCTATAATGAACATATATAGACTGATGACGATGATGGTTGTGAAGGTATATTTACATTTACGTAAAGCCTTACGACGGGAGAATAGGCGTGTATTTACAAATATAATTCATTTATGGCTACATAGCTAAAAAGTCAACTACCCTCTGTCGAAATAACAACGATGCGGAAACTCGAAGATTTATAAATTCAAATAAACACAAACGGAGCAACCCAGAAGCGCGCTTACCCGCATCGCAAATACACATACGATATTTTTTATTGGCAAGTATCACTGCACTGATACTGTGTTCTCTTGTGCTTTACTAATACGGGCATACCATGGCTTTCAAAAGCGCTCAACCATCGTCGTCGTTAGATAGGGGGGGGGGGGTCTTCTTCAGTCTAATTTTGCACGTCTCCACTCCTTTTCAAATCTAAGCTGCATTAACCCTGCCGTAATGGCGCAATCAAATCAAATAGACGTATGCACCATAACGCGACGGACCCAGGTTCGATTTCTACGATTGGAAGCGTTTTCATTTTCATTTCACCAACGGTTGTCATCATCGTTTTAGAAAGTTGGCTTTCCTGCAGTGCGTTTTGGGTGGGCTAGCGACACCATCAGTGAGAATCTGAAAGCTTCGCTTTATATTTCTCGCTGAGTTCGTGAAAGCGATGCTTTTGGAATTACGGTCGGCTGCTCGGAGTGTCAGCAACTTGTAAAAAAATCAAATTGTGCGAGGAAATGACACAACTAAGGGTTGGTGAAAATGCTGCGTCTTTTAATTTGCAATAATTACAAAACAGATGTCACCAAAGATTGCTATGATAAAACTTATCAGAAGCTTTTTTAGCATATTTTTCTATTGCTGCTCGCAATGTTACATGACTAGCGAATAGTTGTTTAGGCATTAGGTTCTTTTTTTATTACCGTGGCATGCCTCGCACAAAAACTAATAAAGCTAAAGAAATCTAAGAACATATTTGGGATCAGCTTTAAAAATCTTCATCTATGACCGAAGTTTAATGACCATAGGTATAGTATTAACGAAAAGTGTTTTCGAGGAGCATCACCCCTTAAGGACGTAGAATGGGGCTAGTTGGTTATGCTCCATATTGCGGAATATGTAGCCCAGTTAGATATGAAATCTCCCCTGAAGTTGCCATGACAGGCCGACCATTTTTCCTCTCGTACTTGCAAACGGCAAGTTTGTAGACTTCTTGTTTTCAGTTTTGAAATAAAAAGGTAATGGTTCACCTTTCAATCGCTAAATTTCTTTTTAAAAAACCAACACGAAAGGCACTGGTACTTATAGTACCACTGCTTTACTCTAACCATGGGCTTGGAGGTTCTTGTATAATGTCATCCACCAACAACACAGGAATCGAAGTATTTACTTCAGAACCCATTTCTTTTATTTCCGTTAAATTTTAGAGATCTGGCGCTCGTAGAAACATTAAAAAAAAGTAAATTCACTTACAAGGTCTCGTAACAAGCATGCATAAGTATATTTTTTCGCCAACTATCAAAATTGTAGAGGTATTGTACTTCTGTGTTTTTTTTTATGGGCAAACAGCTTTTCGCATTAAATTTCAATCTTCATTCAAATATTTCAAAGCACCCCGGCTCCTCGAAGTGGTTCATCTGCGATATGCCCCTTTCACATTACTTTGGTGAGGCAGGTTTCGTTTGCGTAGTGGTATTTTTTGGTAGCTCCACAGAGAAGATCGAAGATGTAATGGCAGTGCAGGCTTGCTTCTCGCAAGTGCATCTCTGCGATGAACAGCATACAGGCGTTTTCTGTGAAAAAGTAAAAACGTTTTGTTTTAGAAATTCCGGGCAATTCTGATCATTTTCTTTACGGTTCATTAAGATCTGCACAAAATGTCAGCACTGCTGCTTTTTGTCAAAAAAAAGATCGCAGCGGTAAAATGAAGAAATTTGCATGAATGAAAGTTATACTGAACAAAGCACTAATAACAAAATGCAAAACAGTGTTAGTGACGAGACGTCTTTGCTAATGACTATGTCCCATTTATTGATATATGCCGTTTTACGTTCTTCGCGAGTCACGTAGTATATTATCTCCGGCACGATCTCTTTGTCTCTTTTATATAATAGCTTAGATGTGTTATGTCCAGTGTTTTCAGTGATGGGCCCATATGTACGAGTTATTATATTCTAGTAATACGTTTTTGCGGTGAGTAAATTTTTATGTACCTTCTTTTTGTCTAAAACATGTCGGTTATTTTTTCTGCTTGCACCTCATGTTGCTTGGGTTTGTTTCGGCAACCTTTAGGGCATAAAATTTCATGAGTATTACAGCTCTTGAAAACAACTATGTGACAATTATTTACGGCTTTTACAGAACCTTACCGCAGCACGGATCCAAACGATTTAGTTTTGTGTGTGCTTGTGAGATGAGATAAACTGCCGTAGGGCCTTCCGAAAAACCTTCTCTTTTTACGACTTTTATGTGCAGAAGCATGTATTTTATTCTTGGTTTAGTACTTAAATATCGGTGCTTTGACGTGGTGCAATGGATTCTTCTGCATTTTTTATGTGTAGCGTTCTTTGTTGAATACCCCCAGAGCCCCTACTGTATACTCTGCTTCGCACAAAAAATGTACATTAGGCGGAGGTAACAACTTTAACCGCTGTAATCGCGTAAGTGGAAATGAGGTGTCGAACCGAATTAGAAAAAAACAATACAAAGTAAAAAAAGCGAAGAAGAATGAAAGCGAAGTTGCGAAATCAAAATGTAGATCACAGATTTGTCCTTCCCCAAAAAACGGAGACTAAAATTACAAAGCCAGAAATATTTAACAGAAACCCGAATAAGAAATCAGTAAAACGCACCCTGCATATATCGCCTACATTTTTGCACTATTACATAAAGGGGCATTTGAGCCATTTAGTCGGTATAATGAGGTAAGTGTACATGATCGGCTGAAAGAAACAAAGGGAGACTTTAAAACAACGAAATAAACCGAACGTAATTGGCTAAGTATAGCCACATCTGACTGAAAGACACTTCAGATAAAGACAAGCGGTGTAAGAATGCTATGCATGATTGGGAAATAATATGAATTTCTGCAGATTTGTTTTTCTATTCTCTTATTGTATCGCACAAAACAGTTCACTTCATAATACGTCAGATTTCTAGCAAATTAACCAATGTTTCACTGTAGCATGAACGGTTTTGCACTACTTAAACTACAAATTTTTGCAACAGTGTGCCCACATCACAATTCTCGTGGTAGACAAGAAACGTTTTTCTTCTCCGTTGTGTTCTCTGTGTTGTTGTTTTTTCGTTTATTTAATAGCCTCAATGCTTAGACACTAAGCGGGTCCGATCTATATCCAGGAAACTAGGTTGGCCTCCCGGATATAGTCCAGCAAGGAACGGAAGGTATCACCATGGAGCCACTGATGGTAATGCGTGTCTTGCCGCAAATTTAGGCCTGCTCCCATCAAACATTTTCTTCGAATGTCCTTAGTTCCAGGGCATGTTCATATTAGCTGGTGAAGGTCTGCCGGAACCGTTTCCTCAGAGCAGGTTAGACATTTCACATGCCCTCGGTAATCCCCTTTCCATCCACTCGGGCGGGCAGGAGTAAGAGCCACGCTCAGTCGGATCCTTTGCAGTACAACCTCCTCCATCCTGGTAAGGTTAAGGGGGAGGACAACCGAACACGGAGGTATGAGAGCACGCGTTCGGCATCGAAGATCCTCCTTTGCAGCCATTCTTTTTGCCCATGGGTCACTTGGGAGCGGGGCGGGGGATGATGGGGCTGAGCAGTTGTGTGACAGGAAGTCAGCCCGTTCATTTCCTGCAATGCTGGTGTGACCAGAAACCCATGACACAACCACTTTGTATGACATTTTGATGTGGAGCTGGTTGAGCTGGTTGACAGATGATAGGGGTCTGCGCAACCTGTTTCAAATGGTGGATCACTTGCGTGGAGTCGGTACGAATATTGATGGTTGTCAAGTCTTCATTGCAAGCGGCTGCACACAGTAGGTCGTCGTGTTCAGCCCGCAATTCCAGCAGGACATGGGTACATGTGGCAGAGGCGTAGGGAATACGGCCTTCGATGCTGGGATGAGTGGGGCTGTTCCACGAATGCGTTCATGTGCATGAAGCGTCGGTGTAGAGGAGGCATTGATCATCTGGTCCCGGGTTATTTGCGGCATAGAGAGCTGTACTTTACCCTCCTTGGTCCGCCTTTTCTGCAGATGGCTTGTCTTATTGGAGGTTATAATCGTATAACCCCAGGGTGGAAGGTCATCTTGAATTTCTGTAGGGGCCAAAGTGACCGGATTGAAGTGATCGTACAGTTCACGGCCGTTCTGCAGACATGCATACTTTGACAGTCACACAGCTCAGCGTTGATTTATGAGCTCGTCAATTGTGTTGAGCTGAGCTTGTTCCTGAAGGACCGGTATCGGATAATGCGAGGGAGACCGGTGATGGCTCGTATGGCTTCTCTATTAATAGCTTCCAGTTTAGCATGTTGGGATGCGGTTAGACGCTGAAACTGGGCTTCATAAACTAATCGTGGTTGGAGGACAGCCCACGCCAGCCGCCGAGCGACCTCAGTTCTTGCACCACCCGCTTTTGGCGCAATGCGGCGGATTAGGCGAATGGTATTTGCCGCCGTTTGCTCACTGCTTTCAGCCATGCTGTAGAGGTACCAGCTTGGTGAATATGCAGGCCCAGAATACGGAGCTCTGTTGCTTCAGCAAGCTGATGAGCGCCTATGCGTATGGATGGAAGGTGGACGGCGAGCTTCTTGCGGCCAGCTTTTGTTAGCGACTGTCATGACCATGTTTCTTTTTTTAGCGACCAAAAAGTAAGTGTTCTTCCTATGCCTCATTTTCGGTAGACGTAAACTTGGATGGAGATGAGTTGCCGGATCATAAATGCCAGCCGGGAAGTATAGATGAAAAGTAATAAGGTTTACCGCGACTGCAACTACTTTATAAAAACTTTACAATCCCTTTCAGAAGGAAGTTGAAAGAAGTGCGAAAGGTTTTCGACATCAAATCTGCGTCAAAACTGCGCCATAGAGCTTCGCCAAAAAGTACGTCCAAAGGCAGCAATCAAAGGCCTTCAAAGGCCGCAATCACAAATGAAAAACAAACCCATGCGACGATTTTTCGCGCACTAAGTAAACACATCTATGGAAAATACCGATACGCGGTTTATGAGATAAATGTAAACTTTTGCACTCTTTCGTGATCGATGTGTTTATTGTCTTATCAAGAACAGTTCCTTTTTGCGATTTTTGAGTAACCGTTTTACTCAATGCAAGCCTGCTTTTACGCACGTGCTGTGTGTACGGAGACCTTATCAGAGCTTTTCGGTCGGCCAACCGGTCTATGGGTACATGCATTCGTTTTTTGACAGGAGAACATTAGACCCCCAAAGAAAGCTCTCGCTTTAAAAAGAGTGGTAGGGTGCCAGGTACTTACCTCTGGATGGGTGAGGAAAACTTGTTATCTTACAGATGCTGCAGTCAGTGTACAAAACACTAAACGGCTTCGGATTCTTACCTGAAAGGTATTTAGTGCAAAACTAAAGGCGACAGGAGAGGAAGGCGACATGACTCAACTAATTATTTGTTTGTTGAGGAAGCGTTCAATACAGAACAACACATTTTGGTTTTGTATCTCCTCATCGGAAGCAAGTTCCGAAAAGAGCTTTGTACTTAATATGCGCATATTATATACCACTTACAAATATTGTTTCCTTGATGATTGGGAAAGTCTATTGATTTTCAATAAAAGAATCTATAAGTGCTCAGTGTTAATTCTCAAAGTATCCGGAGAGGCATTTGCCCTGCAGTGGGCGTAGACAGTCTGATTATGATGATGCTTACGTCTCAATAAAGTTCGTCTTCCCGGTTTGAAAAGTGATTTGGCCACCGCGTTCCTTCGGAAATTTTGAGTTTCAAATGACTTTTTCTATCAAGTACTCGCTTTTTGAATCCATCTAGAGTATCTCTTTTGACTTTCTATAGAAATTGTTCACAGAGGTTCAATAGAATCTCTGTCCACTTTCCGTAAGTTCTCAGAGAAATTTTACTGAGTTCCTATGCAATAACACAATTGCTTTTTCAAGCCTTTACAATATTTACGGTGAACATCCCCTAGTTTGGGGGTCGCTAAAGCATAGTAGCAATGTAACACCATCTTGTAATCATGAAGTTGTGTTCGGACCAATGTCGAGCTATGCTCAGTGCTGATTATTTACATTTGACCGCCAAATGTCGCGGATTGCTCCAGCCATGTCTTGTCGTAGCTAGATCATCTAGGAGGATATGGCTTAGAGTCGAATTTCTTACCTAAGAAGTAGTCACAAGAACTACTAAAGAATGTTCCTGCCCACATGAGCATTCGTGGCGAAGTCCAAATAAGGCACTTAAGTTCAATGTGGCAAATTTTTATGCTTACGTAGCTAGTCATGACCACCAGGATGCTAAAAAATGTTCGACTAGAATGCATAGAATAGATCAAAAATCTGATTCACTGCAGTGCTGGGCGACATGAACAGGGTAATTTAATAGGAGGGTGGCTGTTAAGTGGAAACGTGGAAAGGTTTTGGCCTGATTGGTTTGGCCTTATCAGGTGAGACAATCTCTCCCCAAACGAAACAGCAAAACTATAAAAAACAATTTTAGAAAATATCCGGCTTGATGCAACCATGATAGGCATAAATATCTAGTTTCATTTTCGCCATGTATTCACAAACGTATACCATACCTTCTGGCGGAAATGATTCCAGCACGTTTCTTACGACCTGGCCTACAGAGGACGTTAACTTGGTCCGGAGGGTCCTAGAACAAAGCATATAAATAACACGTCGTAGCCACATTTTTTCGCGACACTAGCGCAATCGTTATAACACATGAGCATCGCAGTAACACTAGCAGAAACAACCAAGGATGTGTCTTTCTAATGTAGCTACGCAATGTGCCAGGCGAATTGAGTGCTACCTGAGTATGTCGTGCTACCAAAAAAATTGAAGAAAGATGGTTCAGGTTTTGCATTTCGAGTCCTGTTTTTCGTTTCTCTCTCTCTTTATATACTGCAGCATTACAGTGGTCTGTACACACCAGAAAGGCGTGTCTGCCCAGCGAATTCGCATTCGATGTAAAGCAGCTATAACCCTATTATACATATACTCGACGAAGGAGGGTAGAATTTACACGCAGGCTCTTTTTACTTTGACCTTCCCGCGTTTACACAAACTGCATCCAAAGAATCGATGTCACGGTGCAGACCGGCGGGATTCGCAGAAAAGGACCTGTTCAGCTCCTTAGAGCTCGCCACCTGAACCCAACGAACGAGTCAATCCACACCTGCCTGCGGTTCAAACGGACATCCCCGTTGGGCTTTGAACTCAATCCGCCGTCTCATGCATGGGTCAGCTGAGCCGAAAAACAAACTATTTGTCTCTACCCAAACCCCCCCTCGTCAAGCCCAAAAATGTTTATGTTAGGGACGTCACCAACACTACTGTTCGTTCTGTACATGTATTTACCTACCTTCATTTCACGCCTTTTTCACAATACAAGCACGGATTTGCGAGTTCCACACCACGCGTCACCAACTTATGAAACCTCGATCGTTATTACTCACTTATCCCCTGTAGGTGAAAAGGTGATTCGGTAGTCGGCAAAGCCGTTGTCAACTGGTGTCACGCGAGTGAACTTCACGCAGCGTGCGTTTTGCGGCACCTCTTGAACGGGGACGTTGCTGTACACGAGGAACGTGCTTACGTTGACGTCGTTACACTGCGGAAGAGGAAGAAGGCAAGGAATAAATTGGCATTGGACGGTCTGTGGTGCTGTTGATAGGAATTCAGGGGGGAAAAACCACCGGCTTTTACGTATCCTATCTCCGAACAACTTCTTAAACGTAAAGCCTGTATTCGTGAATAATGTACTTGAAACACGGTCGCGAACAGAACTGCATAAAACTCTGGTTCCCATCATTATTCTTTTCTTATTGTATGCGATGCAAGGCTTACCTTTTCGTGGTCTGTATATCTCCCAAAGGCAGGTGGAAGTATCAGGTACGCAAATGAACCGGTCACAATTTTGAAAATGAACAAAATGGCGCAGAAGAGTGTCATCTGCATGGTAGTAAAGTGTTACGTCGTTGAAAACTGGGGCTAAATTATGGCCGGCTTTCAATAAAGCTTAGCCGTGGTGTATCCTTGCGTGCACCCACTCAAAAAAGTGGCGTTTGGTTTACTGCCAGGAAAAAAGACGCA
Organism: Haemaphysalis longicornis; assembly: GCF_048455015.1. NCBI lineage: Eukaryota > Metazoa > Arthropoda > Arachnida > Ixodida > Ixodidae > Haemaphysalis > Haemaphysalis longicornis. The sequence continues at coordinate 103,814,533 of NW_027526407.1, read as the reverse complement.
GCTGTTTATTGAGCCCGTAATACGGAAATAATCATTAGCAGCTGCTGTGTCTGTTCTGGTGTGTCTGTGTCTGTTGATGGGACAAAGGATATGTAAATAAAAACGCAGTGCAAAATGCAACAGGGCGAATCCGGTTCTGGTGTTTTGAACTCCGTACTTTTAGGATTTTGTTTTGATGCCAACAAAAAACGACTGCGACAAGTGTTCCTATGTGCGGCGGTACGAAACGAGATTGTGGAAAGATTATTACGGTTGACTTTTTTGCGCTATAGAGGAGTGCGTACGTGTGAATTTGCCTATACGCCCGGTGCTGAGTATACAGGGGCTTTCGGCGGCCCATAAAACTTTGAAAAAGCAAAATGCCGGATGGTGTCAAATGTGAAACAAAATTTGTCTATCAGCACAGAATCATTGTGTAGCGCAAAAGCACTTGTCCATAGTGTGGTGTACTCACTGTGCATAAGCGAATCATTCCAAGTAGCATCAGCACAGTCTAATGCTTCTACCCATAAAGCCCCCTTATATATAAAACCCCATGCAACTAGAACAACTCACTGCGCATAAGCGAATCATTCCATGCAGCATCAGCACAGTCTAATGCGTCTACACATAAAGCCCCCTTACATATAAAACCCCATGCAACTAGAACATATCTTACACAATTTTCCCCTTTGAAGAATCCCTCATTTTATTTCCAGTTACAAGTAAAAAATTCCATCATTTTATTGCGCGCGGTCAAGCCTACCAGCTCTAAGCACCGGTCTGCCCATACAAAGGTAGCCGGCAACGTCATCGCTGACTACCACTCCAGAGCAATGACTCTCCGAGCAGGGCAGGACACGGACACCCCAACTCCGGCACTCACATATAAAGAAATTACGATCGAATACAAAGACGAGCGGCGTACCCTCCCCGAGCCACACCGCACCCTGACCAGGGAGCAACAGACAATACTCAGGCGCATCCAGGCGGGGTCACTAGCCCACCCCGTCCTGTTGCATACATTTTACCCTGAACACGAGGGGGACCGCTGCCCATTCTGTAAAACAAACAGCGCCACGCTCGCACACATACTGGCGGAGTGCACTGAACTCAAAACCCCTATACCCCCCCACCCTCCCTCCACCCCCCCTACCCCACTCCACGAGCGATGGGAGACCTTGCGGTCCAGCCCCGCCCTGCCGACCCAGCTCGCGCTGACGGCCAGGGGCCAGGAGCTGCTGGCCCAATACGGTTCCCGCGACCTGGGAACCGCTCCGTCTGGCGTCTGAAAACGCCTCGAGCTCAGATAAAGTTACTACTACTACTACTACTACTACACCGGTCTCGTATTTTCAGTTCATTGGTGACTCCCACTGAACGCGATGGTAAACAAAATCAGAGAGCCTCCACCCTCTGACGTGAAAAGTTCAGCGAAGCGGGCCCTCTGGTGGGATCTGCTATGTTGGGATTTAGCTATATTTTGTATTTGCAATGTTGACTTATAAAGACAGCAGCGCCGTCTCCATTTCACAGACTTGGGACACGCATAGTGGTGAGTAGAGAAAATGACGTCTCATTGAAGCACAGCAACGCCAGCCGCGGCGCAGGATCTGGTAGGCCGCACAGGTGGCCGCCGTAGAGCGTGCTGCATTGCGAAATGCCGGGGCGGAGAGAGGCGCCTCGCGTGGCGAGGAGAATACGGGACTCGGGAAAGGGGCGGTGCTTTAGAGCGGAGTATAAAGTGCGGATGTAACTGTACTCCCTCCGGAGATGACTATGCATCACTGAGCTGCGCACTATGTGGGAAAGCCAGCTTGCACAGGCAAAACTTACACCGGTCCCCATTAAAGGGACCCTACAACGCTTTTTTCCAACTTATTCTGAAATCCTAAAATGCTTGCAGAACATAGTCAACCACCACATCAACTATTTAAATTAATGGTCGCAAAGTACCTCAGCGAGAAATTACTGCTTCGTACCCATCAGGTAACTTCGAGAATTGTACAAAAGATTTTTCTGTCTTTTCCTGTCATGGCATTCTTCGACCGATGGAATTACGTCAATAAAGCGGTGTAGCGGTTATTGGCGGAATTTTATTCAGTGTCCGCAATGAACGCGTTCGATAGAAACTTCAAAAATAAAACCACAAAAACAAAAAAGAAACAGGCGACACATTTGATGCGACAAGCAAATTACCCAGTGCATCTCCGTGCAGGCGATAACTATACCTTTCGCAGTGCTTCCAGATGCAAAGAAAAGACTGAAAGCGTTCATCGGAAGGGTTGCAGAGTAGCTTTAGACTCGCTTCACGTAGAAAAGATGCATTGGTGGTGAGAGATTTTTCGGGAGCAATTTAAGCCACCTGATACCAAAATATCGGAGAACTACAAGCTTTATTTTTATATTTTTGCATACTCTCGCACTTGTTTGCTTAAACTTGAACTGCCGGTAGTGACGATCTGCTAAATTCTACCCATAAACAGCTTCGCTGTGAAGATCAAGTTCTTATTTCATTTGCAGTGTATGGCTTCTTCGAGCGTAGGTATCCAATCTCCGACATTATCTGCCCAACATTAAACCAAGCGACTTAAGCTTTTTACATAAACTTGCACGAAATGTAGCAGAATGCGAAATCTGTCGCGATGAATTTAGGCAGCGCAGTGGTGTAGACCTTTTTAACTTGCTCGGTTTGGGCGGCGCCTTTTATCAGTTGGTTGCACCGCCTCTCTGCGCATGCGCGGACAGTATAGAACGTAGCAAGATGTAATGAAATGTGAACAGATGAAAGATGTTTACAGAATTACAGAATTAACCGATGCCGCCAATACCAGCCAGCGCTTGGGCGACGTCACGGGAGCCCTGACAGCAGCAGTTTGGGGCCAGACGCAGATGGCGTCATGCTGATGCCGATGCCGGTAGGGTATCCGTTCTGAGCTTTCTGTAGCGTGGAAAGACTAAAATAGATTTAAAATATCTTATGCTGAACAGTTATGGTTGGAACCACAAGGCGGTTATCTCCATATTGTCGCGTACAGCAAATACGCGTTGGGGGTGTTGGTGAGCTTTACTAAAACGCTAATAGAAGAAGCAGCGGAGAAGAACGCTCTTGACCGCGAAGCACTCGAGCTGCCAGAGCAAAACACTGATGATGATGCGTTCCCGGTAGCGCTCGTTCGTCGTCGTCGTTGCCTCGGCTGGGATGTCACAAATTAAAAGTTCATTCAGATGCTTGTGGGTACGTGACAGTTTACCTCCCCTCCAAAGGAAGCATCGTCCCGATGCTAAGGCAGAAATGAGCGGAACTTCATTTGCGACCCGTCACGTCCTCGCGAAGAATGGTTTCATGCGGACTATGTGGACGACCTCGGGCCGACAACGACGGCGCATTGTGGAAACGCTGTCCACCGGAGTAACTGCATACGTGACGTCGCTTAGTTGCTGTAGTACTCTGTAGGGCCCGAAGTAGCGCTTCATGAGCTTCTCGCATAGCCCTCTTCGTCTGATAGGGCTCCATACCCACACGTTGTCACCAGGCTGGAAAGCGGCGTGCCTGTGGCGAGCATTGTAAGTAGTAGCATCATGCAGCTGTTGTTGCCTGATTCGATGTCTTGCGAGCTGACGCGCCTCTTCCGCGCGCTGGGCGAACTCCTGCGCAGTCGTGTCGTCACCCCCACCGTCGTGAGGGAGCATGGCATCTAACATTGTGGTTGCCTCCCGACCGTACACAAGAGCGAATGGCGTCATGCGCGTGGTTTCTTGCCTGGCGGTATTGTAGGCAAAAGTCACGTATGGTAGAACTTGGTCCCAACTCTTGTGTTGCTCGTCGACGTACATGCTCAGCATGTCTGCAAGTGTTTTGTTTAACCTTTCTGTCAGTCCGTTTGTCTGCGGATGGTAAGCTGTCGATTTTCGGTGGGAAGTACCTGTGAGGTTCATGACGGCGCGCACCAAATCTGCGTTGAATGCGGTACCCCTGTCTGTAATCACAATTTCGGGAGCTCCATGGCGCAAAACAATGTTTTCGATGAAAAAGTGGGCCACGTCGAGAGCTGTGCAACGCTGGAGGGCTTTCGTTTCGGCGTATCGTGTAAGGTAGTCGGTGGCGACAAGTATCCACTTGTTGCCGGCATGAGACGTAGGAAAGGGGCCTAAGAAGTCCATGCCGATTTGTTGAAACGGGGTTTCCGGTATTTGGACAGGTTGAAGTAAACCGGCTGGGCGTCCCGGCGGTGTTTTACGACGCTGACAGTCACGGCAGGTACGGATGTATTGCTTCACTGTCGAAGGAAGCTTGGGCCAGTAGTAGCTCTGTTTAATTCGGGACATCGTACGTGCATAACCTAAGTGACCAGCGGTTGGGTCGTCGTGGCAGGCCTGTAGTATTTCTTGTCTAAGGCTCGCGGGAATAACGAGAAGAAAGTCTTCCATTCGGGGCGAAGTTTCGCTTGTAGAGGATGTTGTTTCTTAAAGAAAACGACTGGAGTCCACGTATGAACAGCCTTGGCTTGTGCGGAGTTCGTCCTTCCAGAAAATCTAGAAGTGGCTGCAACTCAACGTCTTCCCTTTGCTGATCGGACAGAGTTGTGGCGTCGATGGCACCAAGAAACGCCACGTCGTCATCATCTTCCGGTACAGGGCAGTCGACTGGAGCTCGAGACAGGCAGTCGGCGTCAGAATGTTGTTTCCCTGACTTAAAGACAACCGTCATATCAAATTCCTGAAGTCGAAGGCTCCAGCGGGCGAGGCGACTCGTAGGGTTTTTCAAACTGGCCAACCAACAAAGGGAGTGGTGGTCGCTAACAACTCGAAATGGGCGACCGTAGAGGTACGGCCGGAATTTCAAGACCGCCCACACAACAGCCAGGCATTCCTTCTCTGTAGCTGAATAGTTAGACTCCGCGCGGGACAGTGTTCGGCTTGCGTAAGCGACAACTCTCTCCGCGCCGTCTTGCCACTGAAGCAGCACTGCCCCAAGGCCAACATTGCTGGCGTCTGTATGGATTGTGGTGGCCGCATCTTCATCGAAATGGGCGAGCACAGGCGGCACTTGTAAGCGACGCCGCAGGTTCTCAAAAGCAGCCTGCTGCTCAGTGGTCCAAACGAAGGCGACGTCATTGCGGGTGAGGTTTGTTAGCGGAGCCGCGATGTGGGAAAAGTTTGGGATGAAGCGCCTGTAATAGGAGCATAGGCCTAAGAATCGCCGTACGGCCTTTTTGTCGGCAGGCGTCGGGAAGTTGGACACAGCGGATACTTTGTCAGGATCGGGCTTGATGCCGGCGTGGCTGACAACGTGGCCCAAGAAGCGTAGTTCTTGATACCCGAAATGACACTTTTCCGCTTTAAGTGTGAGACCAGCTGCTCTCACGGCGCGAAGTACACAGGATAGTCTTTTCAAGTGCTCTGCAAAGGTTGACGAGAAGACGATAACGTCGTCAAGGTATACTAGACACGTCTGCCACTTGAGACCGGAAAGAACAGTGTCCATCATTCGTTGGATTGTTGCTGGTGCCGAACACAAGCCGAAAGGGAGCACTTTAAATTCATTAAGTCCGTCCGGCGTTATAAAGGCTGTTTTCTCGCGGTCGCGCTCATCCACCTCGATCTGCCAGTACCCGCTCTTTAGATCCATCGACGAAAAGTAACGGGCATGACGAAGCCTGTCGAGGGAGTCATCGATCCGGGGCAATGGGTACACGTCCTTCTTTGTCACTTGATTGAGCTTTCTGTAATCAACGCAAAATCGCAATGTGCCGTACTTCTTTTTGACCAGAACGACGGGTGATGCCCACGGACTTCGAGAAGGCTGGGTGACATCGTCGCGCAACATCTGCTCCACTTGGCTGCGAATTGCGTCCCGTTCCTTCGCAGAGACACGATAGGGGTTTTGACGAAGCGGCCTGACATTATCATCAACAATGATGCGATGTTTTGTAAGCGGAGTTTGACGCACGCCAGATGTCGAAGAGAAACAGTCCTTGAAGGTCGTCAGCAGCGCGAGGAGGGCTTGTTGTTCACTGAGAGGCAAGCCGGAGTTGACATCGATGAAGGCATCGGAGCTGGTTTCACCAGGTGCGGCGCCTTGTAACGCAAAGCAGTCTTCGCCATCAGCTATGTCTTCGAAATAGGCAACTGTCGTGCCTTTGGCGACATGTTGGCGTTCATTGCTGAAGTTAGTAAGCAGCAATGCGGCACGGCCATCGGGGGTGTTGGTGAGCTTTACTAAAACGCTAATAGAAGAAGCAGCGGAGAAGAACGCTCTTGACCGCGAAGCACTCGAGCTGCCAGAGCAAAACACTGATGATGATGCGTTCCCGGTAGCGCTCGTTCGTCGTCGTCGTCGCCTCGGCTGGGACGTCACAAATTAAAAGTTCATTCAGATGCTTGTGGGTACGTGACAATATAACAAGAAAGCTTTTTACGCAGTTATCTCCCTTTTCAAATTTCGTGTAGGGCCTCCTTTAAAGAAGAAATATCAGAAATCCTGGGCACTAGAGGGCATGCCGCTGGAAAGACGGCTGGATTTCGCTGAAGTCGCGGTAGGAACCACGTGACGCAGTAAAACTGTATCGCATGAAGAAATGTGGTAGTAAACGCACAATACGCACTTCCGATACACTCAGCCTGAATGAAAACTTGGAAGTTTGGAATATTTATTTTGTTACCCTGACGTAAATAGAACGGCCACAATTTTATTCGGGAGCAGCGGTAAGAAGTGAGCACTTCCTCTGTCCGACGTCTATGCATTGATTCATGCATGCAATCAATTCGCGCACGTTGAAGTAGTGCCCGATTTGTCGGTGTCTTTTCTTTGCTGTGTGTGTGATTCCAACTATTTTGTTTGCGAGTGCACCAACCAGGCCAATGATCACTTTTTCGAAGTTTGTCGGTCGGCTGCGTACCTAATAAAGAATGCATAATTCACATGCAGTAAGCGGACATCACTCAACAAAAATAGTATTTCCTACAGACTTCTGCAGACTTCTCAGATCAACTCGTATTCCAACCCGGTTGCATACAGTCACTGTTACCCCGGACAATATTCTGAAAAGTGCTACCAGTGCAAGGATAGGGCAGACTTAGCCCACATGCGACAACGTTAGGTCGCAACATCGCTACTGTAGAGCAATGGGAGACCGTACTCCTCAGCTCCGACCCAGCGGATCAAGTGTGGGCCATTCAGCTGGCCGAAGACGCTGCTAGAGCCCAAGGGTTCGTGGCCGACGTCTAGGATTAGTGGCGGTTATGCAATGAAGTTTTAAATCTCTCACTCACTCTATTTGTCCCTCCCCACTTCTAACTATAATTATAAGCGTGTCGAATAGAAGCGTATACGCTCAATGTTATGCTGAAAGAGGTGAATTCGTGTAACCACTTATCACACCATTTTTATTCAAAGCATTATTTTTAACAACACCTCGCAACGATCGTCAGAGGCAGCTGGCGCTCTCGGAACTGCTCGGTGAACTGTGCATTGAATATGAGCGTATGGTAGACGCAAATCAGTCTGCCGCATGTGGTGCAGGCCAGCTGTGCTCGTAGGTGAATGAGCGGTTGGTAGTGACACGACCTGCCTGCAAGGGTCGATGACTCGTCATATCTAAAAGCAGATGATGCACGGGTCGTTTTGGTTATTGTTGCTAGGTAAAACCAGACTTCAAAAAAAGGGGAAACACAATTTCACAGGCATTTAGTGCCTTCATGCCATACAAAAGGACGACATGTGCCAACCGGGAATCGAAGCCGGGTCACGTGCTTGGAAGGCAGCTATGCAAACCACTATACCACCGACGTTTGTGTTTCTTTTTATCCCAAGGCACAAAATACTCATGTAAAACAGTGGTGGTGGTGGGGGAGATCAACCAGAGTGGTTGATAATCTAAAAAAGCACTGCCACGTTTACACCTGGCAGGTATTTGTGCACTTGCATTACTGCGAGGTCATACACAACTGACAATTCATCATTACGACCTAGCTTAGTGAACACTTCGCGTATTTTACGAACATTTTCCTTGAGATAACAGCAGCATGAACACGTATCCGCATCGGCATTCCTAACCGAGACCAGCTTTAAAAAGCCAGTCTTGTTCCCAACAGCCATTTCTATGAGTGAGTGAAAACTTTATTGCATAACAGCCAGTAGTCCTAGACGTCGGCCAAGAGCCCTTGGGCTCTACCAGCGTCTTCGGCCAGCTGAATGGCCCAGACTTGATCAGCTGGGTCGGAGCTGAGCAATACGGTCTCCCATTGCTCTACAGTAGCGATGTTGCGACCTAACGTTGTCGCCTGTGGACAAGCCCACAGCATGTGGGCTAAGTCTGCCCTGTCCTTACACCGGTGGCACTTGTCAGAATATTGCCCAGGGTAACAGTGACTGTACGCAACCGGGTTGGGATACGAGTTGGTCTGTAGAAGTCTCCAAGCCACGGATTGCCATTTACTGAGGGTAGGATGAGCCGGGGGGAAGCGGGTCCGCTCTAGCCTGTAATGATTAGTTATGTAACTGTAGGACACAAGGCGATCCCTACCCGAACAGCGAAGTGAATGAGCGTTGTTGTCGTCACCAGCTCGGTCAGAAAATCCTCGAGCGGCGTCGTGCGCGCATTCATTCCCAGCCAGGCCAGAGTGTGCAGGTGCCCATATTAGACATATCTTGCCCGAACGCTGAATGTTGTTGAGCCCAATCCTTAGAATTACAGATGCCTCTGGGGAGATGCGCCCCCTTGCGTAATTTATAATAGCAGACTTTGAGTCGCTCACCACGTATTTGATTTTTGCGGATGCCGTCATTGCCAGGGCAATGGCCGCCTCGTGCGGACCGACCCGGAGCTGATGGAATTGCCCTGGTGATTGACTGTTGCAATTGCCATAGCATTGCGACCCGGATAGTCGGCCGCGTCCACGTACAGCACGTCCTCCGAATTTCCGAATCGTTTGAGCCATTTCTATGCATTCTAAGCATTTCTAACGCCTACGAATGCTTTTCTTAAGCAGCACCGGAGGCAAAGAGGTAAAATTTCTTGGGGTGGGCTTCATTCAACTACTCGGAATGTTGGTTCTTACCGCGGAAGAATAAGCGCGCCTAGTGTAGTGGCGATGGTGGACGAGGCGGAAAAAAGCACAAGCGAATTCTTTATGGAACTCCTAGCAGAAATTTTAGCTATTACGTTTCCTTTCAGAATGCTCGCCTGTACAGGCTTGCTACAAACCAGTTATGCTAAACAGTGTACACAAATGCTGGGTAAAATTTTCAAATTGGCAAACATGTGCACTAGTCATTTCATACACGACATAGCCACGCCAAGTTAGGAGGCCATCCAAAGGAATCCAGGACGTACCGGTGAACTGCTCCGAGATGCGCTTGAACAGCTCTTGAATGGCAGGGCTTTTGCCAATGAAAGTAGCCGACATCTTCAGAACACGAGGCGGAATGTCGCAGACAGCTGTCTTGACGTTGTTGGGGAGCCACTCCACAAAGTACGAGGAGTTCCTGTACTGGACATTGAGCATTTGGTCGTCTACCTCCCGCATGGACATGCGGCCACGAAATATGGCCGCCACGGTAAGGTACCGGCCGTGTTGAGGGTCACACGCCGTCATCATGTTCTTGGCGTCGAACATTTGCTGGGTGAGCTAGGGAACAGACAGCGCTTGGTGCTGCTGCGCACTCATGCAGTCAGTAGGGCGCCCCAAGCTACCACATCAGGATGGCGAGGTTCCACTGTCTCGTCCTTGGAAAGACGCTCCTCTCCGTTGTCTTCCTCTTGACGCACGGCCGCTGCTCGGTTCAGTCCGCCGACCCCGCGAATTCCTGGTTACGGCTGGCAGAATCTCTGGTTTTACGTTGCAGCATTCTAGTGGTGCGTACGCACCAGAAACGGGGCATTGAGAGCGAAATGGTACCTTCTGCGCTGAGCTCAAAACTTTTGCGAGTGCTTTGCGCGTGATATAATCGACAATGGGCATAAAAGAAATGATGGCAAATGAATAATTTTGCGATTAGCTATGGCAGGATGGATGTTCGTTGTGGCAAAAACGACGCCATTGTATTGAGCCTCCCGATTTAAACCACTCCAGTGAGATTATTTTAGCGGTTGCGTTAGAGAGTGAGAGAGAGAGAGAGAAATAGAGAGCAAACTTTATTCGGCAGCTCAAGTCCGAACCGACCGCGGAGTTACGAGTCCTCTGAGGAGGGGCTGTTCCACGGTCCTCCGACGGTGGCGGGCTTGCCGGAGGTGCACAAAGAGTTTCAATGTGGGCAGCCTACTGGGAACACGAAGCGGCCAGTAGGTTTTCGAGGGGGGGGGGGGGGGGGGAGAGCTGTGTAGCTAGAACACGAGTACGGAATATCAGGGGGGAAGGGTTGGTTGAAATAAATGTGTGGGGCGAGAGGCCCGCACCCAGTGCCAAAATGTGAGTTCATTGTCCGAGCCATCCCATACCTGATAGTGAGGACGGCCTGGTGACTAGGGGAGAAAGAGATCACAGGGGAGGGACAATGTCTGTGCCTGTCTAAGGTATGTAGCGTGTGTTCGTGACACGAGTTTAGACGGGGAGGGAAGCAGTATTCTTGCTGTCCGCAGGTTGTCGAGATGTCCGCGGCGCCTTTTGTGATGCATTGATCTATCCTCCTTTAGATTCTATTTCTCAGGACACGGCTGAGGGCTGCCCGGGAAATGAGCGTCGCAGCCAGAGCGTCAGCTCGTTGATTACCCTCTATGACTTGGTGGACAGGGATCCATTCGAAGAAGACGTGTTGCTAGGGATGAGCTTTCATGTTTGTAGTCAGGCTAGTCTGGACAGGGGATGGAATGTTGTTCGTGCAGAAGCTTCGTAGGCATCCCTGCCTGTCCGTGCGGACTGTAGTGAGGACGGTCCGATGATGGTGAAGTGTAATAACTCCTCCGGCTTTAGTCTCTCCAGCTGTGGGCGAGGGGGGCTCGCGTTCGTGAACATCGCGCAGAAAAGCGCGAAGCTTGTCGGATATGTTTTAGACGAGCTCGAAGGTCGTTCATTTATCTTTTCGTAAACGTGAAATGGACTTCGGAACCTACTTCAAAGGAAAACGCAATGTCGATTTTTATGGAAGGCCTCGTTTGATAAAGAGAAAACTTTCCGAGCTGGTCGACGATCCTGAATCCGCAGACATTTTTGCCACCATTCCGTACCTGAGCACCCTCCACTATCGCAGAGCCATTTTTACATCACTTCGCCCTCGAATCACGACTCGCAAGATACTACATTGGACCCAAAACTCCGGCTTCGGCCTTTCACGTACAAAACTTTTGGGTACAGACAATTTTTAGGCAAAAGACTAATCAAATATGATTCATTACCGACTTATTTTTTTCTATCTCATTATTCAGTAGCTTTAAAGAATAATGTCCTTGTTCTGCGCAAGCCTGGCTTTAACACGGCCCGTGAAGTTGACCCGTTAGCCTGCGCTATTATACATGCTTATAGGATAAATTTTTGAGTGGGTTTGTGAAGCGTATTCAAGTTAGCTTCATTGGAACCCGCATCTTTGGTCTTAAGAGGGCGTAATGGGTGTGCGCCCATCGTGTCCATACCGGGAGAGACAGAGAGAAAGAGAAAGAAGAGGGGGAGAGAGACGATTTTCAGTAAGTCTGGCGATATTCGTTGAGCTACAGCTAGATGTGAAACATATGAGAAATGCAACAGTAGAAAAATACAGAATGCATTACCTGATCAGTGTATTCTGTTCTGCAGACATTGTTAAAATATAGACACATCAAATGAAATGTTTAGAAGTGAAGTAGCACATGACATCTTCTGACGGACCGAGGAAACAGCAGGACAACTTGCAGCAGAACTCGGTGCGCTGCGAATTATCGCACACCGCATACAGGCGGCCAAACACCCTGAAACTCCTGAATAATACTTGTCGCATCTTTCTCTCTTTCTTGGACTCTCCGTTATTAGTACGAGAAAAAACTTCGGAGACACCCCCGCATTTGCTTGACTTCGTTGCATCGCCTAAGCGCGGTGAGGGATGGAGCCGTACTACCATTTCAACAACTTCGACTGTGGAGCTGAACTTTGGCTTCGATCGTGAAAGAACACCACGGGGATACATGTCCACATCAGTGGTGCTATGCAAACGGCCTTCATATTTCCCGCGACAACATATTGTCCCAATCGAGTGTTCATTCAACGCGATTCAACGTGAGAAAGCGCGGCGTCGTTCGATTGTGTCCGACAACCGTCTGTTCGACTCGCCTTGCCCCAGCTGCGATGTGAAAACGATTGGAGAGGCAAAGGGTTTTCGCAGAGTAACCACTTTGTGGTGCACGCGCCCGTACACTCTAAGCTGGGTAACCCTTAATAGAGGTATACATTTTCGAATTTTTGTAACCTATAATTTATAAGGTACAAATGTAACCTATATCATCGTAACCCTTATATACGTATACACGTAAGGGTTACTCAGTTATCGGTTACTTTGCCGCTTTCATCATGTATACCTTTATATAAGTTACATCTACCGCCGTCCAAGGCCACACACTTGGAAGGTGCCATATTGCGCGCCAGGCGCGCTTTCGCCGGCGCCGCTGTCGCGACGCCCCGAAGACGTCTTTCCCGCGTGGTAAACAAATATCGCGTTAGTGGAAGACGATATGTGCGACCATGCTGTCCATTCCGCCGTCTAAACTTTTGCATCGTGTGGCTTTTGTTCGTCCCTTGAACAAACCGCCGGCCACACGGCTGGGGCTAAAAGAGAAGTTACTTTTATAATTCCTAAAATTGCGGTAATAAAAAGCTTGAAAATGTTGTTATAATATATATGCATTGCATTACCTGTTCGATAATCGTTACCAAGGTTGTCACCCAAAAATCTTTGTGAGTATTGGCAACGCTTAAGTCTTATAAACAGGCATAACTAATTTTGATGTTTGCATCAGCTTTGTGCCGTTAAGAAACCAGTATCAAACATGCATGATAGGTCTTTTAATAAATTGTGGGCATGAGTTTTAGCTTTAGTTAAACAAAATTAGACCCGCCGCGGTGGCTCAGTGGCTAAGGCGTTGCGCTGCTGAGCACGAGGTCGCGGGTTCGATTCCCGGCCGCGGCGGCCGCTTTTCTGATGGAGGCGAAAAGCAAAAACGCCCGTGTGTACGAGATTTCGGCGCACGATAAAGATCCCCAGGTGGTCAAAATTAATCCGGAGCCCTCCACTACGGCGCGCCTCATCGCCTGCGTTGCGTCGGCGCGTTAAAACCCCACAATCAATCAATCAATTAAACAAAATTAGACTTTAATGAAACCAAACTTTAGTGGAAACATGCGCTTGATAGCATACTTCAAAAGGACGCCAAAGTTATGATAACATAGCCTTAAGCCGAAAATTCTTGTCTGACAACTTAGGCCATGACTATCAAAAGAGAATTGCAGTACATGCACACATATTTGCGCATTTAACAGGAGCACATTTCCAGAAGTTTAGCATCAGTAGTTTTGAACATTCACATTTACTATTATGAAACACCTGTGGGCTATTTATTAAAAACCAAAGCTGCGAACCACCCCAATGTTATTATCGTTCCTTAATGAGTATTAGACGAGTACGGATTCCTGGGCGAACTGGTGTTTCCTATATTTCTTTAGACTTTCAGGTAAAACTCGGTTTATTCATATATCCGTATTAAACCTATTTAATAAATGTTGTGTGAACAGCTTCACAAACATGGCCAAATATACAGATTATTTACGTCAATATTTGCACGGATGTATGCAAAGTATTTCGAATTGTTTGGCACTGCAATTGAACAATTTCAGTCGAATTCGAATTTCAGCTACATTTATAAGATGGTTCTCAGAGGTGCACTTTCCCAGTACAGCGTTATTGTCATGGTTCCCCACAGAAAAAACGCAGAATGTGGGAAAGTAGAAAGAACATTTATTACAAATTCACTGTTTCATACAAAGCAGTGTTTATGGCTATGTTCCCTGCATTCTCTGTTTCACTCAGAGTCTAATATTACACTTGGAATTTACTTGTCTTTACGAATGCATCTTTACACTTCCCTCTTAGGTTCCTCTTTACAGTTCCACCTGAGTTGTGATTCCCACGCAAAGTTATCGTTTTTTATGCCGCACTAACAAGTTTCTAGGCCGATTGCAATCTGTCTTTTGGGCAAACTTTAAATGGGATCTATAATTTCCTGCATGAAAAAAGGCGCTTGGAAAAATTTAGCGATAAGCTTCGCAATTTACGTAGTACACAAGCAGGCACAAAATCAGGGCAGGCTGAAGATTTCCCCCAGGTCATCTGAATGACTTGTTCCCTGCTGCCGCAGATGGAGGTATATATGTGAGGGGCCGTCACTTGGATTTCCCCACCTTGAAGAGCCATCTACAGAAAATTTCAGAAAAAGAACAAAATCCAGTGCAACCATAAGCCCCTCACACTAAATCACAGGCATGTAAAGTACGAAAAATATATTGCACGAAAATGAAGACGGAGACAAGAGAATGAAATGAAAGGCTACACCAGAGAAGGAGTGATTTACGGCCTTTCAAATAATTTCACATCATTTCAGTAATCGTTACACAGAGTAATTTGGCCGCATTGTTCAGAACAACGCGAAGCCACTATAGTCATACCGGCAAACCTTCCCGAATTTTAATCGTGCCGTGTTCCTGTTTATCTCGCGAAATGTTTCTGCATGCTTACCCAGAACAGGCAGAAACTTTGGGCTACGAGATAAACTGACATACGTTTGCAAAAGAGAAAGCAAAAACATTTCCGCGCCTTCATGTGGAATCACTAGTACACGCAACAGAGCGAACGTCGCACTAAACCCAGGAAACGCGCTTTCACGATGCTGACGCCGTCTGCGCCACATTTTTGGCTGTACTTAAACATCTACCCCCCTCCCCCCCCCCCTCCCCCCCCCCTTTGTACTGGCAGTTTCATTTTGAACGAGGGTCCCACGGGGAAGCCGAAACGTTTTTCATTTCAGTAAGGTGTTCTTCTACCGGTGGTTTCTTCCTCAGCTATTCGTAAAAAGGAATCGCCAACTTACATTTTTTCTTCGTCCAAATGTGTTGTGGGAGAGGATACATCTAGAACTTGCACCCATCTTCTAGTTGCATTCCCTGTAATGACTCAAATGGTTATTTGGGTTAAAATGTAATAGGCTTTAGAGCTGGGCAGTTGGTATACATTCATAATGAAAGAACACCACAAACTTGACAAGACGAAGAAAAGAACACCGCACAAGCCCTCACTAACAACTGGAGCTTTCTTAAAGAGCCCTTTTCGAAAAAGAGTTCTTCTTGTTGGCTCTGCAGAACCACGCATCTTATAGAATAGGTAGAGTTGCTGAAAAACTATAAAGCTCCATGCTGAGGAAATCGTTATGTGAATTCATAAAGTTCATGTAGTAACGAACTGATAGGAATAGTCACTAAACATGAGGCAAAATAAGATACGAAATATAACATCATAACACTTGAAGTAAGGCCTCGCATTTTTACAAGTGAATCATACTTTTGTCTGAGCAGGCCTGGGTGCCATCTTTACAAAGAATATTTGAATGAATGAGTTTTAGTTATTGCATTTTCATACCGTTGTTTCCACGGAAATCAGACTTCATTTCAACTTGTGTAATACGCAGGGAGTCCTGGTTGTCAACTCAAGGAACGCTGCCTGCAAGAAAAACAGCAGTGCTCATAAGTCATAGCATAGGTAGCCAGATGCAACCACACTTTTCGAACAGCCAGGAACCGATGAGGGTGCAGCACCCATTTTTACACCTGCACTTACTTGCCTCTGTGTAATTCGTCACAATTTCTCTATCATCAAAAAACAACAACAATCAAGCAGCCTGCATGCTGGCTCATACATACCACCATTCTGTAAAGTCGCTTTACTGCACTACACTAGTATCACGCGAGGCAACCATTTGCCCTGCAATACCACGCGAATAAATAAACGACTGATTTTTGTGAATGGGAACAATAAACCAACTTAACATGGTGAAAATGTCCCACTACCTCAAAATGACTAACACCAAATTTACCCACTCGAGGAAAAGAATGACAAAAATGAAGAGTGTTGTAGATATAAAAACTTTTTATTCTGCGGTAGGGCAAACTTTCACAAAAAAAGAGGCTTGTGCTGGACAAAAGTGAGTTGAGAAATTTTGGGAAGCATTTAGTGCACTACTTTTCTGCAGCACACACCTTGTGTTTATCCGGATATATTACTACAAGACCAATAAACTAGACACCATTCCGAATATATGCAGCGAGAAAAATGAATATTTCCCGATTTCTGAAACAAAATGATAATACCCAGAGAATAGCGCGATAATATAAGACTTCATTGGGAAAAATTCAAATATTCAAGCAGAGCTACCTGACAATTACATGGGCCAATAACTCGTCAAGTGTGCCCGATGCAGCCAACAGCCTAAACAAAACGCTCAACACATGGCGAAGGCGCGCAGAGCAGAAAGCAGGTCACGAGCGCCGTTATCTGTTATAATGTACGGGCTTTCACGACCGTCCGCTCTAGTCTGACGCAACGAACGCAAAAGCCCGTGATTTCATTCAATTGCCGTCGCGGGCAACAGAAAACGTCCAGCGAAGCAACCAGTCGGGTAACGAAAATCCCTCTCGAATGCTGCAATTTCGAATTGAAAAGCCCCCAGCGAAAAGATACATCCAATGAAAACACGGAAACCGTTACGGGAATATACTCACCGAGTTCGCTTTCACTGGCGCCGGGGCATTGGTCCAACATGCGAACTTGACGCTGGTCGTAGAAGAACGGGCCGTGCAGCGCTGCCAGTCACAAATGGGCTCGCCGCAGCCTCCGCGACTCACGCCGACAAATAAGTATTGTAACAGCAATCCTCGCTTCATCGTAGGGGTATCACAGCGGTAAAAAGGCTCGAGTGGCGCGAAAACGCGGCCACCGGGCCTGCGGGCGCCGCCATTTCTCTATATCCCGTCATGCAACAGAGAAATCAACGGCCGCCTGGAGAGAAGGCGCGACGAGCATCTCTTATAGGTTACAGGGCGTTTTATAGGTTACAACGTAAAGGTTACATGTCAGATTTTGTTGATGTAACCTATAAATCATTAATGTAACCTATAAACCGCTTTTAACTTCACGCTTGTAACCCTTAGAATGGACTGGGATAAAGAAAACATCAAAATGGATCCATTGTAACCTTTATTTTATAGGTTACATCCCTTTAGAAGTTACATTATGGGTTACCAGGATTAGAGTGTAGGCGCGGTGCTTATACAATCGAGTCGACTTATAACGATACCGTTTATAACAATATATCGGATATAACGGTGAACAGCTATGGCACCGTCAACTTTGTATTCTTTCTATAGTAAAACAAACCGCTTATTACAATTCTCCAGCGCCACGATATCGGATATAACGATTGAATCCGGTTATATTGTGCACCAAAATTGCAACAGTGACGACTCTAATGACGTGGTTGCGCAGCCTACTCAGGTAGTGTCTTCGTAGGAGGCCCAATGCGTGACACAGTCCCTCGGGGACTTTGTTTCCGCCAAGGACATTAACCTCAGCTAGGTGAAGCACCTTTTGAGGCTCTTGGAAAAGGTTCGCGCTAGCTTCACACGCGGCAAACAGCGGTGACCGATTGTGGTGTCTTTTCCGCAAATTAGTAGTACAGTCGAACACGGATATATCGAACTCGAAGGGGATTTCGAATTAGTTCGATATATGAAAAATTCGATATAAAAAAATAAAGGCCCCGAGACCTTACCTGTGGCGGACGATCACCTACAATCGGCACATTCAAGAATGACAACTAATTCCGCACACACGATGCAACGGAATGTTTTATTTCCGTGAAAAAAAAATCGCTTATCTTGGCCTGCTTCTTCACCTTCGAAATGAAGTTGAAGACGCTGGCCTCGATCTTATCGAGGCTGTCCAGGTGCGACAGCCCGGTTCCCTCCATGTCGCCACAACAACGGCGAATCAAGCCGAACGCTGCCGCCACTTCGGCGGCGGAGTACGCGCGTGTAGCCGCCGCCTCGTTCGGACGATCTTCGTCGCCACTTGAGCTGTCGGCCTGGGCATCCTGGGTCCCTGCGACCGCAGCTACAATGTCCTCGTCAGCGAGGCTCGCAACAGCCTGAACATTGCTGTCCACTTCCACGAAATCGTCCGCAGACACTTCGGGTGGAACGGCAGCCGGGAAGAGTGTCGACAACTCGCAAAACGCGTCGTCTATGCGCTCTTCGTCGCCGTCTTCACCGGTTTCCGCAAGTTCCGCCGTCCCGAAGCCTGCCTTCCGGAAGCAGTTGGCCACTGTGTCCGTCTTCACGTCTCGCCAGGCGCCCGTCAGCATTTGAACGGCACCAAGCAGGTCAACCTTCAGCTCGGTGCCCATGCGGAGGTTGACCAGCAGCTTATGAAGGAGTCGCCTCCTGTAGCCCACCTTGAAAGACTTGATGATGTCCTGGTCGAGCGGTTGCAGCTTCGCTGTCGTGTCGGCCGGCAGAAACTTCAGCTAGATGTTTTTGAGCTCGCAAGTGGTGTGGTGGGCCGAGCAGTTGTCCACAAGAAGGCAAGCGCGACGCTCCGACTTGCCCAGCTCGACGTCCCACGCTTGCAGCCATTCTGTGAACAGCTGACGCGTCATACACGCCTTCTTGTTCGAGGCGTAGCGAACGGGGAGCTGCTTACAGTTCTTGAAACAGCGCGGTGCCCTTGCTTTCCCGATCAGAAAGGGCTGGAGCTTCCGAGACCCATCCATGTTGGCGGCCAGCAAACGCTCACGCGGACTTTACTAATTTTGCCGCCGTGACACGTGCTGCCCCGGACGTCGAGAGTCTTGCTCGGCAGCATTTGCCAAAATAAACTGGTCTCGTCGGCGTTGAAAATTTCAGCGGGTGAAAACTTCGCCGAGATTTCCGGCTACTCCTTCGTCAACCACTGCTGGATGTCCTGGCTGCGTACGGCTTCGCTTTCGCCAGAAATGGTTTTGCCGACGATGTTGTAGCGTTGCTTAAATCGCTGAAGCCAGCCGGTGTTGTCGCCGAAATTGTCCTCACCCAGTGCAGCGGCAAACCATTTGGCCTTAGCCATCAGCATTGGGCCATCCACAGGAATGTTCTTCGCGCGCACTTCTAAAAACCAGGCATAGAGTGCCTTTTCTACTTTCCCGTGGGCAGTAGCACGCACACGACAGGTTCCCGACGTTCGCTGCTCCGCCGCCTTTGCCTTGATATCCGGCTTGTTCTTCAACAAAGTGCTCCTCAGAGTGCTGCGTGGTATCCCGATATCGTCCGCCACCGTCCAACTTTTTTCGCCCGCCTCAACTCGCTGTATGGCTTTTAACTTCGTCGCAAAGTCAAGGTTCCTCCGCTTCTTGACGCTGGCCATTGCTACACGAGAAGTCGAAAATTCAAGCAGTCCGCAGCGCCTTTGCACAGCACGCACGCAAAAGAGGAATGCGGTGGTACGCGACAACTAAGGCAAGTGAACTCCGCCAACAAAGCGCACGCCGCGGCACGCGAACAGTCGCGGTGGTGGCGATGGCTACCCGGGCTGCCTGCTAGGGCAGCAGTGATGTACGAAAGGCGTCAGCTGTGGTTGGCTGATCAAAACTCACAAAACATCAACAACAAAAAAGAAAGAAAAGGCGAAAGGAGGAGGCCGCCGGCACAGTCCGAGCCCCCGAGCCCTCACGTTTGTCAGGCGTTTCGGGTGTCGGCGGATGCGCTGTGCCGCATAGGTGGTGAAGGTCGCGGGGCGCAGCGAGTGCCGAAGCGCACCTTCCAGCTCGCGCGGCGTTCGATATATCCGATGGCGGGTAAAAATACCGTTCGATATAAACGTGCGAATTTCTATACTTTTACAAAGGATTTTCAAGGGGATAATTTACGAGTTCGATATAGCCGAAAATTCGATATATCCGTGTTCGATATATCCGTGTTCGACTGTAGTACCACCTTACTGGCATGCGAATGAAATGTTTTGAGCTCTGTTCCATCTTTTGATTTCGCAACCTGCTTATAACAATTATCGGTTATAACGATGGGATTTTCTTGGCACTTGGATACTGTTATAAGTGGACTAGACTGTATTTACGGATAAAAGCGGTGAGAAGGGGTTTTAACAAAGCACATTATACCAATTTGTCGCAATCTTGCCTTACAACATCTATGATTTTACATGGTTATTTGATATGTGCTAGACAACTGTTTAAAATTGTGCCTTTTATCGTTCAAATTAGTAAAATGTTTCCGTTATGATGCAGTGGTTTACTTCTGGTGTAGTCTCTCTCTCGTCTTGTGATGCATGTGCATTAAAGGGACACTGAAGTGAATTTGTCAAGCTCCCGTTTTTGCTTGCACTGCGTAGACTGACTCAAATTAGCACACTTTTCATCGTTTATCCGGTTGACAAGTCGGTAATTATTTTACAAAGCGCGAAAGAAGAAAAACTACCATGCGCGGTTTGCGGCGGCCGCACCAACTAAAGGCTGTTACGACGGGAGGAGACGCACCGTGATTGGACGATGCCCAAGGTTAGCAACCAAACAAGTTCCGGTTTCGGTTCTGTAAAACGACGTGCTTGACATCCGACGGCATCGTTGGATGGGCAATACCTCAGTAATCGTCGTCCCGCGCTTCTGCCATGTTGTAGACTGTAAAATGCATAAGATAAGCCTCCCAGGACGGCTTGGAATCGTAGCAATCACTATCCGAGGCGTACGCAGTGGATGAACGCCCTCCGCGTCCCCGCAGACGCTCAAATGCCATGCGCTTTTCCCCTATATTTGGAGCTTGCCTCACTCATGCCTGTATCGTAAAAATCGTGTTCGCACCAGGCCAAGGGTCTGTTTGTTCTGGCCTGTGCCCACTGCCCGCAAGCAGTCGGTGCTTATGGCAACAGCACGCCAACGAGAACTCATTAGCGCACCAGTGTCAGCCTACGCGCGTTCTGTGAACTAGTTCATGGAGCAATGAACGTTGCGGCCTAAAAAAGGGTGAACTCAGAACAGAAAACATCGGGGGAAAACGACAAAGTTAACTTATAAAAAAAATGTACCAGTGGGGATTCGAACCCGTAACTTGCAAAACACTTGCAATGACATATCTAGCGCTCCACACCACTCGGCCACGGGCGAGGGCTGCCAACCTTGGAAATATAAGGTCTATAATGTATGACCAGTTTACCCTTTTATTTAGTTTTCGCATTTCAAGCAGCTTAGGTGACTATTTGTTGTATAGGTCACCGGTAAAAAGCGCAAAGGCTCATGGGAATGTCGTCTGCTACCGCCACTTGCTGTTCGAGATCCCTCCTGCCTTCCCGTACGCCTGCGTGTGCCGGCGGCTGTCAGGCGCGTGTGTGCGTGTTGTTTATTTGTCACCGGGTGCTTACCAGTCAGATAAACCCCTAGTAGGGTCAATCGTTGTTATTTATGGAATTCCCGGTGCATGAGCGTTTTTTCCCCGGTGGAAACAGATAAACAACAAGCACACACGCGCGTGAAAGCCGACGGCGTACGGGAGGCCAGGAGAGCTCCCGAACCGGAAGTAGCGGCTTTCCGCGGGAGAAAACAATGCACCCATGAGCCTTTGCGCTTTTTACCGGTCACCTGTTGCCCTCGTGCAGTAAGCGTCCCCCAAGTTCCCACAACATCTCACGTCTAGCAATTGCATTTCTTACACGGAAAAGCGTTCGCAGATGCGTAGTCGTGCTGCTGACCCCTGTGCTTGTTAGCCCAGCGCAAGAAAGTGCTTCCCGCATCCTAATCTTACGCTGTACGGTAAAAGTATCAGTTGATTTTATTTCCTTAGTACCTATATTGACTTCGCTGACACTTCTCCCGCCTTCAAGTGGCCTTATATTTTCCTACTGGCGTACCAGTTAGCGAAGCGTCGCATGGGCGCTTGTTCAGCGCTCGTGTGAAGCGACCTTAACTTGGAGCTAGATACAGTGTACAAACTAACGAAGTAAAGAAAGGCACATTCTTCCATTCACAAACGTGCCCTGGCTTCGTTTCAACTGCGCGAACTGTTTGCGACGACCCGTCGGCGAGCGGCGGACGAAACGCTGGGCCGACTGACTCTGTCTGAAGGCCGGGGAGCCCGTGCAGGCAGCCGGGCTCCCCGGCTGCCTGCACGAAAGCTCATCTCGTCCGGACGTCCCACGAGAACGCCACAGAAAATGGGCGAGGGTGCAGAGAGGAGGACAGCATTTTCGAATTGATTTTTCTACTAAATAAATTCGCGTCAACACGCTCAGAGTGGTCGAAACAGGGCCTAGAGACTCCGGACTACAATTTGCGCTCGTAATCCCGCAATGTTTACGAATCACTTCCGTGTCCCTTTAATAAGCATATGAAACTTCATTTATAAAATTCCTTTGTCAATGAAATTAAAGGAAAAAAACGTGCTTTCTCGTTTTATCCTCCGAATGGTCTGGAAGTTCGCTTACAATATTTTTACCCCCTGGCACGGCGCTGCAACGAGTTTGCCCTCATGAAGACAAAATGCTACCGATGCCCATGGGAAATATAACTAATTCTTTTATTTATGGTGGACGTTTCGCCATCGACGGCAAGTTATTGGTCCCCGCATTGCTGCCCTTAAACTATAAAAATAGCACACGGGACGGAGATATACATCACAATGCGTTAGTAGCGATGTCTCATCAACTAAACGTGTTCTTCGCAGGGGGAACAAACATGGCGTCGCCCGCCTTACAACCAAAGGCCGAGGCAAAACCACGCAAGCGTGGCACGGCGTAGTTGCACAACACGCGCTCTTGTAGGCCCGGACTGATCGAACAGTGGTAAAAGCAAGCCAGCCGAAAGAACAATTCGTCGGGAGCTAAAGAACCGAAGAAGTTCGGCCGCTTACTGGCCTCTACAGCTCGCACAGCCAGCGGCACCGTATGTGCTTCCGGCAGTGCCTTAGACGCGGCGTGGGCAAGCAGCACCGCTATGGCCTCCACGGCGGCAGCCTGCAACTCTTCCTCCGGCAGCGATGCATTGCCGATGCGACTAACGGCAGCGTCGAGCTGTAAGTGGAGCTCCGCCAGCGCCCGGTAGATCGACGGTGGAAAGTCAGTGCTATTGCGATGACCAGACCGGAAGTCCTCGTGAAAAAAGAAGGCGTAGTTGAACAGCCCGACTAGATTCCTTGCGGCCTCAACTCCAAGGCCAGCCATCCGCGCAGCCAGCGGGTAGCGAGGGTGAAACTTCGGCCACAAGACGTTTACTAGAGGAATTCTAATTTCGCGAGCCGCCACCGCTCGGTAGATGCCCACCGTTGTCAAATGCGGAACGTGCACGTAGCTGTTGTTGGGCTTGCGCATGGACTGCTTCAGCTGTCGCAGGCTGTACGTCGCCACAGTCTGGTACATTTTAAAGAAATTTGAATCGTGCACGTGAGGAATACCCGCGTACATGCGGTCAAGCACCAACCAGGGGACCGACATGTTGTAGAAGTTCATCGCCAGAGTGTCGGCGTGGGCAGACAGACGCTGCCCTGCAGCCCTGTCGTGTCGTGCCATCGTTGTTTCGATTACCGAGCGGAGCGTGGCGAACGTAGCGAATATCGCTGCTGCGTCACCCAGTTTTCCTTCTGTCTTCGCCTTGAAGAACGGCATCGGCAGAACGCCCAAGATGAGGGCGGAGCAGCGAGCGCGCACGAAGTCTCGCAGCCTCTGCGGGTGCCCCAGGTCTTCCATGAGCGAGGCCGTCAGGTAGGGAGACACGTACGGGGCGAGGTACCAGACGACATAGGCGCCGGCATAGTTCTTGAATGCCGAGGCCATTTGAGCGTCGACAAGGTGCCGTGCCCGGAAGCGGCGGAACATGAGGCGCTGCAGGCAGATCACGGTGTCTTCTGGCCACTGCTGCGACTCGTCCGGCAGGTGCCTGTTGACGGCCTGGCGGAGCGTGACATCGCTGAAGTTGATATACTCTGGCCGCTGGACGATGTCGAAGCTGTGGCGGAGGGACAGCTCGAGCTCTCTGTGCGTGGTGAGGACGTTTCGGATCATGCTGTCGTAGGACTGACCCGTGCCGCCCACACGTTCCGCACAGCGACGCAGGAACAGTGCCAGGTTCTGCCGCTTGACGAGGTCTGTCATCTGGCGCATCCAAATTTCTACCGCTCCATCCAGCATGAGGTAAAGAGCGTTCTCTCTCGGCCGACGGAGGTGGCGGCCCACAGCGAAGATCCACATTATGGGCAGGTTGTACTTGAGCGATGCCCCCGCGATCATGTCCAGCAGCTCAAGCTCGTTGGTGGCAGAGCGGGCGGGCCACGGCAGCCGCAGCTGGCTTAGAAACCACTGCAGCTGGGATTCGTCTGGCTGCTGTTGGTGGCAAGTGACCATCAGATCCCCCATCACGTTCTGTACTCCGAGCGGGCGGTTGCGGTTTTGGCCTGCCAAGAAAATCGCCTCGCGGAGAAAAGCGAGGTCGTGCACCGCGTCGTACTTGATGGTGGGTGTCATGTAGACTCGCTCAACCTCGGGCCAACGCCCGCACACGTGCCTATAAAAGTCGTCGCATGGTTTCACCATTGGGTCTTGACTGTTCCGAAGGTCGTCCTCGACCGACAGACAGGAGGCGCCCTCGCAGTGGACCATGGTCTTCCACACGGCAACCGGGGCGCCAATCAACACCGCGGCAGAGGCCAGTCCCAGGCAGGCGACGAACGCAAGGTGGCGTAGTCTGAAGAGCCCCTGGGGAGGAACAGCGGGATTCGTCTGACTCTCGTTGCTGTTCCTCATGGCCATGAGGAACCTCGCTAGCTGGTAGACGGCAGAGGTTCGTGGTCACGACGCGGCGCGGTTTGCTCGGGATGCGAGCTTGATTGGCCGCGACTTCGAAGCCGCGTTTGGTCGGCGTTCTGTAGCCAGATGTTCGGGAAGAGGTTAGCTGAATAGCCGCGATGCGTTCGCTTAGTAGGTTCAAATGGTTTCCTCGAGCAGGTAGACTGGGAAATGGAACAGCCTCAGAGAGCACGCGAGTGCCTGCAGATGCCTTTCTTCTTCTTCCACACCGGAACGGTTTAGAGCGCTTTTGATGCGTCATATCCCTCCACTGAGAAGGCGTAAAGCCTAACCTACAGGGAGAGCATTGAAAGGGAAGGCATGAGACAGGGAAATGAGAAAGAATAAACTATACACAAACTCCGTGCCTGAAATTTGCTTTGTTAGTCTTTTCCAAAACCCATGCACGCCCTCTCTGCGTAAGTCAAGCACTTAAGAACAACGTGCTGCACTGATGATGATCCTTACATTGGAGTGTGTGGACAACGATCATTGGGACCCACAGAATGCCCGCTTGTTTGGATGGTCCAATAGGAATGTAATTTATTCAACCGCAAAAATGGGTAGCACAACGTGGCATATATTAATTGTACGGCAAAAGGTCGTTTAGCTAGCTGCAGCGGTCGGGAGCGTACGCACACTGGGGCTATTCGACATACAGTCTCTGACTGACCGCGGATCGTCCGCGGGTATTCCGAGGATTCCCCACGACACAGAGATGTATGGGTAGTGCGAATGCCGGACCGCTCATCAGGAAGGCCGCGGTGAGTGCGGGACTGTATATCGACTAGCCGCACTGTGCGTACAAAACAAATAATACTACCGCGCAAGCGTTGACAACGAAGTTCTAATGCTGGCTGGGGATCGTCAACGTGATTAGCCTTCCATTACGCCTATCAAATTTTTGGGGGGCATGAATTTGGATTACGCAAAAATGGATATTTGTAATTGTACCCAAATTTATCTTTCGGTTTCAAGTCGCTTGTATTCTTGAATAATCTCTAATTGTTCTGCCGTCCTTTCCATAGTAGACTTTCATTTCCCGCCCTTTTTTTCTGGAAGGAAAAGTATTCACTTGGGGTCCAATCGGAGTACCATAAATAAGTTGCCTTGCCAATTCCCCTTAAGGTTAGTAGCCAAAAACTTGGACGGCACCACCATTGTCGTCGTCGTCGTCTTCTTCTTCTTCAAAGCACGTAAACAGACTTTGTCGGTGCTTTTATTTTATTTCCGCCATCGAGCGTTACCAGAAAAGTCAGCCTAGCTGAACGCACGTGAATGTGCACCTCGTCAGGAGCGCCTGGAGTCGTCCTGGTTTGTTCGTGGACCTGCGCCACGTGAGGAGCATCGCAGAAAAACTAGAAAAAATACCCGAGCACACGTGAGCCTGTGCCCCGTGCGGAGCGCCCGGCGTCTGCGAGATTTACCTTCGAGAACACTGGTATTATGCGTTTGAGATCTGCCCTTTGGCAGCATATTTTGCACATATCGCTGAGTGCCCCGAGGTACTACTAGCTATACACAAACTATGGGCATGCACAGAAAACCAAAAAGACAAACAAATAATACACATCTTTAATAAGGAGCAATGGGAGATGGCGCTGCTCAGTTCCGGAAAACTACTACAGCAACTACTGATCCAAAAAGCTGAGGACGCCGCCAGAGGTCAAGGACTCCTGGCCGAAGACTGCAAAGGACGGGGCACTCCCACCCCTTACCCGTATATCTTTCGTACAAAAACAATAAGTTGTCTCTCACCCGACCTCCCTCCCAATCCCCACCCTTCCCCTTCACAGTGGGCGGCGCAGCTGTCCAGCTCTGAACCCGGCTCCCAGCTTAACCTGGTGAGACGGGCCCGGACTGCCAGCCAGAGCCAGGGACTCCTGGACTAAGGAGTCTCCCCACTGGTCTGCTCTCGCGTGCTGTTCCACTCGCAAGTTCACGTGCGTTCGCACCTGATGTGGGGAGCACAGACGCCAAGTTCCCGCAGGTGGTTGCCGAGGTTTATAGCGCGTGCTAACGCGGTCCCCTTTGAAAGTATAGGAAAAAGCGAGTTGGGCATGCCAGCCGTGGAGAACCTTCGGCGGAAAGTTTTTGAAATCCATGTGAGGTGCAATAGCCGGTGCTCCGAAGAAGCGAGAGGTGCGCCAACGCCGCTGCTGCTGCTGAAGAAGAAGAAGAAGAGGAAGAAGAAGAAGAAGAAGAAGAAGAAGAAGAAAAAGAAGAAGGAGGAGGAGGAGGAGGAGGAGGAGGAGGAGGAGAAGGGGGAGGAGGACGTAGGCATCGTGTATCCAAAATGATACTCTGCATTTTTGCTCCACTTCGAATTTATCAATTATTTTCTTCTTGCTTATAGATCTATAATCCTTTCCGACCGCTATAATTATACGCAATACAAGTAATTATATAAGGAAACTTTTTTCTTTTCTTCTCACACCAGTGATGACTGGCCAATACCCTTATTAGGTAGGTACCTTATTAGGTAGGTACCAAGGCACCACAACAAAAATGTACAGGCGCTTTCGAAACGAATTCCCGTCCAGTTCGCATACATGACCGGCCTCTTTTTGCAGCTTCAAGATTAAGACGATATTGACATTTCGACGCTACTCGTTCAGATGCACTCCTATCATTCGCAGAGTATCAACATTTAAATTGTGGGTTCATTTTTGCGATTCCGGCACGACCTTCACCAAGCTGCACTGCATGATTTCAAGGCTAAATTTCTATCTGTTTAGAACAGGGCTCTCACGTACGAAACTATGTGTGCGGTGCCAGGTCCCTGGAACAATCGAACTTTTTTTTTCTCGCCTCTCGCCATTTCTGGGCAGCTAGACAACTGCTTTTGAAGGACCCAATTGAGCATTTAGGGTTAACTAATCGTTATTAGTATTATTATTATTATTATTATTATTATTATTATTATTATTATTATTATTATTATTATTATTATTATTATTATTATTATTATTACTTTTTCGGTTCCACTTATACATTGGCGCAACAAAGTTGGCGTATGCAAAAAGGTATATATATAATTGTATTCAAGATTTTCTCTCAGCTTCGGGACGCTTGAATTGCTGAAGGAAACTAATTGATGGGTAATTCGGGTTTTAATCACATCAAGGTTTCATATTACTTCATTTGTCTTTCGGGAAATAAATTAGTATTTTGAGGTCCTCACGAATTTCAACAAGCGAATTATCCCTCGCCAATCTCACATGTGGGTACGTGCCAAAAACTTGGAGGGCATCATCATCATCATCATCATCATCAAATTCCCGTGACCGAACTAGCCAACCAGAGCGTTGGTAGTGGCCCTCTCCGCGTATTTCCAAACGCTTCGCTGCACAGAGCAACCACGTGACATGTCGGTTCGCGCGATAGAGAACGGTAATTCAACGTGGTTATTGGCTGCGCCCCAAGCCTAAAGCGACCTAAAACATACCAAATCACCATTATTAACAAAAACGACGTATAGATTTCAGTCTAGAAAAAAAATGAAATGTAGAAATAAATAGGCAATGAAAAAAAAAACAAGAGATAGACGTGCTGGGGCTCGAACCCAAGCCGTCAGCGCCAATACTCAGTGCTCTACGTCAAGGCTACAGAGCCAGAACGGCGGGGTCGTTTTAGCAGGCGTTCAAACGAATAGCGCGAGCAGTGACATCACACATGGCACGT
The DNA here is from genome assembly GCF_048455015.1 of Haemaphysalis longicornis. Classification (NCBI taxonomy): domain Eukaryota; kingdom Metazoa; phylum Arthropoda; class Arachnida; order Ixodida; family Ixodidae; genus Haemaphysalis; species Haemaphysalis longicornis. The sequence goes on along the minus strand of NW_027526407.1, from coordinate 103,786,047 downwards.
GGGTGCTCTGTACAGCGAAGCGTTTGGAAACACGCGCCCTCTCCGATTGGTGGCCGACGCAGGAGTTGAAGGATTAAGAGCAGGCGGAACCCGGTCGAATCACCCATTCTGGCCGCTGCTCTCGCGCCGTAAGCAGCTGCTGGGCGCGGGATCGTCGCTGCAAGTCTTCGTGGTCTTCCTTCAGTTTCCAGCGCTTCCGGATCCAATATGCGAGAAATCGTCCACATACAAGCCGGACAATGCGGCAACCAGATTGGGGCCAAGGTAAGACCGCGCTATTTCGTGCCGCATTTCGAGGTTTTTGTAGCCGGCGTGAGGCGAGGCTGCTAGGCCTAACCGAATGCCTCATTCGCGCTCCTGACCCCGTTTCCGCTGCGGACATCGGCTGTCATTGCTGGCGACTTAGGTGAGCTGCTGAGTGTTCTCTTTCTTTTAGCGGTCGCCTGCCAATGCGAATTTTTGCCCGTTTGCTTTTCCCATGGCCGCAGAGATAAGCCATGCCTGTTTACATTGCCGGCGCCATGACTTGACTGTAACCGTGAAGTCACAGTTGCCCTACGCCCTGGACGACTGTATGGTTTGTTGGCCGTGTTTTGTGTAGCAGAATTTTTTTTCGAACTGTTGCCCCGCCTTGTTTTTTTTCTGCACCGTGTTTTCCCCCTTAAGGCCTATTGGATTGCACGAACACAGCAAAGTGGTAACGCTTGAATCGTTTTGAGTCGACAATACCCTCAGCCGAGTTTTGCGGCGCCTCGGTGCAGTTGACTCATTCGCGTTGTTTCTTTTACATGCTTAGCTTATTTGCCTACTCAGTGCAGCCTCCTGCGTTCTTTATCGTCTCTCGCTAATCGAGTGTCGGTGTCCGAGCTGATTTCTGCCTTTTTAGTGACCGTACAAAAAAAAAGGTGGCAGAGAAACGTGCTCAGCTAAGCTGAACGGCAGGCGAATCACCTGCTATTTGAATGCGGCTGCTCCCTAAACGGTGTCACGTCGTTACAGTGTGTTAAGAAGTAGTGACGCCCCCGTGACGACGGCACGTGTTCATTTTCCTCGTCTGCGGCCAAAAGGAAGCACCGCTGCGTAGGCTTACCGGTGAAAAGCGGCCATTTTTCTCTAGTGGACTTGTCGTTGACCAATAGGTGTTGAGGTTCACCTGGTTACACGTCGGCAAAATAAACCGGGGCACGGAGCTCATGACAAAATGTATTGCCGCGCCATGTGACGTTGCACTTCTGGTGTCGACAGTCGAGACACCGTTGTGCGCGTGCGCGTCCAACCCACTGTGTACTGCCCTGTTTTTCTTTCGCTTCAAGCGGCCAAGCTGATAGTAATGAGCGCTTTGCGCTAGGGGTAACTTCTTGCGCTACACACGCTCGCTTGGACAAGCTTCGGCGGCGAACGGCGAGGGTGAACCTGCTTTGCTTTATCTGCCTGCCTCTGATTAAGGACGCATTGCAACGAGATTTCGACATCTTAGTTTTAATGGCGATAGCATTTGTTTCGCTGTATAAACGCGAAACTTTTGTCTGTCTGTGTCGGTGGATTGTTGGTTTAACGCGCCGACGCAACGCCAACGCCGGCGATGAGGCGCGCGCCGTATACGTAGAAGGCTTTGGATTAATTTTGACCACTTGGGCACCTTAAACGTGCGCCGAAATCTCGTACTCACGGGCGTTTTGCTTTTCGCCTCCATCAGAAAAGCGGCCTGCGCGGCCGGGAATCGAACCCGCCACCTCGTGCTCAGCAGTAGAACGCCTTAGCTACTGAGCCACCGCAGCGGGTATCGGCGTCTGTGTCAATTAATTAAACGCGTATCACAACTTCTTACTATTCCTGTTCTTTTTTCAAACGCACGACCACGCCGATCTCTGCTCGCGTTTTTCCTCGTGGATACCCTTTTAGTATTTGTGGAATGTGACCTATGACACTTTATTCAAATATTCAATTTCTCGCCTCAATTCCATTACGTTTTGTTGTGCTCATCCTTGATTAACAACCAACTCCATGTTTTGGGCAAAAAATACAAAGACGCGATGGGGTATATGTGGCACAAGATCGCCACCGACACCGGCAAGACATATGCTATCTGTTAGATCAGGGAAGAGCGAGCAACGCACACTTCACCCTCGCGGTTCGCCGCCGAAGCGTGTGCAAGCGAGGCATGTTGGCACAGAAAGTGACCCTAAAGGGCAAACGCTGAATGTGATCAGCTTGGCTGCTTTAAGTGAAAGAGATTGGACGCGCACGCGCACATGGATGTCTCGACACGAGAAGTGCAACGTCATGTCGCGGCGATGCATTTTGCCACCCGCTGGCGTGCCCCGGCTTATTTTGCGCTTTGAAATTGCTTTCCCGCCTTCTGCTCACGGCGGTTCCTGAGTGTACAGTCGGGATCAATTTGAAAGTTATCGCGGGAGCGCCGACCGACCGCGACGACAGCGCCTTTGCGTGACACTTCTTAGCATCGGCCACAGCGAGATTATGCTAGGTTTGCTTCTCCCTTGGCTGTTCCATGCAGTGAGCGCACTGCCGTCAGAAACGATAACGGCCACGTTCGTTTCTTTTTTCCTTTATTCTTTTCTCCCATCAGCGATATACCTCACACTGATACGCAAGCCTTCTCAGGGCAACTATGTCGGCATGCAGGGGCATTGTAGCCCAAACAAAATTGTAATTTGCTTCCGCAATGCCGCAACGTTGCGGAATCTTCGGTGTTATCAAATTGCCGAGGAACGAAACGCGGATACGTCATCCAAAAAGGAATAAAGAAAAGTGTGGCAGTCGGCCTTTGCAGAAGAGGGTGAGCGAATTGTATGCAACAGCCACGGAGTGAGAGAGGGTAGCATAATCTCATCTACACGAATGAAAAAAAGTGCCACGGAACGGCGCTGTCGTCTTTCCTGGTCGGTGCTTCCGCGACAACCTTCTAATTGATCTTGACTGTACGCCACGCTTATGGGCTTGTTCTTCATTTTAGATGCGACGCATCTCTTTAACTCGCCTTGTCCCTCCATGCATGCATCCGACGTCCATCCGCACGCCTCTCCTCCATTCTCCTCGCCACGCCAGCTGCGCAGTAACGCCGCTCTCACATCAGCGCCATCTTGCGTTAGCGCTCGCTCCCCTCGCCATGCCAGCTATGCGTCAGCGCGCGTTAGCTCTCGGTTAACACATGCGCATGCGCTACTCTCTCCCATTCCCCTCACCGTTAACGCGAGGTACATATAAACGCGATAACTGCGCCGCTCCGCTCAGTCGCTCCACCGCCGCCGCTCCGATGACATCCGATGACCACCGATGATTTGAATGGAGACTAACAGGTCTGCTACCGCGATGGTCGGCGCAACCGTAACAAGCACCGCCCAGATGCGTCGCATCACCCCATGGTTTCCCCCGGCGGAAAGATGTGGTCAATTTTTTTTTTCAGAATGGTCCCCTTTTAGTGTCTGAGCCGCCTGACATCCACACACTGTCAAAATCTAGTTTCAAAGTGGTTGTCACGTAACTGACGCTGCTGACGAAGTCATTGTTGTAACGCGCATGCCTTTCGGCGAAAATTTTCTCTCTTAAGTCCATCGTATCTGATGGGAAGGCCACCTACAGGGCACTGCGAAATGAGTCAATTATGTTCCAGGTTCATCCATGTTAATTCGCCTCGTTTATCCGATGGCAGATAGCTGAACTTTAGCATATCGTTTGACGAAATTTGCATCGCAAGTGGGTGGATCGAGCTGCTCCTTTCACCATCTGACGGCTTGCGCACTGGATTCATTATATGCAAGTGGTACAAATATGTGTCGGATAACACTTTGCCTACAGATTTGTTTTTACTCCTGAAATCTGCCGACCTTAGAATTTGTTGAATAAGTGCAGCCGCCTTCACGTATCTGCACAAAGTCAGGTCTCTTCACCCGTCCATCTCACTGTGTGCAGTTCTGGGAGGTTATTTCCGACGAGCACGGCATCGACCCCACTGGCAGCTACCACGGGGACTCTGACCTTCAGCTGGAGCGCATTAACGTCTACTACAATGAGGCCTCCGGTAAGGCTCGTGCTTTCTGCACTTTTTTTGTGACCAGTGGGACACCTCCTTCAATTAGGGGAATTTTATTAACATCGACAAATAAGATTTGCGCAATCACGTCAGCGGTATTACTTTTACTCTAAAGGGCTTAGCCTATTTCGTGATTATCTCTGCTGCACATCCATCATTTGCATACCTTTGGCCCAGATCATTTTATTCAGACACTTTTTGTCTTGGCATAACTTGTGGCGAGTGCCTGTATCAGCTGAGCGTGCCCCTATTGCCTTTTTGCAGGAGGCAAATACGTCCCGCGGGCTATCTTGGTGGATTTGGAGCCCGGCACCATGGACTCTGTGCGGTCTGGACCTTATGGCCAGCTCTACAGACCTGACAACTTTGTCTTCGGTGGGTACCCCCAATCCTTGTTATCCTTGCCTTCACTGACAGATGGTCCTGGTCTAGTATTTTCTAAATAAAGCCAATGATTACACGCCTGTGGTTCATCTCTTCCCTCGACCGTCCTAGTTGTCCCGTTTCAGATCTCCCTCTCAGTTGCTTATTTCGCGAACACTTCTTTTCCACGCACGCAGTCGCTATTTGTTCGGCTTTTCCATGGTTCCCAAAAGCTTTCCTTTCCTTAGATCTATGCTAGCCGCAGAGACTTAGTATTTTTGCCTCCAATTTGAAAAGCCTACTTATTGTAGTATGTTTCTGCCTTGCAGGCCAGAGCGGTGCCGGCAACAACTGGGCCAAGGGCCACTACACTGAGGGCGCAGAGCTGGTTGACTGTGTCCTCGACCGCGTGCGGAGAGAGGCAGAGGCATGCGACTGCCTGCAGGGCTTCCAGCTCACCCACTCCCTCGGTGGAGGTACCGGTTCGGGCATGGGCACCCTGCTCATCTCGAAGATCCGGGAAGAGTACCCGGACCGCATCATGAATAGCTTCAGCGTTGTCCCCTCTCCCAAGGTCTCGGACACAGTCGTGGAGCCTTACAACGCCACCCTGTCGGTGCACCAGCTGGTCGAGAACACCGATGAGACCTTCTGCATCGACAACGAGGCCCTCTACGACATCTGCTTCCGCACGCTGAAGCTGACCACACCCACTTACGGGGACCTGAACCATCTTGTCTCTGCCACCATGTCGGGTGTCACTACGTGCCTTCGGTGGGTCCCCCTGTAGATACTTCTTAGTTCCTTCCTTTTGAAATCAATCTTTTTATCTAACGCTGACTGCTTCCCTTTTTTACGCACGCAGGTTCCCTGGACAACTCAACGCCGACCTGCGCAAGCTGGCCGTGAACATGGTTCCCTTCCCGCGGCTGCACTTCTTCATGCCAGGTTTTGCTCCGCTGACTGCCAGGGGCACGCAGCAGTACCGGGCGCTCTCTGTTCCCGAGCTCACCCAACAGATGTTCGACGCCAAGAACATGATGGCGGCGTGCGACCCTCGACATGGCCGTTACCTCACTGTGGCGGCCATCTTCCGTGGCCGCATGTCCATGCGGGAGGTGGACGAACAAATGCTCAATGTCCAGAACAGAAACTCCTCGTACTTCGTGGAGTGGATCCCCAACAACGTCAAGACAGCTGTCTGCGACATTCCGCCTCGTGGTCTGAAGATGTCTGCCACCTTCATCGGCAACAGCACCGCCATTCAAGAGCTGTTCAAGCGCATCTCGGAGCAGTTCACCGGTACTTCCTGGAATATTTTTGCTCGTTCGTTACTGAAACCACCTCCGTGGTACATAATAATGGTAGTTTCTCACCAGGCTTGTACACCATTCTGTGGCATAACTGGTCTGTACAAAACGTGCGGATGTTCTCACAGCAAACCCTAGTGCAAAAGATATGTCTCCTGTTAGTTCGGTAAATGCTTCTTATCGGGACGTGATTCTCGAGGCGTGCTCCACAACTACGCTTGTGCTAGCAGGCACGCCGTAGTGGAAGGGGCCGGATTCATTTTTACCGGGCCATTCCAATGTTAGTCCCCATTGCAGTAAACTACGATGACGATTAAAAGTCCTCTCTTAATATCAGGACGACGGCTGTCACCAACCGACTTGCTTGTGCTATTCTACTTATTTGGTATGCCCTCCAGCGACACCGCTAGTTTCAATTTTTTACCCAGAGAGGCATCGATTGCATTCATGGCTCTATTCAGAAATCAGTGCACCCCTCCACTGCTCAGTTATCTTGTGAGCCATCTCACCTCTTTTTCGTGTTCTCTGCGCAGCCATGTTCCGGCGCAAGGCCTTCCTCCACTGGTACACCGGAGAGGGCATGGACGAGATGGAGTTCACCGAGGCAGAGTCTAACATGAACGACCTGGTCTCCGAGTACCAGCAGTACCAGGAGGCGACTGCCGATGAAGAGGGGGAGTTTGAGGACGTGCCAGAGGAGGATGTCAACGCCTGAAGCTGCCCGCATTCCATTTCTTTTTAGACCTGCTTGGGGGTCCTTTCTATTTTTGACCCTTTTTTATACTTTGAACTTTTTTTTTCACTTCCCTCCCTTTCAAAGTTTTTTTCTGCCTTTGTTTCTTCCCCGCCTTTTTTCCTACTTTTTTTTACTTCCGTACCTTTAATTCAAAGCTTTGTTCTGCGTTTTTTTCTTCCACACCTTGTCTTCTGCTTTTTCATGAATAAATTTTCTTCCACCATTTCACGCTGCTGTCATTACGTACTTGGTCACTGCATCCACTGCAATATAGTCATCCTTCCACGGAACTTCTCTGGTTTCGCAAACGCTCAGCATTCCTTTGAGGGAAGCTAAAGCCTGCACGCAGCTTTTGAAGAAAATGCCAAATAGCTGAACGTTAGTAGTGAGTGTTACTGTATTGCTTGCGGACATCTGGTAAAATAACGCCAGCTCACACGGACTGAGTTAATAGTGAACACTTCTTTTTCCTACGTTTGGGTAAGTTTGCGATGTTTTACGAGATGTATTGACAATTTGCCAAATTCGGTACGAAATTTTCAAGGGCCACATTCGAAGGCGGAAGGAACACATACTGGATATTCGAAACCTCAAAAATACCGAAGAGAATAACGCGATATTTGAGTCGGCTCTTAAACGAATATACTGGCACTGTTCAAAAACTTCCTTTCGAAGAACGGCGAGCGCAGTTCCAGCACTTGCGATCGACCGTCGCAGATATTCGTCGTCTTTCGCCGCTACGGGCGACGGGCTTTCCCGCAAAGCACCGGTGACGTGCGGGTAAACTAACTGGGGGGAACAGTGCTCAAGAGGGCTGTCTCGCATCTCCTTGGCCTAGAACCAGCTCTGCCCTCCTGCTTCCTGTTCCGCGTCCTGATAACATCTTAGTGCTCAATAACCTAGTTCAACATTCCCTAGATAAGAAAACATCGCTACGTAGGGTTGCCACCCGGTCGGTTTTTGACCGGCCCGACTGGTTTTTTAGACAGCGAAACGGTTGCCGGTCCATACCGAAAACCGGCCGTCATCTGCTGTTTTTTTGGCCATCGGGCCACGATTAGGATAGTTTTGGCATTCCATAAACGTCAATTCAGCAACTACGACGATAAATATGTGCCGACAAGCTGCGCAAGGTCACGTGAGCAAAGAAAATACGTCACGTGTTTCCAGACAATCACGTCCACATTATACCCTTAGTCACTTTCTGCGCAAATTTTATGCTGATTTCTCGCTAGGAAAGCGCTACAATAACCGGCATTGCGTGGTAAAAAACAAAAAAAAACGATAAGAAACACGTGACGTCTGTTTTCCAACCCAAATCCAACCTTCTATATGCCCCCTCCTCTCCCCCCCCCCCCCCCCCCCCGCCTCGGTAGGGCCGTTTTTCTTTTTGGGGAAAGGTGGCCACCCTATCGCTACCCGCTTGTCACATCAAGTGATGCGCAAACGTGACATTTCTTTTTAAAAGCCTATAATGTTATTTTTTCGGAGTAAGACATATAGGAACAACCATAAACTTTTATGATTTCGTACTCCTATATATAGCCACCTAGGATAATCTTTCCTGTAAAGAAGGCATTGACACTGCAACACTGCGGGAGCTTAAGTTTTTGCCGACCGCGCACATTTATTATGCGCTCGCGTGAATTTTTGTCTTATCTCATTTTACACATCAAAGCAATAGGAGGGGGTAGTTGCTCTTTAGGCAATATTTTGGCATGTCTTTATGTACGTTTGAATAAGGCTACAAATGTCCTTCGTGGAAAAAGCTGAGAGGCTAGTTCGTGTATTAACCAATTGGGGCGCAAGGATTTTGCTCAATAGTGACATGAACGGCAATGTGTGTTAATCTGCGGAGTGCCACCGCAAACGAGCGTTCGACCGATTCCCTACGGCGTCCCTTTAAATGTGACGCATGAGTTCCAATCGCACATAATGATGAAAACTTAGTTTTTAAAAAATGTTGTTGGAAAATTGAAAGCGTACTGTGATGACAAATTGTGTAGTCTCGTTCGTGTCCGTTTTTATATACCCATGATTTTCGTTTGTGTTAGTATTCACGAGGGCGGAAAATTTCGCCCTAAAATTGGCGAATACATGAAACATGGACAAAAGTGTCCGACTGGAGAGAGCTATCCTAGCTTTTTATCTTTCCTTTCCCGCTTGAAAATGATTGGAGCTTAGATTTGCAGCAGAGGGGTTCGAATATCTGAAACTGGTAATACTTCACGCATAGTGTTTGCTATTTGATTCCATTCATGGCGCTGTTTTAGCGTTCAAAGTTTACGCATGACAGAGCCATAAAAGTTGGCCCTGCCACGCGACATGCCCCTTCTGGCTGGCTTTTTCGCACGACGTGAAGGCTGTGCAAGAAAGCCTACACCAGGTAGAGAGAGAGAGAGAGAGAGAGAGAATAAACATTGTTAATTTCAGACTTAACTGTGCACGATAGTGAGAGCACCGGCGCAGGGCGTCTGTGGGATGCCCGGGTCCTTGTTGGATGCCTCGTGCCCTCTTTATCAGCATGCGCTAGGTCGAGAGGTCCGTACTAAACAGCCGGCCCACCCACTGCTCATACGTGGGACGGCGTCATTCCCATACTAGATGGTACAGGGTGCCTGGCGGGGGGCATACTTGGCAGGTGCTATAATATTGGTTGGGGTAGATATGGTGGATAAGGGTACAGCTGCGGGTAGGAGTTGGTCTGTAGCCGGCGGAGTGTGGTCGCTTCGGCTCTAGAAAGGGGGGACTTGGGTGGAGGGAAGTGTTGACGCTCGTGTCTGAAGTGAGCGAGAATGTCCGCGTAGCCATTCAGTGTGTGGGGGTCCTTCTCCGTGTCTTGGCTCTCTTCGGAAATGGCCCGGAGGGTGTGTACTTGGGCAGCGGCGAGTGCCACCTCATTTCCGTCGAGAGCTAGACTCGTGTCCACAAGCCCAAACGATATGGATGTGGGGAAGCTGCAGGATGGTATTAAGGATCTTGAGGGAGAAGGGTGATATGCGGCCGAGCATGGCAGTTGCGGCATGCTACGTGCGAGTCCGTAATGACTGTATGTTTGGACTCCTGAACGACGCAGTCAGTTGCAGTTTATTTGAAGTGGTGATATTCATGAAATTCCTCTCCAGGGGTGCACACTTGCTGCCGACAGTCGTACAGATACTGAAAACCCTCATTACAATGACACTCGAGGGACCCAAGAAACACGTCTCTTGTGATTAAAAAAAAATACCAAGAGAGCTATACAGTTGAAGTAACTCCCTTTTTATACGTCAACATGAAGGTGTGTTTTAACACGTCCACAGGAAATATCTCAGGTTATTTGCAGTAGCTTCAGTGACTGCAGATTGTACTAGCTTTCTTTTTAGAGCTAACGAACTTCGCATTGCAAGCTACAATAATCTTAAAGTGCTCCCAACATGAAGGTGTGTTTTAACACGTCCACAGGAAATATCTCAGGTTATTTGCAGTAGCTTCAGTGACTGCAGATTGTACTAGCTTTCTTTTTAGAGCTAACGAACTTCGCATTGCAAGCTACAATAATCTTAAAGTGCTCCCAGATGTTGGTAAGCCTTAGCTGCCAACACTTTGTGCCCTGCAATGCCATCATTCTCCTCCTCTGGTTCATCCTCTAGGACAGCGTTTACTTGCGTGAGGATCACATGACCTGTGAGCTCTTCTTCAAATAGCACAAGGTACACATCTGCAGGCACAAACACAACAGATTCTGCAACTTCTGCTTTTGAATGTGCAGGCTTAAGCTTGTTCTTCAAGACAGTTTGCCACAGGGACCTTCCATACAAAATCCCTTTCTTCTAATGGAGACTCAAAAAAAGTTGCCATTAGTGACAGAGTGCCTCTTGTGCCAAGGTTTTACTGCAGTGTTTAAATTCTGGTGGCCTTTTAATACGACAGCCCAAATTTTTCCCAGAGAAAACAATGCAATTTCGCCAGGACTTCTCAGAAATTCATATCATCGAGATACCACTGTACTTTCTTCTTTGCTAATTTGTCTAATTGTTCGTTAGCGTTACATGGGTAAGACCTTTCAGTATGCTACAAAATGCAAACTTCTATTAGGGTAAGATCAACAAAACAACACAATCAATGGGTCCTTACACAGACTCATGTTGCTTGTACGTCTATTAAAGATAAAAATTCAAGAAATTCAAGGATTTTCAAGGGTCTGTGAAAATTCCAAGAAATTTCAGCAATCTTGAAAACAAGCTTTTCAAATTTAAGGGTTTCTCATTCTTTCGAGTACCTGTATGAGCTGTTCCACTATTCACTCTAATGTGACTTGTGACCATTAGGTTACCACGTGAAATTCTAGTTTAAAAAGTTCGTTATCCAAGTTTCTGCCCAGGGTAAACTCAAAATAGGACTTTGTTGCTGACTAGGTGGTTCACGACCCACAAAGAAATAAGCCTGAGCAAAAGACGAGCACGAAAACAGAGAGAACTCCTTCTCTTTTATATGATAAAACCTGTAGCCTTGTTTATGACAATCCACTCTGTCTCTCTCTCGTCAAATCATGCACTTTACGCTGCTGCACATTATTATTGTACAAAACAATAATTCCAACCTCAAATAACCCCCCATTTAATTTTTCCACCTCCAACTTCTCTTATTTCACATTCAGAGTTGACTCCAAAGCAGCAACCATGCATTGCATGAACAAAGCAACAAACCTGTTGTGCGTATTGTTTATTGGCGCAAGGGCAACTTGGCGAAACAGTACTACATGCCGGGGTCTTATACTCTTCTGGGTATTGAGTACAAGTTCATACTTCTTCAATGTTCAATTGTCAAAAAATAATTTAGGGGGCTGTTTTACTAAACGCAAAGGATTGGAGTAAAAGACGAACATGCTAAAAACTAGAGAGGATTAATGTGAATGCAGTTCAGAGTACTTTCATCACCCACGCGGTGATGAAAGCACTCTGAACAGGAGAGAGTTCAAAGGGAGTTCAGAGGGAGGGAGTTCAGTGGGAGTTCTGAAGTGGAGGGAGTTCAGAGTACTCTGAACTGGAGCACTCTCACTGGAGCGATTCGAAGGAATGAATATGCGCTATACAAAATGGTTTGTAAAAATCCGACATTAAACAAGTATTCTAAAACTTGATTACACGCAAACATAGCTTTGTCTGCAAGAAAGTCTGCTGGGTGTATTGGTATGTCGAGAGAGAGAGAGAGAGAGTAAACTTAAATTAAATCCAGAAAATGCTTGAGAGAGGCGTCCTCATTCCAGGATGCCTTGAGCTCGGGCCACGTCGACAGCCCTTTCGATAAGGGGCAGCCGATCTTCGAGGCCGGAGCTGGCCTTGGCTCTTTCCCAAAGCTCCGTGGAAAGGTGGATGTTAGGGAGGTCTAGGGTAGACTTAGCACAGCCACCCACTTTGTGTCTGAGAGTCCCAGGCTCTCCACAGAAGCAGCAAAGTGGAGAAAAGTGTGTCCGGTCAAAGAGGTGAAGTCTGGTGGGATGTAAGAAGGAGCTGACCTGCAGGGCATGCAATAATCTTTCCTGATCCCTCAGTAGCGATTTTTGGGGTGAAGAGTATGTTTTACGGGAACAGCCTAAAGTGCTGCATGATTTCGTGGTTGATGACAAGAGTTTGCATGCGCTCGGGCTCGGCTTCAGATTCACCAGCGCTGGCTCGGCGGGTCAAATCTTGAGCCATGAGGTTGGCGATCTTGTTGCCGGGGATTCCGCTGTGAGCTGGTGCCCATACAATCCTGACTGGTCTCGTTGGTGGTCTCTGATTGATTAGTCGAAGTGTTGTGACGTGCAAGCGACCGTTGGCGAAGTTGCGGCACGCCTGCTGGGAGTCTGAGATTATAACTTTGCCGTCCCATTGGCTAAGCGCAAGTGCTATCGCCGCTTCCTCGGCTTGGAGAGGGTTGTGTCCGGGGATTGAGATGCTGCACCTGTGCTGCTTATGTGGAGTGTGCAGAGCTCTGTAAAGTGAGTTTTTGTTTCCCTGTGGGTACAAGTCTACCACTTCCTGTACGCACACAGTGCCATCTACCTACTGGCTCACTTCGAGAAATCCTTGTATTGTTTTCAGCAACTCCTAAAAGAGTCCTGATCTTCGGCATCAGTAACCTAGGAGTAGAAATACGGGTTTTGGCACTGAAGACGTGGCTTCAAGCCCCAGCATTCCAGATATTTTCGCTAAGACCCGTTCCTTTTATTTCATGGTAAAACGTTCCCTTCGCTGAGTTCTATGCAATCCTTTCAAAAAGAGGGTGGTTTGATATTTTTTTAGGTCGCTTTAGGCATGCAGTGCGGCATATCAAAGCACTTAATTAACTTTCGGCATCACACTGCACTTCCTTGCATTGTACGTATTTGAGAACGAAATATCACATCTGGGAGAAGCCTGCGTCTGTAAGCATTGTGTTCTGTGCATTCAGCAAAGATGGAACTAAATTGAAACTAGGACTTTTGTATAGGATAAGGCAAAAATTGTTATTTACACAAGTTTACATAAGTACAATCAGTTTTTCAACCGTCGCGCTTCCACGAGGAGATCGTCAAGACCGCTGTCTTCATGCCCTGGAGTGCAAAGCATTCTATCCTGGACTTCACGGTATCTCTCCAGCAGTGCCACATCATGCTCCAGAATCTTCTCCTCTACAGCTGAGATGTAGGCCCCTGTAGAGAAAGCCGCACAGAAAGGCGCTTTGACTACTAAGGTTCACAGGACATGATTACATAAATTCATAGAATAAGCTCGGAGTTTACGCCTCTTACAAGACTAGGTGCATTCGTAATGTGTGCTAGTTGTGCACCTAGAGTTGATTTGTGACTAAGCTATGTACGCCCCAGAAAATGCACAGTCTGTGCCAAAATTTTCTAGGCCATGGCAAAAGGCATAGGCCACAAAAAATTATGAGCACAGCCTTACTTCTCGAGTGAGGCTGAAACGTCTTATGCCAGGAGCTGGAGAAAATGCCCGTCTTTCTTAGTTTCATCAAATATTCTGGAACATTATAGTCTGTTAAATGCTAAGCACTGGCCTTGAATTCTTTCACAGAAAATTTTCACAGACTGTATACCAAGCAAACACTCATTATAAGGAAATTCTTGTGAAAGACAGGTGGCTTTGTTATAAGTGATGCTTTGTTAAAAGCAGAAGTAATTTGCTAATAACGAACTGCAGAGAGGACTACGAAGCACTTCAAATAAAGTTATTCAGTTGCAATAAGGGTTTACTGTGTATGAGTAGCATGTTCACAACAAAGGGTTGACTAGGCCATATTCAAACGGTTCACCAAACGAATAATTATATTTCGTCAAGAAATGCATTGCTTCCGATCACCTAATAGCGTAAAAACCTGCATATAAAGCGAACATTTTTTTCCAAAAAGTACCCCAAATTTCTGCCTTGTACTGCCGTTGAGCCCACTTATAACAGTTATTACAAATACTTGGTTATAACAAACAAACGTGGCACGAACATCACTGTACGCACTAAGGGTGTAGATTTCTACCGCAGTTTTCTGGTCTACACCAAAGTTTCAGCCAAAAAGTGGGCCAGGTGTTTTGCTTTCGTTATTTCTGCATCGTAACCATAATCATCTAGCTTACATGAGGTGCCACTAAGTGATGGCACTGGTTTCACCGCATCATGTGCAAACTTAAATGAGTGCACTCATCAGCACAACACAGGCTAGGCTATCTGTGTGAAGTTAAGAATTTTGGGACATCACATTTTTATAACAGAGCTGTTACAGGCAAACTGCCCGCTATTTTTTTGCGAGCATCGCCAAAGCTTCAACTGTTTCCCAATACCTCCATTATATTCTTGAAGTTTGTGATAAGACTGCTCTCATCGTTATCGGAACAGAACAGTCTTTGTAATGAACCAAGCTTGTATTTTGCCTTTTAAGCCCCCCTTAAAAGGGGGACGTGGCAAGTAAAACGACTTTTTTTCGTTTAGGAACCAAATTGAATCAAATTAGGAGCACTTATGTAGCTAACCATTCTAACAACACAACTGAATTTGGTTTAAGGATGCCTTCTATACTTTTTAGGTTCAAGACTAATTGCCTGAAACTTGCATTCAGCTAATGAACTAATTAGGCAAGAAGTCAACAAGACCTTTATGTCAGTGTGATAAGAAATGTTTATTCTTTGCAAGGAAGCTATGAGATTATTGCATTATCTGGTAACTCAAAAGGTATAGTAGATAATTTAAACTGATTTAAGTTTTGTTATTAGGTTAGTTAACTACAGAATTTCTCCTAATTTGACTAATTTTGGCCTATAAATAACAAAAATAGTTTTACTTGTCACATCCCCCGTTAAGGGGAACATGGCTCTTAAAGCAATTTCTTTTAATTTTCAAGCAAACTCCGCGAAACTTGTCAGCCTTGGTGCTATTTTTTGCATTGATTTCAAATATGCCGTTATGAGTCAGTCAATTAGTTCCCAAGATAATTAGAGGCTATTAGCCATTTTTAAACGAACAATAGACAGTACAGTGTTAATCATGAAACTGTACTCTTTGTATTTCTCAATACTATGAACCCTGCTGAATGCAATAAGAGAATAAGTTTATTGATGCACTGCTTGGAACTAATTTTACAGCTCATTAAACTTTAGTGTTTGAAATGGGCATTCGAAATGATTCCTTGCCACTGGTGCCACCTAAGTTTGTTGAGCTGTAAAATTAGTCCTAAGTGGTGCATCAATAAAGTGATTCTCGTATTGCATTCACCATGGTTCATAGTATTGAGAAATACAAAGAGTACAGTTTCATGATTAACACTGTACTGTCTATTGTTAGTTTAAAAATGGTTAATTATCTCTTATTATCTGTGGAACTAATTGACTGGCTCAAAAAATAATGGCATATTTGAAATCAGTGGGAATAAAAACAAAGTCTGATAAGTTTCACAGAGTTTACTTGAAAATTAAAAGAAATTACTTTAAGACCAGCGTCCCCCCTTAACACGCCATGCTGCCAAAAGCTACTCACTGAACCGAAAGCTTACCTGCGTTGCCAGTGGTCTCGCCAATTGCCTGCAAGAAGGCGGCCTTGAGCAGCCACACGTCCCCAGAGCCCCTCAGGAGCCGTGGCGAGAAGTGGTAGGGCAGCCAGTAGCCAAAGCGCTCTTGCCACAGACGGCTGCCACAAGTGGCCACCGCTGCATCGTCACTGCGCACACGGGAAAGTTCACCAAGCTTTAGGTTCCCCGCCAAAGCTCTCGTGTTGTAATTTGGAAGCTTGACGGCAAAAGCATGCACATACGAACGCACACACAGACCGATGCATTGGCCGTTCAAATGAAGTACAGTGCAACCCCGCTGATACGTTCCCTGGACTTACAACGACCCGCTTCTTACGACGGATCACCACAGTCCCAGCAAACTGCCATTAGAAGCAATGCATTCAAAACCGAAATGATATGATGCTCGGGTGCATGCGGCCTGCTTCATATGATGGACCCGGTGCGAAAAACCGTCGTTTTTCCCATCTTTTACACCGCTTCACCATCTCGTCCCGCCCTTTTTAAATGCGGAGCATTTCTTAGTCGCACGATGTCACTCGCTGATGTTGTCGGCGCTGTCCACACGCTCACTGCGCATGCGCGTCGCGTCGAGGCGCAGGTGCGCGTCTCTCCCCCGTACCCTCCTCGCTCTCAACAACAGGTGCGGCGGTGCGGGAGGAGCGCGTGTACCCCGTGCGCTCCGTCGCTCTCAACAACAGCTGCAGCGGTGCGGGGGGAGTGCATCTGTGCGCGCATGTGTCGTAGCTACCCGTGCGCTGCGTCGCGCTCAACAGTAACAGCGGCAGGGCGTGTACACGTGATAACGCCGTGGTGGGTGCATGGAAAGTTCGCGCGCTTGTGTATGGAAGTGTGCACATGCGCGTCTCTCCCCCGTACTCCTCTCCCTCGAACGCGGGCAGTGTGTATATAAGCGGCGGAGCGCGCGTTCGGAATTCAGTCAAGGGCGTCTTTGCTTGGCTTTCGCTTGACTTGACGCTTTGCTTGACGGCACCAAGCAATAAAGACAGACTTTAACTTTACATTCCTTGCCTTCGCTTCTCCTTCATTCAATAAATAGGAATAATAAAGACGAAATAACAATTAAGCATTCCCAAACCATACCCAATTACGCAACATTCACGCGATACCCCCACCACTCTGCGACGCATTTACTCGAGTTCCCCCCGTGGGAAGATGCGGGCGGGTTTTTTTTATTTTCAAATCCTGCTTGATGCTGCTTGATGTGTGAAGGTCCGCTGGTGGGTCGGACCACTTGCTGAGCCGACGCAGGCAAGCAGGCAGGTACTCGCGAGTGAAAGTTAACCTTCGACGGCCCCACGTTGCAGCAGCACGCCAACGCGCCAACCACTAGAAGTTGAAGTTCAGGTGGCAGGCGGACCGTGAATTTGAAGCTCCCATCGCGCCGCCGACAAACGCGAGAACACATACGACGCAACCGCACGGCGATGACCAAACAGCAGCTTTCACCCCCCGCTCGATCCAAGTTTCATCTTTTCACGACGCCCTCTCTCCCCCTATATCTCTGCTCTCTGCTTATCAGTGTTTTTCAAATCCGCATTGTCACTCCACTCCTTTCTTTGCTAGGGTGCCCAGATTCAAACGCGTCCACCGCTAAGGGTGGAGACACGTATACGTTGGCATTGCCATTTTGGGTCACTTGCTGGCCACCACAGCAAGTCACTGTAGCAAGACCGCGCTATAATTTTCGCCACAACGCGGTTTACTCCCGAAGTTTGAATCATCTTATCTATTTCATGAACATTGCTTGGTCTTGTGGGAAACAAACAAAAACAACTATGCGTTCAGCACTTTGACACAATAGCGACAGCACAGAACCATTCAAAGGGTGCCTCCTCCTTGTACAGGAATGCCATTTTTTTCCATCTCCGCTATGTGCTATCATTCTTTTTCCTTGGCCTGGACAGTTTTACACTTGCCCTTTCCCCTCTAAATTTGTTCGACCACGTCAGCCTTATCTCGCGCTTAGCGCACGGCTGGCAGGCTAGCTCGGTCGCCATGGAGGGGAAGGGGGCACAACATAGGTGTTTCTTTTTTCTCGTTTTTTAACTTGGGAGTTTAGCTAAATGTTTGCAAATCCCGCGAGAACGCACTAAATATAGTAGTTGAAAGGGCCATGAAGACAAAATACAAGTTTGTTTTATTCGAAAGATTTCGTGTTCTACAGTGCTCCCAGCGCTTGTCCGGGAGCAAACGACGCTTTATTCACTGCGAAATTAATCAATTTAAGCTAAAATTTTGATTCTAATGCCAGAACGTGTGTTTTCATGACGCTTGCAATGACATCATAAGAACAGGTCTTTCGTCTAAACTTGGTGTGGAGCGGAGACTTGCTTACCGTTAGTCGACCTAGATGGCGCCACCACACCACAGCGGGCCGTTTTCTGCCTTTGCTTTGTTTGTGACCGTATTGAAACCTGGCTTGTTTTCGTTCATGGAAAAATTAATCATTTCATTAAACATGGTGCTCGCTCAACAAATATGGTCACGTAAGACACCGTCACTTGCGTCAGTCAGCCAGTGTCGTCTGAGACTACCCCAAAGCCCCGCAGTCCTGTGCAGCTAAACCAAGCATAGTGCACGCAGTACCAACAGCAGTAAGCATCGGTACTTTTATGCTTACGTGTGCTTTCATAACTCCCACTGTTTGTCCCACCATTCTTGCGGCTTTAAAAAGAATGTGCCCTAAATTTAAGCGCAAACAGCTCGTTCGGCAAGCTTATAAGCCCCGCCTAATTTGCATTTGCTTTTGCCGGCCTTCGCCAATCGCAGAACTGGCTGGTATGACATCATAGGTTCTGCTGCGAGAAATGAGCTAGTGGGTCGCATGGCCATTCCCTTTTTTCCTAATTATACAGCTTATTTGAGTGAAGTTTACGTGAAAAGTGGTGCCAGTATAATTCTAACGAGGCAATCTTTTGAATGAACCAAACTTGTGTTTTCTCTTCATGGCCTCTTGAAATGAGTTCTAAGCGCACCTGTTGCATGAAACTGTGCACAAGGATTTACCCATACCCTGGTCGAATGACAACCCGGTTATACGATGCTTTCTCACGGTGCCTTGAATGTGGTATGATTGGGGTTGCACTGTATTAAAAGAAAACTGATTAGGCAGTGGAGCCTCCCCAGCCACATTCGTTCGATTCCATCCATGACGTCACAGAATCCTGTTTGCGCAACTGGCGGCCATCGACCACAACCACGACGAAGAAACATGACTGGGCCAAAGTAGTGGGCCCTGTAGATTTGCCTGAACGTACCACTCGAACGCTAATCTGCCATTAACACATTGATAACCATCTTTTCATTGCTGGCCTTTACTGCACCACTCCTGCCCGTATTACCTCACTGTAGGCCGAAATTCAAAAATTCTCCCCATTTCTTGCATTTTTTTCAAGTTAACCCTTTGACGGTCGAATTTTTTTTACCAAATACGACCCCCAGGTTCGATTTTTGTTATTGCTGATTAAAATTCTTTGGATGAATCTACTTCGAGAAAAAATTGTCGTAACTTTTTTAGGGTGACCATAAAGTGACAAAAAAATCGTTTGTGTTGTTACATACACGTGGTTTATTCATGACGAACACAAGAAAATTTCGAAATAAAAATGAGAGAGTAACAAGCCGGCACCTTTTGAGTAGATCGAAATCAGATAGACACCAGTTTCGCGGGCGCAAAAAGCGGGAAGCGCCCGGAGGATGATACCGAAACCAGATGCTGCACCCGCACGGACGCGCGGCCAGATGCGTGAGCGATAGACGGCGCACCGCTGAAGTAAATCATAAAAAAATAAAAAAAGAGCCATCGGCGCAAGAAAATAATTTGACGTATTTCCGCAGTGTGGCAGCACATGCCAAGCAAGAGAAGGTTGGCGAAAAAGCGCGCTTTTTAACCATACAAGTGATGACGTACATATACGTTATTGACCATTTTGAAGGTGTTTGCAGAGGACGTATATGTACGTCCGTGACCTTGAAAAGGTTAAAAAAGACATCATTTGTGACTGCAGCAGAGCTGAGGGAGTGGCCAAAGGCTAGTTTTGTCAAAATTTAACAAACCTGTACTTCATCTTCCCGGCGGCCCCTTTAATTAAAGCCATGCAAAGCTAGTGCGGGTAACTGAACGCATCTCCCCACCTCTTGGAGCTGCATGCTGCGATGCGGCAAAGCATCCTCCAGGCCTCTGCGCTGTCCTGGTTGTCGGGACAGTCCACAAAGTCGGCCAGAAGCCTCAGGCATTCCGCCACACCTTCCACCCCTGGCTCTGCAGGCAGAAATAAGAAGGACAGGCAGTGCTTCAACTAAACTACAAGGCAGAGTCTTAAAGCGAGAGCTGCAATGCTTCAGAACTGTTTTAACCCACTTGGTGTGGTTCAGATCACTTACAAAGGAGTTTGGTGAGAAGAGACATTTAATGAGTGGATAATGTGGCACGACACCAACCTTCTTCAAGTCTTGTTTCATTTCTACAGCCACAGCTAAGGCACATTAGTTGAAGGGAGCAGAACACTCTGGTATAGGGCAACGAAGGCTTTACAGAACAGACACTTCTAGCAGCAAAACCCCATTGCATCCCAGATTTCCCATTCATTGCACCGAATGAAACAGCTGGGGTAAACAGGGCCCTGCCACACTAGAGGGTCACCGTTTCCTTTCCACTTTGCTCTGGGACAAAATAAAACACCGTGGTTGCTATCTGCGTACATTTCAAAGATGTTATGACAGAATGGAGTAGCCCATGGTTTCTCAAAGTGGGTTCCGCGGAACCTAGGGGTTCCGCAGGCCCCTCCTCAGGGTTCCGCGAGCCACTGATAAATTACTGATAAATTTTCCCTGGTTCCGCAGTCGCAAAGTCTTGTATGGTGAACTTGAGGTGCGATCGATCTAAGGAACCTCCATTACTCACGCCCGAGTGTCAGTAAGCACATCTCGACGCATAACAGAAACGCGCGAGCTGCGCAATAAATCTCGCCAGCAGCTTGTAGCCAGCCAGACTCCGGAAACGGGCCGCGTGGTTAAACTTATTGCACTTGAATCTCGGCCTTATATTACCCCCATGCGCATTTCTCCTGTTTGGAGATAGGTGCCGCTAGCATACGCATTCGCGTAAAGTCGATTAGAAAAAAAAAAACGATACCCTTGCTTGCTTTTGAATTTATTGCACGTTAATGTAGCATGAACGGAATGAAAAATGGCGGGAGGGGGGGGGGGGGTTCCTTGGCACTTAACGGAACTTAGCAGGGTTCCCTGGGACCAAAATGCTTGAGAACCCCTGGAGTAGCCAATGGCCTGCTGTAGTGAACAATAATAAACGCCTTCATTTGCTCCCTTTGTGAAAGCAGCAGCACTGCCCTCCGGAGGAAGTCTGGAAATTTGGGTAACCGTGAAAACAGACCGAAGGGGAAACTTACATCAAGCACAATGAACCAGATTCTCATTGTTCCACCTGAAATTTTAGATGGCAGCAGCCGTTGACGTCACCTGGCCACTTCTTTCCCTATTCGTTTGAAATTGCTAAGCTTACACCAGCACCCACTTCTGAATGTTTAAGCCGTTTGTGGGAAGTGGTGAACCACACACATTCAAGTCATAAATCACCATACAAAAAAAAAGATTTACCTTGTCTACTTCTTAATAGTGCTTTGCCTGGTATTTTGCTTAAAGGCCAGAATACTCATTTTAACCAGGCGTATTTTGTTGCAGAGGTTACGGAGGTTACGCAGCCATTCAGAAGAGTCAGTCAGAAAAAAGGTTGAGACACTACAAAAAGCCAGCCTATGTTGCTTTTGCTTTGTTGCGTTACCTTGGAAAAGATAAAAAAAAAATCATGGAAATCAAAAAGTTGAAAACCCTACAACCCTCTGCATGTGATATGTTCACCCCGGCTGCTTTCAGGTGTTCTCTTGGACAGAAGGGCTTCTGTCCTCATCAACCACCCAGTTCCGCGACTGTTCCTTTTCTCAGCACATAAAACCCAAAACTGAAATTGGCCCCATCCCCTTAGATATGTCTTTGGATGATGCAACTGAAGTCCTTCACTTAAACAGACAATGGGCCACTCACCACCTGTAACCCTATTGTTTCTCTCTGGGATAGTGTGAAAATGGCTCGAAACTTGTTTTTGAGTTCACAGTTTATTGCAGAGGGGCCAATACAACACAGGGGTGGTACCAAGCTAACCAGCCAACGAAAGCCAGTTCTCATTCTACAGCCAAGACAAGCCTATAAGCGGCATGTAGTAAATGTCAAAAGCCAATTACTCTGCATATTATGTCAGCCAAAGCGACACACAAAGCAAGACTAGTTGCCATAACAAAGTGCTGTACATTCAAATGAAATGCGAACCGGAATACACAAATAGCGCGATTTCTTTCCATGGAAGTCGAAATGACGCGTGTCTTAGTCACAATAATAGAGTAGAAAAATATGGCTTTCCAAATATACAACTACTATTGTGCCCTTATTCTGGTTTATAACTTTGTGTTCTAGTGATGAACATTGTGCAACCGGATAAGCGAAAGCACATCTCTGCTTGGGACTTCTGTTTTGTCGATTGGATGGGTCTCAAAGTGGCCCCAGGAAATTTGATAGTGCGAGGGGGGGGGGGGCAAGTTACACATAAACTGAGGTAATTGAGAATCACCCAGTTTTCCTGACTGAAATAGAGCTACCGGAAAGTATTCAACACTCGATATTCACAAACAGTCCACGATCAAGTTCTCAACTTTGTTGCCGAGTCCAGCAAGTTGGCAGCTCATTAGGGCTAACCCACCACCACCATCATCATCATCATCATCACAGCTGCGAAAATGGAGCAGTCCACTGACTGTGGCAAAACGGAACCGCAGATAAAACTGTGGGTCTCATGCTTCGTACTCGAAACATGCAAACCTGCATGGATACCCCAGTTGAAAATATGCCAACTTGAAAATTTGCACTTTAGCAAACACCACAAACACAGATCATCCTTTGCGGTCGATTGCTCCATTTTGAAAGCTAACTCATCTACTGTTGGAGGCACTTTATATTTGCAATTGCATTTCGCTACATCAATGCCCCCCCCCTCCTTTCTTTTCAAAATTCGCGCTAAGTTCAGGTCAGATAATAACATGGGAGACTTTAAACAACGATGAAGCACTACAAATCTAAAAAAGGCTCAGTACGTACCTACATAACGAGTCGGCCAAACACTACCTGTATCATTAGGCGGCAATTAGAGGTTGTGAACACTCAAGACTTTAAATAAGGGGTGAAATGTGTCTGCTACTCAATTCACTAAACAAGGGGAAGGCTAAGGAGGCATTCTTTATCGGTTCAAAGCGACGACCAAATCCAAGCAATGATTACTAAAAGCGTACGCTCAGCTTGGCAAGCGTTCAGAACTGAAAGGGGCCGTGAAGAGGAAACACAAATCTGGATCATTAAAAACACTGCTCTGTCGCCCACAGCAATGATAAAAATTTCATTGTGACCCTCAAGCAAAGATACCAGGTTTTAAGAAAAAACATTAGAAGCAGTGGCGACTCCCCCGCCACTTCCCATCGAAGTATCTACGACATCACAAAGCCTTGTGTGCGAGACGAAGTGGCCGCCGAGCCAAGCCCCCCCCCCCCCCCCCCCCCCCCCCCCCCCCCCCCCCGCACAAAAAGAATGACTGGGCAATTGTAGCGGGACCTCTAGATATGCTTGATCTTCTCACTCGAATGCTAATGTAGAGTTAACATGGCGGTAACTACATAACTACGTCTTCGCTGCTGGCCCTTATTACCGTATTTTCTCGCGTAATGGACGCACTCGCATAATGAACGCACCCCCAACTTTATATGTCAAAATTAGGTTTCTGTTTTCCCCCGTGTAATAAACGCAACAACCAACATTCCAACCCCCCAGAGGTCCCACGAAAGGCCGTACTGGAGCTTTCCAACTGTACTCGCTCCCTCTGATGATGATCGCGCATGAAACCCAGAGTCATCTCTCGGAGTAAAAACGAACAAACACTACGGCGCGGCGTCGTTGGACAGCTATCACAACGACGCTCAGTCGGTGCAGTCAGCTGAGCGTCTCAGCCCTACTTTCTTTCGGGATAGCTTTATTACTTGCTTGCTCTTATGCTCGTCTTCCCCTTTTCAGTCGGCGATGGGTCGAAATGTCAGTTACACGGCCAGTTTCAGGTTAAAGGTTATGGAGTACGAAGTGAAATCTTGAAAAACGACGACTAGTGTAGTTCAACAAAAACGCTGCATGTTTGCCAATTGTGTACGCATGTATTTACTGCGAGAGGTAGCTTATATCGTGGATTACTTTGTTTCGTTGTGCCCTTCTTTCATCACTCCCAAAAAGTTTCCGGAAAATTACCCCGCATCATAAACGCACCCCCAACTTTGCTTCCGTTTTACGGGAAAAAAAGTGCGTTCATTACGCGAGTAAATACAGTAGGTACAGTCTTCGTCAAAATTTTGTGGGCCACGGCGACCGTGGCCGGAGCAACCGCGCGACCAAGCAGGGGCCCTGCGCTTGCCGCTGTCGGCTGGTTGCGCGGCTAAAGAGAGCGAGGGGAACTTTTGCTCTTGCTTTTGTAGTGCGTCCAGGCGGGACAAGTGCTGCGCAAAGTGCCTGCGCTGAAGCGGAGTGCGCCTACTCTGAGAAACCAGCCCCGATGCACTTATCACGCCAGCGATAGTACGAAAGGAAGCGCGAAAGTTCCCCTCACTCTCTTTAGCCGCGCAACCAGCCGACAGCAGCAAGCGCAGCGCCCCTGCTCGGCTGCCCGCCTGCTCCGGCCACGGTCGCCGTGGCCCACAAAATTTTGACAAAGACTGTACATTACTGTACTGCGATATTTGAACGCCTTTCAATATTTATTGTGGTTTCTCAATTAAAACACGTCTTTCATGGCTGGAAAGAAGCTGAGTGAGTTGCTACAGGCTAGTTCTGGCAAATGGAACGAAGTTGCATTTTTTGTCACAGGGCCTCTTGAAGGAGGGAAAGTCTTTTAAGTTTGGTTTAGCTTTCAATTTAGTCCAAAGTGCTGCCTTTTAAGCTTCTTACATTGCACCTGCTACAAACAAACACACATGCACACCCACACGCAACCAGAACAGATGGAAGGCAACTGCACATGGAAAATGGGGAGATGTAAGACCGGTACTTACCGGACCGCTCAATGTGACGCACGTAATCCAGCACTTGGGGATCCGTGGGGTCCGCTTCACAGATCCTCTGGGAGAAAGCAGATAGGAGTTATGGGATTCACTTGAAGTTTAAAAACGGGGCAATCCTTTCAGCGCATCCCACAGACTTTGGTGTACAGAAAAATAGCATACAGTCAGCCCTGAGTAACAAAGACAGGACTCTTACTGTATGTTCGACGAGGCACATCAGTGGCTCAGGCCTGTGGCATACGCTATCATTGTACCGTCCCGAAAATAGTGTAAAGACTACGAACAAAGAAGTGACAACATACGTGCTGATGAAAGGCAAAAAAGAAATTCCTTTGGGCACACAAATCTGCTTACATGATTTGAAGGCAAAAGAGTGGCAATACCTATCCAACAGCACCTTTTCTGCAACATTGTATTTGTCTCGCTTTTTTCGTTTCCATTTCTTTGCCTTTTGCTGAAAACTGCTTCGACCAGCCTTTTCTCTGCTGCAACGTGTTCGCACGTTTCTTCACTCTTTTTTTCTGAGTCTAATGGCATGCATTACCTCAGCAAGCATAATGGCACCCACCACAGCTTACCTAGAATCAGGATTCAGTGTGGCTGGTGCACACCTGAGAATATTCACATACCATCACATTCAGGTGCCACGCGACATGCAGTATCCTGGAACTTTTACATTTCCTATTCCCAGTTTTGTGAATTTTGTGAAGCAGCCACATTATACCCAAAGGCCAATCCCTTCGGTCAATCCCTTCAAGTGTGTGTGCCACAAAAAAGAAAACAGCAACAAAAACTTGTTCTGCTACTGGCAACATGCAAAGATAGCTCAGTGGTAGCCCACTGGGCTCCGTCAAATCCCACAGAGAATCCCATGCTTTCTTCATTCGCTAATTGTGGCAGCCACCAATTCTCTTTACCTTGCAACAACAGCAAAAACAAGAACTGTTTTTCACCGAATGGGGCACCTAAAGCCTCCGCCTTAAAATAAGAAGGCATAAGAAAAACTGTGACCCAATTCACCAGCAATGCATATGCATATATGCGTGCAGATGGCCTAAAAAAATTAAAGCCGTTCCCCTCAATGTGAAAGCTGTCAGAAGTGCAGAGCAGTGATTCGCCATAATGGGCTGTGGCACCGTTATCCACGACTACTTATCGCGCTCTTTGCCGCCCTGTGTCACTCCTCTTCTGATGACCCGCCACGGTGGCTCAGTGGCTAAGGCGTTGCGCTGCTGAGCACGAGGTCGCGGGTTCGATTCTCGGCCGCGGCGGCCGCTTTTCTGATGGAGGCGAAAAGCAAAAACGCCCGTGTGTACGAGCTTTCTGCGCACGTTAAGGATCCCCAGTTGGTCAAAATTAATCCGGAGCCCTCCACTACGGCACGCCTCATCACCTGCATTGTGTCGGTGCGTTAAACCCGACAATCAATCAATCAATCAATCAATCAGTTCTTTCAAAGCAAAAAAGGCTGTATTTTGTGTTCATGGCTGCTTTAATACTATCAGTATTGACAGCCTGGGGGGAAAAAAAAAATCAAGCTCAGTCCTTTTCATTATAATTTTTAACGTACTTACCCGATTCTAACGCACACCCGATTTTCCTGGCAAAAACACCAAGAAAACTTGCACCTCCGAATGCGCACAGAACTTTGTTACCCAGAAAAACGAATGCGAAAGAAACGGCCAATTTATGTCCCGAAGTAATCTCACTCATCTCACTTCTCGTCGCTTTCCGAGAGCTCCCTGTCGCCTTCCTCTGACCTCAGCATCTTGTCATCATTGCCATCAAGCACGTTCACGATGCCACACTTCTGAACGAATGTTCAACCGTGGTCGATGGGATCGTGGACCACGCCTCACATGCCCATCTCTCGACCTTCTCTAGAAGCGTACGCTTCAGCCGACTGCGTGTTTTGAACGCGTAAGTGCCACTCGTAAGCCACTCCTGGAAGCAGCGCACCTTCGTTGCCGCTGCTGCCATTGCTGTTATCAAGCGCGCAAGTGGAACGATTTGATGATTTGTGTGAACGCCGATGGAAAAGCCTATGCGCCTAGGCTTCCTTCATCTGAAAAATCATTGATAAAAGCTTTGGCGGCATCTTTAGATGGCGATAGAGATGGGTGGGACGAAATTTCTGCTGTTTCGGCAGTTTTGGTTTCGTATCCGATTCTAAAGCGCATGCGATTTCTCGCCCTATTTTAGATGCGACTGCATCTCATTCACTCGCCTTGTCCCTGCATCCGGCGGCGTCGGCGTCCGCCCCTCCCCCATTCTCCTCGCCGCGCCAGCCACGCTCTCCGCCGCTCACCCACTCTCTTCTCCGATAGCGAACACTCTCTCGCGAGGGGCATTGGATTGAATTCGATTGGATTGGCTTGGATTAAAGTGGATTGTGTTGGATTGTGTTGCGTCATAGCCGCGGCAGACGCACTGGCGCCGGCGCGTCCCCTTACCGTTATGCGCGCTATAAAACGCGGTGCCTGCGCCGCTCCGCTCCATCGTTCCAGCACCGTTCCTCCAATGTCCAACGCTGCAACGTGAACCCCCTATGCGTCGCATCTACACAGGGGTTCCCGCGAAGGGAGGTGGGAGTTTTTTCCGGAAAAAAAGTGCGTGTTAGAATCGGGTAAGTACGGTAATCTTTCAGTCACAAAGCTACGTTTGGTTTTCCGAACATAGCTTGAGCGTGTGTTCTGTAACCATGTCTTGAGGCTCATGACTCTCCATGCAATCCTTCCCGTCATTTCTTCATAACAGCAGTTGAGACAACTAGACAACTACTGTTGAGACAAACCCTGCTCTAGGCAGGGTATGCACATATTGGCTCAATTTTTGCTACAGCAAATGAAAAAAAAAAAAAAAACCACACAAAGACAGTGACGAAGAGAAGTGGGACAAAACAAAACACAAAACAGATGCGGGCTTGTGCTGTTTCAAGCAGAACAAGAACTACAAGATGAAGAAAAAGACGTATGCCGCAACAACAGATGGCGTGTGAGCCACGTGCCCACTACAAAATTGAATCGAGAAAACTTCCACTGCATTCATCACGACAGGGACAAGACAGGAGCGGAACAGCTTAAGAGGAGGGCAGGGAAGTGAAGAGAGGCAGTTACATAGCAGGGATGGCAGAAGGCTGTCACCTTCCGACGGCATCTGCAGTGAACTGGGCAGATACGCGCGACCAACTGTTCAGCGACTCACCTGCAGCAGTTCCACCTGATGTGAAGACGTCGTGTCCGGCGATTCTTCCCCTTGAGTCACGTGCCTCCTCTCCAGCTCCTGGGAGAGAGCACGGGCGTAGTGGAGGGCGTGCAGGCAGTCATCACCATGACTGTCTACGTAGACGTCCGCAATTTCCTCCGCCTCGTCGGCACGTTCGTACCTCAGCAGAAGCTGCGGACAAAAGAAGAGAGCACAGACCTTTTTCATGACCGCAATGATTGTCTTGAAGACAAAATACAGGTTTTGTTCATTAGAAAGACTGCTCTGTCGCAATAACAGTAAGGTCAATTTCATCGCAAACTTCAAACAAATACTGAGATATTAAAGGGACCCTGCAGCACTTACCATCGACTACTCGGAATGTATGTGGGGGTAAAGTCTGCTGTCCCAGCAATTTCTTCCCACAAGAATTATAAAAATCCACCCACTATCACTGAAGCTTGCGTGATGAGAAATCGCGCATAATCGTTCTCTCTCAACTCGACCACAGACTGCGCGATGAAAGCTGCATGCTCTCTAATGAAGAAGGGGGCGGCTTGTGGCATTCTCTATGGCAGCCTTTGATACAGCACAGGCTGGTAAGTTTTCTCCTTTTCTCCGCAACACGGAGGGGCCTATTTCCGGTCTGGTGCAGCAAAAAAGCAGGCACGGCTGCCTGCTCGCAAGCGCACGCTCAGGCTGGTAGGACCTTTCCGAAGCAATAAATGTTTGTTGTTGAGTGGTCTCGATGAAAGGGGAGTATTGAGTTCGTCACTCAAACTCCGCATGCACTCAAACCACAACAGAAACACCAAAACTGAGCGTACAGGTTCAGGCATAGAAGAGGTTTGTACACAACGCCGGTGACGGATCGTCACAGGAAATGTGAGAAATAAGCAGTGAAGTTGACCAGTAAAAGCCAGTAGGACCATCACGGTGGTGCCAGTCGTGCACAATGAGGGAAATCGAAGAGAGAGCGCGGTTGGTTTTTTTGTGCCATTCCCAGCAATTTGTGTGCTCACTGCTTCATGTGCATGTGCAATATTTGGCTCAGGTATTCCTGGCAGTGTAATCTAAAGTAGTGCAGGTTTATTCGTACTGCTCAGAAAGTGTTGCACGGTTCCTTTAACCCTTTCACAGCAGAGTTTTTGTTCTGACTGCTTCAGATCCCCTGCCATTTTTTTTTAGCATTGCTTCCAAGGAAATTTTGCGCTAGTGAATCCCTACAATGCGCTGCACGACATGGAAACATTTTTATTCCTGAAGATTCCTGAAGAAGGTGGGTCGAAGGCATGCTATTCAGGCTTGAATTTTTCTTCCACAAGAAATTCCGTTCGTCGCGTGTCCTCTGCTTTCTGAATTCAAAGGATGCAGGGGCTCTTCCTTGCTGTATTCGCACGGCAAGCCATTTAGCTGAGCTGCTTCATCATTGTGACTTTCATTGGAGTCGGAATTCATCAAAAGTTCCTGAATTTCTTTTAGGACTCAGCCCTTTGGTGGCCGCCTCTGGGCTGAGTCGCGTCGCCGTCGTCGCGACCAAGCGAACGATGGGAAGACCAACGAGTGAAGGAAAAAGCGAACGATGGGAAAACCTACGAGTGAAAGAAAGCAGAGGAGGAAAGTGTCGCGAAATTGGGAGGGGAGGGCGGTTCGCCGTGGTGCCGTGAGCCAGCGCTCTCCGAAAGTGTGCGGTGGGAGAGGGGAGGGGGCCTCGACGGCGCGACACTTGGCGAAACGGTGAGGGTGGTGTGCGTGTGACTTTCATGTGCGTTCGCTTGAGACTCAGTTCGCAGTCCCTTCCTGAGACACGCCTCGCACCGCCGACGCAGAGGCTCACCATAGCTGCCATCGAGAGAACCCACGAGTGAGTGCTGCCTCAGCTGACACACTGCCGCTGCGCCCAAATATCGCATTAGGGAATATCATAATCGCCAGCCAATCTTTATTGCTTTTTTTCCCCTCCTCCACCCCACCTCTTCCCTATTAGGCCAAACAGCCATACTACAATAAAGACTTTTCATTCATTTGTTCATTCTGAAGAGTAATGAAAACTACAATTCCATTTCAACCAGTTTTAACCGCCACATGGATTGCCCGCTGATGCTTTTCTTGGTCAAATGCGGTGAACAAAATCCACTGCAAGACGTGTTGTTGGGCAAGTTGGTTCGTATTACAGAAATGAGGTTTTGCACAGCGAAAGACACGGATGGCGAAAAAGACGGGATAGCTTCAGTCCCATTCTTTTCAACATCCGTGTCTTTCGCTGCGCAAAGTCTTATTTCTGAAAGACCACTGATTTGGTAGTAAAAATTTTGAATTCTATGGCAGTATGGAACACCACACCAAAGGAAAACCCAAAAACTATTTTTCATCAGTTAGCAAGACCAAACACAACAGAAAATCACCCATGTCCCAATCCTAATTACGAATTTGAAGTTGCAAAAACATCAGCCTACACCTGGACAAGAAAAAATGCAATGGCAGAAGGCTACTGGTTAGATTACAATAAATAACGCTTTTTAAAATGTGCACCAAAATGTGAAATGCGCAGGTGTTTTTTGTCTTTCTGCTGCTGCACTGTAAAGACAGCTGCCATGACTGGGAATCCAACCTACCACCTCCCACTTTCTAGTGCAATGCCTTGGTCACTAGTCCACTGCCGTTGAAGTTTGCACGAAATAAAAACTACTAAGCAGTTGAATAGTACAGCGTAGACCGCTTATAACGTATGTCGCGGGAGCCGCAAAAATCCGCACTATAAGCGGTACCGCACTATAACCAAAACGTGTGCGAATTCAACCATATCACCACCTACCTTTCAAGTCATCCTAAATTTTTTATCACCCAAACGCACAGCGCCTGAAAATGAAGGAAGGGTCTTCATTGCGTATTATTTTTAACATCAGCCGCTGCTGCCGGGTCTCACACATTGCAAAAGCGCGGTCTTACAAACGGCGAGTGCGGCTTTAACTTCCGTTGTGTTTGTGTTTTGAAAGACCATGGCTGCGTATTTTGCGTCGCAGGACATGATAAGAAAGGCCAGCGGGATTTTTTTTTTTACCCCACCTTGCGTTCACGATGCCGAAGGCGGCTGCTTATCAGCGCAACGTACTGGTGGTGGAAATCTTCGCGCGGCTCGCTTGATCGGGAAGAGCAGTGGCTTATCTGCACAACGTTCTAAAGCGTGAACCGCATGGAGCGATTTCTCGCGAAAACGTGCAGCGCACGCTGCAGGCGCGGCGACGCCGGCGCGGATACAACTTACGTAATGTGTGCGG
The DNA here is from genome assembly GCF_048455015.1 of Haemaphysalis longicornis. NCBI lineage: Eukaryota > Metazoa > Arthropoda > Arachnida > Ixodida > Ixodidae > Haemaphysalis > Haemaphysalis longicornis. The sequence goes on along the minus strand of NW_027526407.1, from coordinate 103,754,905 downwards.
CGCGGTAAGAGGCGACAACATGGCGTCGGCACTGGCCGTGAAGCCAGTGAAGCGGTGCAGGCAGCTCCAGCGACCACTTCTAACCGCTCGCTGAAATGCCGCACGAGGCGCAAGCGAAGATGCTCATGCAAGAAAAGAGCTGATAATGTGACCGCAAAGTGGAATATAAACTGCCATCCACGCTGCTTGTGAAAGCGCCCATCAAAAAATACCGCGGCGGTAAGCCTAAACTAAAGTCCCTTCGTCTGATCGAGGGACTTAAGCCTAAACACCTCTGGCGCGACTAGCCGGCTCGGAGCGCTTTGAATCTCCCGCCATTAGGTGCGTTTCCATTGGTGCAAGTCGTCAGGCTCCTCCCACTGCCACGCGAAGAAGCCACCGCGAGCGCGGAATCGTAGACGCGAGCATGAACAAAACGCACGCGCAACGCCGATGTGCACAATTCGTGTGCGAAAACGGCCCATGCGGTTCACGATTAATAGAAACAACTTTCCACGCGCGGACTGGGAGCCGGTCGCTATCTTCCGAGGTGCATCAAGCAAGGACAGCTGTGGTTATCACGTACGCGCGAACTAAAGGGTGCCTATTTTTTGCTTCTGGGTCGAAGTTAGAGAAGAGCAAGGGGTGCGCGCTGCGTCAGATGGCCGATTTCATCATTTATTTTTTTCTTTTGCTACCCTAAAACGATGCCCCAGCTGCACCGGTGGATTAGCAGACCCGCCGAAAAACCGCACTATAAACGGTATTGTGCTTCGGCCGACCGCATCTTAAGCGGTATGCTTATGCATTGAGTTCTATGGGAGGCAAACCGGTGATCACAAAAACCCGCGTTATATCCGGTCCCGCACTATAAGCGGTTACGTTATAAATGGTCTACACTGTAGTAGAACTTTTAAAGGAGCCATGAAGACAAAATACAAGTTGGGTTTATTAGAAAGACTGCTTAGTCGCGATAACAATGATACCAATATCATCGCAATCTTCGAACAAATAACGGAGGAGATATTAAAGAAAACGTGTGAAGCCGTTGCGACCCCCTAGCCACTTTCCCGCAACTTTTCTATGACGTCACGGAACCTTGTTTGTGCGATTGGCGGCCGCCTAACTGACCTGTCGCAATGACACATGACTGGACGCCTGTAATGGGGCCTTTAGTTCCATTTCACCGCATCACTTGAATGCTAACGTGCAGTTAACGCACTGAAAAGTATGTTTTATTGTTGGCCCGTATGACGTCATTGTTGCTCATAACACGTCACTGTGGCGCAAAATTTGAAAGTTTTTAAATATTTCTTGCTTTTTTTCCTTTAAAAAAACATCTTTTGTGGCTGTAATGGAGCTGAGTGAGATACTGAATCCTAGTTCTTTCAAATTACACGAGGTTGTATTTTCTCTTCATGGCTCCTTTAATACAGAACACGAGGACCCGTAGCCCAACTATGGGGAACGGGTGATTAAGAACGGGGGTAAAGATCAATAGAAGAAAAACAATGTCAGCTGCTACGGCGAGAGTGCTCCTTGGGGTGAATTGGTCTTTATCCGCTCATGGTTAAGCCCTCAATCGTCGTTCAGTCTTGGAGGTTGTAGCGGGCATTCCCAGTACCCGTGTGTCAGGCCGTTTTTTAAGAGAATAAATGGCCATTTTATGAAGTGCGTTGGACCCGTTTTTGTGGTGCTCATCAAAACTGCTCTCTCTGGCTCATCGTGGCTGCTCTCTCTGGGAATCCAAATCCAGTATAACACTTTGAAGTGCATCCTCATTCATTGAATTTAAGTGCCAGAGCTGTGTTCCTCTATTTATGTTTCATTTTTCTTTTTTCAGGAGAGATGGAACTGCAGTGCAGAAGAAAGTAGTTTTCACTTGAAGATATTACTTGGAAAGACGATACCACCAGTGTTTATTTCATTGGTTAAAACTCCTGGCTTTGTGCCGAGAGGTTCGAGAAGAGGCACTTCAACAAACGCTGCTACATGGAATTGTATAGAGCCCTGAGCAAATTTCATCATCACCATCAGCTTCCAGTTGTGGGGATCTTAATTGGGGCTACTCCCAATTACGCGAGCACGCTAGCTCGCGATCCCCTCTCCCAGAGGGGCGACGATAGCCCCCCGCGCCCTCTCCCTGCAAGGGGGTACGGGCTGACCAATGCGCGCCGGTCCGTGGGCCACGTGGGGCGTGACGTAGTGGCCCCGCCGAAGGGCTCGCAGCGGCGGGAGCGCGCTTCGGTCGGACCGGGAGAGATTGGCTGGGTGCCGACTCCGACAGGTACTTCGTGCTTGCACGCTGCTCGCTCGCTTCGGCCTGAGCGACCGCCGTTTTCTCACTTCCGTGAGGTCAGCGAACGTACCGGGAGTTGGATTTCTCAGTCAGTCTGGTGGTCGGTTCCGGTCATAGCCGGGCCCATCACCCACAGCGCTTCGGTGGCTTACGCCACTGGACCAACAGCTGCCGATTACCCTCCCTGCGTGTCGGGCTCTGTGGCTTGAAGCGTACGGTCGACGGGTACCCCCCCCTCTCTGCCCCAGGGCTAGGAGTGTAATACCAGGGCTGGTTGCTGTACCGTGGATTACCCGGAATAAAACCACGTTCTGAGGAGCTACTTCGTCTTCACGGGGTGACTGCGCACGTGTGGCGAGGGCCGCCGCGGCCGTTTACGGCTTGGCTCGCTCGAACCCATGGTGGGCACCTTGGCAGGCTGCACTGCATTACAGAGGTGAGGCCCACACAGTGTCCACTGGAGGACAAAGGCCTCCTGCGTGTTTCTTCAACTGTTCCTGTCTTGCGTTGCCTTCGTTCGTTCTTTCATACCAAATTTCCTAATGTCATCCATCAATTGAGCGACCCGTTTTCTCTTAATTAAGCCCTCACGTCTCGGTAGCCAACTCTGTTACCCCGGTTTAAAGAGTTTAAGAAAACAAATGAATATTTTATGAAGTTTGTTGAAGCTGCTTTTGTTGCGCTCCCTAAAACTCGCCTTCCCACTTCCCTCCAGGCCAGCTAAAATTTAGAGCTGCTAAGGCACAACAACAGAGCCACTGTACCCAACGGATCCCTTGGCAAATGTTGAAACCGCAAGAGGTGGGCTACCCGCCCAGTACATCAGGGAGACAGACCCGACTCACCACTCTCTCCGTGTACTTTTTCCCATCCATAGTCTTTGGTTGTGCCGTTCACTCCTTAAATACTATCTAACTAGTTCAACCTTGTACTTTGTTAGAATTCAACCCATCCCCTTTCACTTGGTAGCGCAATGCCATGGCTAGTGATGCGGCGCAGTAAATGTCAGCATGAAATACAAACTATAATCACTTCAACCCGCCTTTGTTCTGCGCATTAAAACTTGCATTGCCACCTTCTCCCATTCTAGCCACGACCAACAACTCCTAACATTGAAAAGCTGCCCCTCCAACCAACAGGCTCCTCGACAAATCTCAAACGGGGAAGATGTCTGACACGCCACCTGTAGCATCTTGGTGAGGAAGATGTCCACCGTCTCCCGGCAGGCGCTGCCGGACGATTCCTCGTCCGTGGGGAAAAGAGCCCGCCACTTGTCCAGCGCACTGGCCACGCTGGTCAGCTCCTCGTACGACTCACCCCCCGCTGTCTCGCCATCTGCGTCTGGGACGGTGAAGCAGAAAGAGGCTTGAACACGGCTGCCATCCACATCATCCTATTGCTTGTATTCACTGGCGAGGCGCGCATGCAGGCAACTGTGTGAGCGCGCCGTCCCTGGTTACGTCAGGCTCCGCAGGATGGCGGTACTTGTCTGTGCTGCACACATGACTGTGTCGCATGTTAACAAACTCTACCTCAACGAACGCAAAGTATTGCCTCTAGTCCAATGTGAGTGCGTTTAATAACATCTCTGTTGACGCCACCGTTGAGAATCGGGTTGCAACAGAGCAGACGCCACACACCGGTGTTTCTTTTATTCAGTGTGCGGGCGCAGTGGCCCAAGCCGCGCCATGTCCGTGGCACAGCGGCCGTGTCTGTGGCCGTTTCCAGTGTTGCCAAGCGAAGAAATTGACAGCTAAACTTTTCAACGATTACCACCTATACTTGGGTACAAAAAGAGAAAGAGAGAGGTTCTTCTTTAAGGGGGGGGGAAACTGGCCTTGAAACAAGGTCTTTTAATTTTCAAGTAATCTCGTGAAACTTGTCAGTCTTGCTGCTTTTTTCCCCACTGATTTCAAATATGACCTTATTTTTTTAGTTGGTCAATTAGTTTTCGAGATAATTAGAGATAATTAGCCATTTTTGGTTGAACATTAGACAAAACAGTGTTGGTCATAAAACTGTTGTCTTTATATTTTCCAACACTATGAACCCTGGTGAGTGCAATAAGGGAATGCGTTTTTTGACGCATCGGTTGGAACTAATTTTACAGCTCATTAAACTTCACTGTTTGAAATGGGCATTCAAAATGGTTCCCTGCCACTGGTGCCACCAGGGTTTAATAAGCTGTAAAATTACTTCCAAGCGATGCATCAAAAACTGCTTCGATTATTGCATTAACCAGGGTTCATACATAGTACTGGAAAATATATAGATTACCATTCTGTGACTACCACTGTTTTGTCTACTTTTTGACCAAAAATGGCTAATTATCTCTAATTGTCTTAGGAACTAATTGACTGACTCAAAAATAATAGCATATTTGAAATCAGTGGGGAAAAAAGCAGCAAGACTGGCAAGTTTCACAGAGTTTACTTGAAAATTAAAAGAAGGTGTTTTAAGACCAGTGTCCCCCATTAAAGAGGAAAATGAAGAGAGGTTTAACAACAGCAGCGGTGCAACAGCCCAGACAGGATATGGCGCAATTTCTGGAGCAGCAAAATGTTGGTTTTGGAGCTCCAAATCCCAAATTTGGAGCACTTTATCACAAAAGAAGTGCACCCAATTAGACATCCGTGGAGAGGCACTTTAGCTTCAGTGCACAAGGTCCTGCAAAAGTGACCAACGAACCCTGCACAAAGCTGCAAGGCAAGGCGTATTTGTGCCAGCCTAAAAAGCAGGTTCATCTAAACACTTAAACCGCTTACAAGGTCAAGCATCAAGCAAAGAAAGAAAAACAAACATACACACAAAAGAGAATGTTATAAAAACTGCAAATGATATTTTTATGTGAACTCCAAAGTGCCGTCACTAACGGCCAGTCCTAACCTAAGTGCATAGGAAGTAGCTTTGCCATTTAAGCAGCACCCGGCTTTAAGCAGCACTAAAAGCAATTGCAACAAACTGTCCTTCAATACCACCAGAAGGTAAGTAGCAGAAGATAACTGACTTGTGTTGATGTTATTGGCATTACATCAATACTTTGCCGTCGAAATCTTTTTAGTTTGGTAAGCTACTGAAGAGCCTGCTCAGGGCTTCCAGACCATTAGTTAATTTTGCGCAGCCCATCGCCTGCTAGCTCACAGCATCAGTGCCCGGGTTCTTGCTGTATGTGCCGGGAGCAGCGCATTTGCCGTGGAAGAATTTGCGAACGCTCTGCTCGCAACCGCGTGCACAGATACGACAAGCTGCTTTCATTACTGCGAGTGACCCGCACTCCGCGCCTCCGCAGTGCACTTTGGCAGTCATGCCCAAGGAGGCAGCAGCGAACACCACCATTGGGTTGTGGCTAGCTAAACGCGTGCAGTAGTTTACAGTGGCGCCAACAGCATTATACCACGCACACTTCCGAGCAGATAGCTGAAGATGCTTATCAAGACTGGATTCTCAGTCAGTGCGCTTGTAGTTGGCCGCTGTCACGCCTATGCCCTTTTTGCATATTTAACAGGAGGAAGTCACGGCATCCGCGCCGAATTCAAAATAATTAGTCGACCAGTCTCTGCATTTCAGCAGTTAGTATGTTCAAAATGAGTATTTATTAATGGCATTTTGTGCAACAGCGCTCCACCACACAGCGCAATAACGACGTCCAATGGCGAATGTTTTCATCAGATATACAGTGTAGACCATTTATAACGTAACCGCTTATAGTGCGGGACCGGATATAACGCGGGTTTTTGCGACCACCGGTTTGCCTCCCATAGAACTCAATGCATAAGCATACCGCTTAAGATGCGGTTGGCCGAAGCACAATACCGTTTATAGTGCGGTTTTTCGGCGGGTCTGCTGATCGACCGGCGCAGCTGAGGCATCGTTTTAGGGTAGCAAAAGAAAAAAGAAAGGATGAAATCGGCCATCTGACGCAGCGTGCACCCCTTGCCCTCCTCTAACGTAGACACCCAAAGAAAAAAAAATAGGCACCCTTTAGTTCGTGCGTACCTGATAACCACAACTGACCTTGCTTGATGCACCTCGGAAGATAGCGACAGACTCCCCATCCGCGTGCGGCAAGTTTATTTTATTAATCGTGAACCGCATGGCCCGTTTTCGCGCACGACTCGTGCACATCGGCGTTGCGCGTAGTTTTCTTTTTTTTTTTTTCGTGCTCGTATCGACGATTCCGCGCTCGCGGTGGCTTCTTCGCGTGGCAGTGGGAGGAGCCTGACGACTTGCACCAATGGGGAGACGCGTACCTAATGCCGGGAGATTCGAAGCGCTCCGAGCCGGCTAGCCGCGCCAGAGATGTTTAGGCTTACCACCGCGGTATTTCTTGATGGGCGCTTTCACAAGCAGCGTGGATGGCAGTTTATATTCCACTTTTCGCCCACATTATTAGCTCTTTTCTTGCATGAGCATCTTCGCTTGTGCCCTGTTCGGCATTTCAGCGAGCGGTTAGAAGCGGTCGCTGGAACTTACTGGATCTGCCTGCACCGCTTCACGGGCAGTGCCGACGCCATGTTGCCGCCTCTTACCGTGCCGCCCACACCACGCCAGTTGTATCTGCGCTGGCGTGCACTGCACGTTTTCGCGATACCAAATCTACCACGCGGTTCACGCTTTAGAACGCTGTGCAGATAAGCCACCGCTCTTTCCCTTTCCGAACATTCGAGCCGCGCGAAGCCAAAGATTTCCACCACCATACGTTGCGCTGATAAGCAGCCGCCTTCGGCATCGTGAACACAAGGTAGGGTAAAAAAAAAAAAAACCGCTGGCGTTCTTATCGCGTCTTGCGGCATCTGTTCATAGACGCTAAAAACGCAGCCATGGTCTTTCAAAACAAACACAACGGAAGTTAAAGCCGCGCTCGCCGTTTGTGAGACTGCACTTTTGCCCTGAAGCAGCGGCTGATGTTAAAAATAATACGAAATATAGACCGTGCCTTCGTTTTTAAGTGCTGTGCGTTTGAGTGATGATAAATATAGGTTGACTTGAGAGATAGGTGGCGATGTGGTTGAACTCGCGCGTGTTTTGGTTATAGTGCGGTACCGCTTATAGTGCGGATTTTTGCGGCTCCTGCGACATACGTTATAAGCGGTCTACGCTGTACCTGTGGCAGGCCAAGCACTTGTCTGCACTGAAGTCCCTTCATATGCTGTAGAGCGACTTTACTTTCGGCATAGGTACAGTTCTACAGTGAACTGAAGTCCCTTCGCCGTCTCTTTGCCAGTGAACCAGAGGTGGCATAGGTGGCATAGGCTAGTACGGACTGCGTGTATAAAACGCTGTCTGCACTACTGGATTGGGTGATAAATGAACCTAAGGTATGTTGCCAACACACCCTTTTTTCCCTACTAAGTTTGGGAAACTGGGAAATTTTGCACCTACTAGGGCGTTTTGGCGCAGCGTGGCGCAATTCAAACGAATTTCATGGTTTTGGAGCAGCTTGGCTCAAAAATATGAAATTGTATCGAAATGGCGCAATTGGCGCAGTAGTTGCACTCGTGCTTTTTGAAATGAGGTACCACCACCTTTTAGATTTCAAAAAGTTTAGTTAAAATTAAAATTATTTCCCCTCCAGTTTATTCAGACATTCGTTGTACCGACTCCATTCTGCAAAACATTGGCTTGCACACGAGCTAAAAGGCATGCACTCCATAATACTATTTAGTTATCCGTCCCTTTAAAGATGCATATCAGGATTGAGCAGTTACAGTAATCACTAAACACAGAGTGCTTAATCCCTTGTTTGGCAATCTGATGATTGGCAGTCAGTGATTGGCCACACAACAACACGCCCTTTACTGTGCTCCATACCAGGCATTCTCAAAATCATTCAGCAAACTTCTCTTTTTCACTTTTTACTTGACAGCCCGGTGCTTACACAAGTGAAATTATTACTCTTGCACAAATCCATGAAAATGTTGCCACGAAACACAGGGGAATAAGTTTTACTTCAATCTCCTTTGGCTAGCTGAATTCCACAGAAATCTGGTTAAGCAAATTTTTTCGCTGACAAGGAAATTTCTGCGTGTTACCTTTTATGGCCAGTGTAGATCAGAAATCCTTTGTAGTGGAGAAAATTAAGTTGAAGCTTTGCTGCAATGACATTTGGCCGAGTAACTGTTCTAACAATTCCCTTAACAGAAATGTCCGGTACACCCATGTAACTTACAGGAAGAAAACTCCACAAACAGGGCAACAAAAGGCATGAAGAATCGGCCTGATTTATAAACACTCACAGGCATTCCCTCACGACATGGACGTATCACCCCAACTTTGTAATCTCCTGCTTGTGGGTTCCTGTCATGGGAATCCTAGCGTCCACTGCCATTGCACGATCACTTGATTTGTTGCCATTAGCGCAGCGATTCCTCCCCTCCCTCGCTCCGAAGCCTCTACATAGGGCCGAGCGAGAGCTTTCAAATTCCTCACAAGTGTAGGTGCCAGCGGCCGTTGCGTGACAAAACACGGTCAGCGCGATGGCCACTTTGTCCTGGTTTGTGGTTAACCTCGCCTTATTGGCCCATTTTGAAAGGGACCTGAACCCACCTCACACCGGAGCGCGAGGGAAGGAGTGGGGGGACGCTCTCCAGGACGCCTAAGGTATGTAATGCTTTCTCTACCGTCCGGCCGCACATTTCATGCGCCAGCAAAAGCCCACCAGCCCAGCCCTTCTGGCTGCCAGTCCATGCCTTAGCTTGCTCCTTAGTCTCTACGCTCACATATAAGCCGTACCTAACATTTGGCGATCACACCTGTGAGCGAGCAGACCGCGTCTCTCTCGCTGCTGCAAGCGAATTTACCTAATGCAACGATGTGCGTCCACAACTGTGCACAGTGCCACCGATTTCGCCCCAACAGCTGAGCCCACTCGTTCAGCACAGCTGCGACGCGCTCACTTGCGTGTGGCACCAGACCACCCTTTGCACCTTTTCACCTACAGGGATGTACAAACTGTAACCAAAGGGGTTGGCGCAAAAGACGTGCCTTTTTTGCCGTACCCTGGGCATATTCCTTTGTCGCCCCTACTCCACCTGCCCAATAGAGGTGGTGTTCAGTTGGCGCAGCGGCATTTCAGTCTCATGAACATACTCAAATAGCCCAAACCCACAGTGGTTTCTGACAGTGTGTGTACATTGTATGCAGACATGTAGACGTTACCCAAAAAAAGTACTGAATACGTTACTCGTTACCGATTCTCAAAATGAACGCGTGAGTTACCCAAAAAGTATGAAGTTACCTTTCACACTACTGTGACGACCAAACGCACGACTGGTTTGTTTCATGGTTCATTGTTTTCTTTTTTAGTAGTCGTTGCACTAAAGCAGTAGCTGCCTCTTCAAGTTTTCATCGCTTACGTTTCCCCGCTTCCTCAAAAATACATCTCCGGCGTTCTACCGAGGCGCTCGAAGGAATGGCAGTGTTGTGCTTAATTAAGGAAGAGCTGATGAATATTCGGGAACTGCACCTTCACTGAGGTCAGCGGGTACCCATCTGCCACAAGGCCTCCGGAACAAGACCATCCCACCTTCTCTGTGTGGGAACCTGTCATGATAATCCTGGCTGTTGGTATCCACGGTGAGTGCACTGACACTTGTGCAAGTTCAATGCTACGACAGGAGGCCTTGATGAGCATGGCATGATTCACAATAGAAATGACACACAAAACCACTGAATTGTACAGAAATAGTGCTGCTACTTTTGAGGCGAACATCAGCGCAATGTGCCTATAGACGTATGCACAGGTTAGAAAAAAAACAAGGCCGGTTAAGCAGGGTTGTACACGTTACTCCTCTGAAGTAACAAGATACCATTACTCGTTAGTACTTGGTCTCAAAAGGAACTGAATACATTACCCATTCCTTTTTAAAAGGTAACTAAACACATTACTTGTTACTGAAAATAGTAAACAGGTAGAAGTAACTCGTTCCTCGTAACGTGTTACGTACGTTTAATTGTATGCTTTGTAATGCATGGATTATGCATAGTGTGAGGTAGAGACCACACTGTGACACGCAAAAAAAAAATTTTAAATATGGACTTTGGTAAACGCGTTTTATGAGTAGTATAAATGCATAAAATGCACCAAGACTGCATTTGGGACAAGCGGCTGATAATGAATGCATGCATTTAGTAATCTAGTTTCCCCAGAGTCACGAAACTAGCAAACTACCTTCCTGGCTACCTTTCTTGCCCTTCTAGTCAAGAAAGCTTTATTTTGACGACTAGTAGTACGAAGATAGCATACATTTGCTGCTCTTCTTGGTGTCCTTACAGTAAAAGAACGGTACGCCACAGGCCTAACAAAAGAAACAATGTTGCACATTGCTCAATAAGAAAACTAGATACTGAGGCCCAAGGAAGCTATGCATAATCGTCCGGAAGATGTTGCCGAGGTCCACTTTTAAGAAAAGACGTTACCTGGGTGCGAAAAAAGAAGCACAAGTGCTGGGTTTGCCCAGTGCCAAGCATGTAAGAGGCCCTCGCAATCAGCATCTTCCCATAGCCGCTTCACCGCGCATCACCGGAGCGGTGCAGGAAAGCCCATTGCCAAAAGCAGAGAGCGCCGTTAGGTGGTAGCCGTAGGCACTCAAAGTAAAGTGCTCGAACATCTACTGACTAACTTGTTCTAACTTGTTGCAAAGGACATATTTTGCTTGCATTTCAGTGTAGCATTTCTCATGTGTAACAAGGCATGATTTCACGCATCCAAGTTCTGTTTCAGATTTTCATGGACTTCTCAAGCATTGCCACTCAATTTGGAGCTGAACCGAATTCGGTTCAATATTCCAAACGTTTCGAATATTCGCACAGCCCTAATATTCGGACCATGAGGCGTGCCACAGCGGCATTCCGTAGTCTCCAATCGGAGCTTCAAACTTGCAGCAGACGACGTTTGCACGGCCATTTACACATCTCCCCTTTTGGCAAAATCCAGTTATTTCCACCAGAAATCCAACCAGGAACTCCGCATCTTCACCGTTTCCCACTTCACCACCAAAGCAAATACAGTCAAACCCGGTTATATCGAACTCGCAAAAAAACGCACGCGAGTTCGATATATGGCATAATTCGATATATGCATGCTGAAGAATTGGACAGCATAAAAGCACCTACCGCTTATGAAAGCACTTTATTAATGAAACAAACTCACTTCTGCACGAAGTAGTCCTGAATTTTCTTCTGTTTAAGCAGCTTCGCTGCCTGCGAAGCTGGCAGCGAAGCGTGTCGTCGGAGTGCGTCGTCGACTGCAAAGTGCGTCGTCGCCGCGAAGCCGCGGCGACGACAGACTTCTTCTCACCACGTTCCACTCTGTTTATAATTTCCAGCTTCACGGAGAAAGGCAGGTTCTGCCGCTTCGCGCTAGCCATCACGGCTACACAGTACAAGTCCAACACACGCCGACAATTCGAACACTCCGAACGCAAAAACAGCAAAAAGAACAACGCACGCCTCTCCAGCGACGAGAGAACTGGAGTGGCAACAGCCTGTGATTGGCTGTCTGAGCAAACGGGGTGGGAGGGCCAGGATCATTTTTATGTTGGGGGTCGACGGCGGCTTCCCGACGCGGAAACAGCCCGAGAGAGAGAGAGAGGGAGAAAGAGCAAGGTGAAGGAGCTGCACAGGAACCGCCGGGCTAAACCAATTTTCGAGGGTGTGTCGGTGGGTTTCTCCTCTGCCGCGAGGGAAAGCCAACTTGGGGGGGCACTTTTGCGCCGCTGGCGTTCGATATATCGGTAGTTGCTGCTATTTCTGTTCGATGTAAGCGCAATTTTTGCTATACATTCTCATAGACTACATTCTGTGCGCAGAAATAGTTCGATATAGGGGATAATTCGATGTAAACGGGTTCGATATACAGTTAAACCTCGTTATAACGAGACGGGCTATAACGAAATAATGGATATAACGAGCAAATCGTAATTCCCCTTGAAAGTCCCCATAGAAACCAATGCATTTAAAACCTCGTTTTAACGAGGTAAAATTTCCCCGTTACGGGATATAACGAACAAATTTCATTGAGAAATCAAATTTTGAGCTAATTTTACAACAGTGCGCAACGCGGATTTGAGACAGTGCGTGACGCGGCAACTGTATTAGCAGTTCAAAATTCCCGCCACGCGCGCGAAGCTGGCTGGCGCACCATGCGGACGCTGCGCCCGCGAAGCCCCCCTCCCCTCCCCTCCTCACCGCGGGCTCCCCGAGAAGCAGTCCGACTAGAGTGAACTAGAATATTCTAGTTCACTGTAGTCCGACGTTCGATTTTCCCACGTATCCCTATGGCTTCGGGGAATCCGCGGACTATCTGCGGTGAGCCCGAGAAGAACCCCAATGCACACGGCGCGCGCGGTTGCGTCGCCTTCCTCCTCCACCCCTCCTCGTATCGCCGACGTCGCTGCGTAGTTGTGTGTGCGTGGGTTTTGGCAGTCTTCAGCCTTATCTTATCATACTGCCGGTGTGATTCCAACAGCGCGAGTGCGACAGGCAGGAAGCCAAAAGACTATCACGCTTGAACAGAAGACGGCTATGATAAAAGCCGTCGCATCGGGCGCGAAAAAAAGGTAAGGTGCACTCCGTGGTAAGGTGGCAAGAGACTTTGACGTGTGGACGAGTACGCTGTCCACCATCGTGAGCAACCGAGATTCCATCGTCAGCGCTGTTGCACATGGCTTGAAAAGAAGCGCTAAGGACGGCGTCGGAGGGACTAGATGCGGTGGACGTGCTGCGTCGCTACTTCGGCGCGCACGAGGGCGGCGAAGATGGCGTGAATGTACCGGCCGCAGCTGAGGGAGCCATCGCTCGCATCAGGAAGGTGCATCAATGTCCAATTACGGACTTCGTAGCCAAGTCTGTTTGAAATACGAGTGTTGAACTGCAATAAAGTAGGTTCGTGACTTTTCCTTTTTACCTCCGGAATGTGTTTATTTTACTGACTATCGCCGTGCAGCAAGATGCTATTTCGCCCGCTTTTTGTTTTAGGTAACTACAATGCATAATATTTGCAGTAAATGTCGGTTACGGCTATAACGAAATATTGGCTATAACGAGCAAATCGCGGTGCCCCTTCAATTTCGTTATAACGAGGTTTAACTGTAGTCGGGTTTGACTGTAGACAAAACGGGCGAATTCACAGACTTGCACCCGAGTGGCACTGACCGATGGAGTCGTTGTGGCCGGTGCGTGCCGCGTGGGGTAGCCATTGGAGGTAGTCCAGGAGGCCCAGGTAGCCCCTCACAAAGGCGTCCAGCTTCTCGTTGGGCCTGAGCACCTTGCGATCCACCTTCAAGTGCTCCTGCACGTTTTAGAAGTGAAAGAAAATGGCAAATCCATTGTGAGAAAAGTTATTTTTCCACAAGCCCTTTGTCCCAGAAAATTGCTCAAGATGCCTAATAAAGGGGCTGTAAATAGAAAATGCAACCTATTTTTTGTTTTTTTTAATATCTCGCCTTTGGTAGCCCAATCAGCTTTGGTTAACATGCCTGCCTTTTGTTTACCTGGTTTCCTTCCCTCTATTCTAGCCTTGAAGGACCTTGCTACAAGAAAATAAAATGCAAGAAACATTGAAAAACTTCCAAATTTCGCAGTCGACGGCATCGGCAGTGAAGCAATAGAAAGAACACTAAAAACACAGTAATCAATGTAATAACACCCCGGTAGCATTCCAGTGTGCCAATCAAACAGAACTAGAAGCACCACTTCAATTGCCCAACCGTGTTCTCGGCAGTGGCTTTGGTCGGTGGCTGGCAAACACAAGAACAAGACCATGCGACATTATAAACACCTGGCAAGAAAGGGCTTGTTGGGTTGCCACTGGTCTGTCTGTTTTCCCTAACATCTATATTATTTGTTTAAGGTTTGCATTAATACTCGTATCATTGTTGTTGGGGGAAGCAGTCTTTTTAACAAACCAAACCTGTATTTTGCCTTCGTAACCGGTTTATATTACTCAGCTCAACACAACGATTAAAACCTGGGATTCACTCAGTTAAAGAAGTAGGGTTGCAACCTTTCCCCCAAAAGAAAACCGGCCCTCCGGGAGGGGCAAGGCGGGGGGGGGGGTATATAGAAGGTTGAATTTGTGTTGGAAAACAGACGCCACGTATTTTTTGCCATGCAATGCCGGTTATTGTAGCGTTTTCCTGGTGAGAAATCAACACAAAATTTGCACAGAAAGTGCTTAAGAGTGTCTGAAAAGGAAACTTAAACGTCATTGTCTGGAAACACGTGACGTATTTTCTTTGCTCACGTGTCTTTGCGCAGCTTGTCAGCACATATTTATTGTTGTAGTTGCTGAAATAATGCTTACAAAATGCCAAAACGATCATAATCATGGCACGATGGTAAAAAAACCAGCCAATGACGGCCGGTTTTAGGTATGGACCGGCAACCGGCCCGCTGTCTAAAAAACCGGTCGGGCCGGTCAAAAACTGGCCAGGTGGCAACCCTATTGAGAAGGCATAGCGAGGGTATACTTGACAGGAAACAAACACTCAGCCACTAATCAGTGCTGATCTGTTGAACGTCACCTTAGATTTACTACTATGTAGTGGAACAGTGGAACAGAGACTACCGCGGTGAAAACAGTTCCCACCTGACAGCGAAAATTCACTACGAAATTAGATGTCGATGGAATTGCTCTGTGATGAGGCATGACTGAACAGCATTAGTTGTTTGGGGTGTTACAAGTGAAAAAACAATGAGCAGAAGACATATTTATTGTAAATCCTTCCCAACCAACAAGCTCATTGTGGTTATAGGCGTGAAAGCAAAGGGGAACTGTAAAGCCATTGCTTGCCAGCTATGCAAATTTGGTGGCCTTATGTCAAAATAAATTGACCAACTTCAACGTTGCTTTGTATGTCACTGCTTGAAGCTCTTGCTTTTGCTTTGATGTCTTTTAGCTTTCATAGCTGGCTTAATTAAGCAACTTTTCATGTGCCCTCTAAGTTTTCATGCCCACTGTCATGCCTCTAACACTTTTACTTCTGTGGAAAATTGGCACCTTCTTAGACGTCCAAGAAAACATTATTTGTTGATGAAAATTTAGATGATGATTGCCTTTCCAAATGACACCGCTCTGTGAACAGTTTTCATAAATTATAGTACTAGAGAAAAATATTCACAAAATAAAAAATTTCTCTTCCCACTTCAAAAACTAGTTGTTTACAAAAGAGAAAAAAAACTGGGGACACTAAAAGCAATTCCGAATATACATTTTGTAGGGAAATGTTTCAGAAACATTCCCTACAAAACAAATAATTCGCATGGGACAGTTCTTCAAAAGCAAAAAAAATCAACATTTGCCTCCATGACGTCCATGCCTTGTGGTGAAGCAGATCATCCTTTTTTCCAGTTCCACATTCAGTGACGAAAGCCTCCTGCATTACATTGCCTTACCAATTTTTTTTCTAAAAAAAAATGATTATCAAAACTGTTTTTGACTTTATCTGTCTGAGTTGAGATTTTCATGTAGAGCAACCATTAAAACAACAGCAATACCCACATACGAAAATAAAAACCTGCCAGCTAACCCCTAGCGGCATTTCGGACCAATTTGAACTTGTGTTAAAAGATAACGACTGGGTGTTATCTTTTGACTTGCAGCTGGAGCTCTTATCACTGAGATCAGGCGTGAATGTGGGCAAACTAGGCGTTGCATGCTTTTTTTTTTTTTGAAGAAAAGTAGTGTGTGACGAAGGTGCCTAGGCAGGTTGGCTCAAAGTTAGGCAACTACATAGTTGCATGAAATAAGAAATTCGCAGTTCAGAAACGAGACTGAAACTGTTGTAAATGGTTTGCAAGTGGTCCTAATGGCATTTAGTAGCCTGATAGGACTTTAACAACACATTATAATAAAGCTGCTTGTAATCAAAAATGAACTACGCCAATCGACATCTGTCAATATTTCCAGCCGAGTTGATTGAGTATCATTATCAGAGGGTAAACCCAACGATCAAAAACTACTTTCCCATTCCCTGTAGGTGTCCTGAATTAAAACCTGAAGTGCTAATGCGCTGTAAATAAGAGTAATATTTATTCATTTTTCTTTTTCAGAAGCAGCAACACATTACACGTACAACTTATTTTCCCACTCAGGCAATACCAATTCACATCAAAAACCAAGTTTTGTTACGTAAATGACAACAAAATTTACCCTGAAATTTCTTTTTCTTACCTAACCTTCAGGTTGCTTTACTTGTCTTCAAGGGCGTCCAGCGAAATGAAATCAGGCATTGACATTGTCAATAAACGTGGCTGACTTCGAATAGGCATGTTAGTGAAAGAGTTACACCACATCTGAGTGGTAAGCAAAGCGATGCCAGAAAGCGGTGTGCAACTGGATAAGTATTTAAATTTCCGTTTCTGCTTTTACGCTTTTTCCGATTTTATTTCAAAAATTCCAACTTTGAGGCAGGCCTTCAGCAATGCACCCTTGGTTCCACGTGAGTGTAGGCACTTAGGTAATATTTCTACAAAAAGCTTATTCACTCAATAGTTCAAAGGAACCCTGCAACACATACCATCGACTAGTTGGAATGTATTTTGGAATAAAGTCTATTGGCCCAGCAATCTCCTCCCTCAAGAATTATGAAAATCCGTTCACTATCGCCGAAACTACGCGCGATGAGAAATCGCGCATAATTGTTCCCCCTCAACTCGACTGCAGACAACGCAACGAAAGCTGCGCCTCTCTCCCAGAGAGGGGGGGTGGCTCGCGGCGTTCTCTTCAGTGGCCTTCGATATATCACATGCCGGGGACTTTTCTCCTTTTCTCCGCAACATGGAGGAGTCTATTTCAAAAAAGCAGGCATAGGTGCCTGCTCGCAAGCGCGCTCTCAGGCTGGTAGGGTGTTTTTGAAGCAATAAACGTTTGTTGTCGAGGGGTCTCGTTGAAAGGGGAGTATTGAGTCCATCACTCAAGCTCCACATGCACTCAAACCACAAAAGAAACGCCAAAACTGTCGTACAGGTGCAGGCATAGAAGTGGCCGGTGCACAGCGCCGCCGAAGGCAGATTGTCACAGAAAATGCGAGAAATAAGCCACAAAGTTGACCAGTGGCAGCCAATAGGACAGCCATGGCCCAAATGACATCATTTAGGCCATGCCAGGGGTGCATAATGAGGAGAATTGAAGAGAGCGCGGTTGGTTTTTCCACGTCCTTCACAGCGATTTGTGCGCTCACCGCTTCACGTGCACGTGTACCGTATTTATTCGAATCTAAGCCGATAGTTTTTTTGAAATACTGATATATCAAACTCCAGGGTCGGCTTGGATTCGAGGATTTTGAAATACGCGCCAATTTCCAAGTGAAGTGGTGCACAGCTAGCGCCACCCAGAAAAGAAATTATTGTAGCCATTACTAGACGAGCCAGTAGCCATTGAGGGCCATAGGCCGCCATTTTGAATTGTGCAGATAGTGACCTGCGTGCTGTGTGGCGTTTGGTTTTGACAGCGCGTTTTAAAAGAAAAGTTGTTTAGCTGCGGAGTTGTCGTCGAACGTTCAAGCCGGGCGGGACTTCGGCGTGGATGAAAAAAGTGTCCGTCGTTGGAGGACGCAACGGGAGAGGATATTGCGTGCATTGCAACGAGGTTGGCAATCACCGGACCACGAGAATGCCGTCACCATGAAATGAAGATGGCATTGGCTGACTTCGTTCAGACGCAGCGAGCAGCTGCCCTTCCAGTAACGACGGAAGTGCTCCAGGCAAAAGCAAGGGAGCTTTTAAGGGAACGAGGCTTATCGCGGGCACACCTCAAAGCCAGTCGGGGCTAGCTACAGAAATTCATGAAGCACTTTGGCTTTAGCCTCCGTCGTCAAACCTCAATCGCCCAGAAGTTGCCCGGTGATTTTGAAGAGAAACTGATTGAGTTCCAGCTCCGCATCTTCATGTTCAATAAACGTGTTTTCTTTTTGTGAACGCTGACCTCGCCTTTTTGTTCGGCCTACATTCGAGGTAAGTTTTTTTTTTTTTTTTTTTTTCGCGCCTTCGAACTTTCGGGGGTCGGCTGTCGGCTTAGAATCGGGGCCGGCCTAGATTCGAATAAATACGGTAATATTTGGCTCAGGTATTACTGGCAGTGCAATATAAACGTTGCGCTGCACGAAGAGTGTTGCAGGGTCCCTTTAAAACCCAAAGTGGAGGCCATATTTTGCTCATCTGAGCAATCAAAACTCCCTTATTGGGTTTGGACCATCAGACTCATTGGGGCCCCTCTGACACACCATACCAAATATGGACAAGCAGCCTCCTGCCACCCTTTCTGGCTGGTGACACCACATAAATTACACTTCGTAGGCACCAAATCAAAAGTTGTCTGAGCTGAGCTGGCCAGAGGTGCTTTGAAGGTTGCAACATGTCATGGCAGAGAACCTTAAAGCTTTGAGTCCAAGTTCCTTCATTACACCTAATTATAGGTTTGTTATACCTGGTTCAAAAGAGATTCTTCCGGCCGCGGCGGCCGCTTTTCTGATGGAGGCGAAAAGCAAAAACGCCCGTGTGTACAAGATTTCGGCGCACGTTAAAGATCCCCAGGTGGTCAAAATTAATCCGGAGCCCTCCACTACGGCGCGCCTCATCGCCTGCGTTGCGTCGGCGCGTTAAACCCTACAATCAATCAATCAATCAAAAGAGATTCTTCGCTCATATTACCCACAGTCATAGATTACACCTTTTGAATGCCAATATCAACATTTTTCTGCAGTACAGTAGAGCCTCGTTGATACGTAAAAAAAAAAATCGCGAGGGAGGAAGTACAATCCAGGAAAATGTACTCTCCGTTAAGAAACGTGCTACGAGGAATTTTTAGTGCTCACAATTGAGAGCATACTAACCGGGAAATCGTATGAACTGAGGAAGTATCAACAGCGTTCTACTATAGTAAGCATATAGAGGGAAGAAAAACCGCCACTTTTGTTCCGTTAATGGTGTGTACCAAAAGCAAAATTTCAGCTCGCATCGACCGTGAACCAAATAGTTTAGAACACTAACAACTCCACATCCTTTGCTTCTCGCCCCAATACCTACTCTTACTTACATCCCACCTTTGCAAGGTCTCCTGCGACACATCTCAAGATGGCTGCTGTCCCCTTAGCCCTTAGCTCGCCTTCAGAAGGCACCGAATTGTACCTTTATGCTTGACACTGGTAATCTTTGACCACTGGCTAGGCCTGAGTGCGATGAATTGAGTTTGCTTGGCTGGCACACTGGCCTCAAATGCAATCAAAAGCTAGCCACAGCTGTGCAAGTGCTTGTATTTCTAAGCTTTCTTTGTGCTCCTATCACTTTAACGGCACTCCCAGGACCAAGCACTCTGCATGTGGCAAATATTACATGTGTTGCCTGCACCCGCTGGTACAACTGAATGATAAAAATCAATCATGTGCGCTTTGATTTGTTGCAACTGCACTCTAGGCCGGCAAGTGTTCGTAGCTCTTCTAAAAAAAACGTCCTTACCATATTCACTAAACGCATTTATGTGGGCTATGCAACACGAGTTCGTCGTAAGTGAGGGCTTCATAAACTGCCATATTTACTCAAATCTAGGCTGGCCCCAACTGCAAGCCGACCGCTGAAATTTCGATGGCCAGGAAATAAATAAAAACTTCTTGAATGTTAGCCAGGCAAAGTAGTAGGCGAGGATGACAAAGGCCACATAACTAGAGTGGCGCTTATTACCCATGAACATCCCTGAGTTCACTCAACGCTGCTGTCCTTGCTGGCTTCATTGTTCTCACGGATGTCCACCTCGTACAGTGCATGCAATATTTAGTTGTCAAGTGCACTTGCAATGCTGCACTTTTTGAATGAGCCTCCGGTCAAAGTTCGACATGACCTCTGACATGAATGCTCCTTTCACCAATGCCGGGTTGCCACCTTAACTGTAGGTTTGACGAGTTCTGGGCTGCCATCACAACTTTCCATTTAAGGTTGACTCCCCTGATCACTTTCCTACGGACCTCGCTACTTCATCATCCACAGGCTCAAAAAGCATCGCGTACCGATAGGGAATGTCCTACAAATTCATAAAAATGCTCCCAACGGCCTATTTTGGTTCGTTTACAAGTACCGTATTTTCCTGTGTGTAAGTCACAGTTTTTTTCTGAAACTTTCGTTGGTCCGTCTTATCTACAGGTGCGACTTATGTATGGAATTAATTTGGTATGCAGCGGCTTCACGTGGTCCGTGCTCGGAAAGGTGCCTGTGCGCTGCATGATGTCAGCGCTTGTTAAAGGAGCCATGAAGAGAAAATACAACTTTGATTAATTTGAAAGAACTAGGATTCAGTATCTCACTCAGCTCCATTACAGCCACAAAAGATGTTTTTTAACGAAAAAAAAAATGCAAGAAGTATTTCAAAACTTTCAAATTTTGCACCACAGTGACGTGTTATGAGCAAGAGTGACGTCATACGGGCCAACAATAAAACATAATTTTCAGTGCGTTAACTGCACGTTAGATTCGAGTGATGCGGTGAAATGGAACTAGAGGCCCCATTACAGACGTCCAATCATGTTTCGTCGCGACAGATCAGTTAGGCGGCCGCCAATCGCACAAACAAGGTTCCGTGACGTCATAGAAAAGTTGCGGGAAATTGGCTAGGGGGTCGCGACTGCTTCACACGTTTTCTTTCATATCTCCGTTATTCGTTCGAAGATTGCAATGATATTGGTATCATTGTTATCGGGACTAAGCATTCTTTCTAATAAACCCAACTTGTATTTTGCCTTCATGGTTCCTTTAAGAGACACAGCTCTGTGGTCTAAATGAATGAATTATCTGTTAGCAAGTTGGAGGAAGAAGGCTTCGATGGTTTTGCCTAAACGCCGTCTGTACGTACATGCCACCTGTGTGTATCAATAAACCATTTTTGAGAAGTTAGTTTTGTCTAGACTTTGGTGGGTATACGCACGTGTCTAGCCCTGCTTACTGGGCGATGTGTTCAGAGGCGGCTACTGCCGCAAACATGTACTTTCGCTGAACTTACTAATGAACTGATCCTCTACAGGTTTACTTGATTAATAAGTGCGTTTTGTACACCCTTACACAACGGTGCGACTTATGTACGTTTTTTTTTTCTTTCTTTTTTTCGGAAAAACTGCCGTTTTGAGGGGGGGTGCGACTTATACAAGAATGCAACTTACACACCGGAAAATACGGTATATCACTTCTTTACTGACATAAAAAAATAAACAAGAAACGCATTTTGGCCTATCCACTTTTTACTAGACGGCGCTGGCTGCCTAGTTTTTGTTTCAGTACAGAAGCGCCATATGTCTCAAATAAGCCAACTAGGCCGTTGTGAACCCTAATATGTATTTGCAAACCTTTTCGTATTGGTGCACGATGATTTTTAAGTCTGTGGGTCATGGAGAAAGAAGCAAGTCCCCCAGGAATGTTAACAGGTGAGACTCTTTAAAAGATGGCATGATTACGACACCACTAATGACGCCATTGTCCCAAGCAGGCCAACCAGCACCACCACCAAGCCAGTGCAAAACACCGAGTGAGCATGATTAAAATGGCAGCCTGTCTCTTCTGCTTTGTTAGGCTGTGGCCACGGTACTAGTGAGTGCAATAGTTTCTCATTAGCAGAGCCTCCACTTCGCACCAACTGCGGGCCACTTTTCAGATCTGAATAAGTATTTTTCACATTTTAATATAAATCCTAAAATTTCAGCTGAGGACTCATGACTTTTGTATTCCACTTCATTGGCTTGGAGTCGAGTAAATACTGAAGCCGGACTGCCTTCCGTCTTGCTGCTTGGCTACTACCGGCTCGAGTGCAAACGACGACCGTCCAAACCTGGAAGAAGGTGCGCAGGTGTGCGTGGCGCTGGTGCTTGAGGCAGTAGACGATGTACTCCAGGGCAATCTCCTTCTTGTCGGCCACCAGCAGGCACCTCGAGTGCCTGCATGCAGACAGGAACGCAAGGGAGAGACAGAGAGGAGGAGAGTTGGCAGGGCATCCCCTGCACTGTTGAGACCACAGAGCCTCAAACTAACAAATACTAGAGGGGAAATAGCCGCACAAGTGCTGTGCTCCCATGGCTGCCTCCATGACAGGTGGCAGTGTACCTGTCTTACTCAGCCTGGCTTGCAACACGGTTTGTTGCCATTCCTGACGACAGACACAAAAACAGGCGCAACTTTTTTTTCTAGTTAGGTAGTCACACATGAAGCATCTCAAAATATCTGTCGAATATATCCTTTTAAAAGATATGCTACTGCATTAATAAGACAGCTTTAAATAGTCATTTAACAACCCTTTCATGTTTTAGCGAAGTTACAGGCAACTTAATCAGCACCATGTAACTAAACAGTGCATCAGGCAACTAGTAATCGGAAGGCATGGGTTCGGTCCGCACAAGAGACACATGTTTTTCTCCTCTTTCTTTCCCAATATAAAATAAGGAAAGGTTAAGAGCGCTAAATATAATAAATAAAAAAAATAAAGACAGAGTTTACTGATTCCCTTAGCTTTCACTGACATTCTAGACTGCTGGCTTTTCTTTCTGTATTCCTTCAACAAGCCCCTATAAGTTCAAAGAGTGGTGCAATGAGCCAGGAAGAATTTTTAGCTGAAAAAAATTAACAACCTTGCGCTTAACTATTTATTCCGAATTAGTCCAACAGTTTCGATGGAGGAACTGTCTTGGTTGGGGATTCTCTTACAATGAACACAAAACTCTTATGTACACGAGTGTGGTTCCTTGGGCGAGTTTGCCCTCCATTTGTGAAAAAAGTGCTGGGAGGAATGAAGGATGAAACAAGTAGCAAGAAGCACAGTGTCCTGTCTACCTGCTTTGTCCTTCGTCCCTCCAAGTGCCTTTTTCACACTCTTTTACACACGTGCATGTGAGGGGTTCCTTTTCTCCTCCCCCTCGTCAAGGAGGACCCTCGAGGAAAATGAGGTAGAGAGAAAGGTAACAAAATCAGCAACCACACGGCACTTGCGACACGAGGTGCTCAGAGGGACAGGGTAAATGAACTAGAGAGAGAAAAGAGAAAGAAAGAAGCCAAGGAGATGAAGAAAGGGGGGAGGAGGAGAAGGAGAATGAGAAAGGGCGAGGGTGGGCGGCGGGAAGCGGGCACAAGGTTTTTAATAGGTTAGCTGCGACGTTGGGGAAGACGGCAAACAAAAATACAGCCAACGCATGAACACAGATGGGGAAAAGGGGGGGGGGGGAGGTTATTGTTCAGTCTTGGCTGAACAATTGCTGCGCAGACAAACGACAAATACATGACAACCTCCTAGATGGAGAGGCATTGCTTTTACCAAAAAACCAGTGGTAATTGTACTTTGAATGTCTTTTGAACATCCGCATCATGGCAGCAGAGCAAGGCACACACAGCAGCGAGTGGTAAGCCACAAAATGGACGACCCACAGGAAAGCCAAAAAACATGTCAGAGAAACAGCCAGCACGCTGAGTTCGCAGAAGACGACGAGTGACCCACCTCTCTCGTCAGCGGCGGCGTAGAGCAAAGTAAAGGTACACATATAGCACCAAAGGCGTGAAATCAGAAGGAAGGTCACCAGCCAAAAACCTCTCAATTGCGCCACTGCTATCTCCTAAAACAATGCAACAGTGCAAAACAAGGCAGGAGGCGGTGATCCTGAAAACAGAATTTTGTACTGCAAGGTACGGCCAGGCCGGCACTCCCAGACCACGTTCACCTCTCTCTTTCTCCCTTCACTGTCCCAACATGGACATCAGGTAGCGCTTATCGCACAGCATGTACAGCCACTGGCTGCAGGCTAAGGTGCGAGGCCTTGGGGGCTTTTTTGGAAATGCGACCGTTCGCCAATTAATAGTGCTTGGTCCAGAAAAAAAAAATCATTATACAATGTGGGGGGGTGAAGCCCTAGTGCTGCCAAGTCCGATTCCCCTGGATGCATGACATGCTGCCCGCAATCTCATCGACGGCATGGGTTATGGTTTCGAACTTATAAATAAGATACGATTCTCTCAGTTTATGATTGTGCGTTGTGCAAGAACCTGCCTCTAGCAGAGCAACTTTTATTTGGTCAAATGAATGACCCGGGTGGCTGACACGCCTTGATACGGGCAAGCGCAGTTGCGTTTTATTGCGATATAGGTGATTATTAAAGCACTTTTAGAAGGCGGTTTCTGTTTGCACGATGTACTGCATGCCACAGATGTCACAATGAACCATTTAGATGAGGTTGAGGCTGTCACAGTTTAGATGTGCATTTATTTGCAGTACATATCCCTTGGAGCTGGCTTCAGCAGTGGTAGTGGTTGTCTTATGCAGACAGACCTTACAATGTGATTTTTAGCATGGCTGGCATCCTTGCTGAGTGCTTTCAATGGTCCTCGTCTTGGCTTTGACTAGCATATCTTTCAACTTTTTTCCACAGTGATAAACCACTCGCGGGGGCTTCGGGGGAAAATTGAAGATAGGTGGCTGCTTTGTTGTAGTGTATTGAAATGTCTCAAAATGATATTGTTAAGTTTAGGCAGTGCAGACAAGTGGGTGAGCTCCAGGTTTGTGCGGTCCTCTTCATTCCTTGGTTTCATTCCGTTTGGTTCAGAGTTTTGCGATTTAGGTTATGAGTTCTGTTGATACAGTTCTCAACCACTGCTGCTTGGTACTTCTGGCGAATGAGGCCATTTTTGAGATGTTGGGGCTGCGATCAAAGTAGGCGTTATTAGAGCAAATTCTGCACTATCTATGGGCCTGGAAATACGCAATGCTAATCATAAAATGTCTCGGATGGTCACTCTTCCAAGTGCAGGTACTGCTGGCAATCAATTAGTTTTCTATATAATGCTGTGGAGGTAAAGAGCACCGTGAAAATTCAATGGCGACATCCAGGAAATTTGCCGATGTCTTTGAAACGTTGTGCATGAATGATCTGGACAGATGCACTGCACTCAAGTACAAAATGAACTTGTGAAAACTTGCTTTGTCATCCGGCCAAAAAAAAAAAGTGTCACCTAGATAACTCTTATACATAAGCGGGCAAGTGGGTTGCGCGTCCTAGAAGGGTCCCTCGATCGACGCCATGAACAAGTTTGCATATAATGGTGCCATTTTCATGCCCATAGCTGTGCCGCTAATTTGAACGAAATGTTTGTTTTCTATTTCGAAATAATTGTAACAACAAAAAAAAAAAACCAAGTTGAGTAGCACAGTAAAAGCATTCATTGATCTCTTGTGGCATATCAGCGTTCCGACATGTTTCCACGGTATACTTGATGCCCTCTGAATGGGGGATGTTAGTGTACAGCGATGAGACATCCATTGTAGCCAGAAAGCTGCCAAGAAGCTGCACTGCGCCTTTTCCACTTAATTTTAAATAAGTGCAATCATTGCCGGGGTCATACTTAGCCGCAGTCCTTTCGGTATATGACGCGCCAATACATGGGATTCTAATGAAGCACTGTGCAATTTGCAGCACATGCGTTTATCAATGTTTGGCAGAGAGAGAGAAAGGTGCGAGACCAGGGTCATGTTCTGCAGGCTGTACCTTTAACCAGGCAGAGTCAGTCTCTGTGGGCGCCTACGCCGGTCACCTGGGCGACCGGCGCAAGCGCCCAGTGTGTCCTGTTTTGCTGGCTTGGTGGTGTCACGGCTGTGGTGGGTGAAACCACTGGAGAAGGAAGAGCTTGCTGGCATTCCTGCTGTGTGGCCCCTCGTGCTGGACTCTCCGCACCTCGTGGTTTGTAGGGCCTTTGCTGACAGCCGACCGCTCGGATGGAGATCACAATGCAGAAGTTTTCCACCAACAGGGCAACACCTTCAAAGCTTGCGAGCAACGAGTCAGCAGCGAAATCCCTCCTCACAGGTAGTTCATGGAACGCGTGGTCCGTGTATCGCACGTCGGCTCACAACTCTTTCCGGTGACACAGGCGGTGGACTTCGCGCACAAAATTAGAAGCCCCGCGGTTGAAGAATGCAACAAATCGCCAATCTCTCCCGTTTCAGTGCTGGTTGGTTCAGAGCTCGGGGAAGAGACAGGCTCAGAGACATTCTCCTCAACGCCGGACAATAGACTGCAGTAGGATGGAGAGTTGGGCGAGTTGGTAAAGCGACATGGTTGGTTTGAAACAGCACGTTAAAGCGGGATTACGAAGGAAAGAACCGGGCAGGAACTTCCTGTCTGGTTCTTTTCTTCGTGATCCCGTTTTAACGCACTGTTTCCAACCAACCATGCCGGACAATGGAGGCAAACTTTGACGATCATCCCCCTCGATTTCTGCAGGGATGACGACGATCCACTTACTGCTATGTCCGCAGTTCCGATGCGGATCACCAGGGTCTCCACAGTGGGAGGTAGGTATTCTAGGGTGACGGGTACGTCTTCGAACTTCATCCCGCCGTAAGAGATGAATCCGGGAGCGTCTCTCTCACTGCGGTGGAAGTGTCCGTGCACATGAGTGAATGCCCACAATGGCATTCCTGATGGTGTGCCTGGGAAAGCGGCGGGTTAACCGCTCCGTTGTATGGAGTCTGGCAGCCATTGATGGAGAACTATTTGATGAGTTGTGCAATGAGCCAGAAAGAACTTTTAGGTGAAAAACTATACTCGGTTACAACTCAAGAACGGCACCACCTCATGTAGTGTATCACTCCGCCAAAGCGCCGGACCCGTGACGTCAGTGCGCGCGTGTTTTGAAAGGGGTTTGCTATGAATGCGTGATATCGTCTGCCTTGTCTCACGCAGTTTGTTTGTCGTCACTGGAGTCATTTATAAGCATATTAAGTCCAAAAAATCATGGAAACGGCTCACGCCATGTTCAAAATATTCCCAGTAACGCCCTACTTGCACCGCACAGAGAAACATCCGGCTATGGTGATAAGGCACAGTGGCAACTTCAGGTGCCATTCTTAAGTTGTCACCGAGTATAGTTGAATAGTTTTGACAGAACCGTCGAAAGTGTTGGACTAATTTGGAATAAATAAGTTACCCGCAAAGTTGATCATATATTTGGGGTCACACTTCTAGGTCCGAAGTGTGACCCCAAAGTGCGACACTTTGGACACTTATCATTCGGGGTCACACAACAGGACCGCACTACGCGCTTCTCTCACAAAAAATGCTCGCAGCAAAACAAAAAGAAATGAATTGGTGGTGGCAATGGGAGAAGCTGTGGTTTAGCAAATTGATTCGAGTCGACTAGGCCTTTTTATGCGTTAATAAATACAAGTTGTCTGTGTTTCCCATTCATCAAAAATACTGCCACCATAGCAGCGATTCAGACTTCCAAAACACCTCAAGGTATCTAAAAGCATGGACTTCCCGACAGACGTTAAGTGCAGCGCGATTTATTTATGGTAAACGGAAAATTGCAAGAAAATTAGCGTGTAACACCCCGATGTTACATCTCGGCTGGAAGGTGCTCGAAAAGCTACAGATTTAGGCTACCTTGACATTTAAAATATTGCCGAAATATTGTACGGATGAGCATTTCCATTGTTTTGCCCCCCCTTAAAAATCCAGTCTCACTCATTATTTTACACATTGGTGACCGACTTCCTGTTGGCTGCTGAGACATGTAGAGAGAAACAGAATAAGACAAACCTAGCCACCTGCCCTTATTCATATTTCGCTCAAGTAAGGACCCAACCCGTGTAAGTACTCTGCATTTTGAAACACGAGCCTTTCATGTGTCCCAAATCTGTCTTGCCTGCGGTCAAAATAAAAAATGCTTGACGATACAGACTATCATGCCCAAAGGTGTGTCACTAAGCCAGGCTGGCATCATCATCATGATAAGTCTCAGAAGCCCTAAGGGGGGGGGGGAGATAAGGAAGACTTGTTGGCGCCCACCTGATAAAAAAGTTGGTACGTTCTGGTGTGGCCAGGTTTTCGTGGAGCAGCATCCCAGCCTGCACACAGAAAACTCACGGGTAGACGACAACAGCATAGCAGCATGGAAGGGTGAACAACAAATTAAAAGTCATTTCACAGGGTCACTACGTTTTCCAACCTTCCTTCAAGAAAGAGAAAAGAATTCTCGAGCCAGCAATCGCAATAAAAAAATTGGCCGCGTATCTGTTCCTGTCATTGCAAACGTCATCAAAAGACAGTAGTCTTTGTAGACATTTGCCCAGGAAATGCCCCCCTTTGCTTTCTCGCTCACCTCTCATGCTGTTCCTGTACCGTCGCGCTCATTCCAAGGTATACACACTAATGGTTTGCACAAGGCGATTTGAATTTGCCGCGTTCCACTGCTACAGGCCGGGGTTTTCGATGCCAGCACTGTAGTTTGGCGGAGACGCGCATGAATTGAGGTGGCTGACTTCAACATCATAGAACCACGTTGCCATGCTCCACGTGCGTTCCAAGCAGAACGTGGAACCTAGCTAGTGGAACCTTTCTTTGCTGTTGCCGCGTGATTTTTTATATGCTGCCAGGAGGCGCAGGTTTTCTGCAGTAGATGTAGAATATCATTTGCTATCCAAAAACCAAGCATCCATGAATTTTTTAATAAAGGAACACTGTAAATATCCCTCGTGTACTAATTTCCTGTCTTATATTTGCGTAATGTCTTGTTCTTGTTCAACAAAGTTGACAAGTATGAGCATATAAACCGGGCTTAGACGTTTACATTTGGCTGTGAGTATATAAGACTATTGCGCAATATCAATTTTACTTAGGCCGGGTGGCTGAATCGAGTTACAGACAGACAGACCGAAATTTCTGGGTTTAAGTGGCCCATGAAAGACTATCGTCTTTAAAAAAGGAGGCAGCCAACACTCACCGTTACTTATACAGAAACAGTGACTGGACAGACCCACTTAGGTTGTTGGAAGAATTAAAAATATTCAAAACTGTTGCGTCTCCCCCCCTAACCCCGTCTCTCACACCACGGTGGAAGACTAAGCTTGATGACTTTACCTCCTCAGAAAAAAGCTAATTGAACTGCATAATTATGAGCAATTTCATAAATGGTGACATGGCCATTTACTCGTGACAGATCGAACTTGTCAGAAACGAGTCAGGTGTTGTGAAGAGTAACCATTGTCAAAGTTCACAGAGAGAGACCAAAATGACTTCCCGGAAAACTTATGAAGAAAGGGGGAAATTATCCACGAAAACACCTCTGCAGAGAGCTCCTTGAGGGCACAACGATGTGACGAAATTTATTATGGTAGCCTGGCTTAAAGGTCCCTCCGCACCCTTTCCGTACCTTGTAGAGCAGCTGGTCGGCCGGATAGCGGCCGATGAGCAGCACCTCCAGGGCCTGGGCGGCCTCCTTCCACCGGTACTGGGCGCACAGGCGCTGAACCAGCCGCGCAAGCAGGCAGCCACGACGATTCACAGGACGCCAACCCTCCGACCCTGCACAGGGCAAGAGAGCAGTTTTAAGTGCTGAGCACTTTAGGGGCTCGCCTTGTCATCGTAGCTTGCTCGCCGGACCCAAGTAGAGCCCCACAGAGTTCCATCGTAGCTGCTGTCGCGGTGTAACCCAGAGGCTTCGAAAGCCAAGCAGTTTATTTAGCCTAAAGTGTTCTAAACTCATGAACCGCTGGCGCTTGTCCTACATCTCCCTGTTATTTAGCGCAGAGAAAACTGTAGGTACATTTGAGGGAAAATATACGTAATTAACCACCACCAGCCGCGTTCATTTAGGTAGGAATGCTCGCTGGGTTGGTTTTTACGACAGTAGGCGGGAAAAAGTGGCAGTGTAACGTGCACACGTGCGGGAGGAAACGCAAGCACGAAAAGAACAGAACTCCCGCTGGCGCAGCACTGCAAAGGCGGGAAATTTGAATTGCACTGGGTGGTAGCAGTGAGCGGATGACGGCGCTACAGCCCATTATGGCGAATCACTTTCTCTGCACTTCCGACAGCTTTCACACTGAGTGGAATGGCTTTAATTTTCTTGGAAAGGCTGTGCGTTTCCACAGTTTCAGTCGACAACACTCCATTCAAGAAGCCATCCAGCCACACTGGTCGTGTCAGGCGTGTCTTGTGCTAAGATCAAACCCAACCTTCGATGTGCACCCCAACTAAAGAACTGACTTAACAAACGAAAACAATTGTGAAAATGTCAGACATACGTTTTTAAAGTGAAGCTTTGTATGCCTTACTAATGGTGTTTTATGTTTCGCCAAAACGAACAGCAGGAAAGCCAACGCTGCGCAGGGGGTTCCACAAAACAATGATGATGATGATAATCGAAGACACGTCAAGTTTGTAAAGGCAACGTCTTTTTGATCGCACCCTTCCAACACGGTGGAAACTGCAGTTTGGATTCTGCACTTTGATTTGTGACTCAGGTTGCGAGGGAGAAAGATTCGCATTTTAACCTATCTTTCCCTCAAGAAAAGGGCTCTGATTTTCGGAAACGGAAGGTGTGTCCACAGCGCCAGTCAACAGCTCTCTACTACAGCAGCCACACTTGTGGTGTCAGGTACGTCTTTGAACACAATTACCGATGTGTGCACCAACCAAAGAACTGACTTAACAAACGAAACCAATCAAAAAGGCATCAGAAATATTTTTTTAGATGGCAGAGAACAAAAAGAAGTGCACGAGAGAGAGAGAGAGAATAACTTTAATGAGAACCAGCAATGTTAGCCGAGCCGTCGGGCTGGCTTGCTACGCTAGATGAGAGAAGAAAAACAAAAAGAAAAAAAAAAGAGAAAAAAAAAATATGTGAAAACGAAAAGATGTCATTTGATGCAGCCAAAATTTTCAATCACAAAACTCTGTCCAGTTCTGTGCTCCGAAGAAACTCCAAAAGTGCTTTGATCACACGCGCAGCCTGACTGGGACCCGACCATGGACCGAAAACAGCCCTCAGCTCAAGTCCCACACCAAGCTGCCTGCACAAAGATAATACGAGTTTCTGTCTGTGCACGGTGTACTTTGGACACACGCATATAACATGATGGATGTCTTCTCGTGAGTCACATTTTGAGCAAAGAGGTGAGGATGCCTGCTGGATTTTGTACAGGTAATGTCCCGTGTAGGCCACATTCAAGCGCAGCCTATGCAGAATGGCTTCCTCGCGCTTGCTAAGTCCAGGTGGCATTCTGAAGGTGCACTTGGGATCAATCTCATGAAGAGGTGCGTATTGCTGCCTTGCATCAGTCCAGATAGACAGTACTCACAAGTAAGAGTCCCCCGACTGATGAAATTACCCCTACACCAACGTTCCGACCGCACTAAGGATTGCAAGAAAGGTATAAAAGCATGACCACTGGCAGATTGCGCTCTAGACACTCCATTTCAAAATACTTCAGCCGTCCATGAGGAACCCTGTCCCCCTACACACACAGCGCTACCAATTATCACAAGGTTGCTCACGAAGAACAAGCAGGCACCACCAAGAGTGATGGACCGATTTTCCAAAGATACCATGGGACGCAGCTGAATAAACACACAACTTTTTTTTTTTTCACTATACACTTGACGAAAGAACACAGCAAGAGTGGAACATCAGAAGCGTATACAAACTCAAGGACTAACTTCTAAAGCACGCTCTCTCAAGTAGAGTGATTTTCGTGCAAGCAATTCTTTTTCGCAATAGAGAATGACCATCTGGGCAATGGGTGATTTCAACTCACCTTCCTTGCAGTCCGAAGAAACTAGCTGTGGCGGGGACGGCGATGTGAGAAGCTCCAGCAGCGTCCTCTGTTGAGGTGCAAAAAGCACCTCTTAGCACTCGAGAAATGACTCCACGAATTACAATTAAACCCGGATATAACAAAGTTGACAAAAATTCACATTTTTTCCTTACATCCAGGTTTCGAGTTTAAGCTCGCATGAAGCCAAACCAAAACCAATATGCTATGAATCAGTGATGCTGAACTCACCCTTGTTCAAGGATATATTTCGCACTGAAAAACTGTGTGATTTGCTTGCTCTTGCTGCCACTACACGGCCGCCGAATTCACAAACGTAAGTATCGCTTTTGTGTCTTGATAGTTTTCGGTGCCTTAACGCGTTTCAAGAACCAAACCAATGCCGAAAGGGCACCATTTCGTGAACTTCATCCTCTTTTCTGCCGTAAAAATTGTTGAAGGGATGTTAGCTGGGACACTGTACCGGGCGGCGACTTTCTTCTTTCTCGCCGACGGAAACGGCATTTAAAATTGCGAGCTTGTCTTGAAAAGACAAATCTTTTGGTGCTCAGGCAGCAGAAGTCATCCATGAACCCGTACCACAGATATCAGGGGACACACGCGACTATAAGGCTGACAGGCACGCCTGGCACCTCACCGACACCGCACTCACACGTAGAAACGCATGAGATTGCTGTGCGGGCGAAATTCGCGAAGTTAGTGCATTTCGCCGGCCGATTTTTCAGAAAAATGGCAAGAAACCTTGACTCACCAGCATAGCGAATTCGTTACATCCGATTTAACCATCGCAACTCCTTCGTTACAAAGAGGCCGCAAACACATGCGCTTCAATGAAGGTGGAAATGGCGAATCAAATAATTTCGTTAAATCCAGAAATTCGTTACATACAGGTTTGTTACATCCAGGTTTAACTGCACACGGTCCCACAAAGCTCTCAACAGGCAAATGCTACAAGGAAATTTTTTTGAAGAATTCAGAATTCGACTCGTCATTCATTAAAGCAGATGCTATGGCTATATTTAATCTGCGATTTATTAATGATTTGACTAATTGCACCATCCGGTGAGTGAACAGTAAGTAATTACGCTACCTCAACTTCATAAAGTGAAAGGGAAAGTTTCGGCTGCCTTCCAGAGGCGTTCTTCACAAAAGCGTTGCTTTTAAGTATCGACAAAGATGCGACACAAATACTGCCCGCACAGCGCACCCAAATGCAATACTAGAGCGTGTAAATGCAACGAAACGCGGCGTCAGCGATATGGGTTGCCCCATGATTGGCCAGGACGAATAACACAGATTTATTTGTACAATGCATGTTCAGTGCATTTGTACAGTGCTTTTGTGCATCTACAGTGCATTTGTACAGTGCATGCACAGTGCAAGTTCACTCAACGAGAACAGGCACACCTTGATCACGCACACGATGCTTCTATCTATTCTCCGAATCCTTACAACACCCGACATTCCTTGCCCCCATTATGTGAAAAAGGCATATCACCTTCAGTTCATGACGCTTCGAAAAATTTCATACGACGTGGACAATTGTTTCTAATTACGCCGAGTAAAAAGGGCCCTGGTAAAACTTAGAAACAAAAGGGAGATAATTACAACGTTAAAAAAAATAGGAGGGGGAACCCTGGCACTCCACTTCAACGAATATAATTTCTCTTGGGTTGTTGCGAACAAGGAACTCCGCCACCATGTGGTTCGTAACGATGCGTTGAGGTGAACGGGGAAAAAAAAAAAACAAAAAAAAAAACAAGCCTATTATACATATCGCGATAGCAAACTCCGTGTCTGCTTTTCGCTTCGAGAGCAGCTATGACAACATAGATATAAACTGAAAATTATGAGCCTTGCAATCGCTACTGCGAAGTTCTCGTGTTTTAAACTTCGCGCGCGCGCGCGCGCACGACTTTTCCAGGCGAAGACTTCACAGCACCATCAGCGCGGAATAGACCGTTCGCAAACAGTCTGAGTGCTTTCAAACGTTCAAGCGCACCGGACGGCAAACAGACATTCATCACGAGCAGACAAAAAGGCAGCAGTGAAAGACCAAAGCGCAGCTTGCTCACCCACTCCTCAACGGAGTACTCCCGAGGCGCCGTGTTTGCCAGGCCTCCAGTTGCACCATACTTGATTCCTCCTCGTTTTGTCATGCCTAGCAAATCACAGGGTTATTGTCGTCAAACCATAAAAGTGTAGCTGATCAGAAATGCACGAAGGCGATGAAAATTCCACCGCAGCCGATCACACGCTGCACATGATCACTGCGCACTCTTGACTTCGGCTGCGGCTGGCTCTGGCTTGTGTCACGCTTTGAACGTTTTGATTTCGGCATGATTTCGGTAGCCATCGCCAGTCATCGCGATGTTTTGTGCTAACTCTGTTTATGTACTGCTCGTACGCAAACCATTAGGTATATTTGCTGACGCTACTGACACTCATGTGCCACTGGATGAAAAATTTAATCTGAGAACGCAATTTTTTTTCGGCTGCTACATGGCGATCCCGAGTACTAAAGATGAAAGCAGGAAGCTTTTTTCTGCGTTTGGCCGGGGCTGTTTGCTTGCAGTTTGTTCTGCTGAGTGTGTGTGTGGTACAGTGGCTGTATGTGTGGTTCAAACCATACACACCATCAAGCGGCCTAGCTCTATTCGCCGTAAATTACAAACGCGAGTTTTTTTACTCAAAACACATCGCGTTTGTAATTTACGGCGAATAGAGCTAGCTAGGCTGCTTGATCAAAATCAAGCGCTTGTCTCGCGCGCATTGATCAAAATCGTTGAGCCTGACCACTGATGGCGGGAAGTTGTGAAGGCACTGCCATATATAATAAAACTTTTTAGATGCAACGCATCTCTTTAAGTCGCCTTGCGGCACGTTGTCGCGGCGTAGTCCGCATCCCTCCCCCATTTTTCGTTACAGCGGAATAATTTCTAAAAACTTCGTATAATGATGCCGCAAAAACGGTTTTCTCTGGAAAGATGTACTTTTGTGATGCCCGTTGCTGTCTGTAACCGGGGCTCGGACTTTGTCAAGTGAATTAATTTCACTTTTTTCCGAGCCCCCCGCTTGTCGGAAATAAAGTTTTATCTTATCTTATTCTCCTCGCCGCGGCAGCTGCGCGCTCCGCCGCTCTCACCACAGCGCCATCTGTGCGTCAGCGCGGTCAGCGCGCAGCTTGCGCTCGGCTCCGCTCGCTCTGGCTCGCTCCCGTCGCCGTGCCAGCTGTGCGTTAGCTCGGTTAAAACGCAACGGCAACCCCCGATGCGTCGCATCTACCCCATGGTTCCCCTTGCGTGAAGATGGTGTAATTTTTTTTAATGCGAATGCATTTCTTAGTCGGGGGTTGTCGTGCGTTGGCCGGCGTGCGCCTAGCAACAGCTGTGGCGCGCCTAGCAACCGGAGCAGGTGGTAGCTCGGGCGGGAGTAGCGGAGGGCAAGGGGAGAGGAGGAGCGCGCTCGGCGTGTGAGGGCGCTCGCATCGCGGAGCTCGGCGGAGAGAGCTCGCGCGCGGGGCGGGCGTGTTGCGCGGGTCTCTCTCTCCTCTCCGCGTACCCTCTCTCCGCTCGCTGCGCTCGGAAAAATATATATAAATGCAGTGGAGCGCGCGCCTCTCTCCGTGACTGCTTGCCGCAGCGCACTCATCGGTGCACCCAATGCATTCGCATTTCCGCACGATCCCGTTCGGGGAGGTGGGGGGAGTTTTTTTCCTTCTTTGTGGTACTGCGCACTCAGATGTCTCTTGGGGCTTACTTTGGTTAACAGAGAGTTCATTTTGTGCAGCTACCACCATAAAATGGAAACAAGAACAAACACGAAGAACGAAGAACGCGGGTGAATCGATGGATACGTGCAGTATCGTTTTTACTCGATCACGAACATTGCTTTTTCTCTTTTTTTTTAGCAGAGGAGCTGCAGCTTCTCTGTTAAATTATGTTCGGCGGCTCGGCTTGACGATAGTTTGTCCTGGTATCGTAGGTCGGTTCAGAGTTTTAAAAATCATAAAAATGAAAAAAGGTCCTAGGCCGTTCCTATTTTGATATAAGACGGCTTCCAGAAAACACGTCCTCCCCACAATGCATTTGTGCCGAGGCCACCGGTTAAAAGATGGTTTTAAGCTTGGTCTTAGCTGGTTTTTCCACAATGCCTGTTGCGCAGTGAAGCGTGGCCACCTGCGCAGGGAGTGTTATTACAGAAAGCTACGCTAAGTATCATGTTATTGAAAGTATATTGAAACAAATTATATGGAAATTAGCCGCTAAGATGACTCTACCAATATGTAGAGTTTTGATTAACTTGTCACGATTAGTTCACAGTCAAGTTGTAAACGTTACAGAATGACTATTTGCTACGGAGTATGGTAACAGAAAACAGCTAGCTGCTTTTACCGGAACTATCCGAAAAAAATTATATGAGAATTAGCCGTTAAGACGACTATAGCATCACGCACAAGAAAGATGCCGAAGAATAACGAAATCTTCGTAAATGCAACCAACATCGCTGTTTCAGCAGATTTGATACTGGCTGGAATCGGGTTTAATTGTTTTAAAGCAATCCTTTCTACCTCTACCAGCCAACGGTTCTCTCGTAGCGTGCGGGACAAGAAACTCCCAACGCGGCTCGGGAGGCGGAGGGTGCCTTTCACTCGCGGAGCACAGTGTAGATGGCGCGGCGACAGGGCGCTATGTAAAGCTGGCAGGCGAAAATGGACCCCAGTGCGCCCCGGAAAAATCAGAGATAGTAAGAATCCACGCACACCGAAGCAGTAACAAGGAAGATAAGATAGCTGTGAATATTGGCCAATTCGTAATCCCAGAAAGAGACCACATTCGCGTCCTGGGAATGACAATACAAAGAAACGGAAGAGCCGATCTCACTATTGAAAAAAATCAGTAAATCTTCAACCGAGCTAGCCCGAATTGTGAAGCGAACCACTAAAGGAAGAGCCGGATTGAGGGAAGAGGAAACATTAAGAATCATGCAAGCCCTCGTCACGAGTAGGCTGGCGTACAGCTTACCGTATCACAACGTAAACAAACAAGAGGAAGAACGAATAAACATTATCATCAGGACGGCATATAAAGCAGCACTGGGCCTACCACTGTGCACGTCCACGGAAAAATTCTTTCAATTAGGAGTGTACAACACCTTCGAAGAGATCGAGGAAGCATTACTAATCGCCCAGAAGGAAAGGCTTGCCACCACTAAAACTGGGAGATCCATCCTTTGGAAGATAGGTAGCCCCCCAGAAAGAACATGACTGGACGCCATGACGGACTTGAAACCTGAACAGCGGAGTCACATCAAAACGCTTCCTCTACCGAAAAACATGGACCCCACTGTACACAAAAACAGAAGGCAAACGAGAGTCAAATACCTCAGGAAAAAATTCAAGGATCATGAAAACACGGTCTATACGGATGCTGGAACATGTGACAAAACCAACGCCACATTAGTGGTCACAGATTTCAACGGAGCTCTGCAAGACTGCATGACAATTAGACCGTCAAACACAAAAGAAGCGGAGACTGGTGCCATCCTCATGGCAAATCGACTCGGCGAAAAGACGAGCAGAAGACTGAACATAATAACAGACTCCACGAGAGCAGTATTGAATCTTGCCGCAGGAAGAATACCAAAACGCCTCAAAAACCTTCTTCCACTTGAACTGAAGAAAAAATACAATATCACATGGTGTCCCGGAGACGAAGGGGTAATGAAGCAGCGGACAAGGCAGTGCGTGAACTCACACACCGCAAACTTGACGATCCCGCTTATCACACCCCCCTCCCCGAAAAATATGGAGAAAGACTCTC
This sequence comes from Haemaphysalis longicornis, assembly GCF_048455015.1. Lineage (NCBI taxonomy): Eukaryota > Metazoa > Arthropoda > Arachnida > Ixodida > Ixodidae > Haemaphysalis > Haemaphysalis longicornis. The sequence goes on along the minus strand of NW_027526407.1, from coordinate 103,717,239 downwards.
GCTTAGAAGTACCTTTCCTACTCCACACAAGGAATTAAATGCTACAGAAGCTCAAATCCTGAGGCAAATACAAACAAACACGTACCCACATAAATCACGACTGGCAAAAATGTTCCCCAATTCCTTCCAAGAAACGTGCACCAAATGCGGAGAGATAGCCACGCTATTTTACGCAACTTGGGTGTGCCCGCGCATCTGGCCCCAGGAAAACAATAGTATACAGATTAATCCTATCGAGACATGGGAGGCAGCCCTTACCAGCTCATCTCTCGAAGATCAGCTACGTCTGATCCAGAGAGCCAAGGTGGGAGCCGTTGCATCTGGAGCCCTGGACGTTGGGTCCCACCCATGAACTCCCTTTCAACTTTTAACCCCTGCCCCCTTCCCCTTTCTTCTCACAATAAAAGTTCTACAACAACAACAACAATATTACCCAGCGTTCCCCGTGCTCAACCCGGCGGGCGCGTCGGCGGGACCCTTTCGCCGGCTTTGTCGTCTGGTTTAGCGACGGTGTTGGACCTGGTTTGTAGCAGCTTCGCGTCCATTGCGCGCTTACTTCGCGCGGCTTGATTGACTCGTTCGACGGCATCTTCTGGGTAACCCGGCCCCGGCGGGATGTTTTAACAAATATTACAAAAGACGAATGGAGCAACTCGTTCTGATAAATAGTGATTATTAAAGCTCGGTCAGCTTTCTCGAAATTTTCAAACTGACTAAACTAACTCGTTTAAACTGTATAAATAGGAATCACTAAGCTCACATGCCGGATTGTTTCGGGGTATGCGCTTGTGTCGCGCGGTGGTGCAGCCCGGAGCTAGCACATCAGGATGGCTAGGTTCCGCTGTCTCACCCTTCGAAAGACGCTCCTCTCCGTTTTCTTTCTTCCGACGCACGGCCGGGCTACGGCAGCGGCGTTCGCCGCTCGAACCCGGCCGTGCTCGACGCTGCTGCGTTCGGGACGGCGCCTCCGCGAATCCCAAGTAACGGCTGGCAGAATCACTGGTTTCACTCTTTCTAGAGCCACGTGGGTGAATTCAAGTCACGTCGCATGTGGAAATGTTGTGGGGGTCCATCACAGATTTGCTTTCCAACCACCTTCACAGCGTTGATTGGAGCCTTTTTTTTTCTTTTTAATTCACGTGAATCAGCGCAAGTACTGAAAGCTGGTTCGGTACGTGTTAGAGCGTCATTTATCGCTTATGGAGCACCAGGCGAAGTAGCTCGTACCTGCGTCCCGCCTGCATGAATATACATATACGTGATGAAAAAGCCTGCGAGGGGTCTATAGCGCAGATATACGTACACGCGCGTTTTATGTACTGCAGTGTTTCATAAATAACAAAATTGTTTTATTCACTCCCCAATGCTAAAACCAGGAGCCTTGTACGAGTTAGACGTATTGTACGAATGATTAAAGTGACGGCTGGGTGTCGGGAGTTAAGAACTTGTCGGGGTGGCAATGGGGAGGGACTCAAGGCTGTTGAAACGCGTGTGTCCGGCATTTTGCTTAAAAATTCCTCTTTGGTCGTTCATGGCAGATATACAGGGACCCTGTGTTCCCACGTAACGTGTATTCGCCTGTCGCACAAAAGCCGTGCAGCACGAATTTTCAGGACAAACGGAAACGACTTACAAATGTCCTCGAACATCCGGTAAAAAGCCTTCGCCCGGTTCTATAGCCTTTGTCATGTTTAATGTACGTAGGGCGCCAACATTTCAAAGCAACTTGTTCCTTCGACAATATAGCATAACAGTGGCATCGAACCGGTGCCCTGTAAATCGATCGGTCAAGTTTTCAACTCGTATCTTGGAAAATTAGACATCATACAAATGCCCTTGTAGAAAAGGATATAAAAAAAGCTGATAATCTATACCTTCGGATTTTTAGGGCTAAATTTTAGCAGTGTAAAAGCCCACTTTTTTTCTCCCGCAGGAGCTGAGGGGATGAAGGGGTACCTATCGTGTGCGAATGCTACCAGCCACATGAATTTGTCATAAAAGCGATTTAATTGTCATCAGCAAACACTTCATTTGAGGCTAATGAACAGTGGGAATGGCGGCACATAGCAACGAATTCGAAAAGCTTTTTAAAAATCAACAATACGGTGGGAGCAGTTACCGGTTTTTTGGAAGCAAGAACAGGGTGCAATAAAACAATAAACCACCGAAAAAAAAACGATCATACACTATACGGCAGACAAAAATGCAAAAACAATACATTACAATATGTTCTAACACAATACAGTGCAATATAATGCAATACAATACAGCAAGTATCAACGGCTACACTACAGAGGCACTGCTCCCTTAACCGCAATATATGGGCGCTGGTTAAGTAGACGTCTGAAAATGTTCAAGTGTTACAAAAGGTTGAATTTAGACCGTTGTGGTACCTTTGAAGAAAGCGTAAAAGCAGTAGATATAGTTGCTACTGATACTACCAGTTATAATGTTGAACCACCGGTGCGAGCCTTTATTCACTGCTGGTTACCGACAGCAGTATATACCGCTAGTTGTACGAAAGTCGGCTGTTGATGGCGTTATCGGTGTTCCAACAACAGCTTCCGTGATCATCGGAACGTAAGTAGCGCTCAAAAGCGGCAGCCTGCATACGTTGTACACGGCGTTTCGGTGTACTGATCTATAAATTGATAGAAAAGTCTCAAACCGGTTTCGGGCCCCCACCCACTAATTCATCATGCGGAAGCCACAAGCACCGTCTCGGCATAATAATCCTGGAAAAGATTCCAAAATGGCTAAAAAAGAAAGAAAACAAACTCGCATGCGAAATTCTCATATCTATAAGCCTGTGAGGATAAATTCGCGTTTAATTTTTTTAAATTTTATGCTGGTGATTTATTACGGATGCGAAGCGGTCTCCAGGGTTAAAGGGACAGACATATTTGTCGAGTATATTTTCTTTATCGCAGATGAAAGGGCATCACTTAAAACGCCTTACCTAGAAACCGTTTCGCTGACTGATAGCGCCCTAGAACTTTTGAAATCAGAATTTTTAGACCTACCAGCCATACGTGGCCTGCGAAAAGGAATGTTGGCAACCGTGACAGTAAGCCATGAGGCAGCATACCTTTGACTGTACGTAAGACGAAAAGAAGTATTCAAAACCTTATCCCCTCTTGAAGAGCCGGGGATAAGGTTTTAAAGGAGCCATGAAGACAAAATACAAGTTGGATTTATTAGAAAGACTGCTTAGTCCCGATAACAAAGATACTAATATCATCGCAATCTTCGAACAAATAACGGAGATATGAAAGAAAACGTGTGAAGCAGTCGCGACCCCCTAGCCAATTTCCCGCAACTTTTCTATGACGTAACAGAACCTTGTTTGTGTGATTGGCGGCCGCCTAACTGACCTGTCGCGACGACACATGACTGAACGTCTGTAATGGGGCCTCTAGTTCGATTTGACCGCATCACTTGAATGCTAACGTGCAGTTAACGCACTGAAAATGATGTTTTATCGTTGTCCCTTATGACGTCATTCTTGCTCATACACGTCACAGTGGCGCAAAATTTGAATTTTTTAAAACACTTCTTGCTTTTTTTTCGTTAAAACATCTTTTGTGGCTTTAATGGAGCTGAGTGAGATACTGAATCCTCGTTCTTTCAAATTAAACGAAGTTGTATTTTCTCTTCATGGCTCCTTTAAACAATGTGCAACCTTTCCTATTCCTATTTCTTAATGAGGTTTTTGAATCGATTGATTGTAGGGTTTAACGCGCCAACGCAACGGAGGCGATGAGGCGCGCCGTAGTGGAGGGCTCCGGATTAATTTTGACCACCTGGGGATCTTTATCGTGCGCCGAAATCTCGAACACACGGGCGTTTTTGCTTTTTGCCTCCATCATAAAAGCGGCCGCCGCGGCCGGGAATCGAACCCGCGACCTCGTGCTCAGGTTTTTTTTTTTTTGAATCACGCATTGAAAACGATTGATTGATTGATTGTGGGGTTTAACGCGCCGACGCAACGCAGGCGATGAGGCGCGCCGTAGTGGAGGGCTCCGGATTAATTTTGACCACCTGGGGATCTTTATCGTGCGCCGAAATCTCGTACACACGGGCGTTTTTGCTTTTCGCCTCCATCAGAAAAGCGGCCGCCGCGGCCGGGAATCGAACCCGCGACCTCGTGCTCAGCAGCGCAACGCCTTAGCCACTGAGCCACCGCGGCGGGTACGCATTGAAAACGACGGACGGAGTTGTTTGTACACGTGCGGTAGTGTGACGTTTCGACACTACATGGCGCCACCCTTCAGACTTAAGAAAGTTTAACGCCAAATTATTATTATTTCCGCGAATTTATTTAAACGTTTTTGTTGTTGCCCCGATATATAGAACGCTGACTTCCATATGAGCTAGAGGACATGACCTCCACCCAAACCCGTTGTCTGTTCCTTTAAATCAAACCCAATCGCTGGAGTTCACGTTGCATCCAGGACAGGATTGTTGCTTCAATGATAGACTGTTTCCTGGACGGTTCACCCTCTTGATCGCATCGAGTTCATTAAACCGGAACGCTGCCTACGTGACAGTAGTTTAAAATCCGTAAAACATATATTAATCACCCACCAAGTAGCTCATCGAAGTGCACCGTGATTACTCTCTAGGTAGTATATCATCGAGGTCGAGTGTCAACGAAAAATTGATTGTTACTGCAGCTACCAAATGATTCTCAGAATGTTCTTTATTACACGGATGCATTTTGGCATCAGCGTTTTGTGTTAGGCTACGCGACAGCTTCCTCGACGTTTCCGGTGGCTTGCAAAATTATCGTTTGTAATGTTAGTACATCCAATCATTGATACTATCATCTCGATGATTCTCTCGCTTAAGAACTGATTATATTAATTTAGTTTAGCTCCAACGAATTACCGATAAAAATTCACATTCTTCCGCCAATCTTCCGCCGGGCTATAAAGCGCACCGTAGTGGAGCGCCTTTCGACCGGCTGGGGATCTTTACCATGAGCCGAAATATCGACACACAGGCGTTAGGCTATTCGCCTGCATAAGGAAAGCAGCCACCGTAGTCGGGGCCGAACCCGCGTCCTTGGGCTCTCAAGCACGACGTCTTAGCCACAGAGCCACCGCGGCGGTTCAACTACCGATGGCTTAATGCGATGCTTTAGTTGTAGTGCACTGTCATGTATAGGAGACTATGTATAGTAGAGTATAGTGCTTTCTTTCCAAACCAACAGTAAACTGTAAATGAACGGTTCATAACATTCATGACACCATCAATATTATCGCATCGCCATTCCATTGTCATTGTTTGGGCCTGAAAGTATAGTCCTCGGGTTGCTCACATGCGTGATGTTTGGAAATCAAAGAGAGAAGAATACGCATGTCGATTTAAACAAACATAAATGTTTTTTAGCATGAAGTGAGTGTTAGCAAGAAGCAAAGAATAAATGAAGTTTCTAAGAGAAAATAGGGGAAAGCAGAACAGCCAAGACCATAGGAGTACGTACAGGGGGGCTGGAGGGGGGCGCCAAAGGGGCGCCAAAAGGGGGGTGCCCTATAACTTTACTCAATCGAACCTGTTCAGTAGGGTTATGACCACGCGTGTGCTTTCACGATAACGGCAGCCGACGAACCCTCATGTTAGCTTCCAAAAGCTGTTTACGTTCAGCCCGGAAAGGCGGGTACTAAAAGCTAACGGTTGTGAGAAACATGTTATTACTTAACTTTCATTAACTTAACTTTTTTATTACTGAGCTTTCATCTATTGCGGAGAGTGTCCTCTTTCTACTTTTCCTCGTAAATAACGTGCGTATATCACCGAGCAAAACAGCCGCGTAAAGAGACAATATTAACTTTATAAAAGACAGATGCTTCTGAGCTTTAGGAAGAATGGAAGTTTTTTCAGCAGCACGTTACCGCATCCGGGCTGGGCCATGCTCTCCTTGCCGTTGTTACACACGAAAGTAAAAGCTTCCCTCAGAAATATGTTGTATGTGTTGCATATCATGTCATTGAAATAAAAAAATTATAACCATGCCTCGTCTTTGCACTGCGTTCTGACCATTACTCACTGCTTTAGTGGGGAGAGGTCGGGAGTTGCCAGTGAAGGGGGGGGGGGGGGTGCGCTGCGGTAAGACTTCGCCCCCTCTAATGGAGAACCCTGCGCATGCCAATGGCCGAGACATTGTGGTGCGTATACGCTGTTCCCGCACTTCGGTGCTCTGGTATGCGGGGCTGAGCTATCGTGCACGAGTAATTCTAAGCCTCACAGCACCAATTAGGAACTCCTTTTCCGGAGAAATCAAACGTGGCCTTAGCACCTTACTCCTTTGTAGTTTTTGTCGGGGGGGGGGGGGGGGGGGGGGCGCATACCATACCCCAAAAAACTAACTTCAAGGCTAGGGCCGGCGAGATTTTAGAAATGCAGCATCGGTTCGAACCACCATTTCTTTCACGGCGATGTCGGATGAGTGCTCACGTTTAACTCCTATCCGGCACACATTTTCAGGCCACGTTATTCCGCCACTATTCTCTGGCGCAGAAGATGACGTCTTTCTCGACATTAATGGTTGCCCACAAAACGATTTTTTTGTCCGAATGAAGTTTTGGCATCGTTTTTAAAGGCGGAAAGGGGAAGTTCACCGCGGCAGTAAAACTGTTTTGAGTCACACCGTAAAGCGGCATCCTGCAAATCACCTGTCCATCCGTGGTTCCTAATGTGCGAAACGGCTGCTGACGTAAGGCACTTCTTCGAACGATTAGAAGGTTTCCTAATTCAAGCATTGACTCAGCGGCAGAGATGGTCGACGAACCGAGTGCGCATACAAATCCGCGGTGCTTAATAAAAAAGATGGCACTGATTCGAGCAGTAATATTGCCGGCATCAGGGCTGGCTGGGTGTATCGAAGATGGCGTCTCTCATCAGTCTGCTTGCACTCTTTGGCTTCTCAACGTCACCTACCCAGACGCCTCCGCTGACGGGTTGTCCAGGTAAAGAGCCTCTCCTTGATAAGTTCGGTACGATGCAACGTATTCGAACAAGATGCACTTCGGTCCACGCCTGCAGCGATTTTCCATGCAGAAGGGAATGTTAGATTTTTCGGGAAATTTTCGGCTATAATTTTGGCCCAACCGGATAAAGGGAATGTTTGATAAATGCGGAGAATTTCGAGAGTCATGGAGAAAAACATTAAAAAAATGGCAGTAATCATGGCATCGTATCAAGCATTCGTAACACGACATTGTCATGGCGTTTTATGACAACTGTTATAAATAAATAGGCACCATTACCAAAAGTATACTGATATGTTATCGTACGGGCACGTTCAGCTTACAGTTTCAGCATGCTAGGTAAGCATATGCTGCTGGTTGGTACAAAACGCGAAATGCATAGCAGCGTATCATTACACTGTAACAGTGTCGACTGTCGAACGCTAGAGGTAGTGAAATTTCATTCACGCTTAAACTCTAAACAGCGTCCGCGTCCCTAAAGCTACGAAAGGTAGACTTAGGTGGCGTTAACTAACCCCCAAAACGAACGCGAATCGGTGAAAAAGGTCGACCATGTCCAAAAATGAGCCTGCAAGGAAATAGTTTTTTTCTTTAGAGCTATAAAAAAGGTATATAGAAAGGACGTTTCTGCAACTAGAAATGAGAATTTTGGCAGTGGAGCTAGCTGTTTAGGCAGATCGATATCCGAGAGAGAGAGAGAAAAGACTTTATTCATAGCGTCCGGCATGGGAGGGAGCAAATCCGGCCACGCAGGGCGCGGTGCTCCCCCGTCTTACACTACGTCTACAGTCCTATAGGCGTGTGTCGGGCCTAGATCCCGAGGCTACGATATCCGACCACTTCACGCACACACACACACAAAACACTTTCAGGTGTGAGGGAAAGTGAGGAGGCAAGGAACCCACTAGCAGATGTTGGGAGTGCGCGGTTCAGATCAGATCAGATTATACTTTATTGTTGCCACGGGTGGGACCACTTTCAGTTCGACTTCAGTGTCCTTCCGGCGACGGCAGGATTCATGTAGATCTCTGCGGCGTCTTCGGCCACCCGGGCTAGTGAGACCTGGGTCATAGGGTCTGTGCTGAGCAGCGCGGCCTCCCACTGCTCCTCGGTCGTAATTCGTAATAAAATGGGGTGGTTTTTAAGAGTTTGAAGGGGTTTTTCTTCACAGGACCAAATCACATGTGGTAGGTCTGCGTGTTGATGGCAAAGAGGGCATCGATTAGAGAGTGCAACTCGGGGTAGTAGAGTTATAGGATGGCAGTAGTGGGAAATAGGGATGTTTGAAGTTGGCGCCATTTTCATGAAAAAAAATGGTTACGGAGATCCCCGGAGTCGAACTCGGGACCGTTACGAGATGAAACCGGCAAGCTAGGCACTGGGCCACCCCAAAGGCCCGAGGCCCGAGGGCGGTTAGCAGCGGCAGGGAACAATAACATGTGCAGCCAATGGGACAGAAGAAAAAACAACAACAACAACAAAAAAACGCGCCCCGTAGTCTGAATCGAACCTGGGTCCCTCGCGTTAAGAAACCGGCGACTAAAAGAAAGATTAAACTATTCCGCGTTTTTCGTTTTTCACGTGGCATTTATCGCACTACATGCCCAATTCAGGAAACAATATTTACAACACTTATTTTTTACGTACACATACGAATGAGTTGATTACAAGCTGAAAAACAAAACTAAACGCAATGAACAATTATCTACACTTTGTTTAAAACGGGGGCAGCATTGAATAACCATAAGGAGGGGATATACAAATCAGGGCGATAATCACTGGTCATGGACGTTTTTAAGATGAATGATCATGTGGCAGAAGGGTGCTCTGGAAGAAACCATACGCTAATTGTGCCTATCAAGATTTCGCGTTTTCCATAAACTATGCAGAACCATTAGAAAAAAAAAAACAGTCATATGGCACATCACCGTCTGCGGGTGATACGTGATACCGCATATCATGCGGAGTCAATTCAAAGTCCTTCTTAAGAGTATTTCGGAGGACATCCCAAAACAGTATGGCATCCTTACAGTTCATGAAGCAGTACTCAAAAGTTTACGGTACATATCGCACGGGAGACAGTTCACAACAAGACACAAAAATGTTCCGGTTGTGCAGCCATGTCTTAACAGGCAGTTTCACTGTGCAGTTTGAAGAAGAACATTTTTGTTGAGGGAGAAAACCGCATTTTGCGGACATGTAAGAGCAAATCTTGTCTATCCAAGTTAGAATAAACAGTTCTATACAGCGGTGCTTGGAAAAGCATGAAAATTAGGTCCTTGTGGAGATTAACACGAGACACACTAAACATATAATCTGGGGCAAAACGAACCAGCAAAAAATTGTTTTGAAGTGTATACACTTCATACATAAACCTCTACAAACAAGGTCTGGTCGAGAACACTGGTGAGACAACAAGATTAGGCAAGACCTCGGCGAGGTTAACTTACAAAAAAGCGCGAAAAATAGAGTGGGTGGAGTTCCGAAAAAAGAAGAACCGTACAACTATTCGTCGTACAAAGATATGGGTTCAGCCCAGCCCGGCTACGCAAACCGATCTAAAAATTGGGCCCATCTCCCCGCGAGGGGGACTCGAGTAAAGGCGTCGCATAGGGGGTGGGTGTATTGCGTTAACGTTTAGTGTTTGGGGAGTTGGTGGTAGTGAATGCGTTGTATCAGCAGCTTCTTGACGTAGGTTGAATGAGTCAAGGATATAAGGCGCGTTCGTAGCCTCCCATTCTGCGTCGGCTTTGTGGCGCAGTGGGTAGAGCACCATGTACATTGCGTTCCGCCCGCAGGGTCGGGGGATCGAAACCTGGCGCCGGGTAGTATTATTTTTTATATAGTGTAGGGGGAGGGGTGCGGACAACGACGGTGCGGACTACGACTACGGACGTCGACGCGGGTGACATCGTGAGTTACTGAAATGCTCTGCATTTAAAAGGTAAGAAGGTTGTCGCGCCTCATTGGCTCTATGGTAGGCGACCACACAAACGTTGCGAAAACCCGATGGAACCGCTGTATGTGACTCTGAGCGCAAAGAAGCATCACATTCCGGGCGCACAGCATTTCCTCTGGGGTCGTAGCGCGGGCGTCGGCTTTGGATTTGGCCGCGTGTTCTAGCGCGCGCTAACGCGGTCCCCCTTGGGCGAGATGTGAAAGCCTGCGGACTAAACGATCCGGGCCTGCCTGTCATGGAAAACTTTCAATGGCAAGTTCTTATATAATTGTGAGGTGCAACAGCCGGATCTCCGACGAAGGGAGAGGGACGCAGCTCTGCTGTTTCTCCAGCCCTGCACCGCTAGTGCAAGGTGCACCAATTTTTTTGTCTGCGTTACAGAACATCACTGGTCGAGGGTATGCGCTGTTAAGGACTGAACTTCGGGTTTGATTCGCGGTGCCAGCAGTCCTTCGGTTATAAAGAAAAACGAAAACGTCCAGTGGGTGGGAGTGTTCTGAGAAAGTCAGGGAGCTCCAGGCAACCAGGTCTATGGACTAAGGGTAGTGTCAGCGCTAATGGTTGCACCCAAATGATTGTGTAATGAGGAAAAAAATGCTGTTGGAAAAACTAGAAGTTGTGATCTACCATTTTTCATTTCTTGCAGTTCTTTATGTATTCAGTATATTTATTTGTGTAGTTCAATATTTATTCACTTGTGGTCTAGACCATTCATTGCTTGTTCTGTTTGACACTTCCTGATTTATTAAAATTGTGAAGTACGATTGCGAAAATCACTTATTGATATTTTTTAAGATTTAAAAATACAACAGCAAGAACACCGAGAGAGGGAGAGAGAGAAATTTTCTTGAAAGGAAAAACACGGAGAGGTCGGCCTGATGTGTCAGCTCTGGCCGGCTATTATGTGTTAGGGAAGGGGAAGAAAAGGTGTGGGTAAACAATGAGAGGGATAAAGATGAGGGAAATGAAAAAAAAAATGATACAGTCGACACTCGATAATTCATAGTGGTTTAATTCTTATTTTCGGTTTATTGGAAGTGATGTTCTAGCCCCGGCAATTTTACACGCAGTTCAAAGGAAGAAATCGCTCGATAATTCGAAGCTAAACCCCGTCATATCGGTTAAGTCGAAGTCATTTCAAATAAAAAAGCATCGAGGTGATGGTCATTTCGTGATAAAATTCAGAATTTAATGGCCAGGAACACCGTCGGTCTCTCCACTATGTCGGCGCCATCGCAACTAAAGCAGTCCATAAAGCGGCAGTTCAGTTTAGACTCGCGCCGGCGTGCGCACTGCCCTCTTTTCAGGTCGCCATGACAACCTCCCTTTTTTGCGCACAGCACCGTGTGAGCCACATGCATGGTGGACAATTCAGGCGTCGATTTTTGCGATGTCTATATTTCAGGCCAACCCATGCCTTACGCTCGAATTGGCGACGACAGTCGAGGTCGCTAACAAGATCAAGAAGGGTAGACGTGTTGCGGTCTAATGACAATGACGGTTGGAAAAAATAGACTCGTGCTTCTTCTTCAATTGGAAATTTGGTTAACTGACAGTTTCTCGCGAGCATCGTGGGCTTCGTATTAACGGGAGTCGACTGTATATACAAAACGCGTGTACTTTTACAATTTATGCGTAGCGAAATACTCTATGAACCTCATAATTGCCGCATGATTTTTTTTTTTTGCAGGGCAAAGCATCCAAGAGGTCATTTTTTATAGTTTAACCTTCAAAGGTGCCACGTTGGGCGGAACATTAAAGGCCGATGCTGTGATTGGTTTTACCGAAGAATTTGGTGACGACCCCATGCTACACATCGGGGTTGCAAGGCCTGATGGAACGCCGCTTACTTGCATTCCGGGCCTTTGGCAGTGGTGAGTAACAGGGACACGGACGTTCTATGGAAAGCGTAACTTGAGCTATTATTAATGTCGCAGTGACAATACACATAATTCGCCGTTGCAACGCAAGGTACGAACGTGTTCAATAAACTTTGTGGGGATATGTCTAGCATTACGTAAATATAGAAATTAAAAGAAGTCTTTGAGACTTAGATATAAATGTCCTGCCGGCATCATCACCTGTGCGTTTGGCATCATCATCATCATCATGTGGCATCATCATTTGCCACATCATCTGCCACATCATGTGCCACAAATGCCACATCATCATGTGGCATTTGGCATCATCATGTGGCATCATCACCTGTGCATCATCATCTCTATGTAGTCTTCGACAGCCCCGAACTTCTTGTTTCCTTGTTTTGCTTTCGTTTTGCGGTTTGCTTGCCTATTGTCTTTGGTCTCTGACGACTACAAGGCTGTGCCGCTCAAGTCCTTGGGCAGGACACACTTTTTGTCCTATTTCAATAGGGAACTGAACGACCTCATCATCATCAATGAATACCATTCCTGTCTATTGCTGGGGACGTAGTAGGAAAGATGATTATGATTGTGTTTAATGGCGCAAGGGCTACCAGTCCAAAGAGCGCCAAAAAGGTGTGTTGTGTCTCAGGTTCTCCGTGGTCTCAGGTGAGTCGCGTGCTTTGCGCTTTAGTTAAATGATGTTTATCTAAAATTGGTGTGAAGGGCCAATAATTAGCCCGGAATTAATGAGCTCGGCCCACATTTCAATTCGTAGCATACGTCCGTTGTTTTCTTGAGTTGTGCCAGATGATAAAAATCCCTATATAAGATTACAACAAAATGACATTTAAATTGAATGCAGTTAAGCAATGGCCAAAGTATTTTTTACATAGGTGAAAGTTCACTTAGAATGAGATCTGATTTTCTGTGTGTTTTTTTATACAAAAGAGGCCGAAGGGGGGCACAAAACAACAGCTTCCTTACACAGTTTCAGACCCTACGCCGCCAGCTCGAACGGATAACAGCCCCAGTACACCACAAAAACAGTAAGCGAGAACGAAGTATGGTTTACATGTACGGCCTTCTCAGAAACCTATTTAAAAGCACATGAATTCGTTAAAAATTATGAGATCTACAGTTATAACACATATACATAGTGTCAAAACAATGGACGCTATTTTTTCTCTACTAACAAGCAAGCGTCCGCTTGTAGTAATTGACTGGTTATGAGGTTTAAAGGAGTACTGACACGAAATTTCAAAGCTGAGATAACTATGTAAAACGCTTCCTTTTTATCAGGAGATATCTCCCAGCAAGTTTCAACAGCAACCGTTCAGCGAAACATATTTAAAATCCATTTTAATCTTCGCCCGCACGAGAAAGCCCAGAGCGGGCCGACGTGACATCATCTGCTACGTGCCCCAAACTGCCGACGTCGGGGCTCCCGTGACGAAGCCGACGCGCTGGCTGTGGTTGGCGCGCGCTGCTCGGGCGTGTGTACACGTCATGGTTTTGGGACTGACGTCATGCTGCCCGGGCCTGTGGGGACGGCGAAGACCTCGGCCGGTCTGGGCGCGCGCGTGCGCTCGCTCGCGCGCGCTTCCAGAGAGGCAGCGATACGGCAAGAATGGTGACGTCATGTTATACATGCTGTCATGGCGGCCGCTCGGCGTTTTTCAGTCGAAACCGAAACTGGCACGAATAAACGACGCCGTAAATGAATGTTTACGCTGCGCTCGACCGTCTAATGTGTCATTCTATGATTAGTGGGCTGGTAGGCACGCATAGCAGCGAAAAAAACGTAACATAAAAATTTTGTGTCAGTACTCCTTTAACGCGCCGGCGCTACAGAGTTGATTAGGAGCGCTGTAGTAAAGGGCTCTGGATTATTTTTGACCACCCAGGAATCTGGAACGTGCGCCGAAATCCGAACGCACCGGCGTATTGGCTTTTCGCTTCCATCAGCAAAGCGCCCGCTGGTAGTAAGTAAACGGTTTGCTGTGGATGGCGGTAGGAAGCAAACATGGAGTGTACTGGTGATGTGTTATGGGTGACCATATCGAACAGTCAGCGCAAGAAGGACGGGACAAATGAAGAATTAACGATGATAGAGCGCTGAACTCTCATCTGATTTTTATTAGAAAAAAAAACACATATATATATTCTCCCCTCTGAAGAGCCTCGTGGCTTCCTGTAGCGCACGTTGCAAGGCGATAAGTATTCCCATGTTGCTCAGCATTGTGCGAAGTGTGGGTGTGTCCCTGTGTTTCAAGACACTGCAGTAATTGCTAAGCACAAGGACCAACGTCTACGGGGAATAAGAAGCGTATCGCATTAGAAAAAACGGAGACAAGGGCGTCAACGTGCTGTCGGTGTCGTTAGCTGAAAGTGAATATGTGTTCTTGACTGGTGGCGGTGCGCATTAGTGTGGCCCTTGGCACGTGTATTTTGTCTGTTGTAATCGCGTTTGCCGAGGTGATGGAGTGAGTTTGTATTACTGTCTGGTGCAGTACGCATTGTGTGGCATTTGGCATGTGCAGTCTGTCAACGCTTTACTTACGCTTTAATCACGAATGGGAAGATACAAGACGCGTGTCTCTTCAGAGTGGAGTATATATGTATATATATATATATATATATATATATATATATATATATATATATATATATATATATATATATATATATATATATCTGTTTTTTTTTCTAGTAAAAATCAGTTGAGAGTTCAGCGCTGTGTCTTCGTTAATTCTTCTTTTGTCCCGTCCTTCTTGCGCTGCCTGTTGGATATGGTCACCATGAACCAACTAGCCCAACTTGCCATTCTTCTGTTATGGGTGGGCTCGATACAACATTTTTAAAGAAATTTTTATGCTAGTTGAAAAAACAAAAGATATGACACTCACACAGATGTGTGCACGCACAGAGAGAGAGAGAGAGACAGAGAAAGAGAGGGAGAGAGAAATTGCAATATATATATATATATGTGTGTGTGTGTGTGTGTGTGTGGGTAGAGAGAGAGAGAGTTTTGGCGAACCAACCGGACCTTCTGAAGGTTAGGATGCTCGCACTAGACACCAGAAGGCGAACGCAAAACTTGGAGCCGCGAACACCCCTTCTTGCAAAGGGAATGCAAATTTTGTACTGAAAACAGCCAGTACTGACACCTTAGGAAACAGCGCGACAAACTCGGACAGAGAGAGGGCAAACAGGCACGAGCGCTGTACTCAACGAGCCCAAAGTCAAGCTTTAGACCAGTACTAACCCTCCGAGCTCGAAATATTCGTGCTACATATAGGAATAATACGCACTATGCGGTGTAAAAATTCAGGTTTGCAGCACCGAGTTGTCTAGCTGTTTTAAAGGAGTCAAGTATGACTGCAGCATGTGTCAGCAAATATCAACTTTCAGCAAATATCAACTGGCTTTGCCTCAGTCGAGACCATCACCCATTCCACCAATGAAACGTAAAAACGTTTACGTGCTAGTGGCTTGCGTAATGTAGCAGCGTCATTGTTCTAAGAACTTTCGTTAGCACATCTGCTTTGTTTCTCGCAAAAACATAACGTCTTCTTACGCTTGCAGTGACCTCAAGCTCTGTGGTGGCACCACGGCTGCCGAAAAAGAACTAAACGCTGGTTGGCACAACAAGTGCCCCATCAAGCGAGGTATATACACAGCGCGCATGACGTTTCCGCTGCCGGATATCAATGCCACCAGGCAATTTTACGGGGTGAGAACATTTTATTAATAGCCTTCTAATTCCCTTGCCTGTCTCGTCAGGGGGCCCCCACGAACAGCTCCCTTCAGGATTTAGGAATCGGAAATTTAATAGCTCTCTTAATTCTGAACGAGCACTTTCGCGAGGAATGCTTGTCGGACGCTTTCATAGAGGCAAAAGAGTACACAAGGCTAGGCGGGCTTTCGAACAAATAATTGACTCAAATCTTCAAATGGGCATCATCATCATCATTACTGCGCCACCGCCATCGCCACATCGATAACCAGCCTATTTATGACTCGTAGGCAGGCGGCTTCTATCCGGCGGCATCCGAATCCAGTATTTTACCCGTAATTATTTATTGCGTCCTTCCCCCGGGGTGTTAAATTAATTTTCCCTACTTTTAGTCACGTTTTTCTGTAGTTACTCTGTTATACATATCGTCTACCTATTGTCAGTTTTCGTTAAACGACCGATCCAAGGCGATATTTCCCGTTATTTGAGCTATGATGCCTTCAACGTGAGTGTGTTCCATAATCCGTGCTTCCGTTTCCTGTCCTTTATCCCCATTCTCTCCATAATTTGTTATAGTGACAAACTTTCTTTCGAGATTTTTAATAAGAAGCCAAGTTTCTGCCCATAAGTCACTACGGGCAGCACGCATTGGTTGTGTACCATTCTTTTCAGTGAGAGGCATTCGTAACCTACTTTGTAAAGTAACGCTGTACAGGCCACAATATTTCTACACCGAATTTATTTCCCGGGGTTTGGAACCTTTTTGAGGACTTATCTAATGTAGACATGTCCATACTCCCCTCCAAGCATCCCACAAACTGTCTTAAAGGTGAGGCTTTGTACTTATAGATTTACGACTGCTTTTCAAGTCCTCGTACGGATCTTCAACTCTACGACGGATATCTGAGTACAGTTCACGAACTGTTCTTTGCGGGCGTTCTCCAGATTAATTGAAAGAGACCATCTCAGCACTTGCCAATGTTCGCCATTTGTTCGCATTCATCACTTATAAACCTATGTATAGTAACTTTAAACAACTTCAGAGGGATGGTGTCTTCTTCTCTGACACCCTTCTTTGTATAAAGGTCTTCGCACATACTTTGTATGATTGTCCCGCCCACGGTTACCTTATATGCATCTTTCTAGGACACTGTTGGCTCTATTTCCTGCGCTATTCTTCCAGCTCTACGGCGTTGTTTGCTCATTCAAATATTCATCCGTAATCTATAAATTCTGATTCTAAGGGTTTACTATCCCCCTCAGATTTCCCTTATTCCGCTAATTGAAGACATGAACACGATTTATGGTGTGGTGTCCCTTCCTATATTCACCTTGTTCTCTCGGTTGTTGAAAATATGGGGTGTCATTCATGGGGTTAATTCAGTATTCTCTTAACAAACACCATGCGTGCAACAGAGAGGAGGGTCATAAAGAAATAATTCCTAAGCTCTTTTGCATAGGGAAAATTTGGCGATTTTAAGCTACTTGAGTTTTAGTGTGATGGAGGAATCTGAGAGTATCTGTTTGCTTGCTTTTCTTGTACAGTATTTCCTTCTACTTTTGGGTAATATGGGATTATTCTTCTGTCTTCCCCATCTTTCGCTGTCCTAGTTACTTTTTCCGCTTTTCCCCATCTTGTTAAAGTACTACCGGAACTTAGCGAACTTAGTTAGGTCTTGTGTTTTTTTGCATAGAATTCACCAACGGCATGCTTGGTCATCGTTGCCCTTCAAAGTCTTCCTTTTTAAACCTTTCTGGGATATTCGGATTGTAGTATTAGTAAATGTCGCCACCTAGGGTGTTTTTGGAATTTCTGTGGTTTAACCTGCCGAAGTAACACCTGCACTCTGAGACGCGCCGTAGTGGATGTCTCCGGAATAATTTTGACCCTCTGAGGTTCCCTAACGTGCTCCGAAATGTGCAATACCATCGCCAACAAAATCCTTCATCACATCTCCATCCTGAAATCTAGCGGCATTCATGTTCGCATCGACTGGTCACCTGGACACGAGGAGTCATCACCGGGGAACCAGGCAGCCCACTCGGCTGCACGGGAGTGTATAACCTCTAGTCCTCCGCTGCTACCCGACATGGCTGCCCGACACTGGCATTCTCAGACAGCGTCGTAGCCGCGCAGATTTTATGGAAAATTCAGGCAGCCATTTCCGTTGACCTTTGAACCGACATAAGGGAACCAAAACTCCACTGTTTCAGCAGAATTCAGACTGGGTGGCACTGGGTCTAGTTTTTAGATGCGACGCTGAGAGCATCTCTTGTCGGCGGCCCTGACCTTCCTGCGTGCGTCCGTCGTCGTCGGCGTCCGCACTCTCCTCCGCTCACCCCTTCTCCTGTACGATAGCGAACACTCTCTCGCGAGGGGCATTGGATTGGATTGGATTGGCTTGGACTGGATTTGGATTGAATTGGATTAAAGTGGATTGTGTTGCGTCATGGCCGCGGCAGACGCACTGGCGCCAGCGCGTGCCCAGGTGAGAGCGAACACTCTCTCTCAACATCTGCGGGTGTGCGGCCCAGCGCGCTCTCACTCCGCCGGTGGGCGGCGCTGCGCGCGGTGCTGCGCATGTGCAGTACTTTCTCTCTCCGCGGTCTCCTCTCCTTCGGGTGCGCTGCGCATATAACCGGTGTGCCGCTCTTCGGCGGCCTTTCGGTCGACGGTTGCTCTCGGCTTGCGCTTGAACCCCCCTCAGCGTCGCATCAAACCAGGGTTCCCGCGAGGGGAGGTGGGCGTAACTTTTTAATCCTTTTTTGTGCTGTGTGTGTTTGTGCAGCGACGGTCTTATTTTTTGTAATAATTGTCAAATCGGCGAGAAAAACACCGCAGCTACTATGCAAGTCTTCACTGAACCTTTCGGCGTTGACGAGTCTTGGCATTTAATGTTTATATATTTCTGTTTTGCAGGACGGACATATTGTTGTGACCCTCCAATTCGTGAACGGCGGAAAAACCGTGGAGTGCGTCTCGCTACCTCTCACAGTAGATGTCCACTTATGAGAACTGTTTCTACCACACGGCTTGGAATGTTCCTCGGAGGTAGAATAAAACAGAGATGGCGTATATGATGACAACATTCTTCTTCTGATATACATTTTAGTGGCGAAGCATCTGAGAAGCTCAGCTGTTGGCGTCACCTGTCGTCTCATGTAGTCACACTACTAAAACACCGGGACACGCATTTTCTAACTCCTCGTGCTAGAACGCATGCTGCGGCGCGTAACACGAAGGCAACTTACGGCCAGTCTATCTCTCATTTAATTGCTTAAATCCGGTTCAACGCAAGAGACAGCGCCGTTGCCTCAGCAAGCACGCGATTGCTCCTCCAATCGGCGCTTCTCCGGTGCCCAATCAGCGCACAACGTGTGTCAAGAGAGAGACTTACAACCTTTCAATGCACTTATACACTGCAGCTACGCACCTCCCCAGGTTCACGTTAGTGGAGATGACCCGGGATTTTTTGGAGGGTATGCTTGCAACTGGCTGAAAATAACTCCCTTGTGCAGGAAACGAACTTGCTACGTAAAATTTGTGCACACAAATAATTAATGGGTTAAAAGTTTGACACGCGGGATTTTGCATACGTTAAATTTTTGAGTCCCGCCTCACTTCAGAAGTCATTTTTTACATGTTTTGAATGCAGCAGCACTATAAAAAAGTTTTTAACTGGACTAAAATGTACGTTTATATCGACCCTACGAACAAATATAAAACAGGAACACTAAAAAAAGGCAGCACGAGCTTCGTGAGATCCAGGGGACATGGATCCGATCCACAACCAAGTAAGACTCGAGGCACGAGTTAAGGCTATTCGAACTGCATATAGAAGACGACCTCACGTTAGGTACGCACACGCATCAGTATACACCAGTCGATTAGACCACGCCATTAGCACAATTAGCAGGGATAGACTAGTTGCTATAGTTACCATGCCATTACCAAGGATCGAAATTAGCCTCTGATTCTATACATGTCAAGGAGATTGACACCACCGAAGAAGCAGCCATTGCCATTACAGCCACCACGGGTAAGGACAATGCACCGCCATATCGCACTTCCAGACAGAGTGTCAAAACTTACAAATTGGACGCGCTTCATGAAACAGACACATTCAGTCTCTCCAATACGATTTACCGGACATATTCATGATATGGAAACCATCTCATTCATCCCTGGAAGGGAATGAGTGGCTCATGCCGCAGCCCGAGCTCACACACACGGGCGTCTCCATCTGGGATATCAGCCAGTCTTTTTATGAGCCCAACACGAGAAATTATCCCCGGTTGGTACACTTACATCCTGGCGCATTACAGCCTGATACGGAGGGCATTTTTACCTCCACGTCTCAACATGCCTCCCGTAGACATGGTCATCTACACACAGCTCCAGAGAAACACATTTCCACATGATACATTACTACACTAGTTACATCCGACAGTAAACACATACAACTGTAAATTCTGCATAAAGTCATGCACTGTCTACCACATGCTGTGGGAGTGCGGCCACACATCATCCCTTGCCCCAAATCCAAACCACTCATTTGAGTGGGGGGAGGGTCGGTTTACAAGCCCCAACCCGGATCACATACATCTGAAAGACCGGGCGAGACAGGCATCTGATATCCAGGGCTTTCTGGACTGACGAACTGACGAAGTCCACCACCTTACAGTCAACCAAACAAAACGACTGCTCTATTATTAAACGTGTATTCCTCCTTGTCCTCGCGTACAAGGCTGATAGGTCAGTAATGCGTAAAAGGACTATGAAGACGAAACAACTATGGTTCATGAAAGAATTCTTTGCCGTGGTAACAATGGTACTATTTTATTGCAAACTTCACACCAATAACAGATTTCAAAGAGATCATGTGAAGCAGTTTCGAATCCCCGGCCACTTTCCGGCAACTTTTAAATTACGTCACAGAATCTTGTTTCAGCGATTTGCGGCCTTTGACCCCAACCAACGCTTAAACACTGACAGGACAATTGTAGTGTGGCGTCTATGTCCGTTTGATCGCATCACAGAAATTCTAACCTGCAGTTACCACACTGAAAATTATGTTCTTAGTGCTGGCTCATATGACGACACGCGTGCCCATAACACGTCACTGCAGCACGAAATTTCAACGTTTTTCAATTCTTCTTGTATTTTACGGTTAGAAAACCTCTTTCGTGGCTATAATAGAGCTGAGTAGTCAAGCCTAGTTCTTTGAAATTCAAGAAGGTTGTATTTTGTCTTCATGGCCCTTTAACATCTTTCACATCCCCATCATCAATCTTATAAGCTAGACATATCCGGCCCTTCTCTGGGCTGCTGGAACTTCTGAAGCAATAAGCCACTGCAAAAATAATTTCGTGAGAATTTTGTAGCACCATGTCTCCTCCACCCTGCAAGTAATTCCTGGTTATTCTCTCGTCTCCTCTAGATTTCCTCCCACTCACTCCGCTGAGCGCCTTTTATTACTTTGCCTTCAGGTCCTAGTGAACCTGCCGAACTAAGTTCGTCCTTACAGTACTGCTACTTGGCCTAACAGACAACTCAGCTTGTAACCATTTTGCAAATCTCGTGGTCTGATCGCTGTTTTTACTATTGTTGGGAGATTTATCCTTGTCTGTACTAATTCGCGTTTGCCAATAGCAAGCTGATTATTAAAGCTAAAGCTTTCTTAGGTGGCGGATGGTGCGTTGTGAAAAACTGATGCATTTCCCCATGGACCAGTTGGTCGACAGAAAAGCTCTGATAAGATCTCTGAACACACGACACGCGCGTAAAACCCGGCTTCCATTGTGTCAAAACGTGTTGAAACTTTATCATCATCATCGCTGCACCGAAGAGATTATCATCATCGGTGCCTGCCATCGTACAGTGCCATACTAATATATACTAGAGGGAAATCTGGCGCCACTGTTTAGGGGAGCCGCGCTTGAGCGATCGTTCCGTCATGTACCGGGCAGGCACGCTCCACTTGTCCTTGGCATGGCTCATGCGTAGGCTGAAACGTTGGCTCTGGCTGCAAAAAAGCAACAATATTACTGTAAAAGGTTCGTGAAATTGCTGTTGTTATCATAAAATTGAGCCTCCAAAAAGATTAATTTGTCAATTATTATCTAGAAGCTTCATGTACGATGACCGAGAAAAAATGTTACCCTTTTTTATTGATTTTGGCTTCGAGACAAAAAAGAAGCCATATGGTTAGCTAAGCCAAGTAGGCGAGGAACGTCGCTAGCGGCAAGGGCGCGCCCACGGCGGCCCGCGATTGCAGCGACAGATTTCCCTCTAGTGTACATTAGTATGAAACTATGCCTGTCATCACACAGGAGCAGCTCTCGTTCGAGCTGCTTCGTCATCATCTCATCGCAATCTTGTAAAATAGAATCACCATCGTATCACCCGGACGTCGCGGCCTTTGGTCTCTCCTCTTACTTTACATTTTGGTGCCGAAACCCGGGAATTGACGTCGGAGACGATGAGCAGCAAGACCGCTACCCGACTACGACGACTCCTGCTCCGGTGGGCTAGAGTCTTGGGACACACGATGGCCCCCATTGAAAAGCGGCGGCGATTAAACACACTGCGGGAGAAGCTGGGTGGCATCGTTCGGAACGTCGAAGAAGGTCTCCGCACTGGAAACCTTACCATAAAGAGGGATATGGTTATTTCTCTGGAGCGGATCGAATTTCTATTTTGACATATCCAAAAGCTGGACGAGGCTATTCATGCGGGCACCACCGGTGACCTCGTTTCAGCGGATACATTCGAAGAAGCAGCCTTCAACGACAGAACCGTCCAAATTATGGCGGAGCTTAGCTTTCGGGCCCGACACCACCCGAGCGGTGAGTATGGTATTACGCCTTCTCAGACAAGCTCACCACCTTCCGGGACCGCAGTAACTGAATTCGGTAGAGATCGACGAAAATGGCTCAAATTCTGGAACCAGTTTGAGAGTACAATTAACACGAACCCCGAAGTTCGACCTACGGAGAAATTCCAGCACTTAATCAACCTTTTAACTGGAAAAGCTGCTTCTGCAATAACAGGAATGCCTCCGACAGAGGAATGCTACAAGGACGCTATACGCTATTGAAACAACGGTTCGGAGATTAGGCGCTCCCTGTGCAAGATCCCATGTAAGCCCTCACCGAATTAAAACTGGTCGCTTCATCATCAGATGTAGAGAGATTGCGAAACCTGTATGAACGTGTTCAAGTTCATTGGAGAAGCCTAAAAGCCCTTGGGGATTGCGAAACCTGTATGAACGTGTTCAAGTTCATTGGAGAAGCCTAAAAGCCCTTGGGGTGAGCCCTAGTACATACTGCTCCATGCTTCGAGCGATTCTGATCCGGGCCCTACCTCCAGATCTGGTGCTTAGATATCATCAGTGGTGAAAGATGGCCATGACGACGAACACCACGAATCATGATTCTTCGCAACAAATTGACGTACACGAGAAGAACTTTCAGCAGCTCATGACTTTTAGGGAGCAAGAACTTGAATGCTGGGAGACAATGACACCGATTACATCGAACTGCGAGTTAGAAGATACCAATTCGCAGCAGCAACATACATGTCCCCAACTGCCGTGCATAGCATCCCTGCACAGTACTACATCTGGAACGGGAAAATGCCTGTTTTGTTCTTCCACGCACGACGTTACTGTGGGTCCCAAAAGTTATTGCGGGTCGCAACTGACTACTCTAGAAGACAATAAGGCGCGTCTTTTGCGAGAGGGACGCCGATTTCGTTGTTTGATTCAACGACACCTTGCTAGGAAATGCAAGAGAAAGATCGCCTGCCAACACTGCTCGCGGCGGCATGCTTTTTCGATGTGTAACAAACACCAAAGGAAAGAAGTTAGCGAGGGCGTCACCGTAACTCCAACACAGCTGAGGACTAGACACGAGAGGTCTGTTGTGCTCCTCCAACCGCTGGCCGCCACCGTGTCAGGAGCGGCGAGGAAGTTAAATGCCAGGATTCGTCTCGATGGAGGCAGCCAACGTACACTGTAGCTTTATCACGACTGACTTCTCCAAGAAGCTGAGTTTCCAGTTGGTCGGAAAAGAAACCCTCACCGTAGGAGTATTTGGTGGAAAAGAAATCAGAAAAACGTTCAGTAAAGTGCGATTACACTCTCATAGTCTCACAACCAACTCTACGGTATTAACAATAGAAGCGCTTGAAATGAAATCGATTTCAAACCAGTTGATTCCGTTTCCAGACGAAACTGTGATTGCAGCTTTGCGAGAGAAGTGCATCGACACTAAAAGTCTCGAGCATTAGCACGCCGACCAAAAAGACATCGCTGTGCTAATTAAATCAGACTTTTATTGGGATATTGTGACTGACAATATTCAAAGTTTAGGGGGCAGACTAAAGCAGTCGAGACGTGACTTGGATGGACAGTGTAAGCACAAGGACACGAACCTTCAAGTAAAGTTAGTTTCTCAAGTATCGTAGGATTCCATACGTGCACCCAGCAGTCACAAGTGATGCGATTTCTTGAACAAGTTTTCAAGACGAATTGTATCGAAACCAATGACCACGCTCCGACTCGTCGAAAGGACTCCGTGATATCTGTACTTGATGAACCCATCTCGAACCATGATGGCCGACACACGTTTACCATTCTCTCGAAAAGGAATCCAGTTCTTCCAGAAAACGTTCCATCCCCCGAGGAAAGGCTTGACCACCCCTGTGACCTTTACAGGCGGATCGACATTTAAGAGTCTGTCAAAATTGTGGAGAAGAAGAAAAGGAACTTTGCAGGAAATCTGGTCGAGACGGAAAAGGTTATACTTCCAAGAACGCCTCTTTCAAAGCAAGAACCTTCAAAAGGCATCCGACAAGCTAAAAACAGGATCAATTGTGCTCGACCACGGTGACGTCGATCCACGTGGATTTTGGACTCCGGTTGAGAATAATAGGCCACGAAAACAAATTTAGTTCCTAAGAATTCCATGGATTTCTAAATGGACAGATCATAAGCCGAAAAGGGCAGCGCTTCTGACTACTGCAAGTGGAAGTGGACGCGGGCGGCTCGCTCGAGAAGCTTCATCATTTTCATAATCGCCATTCAAGTTAGCAATTCCCACGGTCGCCCCTCTCTGCATGAAGGTCATTGTCTCTTGGAATTAGATCTCCACAACTGTCGCTGATGAACCCGGGATGAAGGCCCACCTGCGATTCGGAGTCTTCCGAAACTCGGCCGTTTGAAGGAGGACTCCTCGATACCGACGACGGACCATCGTGATGGACTGAACCGGTGGTGGTACCCAAACATGAAAGACGCGATGAAAGGACGAAAGTAAAGGCCCTCTCACCTCCGACGATCTTCCCCTATGGGTCCAGCAGCGACCCCCTAAATGGTGAGGTGAATGCCCCCGCTGATCGCGCAAGGCAAGACGCAGTTACTTTGATGTGTGAACAGAGTATCCTTGAGACTACAACGCACCTTAAGGAACTCAGGACGAAAAGAGAAAAGGTACGGTTATACGCTCGAGAACTACGCAGAAATGCCGAATCTACATTAGGGCTGACCGTAATGACGAATGATGTTAACGACATGTTGAAGGAAATCATGCCCAAGGTACGGAAAACTGAAACTGAATTGAAAATTCTGAACGAGGAGGTCGAATCTTATGTTGACATCGAACACTTAGACCAGGAATTTTCTACGGACATAGACTATGAAGACGAAATCACGGATATTATGATCAGAATACACTACCGATTGAAACACAAGAAACCTGAAAGCATCGAATAGTGCGAGATCATCGAGAAATTGTATTCGTCGAAAAACTTCAGTCAGTTTCTTCCACTTCGGTAACTATGCTACAGTGCACCTGATTTTAAAACCCTTGGTGAACCAGCCTTGTTGCCAGAAATGTCGCCTGTCAGATTTCTTTCCCCAGAGAGAACGTGAGAATGTGTCCCCTTCGTTGGCTACCTTTGAAGTTCAGGCGGAGGGTGCCTTACATTCGTATGCATTCCAAGAGTACGCCGAGATGACCGACTGCTCATCGAACCCCACAGGCATCGAACCCCAAGACAGACTGCTCACCGAACCCCACACAACGAGAACAATCTCCGTGTAGCGAACGTCTGGAGCAGCATATCACGGGGTTCCACCAATATACACACATATTTGCAATGAGCAAACAAGCGCTACAGGACACGCACGAGATGGGTCCTGCTGACAGTTTTCCAGCACATCTAAAGATTGCCATTGCAGTGACCCGACAACGCACTCGGAAGGAAACGATTCGTGGCATACGCCATTAAAAGCACAAGAAGGCCTCTGATAACGACACTGGAATAATGATAGTACAGAGCTCGAAAAAGAACCGCGAGCCTTCAAGGCACAGTCCTCACACCATAGGGGAAAATCTTCAAGAACTCCCCTCCGTGTAAAACACCGTCGAAGATAGGCTACGAATTTCAGTGTGGCGGCGTGGGCTGCACAGACACACTCTGCGTGTGCTCAAAGGACGGCGACAGTGGCAGTTTGGCCTTCTGACTGCCGCACGGGATTGACAAGAACCAACTAACTGTACCTCCTGAACGCGGACTGACCAGCAGGGCTTCCTTGTGGCGGGGAAGATGTTGAAACTCTATTATCGTCATCGCTGCACCGAAGAGATTATCGTCATCGGTGCCTGTCATCACGCGGAAGCAGCTCCCGCTCGAGCTGCTTCGTCTCGCCATCATCTCATCGCTATCTTGTAAAATAGAAGCACCATCGTATTACCCGGACGTAGCAACCTTTGGTCTCTCCTCTTATTTTACAAAATGGTTACTTGAAAATCGCGAAAAAGGGGGGACGGTTCTAGATGACACAATACACGCATAGATCATGAAGAAGGAGTACAATGGTGTACCCTTACGTCATAAACCGCGTACCGGTACACATTTAGATCGTTCGTAGATGCAGTTACTAAGGGCACGAACAATCGTCGCAAGGTTCGTTCTCCGTTTGGAATTTCGGACTCTGAAGGTTTGACGGTCGGTCCGACGCACTTCTAGCGAAGGTTCTGATGCACTTTTGGCGCAGTTTGGATGTTAGACAGCTTTCCTGCTTCTCTCGAGGGGGGCGCCACCTGCTGCCGAGCCGGTCAGACGTGTTCCACATCGGCTCCGCCGATTTTCGATGATTGCTTCGGTTATTCACCGCCCACCCCGAAAAGTGTTTCACCAAGGGATTCGCAACGTCGGAAGGAATACGTGGATACCCTATTTTGAGGTAGGGGACCATTTTTCCGAATTCTGCGGACGTTTTTGTGATCGCCCGAGTCACCTGGAGCTAAGCCTAACGGCTGCTAGGCCTACTGGCCGAAGTCGTCGGTAAGCCTAGGCGTGCTCCGCCGGCCCCTAGGCCGAACGCCGAGGTCGTCGCCGCCGCGGACCCCTAGGACCGGACTTTTTTACCCAAGCCTCATTGCAACATGGCCGCCGCTATGCGAGTAGAAGTGGAGGGAGTGGAAATTCAACCCGAGCAAGTGACTACAGCCCTGGGATGGCGAGTCGCAGGCGAGAAGAAGACCCAAGCGCAGCAGCGGGAGCTAAGCTTAAGGACCACCGCCCATATTTCCACATATGAATAGGTAGGTAGGCAGGAATAACTTTATGTATGCCGGCAACCGACGGTTTAACTCGTCGTGACGTTGGCCAAGCGTCAACCCGGGGTTATGCCCTACTCTGCAATACCCCAGTTCGGCCCGTTTGTGGCGGGTCGTGAGGCTTGTTCTTTTCGAGCGCACCCCGGGCCTGCTGGACGGCCCATAGTTGAGTGTCCTTGTCTTTAGACTCCACTGCACTTTGAAGTTCGGGCGGGTATGTCCTGGAGGTAGCTTCAGTCGGGAACCTGGCGCAGTCCCACATGATGTGCCATTGATCCGCCAAACCCACTGCACAAACACTGCACATACCACTCGGATAGAGTTCTGGGTGAAGCACGTGTAGCACTGCCGGGGCGGGGAGTGACCCGGTCTGTATCTGCCTTAAGATGACGGCCTCCTCCCAACTGAGTGCCGGATGGGGAGGCGGCATTGTCCATCGAGCTATGCGATAACACTTGGTAACTTCGCTATAACTGGTCATTCGGTCCTTGGTTTCAAAGAACCACACGGAACGGTCACTCTCGGTGGAGCGGAGGGTAAGCGCTCGCGCCGCCGAATGGGCCGTCTCGTTGTGGTTCGGTGAGGATGTACACTCGCCCGTGTGAGCCGGGAACCACTTGATACGGATGGTGCTGCCGCGGTCTTGGAGCTTGAGCTTGCTGATGATGGCGGCCGCCGGCGCGCACACTCGCCCCTTGGCAAAGTTGCGCACGGCGTTCCTCGAGTCGCTGAGCACGGTGCGACACTCGGCCTCGGAGATCGCCAGAGCGATAGCAACCTCCTCTGCGTCTGTGGCGTCTGTGCACCGCACGCTCGCTGCCGTTGTCTTGGTCCCGGTAGCCGCCGCAACGACCACTGCCACAAAGCCTTCTCGTTCGTATTCCGAAGCGTCTACGTACCGGGCGTGCGGGTCTTGGGCGTGTTGGTTGGTGAGGGCCTTGGCCCGCGCCTGCCGTCGTTCTTGGTTGTACTCGGGGTGCACGTTCTTCGGGATGGGGTCCACGTGGATGTGGGCCCGCGCCTCCTCGCTGATCTCGCACGGTTGCCGGCTGGGAGCTCGCGAGTTGTAAACTAGGGACGCCAGGATACTGCGGCCCGTCTTGGTGGCAGAGAGGCGCTCCATTTGCGCGGTGAGCTGCGCCTCGGCTATTTCCTCTAGGGTGTTATGGACGCCGAGCTGCAGGAGCCGAGCCGTACTCGTGGTCTCCGTTAAGCCCAGAGCCGTCTTGTAAGCCCGTCGGATCAGCGTGTTGATCTTGGTCCTGTCGGTGACGTGCCAGTTGAGGTAGGCCGCAACGTATGCGATGTGACTGATTAC
Source organism: Haemaphysalis longicornis (assembly GCF_048455015.1). Lineage (NCBI taxonomy): Eukaryota > Metazoa > Arthropoda > Arachnida > Ixodida > Ixodidae > Haemaphysalis > Haemaphysalis longicornis. Next base: position 103,688,741 of record NW_027526407.1, on the reverse strand, counting down.
AAAGGACTGGACTAGGCGCACGAGGCTGTCTTCACGCATGCCAGCCCGTCGCGTCGAGACTTGGTGTATGAGCCGGATGGCTTCCATTGCCTTGGTGGTAAGCTTGTTGATGGTCTCGTCGTTGCGGCCGCTCTTGTTTAGCAGCAGCCCCAGGACCCTGTCTAAACATCGTATAGCGCAGTAGGCAAGACACAGGACGAAGGGGACACGGACGAGCGCTAACTTACAACTGAATTTTATTAACAACACGAAAACATATAAATAGGAAAGATTATCACGCTCATGTGATCACGAAAGGTTGCGAAGCCACCTCGTCATGCAGGCATGATCAGCAGCGTCCATCCAAGAAAGCCAGCTCCTTCGAGGTCAAAGATATGGACGTCGTGCTTACGCATTCACCAATCTTCTGCATTTCCGCTGCTTCGATAATCTCCCGCGTGCGCTGATCAGAGTCTCGAAATAGCACAGTGCATGCATCGAACAAGGGTTCACACTCGCCGCATTCGTGGCAATTCATTGCCACATTGCCCTCCTTTCCTTTCTGCACTTTGTTGTCGCGCTCCCGCAATCGCGTGTTGAGGCATCGAGGAGGAGGAGGAGGAGGAATAAACGTCCCTATAAAGCAGTTCGCCTTGGGGAAGAGTCCTTATTCTAGGACCCCTTGAGACCGTCCGGCTTCTTGAGCCCTCTTCACCAGCCAAAGCTGGTCATCAGGGTCCGAGCTGGTCAGTGCTCTCTCCCAGTGCTCATGGGAGGGGAAGGGCAGGGGGTGTAGGTTGGGGTTCTTCTCGCAGCCCCACACAATGTGGTAAAGCGTGCCCGGAGCCTCACAGAAACGGCATTCCGAGGAGTAGAGGGTGGGGGCCAGAATGTGGGCTCTAGTTGGGTGGGGAAAGGTGTTGGTTTGGATGCATCGAAGGTAGTGTTCTTGCTCTTTTGTGAGGTTTTTGTGTGGAGGTGGGTACATTGTTCGCTGCAGGCGGTAGTGCTGCGTGATTTCTGTGTATGACAAAAGGGGACAGACACGCCACTGCTCGCCGAACTCCTGACTAGCCCGGTGTGTCAAATCTCGGGCATGCTGGTGGGCAGCTTCGTTGCCGGGGACGTCGGCATGGGCGGGAGCCCAAATAATCCTTACACGGTGTTGTGGCGGATGCTGCAGTAGAATTTGTGTGGCGCAGGGTGAGAGGAAGCCGCTCGAGAATGTTCTGCATGCTTGTTTGATGATCTCTGCAGGGGTTTGAGCAATTGCTAGGGCTATGGCCACTTGTTCTGCCTGTAGTGCATGGGTGGTAGTAATTGACGCACTTGGGAGGAGGGCTTGAGCTGTAGTCACAACAGCGGTCATAGCTCTCCTCCCGGGATAGGATGCTGCGTCCGTGTATACTGTGGTGGAGTTTTGGCCGTACCGTTTGAAGATTGCTTTCGCTCTGGCATCTCTGCGATCCTGGTGGTGTGTTGGATGCATGTTCCGGGGCAGTGGGGCCACATCAATAAATTGGCGAATCTCATGCGGATGCTGAGTCGCATCGGCCTGTGGGTGTTGAATCGGTGAGCGCAGGCATAGCTGGTTAAGAATTGTCCTGCCGGTGGAGGTGGAACTCAGACGTAATAATTGGTTCATGTGATGAGCTTCGAGGGGTTCATCCAAGGTATTACAAACTCCCAAGTGTAGTAGTTTCTGTGTCGAGGTGCTGACAGGTAGTCCCAACGCCAGCTTGTATGCCTTGCGTATGATAGTCTCTCCCTTGTCCTTTTCAGCCTTCGAGAGCACAGCGTAGGGGATGGCGTAAGTAATCCTAGAGATGACAAAGGTTTCGACTAGCCTTAGCACATCCGCCTCCCGCATACCTCTCGTTTTTGTGCTGACCCTGCGGATCATGTGGGAGACTTGCTCCGTGGTGTGCTTAAGTCGGTCCAGCAGTTTGGTATTGGAGCGATCCGCTTGTAGAAGCATGCCTAAGATTCTCACCTGCTGAGTTGGAACAATACGCCTCGAGCTTCGCGATCGCTGCGCCGCCTGCCGCCGCTTCTCCGCGGCGTTGACGGGATTTGCGCTGCGTGACTGATAGGGGCTCGTGCAGTGTTTTGGTTCTATTTCGCTTCTTTTCGCCTTTCCGCGCCCTAAAAAAACTTGTTACGGTGACCACTACAGGCAAAGAGTACGTTTAGGTCACTTAAAAAGCAGCTGCGTCTTCGTAGAGTATACGATCGCCTGCAAGAGCGACCCGGGGACGCGGTTCTGCGCGCTTCGTCGCCGCTCTTCCGGTCGTCGGCAACGGCAGCAACATATCACCTATGTCACCTCCAAAACATCAGGCAAAAATGAATTCTACTGACGCCTCGTTTAGACCTGATACTGGCACAACGAGAGGTTGGCTTCATTTTGCAGCGTGGAAAACGAACGCGGCTTCGTTTCGCATATATACGCCGCAGCAAAATATGTTTCGCTGATGTGATTACCCAATCCCGGACAATAATTTATGCCTTTTATAAGAATATAAACCATACGAAAATGTAAAGTATATTCCAAGACATGTGCGTCGTTAAACATGTGCCCACAAACGACATATAGCAAAAACCAAGGAAATGAAACCACAGAAAAATAAATGCTGTGCCAATGCGGAATTTAGAAACGTAATAGCTCTAACGGAAATGAAAAAAAAAAACAGTGCAGCTTCTGACATGCTAAAGACGTTCGTCGAAACTTAAGCCAGGTAGGGTTCACTAGACCAACTATACGCGAAATGCACTGCTATTTCGCGAGAAATCGGTGAGGGGGCGGGGAGGGGGACGCCGTGTACAAATGCGGAGCGGAATCAAGCAATGAACGCTTTAGTAATCCCACACATTATTCTCCCGTTCACTTTCCTTTTGTTTTCTACTTCAACGAAGAGCTGATCGTACGGCGGACGCAGTTTTGGAAGTATACAGGGTAGGCTGTTCAACAAGCGATGAAATGTGTCGTTGGAAGAGTGTGGTATGTGATAAGGTACTCTGATCTCAGTTTCTGCTTTATTCTGCAGGCTCCCTGTGCCATATGACGATATTTCGAAGAAGCATTTAGTCGCGGACGCGGATTATATTGTAAGCCCGTCTCCGCGCTGCTCGCAGAGGATATATGTAGCAAATGAAGGTCTGCGGGCGCGCACCTCACGACAAGGCGACTCTGTCGTGTGCTGATCCCCGAGTATAATTATGCATTATCCATCGTACTTTTGTTGAATATTCCCGAAATTAACACAGACTGGCTTGTAAGGTGGTGATCAATATCTGAGGTATAATATTGGCAAACGTAACTGGTGTGCTGTCACGTATGAGTACTCCGCTGATTATGTATGCGCACAAAACCGATTTAAATCGTAGTGTATAGCCGTAGCATGAACATCTGAGGAACCGGTGGTTATGGAGACATGGCTATTGAATTCAGGTCAGTGTAACTACAATCGGCTCCATCATACTCGGGTTCCGCGACGCTGGCCTGTGGCACACACCTGGCGCTTATACACACCGAAAATACAACACTAAGATCGCGTCGGAAACAATACTTTCTCGTAAACACACCCCATTTGCGAACAGGGCGACTGCTCCACACAAACATGAATTTCAAACGCCCACAAACGGTAAATCTCAGTCGTGAATGTGTCGCAAAAGCAGCGGCGGCACTGGGGAGCGGGGCGCGGACTCCCGCGCCTGCTTTCGAAACGGGCCGCTAGGGGGATTTCAGTGGCGCCCCTACAGGCCGCGCTCGAGGCGTATAGGGTGGCCATCCACTTCTAGGGAGATGGTTGGCGACCCGGGAGGGAGTTTTTTACGTGGTGACACGATAAGCTGCTCAGATTTTTCCGGCGCACACGCTAGGCCACACTGTCGTGCGTATTCACAGACAATGTCGGCTGCCTGTTGTAGGTTGGTCTCCATTTCCCCCAGTGACCCATGAGTGGCCCATATAGTGATGTCATCCGCATATAATCCGTGGTGTATGCCTGGAATGGCATCCAGGAGCGGAGGGAGGCCTACGAGGGCTACATCAAACAGCAAGGGGGAAAGGATCGCACCCTGGGGTGTGCCCTTGTTGCCGAGAGAAATTGTATTGGACTTTAAACGTCCCACCTTCAGAATGGCTTTTCGGCCGTTGAGGATGTCTCGAATGTATTTGTAGGTACGTTCCCCGCAGTTAAGGCCATTCAGTTGTTTAAGTATGGCCGTATGACTGACATTGTCAAACGCACCTTTTAAATCTAAGGCTAAGATGGCTCTCGGGCTATCCCTCGAGCATTTCAGCATAACCTCTTCCTTCAGTTGAAGAAGGATGTCCTGCGTGGAGAGGTGATTGCGAAATCCACACATGGCATGTGGGAACATGTTATTTTGTTCGAGGTACTGCTGTAGCCTTTTGTGGATGACATGCTCTAGAAGCTTTCCCAAACACGAGGTTAGGGATATCGGGCGCAGGTTCTCGGTGCTCTGTGGTCTTCCGGCGTTCGGAATAAGGCGCACCTCTGCCGTCTTCCAGTCTTCCGGAAGTTGGCCCGACCTCCATACCGTGTTCAGGTGGGCGGTGAGTTCAATGATGGAATCATCATCCAAGTTCGCTAGAAGCTTGTTGGTGATGCCGTCCACCCCTGGGGCTGTGTTGCGTCTGATGGTCTGTAGTGCCGCTTTTACTTCATAGATGTAGATGTCTTCATCCAGTTTGAGATTTGGCTGTCCCGTGTACGGCGGTAGTGGCGTTTTCGGATGGACGGGGAGGTACCTGTCCAGGAGGGACTTCATGAGAGCACTGGAATCTCCTGGGTGCGACTGAATTATGTTTTGCATGGTTGGTTTGAATCGGTCTTGCTTTTTGAAGGGTCCATAAGATATCTGAGCAGTCTCCAGGTCTTTGAGGTACTGAGTTGGCCCCGGAGACTGTCGCAAAGGGATAGCCAGCTTTCTTTGCACAGGTGAGCCGCATAGCGGGCTGCTTCTTCTGTTAGAAGAGCTATTCTCCTTTTCAAACGACGATTAAGGCGCTGTCGTTTCCAGCGTTTGATGAGGCTTCTCCTCGCTTCCCATAAGTGGAGGAGGTGAGGGTCTACACAGGGGGTTGTAGTAGTTGTCCGAATTTTTTTTGTGAAAGAATTCATATCATTCCGGAGTTGGGTAGCCCATTCCTGTAGAGTGAGCGGTGGGTTGGTTGCACTGTCGAGTCGGGCTTGTTCCCTTCGCTCACGAAATTTAGGCCAGTCCGTGAGGCTCGCCCTGCCCAGAGGAATAACGTATTCCTCTCCTAGTATTGTCGTGGCTAGGATCGAATGGTCACTTCCCAGGTTTTCCCCGGTTGTGAGACCACATAGCCGTGATGTTCCCCGAAGTGATGGAGAGATCAGGGGACGTGTCTTTGGAGACGCTGTAACCCATGCGCGTGGGAGTATGCGGGTCCGACAGCAGGATGAAGTTTTCCTCTTCAAGGATGGAATGCAAAGCGGTTCCTCTCTTGTTGGTGTAGCTGTATCCCCATAAAGGGTGTGCCGCGTTAAAATCTCCCACGATGATGAGCGGATTAGATGCATATTACCAGCGAAAAAAACAGACAGGGACGAAGAAAGAAGCAGACGGGACAGCGAGTGTCCCGAGTGTCCCGTCTGCGAGTGTCCCGTCTAGCGAGTGTCCCGTCTGCTTCTTTCTTCGTCCCTGTCTGTTTTTTTCGCTGGTAATATGCATCTAAGTCAACACCAACTAGCCCAACTTTCAGCCTTAAATGAGCGGATTAGACAGTGCAATGCGTTTTGCTTGCTTGATGACGAAAGGGAGGTTTGCATCTTGGCCTTTTGGATGGCAATATAAGTTAGGAAATAAAGGCTCTGCCCCACTTTAACTTTCCTCGGGACAATTTCCGTTAGGATTCCAATTTTTTCCGACTGCTGGAGCGGATGCTGTATAGCTGTGACTCGTTTGCTTACTAGCGTGGCGAGAGAACTTGAAGGTCCGTATTCATATGAGATAAAGCCGGGAAGTTTTGCCGGGGAGTTTGTTTCCTGAAGAGTAATGACATCTGGTGACTCCTGAGCTGAGGCAATGTACTGAGCCAATGAGCTGGCCTTGTTCTTGTAGCCCCTACAGTTCCACTGCCATATGGTGAGTTTTGACCCCTGCGTAGGAATGCGTCTATTCTTGGGTGTTGCCATCTTGGGAAGTGCCATCTTCTGCCAGGTGTGATGGCCTGCTGTAGGGCTTGAGATCTCGGCGAGAGTGACGAGCAGCAGTTGTCTGTCCCTAATCGTTGCGTGATTTGTTTTAACATGACCATCATTTGCTTTACGGTTTCGGCGATTTGGGTATTCTCTTGAGCCAGCGGGACTTCTATCGTGGTGGCAGATTGGCAAGTTGGTTCTGAATTCGGTGTTTGCGGTGGTGTTGGTGCGGGACGTTCGGGCTTTTTGCGTTTCTCTGGCGTAGTGTTTGCCCCTTGCCTAATTTCTGCCTTGAGCGCGGGAAGCTCACTATGGAGTTGTCTGTTTTCCTGACGTTGTTGTTTAATCTCGTTAAGAAGCTGCGCGTTTAGTCGTTTAAGTTCCGCCAGCTCGTCACGCTTGGGAGTATTGGGGGGAGGGGGAGGAGGGGTCTGAGCACGTGGAGAGAGCATCTGAGCCCAGCTCACCTGTACTCCCGTCGCATCTTCTGCGCTTCTTCGCTTGGCGCTGGGTGTTCTTCTGCGGGACCTGGAAGTTGATCGTGCCTTCCTCCCGTCTCTGGAGGGCCCCCGGGATCTGGAGCGGGATCTTGACTCCCGGCGACCCCGACTGGATCCGCGCTACTTTTTCCTCCGGTTGACTGGCGGAAGAAACCGGTGCGGGCATTCCTTGCTAGCCGTGACGTGGTCCCCGCTGCAGAGTGCACACTTGGGCTTGCAGTCGTGTTCAGCGCCCTGTTTAGTCTGGTGGCCGCAACGCTTGCAGTGGGCGCCTGTAAGCGTGGTAGGCTGAGGGCAGACGTCGGCTCTGTGACCTGTAGCATGGCACAAGTGGCAATAGGCGTGGGTCCGCTTGTAGAGGTAGCACCTTGTTTCTACTCCTCCGATGTACACGAAGAACGGGACTTTCTTTCCGGCGAATGTTATTAGCACGGTTCCTGACTCGCCAAGTCTTCTGCACGTGAGAGGCTCATAGCCGGGAGCAGAAAGGACCGCCATTATTTGCTCTGTTGTGACGCCGATACAGATGTTGTGGATAACCCCTTTGCAGGAGTTGTCGGGTGATATTCCGTAGACGTTGACCGGGAAAATGGTGCCTTCTATCTTCAGTTGCTGAATTTTACTCAGTGCTTTCGCCGCCGCTAAAAACGGAGTGCTCACGATGAGCATATTTTGAGCTTCATTAATTCTGATCTTTAGGTCCGCTTCTCTCCAAGCGAGCTTCGCTTCATGCAAGATGCAGCTGGAAAGCGTGTACGGGCTGATTTTTCGCAGTGCTAGGCCGTTGCGCGGGCGAATCATCATCTTGTAATCATTCTCCGGAAGTCGGGGTGGTTTCGGCTTGTTTGAAGGTAGGTTGGAGTTCCTGGTTGCCGTGATTGCCGGTCTGAGTGGGCTTCGGCCTACCGCAGTCGTGGTCGAGTGCTGATTCTTGCGTTGAGCTCGCCTGGTAACTTCTATCCATGGTGCAGTGGCGTCTTCGTCGTCTTCTGCGGAGCAGGAAGATGCGTGCGAAGGCTGCTGGTCCATGTCGTCGTCTGCGCCGTCAGGCAAGGGTGTTTGGCCAGGGACGACGGACGACGAAGCCTCAGGGGCCACGACATGCGACGACGTAGCATCCATAGGCGAGGCTCAGCCAAGGCGGTGCCCACCGCCTCAAAGGTTGAAAAGGCCGTAAACTGGTGGAAATTGAACTTACGGCCAAACGCGGGATATTGACGTGATCCGGGTGACTTATGGAGCACGATGGTGACACTTTAAGGGGATGCTGAGTGACATTTTTCGAATATTGAAGCTTGATCGCAGAGCTGATGAGAACGAACCATGACCCGTTTGACCAATGTACGCTCTTTTACAGGAGAGGGGTAACTTGTGTCTACAGACAACACCTTCCGCGCAAGGCACGTACTGGTTTTTGTGGTTGACGGAGCATTTAGTCTTTCCCTTCCTCACAGGGCACGTTCTGCTGCAGAGACTGGACAGCTTGTCAGGGGCGGACATGACAACTTTCACGCCGGCCTTACCACCAATCCTTTTCAGGTTGTGTGATAAGCCGTGCATGTACGGGATGACTGCTACCTGTTGGTCCTTTTCAGCCACCTGATCACCGTCCTGTCTCAGATCAGCCTGCGCTCGTTTTTCTTTCCTACGGGTGGAGACAGGATGGTGATCAGGTGGCTGAAAAGGACCAACAGGTAGCGGTCATCCCGTACATGCACGGCTTATCACACAACCTGAAAAAGATTGGTGGTAAGGCCGGCGTGAAAGTTGTCATGTCCGCCCCTGACAAGCTCTCCAGTCTCTGCAGCAGAATGTGCCCCGTGAGGAAGGGAAAGACTAAATGCTCCGTCAACCACAAAAACCAGTACGTGCATTGCGCGGAAGGTGTTGTCTACAAGTTACCCCTCTCCTGTAAAAGAGCGTACATTGGTCAAACGGGTCGATGCCTCAACACGCGCCTGCGGGAGCACCACAACAAAGTGCAGAAAGGAAAGGAGGGCAATTTGGCAATTCATTGCTACGAATGCGGCGAGTGTGAACCCTTGTTCGATGCATGCACTGTGCTATTTCGAGACTCTGATCTGCGCACGCGGGAGATTATCGAAGCAGCGGAAATGCAGAAGATTGGTGACTGCGTAAGCACGACGGCCGCCAGGTGGCTCTAAAATCTTCATTGCTAGACGAAGGATACACAATTAGGCTAAACTAGCGAAAACGTTCACTTTCGGTATTTCTTTTTGCAAAAACCGCACGAATAAAATTTACACGGTCGGGAACATAGCGCCTGAAAGGGATATACTACACTTTTGGCTATCCATTTTAGCGGTTGAATAAACATGATTTATATTGGCCCATCCAAAGAAGCGGGCGCGTTGGGGGATCTCATGATCATTGTTCCACACACTCCGATGATAGGATCATTATCAGTGCAGCGAGTTGTCCTTAAATGCCTGATTGACACAGACAGGGCATGCACAAGTTTTGAAAAAGAGAAAGCAAGCAAGTTACGGGACGCAGTTTACATATAGTTTATTCTTTCTCATTTTGCCTGTCTCAGAATCTCCCTGTAGGTTATACTTCACGCTTTATCAGTGTAGGGATATGACGCCCCAAAAGCGCTCTAAGCCGTTCCGGTGTGAACGAAGAAGACAAGCATCTGCAGGTGCTCGCGTGCCCTCAGAGGCTGTTCCATTTCCCAGGCTACCTGCTCGAGGAAACCATTTGAACCTCCTAAGCGAACGCATCGCGGCTATTCAGCTAACAACCTCCCCCCGAACATCTTCCCTACAGAACGCCGACCAAACGAGGCTTCCAAGTCACGGCCAATCAAGCTCGCATCCCGAGAGAACAGCGCCGCGTAGTGACCACGAACCTCTGCCGTCTACCAGCTATCGAGGTTCCCCATGGCCCTGAGGAACAGCAACGAGAGCCAGACGAATCCCGCTGTTCCTCCCCAGGGGCTCTTCAGACTACGCCACCTTGCGTTCGTCGCCTGCCTGGGACTGGTCTCTGCTGCGGTGTTGATCGGCGCCCCGTTTGCCGTATGGAAGACCATGGTCCACTGCGAGGGCGCCTCCTGTCTGTCGGTAGAGGACGACCTTCGGAGGAGTCAAGAGCCGACGATGAAACCATGCGACGACTTTTATGGGCACGTGTGCGGGCGTTGGCCCGAGGTTGAGCAAGTCCACATGACGCCCACCATCAAGTACAACGCGGTACATGACGTCGCTTTTCTCCGGGACGCAATTTTCTTGGCAGGCCAACGCCGCAACCACCCGCTCGGAGCACAGGACGTGATGGGGGACCTTACAGTCACTTGCCACCAACAGCAGCCAGACGAATCCCAGCTGCAGTGGTTCCTCAGCCAGCTGCGGCTGCCGTGGCCAGCCCGCTCTGCCACCAACGAGCTTGAGCTGCTGGACATAATCGCGGGGGCATCGCTCAAGTACAACCTCCCCATAATGTGGATCTTCGCTGTGGGCCGCCACCTCCGTCGGCCGAGAGAGAACGCTATTTACCTAATGCTGGATGGAGCGGTGGAAATTTGGATGAGGCACATTATAGAACTCGCCAGGCGGCGTAAGCTGGCACTGTTCCTGCGACGGTGTGCGGAACGTGTGGGCGGCACGGGTCAGTCCTACGACGGCATGATCCGGATTGTCCTCACCACGCACGGAGAGCTCGAGCTGTCCCTCCGCCACAGCTTCGGCGTCGTCGAGCGGCCAGAGTACATCAACTTCAGCGATGTCACGCTCCGCCAGGCCGTGAACAGGCACCTTCCGGACGAGTCGCAGCAGTGGCCAGAAGACAGCATGATCTGCCTGCAGCGCGTCATGTTCCGCCGCTTCCGCCGGCGGCACCTTGTCGACGCTCAAATGGCCTCGGCATTCAAGAACTATGCCGGCGCCTATGTCGTCTGGTACCTCGCCCCATACGTGTCTCCGTACCTTACGGCCTCGCTCATGCAAGAACTGGGACACCCGCAGAGGCTGCGAGACTTCGTGCGCGCTCGCTGCTCCGCCCTCATCTTGGGCATTCTGCCGCTGGCGTTCTTCAAGGCGAAGGCAGAAGAAGTAAAACCGGGTGACCCAGAAGCGATCTTCGCTACGTACTACACGCTCCGCTCGGTAATGGAAACCGCGATTGCACGACACGACAGGGTTGTAGGGCAGCATATGTCTGCCTACGGCGACGCGCTGTCGCTAAACTCCTACAACATGTCGGTCCCGTGGACGGTGCTTGACCGCTTGTACGCAGGAATTCCTCACGTGCACGATTCAAATTTTTTCGACATGTTCCAGACTGTGGCGACGTACAGCCTGCGACAGCTGAAGCAGTCCATGCGCAAGTCCAACAGCACCGACGTGCATGTTCCACATTTGACCACGGTGGGCATCTACCGAGCGTTGGCGGCTCGCGAAAATAGAGTTCCGCTAGTGAACGTTTTGTGGCCGAAGTTTCACCCTCGCTACCCGCTGGCTGCGCGGATGGCTGGCCTTGGAGTTGAGGCCGCAAGGAATCTAGTCGGGCTGTTCTACTACGTCTTCGTTTCTGACGAGGATTTCCGCCCTATTCCTCGCAATAGCACTGACTTTCCACCGTCGATGTACCAGGCGCTGTCGGAGCTCTACCAACAGCTCAATGCTGCCGTTAGTCGCATCGGTAATGCATCGTTGCCGAAGGAAGAGTTGGAGGCGGCCGCCAAGGAGGCCATAGCGGTGGAGCTTGCCTACGCCGCGTCAAAGGCACTGCCGCAAGCACATGCGGTGCCTCGGGCGGTGCGAGCTCAAGAGGCGAGTGAACGGCCGACCTTCTTCGCATCTTTAACTCCCGACGAATTGTTCTTTCGGCTGGCTTGCTTTTATCTCTGTTCGATCAGGCCGGGCCTGCACGAGCGCGTGTTTTGCAACTACGCCGTGCCACGCTTGCCTGGTTTTGCCTCGGCCTTTGGTTGCAAGCCGGGCGACGCCGTGTTTGTTCCCCCTGCGCAGCACACGTGGACTTGATGAGACATCGCTACTACCGCATCGGGATGTATATCTCCGTTCCGTGTGTCATTTTTATAGTTTAAGTGCAGCAATGCCGGGACCAGTAAGTTGCCGTAGAAGGCAAAACGTGCACCATAAATAAAAGAGTTATTGATAATTACCATTGGCGTCGTCAGCACTTTGTCCTTTGGAAGGCAAACTCTTTGCAGTGCCGTACGAGGGGATGGAAATATTATAAGCAAAATTCGACATCATTTAAGGGATATTACAAGAAAAGGCTTTAGAAGTGAAGTTTCGAAATCTTTATTAACGCACGTACATCACACAAAGAAGCCACTGCATGTCATAACGGAAACATTGTATTTAACTGAACGATCAAAGGCAAGTTTTTGAAACATTTGCGTCGCATCTATGAGATAATCATCATAGTTGTAAGTCAAGATAACGACACATTGGTATAATTAGCTATGTGAAATCCCACTCTCACCGTTATTAATCCGAAAATATAAGCACCGCGGTACGGGCGCGGGCATTAAAGTGGTTACTTCTGCGAAAACTCTTTGCCTCTCCATTTGTTTTCACAATGCAGCTGGAGCAAGGCGAGTCGAGACACAGGGTTTTCGGACACGGTCGAACTAAGCCACGTTTTCACACATCGAATCAGGTTAAATGAACACTCAATTGGGACAGTATGTTGTCGCGGGAAAAATAACGGCCGTTTGCACAGAACGACCGATGTGGACATGTATCCCCTTGTTCTTTCACGACCGAAGCCAAAGTTCTGTTTCACAATCGAAGTTGTCGAAATGGTAGTACTGTTCTTTCCCTCACCGCACTTAGTTGATGCCACGAAATTCAAGCAAATGCTAGGGTGTCTCCAAAGCTTTTGCTCGTACTAATAACGGAGAGTCCAAGAAAGGGAATAAGATGCGACGAGTATACTATTCAGGAGTTTTGAGTGTTGGGCCGGCCTGTATGCGGTGTGCGACAATTCGTAACGCACTGAGTTCTGTTCCAAGCTGTCCTGCTGTTTCCTCTGTCCCTGAATGTAGGTCCTTCACTTTCACTCTGTGCACGCTAATTGTTTCCGTCAAAAGACGCCGTGTGCTGCTTTACTGCTATGCGGTCTATTTGTTGGCACCAGGAATTATTATTCAGGAGTTTGAGTGTTTGGCTGGCCTGTATGCGGTGTGCGATAATTCGTAACGCACTGAGTTCTGTTCCAACCTGTCCTGCTGTTTCCTCTGTCCCTGAATGTAGGTCCTTCACTTTCACTCTGTGCACGCTAATTGTTTCCGTCAAAAGACGCAGTGTGCTGCTTTACTGCTATGCGGTCCTTTTGTTGGCACTACGCATTATTATTATACAGGAGTTTGAGTGTTTGGCTGGCCTGTATGCGGTGTGCGACAATTCGTAACGCACTGAGTTCTGTTCCAAGCTGTCCTGCTGTTTCCTCTGTCCCTGAATGTAGGTCCTTCACTTTCATTCTGTGCACGCTAATTGTTTCCGTCAAAAGACGCCGTGTGCTGCTTTACTGCTATGCGGTCCATTTGTTGGCACCAGGAATTATTATTATTCAGGAGTTTGAGTGTTTGGCTGGCCTGTATGCGGTGTGCGATAATTCGTAACGCACTGAGTTCTGTTCCAACCTGTCCTGCTGTTTCCTCTGTCCCTGAATGTAGGTCCTTCACTTTCACTCTGTGCACGCTAATTGTTTCCGTCAAAAGACGCCGTGTGCTGCTTTACTGCTATGCGGTCCATTTGTTGGCACTACGCATTATTATTATTCAGGAGTTTGAGTGTTTGGCTGGCCTGTATGCGGTGTGCGACAATTCGTAACGCACTGAGTTCTGTTCCAAGCTGTCCTGCTGTTTCCTCGGTCCCTGAATGTAGGTCCTTCACTTTCGCTCTGTGCACGATAATTGTTTCCGTCAAAAGACGCCGTGTGCTGCTTTACTGCTATGCGGTCCATTTAATGTGCCTATGTTTTAACCCGCCGCTGTGGCTCAGTGCCTAAGGCGTTGCGCTGCTGAGCATGAGGTCGCGGGTTCAATACCCGGCCGCGGCGGCCGCTTTTCTTATGGAGGGGAAAAATCAAAAACTCCCGTGTGTACGAGATTTCGGCGCACGATAAAGAAGATCCCCAGGGGGTCAAAATTAATCCGGAGCCCTCCACTGCGGCACGCCTCATCGCCTGCGTTGCGTCGGTGCGTTAAACACTACAACCAATCAATCAATGTCTATACTTTAAAGGAGCACTGACACCAATTTTCGGCGTTAATATTATTGCACAGTTCGCTTCCTTCACTCAACAGAATACCCTGGCTGAAATATGAGCGGCCTGCGACGCGAAGAACATAGTTCGATTGGATCTCATTTCTCGCGCCGACGGAGCAGCGCGCGGAGCGGCACTCAGCAAATGGACATCAGCGTGACATCACTCCAGGAGAGGAAAAAGAAGTGACGCGACAGCGCTAGTCAAAAACTCGTGGCGTCACTTCACGCGCGCGGCCCCACGAGCGGCGAGCGGGCGCCGGTGACGTCCGCACAAAGCGGTGAGGTCAGGTAGGGAGTCTGTCATATGCGCCGTTCGGATGAAAGCGCGGGATTTTGAAACAAACGATTTTCAGGCCGTTCAATGTAATTAACTATCGCGCGCTGAAGTATTTGAAGTGCTGTTTCAGGTTGGCCAGACCATTAAGCATCGATAAAAGCAATAAAAGTGTAACATAAAATTTTCGTGTCAGTGCTCCTTTAACAATGTACGCAGAACAGGATAGGCTGAGGTGGAGCATTCTGCATTTTTCTACTGATGCATATTTCATATGTAAAATATCTAGCTGTAGCTTGACGTACAGTACCAGAATCATTGAAAATCGTTCTCTCTCTCTCGAATATACTTCAAAAAGACGCTCAGTAGTTTATCCGATAAGCATGTTTATTGCAGGCTAGCGGGTCAACTTCATGGACCTTGTTAAGCCCGGGGGTTACGCAGAACGACAAAAGTATTAAAACTACTGAAATAATAATGAAAAAGAGAACAAGAAGTCGGTAATAAATCAGATTTGATTAGTCTTTTGCCTAAAAATTGGGTGTACCAAAAAATTACACCATTTTCCCACGTGGGAACCCTGAGGGGATGCAAAGCCGTGGAGTAGTAGCGTGTTATTGGTTGTTACAGTAAAGACATGTGTAGTAGCGTATTAAATGTCTTCTTTATTTTTCGAGTAGTGGGGAACGTTTTGCGGCTTCTCGTTCTCGAAGCGAGGAATCCGATGTTCGACGCTGGCGTTTCGAAGCGTTGTCACGTTGCCGAGCGCCATCTGGATCAGCTACTCGCCACTGGCGTTTCAAAGCGGCTTCTGGTTCTCGAAGCGAGAAATCCGCTGCTCGACGGTGCCGTTTACGTTCGGCGTCGCGAGCTCTCCTCTGTGCAGCCTTGTCTTCGGAGAGAGAGAGAGAGAGAGCTCTTTATTAGAAGAAAGCAGAGAGGTCTGCAGGCATGTATTCGCCTACATGCTACTCTGCGGGGATGGGGTGGAGGAAGTAAAGACCCTAAAGGAAGTAGGGCGAAAGAGAGGGGAAAAAAGAAGAGGTAAAAAAGAAGGCAACATGGAGTGTTCCGTGGGTCACGTAAAAGTCCAGGTGTTCTCACAGGATGACGATCTGGAGTTCTGGTGCTGGCAGTTCTGACAGTGTGCTGGCTGGTGCTAGTTGAAGGTGTGCCAGCCAGTTCGCTGACGGAATCGTTGGCGTCCATTTGCAGTCATCGGACGGCGCAGTACCGAAGAAGCAACTGAGCGGAGCGTGGACGGAGTTTATTTGCAGAGAAGAGGGAGGGGAAAGGAGGAGCATCGCGCATGCGCGTGATTGGACAGCTGGTGGGGAGAGGGGAGAGGAGGAGCAGCGCGCGTAGCGCACAGGTGGTGTGGAGGGGAGGAGCAGCGCACGCCAGCGCACAGGTGGTGTGGAGAGGGGGAGAGGTGCGGACACCGGATGACTGAGGGTCGACTAAGAGATGCTTTGCATCTAAAAGCGTTGTTCGCTAAAGACTGGGGTCCAATGTATTAACCTGCGAGGGATGATTCGAGGGCGAAGCGATGTGGAGATGGCCATGCGATGTTTGAGGCTGCTCAGGTACGGCAATGGTGGCACAAATATCTGCGGATTCGAGGTCGTCGACCAGCTCGGACAGTTTTCTCTTTATCAAACGAGGCCTGCCACAAAAATCGACCTCTGGTGTTCCTTCAAAAGAGCCTCCGAAGTCAATTTCGCAAAAGCTCACTAGCTTCTAGCCGATCTAAAACCTCGGGCAAGCTTCAAACTTTTCTGCGCGATGTTCACGAACGCAAGCCCCCCTCGCCCACAGCTGCAGAGACTCAAGATATCGCAGAAGCCATTATACTTCACCATCATCCGACCGACCACATTACACTACGCACCGACAGCCAGGGAGCCCTACGAAGCTTCGCCACGAATTACATTCCATCCCGTGTCCAGACTAACGTGGCAACATACATGCAATCTCATCCCCACTTATACGTTTTCCTCGAATGTATCCCTGTCCACCAAGGCATAGAGGGTGATGAACGAGCTCATGCTCTGGCACGCAATACCCATTCCCCGGGCAGCCCTCAGCCGTAGACTGAAGAATACAATCCAAACGAGGATAGATGAATGCATCACAAAAGGTGCCGCGGACATCTCGAACCCTCCACACAGCATGAGTGCTACTTCCATCCCAATGTAAATGCATGTGACGAAGACACGCTACATAATGATGTAGACGCAGACATTGTCACAGCTGTGTGATCTCTTTCTACCCTACATACAGAAGTAACCAGGCCGTCCTCACTATCAGGTATGGATGGCTCGGACAATGAACTGACATTTTGGCACTGTGTTCAGGCCACCTCGTCCCACACATTTCTTTTGACCAACCCTTCCCCTCATATTGCCTACTCGTGGTCTAGCTGCGCCGCTCCCCCCGAAAACCTACGGGCCTCCCTGTGGTCCCTGTCGGCTGCCCAAATTGAAACTCTGTGCTCCTCCGCCAAGCCCGCTACCGTCAAAGGACCATGGAACCACCCCCTTTCTCCGAGGACTCAACTCTGCGTTTCGAGCTTGAACTGCCGATTAAAGTTTGCTCTCTTTCTCTGTCTTAACGCCACTGCTAACAACAACATCAAAAAAACTCGCTCGAGTGTTAAAACTCATCAGGCTCAAAGCAATGGAGTCTTTTTTGCCACAATGCACACCCTTCCTGCCACAGATCAACGGAAAATTATTTGTTTGCCGTCATTTATTTTTTTCCCATTGTCGAATAGTTCACGCGCGAAGCACTCGCAAACGAGTTTTGAGCGCAGCTCAGAAGGTACAATTTCGCTCTGTGCCCCGTTACTGGTGGGTATGCACCGCTCAAACGCTGCATGTGGGAATTCCCCCGAGGTCCCCCTCCTCGCCAATCACCAGCAGCGAGCAGAGGACAGCTCAGGCCTGGCAATCCAACAACTGTCGCCGCCATCCTGGTGGCCGCTCCGTCTCTTTAGCCCGTCTGTTCACAATGAAGTATTCTATTAAATGTTCTTGGGAGAGGTGAATAGGATTAATGAGAAGGAAGGGGTGTTTTAACTTATGCAGTGGGGTAAAACCAAAGAAGCTGGCTACGCAGGCAAGAGTTCTAAAACACTTTCCCTGAACAGTGGACTGTTGCAGTTGACTGCTATGAATGTTTAATGGTCATATAAATGCTGATAATAGCGTGAAGTGCTGGAACAGAATTTATTCCCTGAAATGTAAAGTTTAGGCGGAGCAAAAGGCAAAAGAGGACACCAAAAAGAGAACACAGGAAACGCAAAGTAAAAACGAAGAACAAAAGTAGAACATAGAAGAGAAAAATAGTAACCAAATGAAATGCACGGGTTAAAAAAAATGGAACGTGGAGTCGTTCAGACATTGACGTCTGCTTCGGGCACATCCTCAAACTCTCCTTCCTCGTCGGCCGACGCCTCCTGGTACTGATGGTACTCGGAGACCACGTGGTTCTTGTTGGACTCGGCCTCGGTGAACTCCATCTTGTCCATGCCCTCCCCGGTGTACCAGTGAAGGAAGGCCTTACGCCGGAACATGGCTGCACAGAGAACACGGAAAAGGGATGAGACGGGTCACAAGACAATCAAGGACTGAGTGCACACTTAAGTGACGTCTCTTATGAGAAACAGAACCAGAGTGGCTACACCAATACTGCAATTGAATCCACACGTGATAAAAATTATTCCTGACCCATTCATTACGTTGGGCCTCCGAACACCCTGTAGCTTTCGCTCGTAAAACACGGCAATTGAGAGTAGCCATGGTGGCAAGAGGAGTTCTGAAGCACGAATGGAGAATTAAATACACGTGGACAGAAGTGCCATTTATGAAACTCCTAGCAGAAAATTTAGCTTTTACGTTACCTTTAAGAATGCTCGCCTGTACAGGCTTGGTACAAACCAGTTGTGCTAAACAGTGTACACAAACGATGGGTAAAATTTTCAAAATGGGGAATATGTGCAGTAGTCTAAATTTCATACACCAGACAGCCAGGTCATGTTAGGAGGCCATGGAAAGGAATCCAGGATGTACCATTCAACGGCTCCCAGATGCCCTTGAAGAGTTGTTGAATTGCCATGCTGTTGCCGAAGAAGGTGGCAGACATCTTCAGGCCCCGGGGTGAAATGTCGCAGACAGCTGTCTTGACGTTGTTGGGGATCCACTCAACGAAGTACGAGGTGTTTCTGTTCTGGACATTGAGCATTTATTTGTACAATTCCCGCATGGACATACGACCACGGATGATGGCCGCCACGGTTAGGTACCGGCCGTGTCGAGGGTCGCACGCCGCCATGATGTTCTTTGCATCGAACATGTGCTGGGTGAGCTCAGGAACAGACAGCGCCCGGTACTGATGCGCGACCCTGGCAGTCAGCGGAGCGAAGCCAGGCGTTAGGAAGTGGAGCCGCGGGAAGGGGGACCATGTTTACGGTCAGCTTGCGCAGGTCAGCGTTAAGTTGTCGGGGGAACCTGCGTGCGTTATAAAGGGAAGAAGGCAAAGCGTGAGATACAAAGATTGATATTGTCACGACGCCAAGACGACGCAGTTGTCTTCAAGTTTATTGGAGCGAACTTGTGCTCCCCTAACAACTCAAAGAATACACAGGCGGCGAAGGAGCAGTCAACAAAGTTACGTGCGCAGGCGAGCAGCGGCGAGTCGAATGCCGCGGCGTCTGCTCTGCGGGAATTTATCTTTGCGCGCGAGTGTTTCTCGAACCGTCTATTTCATCCAGAACACTGTAGATCAAAGAAGATTCTTCTAGGCTGTTGACG
The DNA here is from genome assembly GCF_048455015.1 of Haemaphysalis longicornis. NCBI lineage: Eukaryota > Metazoa > Arthropoda > Arachnida > Ixodida > Ixodidae > Haemaphysalis > Haemaphysalis longicornis. The sequence continues at coordinate 103,669,712 of NW_027526407.1, read as the reverse complement.
TTAGTCCAAAACGTGCTCCCTATTTATCAAAAGAGGTAACACGTGCGTCATAAAAATAAAGAATGGGACACGGGATTCACTTTGCACAGGGATAACACAGAAAACAAAGCCCGGTGCCGCTGGTCGTCAAAAGCAAAACATAAACCAACCCAATGCATGGTTCGTGGCAATATAAAAAATGGCTCCAATCCACGATATGAAGCGGGTTAGAAAGCGAAGCTGTAAACGACACCCAAAACAATATCCGATGCGACGTCACTTCAAAACGCGTGGATTCCTACGAGGTGTGAAACCGGAGATTCAGCTAGCCGTGGCCTGGAATTCGTGGGGGCGGCGTCCTGAACCCAGTGGCGGCCGTGCGTCGGCAGAAAGTAAACCGAGAGGAGCGTCTTTCGAAGGGTAAGACAGCGGAACCTCGCCATCCTGATGTGCTAGCTAGGGGCTACACCACCGCGCGACACAACCGCAGAAACCGAAATTCGGCATGTGAGCTTAGTGATTCCCATAAATATACCGATTTAAATTATTTTGGTAGGGTTGAGAATTGCGAGAGAGCCTGGAGAACTCTTATAATCGCTATTTATCAGAACCGTTTGCTCCTTTTTCCTTTTGTAATAAGTGTTAAAACACAATCAAATTCGTATTCACCAATTTAAAAATGGGGCACCATTGGTGGCAAGAAGTGGGCAAAAGGTAGCGTTTCTCTAGCGGCTAGATGTCTGTATGTGGTTTCCACATTTTGTTTTTCAGCCAAGCAAATCAATCTTTTACGCACCTTTGCCTTACGACCACTTAATTGCGTCGGGTCCGGGTTACCCAGGAGATGCTGTCGAACAGGGTCATCAAGCCGTGCGAAGGAAGCGCGCAGTGGACGTGAAGCTGCGCCAAACGAGGCCCAAAACAACCGCCACTAAAGCAGACAACAAAGCCGTCCCGCCGACGCGCGTGCCTGTGTGTTGAGGAACGTGCGCGCGGGGAACCTTAGCCTCATATGGGGGAACGCTGGCTAACCATTCGCCGCACAATGTACACTGTGCTCCTTGAGTGAAAAGCGCGCTCCTCCTAAGCAATCGCGTGGGAAGTTTCGTGTCACCACGCCACGAAGAAACCGTTGGCTGGTAAAGGTAGAAAGCTTTCCTTTAAAAGGAAGGAGCTAAGCTAAGCATCTACGGGGGACCGGAGGCACGTAGTGACACCCAACATGGTGGCTTAGACGAGATGGTTCAGGTCACGTTAAGTGGGTGTGGTCAGCTTCAGCGTGCGGAAGCAGATCTCGTAGAGGGCCTCATTGTCTATGCAGAAGGTCTCATCGGTGTTCTCGACCAGCTGGTGCACGGACAGGGTGGCGTTGTAAGGCTCTACGACAGTGTCAGAGACCTTGGGAGAGGGACGACGCTGAAACTGTTCATGATGCGGTCCGGGTACTCTTTCCGAATCTTCGAGATGAGCAGCCCCCCCCCCCCCCCATCCCCGAGCCGGTGCCTCCTCCGAGGGAGTGGGTGAGCTGGAAGCCCTGCAGGCAGTCGCACCCCTCGGCCTCTCTCCGCACGCGGTCGAGGACAGCGTCAACCAGCTCTGCCCCCTCAGTGTAGTGGCCCTTGGCCCAGTTGTTGCCGGCACCGCTCTGGCCTGCAAGGCAGAAACATACTACAATAAGTAGGCTTTTCAAATGGGAGGCAAAAATACTAAGTGTGTGCGGCTAGCATAGACCTAAGGAAAGGACAGCTTTTGGGAAGCATGTAAAAGCCGAACGAATAGTGACTGCGTGCGTGGAAAAGAAGTGTGCGCGAAATAAGCAGCTGAGTGGGATATCTGAAACGGGACAACTAGGACGGTCGAGGGAAGATTTGAAGTACAGGCAAGTAATGATTGGCTTTATTGAGACCATGTTCTTCTTAAGATGGCACCAAACTGAAAATATTTTCCAATTCTACTGTTTAATTGCGTGGCCGTTTCTGTGCTTCCAATCTACGCGCACATTTTATAGCATTATGAGGTGGGTGTATTGCCCCCAAAGAGCTACCCTGTCTCGTTGGCAATCCCCCACGTTGGTATATTCCCTGGCTGACGGAACAACAAGAAAACAACATGTGAGAGTGCAGGTCGTGAACGGCCCACGACCACTCAGGAGGATTGGCCAGGAAGAGGGCGCCCCATCGAAACACTAGAGAGGGAGGGAAATGAGGTTAAGGTCCTATAAAACATTTACACCGAATCAATATACAATGTGGTATGAGAAGCTAAAGAAAACAACATTTCTGAACATGAAGGAAAAGTAGAAGAAAATAGAGAAACAAGACGTGAAAAGTAGCAAGTAGAAACAACGAAAAAGGAAGGCGGGAAAGAGAAGGAGGAGGAAAAATATTTATTACAGCAAGAGGGTGTAGTGGCGCCACTGTTACCATCATCTACACCCTTTCACAATCATCGGGGGTGCTGGTACGGCAGCATCAGTTTGGCCATGCGTGAGAAGGAACACGACTGCGCACCTGGGCGGCCTCTCGTCTTCAGGGCTCGCAGTTCTGGCCGGGCTACGCAACATTAATAAATGTGGCAAGCTGCATCCGCTCCACGTCTGATTCCTACAAGGGTATTGGGTGGAGTGCGTACGTGCCAAACACTTTTAAGGCATCATCATCGTCAGTATTGGAATGGGGATGTGGTCAGCGTCCTATGTCCTGGAGGCCACGAGGCTGCTCTGAATTCAGGGCTCGTTGTAGCAGGGCTTGTTGAAGCTCCAGTGGAGAGCTGGTCAGCGCAGACTACCACTTTTCGAGTGATATGGGATGTTAATGGGGTTTCTGTTATGTCCGAACTATCATGACTCATTCTAGTACCGAGAAGATGATGCAAAAACAAAAAAAAAAACGGCGCAGTTTGCACTACGGGTACAAGGCTGGAGAAACAGCAGCGCTGGCGGCACCTCTCGCTTCTTCGGGGAACCGGCTGTTGCACCACACATGGATTTCAAAACTTTCCGTCGAAGGTTCTCCACGGCTGGCATGCCGAACTCGTTTCTTTCTATACTTTCACACTTCACCCAAAGGGGACCGCGTTACCACGCGCTAGAACCCGCAGCAACCGCCTGCGCGAACTCGGCGTATGTGCTCCCAACATCAGGCGTGAACGCACGTGAACTGGAGAGTGGAACAGTACGCGAGAGATCACGCCACTAATGCCGGGCAGAGCGTTCTGAGAAAGAACGAGAGACAACCTTATTGTTTTTCTACGAAAGCTAGAAGGGGTGGGAGGGCCCTGTCCTTTGCAGTCGTCGGCCAGGAGTCCTTGACCTCTGGCGGCTTCAGCTTTTTGGATCAGTAGTTGCTGTAGTAGGTCTCCGGAATTGAGCAGCGCCATCTCCAATTGCTCCTTATTAAAGATGTTTATTATTTGTTTGTCTTTTTGCTATTGTGTGCATGCCCATAGTTTGTGTATGGCTAATACTACCCTGGGGAACTCAGCGATCTGTGAAAAATATGCTGCTAAAGGGCAGATCTCAAACGCATAATACCAGTGTTCTCGAAGGTAAAGCTCGCAGACGCCGGGCGCTCCGCACGGGGCACGGGCTCACGCGTGCTCGGGTATTTTTTCTAGTTTTTCTGCGATGCTCCTTACTTGGCGCAGTCCACGAACAAACCAGGACGACTCCAGGTGCTCCTCACGAGGCGCACATTCCCGAGCGTTCAGCTAGGCTGAGTTTTCTGGTAACGCTCGACGGCGGAATTGAAGGCCTAAACAACGTCTGTTTACGTGCTTTGAAGAAGACGACGACGATGGTGCCTTCGAAGATTTTGGCTTCTACCTTATGGGGAATTGGCAAGGCAACTTATTTATTGTACTCCGATTGGACCCTAAGTGAATACTTTTCTTTCCAGAAAAAAAGGGCGGGAAATGAACGTCTACTATGGTAAGAGCAGGAACATCAAAACAATTAGAGATAACTAAGGAATTCAATGGAATTCAAAAGACCTTTAACAGAAAGATAAATTTGGATACAATTACAAATATCCATTTTCGCCCAACCCAAATTTAAGCCCCAAAGGATTTGATTGGCGTGATTGGAGGCTACTTACGTTGACGATCCCCAGCCAGCATTGGAACTTCGTTGTCAACGCTTGCGCGGTAGTATTAGTTGTTTCGTACACACAGTGCGGCTGGTCGATATACAGTCCCGCACTCCTCGCGGCCTGCTTGAGGAGCAGTCCCGCATTCGCACTGCCCATACATCTCTGTGTCGTGAGGAATCCTCGGAATACCCGCGGACGATCCGCGGTCAGTTCGAGACTGTATGTCGAATAGCCCCAGTGTGCGTACGCTCCCGACCGCTGCAGCTAGCTAAACGACCTTTTGCCATACAATTAATATAGGACACGTTGTGCTACCCATTTTCGCGGTTGAAGAAATATGATTCCTTTTGGCCCCTCCAAGCAAGCGGGCATGCTGTGGGTCCTTACAAACGTTGTCCGCACACTCCAATGTAAGGATCATCATCAGTGCAGCGCGTTGTTCTTAAGTGCCTGACTTATGCAGAAAGGGCATGAATGGGTTTTGGAAAAGACTAACAAAGCAAACTTCAGGCACGGAGTTCGTGTATAGTTTATTATATCTCATTTTCCTCGTCTCATGCCTTCTCTTTCAATGCTCTCCCTGTAGGTTAGACTTGACGCCTTCTCAGTGGAGGGATATGACGCATCAAAAGCGCTCTAAACCGTTCCGGTGTGGAAGAAGAAGAAAGGCATCTGCAGGCGCTCGCGTGCTCTCTGAGGCTGTTCCATTTCCCACTCTACCTTCTCGAGGAAACTATTTGAACCTACTGAGCGAACGCATCACGGCTATTCAGCTAACAACCTCCTCCCGAACATCTGGCCTACAGAACGCCGACCAAACGCGGCTTCGAAGTCGCGGCCAATCAAGCTCGCATCCCGAGCAAACCGCGCCGCGTCGTGACCACGAACCTCTGCCGTCTACCAGCTAGCGAGGTTCCCCATGGCCATGAGGAACAGCAACGAGAGTCAGACGAATCCCGGTGTTCCGCCCCAGGGGCTCTTCAGACTACGCCACCTTGCGTTCGTCGCCTGCCTGGGACTGGTCTCTGCCGCGGTGTTGATCGGCGCCCCGTTTGCCGTGTGGAAGACCATGGTCCACTGCGAGGGCGCCTCCTGTATGTCGGTCGAGGACGACCTTCGGAGCAGTCAAGACCCAACGGTGAAACCATGCGACGACTTTTATAGGCACGTGTGCGGGCATTGGCCCGAGGTTGAGCGAGTCTACATGACACCCACCATCAAGTACGACGCGGTGCACGACCTCGCTTTTCTCCGCGAGGCGATTTTCTTGGCAGGCCAAAACCGCAACCGCCCGCTCGGAGCACAGAACGTGATGGGGGATCTGATGGTCACTTCCCAGCAACAGCAGCCGGACGAATCCCAGCTCCATCCCGTGCGTTATTTTGATAGTTTAAGTGCAGAAATGCTGGGGCTAGTAACTTGACATCGAAGGCGAAACGTCTACCATAAATAAAAGAAATATTGATATTTACCATGGGCATCGGTAGCATTTTGTCTTCAGGAGTGCAAACTCGTTGCAGTGCCGTACGAGGGGATAAAAATATTGGAAGCAAACTTCCAGATCATTCGAAGGATAAAACGAGAAAGCACGTTTTTTTTCTTCAATTACATAGACAAAGGAATTTTAGAAATGAAGTTTCAAAATGCCTATTAGCGCACATGCATCACAAAAAGAGAGTGACTACACCAGAAGTAAACCATTGCATGTCATAACGGAAACGTTTTAATAAATTGAACGATAAAAGGCACAATTTTTGAAACAGTTGTCTCGCACATATCAAATAACCATGTAAAATCGTACGTGTTGTAAGGCAAGGTTGCGACCAATTGGTATAATATGCTTTGTTAAAACCCATTCTCCCCGCTAATAATCCGTAAATATAAGCACCGCACCTACGGGCGGGCGCATCACAAAGTGGTCATTCCTGCGAAAACCCTTTGCCTCTCCAATCGTTTTCCCCATGCATCTGGGGCAAGGCGAGCCGAACAGACGATTGTCGGACACGGTCGAAAGACGCCACGGTTTCACACGTTGAATCGCGTAAATGAACACTCGATTGGGACAATATGTAGTCGCCGGAAATATGACGGCGGTTTGCATAGCCCGACCGATGTGTACTTGTGTCCCCGTGTTCTTTAACGATCGAAGTCAAAGTTCAGCTTCACAGTCGAAGTTGTCAAAATGGTACTACTGCTCCTTCCCTCACCGCGCTTAGGTGATGCAACGAAAGTCAGTGAAATGCGGGGGTGTCGCCGAAGTTTTTTCTCGTACTAATAACGGAGAGTCCAAGAAAGAGATAAAGATGCGACGAGTATTATTCAGGAGTTTCAGAGTGCTTGGCCGGCCTGTATGTGGCATGCGATAATTCGCAGCGCACCGAGTTCTGTTCCAGTTGTCCTGCTGTTTCCTCGGTCCGTCAGAAGACGCCATGTGGTACTTTCGTTCTAAACATTTAATTTGACTGAGGTGGTGCATTCTGTATTTCTCTACTGTTGCATTTCTCATATGTTTAACATCTAGCTGTAGCTCAACGAATAACGCCAGACTTACTGAAAATCGTCTCTCTCCCTCTCTTCCTTCTTTTTCTCTCTGCCTCTCCCGGTATGGACACGATGGGCGCACACTCGTTACGCCCTCTTAAAAGCAAAGATGCGGGTTCCTATGAAGCTAACTTGAATACGCTTCACAAACCCACTCAAAAATGTATCATATCAGCATGTATAATAGCCCAGGTTAACGGGTCAACTTCATGGGCCACGTTACAGCCAGGCTTGTGCAGAACAAGAAAATTATTCTTTAAATGTAGTGAAAGAATAATGAGAGAAAAAAATAAGTCGGTAATAATATTTGATTAGTCTTTTGCCTAAAAATTGGGTGTACACAAAAGGTTTGTACGTGAAAGGCCGAAGCCGGACTTTTGGGTCCAATGTAGTATCTTGCGAGTCGTGATTCGAGGGCGAAGTGGTGTAAAGATGGCTCTGCGATAGTGGAGGCTGCTCAGGTACGGAACGGTGGCACAAATATCTGCGGATTCAGGATCGTCGACCAGCTTGGAAACTTTTCTCTTTATCAAACCAGGCCTTCGATAAAAATCGACATTGCGTTTTCCTTTGATGTTGCTTCCAAAGTCCATTTCACGTTTACGAAAAGATCAAATGAACGAGCTTCGAGAAAACAGCTCCGACAAGCTTCGCGCTTGTCTGCGCAATGTTGACGAACGCGAGTCCCCCTACCCCACAGCTGCAGAGGCTAAAGCTGGAGAAGTCATTATACTTGAGCATCATCGGATCGTCCGCACTACAGTCCGCACGGACAGGAAGGGAGCCCTACGAAGCTTCGCCACGAATGATATTCCATCCCCTGTCCACACTAGCCTGACAACACACATGCAAGCGCATCCCTACCTACACGTCTTCTTCGAATGGATCCCTGTCCACCAAGTCATAGAGGGTAATCAACGAGCTGACGCTTTGGCCGCGACGCTCATTTCCCGGGCAGCCCTCAGCCGTGGCCTGAGAAAGAATCCAAAAGAGGATAGTTCAATGCATCACAGAAGGCGCCGCGGACACCTCGACAACCTGCGGACAGCAAGAATACTACTTCCCTCCCTATCTAAACTCATGTCGCGTACACACGCTACACACCGTAGAAAGGCGCAGACATTGTCCCTCTCCTGTGATCGTTTTCTCCCCTACATGCAGAAGTAACCAGGCCGTCCTCACTATCAGGTATGGGATGGCTCGGACAATGAACTCACATTTTGGCGCTGTGTTCGGGCCACCTCGTCCCACACATTTCTTTTGACCAACCCTTCCCCTCATATTGCCTACTCGTGGTCTAGCTGCGCCGATCCCCCCGAAAACCAACGGGTCTCCCTGTGGTCCCTGTCGGCTGCCCACATTGAAACTCTTTGTGAGTGCACTCCCGCCAAGCCTGCCACCGTCGGAGGACCGTGGAACACCCCCTCCTCCGAGGACTCGCAACTGCGCAGTTCGGACTTGAGCTGCCGAATAAAGTTTGCTTGACCAGCCCCGCGCCAAGTAACAGCTCACGGTGCGAGAGCAACGGCCGGAATGACTGACGGGACAAGATGGGTCATGAAGTTCCACATTCAACACGCGCGTCCGCAGCCTATCGTAGCAGGCCACTCCCAACGCTCTGATTGGCGAGTTTCGTTGCGGGACTATTGCTGTCGAATTTGTTCCACTTGACGACGATGATGGTGGTACCCTTGAAGTGGTTGGCACGTACCCACCACGTGGATAGGCCGGGGGCAAAGCGTCGGCTGTGCCCATGGTAGAGGTTATAAGTTTGATAATAAAAAAAAGCCCTATGGCTTGTTTGACAAACCTGACCGATTGATTGATTGAGGGGGTAACGCGCCGACGCTACACAGGCGATGAGGCGTGCCGTGGAGGAGGGCTCCGGATTAATTTCGACCACCTGGGGATCTTGAACGTGCGGCGGCATCGGAAACACACAGGCGTTTTCGCTTTTCACCTATATCGGAAAAGCGGCTGTGATGGCCGGCAGTCGAACCCGCGTCATTGGGCTCAGCAGCACAAAGCCACACCCACTGAGCCATACCCACTGAACCTGACCCTCTAGACGCACCCCTGTCTACTAGTTTAATTTGTAACATTTCTCCCATATTAATAAGCAACTGATAATACCTGTTTCTAGGTATGCGTGCGGGAGCTCCAGAGCTTCAGCGAGATCCGCCACAGCAATCACCTCCATGAACGCCCCGGCCACAGGGGGCCGCCGTAAGGTCCAAGCTGGCCTCGACCGCTGATCCTCTGAGCAATATCGGGCCACCAAATAAAGTTCTATGTCTATGTCTCTCTCTCCTGTCAAGCCTCAGTCGCCTTGAAGTATGTGGAGTTGTGGGTTCTCACGCGAAGGCCTTGGTTCAAACCCCGGTGCTTATAATTTTTTCACAAAGACCAGCACTTTTTTTAGAGGAGCATGGTCTCTCGGGTCTGTTAAGAGCATTCTTTTTTGCAAATCAGGATAAATTGATCGGTAGGCCAACCTCCGCATTCTGCGGATGCTACGTTTGCCCAGTCTGTTGCTGTGTCTATTGCAAAGAGGCTATGGCGAGTGTTCGAACGAGTATTAACATCATTTATGACGAAGTTTACCCAATTGTTATCGTCGAACAGATGCTCATGAGGTTCTTCACCACAGTGTGTCGTTCACCCCCCACTAGTGCTTGTTGCCAAGCCTGCTGTTCCGCGGCCCTCAGACAAGGTACCTAAAAAGGCGACCAAGGCAGTGCGTCCTTAAAGGGTCCCCGCGGTTTCCTCAACTGGCAAGGAGCACAACTGTGGTATGGAAGGTGTAGGTGGCCCTAATAAACGAGGCATGCCTCTGCGAAAGGTGTCGCAGTGGCCAAGAAATAAATAAAAAAGGCTCTTTCAAAGGCAGTCAAGACCTCCTTGCGGAAGCAGTAGTTGAGGCTCTGCTACATTCACTATGACCATCCTAAAAGTGCGTTAGTCGAAAGTTTCCCTCTTGGCGCTTCTCGTGCTGATCTCAATTACATATTTTCCCTTACGTCCCCACATATTGTCTTAATTCAAGAAACTTGGTTAACCCACCAAAGATGTTTAGGCTTCATAATTTTCGCTCATTTCGGTTGGATAGGGCCCAGGCTCGAGGCGGTGGCCTCCTGACCTTTGCCTCTTCCAAATTTTGCCACAAAGTTTCTATGTCGTTTCAGTTGATGTCCCCAATAATTGAAGGATTAGTATTAGATGTGCACATTGATGGGATCAGACCGTTATCAACAGCAAACTTTTACTTCCAGATGGCGGTCACGTCCACTGCTTGCTTAGATGAAATTGTGTCAAACAGTCAAACAAATCTAATCCTAGCTGGAGATTTTAATTCGCATCATGCCGGTACGTGCTCCCGCACAAATTGCTAGGGCAGGCGCCTGTAGTCATGGGCATCAAGCAATGATCTCAAGTGCGTCAATCTTCCATCCGCTACGTTTTTGCGTGGTGGGGTCCGATCGGCCTTTGATCTAACATTTGCTTCTAATTGTATTTCCCTGTCTGACTGGGCTACGGTCGACTGCGGGACAAACGTTGGTCACTTGCCTGTGGCCTACTCTATCAGCACTTCCCCGCGATTGGTTGCTACTTCAGAATGCAAATTTGTCAACCCCGTTAGTTTAAAAAAATTAGCAGTGGCTTAGCTCGTCTATGCCAGGATATGCCTGGCGTGAGCTGAGGTTTAGCAATACAATCCAATCCAATCCAGTCTAGTCCAGCCCAGTGCAGTCCGGTCCGGTCCAGTCCAGTCCAGTCCAGTCCAGTCCAGTGCAGTCACTGCTCCTCGCGTATGCGCCGCACGGCTCTCCAGTAGCCACGCGAAACGGCTCTCAAGCGGCTCCGGCGCAGCGTCATACTTGGCTACTGCGCAACGGAGGCGCACAGGTGGCCATTAGACGACGCCAGCGCGTCTGCTACGGCTATGACGTTACTCCTCTGGAATGCAGACCAAATTCTCTGCACACCCGTACTCCAATTGAATATCAATCCCATACAGTCCAATTTAATCCAATCCAATCCAATCAATTTCAATCAAAATCCAATCCAATCTAATCCAATTCAATGCTCTTCGAACCTGCGCAGTACGGCCCTTCAGGGTTCACGCGAAACTGCTCAACCTCGGCCAGTGTAGCTTACACTACAAAAGTCCTTCTCGGGTCTGTCCAGTCAATTGACATGGTTGACACCGACTTACAGGCTGTTTAGTGTGATTTTGTATTGTACGATGCAATTCATTGCTCTGATTTCACTGTTAAATCATCCAATAAAACTAAGTATAATCACTGGTGGAATAAGGGGTGTGATAGGGCGCACCGCCACCATAAGGCAGCGTGGAAGTCCCGGCTTTGTAACCATTGGCTCGGGAACTGCTCTAGTTACAAATTTTACGCGGCTAATTTCAAGAGAATCGTGACAGAGACTAAGAATATTATTCAGAAGTGAATCAAACCCGAAACATAGCAAAAAGTTGTTTCGTTTTATGACAAAAAACCAACTCCAGAATATGCTTTGTCAGTCGTTCCAGTCGTACTGTATCCTCGTGAAGTGCAGGATAACATTGACGTCCTCGCACAAGGGCTTCCCTTTGTGCTTTTCTCGTCTGGGGGTTGACCATTAGTCCTTATATTTTACTCTGGTTTTTTCTCGTGTCGGGCACGGAACGAGAAGCTGCGCTGTCATCTTTTCAGTCTTCGTCTACTGGGCCTTATGGGGTTACCATAAGCGCACTGAAATTCATGGGATCTGCTCTCACTGATCACGTGTTTTCGGTTTTAAACAAGTCTATCAAAAGAACATGGATTCCATAACTGTGGATGCTTGCAAAAATAATTTTGGTACTCAAAAACCCATGGTTAGGATATGAAATAGACAACATTCTGTCTGTTGCTCTTACTACGAATCTTGTAAAATTGGTTGGAGAAAGTTACACATGCCCGTTTGATTGCTTTCATTGGTATCAGTAACACCCTCAGCCCTTGACAAGTGGTTTTTGTCCTGGATTCTGTATTTTGTTTGCCCATGTTGATTTAGAAAGTAAAATTCGGCTCACCAGGAAAATGGGAAAGCTTCGGGCCTTGGTCACATTTGATGTTGCAAAGGCCAACGACAGGTTAAAATATGAAATCTTGCTGGAGCCAGGGTGCCGAACCTGAACCGGAACCGAGCCGAAAGCCGGAATCGAACTCGAATTTTTGCCCGAAACCGGAACCGAACCAAACCCATATTCTTCCCGCCATTTTGAAACTGAACCCGAACCGGAACAAATGCAAGGAACCGTCCCGAACCGGTTCGGAGCTTCAAAACTAATTCTTAGTTTTTGAATATGGGGCTCTACCTCGCATCTGAAGATAGTTTTACCAGTCGCCTTATAGCACCACCAAATATTATGCATTGCCTCTAGTTCCTCGACCCATAACGAGCTCTTCTTATTATTACCCCGAATTTATAGTAAAGTCGTGCGTATGTAATACCATTTTGCATTAGATACTGCCCCTACAATCCAGTTTCCTTTTGCATTTAGAAGAAGTTAGGTTAAGCGTACATTCTGAATCCAAATTTTATGGCTTATTCTTCATGGTTCCTATGTACCTGGTGTTTTATATTGTGTAAAGTTTACAATGTGTTTGTAATTTTTATGGATCCGTGTCCCGTTGTAAAGGCCCTGAGCTACATCATCAACAATAATTTCATATCTTCCACTTATTCCCGTTCGAATAGGCAGTCATCTACAAACAGCATTGATACACAAGCAGTCGCAGTCCTCTACGTCACTTCTTGTACAGCGACATTGTGTCCCTTGTTTACTGCTGTAAGAGAGTGTGACAATTAAAAAGAAGAAAACTGTGGCGCCTTCTAAACTCCGCTTTTAAAGTACATGCGACTGAATTTTCTATTATCTTGACTTTGCTCGACCTAAAATTAAAATGTGCATGGAAAAAAGAGGATTAATGCGGATTAGCCGCTATCTGTTGTCGATTAATGAGATGATTGGGTGAGCTAATGTGAATTAGTGATATTGGTATACACAATAAAGTGATTTAGACGAATGAGCGCGTACGGTTAAGGGCACACACCTCGATATTTTTGGAGTCCTTGGCATTTGAAAATTGGCCGTGTCTAGAGTGCCGTCCGACGGTATTATAAGCACTCCACTATACCGACGTCCACCGGCATTTTGTGGCAAAATTGCCGCGTCTGGCAGTACATCGCTCTAGATAACGTAAAGCTAGGCAACCTAACCTAAACATAACATAAGACAACCTAACGCACACAAAGAAGTCATTTAAAACACCAAAACTAACCTAAGGCATAAAAATTACACTTCAATTAAATATTGAAAAAAAAAACAACGAAAATAAGAGCCGGTCTCGAACCACCGACTTAGCGATCAAGAATCTAAGACTGATCCTCCACTCTACAACGACAGACTCTTGGGTCGGTGCTAGTCAAGTATTAAATATTCGAATGTCGTCGGACGGCACTCTATCCATGCCTGCAACGATCAGCTAGAGTGCCGTCGGACGGCACTCTAGACACTGCGTTGAAAATTTCGCGGCACTCCCCCTATTGTCCAATCCGAAATTTTGTTGCGCACAACATAAGAGAACCACCTGAATGCTATAAAATATATTTTCTTGTGAACTTATTGCGCTGTTATGTTGTTTTTAGCGTAAGATTGACTTGTGGCATTAAGTTAAATATTTGCCTAACGCATATTGTATATTCATCGAAGGATTTACAAAACAAGTATACAGCAAAACCCCGTTGATTCGGCCACGAATGATTTCAGATAAGAACCAACAAAGGGTGCCTGGTCGGCCTCTTCAATTAGGTTGAAAATTTATGTATATAATTTCCTGATGATGCTGATGCTCAGACTCACACATATTTGCTATTGGAAAATTTTCCCTCTCTGTACAAAAATTGAAACTCGACAAAATGGACCCCCGTCGCTACCTGCCTGTGCGCCTCGGCCAAATGTAGCGTCGTCTATCTACAATAATATTTATGAGCGGCCAATCGCATACTTACGCTGAATTTCAGCTTGGTGTAAACTCGGGAAGTATGCTTGTTGAGCAAATGGCAGGCACTAGATTTTTGGCCTTATATAGTTAATCCGTAACGGCGGAGACATTCGGAGCATAGGCTAGTCTTGCACTTGTTATGCTGATTTCCGGTGCTTAAACTTTGTCATCAATATTATTATAGGCTCCGAAGCTGCTATCGTTTTTTATAGTTTAAGGGTAATCAAACCTGGCGTAAATACATTACTTCTTTCCATTTGTTTCATGGCTTTTTTTCGAACAAAAAATTGATAAACCATATATATGCACTAATCGCAGGATATCGGACAGAAGCAGTATAAAGTCCTGCTTACGATGCGTTGTGCAATACCCACTTGTGGATATGTGGTCTTCTGTGTATGCATAGATTGCGCCTTGCTAATCTTCGGATCATGCAAGCAGGATTCAGAGTACGGGCGTATATTTCTTCCAGCCGACTCGCCCAAGGCTTGCGCTGTAATTGAATGATAGCTTCTCTGATATCCGGGTGCGTGCCCCTATAACGTCAGTAGCCACGCGCGCAGCATACCCCACATTCATACCTACAAAGCGTTCTTCAACACCCCACTGCGTTATGTGCAAGTGGGGGGTAAGTATACTGATGCTGTGGCCTGCTCATCCCTCTACGATCAGGTCATGTTGATAGAAAGTGCAAGGGTTGGGGCCACAGACGCCGGTGCAGTAGACATTCTCTTCTGCTCATGATCTTCTTACTTCTCCTTTTTCTCCTCATCGTCTTCCCCCTTATAATTAAAGTTTTTCCTCCACCACCACAGCGATAGAACGGCAGAAGCTGTCGGCTACGCATCGGAGGGCCCGTGCTTCGACTAAAATTTTGATGCGATGCTTTCGGCACCTTTGCAGCGTCTTTGCCTTCGAGCAGCCATTTTAACACGGGCTGCACTAGCGACGATTTCTTCAGCGCAGTCGACAGGACATTCGAACTGCACATGCGAAGCGTAGTCCAGAACAGGCCAAGATGTAATGAAGTCCTCAAGTCTAAAGATGTCTGCACCCGGAGCTTAAGTTACGGGAGTACTATAAGTAGTCTTTCAAATGGGAACCATTTAACGAGTGTAGGCCTCAAAGCGCTACGCTAGGTCTACCGTCCTATCCTTAAGAATAACTCGGAACTTGAGCCTTGCGACATCCACAGCAACTGCAGAATAGCGAGTATACGTTTAGATGCATTCACCGGTAGATGACGTTAGACCTGAAATCGTGAAGTTAGGTGCAGAGTTGGGTCGCCCAATACACGCCTAACTTCTCACACTAGTTCCCCTAAACTTCCGATGAAAAATGTTCAGTTAAAACTGGGCAATATGGGATGCTTCACTAAGAGTTGAAGTTTCTACATTTGCAAAACCGGCAGACGCTTCTAAATAACGCGTTTCCACTAAAAGAGTTCATATAAATATAAAGTGTAAGCCTTTCCTGAGCTGTAGCTTTTGTACACATTATCGTGGTATACAAGTAATGTCGGTGACGGGCTTATCTTGAACAAACATCCGGCCACGTGTTTTTATTCTTTTTGCCCGCGCAGATGCTATTTTTTTCCGAAATAATTATTTGTCCCTGAAATGAGACCTGTACGCAGATGTTTTGTTATCCTTGGCAATTACGGAAACGGAAGTTCACGGTGGTGGTAAATTTAATGAAACTGACAGCGTAAAACCATCATGCTTTGAAGCGCATCCTGGAAGTAATCTCTCCAAGCGGGCTTACGTACATGCGAAACGGTTGCTGACCTTTTTACTTCTGCACATGGTTGGCATGTGGCAAAGTTCAAAGACTGGCTAAGTTATCCGGAGGATCAATGCAGCGAGCACACATAAAAAGTGAGGTATTTAATTGAATGGAGTTGATTGGAGCTGTAGTATTAGGGGTAGCGGAGCCGGCTTTGTGTAGACAAGATGATAGCTACCATCTGCCTGTTAGCTCTAGTTGGTCTCTCGGCAGCAGGTACACAGAAACCCAAGCTTACTAAATGTCCAGGTAAGGTTCCTTCAACTGACGAGCTAGGCATGATGGAATGTATTCCTTACCACTGCGATGGTTCAGCAGTGGAGGCTCTGTGCTCTTGGGTGCTGAGCTACGGGTAGGATTTGCGATTGCGGCAGTTCTTACGGAATCGGACAAGGCAAAAACGCCCCAAGGGGGAAAAAATGTCGATCCTCATTTAATCAGGAGTCCTCCCCTGCAGATATCCATGGGCTGAAACGGGTTGTGTGAGACACGGTGGTAAAGGATTATGGTTGGAATTTAACCCCAGTGTCCT
This sequence comes from Haemaphysalis longicornis, assembly GCF_048455015.1. Lineage (NCBI taxonomy): Eukaryota > Metazoa > Arthropoda > Arachnida > Ixodida > Ixodidae > Haemaphysalis > Haemaphysalis longicornis. The sequence goes on along the minus strand of NW_027526407.1, from coordinate 103,653,741 downwards.
GAAGACAAAACAAATTGGGGTCTGAGTAAAACCAAATTACCTACAACGCTTGTTCTTTCGCCTTGTTTCATACCTAAAAAAGAAAGTTTGTTAAGGTAATGAAAATTATGTATTCTCTGTTTAAAGCATGGGAAATAAGTCCCGACTTGAATGAAAAACTTGAAAGGCAAGGGTGGCGAGAATAAGCATGAAGCTAACAGTTGCGAAATGGCTTTGTTTCAGGCCAAGAGGAGGAAGTAGCACAATATTCCAAATTTGTCATCAAGGACGCCACATTGGGTGGCACGTTAGACTCCTCGACGAAGATTAAGTTCACTGAAGAGTTAGATGACGATCCTATCCTGCACATCAAGATTGCCAGGCCGGATGGCACGCAGCTACCTTGTATCCCGGGACTCTGGCAATGGTGAGCAATGGAAAAATTGGATTTCGCTGGAAAACAGACGCCAGCTTTTTTTTCTTTCGCGGCAAAGACTGAAATAATATCCAATGACATTTCTTTCGATTACTGATAAGGCTGTATTGACAAATGTTTTATACACTTCATTCTACCATCGAGAAGCGTTCCGTTTATACGAAATTATGGGAATACGTAGTTTAGACGGAGTACTTCGTACCAAGGCGTAACTAATGCAGATATTCTTTGCAAAAACGAAATAACGAATTGATTTGTCAAAATGGAAACGTTTGTTACAGTTTTCTTGTGCAGGTCCTATTTGAATTGCGAAATACCGCACCATATATTAAAGCCAAGCTTTAGTGTCCTCACGGATGCAAATACGCCCTGGAGAAAAGGCAACTTTCTCTGATGATGAAGATGAACGATTGTGGGTGAAGTGAAGGAAGAAACTCTTCCAGCTCCGGAATCTAGCCTGGTTCCCGCGATAAATGAAAGCCGGAATCTATCCGACTGCTCCATTTCAACAGGTTCAAAGCGTTTGGAAAACTCAGACGACAACCAAATAATCCGCCACGAAAGTGTCGCGTTCAACCATTGTTTTTGGTGGTTCAACGCTACAACCGCGCTGAACAGCTGTGCTGGTAATAATATCAGTGAGCACGTATGCCGGTATAAAAGGTTACTCAAGAAATTTTAAGTCCAATATCTAGCGTGTTTGGAAAACCTTTGGGGAATGACAAGGAGTGGTACTCATGCACATCTTATCGCGAGATTTTACTCAGTAAACACGTTTCTCATTAGCGTTCTCAGGAAATGTTTGCAATGTACCGGTGACGCCTCGTTCTGAGCCGAACATTATACGGAAGAAAACATTTGTCTAATATTCTATCACCCGTGTCATAGAAAATGCACGCTCTGCTCTTACAAGACTTAGCAATATGTATGCAAAATTAAGAGCCAGAAATTCCATTTCTGTAGAAAATATTAAGACCACATATTGGAATACGAAGAAGTGTGTCGGACCGGACCGCAGACCATGTTTGTAGACACCGGAGTTCTGCACGGGATTTTCAACATGCTGCGTTAAATGGCATATAATGATCCCTACATGTGTCGACAAAGCTTCACTGGCATTGTTTTGTTTCAGCCGATCCCGCCATCCCACTGATCTATCCTGCAAACTCTTTCTTGCTAGTGGCTTACACTTGTGTAGCAGCGCGACTGTTGTCGCGTCTTCTCTTAAACAGTTTTTTTGTCATCGAAATGTCGTATTCCTTATCCTTTCAGTGATCTGAAGCTATGTGATGGCACCACGGCTTCTGAGAAACAACTTAACGCTGACTGGAACAACAAATGCCCAATCGAACCGGGGCGATACCGATCCAGCTTGTCGTTTCCTCTCCCGGATAACAGTGACACCAGGGAATTTTTCGGGGTTAGAAAATTTTGATGGCATTCTTGTATCTCTTTTTTCTGTGACGCGACGAGGCCTCACAAGGACATCGGGTAAAGAGGAATAACAGATTGTACATAGTCGTTAATACTAAGCATGTTGTTTTTCACGAAGAATATCAGTGTAAGTCATGTAAAGACGCAACTTAACGACTATGCAAGACTAGACGCTCTTTGGCATCCGTTTTTCTCAACACTGGCACAAATGGTAATGCCGTCGTACAAATAGTGGTGCGTACCATCAAAACAATGAACATACTTGTTAAATTACGAAAGGATAGCCTTGCGTGACTCAAACAATCTTTTTCTGTGAAATCGCATCAGAATTGCCTGATGGCGTATCTTTTTCTTCCTGCGCGGGCTTCAGGAAACGAGAAACCGTTTCAATCGCAATAGCAAAAAAAAAAAAAATCTGCACATTCTTGAAATAGTTTATATTCACATTTAAGAAAAATGAGAGATACCATTAAACCGATTGTTACATTGATAAATCTTTATGTCAGTTATAAAGGCAGCTGCACAGAACACGGCTCGGGTGTTGAGAGTTTCAGCTTTGGAAATAAAGTAAGGCTTTTCATATCCTCAGTGTAATAAACATTAGGATTGTACAGTTCAGGCGCACGGCGCCGCCAAAAATATTTCTTTAAGAAACAATTTTACTTCGCTTTTAAGGGTCAGCTGTCAAAACAAATTTTTCAAATAGCATAGTGTATTTATTCAAGTAGTATTTGAAAAAGATATTTAATTAGCACATTGTATAACCCATTTTTCCGTGTATGGTAAGCAACATTAGCGGTGTTTTTGAGCTAACAAAATGTCCGTTGGAAAACATTGAAAATTAGTGTTGAAGTATTTTTGGCGACTGCAATCAAATATTTGTCCGTGTACTGTTGACAATGAATAATAATCGCCAATGCGCAAAAACATCTACAAGACCACCCCTACTACTCCGGCAATAACATTTGTATAGTGGCGGAGCAATTGTGTTATAGCCGACAGGAGCGAATGAGTAAAAAAAGTAATTATTTACGAATTGACGCCCCATAAGCCGGTAGAAATGCATATGCACCACGTTTCGAACGACGTCACTAAAATGACATTAAAACCACTACAATGCGAAAAATCTTTGTTCTGGATGTTATCCGCATGGCTTCGCATGGGTTGTCCCAAAAGTAGAAACAAATTCATTCAGCAGACGAAACAAATTGTGTATCACTTTTCTGCCACAGTAGCGTACATATTTTTGTAAAAAATATGTCATACATTTTTATTGTTTTGAAATCATAGCACCGGAAAAAATAACAATTGAAGAAGGATACAAGCTTGGTGGTGGTCGTTGTGTCAGGCTCAATGCCCTTTTCTGATGGGCACCGTTGAAGATGCCCTCTAAACCAAAAGTTACGCTGATCATTTAAAACTCTTAAATTGACGATGGGTGCAGTTTTCGTGCATATTTCGGCCATGGGAATGTGGGGGCAGACAGCGTTGTATATATTTTAAATCATTGACTCTGTGACAAAATTGTTGCAGGAGCTCTGGCAAACATTCCTTGACGCTTTTCACATGCACATATCCTGGGCATTTCTCACTTACCAGAATATCTTTTTCAGGACGGAGATGTTGTCGTCACCCTTGAAATCGAAAACGCAAACAGGACTGTAAATTGCGTCACGCTGCCTCTGAAAGTTGATGTCAACTAACGAGAAGATTTGTTTTGACAACAATGGTTTGAATGTTCATCGGCGAAAAAAGAAATGGCAGACAGCAGATGTCGATACCAACTTTCCTCTGTTATGTTTTCTGTAACATGCACCCACCTTCTTGTAAGAACGTCACGTTCAAAATAAACGTATTTGTTGCACAGATATACTGGAAAAATATTATTTGTTTTAAAATTCAAACTTAGGGCTTTTGTGTACATTAGACATGTTTGAGGACCTGTCACTTTGCAAAGATGATTGGCGTTCTTGAAGCATCGTAGCGCAAACAATAGTTATGAGCTAGAACGAATGACTGGTTTTCTTTATCGACGCAACAATAAAATATTGCAGCAAAGTCGTCGACGATGCCAGATACTTAGGCTCAATAAGGTGTGAGTGGAGCAAACGTGCGTGCCTCAATAAACTGTAACAGGAGTTGAACGGCAGAGAAGTGGTCATGGAAGTGACATCCATATTCGACATTACACCGACTTGAATGCGTCTGGCGTATACTCTGCATGCGTTTATCTTGAAGCGCAGTCCTATTCTGACATTTCAAGTCAAATCGACCACATTGTTCATCAGACGAGAACAATCGAGGCGAGTGACGACCAGCACACCCGCTTTCCCACCGAACCAGGTAATCTGGTCTGATTAAACACGAAGAAAACAAAGAGGCGATTCTCCCTTTGCACACGAATAAATAGCCTTGTTTGGCCACGCGCTTAAAAAAACTCAATTAACAAAGCGTGGTTCGCTATTTACCTCAAGGAGTGTAAATACCTTATGGTAAAATTAGGTGGTTTGAAAACAAAACAAAGCGTACTATCTAGCGCGGTACAGCTTGACACCAACGACATGGACGACCTTGAGCGGGGTGTATACTCAAGATCTCCTGTAGTCACTGAAGGAAACCACGTAACTGCGCGTTGTCCACCACAGCGAAGTTAACCCCTAGGTTGTAATAAGTGAAACAGAACGTTTCCGGCGCTTACTGATTCGGAAACGGAATGTTCGTGACGTATCACTAGGTCACTCAGGTCTCACTGGTACATTCGTTACCATTAGCCTGAAGCACGACGAGTTCCAGCAGTACTTTCGTGCCGGTCGACGACGTGAGACCTTAAAGGGTGGCGTTGGGTCTAACGTCCTAAATAAAGGTTCCCTTTGTGTAACCTTGAACCTTGAAGTAACGTTCTACAAACAAAAAAGTTTTAAACTCATTGTACGTCGAGCTTCGGGGACCGGGTGAAGATGTGAGAATTCAAATAGTGACGTTGGGCGCCTAACGTCATGCCGTCGCACAACGGTGACGCCCGTCTCTATAATGCTCGCCAATTTGCACAAAACGCGTAATGAACTAGAAAACGTGGAATGATTCCTTAGGAATAGGCGTACTTACATCCGCTAAATTGTGCAAGGTAGTTTAACAATGCTTTCGCACAAAACCCCTCTCGTTTTCTGATGATAGTGCGCATTATTTTAGAGATGTAACGTATTGTCACAAGACGCAGCCCTGGAAATGATTTATACAGTGATGCTAACCAATCACAGACGATAAAAAAATAGTGTCTCGCACGCAGCTTTGCTCGAGTGTTCATAGCCGCTTTGTAAGTAGATAGCATCCCATAAACTATGCCAAAGGTCTTTTGCCATGCTGATGCGGAACGTATTTGATAAAGGTTATGGAAGTCATGCCAGCTCCTGCCTCAAGATCTTCACCCACCGCTTAGACGCAACCGTAGAAGCTACCCGGTTGTGTGGGGCTTCGCGAGCCCTTCCCTAGCAAACCTCGACAATTCTCCCCGCCCGCCAACCCTGTGCCGTCAGGAAGTGAGAGGTCAATGAAGACTAGCCGATACCAGACGCGATGGGACGAACCGAAGATGCCTAATTTTCTCGACAAACGTGGCTCAGAACAGCTTCAACGCTTCGCCGTGGGTTTCAAGACCTCACCTCTTGGTCGCCGTCGACAGGGGAATGACGACGACAAACATGGCCGCTTAGACCCACAAACCTGGCCGCGTTTACAAACCTAACCGCTTAGACCCACCCCCGCTATCCCCCTTTATTGGTCCGCTTGGAACAACTTTTATATTCTTTTGAGCAACTGTAATCATGGCTCCGCGGTTCAGTCTCAGTGCCTTATTGGTGGATATTAAATATTACATTACATACAGGAACATCATCAATGCGAACATATGTGTATCGAAGATGGCTATTTGTACCATTGTGAACTGATTCCTTTCGCTGCATATCCCCAGAAACGATAAATTGTTTTTTTTTGTACTGTTGGGACTCGGGAAGGAGTATATTTTTTTGACGTGGTACAGAGGACACTTCACAAAAAATCTTCATTACACCTTTAGGGTAGACGTTATCTTGCAGTGGACTATAAGAATGGAGTGCCTTACGACTTGATCATGGCACTGGGCCTTTACGGTCTCTGGCACTCTCTCACACGAAGACTGTGCAGTGATGTTGATGCGCGTTGAGGAAGGCTGTACTTTAAACAGTATTGGGCGATCAGTTGGAGTTTTATATAGCAGGAAGTACTGCACGATTGCCGACCCCAACTGGAGCAGCTGACCACTATAAGGACATTTAAATCGCTTGGAACTTCAATAAAAATGAAAGGGGTCATGTATGGCAACTTTTCTTGCACTTTTTTTCTTCCACTTTTTTTTCCACTTTTTTTCCACTTTTCTTCCCTGCACTTTTAAAAGAATACAAAATTTTCGCAATACCCTCAACAAAGAAATTCGTCGCGCTGGAAACGAGTTCTTCAATAACGTCTTTTTAGATTGTATTCAGTACGGTGGCCAGGCCAACTGGGAAAGATAGGCTCACACTCAGAAATTAGCGTATATAGAAAAAATTAACAGGCCGAGAACCGGAAAACACCTTTAAGGAGCATCTTGTGACGACATAGTCCTCCAAGGTATTACTCAATACAACTATTATGACGAAAAAAGCATTGTTCAGCCTGAATATTTATCGGCGCACTCACAAAGGCCGTGGCATTTTCAACAATGTACAGGCTGAGAAAGAGTAAGGGTTCTGATCCTGGTATTTCAAGCTTCGCCCTATCAAATTTATTGGGTAATATGCGTTTTAAAGCAAGGCTTTACTACTTTCGTCCAGCGATTTTGAAGTTAATTCGCAAGGTGACCTTCTGACCAGAGACACACCCCCGGCGACACACCCCTCGCAGTTCATCGCGAGATTCGCCGGGACCGCTGTCGGCGCTGCTGCGGGCGCCAATACCGGTCGCCACCGCTGCGGCCGAGGCAGCTGACCAACCCCGCAGCCTCCCATGCATGCGGCACTGGATCGTTTTAGGCTACGTGACTCGTCTCGCGCCTGGCGAAGAGGAACGGTGCGTTCGCGCGGACTCCTAGCGTTGCAAGGAACCGAACGACTTTGACACGTGGTCGGCAATACCGCTAAATCAAAGGTTTATAAAGTGAAACCAAGACTCAACCAGACTAAGCCAAGCTTTTGCTTTGCATGTCCAAAATTAGATGAGCTAAGGCGCAGCCATTTTTAGATTCCAAGCATCTCTTAGTCGACCCTCCGTCGTCCGTCGGCGTCCGGCGTCCGCACCTCTCCTCCTCTCCACACCACCTGTGATAACAACACTCTCTCCCCTCCTCCTCTCCACACCACCTGTACGCTAGCGCGCGCTGCTCCTTCTCTGCACACCACCTGTGCGCTACGCGCACTGATCCTCTTCTACCCTCTCCACACCAGCTGTCCCATTACGCGCATGCGCGGTGCTCCTCCTGTCCACTCCCTCTGCTTTGCAAATAAACCGTGTCCGCGCTCCGCTCAGTTGCTTCTTTGGTACTGCGCCATCCGATGACTGGAAATGGACGCCAATGATTCCGTCAGCGAACTGGCGGGCACACCTTCAACTAGCGCCAGCCAGCACACTGTCAGAACCGCGAGCACCTCCGAAGACAAATCTGCACAGAGGAGAGCTTGCGACGCCGAACGTAAACGGCAGCGTCGAGCAGCGGATTCCTCGTTTCGAGAACGAGAAGCCGCAAAACGTTCCCCACGACTCGATAAATAAAGAACACATTTAATACGCTACTACACGTGTCTTTACTCTAACAACCAATTAACATGCTACTATTCCACGACTTTGCATCCCCTCAGGGTTCCCACGTGGGAAGATGGTGTAATTTTTTACTGGTATTTTTTCCCGCAAATTTGCAAATCGCGAAAGTAATCTTACCGCATAAACAGGGGATAGAAACAGGTCTGAAAACTGCAGATAACATCCATTTGATCAGTTATCTTGAAAGCCCTAAAAAGGTTTTGTATTGTCTGCTCGTGTCCTTTAAACATGAACAAAACATACTACGAGATGCGCAATTCGGTTTCCGTAAGCACAGGTCCAGTGAACAGGCGTTACGTGCGCAAAAAGAATTCATTGTCCACGAAATGAAGACAAAGTTTTTACTGGGAGGAACTATGGACTTTTAAAAGGCGTTTGATTCTATGGACCGAAAGCTGCTAATAAATAAATTAGCATTTTATGAAATTCGAGGTACGAAATTTGAGGTTATTAAATCATGCATTCGCAAGCTTCAACAATATGTAAACATAAACAACTAGGGTCCTTTAACAAAGCGAACTTGCGTTGGCGTTCTCCAAGGAAGCACATTGTTACGAAGCCAAAGAGGACGCAGTTGACTGTAAGGAAAAACAAGATTATCGGAGCAAACTTGTGCTCCCATAACAACTAAAAATACACAGACGGCGTAGCAGCAGTCATCAAAGTGACGTGCGGAGGCGAGTGTTGAAAATCGAATGCCGCGGCGTCTGCTCTGCGGGTGTTTATCTTTCGGCGCTGGTGTTTCTCGAACCTTCGCACCATCGCGCGAGACCATTGCCGGCCAAACTACATTATTCTAGGCTCGCGACGGTACTTCGAAACACTTTCCCTATCAAAAGAAATCAGTTCGGCTTACAAAACAAGCAATAAACACCCGCTTCACTTGGCACCCAGACAACACAGCCCGGCGCCGCCGGGCGGTAAAAGCAAAAACATAAAAAAACAAATTCAATGCGTGGTTCACGGACTTACCCGCCCCACCTCTAAGAGTGCACAGAGCCCATGCTAAAATAAAACTACACTCCGAACGAACAAGAAATAAAGCCCGTCATCTTGCGTAGTGAGGTTTTAGATGAACCACGTGGACGACTTCGTGTCGCCTGCGCCGTCATGATGTTCCGGAATCCCCATCGCGGATCACTTCCTAGGTAAGTTGGCCAACACGTTCTGGAGTCCGGTAGGGTCCGAAATACTGTCACAGAAGCTTCTCACGGAGTCCACATCGTCGGATGGTAATCCAAACTACACACCATCTCCTGGGCGGTACACGTCGTCTCGGCGTCAAAAGTTCTAAGGTCCGGCATCCACCAGCTGCTCGTCCGTTGTGCAAACTCATGCGGGATGGCGGGCGTCCTCCGCACGCTGGAGGTATCCTTGAACGTCGGCGTTGTGGTCGTCGTCTTCTACGTGGCGAAGCATGGCGTCAAGCATCGGTTGGCGGCCGTCTTCGGTAGACAAGCTGGAACGGTGTCATCTCCGTAGTTTCCTGGATAACCCGCCGCGGTGGCTCAGTAGCTAAGGCGTGGTGCTGCTGAGCACGCGGACGCGGGTTCGATTCCCGGCCGCAGCGCCCACTTTTCTAATGAAGGCGAAAAGCAAAAATGCCCGTGTGTCCGATATTTCGGCGCACGTTAAAGATCCTCAGGTGGTCAAAGTTAATCCGGAGCCCTCCACTACGGCGCGCCTCATTGCCTGCGTTGCGTCGGAGCGTTAAACCAGGCAATCAATCAATCAATCAATCAATCAATCAATCAATCAATCAATCAATCAATCAATCAATCAATCAATCAATCAATCAATCAATCAATCAATCAATAAGTTTCCTGTATAGCAGTATTGTACGCAAACTTGACATACGGAAGGACATCGTCCCAAGTCTTACGTATAATGTCGACGTAGTGCACAGACAGCATATACGCGATCATCTTGTTCAGACGTTACATTAGTTTATTAGTTTACATTAGTTTATTCATTTGGAAGTGGTGCACCATCGTTCTTCGGTGATCCGTGTTGCTGTAGCGTAAGATTCCTTGCATAAGCTCCGCAGTGAAGGCTGTTCCGCGGCCCGTGATTAGGACTTCAGGTGCTCCATGTCGCAGCACAACTTGGTTTATGAAGAGCTTCGCGACTTCTTGTGCAGTCTTCCTCGACAGAGTGGCGGTATATGCGTAGCGCGTCATGTTGTCTGTCGCTACAACAATCCCCGTGTTTTCGGAATAGAACGTAGGGAACGGGTCCAGAAGGTTCATTCCAATCTGTTGGAAGAGCCTCGATGGGACGGCGATTGGCTGCAGAAGTCCGGCGGGTCTCGTCGGTGAAGTTTATCGTCGCCGGCAGTCACGGCAGCTCCGGACGTAGTGGGTAACGTTGGATGTAAGGCGGGGCAAGTATTACTTCGCCTTGATTTTTTCAATTGTGGGAGCTGTTTCGAGATGTCCGGAAGACGGGTCGTCGTTGCACGCTTCCAAAATTTCGTCACGAAGGTCTGCGGGGATGACAGGAAGATAATTCGTTCGTGTTCCATGGCTGAAATTCTTCTTCACGAGTCCGGAGTTTTACAGGTGAATGCCCGGTAGTATGCGAACAGTCGGAGACATCTCCGCACGCCCTTGTCGTAGTTCGGTCTTAGGAAGTTCGCTATGGATGATGTTTTCGCCTGGTCAGGCAGCAACCCCGTGGCGTTGACGACATGTCCCAAAAACGTGAGTTCCTCCAACGCGAAGCGCCACTTTTCAGGCTTAAGCGTTAACCCCGATGTGCAAATGGCCTCGAGTACTGACTCCAACCTTGCAAGGGGTTTGTGGAAAGTCCGGGCGTATACCACAACGTCGTCGAGGTATACGAGGCAGGTGTGCCACTTCAGGCCAGCTAGCACAGTGTCCATGACTCTTTTAAACGTTGCTGGCGCCTTGCACAACCCAAAAGGCATCACCTTGAACTCGTAAAGGCCAGCCGTAGTTGTGAATGCAATCTTCTCTCGGTCTCTCGCGTCCACTTCTATTTGCCAGTATTCTGTCTTTAGATCCATGGATGAGAAGTACTTGGAGTGGCAAAGGTGGCCGAGGGCATCGTCGATTTTTGTTTTTTTCGGTGATTTTGTTCAGTCACCGGTAATCAACGCAAAACGTTAATGTGCCGTCTTTTTCTTAACGAGTACGACCCGTGCAGCCCAGAGCATTTTCGAAGGCTGTGTGGTGTCGTCGCTGAGTATGTCTTCCACTTGTGTCCGGATGGCTGCCCGCTCGTGCGAAGACACGTGGTACGGTGACTGTCGGGTAGGTCGCGTTCCATCATCGGTTATTATTCGCTGCTTCGCTAGAGGTGTCTGACGTAATTTTGAGTTCGACGAAAAACACTCACTGCCACAGCAAAGCCAATAATTTGTTCCTTTCTTCTTGCAGTAATACCGGATTTAAGCAGAAAAGATTCAGAAGCTTGAAGATAGCTTCGGGTGCGCGTTCAAAGTCGTCAACCGCGATCACGTCACTTGCTTCGTGCGTATCTTCTAGGAACAAACTGCAGCGCCCCTGTTGAAATGCTGGTATTCCTCGGTAAAATTGGTGACCAAAACGTAGGATTGGCGTTGCTTAAACCACGCAATGCCTCTTGCGACACTGGCACCGTGGTCACTATCTACGAAAGCGTCGACGTCAGGAGCAGCATCTTCACAGTAGACGGTGATCAACAACCTTGCGCGGGGTGGAAAAGTGACATGACCATCGGCGATCCTTAGAGCAGCACGGTGTTCGGGGTTCGGTTCCAGCGTCGTGAAGTTGATTGGAGGGAAAAGGTATAGATTTGGTCTGTAGATCAATTATTGCACCGTTGTCCGTCAAAGTCCATTCCAAGAATTACGTCGCGGGTGCAGTTAGGTAAAATGACGAACGCAGCAGGGTACGTTGTGCCGTCTTCGGTGACCCCCGATGTGCGCGCTCCACTTGGCGTTAAAAGATGGCCACCTGTTGTGCGTTTGTGTGGACCGTCCCATGTGGTCGTAACTTTCTTCAGCTTAGACGCGAATGATCCGCTCATTACTAAGTACTCGGTTCTTATGTCTATGAGCGCGACTACATCGAAGCCGTCGATGGACAACTGTACGTCGGACGCCCCCTTCCTCGAGTTCCGCGCGCGTCGGGGCGTCGTATCTCGGCTTGTCCGAGTTGACGATGTGAAACTGTGCGTCATTGTTGTCGTCGTCTTCTCAGAAGCAGGTTCGGTAATTTCGGGTACACGTCGTACCGTGTGGCTGTCGTCGTGTTAGGGAGTCACGTCAGGGTAAGATCGGATCGTCGGGCTGAAGGCACGTCGTGAATCACGGTGTTTGGTGAGTCCTTGCGTCGTTGGAAGGTTTTTGTTTTTCTGCCGTTGTGCAACTTCACCCCCAAAAGTTGCTGCTTTTAGTTTCCCCTGCGTGGGCAGAGGGACCGTCCACGTATGAAGTCAGCATTGCCACGGCGTTTCGGCGACTGGTATGGGTACGGCGATGGCGAAGGGTTGAAACATGCTGGGACACGGCTGGTTTGAGTTAGATACTCGAACTCACGAGGTCGTCAACCAGGGAGAGCGCGAGGTGCGTCGACTGAGAAACCACGCAACCCGAGTGTGGCTAGCGACGATAGATGTGGTAGGCCTCTCCGCAGTGGTAGCACAGCGGATGATTATCGGTAGTTCGCTTTATGTCCATGTTTCTCTGCATTTGGTTTAGGATTACAGGGGGTCGGGCGAGAGATAGTGGGCGGCGTTACGGCGGGACCTCTTGACGACGAGTCGGAGCAGGGCGCCGTGAACGAACAGCTGCAGCGTAAGTCATCGTTTCTGACTCGCGGGGTGCTTGGGATGGCTTAGAAGTCCTCAAAGCCTGTTGAACTTCTTCCCGGATTACGTCACTCAAAGAAGCCACTTGGGTTGTGGCGTCGTCTGGAGATGTTTCCGCAGCTCTTCGCGAACGACAGAGCGTATTGTTTACCGTAAGTCTTCCGTTGCGAATCCAGGGCCGTTGACTGGGTTCGCGAAACACGCGTTGGGTAGTCGATTGTACTGACTGGAGCGCACGTCGAGAGTTATCTCAATCGTGGAAGCTTCGGTCACAAATTAAGCTACTGTTGGGAATGGGGTCGAATGTGTCTAGCGGAGAGCTCTTGTTTAACGCCCCGAATCAGAAAGCGCAGCTTCTCTTCTGCCATTTAGGGGTCAGCTCGTCGGAACAGCATCTTAAACCCCTCAACGAACACATAACACGTTCGTGGGGGTGTTGGATTCGCATCTGCAACAATAGCTCAGTGCGTTATTTACCCACGACAGTTGTAAACGTTTTCAGAAATTCCGTTTTCAACATGCTCCATGCGGTTAGTGATGTCTCGTGATTTTCGAACCAGACTCGAGTGGAGTTTTTGAGGTAGAAAAACACTTGCCTTAGGGTTTCTTCGTCATTCCACCGGTCGAAAATTTGAACGCGCTCCAGCTTCTCCAGCCACTCTTCCGGGTCTTCACCAGGGGGTCCTCGGAATGAGGGGGCTCCCGAGGTTGCAGCAGAACGACGGGAGGATTGGCTTGGTTGACCATGGTTCTGGTCGCGACGTTTCCTTCTTCACTTTCATCCGGCAGTAGACCGAGCTCAGGTGGGAGACCTTGCTGCCGGCGGCTTGTACGAGTGGGGGTTGCTTGGGGATTTGCACAGGGATTGGATGCATGTACCCAGCTCCTCCACCAGATGTCACGAAGCCAACGATGGCGCAGTTGGCCTGAAGGAAAAGCAAGTTTATTGGAGCAAAATTGTGCTCCCCTAACGATTGAACACTGGCGGCGAAGCAGCAGCAAAGTCACCTGCGCAGGCGAGTGTCGGCGAATCCAATGCCTTGGTGTCTGTTTGGCGGGTATTTATCCTTCGGCGCTGGTGTTTCTCGAACCGTCGAATTACATCGAGTACATTCCAAATCAAACAAGATTATTCTCAACTGGTGACGCTACTTCGAAACATTTTCCCTATAAAAATAAATAACAAGTGCGTCATGCAAAACAATCAATGAACACGCGCTTCACTTGGTACAGAGGTAACAGCCCGGCGCAGCCGGTCGGTAAAAGCAAAAACATAAATAAAGAAATCCAATGCACGGCTCGCAGCAATATTGATGCCGTATCTGTTCAGCATGTTCATTAACACCATTGTGTTGATTAGCTCTTACCTGCAATTGAAAATTTACATGAATTAGTCGAGTTTGTTTTTGCTGTAACCATTTAAAAGGGCCATGACGACAAAAGGGAACCTTCTTTAATTTAAAAGAACTTGACCTCGGTACATGACTCAGCTAAATTCCAGCCACGAAGGACGTTTTCTAACCGTAAAAAGGCTAGAAGTATTGACAAACGTTCAAATTCCGCGCTACGGTGACGTCTATAGGCACGAATGACGTCATATGGGTCAGAAATAAAACTTAATTTTCAGTGTCTTAGCTGCACATTAGAATTCCCGTGAAGTAATCAAATTGAACTAGTCACCACTACAATGGCCGTAGCCATGGTTTAGGTTGGGGAGAGCCAATAGAAGAAACAAAATCTTTGATGTCATGAAAAAGTTGTCGGAAAACGGCTAGGGATTCAGCATTGCTTCACATGTTTTTTTTTAATATCATAATTATTTGTTCGAAGTCTTCGATAAAATTGGTATCACTGTTATCGGTACGAAGCAGTCCTTTTAATGAACTAAACTTATGTTTTATATTCATTGCCCCTTAGTTAGGTACAACACGAAGGAAAGTAGCAGTAAAATAAGTTATAAGGAATGTCCAGATATTCTTCCACCACTGGAGTTTAGAAATTGCACACGCTGTATCAGTGTCGCCATCCTACTGAGCTACGTGAACCGTTTTTTGCGTGCTGTGGCTGGTGTACGGATAACAGGTGCATAACTGACGTAATCAAATGCCGAACGTACATAAATTGCCCATTATACAGCATCATCAACATCGTGATCAGGATCATGGTGATTATGATCAGTCTAGTTGGGTCAACTGCCGAAGGAATGCGTCTCTTACGAAGCTTACATCCCTAACGTACGGTACAGATGTGCTGTGCAAGTTTCCTTGCTATGTGCAGCATCGTAGAAGGTTAGCCACGTCGTTGGCCCGTTTAGACATTGAGGCATTGTCTGAGGGCATCGTGCTGGGACCCGGGCCACACCGGTAGTGGTCGAACAATACCTTCAAGGCACTGATTGCATTCTTAAAAAAGCAGCGGTACGGTGGCTAGACTGTAGGTCAATCCGGCTGTGGCGAACTATTGAATTGTACAGTAAGTGACATAGCCATTTTTGTATGATGCTATATTCTCACATCTATCTCTATCATCATAAGCGTCACCCTCTATTTTTTATCTCTTCTTCCTTCCCTCTTCTATACACAGAGAATTAGGCCAGAGCCTGGACAATCAGTTCGACCACTCTGTGTTTTCCTTTCATTCAATAAATTTCTCTCTCTCTCTAAGTGTGTATTATTGCGAAGTTGTGTAGTAGTGTCCTCTCCGCACTCAACACGACCTCCTTTGCTTTGCATCCTTGCTGTGGTTTCTACAATGTGATGAGCTTAATATATTGTTCTTTGCTGCCTATACGGAGACCGAGAAGTTCCACAATTTTCAAAGGAAGAAGCGGGGTTACCGTATCTCTGGCGGTTGGTCCTAGTCTCATCCAGTCATTGCTTGCATCCTTGCGTTCAGTGGGGGCATAGATGACCAAGCGTGAAGTTGCACCACCATTGCATTTATAAGCTTCAAGGTTATAATGAACACCCGTTTGAGTAAGATGAAGTATGACCTTTATGTCAGAGTGAGCCTTCTGAAACGGGACAACATCGGGACAACGAGACAACGGGACAACGAAACGGGACAACATCATACAGACGTCTGAACAGCGGAACGGGGAAGGTACGATTGACGGACAAAAAAAATCAAGATTGTTGTAGTCATTGCAAATGATGAGCGGCTATTTGCGAATAAAGTCATCTTGGGGGGCGCTGCGAATTCTGGCTAGTTCCGGCCACACTGTGCACACATGGCGGATACACCAAGGTCTCCGGGATCGCTCACTCTAACGAAAATATTGCGTTTCGTGCAATGCTATGTTAATTCGCGCTGTTTTGTAGAAGGAGGGCGCGTTGTTGACAAAAAAACTTTATTTTGTCGGCACCAATGAGGCTGTGAATAGTGAAGTTAAAGTTGTGGCATTGTGCGTGCAAACCACCGTCGTGACAGCGGACTCGCACGAGATTGTGGCGAGGATAACCGACGCATTCCTAGAACCATCACTTGTGGAGGCCAAGTGCTCTTTCACTGCTGGATCATCAGAAAAATGCAAGCACATTTCAGCTGTTCTGATACAATGCTACAGGTAAGCCTATCTGAATTATTATTTCGACGTGCATAGGAGCGAATAGCTTTCGAAGCAAGGCTGGGATAATTTACTACCTTGTATATGCTTCGGAAGTCACCGCAACTGACGCCCGACGTTCTGTTGCCGGTCAATACTTGAAGATTATGGAGGAAGATAGTAGGGTAACCTACAGTGAGCAGGGTAAATGGAGATTAGCCAGCAATTGGAGGCGAACAACTGGTAACAGGAGGGAAGTTGGAGCAACGAAATAGATACCTAGGGATGGGAAGCGTAAGCGAGGTCGGCAGAAAATTAGATGGACAGATAAAATTAAGTTCGCCGGCATTATATGGAATCAACTCGCACAATATAGGGCGAACTGAAGATTTTTGCGGGATGCCTTAGTCCTGCAGTTGACATAACGGGCTTGAAATGACGTTTCTGCATAAAGTAATTTGAACCCATGTCTTGCGCAAACCGGAAGTTTTTTTACCACCGTAACTGTATCCTGATGGCTGCATTTACACGTCTAGAGGTATTGGTGTTTCAGTATTTGCACATTTTTTATTATGTTGCGCTTCCTTCCTCAAAAATAAATCTAGCATAGTTAAGGACGTAGGTACTCTACTTATTCCGTTTGTATGATATTGGGATAAAATGTTTTTAAATGCAGAACATCTGATTCACTCGCCTTGTCCCTCCGGCGTCGTCGTCGTCGTCGTCGTCGTCGTCGTCGGCGTTGTCCACCCCTCCCCCATTCTCCTCGCCGCGCCAGCTGCGCTCTCCGCCACTAACCCCCTCTCCTCTCCGATAGCGAACACTCTCTCGCGAGGGGCATTGGATTGAATTGGATTGGCTTGGATTGGATTGGATTGGATTTGGATTGGATTGGATTGGATTGGATTGGATTGGATTTGGATTGGATTGGATTGGAATTAAAGTGGATTGTGCTGGATTGTGTTGCGTCATAGCCGCGGCAGACGCGCTGGGGCCGGCGCATGTGCAGTACTCTCTCTTCCGCGGTTTCCCCTCCTTCGGGCGCGCTGCAGTCCCCTCAACGTTATTCGCGTTATAAAACGCGGTCCCTTCGCCGCTCCGCCTATGCGTCGCATCTAAACAGGGGTTCCCGCGAGGGGAGGTGGGAGTTTTGATGATGATGATCGTTGGATGTTTATGGCGCAAGGCCAACTGGGGCAAAGAGCGCCAAAACAATAGTCGATGATAGGGGTGGAACCTTAAACACTAAGTAAAATCAGCAAAAACAAAAGTAAAATCACAACACGACAATGAGCATGGCTGGTGTATAGGGCCAGATTTCATGATGCGTGATAGGAAATGAGGTTTAAAAACTTGACGTCGGACAAATACTCAAACACACGTTTCACGGAAACAATGGCATCATCACCTAGGAAAAACGATGGATGTAGGGGAATATGTTGTCTGTAGAGTTCTCTGAAGTGTTTGTGTCGTGTTGTGTGAAGTGCCTTGCATGTGATTAGTATGTGCACTACGGATAGGGACTCTCCGCACCTGCTGCACTGGGGTCTAGAAGATCCCGTCAGCAGATACGAGTGCGTCGCATGGGTGTGCCCTATCCGCAGCCTACCCAAGGCGACTTCAGTGTGTCTGTTGTGTGAGTCAGATGTGTACCGTCCCAAGTGTGGCTTTATTACATGTAGTTTGTTGTCTGTCTGTTCGTCCCAGTGTGTTTGCCATGTTCTGCGCAGGTGTTGTCTTATGTGTGGCTTGAGGTCTGTGTAGGGTACCGTTGTAATGTCCACAGTGTTCCTGAGTGCAGCAGCACCGGCCCTCTCGTCTGCCAACTCGTTCCCAGCGATCCCTGCATGTCCTGGGACCCAGCAGAGGACCAGCTCATGCTTTTGTGCATACACGGACATGATAGTGCTGAATACAAGATTAACTATGTGGTTTTTGGGGGGCTTGTGCGATGACAGTGCACGAACAACACTCAATGAATCTGTATAGATGATGGAATTGGGAATTTGAGTTTCACGAATGTGTCGTACAATCAGTAAAATCCCATACGCTTCTGCTGAAAAAATTGATGTGTGCACGCTCATGGTTCTGGCTGCATTGAAATTAGGACCATGAGCAGCGCACGACACCATACTGGAGGATTTAGAAGCGTCACTATAAAATTCTGCACTTGTGTATTTAAACTGCAAAGACAGAAAGTGCTGCAGTATTGCAGCTCGTGGTACACGATTTTTGTCAAGTGTCATAAAAGAAAGGTCGCACGACACCGGGCGAACTTGCCAAGGCGGTAAACTGTTAGAAAAGGATGACCTGTACACATCTAAAAACGAAGCACTTAGATCCGAGGCTCGCTCTCTCACTCTAAGTGAAAAGGGCAGAGGAAGGTATGGGCGATTTGCAAAGAGCAGAGATGTTGATGTATCGTTAAAGACAGGATAAAAAGGATGATTATTCAGTGATGAAATTTTAAAAGCATATAGCAAGTCCATGTACGTTCGTTGGTTCTCAAGGCTCCACTTATCACACTCGACATACAGACTCTCGACAGGGCTAGTGCGAAAAGCACCCGAGGCGAGACGAAGCCCCAAGTGTAGCACTGGGTCAAGCATTCGCAACGCTGTTTTAGTCGCCGACCCATATACCACGCTGCCATAGTCTAAACGAGACCCAACCAAAGCAGTATAGAGCCGTAGTAGGAGTTCTTTGTCGGAACCATAAGATTGATGGGAGAGAACCTTAAGTATATTCATTGTTTTCAGACATTTATGTTTAAGTTCCTTGATGTGTGGAATGAATGTGAGTTTCTGGTCAAACACAACACCTAAGAACTTGTGCTCCTTGTTCACAGGAAGCGACACGCCATTAAGAGTAATGTCTGGGTCCATATGGACCCCGCGCTTCCTGGAGAACACAACGCAGGAGCTTTTTACAGGATTTAATTTAAAACCATTCTTGTCTGCCCAGCCGGCAAGTTTCTTTACACCAAGCTGGACTTGACGTTCGCTGATTGACATATTGCATGATTTATAGGATATCTGGACGTCATCTACATACATGGAATAAGAGATTGTAGGTGGCAGTGCCTTACCAAGAGAGTTCATTTTTACTATGTAGAGAGTGCAGCTCAACCCGCCACCCTGTGGCACGCCATTTTCTTGCACGTAAACGTTTGAGAGTGCACAACCAACTCTTACTCGAAACGTTCTGTCGAACATAAACATAAACACTGTGAAATGCACCTGGGTGTCACTTAAAACGGTTTTAAAACCCATGCCTTGTACTATGAACCTTCATGCACGAAAAAAAAAAAAAAAAGGTGGGAGTTTTTTTTGTGCATGAAGGTTCATAGTACAAGGCATGGGTTTTAAAACCGTTTTAAGTGACACCCAGGTGCATTTCACAGTGTTTATGTTCACAGCTGCAGTGTGCTCTATGTTTTATCTTCACAGCCCACAGAACGCAAAAAGCAGGCCCCACACACACATACTACACATAAACATTGATTTGCATGTGCATGTACTTCATTCTGTAAACCCATACTTCATTTTGTAAACCCATACATGCAATATATCGTCATAGCTTTATTTTGGAATTGACAATCTAAATGCCTCTTACTGAATGGCGTTTCTGCGTACTTGATGGACCACATAAGATCAAAAACACACAGTGCATATAGTAACCTTAGAAATATCACAGCAACAGGGTCTCTGGTGGTTTATATTATGCTGATGAATTTGCTAAACAAAGCTTGTTTGTTACAGTTATGTTTTGTGCAACAAAAATCTCTTCCAGATTAAGGCTTCGGTCTCTGCCGGAACTTCGCTGCACAGATGAGGCATGGGCGTGGGGCCAAACGGAGAAACGTGAGCAAAATATGTATTCACCTGTTCCCATCCATACATTCGGTCACGTGAAGCCCCCTGTCCCTCCTCCACAAAGTGTCATGACTGATGCTGCACAAATGTTGAAGATCCTCCGGAACTGTGCCCTTATTCTTCTATAGCAGTGTTCAAAAGGTAAGTATGCACCAGTGGCACATCTTTTCTATTCACAAGTAGGCAATTACCATAGTTGATGTTTCTAGCATGTTAAGTGGAATTAAGGTAGTAACCATTCCACAGTTGTAAAATTTATTTCTGGACATTGTCATGGTTTTACGTGTACGTTGAATTAAGACACCCAAAAATGAGGCAGCAGTGCAACCATCTGCAACATCAGAGACAACAAGCAGCTAATTTACGCATACTTCATTCTGTAAACAGCCAATTAGCGTGGTGGCTGCAGTGTCCTGCCACGGTGCATGATTTCGATAGCTTAGAGTTTGGATATGACGCAAGCTAATAGACGTGAACACAGAAAACCAATGTTATAGGGTCACATTTCACAGCCACAGGTACCCACAGGGAGTTGGGAGCCATGCATTATATTTTCCCGTGTAATTTGGGCGTCGTTTACGGCGCTAAAACATTAATTTATTTCAACCAGCTACAAAAACCACTTCTGTTTAGCTGACACACAATGATGTAGCTTTTGCCTAATGAAACAACAGCAACCATCACATAGTACTAGGTGCAAACAAAAGCTGTAGCGACAATGGCTGACAAAAACATTCACATTACCGTATTGTTTATTACTGCGCACAAGACGCAGAAGAGCGGAAAACCGCTCGACAACAGAGCCTCAGGGCAAGAATGGTGAGTCCTCCTGGTTTGTGGAATGTTGATTCTCTTGTTAGTATGCAATCAACATTTCACACTTATTTTGCCAGCCCCATGCACTCTAGCATGCATATGCTTTATTGTTAAATAAATTAACATTAGTACAGTTGAGAAAGAAATGAAGAGCAGTTTCTCTCTCCTCACTGGCAAAAATGCACACGCAAATAAATAAAAAATTGTGCATAGCAGATAATTAGACGAAAAAAAAAATTTAGCTTTAACATATTTGTTACAAGGGAAATGCTTCCCAGAATATATTTAACCCTTTCAGACGCCGCTCGCTATTTCCCCCTACAAATTGTTTTTGTTGTTTCTATGCTCTGTATCTCACCGAAATAATGAATTGGCAGGTTACTGACTCCAACACAATCGTAGTTTTTTACAGTCATGTACAGAATTGTGTACATAGCGTCACGGATGTTCAGAGCGCTAAGTAGCGCTGGATATTTCCACGTACGTCTATATTTGTGTGGTATGCAATGTTTCAATATTTTTTAGGACCGCAAGTTTTTTGAGAAAACGGGAGAAAGTGTTAAAAAAGCTCACCCGTCGAAGCAGTCGCGTGCGTCGCCATTTTGTTTACGGTTGTGTTATTCTTACTAGCC
This sequence comes from Haemaphysalis longicornis, assembly GCF_048455015.1. Taxonomy (NCBI): domain Eukaryota; kingdom Metazoa; phylum Arthropoda; class Arachnida; order Ixodida; family Ixodidae; genus Haemaphysalis; species Haemaphysalis longicornis. The sequence goes on along the minus strand of NW_027526407.1, from coordinate 103,632,381 downwards.
GCCAGATGGCCCTAAAATCTTCATTGTAAGGCGAAAGATACAAAATTATGCGAAACTAGAGAAAACTTTCAGTTTTGGTATTTCTTTTTGTAAAAAAGAAACTGCAAGACTGAAGTGTACACAGTTGTGTACACAGCATCTGAAAGGGTTAAATATTTTTTTGAGGAGTCTCAAGCTGGAACAAAACCATATTATCAAGCGGCAACCAAAAATAACAAAAAGACGCCATCGCAGTGTAGCGGTAGTGCCTATGTGTATATCTCTCTATGTGTGCTTCACGTAAATGGCAGTCTTCCAGAATTTGAACTAAATTAGCTGCGTGTTGATATCTGGACGTTTCATATCTTTTGTACACCTGCACATTGCGTAATATACCCACCTTGGGGTCTTTGAGGGAAAAAAAGGAAATTGTTCCAGTTCCCAATGCACTTATACGCAAGGAATCCAGCTTTAGATCAACAGTACTAGTTTACGACACAATAGATAATTGGGAAAAATCTTACTACTGCAAAGGAATTCATCCTTTCATAGAGGTTGGAGGTACTTAACCATTATCGTTATCATGTCTTGTGTGGCACCTACTGCCCTTTTGGTTTCATAAATCACGTGTCCATGCAACTGTTATGTTTTGATTTTGATGACTAGGTCGTGCATTTAGTTTGCATCTGCAGTAGCTGCACTGTAATCAACGTTAAACGAAAAAAAATCGTCTGGTATTGACACTTGCATATTTAAGCAGTGTCGTCAAACACGGTGGCTTTGGCAATTTTCGTAATGCCATTGTGTCTCTAAGACAGGAGATACCATAAAATATATTGTGTGATTAACTGTTCTGTGTGTAATTCAGCATTGAAAAGAATTTCAACGGAACTGTATTGCAGTTGTTTGCCAGGTCTGAATGAAGATGTGTAATTTTGTCATGTCAGAGAGCGAGGACTCTCATCGTGTGCAAAGTGCTTGTCATTTTTATCAAGCATTCAACGGGTGCAGTGCACATACGATTGCTTATGTGCCCTTTGATGATTGCACTGATTGCACAGTAAGCTGCTTCTCGACATTATAATAAACAAACAAAAGATGGCTGCGGTAAGCCGGAGCCATCTCAGCTGAGCTAACCTTGGATATGCAAAGCAAAAGCTTGGCTTCATGTGGTTGAGTTTTGGTTTCGATTTGTTAACCTTTCATTTAGCTGTATGGCCGACCGCGTCTCAAAGCCGTTCAGTTCTGTGCAACGCTCACAGAAGCAGGGCGGAACGCACCGTTTCTCTCCGCCGGGCGCGAGACGAGTCACGTAGCCCGAAATGACCAAGAGCCGCATGCGTGGGAGGCTGCGGGGGGGGGGGGTGGTCGGCTGCCTCGGCCGCAGCGGTGGTGGCGAGCTCTGTCGGCGCCCGCAGCAGCGCCGACAGCGGCCCCAGCGAATCAAGCGATGGGCTTCAAGGGGTGTGTCGCCGCGCGTGTCCCTGGTCAAAAGGTCACCTTGTGCATCCGCCGTTAAATCGTTGGACGAAAGAAGGAAAGCTTTGCTTTAAAATTGTATTCGATTTATTCAATAGTATACAAGCGCAAGGGAGACTGATTTTTAGTAAACATTGGTTGTCATTCCTGATCATTAGGTCACCCCCCACAAACGACGTGAACCATGCCCAACATGGCGTAAGTCACTCAACGGAGAGCTAGATTTCTTTGGAAGAGCATGCATACCTAAAGGCAAAGCATACCTAAAGGGCTTAATATCCTGTTCTTGTGCTCCGTGGAGAGCGAACGGGAAGTTCCACCGTGTTAGAAGGAAGGGGCGGGGTTAGCGTTTCTAGGTCCGGCTGGGCTGTCCTAGTCTCATCCAATCATTGCTGGCCTCATGGCGTCCAATCGGGAGCATAGCAGAGCAAGCGTAAAAGTATTTATACGACAAATTTGTTTATAAGATTTAAATTTATCGCGAACACATATTTGAGTTAGATAAAGTATAACTTTTATGGCAGTGTGAGCCTTCTAAAACGAGACAACATCCATGATTTACACGCCCGAACAGCGCGACGGAGAAAATATGACTGACTTCCAAAAAATTTCACATTGTTGTCGTGTCAACTTTCATTGACTAGGATGGCTATAGATTACGGAGGGAAAGATAGTGAGTGGTATGGGACGCTGCGGCTATTGGTGCCCTTGTTGAGAGGCGGATGGTAGCGCGGAGACTTCCAAAAGCTGCTCGAGGAGTCGAAGAAGGCAATGCTTATGGCTGGACCCGGCGCAGTGGTAGACCTACGCTATTCAGCTCGTGCTAGACGCCTTTAACCAAAAAAGTTGAGGCAAGCGTGAGTGTGTTTATGACGAAAGTATGCGGATTGGCAAGGCTAGTACGACCACAGGGGTACTTCAAGTTTATTTATTTATTTATATAGTAATTCCACCCTTAAAGCGAGGGCTTAGGCAGGAGGGGGCGAAGCAGTCAAGGGAATAACAATGCACGACATGAAAACGAGGGGCCTATTGGGCCTTAAAAAAAGTTGGCCACAACGTGACTGCACGAAAAAGAACAAGGAAAAATCGCAAAAGAACACGCGGAACATGTGCGTTGCACAAACTGAAACACATTGTACGATAGTACACAGGTAACAAAAAGAAATGATTACTGATGAAAAAATGACGGGCTATTCTCCTTTGTGAAGAGGGATGACCAGCAAAGATGTATAGTATACACACAAGCATAGAGAATGCGGTCGTATTGATGAGTTCAATCATTTTATAATGAAGGCGACTATTCCTTGTGATTAATTAATAAAAACTGGAAGGTCTAGCGTCTTATCGTCGCGAACAATCAAGAGGATGTTTGTTGTGCTCACTTAGAAGCCCGTTTTTTGAAAGAATACGAGACTTACATCATTTAGATTACTGCAATCTAGTGCATTATGAAAGTAACTGAACCTCGCCGTAATGGTAGAGTCGTCCTGCGGGTAATAGCCACACGTACCACCGTTCTATGAATTCGTACTCATCCAGTAGGTGCCCACGTATTGACAGCAGGCGGGAATTTTGAAACTTTCCAACTTTACTGGGAACTAATTATAACGAACACATAAAACTGCAAGGAGTTTTACAGCCGCAAAATTGATCGCTTCACTATTCAACTGTCAATAGCACTGTGCTGAAATTGAAGCGTCATGCGGACCGTCTATCAATAGCACATTGATACTCGATAGTTGGCAGCACCAGGCAACAGTACTGTCATAGTTTTTCCGACTGCTGAAAGCCATTGTAGGTGACTGGAAATGAACTTCTCTGTTCACGTGGTTGAAATTAAAATTCTAGGAAAGAAATTACCATGCCAATATAACGTAGAACAATTCTAAGACTATAGTCTTTCTCAGGATACTTAAACCCGAAAACTTTCGTATGCCTGTCTGTCTGTCTGTCTGTTTGTCCGTCTGTCTGTCTGTCTGTCTGTCCATACAGCCAGCCGGTGAAAGATGAAATGGTTTTGAAACAAGTTTATATAGGTAAAATGTTTCCAAACCACTAAATCTGTTGACATACTTTATACTTGTCAAGAATTTGAGGAAAAAAGAAAACATTACGCATATTTGAGGCACAACATCAGTGCATACTTGTACTAGGCAGCGTTATCCTCAATTTAAAATATATGTGCGCTTTATATTTGCGACAGCAAATAAAAACTACGCGTCGGAAACAATATTTAGATCCAAAAATACAAAAAGAGCCTGCGCCCGAGCCTAGGCTTCTGCTGGCATTATGAGTACAACAGTAACGAATGGTTCGATAGCTGGCACGCGAGCAGTGGAACGCTGGAAAACCAAAGTGACTTTAGCAAAAATCCACCGTTTAAATCTTGGGAGGAGCGAGACGGGAGAATAGGAGCGTGAGAGGTGAGCGTTAGAACAGAGGTATTTACATGTCAGTGGCACAGAAGGCTATCGCCTTTCAACGACATTTGCAGTGAAGCCAGCAGATACGCGGCACATTTTCGGGCATGGAAGCCGTACTTTGGTGTATCAGAAAACCAGATATAGATCTGCAAGACATCAAAAATTACAATGAAACGGCAATTTAGGGCACTACCACGTGTTCACGTTGTGCTTGCATTAGGTGTTCTGATTTACAGTGGTGTGAATTTACGCATCTTCGAAACACACACAGGGTTTGTTTACTCGTCTAAACAAGTTCCCAGCTTAAGGGCCTTACTTCTATCTTGACCGTTTTTTACGTTTACTTTCACATAAAAAATATAATGTCCATCAGGAGTCGAGTAAACGCGATTCTAAGGGTGTAGCATACACTAAAAGTAGGATTTCTTTCAATGCCGACGTGTAGTATATACGTACAAAAGCTGTTTTTTAAACTAGTATCCCGTAACGTGATTCCAGTTTTAAAGAAAGAGATGCAAGTTAACCTTTGTTGGCGCAGAAGATTTTTGACTACAGTAAACGCTGCTCACGTAAATCTATTTGTAAGGACAAAATTCAATCACTCTTATTAAGGGCGGAAGGGCAATGGTACTCTGGAGTAATAAAAAGAAACAAGTACTGTAATGTAGATCATAAAACCTCCTCACTTTGAAACAAATCCCGGAAATCATCTGTCTAGACAAGGTCGCCGATATAAAGCCCGGATATTGACCCGGGCACGCTGCAAACTTCAATAATTCTGCCGAGCTCGGAAGTATCAATGAACCGAATTCGTACTCTGGTCAGCGTTGTATTATTACATTTGTCTTGATTTTAACTGAAATATTGCTGGAATAACAGCTGGCTTCGGAATGTCCAAAATTACTTCAGCAACGTTCTTCTGCCGATAGGAGCTTCTGCTATTTCAGTGTGCGACATCCAGAAACTCCAGCTGACTCCGTCACCACAAAACACCTTTACTAGATTAGTTATGCGCTACGCAACGTACTCACGCAAACCCTACCGGTTTAGCGGCCAAGGCTCTGGGCATTTAAACAGTGGGTCGAAGGTTTGCTTCCCGAACCCGGGGCTCTCTGTTTTTTGCGGAAATGAAAACTTTATCATCCCTAATAAAGAAAGTTTAGACAAGAGCGAAAGCTAAAAAATTCGTCTAACCTTCACGGAAAATGCGTATAATCGATCGTCAAAGCTTCAAATCCCCAAATGGTAGATGATTTTTTGCGCACCTAGAAAACGCATCTAGAAATTATATAAATGCATACCAGTACGTGGTTGTTGGGATAAATGTATACTGAGGTACTCCTTTATGATCGATGCGTGTATTTGTCGTATGTTGTCGTATGTCGCATTCCTTTTCCGCGATTTTTAAGTAACCGTATTGGCAGAGTGGACGCGCGGTTTCGCGCACTCGCCGTGTGTCCAAAAGATCTTATCAGACATTTTCAATCGACGAACCGGTTTAAGAAAAAATGCATTAGTTTTTTTACAGGACGTCATATGGCGCACTAAGAAATCTTTCGCTTTAAAAAGTATTACTGCTACTTGACGAAAGAAAAAAAAAACAATCTATGCATAATAGGTTCGGCCTCATGTCAGATAAACCAACTTGTTTTATGTTTCATCTGCCGACTTCAGCCTGGTAAACCTGGATGCAAAAGGTAGCCTCTCCTGGCTGAAAAGAAAAACGGTTGTGCTAACGCGGGATGAAAATTCTATGTTGAGAAAACTGCGTTTTCAAATGTGTCTACGTATATACAAGGTGGGTTAGAGCATGATTTGTTTGTAGGAATTTCAATATATGACACCGTAACAGATATCAACAAAAGAGAACATACTTTTGCCAATTAGCTGGCCTCAGAATAAATGTTTCTAGTTAGTGTACTCGGAATCCTAGACATGACAAAGCTGATACATGCCGAAGACATTATCCTACACAGGTGCCAAAATATTGCCTACTATCTATTAGTGATAAGCTATCACGTAAAAGTAACGCATATATCGCTTCCGTTTTGTTAAAAAACTTGCGGGATAACTTCCTATAGTTCTTTGCACTTGCGCGCAAACATGGCACCTCTCCCTTTGCCTCGCTTTACGATTCACAATATACGAGAGTAATGACTTTTGTAAAGTTGTAAAGAGTCGAGTTTATCTTTGAGTTGCTATTTATTCTGAATTCCTGAGTCACTTACCATGGATATTACTGATAATGTACGCGTCACAGATCGAGCGGTGTACTTTCCTTGTACATTTCACCACATTAAGGGATGTGATTTTCTAGATATAATTTTTTCCGTTTCAGAATACGAAATGCATTTCTTAATGCTCAACTGATGTAGCGTACTACAATTTGAAATAATGTATTCTGTGTGCCATCCACTGTTTGCAAAGTGCGGATACGGGCCAAATCAAGCAAGATGTTTCGCTAGTGATGTCAACCTCTATTATGCTCATCGCAGTGTTTTTTTATGAACGGATGACATAGTCAATTGAGGGAACAACGTAACAGAACCATGACCTTGGCAATTGGAAAGTATGTAGCCACCTACAACAAAAGGAGTAAAATCACTATTGGTTAATCTTAAAGTCTGACGCTTAAAAAATTAACCATCAAAATTTTAACGAAAATATCCGACAGTTGTGCAAGGTATTGAGGAGAATATATAAAAGTTTCGCGGCTCACCAGTCGCTTTCACGTAGTCTTTTAAAGACGTAACAGGACGTAGTTTGTGTGATCCGTATCGGCCGGAAAATGCAGCCGGCAATCGATTGGTATAACTGGCCCTACCGTCTATTTAATTCAAAGTTACCTGCTTGATAGAGAACAATTTGTAAGGGACATGGACAAGCGCTTGTTCGTTTTACCATTCTTTATTCTTCGTTCTTGTTTTCGTCCAGTCAACTTTTGTTCAGTGGAGTACCAACTAACTTAAACTTTCGCGTTAACAAGTTGTAGAGTTTCAAAGTGTTTCCCTCGGCCTTAGACCACGAATATCGGGGTCCTGCAGGGGTCAATTGTTGGCCCATTATTGTTTCTAACTTATATACGATCTTCCTTTTTATCCTAATTTTTGTAACAGCTTAAATGGCGCTGATGACATAACAATTCTTACTTCAGAAAAGTGCTTTGGTTCTTCAGTAGGAAAACGTACCACAAAGGAATCTAATTTAGTGGCCTATCGTAAAAATAACATGCTAAGAATTAATGCAATCAAATCAAACTTCGTCTTCTTTGCGTCAGATCAAAGAGCATTTCTCGGACATCCTTGCATTACCGTTGGTTCTAAGCAACTTTTTCCTTGTTACCGCGTGATGTTCCTTGGCGTGGAAATTAACAAGCGCTTGAAATGCAATGATGCTCTCGCACCATTCGCCAGAACCACATGTTACGGTATTAGAGTGCGCTGTAAACTTTGTTTCATTTCTGGTGAATGCATTGTGTCATTTTACTATGCAATATTATACAGTAACATAGTATATGCCGTACATTTTTGGGGAAACATACGAAACTCACTCATCTACGCTGAAGCGCATTAAAATCAAGCCATTCAAATCATAATATTTATGAACTTTTATTCGAACGCATAACTTGTCGAATATTTTCATGGCCTAACAATTTCCGATGTAATATCCCTAAACGGGGCTTTAGGGCACACTAATAAATAAATATATTTAATAATGAAACCTCCCCCTTCGGATCTTTATTAGCGACCAATGTCCTCGTTATAAGTCCGCCCAGTTGTCCTTACACATGAACTCTTTATTAGCGAAAGTAACAACAAAACACGGAAAGTGTTCAACTAACTTCTCGGCTATATATTTTTGGAGTACATTTCCGCGCACTATTAAAACATCAGGCAACGTATATACATTTTAAAATATTTTGCGGGCATTCTTATTACAAGTAGAATAATTTGACTTGCTTGAAATATGTTGCATCTTCTTGTATTCTCTGTATTGTTAAGTAATATGTTTCTTCTTTACTAGGCTCTTGTATGTAAACCGTAAGTTTTGTCTAGTATCATTGCAAGTTTTCTTTTCACTATTTCATATTTTATTAACCTGCACTTTTCTTGTTCTGTGTTCTTTATACACGGTATGTATTACGTATAAAAGTGATATATTTGTGCCTATAACGCATGAGTACGTTTCTTCAAGAAGAACAGGAAGTTCACCTCAGTCTCTGACTCTGGGACCTACCTCTGTTTCTTCTACTGCGAACTTGTTGTCTATCCCAAACAAAATAAACAAATTCAAACTCAAACAAATACGTTGAGTTGTAAGGGTTCTTTTGTTAGCGTTTGATTTTGACAATTACCTGGAATGCGTTTACTGTGTAATTACTGCATTTTTTTCCACTTTTTATATGATGTCATGGCTGAGGAGGCATATAAACATGAAAGTTAATGAACATTATTTTTATTCTGTAAAAACAACCTCTTTTCATGCCGGAATGAGGTTGTTCGAGTTATTAAATAAACGTCTTGCCAGATAAAAAGGGTCGTACGGCTTCCTCTTGGTTCTTGGGACAAAACCCGATATGCAGTGAAATATAGGCTGGGGAAAAATCCAATACCAAGAAAAGTCTACTCAATGTTCACACCGTCAAAACTCGTCGGGGCCCAAAATGCGGAAAGACTCCGTCGTTCTCTTTGTGAATGAGGGGAAGTACACTTAAATATCATGCGTAAGCACCAAAAGAATTCATAAGCGTGGGCAGTAGCCGAAAAACTATCTGTAACTATGTCCACGAACGTTAGACGTCAAATATGCCGGCTGCGAAGTCAACGCTTCCTTTCGCGCAATAAAGGGGTAGTCTTTGATTAGAAGCCTGCAAATAATGAAGTGTTACCCAAAATTTGAATTCTGAGGGGTGCTATGGCGCCGCAGTATTAGAAAAAACGGCTTAATTGCCTATCGTTACTACCGATAGCTTCATTCGGCTATTATTTTAAAAGCTTTATGATTTTCTGATCATCGATATTACTGAGAATAGCTTTACAAACCTAGGCCATCTACGTATGATGTTTTCGGTACTTCAACGAAGGCAAGTCAGGCCCTCTGAACCTAAACGGCGCTCAGGAGAAAAGGCGCTCGCCTAATCATCGTCCCCCCTCTCCCCAAGAAAAAAGGAAACATTTCATCGGTAAGTTGGCGACATGGTTAAATCTTTGGCTAAACGCTTACCGCTGGGCGGGAAAGTTGCGAAAGATATAGCGAAACAGCTCAGGACAAATATTGAAAATCAGCTATTATATGTGACGTCATATCGGGGAGAATGTGAGCAAAACAACGAATACTTTCGATTTCACGCTAGAAGTACGTTTTACCGGAAGACACAAATAGATATTTCATATTTTTGCAAAGCTGACTCCATGGAATAAATCAATATCGGTCTCTGGCGTTAGCGTGATGTTCACGGCGACATTTCTTGCTTCGGTGACAAATTATTTGTGGTAAAGGGTTCAGAGGGTTGGCTCCACTTATCGTGGTGCGCTCATTCAACGAGCAGGCATACAAGTGGGAAATAGGCCACAATCAGTCCAAGCGCCCGTTAATAAGCTACACAAAAATTGTCAGCATCTCCACTCCGTGAATGATGGCGACGGGGCGGAGTACGGGGACTCGAAACGACATCCAAGTTGCGACACGAGTGACATCCGATTTGCGCCCCGACCGTCATTCGATTTGAGCCGCGAGTAGTACCTTGATTGTTCCCTAAATTAAACTGCAAAGCACGGCTCAAATCGTATTTCGCTTGATTTTTGCTTGCCGGTGGAGCGCGGACGGATGGACGGGGACGGACATTGTGCGGTCCTAAGGTACTCCGCACCTCAAATTGATGCAGAAATCACCAGGCATAACTTTGAGACTACATCTCTCAGACGGGTCTGGGACAGTTCATCGAACGCCAGTTCCCTGACGGCATGGCGATTTGATCAAAGCCGCTACATCAAACGCTCTTTTATTGAATCTACGGGGCCTGTTAAATCGAGAAGTACGGACTTGCAATTCGTGGGTCAAAATTTTTATCATAAAATTTTCAGACCATCTTGCGGCTACTTTCACACCCTGGCTTCACCCCTCTCCACTTCCTGAGTTCAAAACGTTTTGCTAATGCGGCCTCAATGGCAACCGCGCGTGGTGTCCTGCAAAAACGATTTGGCGCAGCATACCGATGAAGATTAGACAAAAGTATACGATAGACGAGTTTTGTTAAAACAAAATGAGTGGTGTAACAAATAACACAAAATTAGCGAAAATGGACAGATAAATACGATACAATTACAATTACATACACGTACAATTTCTCGTTACAAGCAGAAGCAAATCGTGACAACGAACATGCGAGAACGGACGTGAGTATTGCATTGTCGTTTCTCTAATGCGCGTCGAAGTCGCTAGCAGCAAACTTGCTCAAACGTTATTGCTTGACTCTACCTCTCTTTTACGTTTTTAGTGGCATATTTATTTTGCACAGAGGCCGAAGCCAATGAGGCGATGGTTGGGGTTGTGAGAGAAGGGGGATATAGAGAATGATTTGTTGATACGAGCTAGGGAAGTTGCACTTCACAGTATGAAGTGATACAGACGACTAAGGGCCACACTGCTAGGCAATCCGTTCCAGACCACTCTTACTTGCAGGGTAGCGACCTCCGAATGAAGCTTAACGCAGCCTAAGTTGTCTGTATTTAACACAAGGTAAACAAAAACATTATTTTCTGTGGTGTCATGAACGTAAACATAGTTGATACAAAAGCGTAGCTTGCTCGCTTGCTCATGATATGCTCGTTGAATTTATGGTTTCAGATTGAATTCTCTTGTGGAGTTTCGGACTAGATGCGATGTGAACGGGTCGTGTACTTTACTTGATCATATATTGCCGAATATGTTCGCTGACTGTGAGCCTTCAGTTATTGACCATTTATTCACCGATCACAATCAAATTTTTTTCTCTCTTGGCACTTCTCTTCCATTGCAATGTACGCCTAATACTAGCCTGTATTTGATTCAGCGAAATTTGTCGAAAGAGTCTGTTGTACAAACTGGGACTTCGTGTTGCAAGAAGAGTGTGGCGAAGCTTTTAATAATTTTTCTGCCAAAATTAGTGAATACAACACACAATGTACAACCGTAGCCACCGTGACACATTAGTTTCGTACCTCCAGAAGCCCTCCAGAAGCCCTGAAATAATTATGTTGTTTAAAGCAGGTTTGTTGCCCAATGCTTTAGAAGTCGGAAAAAAACTCCTCCTTTCAAAAAAGGCGGCGGTTTGTTGATAAGTACCATCCGGTGGGCGTACTTTCTTTTTTTAGTACAATAATCCAAAAAGTTTTACGCGCGTTTCATTTCGTACTTGCAGAAGTTTAACCTACTGTTTTCCCAACAAATCGGCTTTCGATGCGATTAGTCGACTGAACTCCCGTTAGCTTTACTGATCGAATTAATTTAACCATAGATGAAGGGTTACTTGGTGAGGCACTATTTATTGACCTTACCAAGGCTTTTGATACAACTAACCACCAGATACTTCCACAGAAACATGAATCCCTTGGAATCGCAGATCCTCCTTTGAGGTTTACTTAAATTATTTAACAAACCGGTCACAGGTAGTTCAGATCATTAGCAATGCGCCCTCTGCAAAAACCGGTTTATGTGGGTGTTCCCCAAGGTTCAATACTTCCTCCCTCCCCTGTTTTTACATTTTATCAGTGACTGCCCTAGTTGTCTTAAACGTACTGTGTTCTTTACGTCGATGACAGTATTATTTTTACATCTTTAAAAACAAGTACTGAACAAGCTGCAAGGACGCCTAAACTCAGATTTGTCTAACATTTATCATTGGTGCGTTCAATATCATCTGCACATGAATCCCTCAAAGACTGCATTTGTAGTATTTTAATCCTCACAGAAAACATCTACTCCACCGTTATTGTGATCACTTAACAACCATATTATTCCTGTGACGGATACCATGAAATTTCTTGGCGTTGTAGTAGGCGACAATTTTAAATTTAACCACCATGTGTTCTCAATACTGAGAACAAAGATTCTTTCGGCATTCATGTCCTCATTAAAGCCCACCCTTACTTCCAGTCACCCATCATTTTTCATTTCTGGTGAGCACCAGGACGCGGATTCGATTCCCGACCACGGTGGCCGCTTTTCTGATCGAAGCGAAAAGCAAAAACCCCGGTTTGTACGAGATTTCGACGCAAGTTAAAGATCCTAAGGTTGTCAAATTTATTCCAGAGACCTCTGTTACTGGGCGCCTCATCGGCGGCACTGTGCGGGCGAGTTAAAGCCTGCAATCTATCAGTCAAATATTTTTGTCATTATATTACGCATACATTAATAGCCATCTCATTGCATCTCATCCTGGGGTAAATGTATCCAACCCATCTAGAGCCTCTTCAGCATCTTCAGAATCAGGGACTATGGCTGATTACGTTTGCTCCATTTCAATGTCCTTCTGTGCATCTCTACGTTAACCTGTACTTCCACTTAACCAGTTATTTACTTCTGAGTCAGTAACATTGATGTACCGCCTCACCCAGCACTACGTATGTTTTGAAGGGCTATCGTCGAGGCGTCTTATCAACACAGATGCCATTGGGTTTTCATCTTGTCACAACTTCCTTCTACCTATAGCGCTAAACAATTATGGAAAACTAGCTGCAAAATTTACAGGTGGATCTGTGAGGAACAATATCCCCATTGAAAGAAAGTTGTGTTTTGCAATATATTCGTTTCGCAAACAGTTTAAACGGTACTAATTTTCAATGCTTTAGGTTTGTTAAACGTTGTTATGATGTCTTGTTTCTTTTTGACCATGTTATTTTTTCTGTATTGTACACAGCATCCGCCACGTGATACTATAAGTATTGCCTTGTTTCAGAAAAATGTAATCATTCTTTGTTTACTTCGTACAAAGTGCTGTGACTGTTTCTTGCCTTTATGCAATACTAAATGTATGTATGCCTGGAGCTCCCCCCCGACAGTTTCTAACTTCGGGAACTTCTATGCACTGTAACTTTCTTTAAAAATTTTCTTGTATTCATTGATGAAATAAAGTTGGATTTACTTGGAAGTTCACTTGACTGACTCTAGGGTGAATCTGGTATCTGGTGTGCCTAGTGTTTTGTTTACTGCGTTTCATCTACTTGTTTGTTTGTCAGGTTTGACATGCGATTTTGGTTACGCCGAAAGGGTTTTACGTCTGTTAATTGGGTTGCGGGTGATACTGGTGGAAAGTATATGAACGTGTTGTCATTTTATGCAGAAACGAAGTTGGAAGTTGCGTTCGTACTGCCACCCTCTTGTCTTCGTCCTCGTATTTCACCAGGTTTTATTCCTTCATCTAAACTTTGGAATCGACATTTTTCGACGTCAAGAAATACAGGTCTTTTTATCTTCGTTGTTTTCGTAGCAGCCATTAAACTTTATTATTGCTCATGCTAGCGACAACGTCATTGGCGCAGTCGATCGGGTGGTCTAACTGCGCATTTGAAGCGCGGACCAGAATATTCCAAGATTATATCAAAACTTAAAATCTAAATATTGTCATACCCGCAGCTTAAAGTACGAAGACTACTAAGAGTTCTTATTCCAATGAGACCGCATAGCACCACATTAGGTCTACCATCCTACGCTTGCTTAGGAATAACAGTAAAGTAAACCTCAAGTTTATCCTTGCGATTTGCCGAAAAGCAGAATACGGTGTGTACGTTGACCTGCAGGCACTAATTGATGACTTTAGCTTCAAATCGTGGCGTTAGGCCTAGCGTTGAGCCGTCGTGAACCTGCTTCCCCTCTCTCACTACGGCGCCTAAACGTTTACGGAAGTGAGCTATGAACGAGAAAATACACGATGCTTCGGCCGGAGTTCGAGTTTCTTCATTCGCACAAGCGAAAGAGGGAAGCGAATCTAACATTTCCACTAAAAAGGTTTTATTTCAGGGTCAGAGTGTGCGCCTCATCTGAGGTGTAGCGTTTATTAAAAATATAGTACCTTTTAAAAATGGTGAAGTAATGTCGAATCAGAGCTGGTGTTGACCTCGTAACAGCACGCGTGTTTTAAGTTTTAAAGGCAGTGCTTTCGTATTGTTTCTATTCGCGTAGAAGATATCGTTTTTCCGAAATCACAATTGTACATGGAAGGAATTTTGTACGGCGAAGTTTTATTATCCTCGGCAAGGATGGAAAGAGAAGTTCACTGTGGAGGTAAACGCATTGTAACTGAGGCCGTAAAACTACCATGCTTCAAAGCACATCCTGGAAATGATCCCTCCAAACGGGTTTACTTACAAAACGGTTGCTGAACTTGGAACTTTTAGAAATGGTTGGCACGTGCCAAAATACAAGCATCGGCTCAGTTACCCGGAGGATCAACGCACGGAGTGCACATAAAAATTGAGTTATTTAAAAGGACGGCGTCGATGGGTGCAGCAGTATTGGTGGTATCGGAGCCTGCTGGGAGTAGCCAAGATGATTGGTACCATCTGCCTGTTAGCTCTAGTTGGCCTGTCAGTAGCCGGTACACAGAAACCCAAGCTGACAAAATGTCCAGGTAAGATACCGTCAACTGGTGAGATAGGCATGATGCAATGTATTCCTTACCACTGCGATGGTTCAGCAGCCAAACCTCTTTGCTTTTGGGCACTGAGCCTCGGGTGCAATTTGCGATCAAAGCAGTTCTTTGAAAATTGGATAAGGCAGAAACGCCTCAAGGTGGGAAGCATTTGGATCCTGATTTAATCATCAGTGTTCCACTACGGAGATCCATGGGCCGTAAGGGTGTGTGGAAGCCACGGTGGTCAGAGAATATTGTAAAAGCTTAACGCTAGTATCCTCAAGGCAAAAGATTTGGGGGTTGGGAAAAACTAAACTACTTGCTACAGTTGTTCTGTCGTTTTGTGTTATATTGTGTAAACCATGCTTGTTAAGGTTGCGAAAATCACGTAATTTCGGTTCAAAGCATCGGCACTGAGTCCCGACGTAAAATTGAAGGTCAAGGAAGGAAAGAAAAAGCTATGAATCTAATAGCTGTGAAATGACTTTCATTTCAGGACAAGAGGAGCAAGCAGTCGAGTTTTCTAGCTTTGTGGTCAAAAATGCCAAACTGGGCAGCACACTAGACGCCGAGACGAAGTTTAAGTTTACTGAAGAGTTAGATGACAACCCGAAGCTCCACATCAAGATTGCCAGGCCGGATGGCACGCAGCTACCTTGTATCCAGGGGCTCTGGCAATGGTGAGCTATGGACCGACTTGATTTCCGTGGAATAAGAACGCCAGCTTATTTTTCTGTTGCAGCAAAACTGAAAATAATATCCAATAACGTTTCTTTCGATTCCCAATGAGGTCGTATTGATAAGATTGTTTATACACTTCATTCTACACAAGTGAGGCGCTCTGTATCTAGAGAATTATAGAAATACGTAATTCAGAGAGCGTATGACCCACCCAGGCGTCGTAATGCCGACAATCTTTGCGAAAACAAAAGGGAATCAAGTTATTTGTGAGCATGGAAGTTTGACACAATTTTCTAGTGCAAGTTCTATTTGAAGGTTGAAATACGACACCATATATCAAAGCGAAGCTTTGGGGCTTCACTGATGCCGCCTGCAACGCAAATACGCCCGACAGAAAAGCCAATTTTCTCGAACGATGGTGACGAATGATCGTGGGTGAACTGAAAAAGAATCCTTCCCGTGACCTGAATCTAACCTGGGTCCCTCGCGTTATGAAGCGAGCGTCTAACCGAAAAAAAATCCTTCACGAGAAATCTTCGCGTTCAACCATCGTCACGGATGGTTGAGAGGCTTGGCTCAAAGAGCTCTGCTGGTGATAGTATCAGTGAGCACCTATGCCGGTATGGAAGCGTACTCAAGAAATATTATGTTTATATATCTAGGACTCTTGTGTAAGCGTTGGGGAATGGAGAGGAGTGGTACGCATGCATATTTTATCGCGTCGTTGTATTCAGTAAACACGTTATATATTAGTGTTGTCAGTGAATGTTTACAATGTAACTGTCGTCCCTCCGCGAGCTGAGCCGAACAATATACGGAACAAAACCCTGGCAACTTTTGTTGATTCGTCGAATATACAATCACCCCTGCTAAGGAAAATGTACGTCCTGCACTTTCAAAAGTTCGTAACATGTAAGCTAAACAAGCGCCAGGAAATCTGTTCTGAACAGGAAATATTAGGACCACATATTGTAATACGAAGAACTGTTCCGGACTGGGCCCCACTCCACGTTTCTATACACCGTAGTTCCAAACTGAATTTCAACATGCTTCGTTAAGCTTATATAATGAACCTGACATGTGTCGGCAAAGCTTTAATGGCTTTGTCTCGATGAGCCGATCACGCCATTCTACTAATCTGTTGTGCAAACTTTTTGTTGCTAGTGGCTTGCACTCGTCCAGCAGTGCCGCTGTTGTGGCATCTTCTCACAACATTTTGTTTTTCGTTTGGGGTCTAAATGCGGCTTTCCGTATCTTTACAGTGATCTGAAGCTCTGTGATGGAACCACGGATGCTGAGAAACAACTTAACGCTGGTTGGAACAACGAATGCCCAATCGAACCGGGGAAATACCGATCCAGCTTGTCGTTTCCTCTTCCGGATACAAATCAAACCAGACAATTTTTTGGGGTAAGAAAGTCTTGATGGTATTGTATCTTTTTCCAGCGATGCGAGGAGGCCTTACAAGGAACGATATCTGGTGAGGATGAATAGCAAATTTGATATAGTCGCTCATGCTAAGCCTGTTGTTTTTCACGAAGAATATCGGCGTGAGTCATGTAAATAGAAAACCAAATGAGTATGCAGGACTAGACTCACTTTGCATTCATTTTTCTAACTCTCTCTGCAAATGTTAATGCCGGTGCAAAAACAGCGTTCTGGACCATCAAAACAATATAGAACCTTGTTCAATTGAAACAACAAAACCAGTCTTATTTTTTTCTTTGAAATCACATCAGAAGGCCGATATTGTAAATGTTTTCCTGTTGCCTTAGCTTTTGAACACGACAAAACCTTTTAATCGCAATAGCAACAAGAAATTCCGCACAATTCTGAAATACGTTTATATTAAAATTTCACATAAATAAAAAAACCATTAAAACTAATTCTTACTTTGATAAATCTGTATCTTAGTTATAAAGGCAGCTGCGCAGAATACGCCACGGGTTTTCATATCATCATCATCATCACCAGCCTATCTACGCCCACTGCAGGTGAAAGGCCTCTCCCATTAATAACCCGGTCCTGCGTTAACTGTGACCAACTTGTCCCCGCGAATTTCTTGATGTCATCTGCCCATCTAGCTTTCCATCGCCCCCTGCAACGCTTGCCATCTCTAGGATTCCACTCTGTTACCCTAATGACCAACGGTTATCTTGCCTTCGCATTACCTGCCCTGCCCACGTCTATTTTGTCTTCTTAATTTCTACTCATCTGTCCTTAACACACGTTTGTTCCCTGACCCACTCCGCTGTCTTCTTATCCCTTAATGTTACACCTATCATCGTCCGTTACATTTCGCGCTGAGTCGTCCTCAATTTAGGTTGAACCCTTTTAGTGAGCCTCCAAGTTTCTTAGGTGAGTACCGGTAAGATGGAGCTGTCATACACTTTCTTCTTCAGGGGAAATGGTAGGCTGCCATACATTATCTGAGAATGCCTGTCGAATGCATTCCACCCAATTTTTATCCTTCTAATTATCACTGCCTCATGGTTGGGATCGGAGGTCACAACTTGGCCTAAGTTGATATATTCACTTACCGCTTCCACTGCCTCGCCACCTATCTCAACCCGCTGCGCTCTCCCGAGGTTACTGATCATGGCTTTAGTTTTCTGCATATTATTGTTATTTAATTAATTCATTTCTAATATGATTTGGAAATAAAGTAAGGCGTTTCTTATGCTTAGTGTAATAAACCACATTAAGTCTGTAAAAGTGGAGGTGCAACGCGCCACCACAAATATTTGACGAACATTTTTACGACACTTTTAAGGGTCAGTGGTCAAAAAACATTTTTGGAATAGCATAGTGTATTTCCTCGAGCAGTATTTGAAAAAAATATTTCATCAGCACCTTGTATAACCAGTATATACCAGTATAACTATTGCACAACCCGTATGGCATACGAAATTAGCGGTGTTTCGAACTAACGAGACGCCCGCTGGAAAACATCGAAGATTGAAGTATTGTTTGCGAGTAGAATCGAATATTTATCCGTGTACTGTTGAAAATGAATCACAATCGCCCACACGCGAAAAAATCACCAAAATTACAGGTAAAAGTTCACTACTATTCCGGCAATAACATTTGAATGGTTGTGAGGGAATTGTGTTTTAGCCGGCCGAAGCGAGCGGGTAAAACAGAGCGAAGATTTACGAACGGACGCCCCCTAAGTGTGTACAAAAGAATATGCAGCACGTTTTGAACGAATAGCACTAAAATTGCATTCAAGTGACTACAACGCGAGAAATTTGTTTTATGAATGTTATCCGCACGGATTCTTGTGGGTTGTCGCGAGAGTAAAAGCAGCTTCATTCAGCAGAGGAAGCAAATTATGTATCACTTTTCTGACACAGTATCGTACGTATATTTTGTAAAAAATGTCATACATTTTAAATGTTTTCAAACGTTATTACCGCATAAAATGAGCTATAAAAGAGGAGAATACAAGCATGGTGGTGGTGGTTGTTTCAAGCGTAATGCCCTTTTCATATGGGCACCATTGAAGATCCCGTGCGAACGAAAAACTTTACGCACCATTTAAGGAACTAAAATTGACAAGGGGTGCATTTTTTCGTGTATATTTCGGCCGTGGGAATGTGGGGACAGAGAGGGTTGTGTATATTTTAAACCATACACTGCATCAGGATATTGTTGCAGCAGCTCTAGCAAACACTCCTTGCACCTGTTAACCTGCACATATCCTGGGCATTTGTCATTTACCGCAACGCTTTTTTTTCAGGATGGCAACGTTGTTGTCACCCTTCAAGTTGAAAACGCAAACAAGACTGTAAATTGCGTCACGCTGCCTATAAAAGTTGATGTCAACTAACGAGAAGATTTGTTTCGACAACAATGGCTAGAATGTTCATCGGTGATTGAAGAAATGACAAACGATGTGGATACTAATTTTCCTTCTGCTACATATTCTGGAACATGCACGCATTTGCTTGTAAGAACGTCACGCTAAAAATAAATCAACTTCTTGCACAAATATACTTGGAATATAACATATATTCTAAAAGTTAACTTGAGAGCGTTTGTGTACATTAGACATGTTCGAGGACCTGCCACTTCGCAGAGACGCTTTGCGTGCTTGAAGCATCGTAGAACAACGTAGAGTTATGAGCTCGATTGAATGACTGGTTTTTTTTTATCGATTTTACAATAAGATATTGCTGCAAAGTTTTTGATGATGCCAGATATTTTCGCTCATTGAGGATGAGTGGAGGAAACATGCGTCCCTGAATACACTGTAACAGAAGTCGAACGCAAAGAAGCGGTCAGTAGAACTGACATGCATATTGCAACGAGAAGAAGAGGAAGTGGACAGTGCAGCGTAGCGCTGTGGTCATCCTATACCGACGAAGACGAAGAGGGTTGGCGAGGACTTGCTCGAGCTCTTCATAAACGCCTACTTTAAATGCATTCGTAAATGCATTTCATTAATTACTGAGTATAAAGTTTCTTTTGGAGAGCGCCCCTGTCCTATTGAATTTCACTGAGTGGACATGAGCCATGTCTTCTGGCACTAGGGTGAACTGAAGGGCTTGTTGGTACATCATATCGTTTGAAAACAGCGCGGAAGACGGGACGGAGCAAGTAATAGACGACACAAGCGCTGACGAACAACTGAGCGATTTAATTCGCAAGAAAATATATACATGAAAAACTAGGGGAAGAGAAGGAAAAGGAAGAGAAGGAGCACGGAGTCCTAAAGGTATTCAGGTTCGTGGACGATTTTCTGGTCAATTTTTGAAACCGAGGAGCGGACAAGGGGCGGAAGTGATTTTTGGCACGTTCCAATCGCTTCTCACGGCTTTCACCTTGACCACGGAACTGCCCACGGACGGCCAGATAAGATTTCTGGACCTCAGCCTGCATTTTGAGGAGGAGCACACCTGCTGGGAGTATGCTCCTAGGTCCCAAAAGGGCCTATTACCATACAGCTCAGCACACTCGAAGCTGGTCAAGAGGGGAGTTGCCACGAGTGTGCTAAGAAATGCCCTGAAGAGGTTCTGCCCACACCGTGCACAACAAAGTTTTGAGGCGCAAGCTAGCCGTTTGAGGTGTGCCGCGTATCCGACAGACCTCCTGCGTGCCTTGGCAACTAAGCTGCTACGCGAACTCACTTCGAAGGCTCCGGAGAAGTGCCCTCAAGCAGAACGACCCAAGACAGCCGTCATCCCGTACGTCCATGGAGTGAGCCATGCGCTCAAGAAGATTGTTGGCAAGGCGGGCGTACGGCTTGTGTTTTCTGCTCCGAAGAAACTGAGCCGCCTGTGTAAGCGCGTTAACGCAGAAAGCAGCAAATCACCAGCGTGCGTCAAAAAACACGAGACACGTTACGTTGATTGTGTGAGTAACGTCGTGTACGAGATTCCGCTGTCGTGCAAACGCTCCTATATAGGACAAACAGGCCGCTGCCTGAATGAACGTTTGAGGGAGCATGCCAACAAAGTCAGGTCTTCTACCGGTGGCACGCTGTCAGCACACTGCGCCTCGTGCGGCTGCACCCCTCGGTTCACTGAATGCACCACACTCACCTCTTACCGCGGGCGGAGGGAGAGGGAGATCTTCGAGGCCTTCCAAATCAAGAGGAAAGGGAGCGATTGTATCAGCGAACCATCCGTGGCACTGTTGGATAAGGAAATCGAGTACCTACATGACTAGTTGTCTTCAAATCGTCACGCGGCGAAAGATTGTCGTTGTCATACTTACTAATCAGTAGCTATCACCTTTTTCTGTCAAAATTTTCTGTCGTATTTTTCTTTCTCTTCCCCTAGTTTTTCATGTATATATTTTCTTGCGAATTAAATCGCTCAGTTGTTCGTCAGCGCTTGTGTCGTCTATTACTTGCTCCGTCCCGTCTTCCGCGCTGTTTTCAAACGATTCTGGCACTACCACCACCATTGCTCGAGTTGCCATGGCCGAATTGTAAATATGTTTCATCCCTTTATGTAAAAAGATAGTTTTAACACCGTCCATGGTTCACGTCATCCGTCTGGCCGCCCGGGTACGGTCACAGTCAATGAACCAGTGCGGTGAAGATGAAATAAATATAAAGGGTGAAGCTTTTGCCGCAGCTGATGACGATAGTCGAAGGATGAAGATGGCACCAGGACAGCGATGCCCGCCGACGCCATGAAGGAGCCTCAAAGCCCTTGCGATTACGCCCGAGAACTGGGCAGGGGATTGTCGTCGGCTTCTGGTCTCCTCGCGGCTATTCAGGTCGGCTAGTCTCGGTGAATCAGGGGCGGGGACAACAGGTTGGGAATTGGCTCACCGGGCTGGGGCGGGCCAACGCGATCCTTGAGACTTGAGGCGGTCCCTTCGGGAACCGAGACTGGGTGAAGCTGGGGTACCAGAATGGGTATGATACCTCAACGTCTACCAAAAGATGTTACCTGGCGGCAGGACGCATGACGTGAACCATGGGCGGGGCTGAAGCGGTCTGTATAAAAAGAGATTCAACCTAGCTACAATTCGGCAATCACCGCTCGAGAAATTGGTTGGTTGGTTGGTTGGATCAGACCATGGCACATACCCACGCGGGGGATTGGTCAAGAAGCTTTGTACTAATCAGGATATGACCTATGTTACTTTGGATCTCAAAATTTGGAAAAGGAAATACAGAACAGAATTTTTAAAATATGTGCAATATGAAAGTAGTCAGGAAGAAAAATTAAATAAATGTGAACGCTTAGCTGGCTAGCTGGAAAACCGGCCTGTCGCCGCAACATAAGAGTGAAGGGCGGACACAGCATCCTTGTGGCAGATGCCTGGGGCGGAAATGTCCCGAACCAAGCGGCTTCGTCTTCGTCGGTATAGGATGACCGTGGCGCTACACTGCACTGTCAACTTCACGTTACAATATTCTGTAATACAGCGATTTAGATACGGGTGGCGTATATTCTCGATGCGTTTATCTTTCCTATTCTGGCATTTCAAGTAAGATCAACCACATTGATGATCAGACCAGAGAAATCGGGGCGAATAGCCACCACCGCACCCGCTTTCCCAACGAACCAGGTAGTAGGGTCCAATTAAGCATTAATAAAAGAAACAGGTTATTCGCCCTTTGCACACAAATAAATAGCGAGGTGAGGCCCCGCGCTTTGAAAAAGGGTAAAGAAATCATTAACAAAACGTGGTTAGGGCGTTAGTTACCTCAGGGAGTGTATCGTCCTTATGCTGAAGCAAGGTGGTTGGCAGAACAAAAGAAAGCATACTAAATAGCGCAGTACAGATTGACGCCAACGACATGGACGACCTCGAGCAAGGTGCATTGTCGACATTTCCTGTAGTCACTGTACTAAACCTCATAATTAAGACTTGTCCGCAAGAGCGATGTTACCCACTAGACGGTGCTAATTGATACCGGAAGTTTCCCGCCCCTGCTGACTTTGAAACGGAATGCCGCTGATGTCTCCCTAGTTTACTCACGCCTCAGTGGTACATGCTTGAAGTAGCTTGAAGAACGACGAACTCCAGCAGTACTTTCGGGCCAGTCGACGACGTTAGACCTCAAAGGGTGACGTTGGGCCTAACGTCCTTAATAAAGGTTCACTTTAAGTAACCTTGAAGTGGAGCGTAGTAGAAACGAAGTAATTTTATACTCATTACGTCGAGCTTCAGGTACACTGGGACGGCGTTGAATTCAAGTCACGTGGCGCCTAACGTCATGCCGTCGAAACGCTGAAGCCCCTCTGCGCACAAACGAGTATTAACTTCGCACAAACGAGTATAAACTAAAAAAATGGCAATGATTCTCCAAAAATAGGCGTTCGTGCTTCCGCGAAGTTGTGCGAGGTAGTCTATTATTGCTGTTGCGCGAAAACCGTCACGTTTTGTGATTGGAGTGTACATTATTTTGAAGCTGTAACATATTGCCAGAACCCGCAGGACTGGGCAATGATTCATAGAGTGATGCTAACGAAGCACCGGCGATAAAAAAAGAGTGTCTAATGCAGCGTTGAACGAAGCTAGACCACTGCCAAGGGGAGGTTTGTCACGCCATCCATTCCTTCAATTCAGAGACGGCTCGTCTTCCTTGCTAAAACGATTCCGATCAGGCTCTCTCGTTCCTCTTTTTTTTCTATTTCTCTCTTCAATCTCCGTACTAAATTCTTTCTTCGACTGTACTATTTTGCCTTATCTGGTTCTTTCTAATGAAAAAAAGCATCTTCTTGGCCAATCGCCCTGAGTGGGTATGCGCCACTTTATGGGCTACCACTACCACCACCACCACGACGAGGGATCACGGCCTTTTTGTAAGTAGATCGCATCACATAAATGCCACAGGACAATTGTCAAGCTGCTGCGTAACGTATAACGTAAAGGTTGTGGAGTCATGTTAGCCCCTGCCTCAATATGTTCACCCACAGCCTACAAGCAATCGTAGGAGCTACACGATTGTGTCGGGCTTCACAATCCCGCTTCCCGAACAGGGTCCCGAGCTCCGCAGGGGTGCCTACTGCCGTAGGCAATTGGTGTCTTGCAACACCACGGACCCGAGAACATGTGGGTTGAACCCACCCAGTCCCGGCTGTGCGTGGCTTTGCCGTGTCCGGGGAAAAGGGGAACTTGGTGGCTGAGCCAAAGTTGGGGTTGTTTTGGACCTTTACGGCCCCCCAGCAGCGGCAACACGGCACTTCGGACCCCACTTCTCGCAGACGGTACCCCCGGTCTGACCCGCCCGGGGGGAATGAGCCAGTCACCTTTTCCTGTCCTCCTCTCAGCTCTTTTTCTTTCCTATTTTTTTTCCTAACACTGTCCTATCGTCTCATTTCTTTCTTATTCCTAAGCTTTTCCAGGCGGCGAGGGTTAATCCTGTGTAAAGACGTCACTCTCGATCCCGAGCATAGGAATATAGTAGGAAGGTACGGCTAGCGTATTGTGTCACGTTCCCTTGTTGGGCTCGGTGGTGGGCGGCCGGCCTTGCTACCGAATGTACACCATGTATTTATGGCTTCTTTTTCCACCCCAAGAAAAACTGACCGGTCCCTGAAAAGGGACCGCACCGAAGTACTTAGCATGAGAGCAGCTCCACCTGTTGAAATCTTGAACAAATACCCTGTAGTAAACTCCGAAGAAGAAAATGCACCCCTAGCAAAAAAATCACTGTTCCTCATTGCAAAATGCCTCGAGAACATCGTTGGGAAAGACTACCATGCAAAAAAACTTGCCTCAGGTGACCTGCTGGCAGAAGTACAAAGAAAAAACCAAATTGAAAACCTCCTGAAACAGGACACCCTGGCTCAACTAACAGTGACGCTCACGCCACATCGTAGCCTAAACACAACCCAAGGCGTCATCTCTGAACGAGAACTACTTCACGAGAATGAAGACGATCTCCTCGAAGCGCTCAAAGACCAAGGCGTAACAGCTGTGCGGAGGATAACTATACATCGCGCAGGTGAGGAAATCCGAACTAAGAACATTGTTTTGACTTTCAACCGTCCAACACTTCCCCAATCGGTCCATGCTGCATTTATTTCCTGCCCAGTGCGTCCATGCATACCTAATCCGCGAAGGTGTTTCAAGTGCCAGAAGTATGGCCATGGAACTCTGTCGTGCCGTGGCCGATGCATCTGTGCTCACTGCGCGATCACTGACCACACCAGTGACGATTGTAACAAGCAACAAGTGAAATGCCCAGACTGCAGTGGACCACACTCTGCCTTCTCACGTGCATGTCCATCATTCAAAAAAGAAAAAAGTAATCGAACTGAAAGTCACTGAGAACCTAACGTTCCCACAAGCATGCTTGAAGCATGCCTTGCTATCGGGCAAACGTTACGCAGACGCAGCTCGCCGGGGGGTGGGGCGTCGTCTGGTAGATGCTGGCACCCAGTACAGCGAGGCTGACCTGGTCCCGTCGCAGCCCCCCACCCCCACTCAGCAGCAGAAAGTCGCTACCGTGGCTTCTACTGCTGCACTCCGACCTAGTGCTGGGCGAAAGGCCGCCAGCACGACTCCTGTCCAGGTCAGTGATGTTGACCTGGCCTCGTCTCAGGTACCTGTGCAACAGCAGAAGTCTGCTCCTATGGGTAATGTGGTTCCAGCTGTGCCCAACGCTGTGGCTACGGCCTCTAGCACAAAGTCTGGTCCTGACAATCTTTCAACTTCAGAAACCGCGGTTGAGGCCATGGATGTCTCTCCAAGTACGACTGCTCCTGAGGCATCACAGGAGCGCCGCGGTGCCACAGGTCGTGGAAAACCGACCAAACCAAAGGCCAGTAAAGTCGTTGCTCCTGGAAATGACCCCACAACCTAAGTGAACCTGCTCAGAAGGGCCCCGAAACACGGCCTGCTAAAAAGAGGGGAAAAACATGATCCAGAACATGATCAATTTTTTTCTTTTGCTGAATTTCGTGGCTGCTGAAAGTGTTATGTACTGGAATTGTAGGGGGTTGTTAAGAAATCTAGACGATATTTATGACATCCTCACCAATCACAAACCACAAATACTGTCTCCAAGAAACACACCTGCACCCATCACAGACAAACTTCATAACACAGTACATTGTTTACCGTAATGACAGACAAAATTGCATCCAGCCGTCTGGTGGTGTGGCAGTAGTACTCCAAAAATCTGTGCCTTGTCAGTACCTCCAGCTACAGACGTCACTCGAAGCTGTAGCTGTCAGAGCCATAGTTTTTTGTAAATTAGTGACAGTTAGCTCTCTCTACATTTCACCCGACTATCGCCTTTCCAACGTCGAATTTGACAACCTAATCAATGAACTACCTGAACCATACATCATAACCGGTGATTTTAATGATCACAACCCCATCTGGGGATCTGTGCGAGCCGATGCTCGAGGGCGACTCACTGAAAAGTTTGTCACGACATCCGGATGTTGCATCCTTAATAAGAAACGCGCCACATATTGCAACTCCACACACCACACATACTCAGCAATAGACCTTGCAATTGGCTCTACAATCTTACTGCCTATGCTTGAATGAAGTGTATTTAACAACCCGTATGGCAGTGATCATTTTCCTGCAAATCTAATGGCTGTAAACAATGACTTTCAAGGCGCAGAACCACATCGAACATTTAAATTACAAACAGCTGACTGGAAAACATACAAAGAACTTTTCAGGCTACCCCCTACAACAATATGGCATTTAGATGTTGAAGCAGCAAGTTCACTGATTACAGCCCACATTCTTGACTCTGCTCAGAAAAGCATTCCAGAGACTACTTTTAAACCTCTCCCAAAACCCAGACTATGGTGGAAGGAGGACTGCGCGCGTGCACGGTCTGAACAGAACAAGGCGTGGGCACTTTTACTGCGTTATCCCACGGCCGACAACCTTCTCAAGTTTAAGCAGGCAAAAGCTAAAGGGAAGCGTACGCGACGTATGGCAAATAACGAAAATTGGACCATGTTTATATCATCTATAAATTCTTATACAGATTCTAGGAAAGTCTGGACTAGAATAAAGAAGCTAAAAGGATACAAGAGTCATCCTATTCCCCTAGTAAGCAGTGTGGGTAACTCTGTAAAAGATCAAGCAGATGCTCTTGGGAAACACTTTGAATATGTATTCAGTTCTTCACATTATACACAAACATTTTTACAGCATAAGAAGGCAGCAGAGCGTCAGCCCCTTCGTGTGAACCAACGCTCGAATGAGGGATATAATGCTCCATTTACCATGCTTGAATTGATGAGTGCACTCTGGACATATGGTAAGTTAGCCCCTGGAGCTGACCGAATCAGCTATGACATGATAAGACACCTTCACAGTGAAACCCTGCATGCAATACTCTCTCTCTTTAACAAAATATGGCAAACAGGTCGCCTTCCAAGAACATAGAAAGGGGCTATCGTTGTACCGCTTCTAAAAGAAGGAAAGGAATCCTGTCTTGCTGCGAGTTACAGACCTATCGCCTTGACGAGTTGTTTATGTAAGCTGCTCGAAAAAATGATAAATCGGCGACTATTGTACTTTCTCGAGTTTAATGGTCTGTTAGACAAAAATCAGACAGGCTTCAGGTCTGGAAGGTCAACTACAGATAGCCTGGTTGCATTTGAATCATATGTGAAAGACGCCTTCATCCATAACCAACACTGCTTCTCTGTGTTCTTTGAAACGTATAAGGCGTATGATAAAACATGGCGATACGGTATATTGCTAGATTTGCAGTCATTTGGCCTTACTGGTAATATGCTCAATGTTATTAAGGACTATCTCTCTGATCGCACATTTCATGTTGGCGTGGGTAACGTGCTGTTTAGAACATTTGTTCCAGAAAATGGAACAAATGCAGCTCAGCACCCCAGGGAGGAGTGCTGAGCTGCACACTTTTTCTTGTTAAAATGAGTTCACTAAAAATGTTCTCCCACGAACTGTCTCACACTCCCTATATGTTTATGACATTCAAGTTAGTTTTAAGTCCTGTAATGTATCGATATGTGAACGCCAAATCCAATTATGTGCCAACAGACTGGTTACATGGGCTGACAAGAACGGGTTTATGTTTAATGCTGATAAAAGTGCTGTTGTGGTATTTTCCAGGCGGCGTGGTGTCCATCCCCTCCTTGTATTACACTACAAGGTCAGCCCATACCAGTAAAAAATGAACACAAGTTTCTGGGTATTTTACTTGACCACAAACTCGCATTTATAGCGCATATTAAATTACTAAAACGAAATGCCTGAAAACAATGAACATTTTAAAGGTACTATCGCATCAGTCATGGGAAACGTACACAAAGTGTCTGCTTTCATTTTTAAACAGCCTAGTAAGGTCAAGGATTGATTATGTATGTATAATATACCAGTCTGCAACGACAACACCACTGATAATTTTGGACCCAGTATACAACTTGGGGCTTCGCTTGGCAACAGGTGCATATCGAACAAGCCCCATTCCATCCCTTCACGTCGAATCTAATCAGTGGGCTTTGGAGTACCAGCGCACTTACACAGCTGTGATGTATGCTGCAAATATTACTTCTATGAAGGAACACCCTATGAACGCAATTATGAAAAATAACACTAATAATTACTTTTTGAAAATCGTCTATCCATAGCACCACCCTTCCCTTTGGCAGTGTCCCGCCTCTCAAAGGACCTATAAGTTCCTCTTGCTGAAGTTACTACACCTCCATTTATGAGTTGGTTGCTCCGTGGACATTTGCCCAATTCAGTGTGACATGTCTTTCAGAGAACTGCAAAAGAAAAACGTGCCAAACTTTGTTATTACCCAGCATTTTCTGTCACTCAGGGACAAATACAAGGCAGCTGAATTCTACACAGATGCCTCGAAGACTTCTGCAGCGGTGTCTTGTGCTGCAATTGGGCCCATATTCACTTTGTCCAAAACAATGAACAGGAACACTAGTATATTTACTGCAGAGGCATATGGTATCCTGCTAGCTTTGAACCACATTCTCCAAAACAAAATTAAGAGCTCAGTTATATACACAGACTCGCTGAGCGTTGTTACAAAGCTTTCATCTCTGAAGGCTAGTAAAAACCCAACTTTTAATGCTGTTCTAAGAGCTCTGTACTTGGCTTATAGTCTCAAGCTTGCTGTCACAGTGTGATGGGTTTTGGGCCACTGTGGAATTGCTGGAAATGAAGCCGGTGACCAAAGTGCTGCAGCTGCTGCCCTTCGTGAAAGCATAGATATTAAGCTGGTTCCATAGCAAGACCTCAAACCTTATGTGAGGAGGAAGCTGCGAGAGCACTGGCAACAACAGTGGGATAAAAAAAGCAACAAAGTGCATGTCATTAAACCTAAAATTGAAAAACCTCCTTCTTAGAAACATGCTAGATCAATAGAAGTGGCCTTATGCAGAATTAGAATCGGCCACACACACATACCACATTCATACCTGTTGAATGACACAAACAAGCCACGGTGTCATCGATGTGGAGGACAGCTATCTGTTCGTCATGTGCTTATTGAATGCAAGATGTGCAACATTGAAAGGAAACGTCACTTTAATGAAGTTTACGCATATAATATTCCCTTGCACCCTTCATTATTTCTTGCAGACCATCCCATGTTCTCTTACAAAAAAGTTTTTAGCTACCTTGAAGACGTAGATTTTTTAGAACACATATCTTACTGCTCATAACCTCACCTGTGCTCATGACGTGTTGCAAAACAATGGCGGGACCTTAGGCTTTACACCTTAGGTGCCTGCACTCACTCTGTTTTAATGTGACCCTCTATAGGCACCCTTTCTCTTAGTCTACTCATTATGTTTTAACATGGCCCTATACACCATTTCTTTTAGAAAATTTTTCATCTAGTGCCTTAATTACAAATATTTCTCATCTCATTCACGATCGTCATGGCGCTCTTTGCCTTTGTCGGCCTTGGACCATTAAACCTGAAATCATCATCATCGCGGTGCGTTTGACAATCCTGGCCGCCTGGACCCACCACCACTTGCGCCATCTACTGTTTCACTTGCAATGCCTCTTGCATTCTTTTGACCCACTGTGATCACGGCTCCGCTGTTCGGTCTGAGTGCCTATCGGCGGATATTAAATATTACATTATATACACGAACATAATCAGTGCGAACACATATGTATCGAAAATGGATATTTCTCCTACGGTGAACTGATTCCTTTAGCTGTGAATCACCAGAAACGAAAATTATGTGTTTTTTGTAGTTTTGGGAGGGTGTGCATTTTTGTGACGTGCTCTAGAGGACACTTCACAAGGAATTTCCTTAGACCCTTAGTATGGCGAAAACCTGGAAAAGGTAGTATCTATCTGAGAGATCACCGTTCATTGGAAAAATTAACAGGCTGCGATCTGGCAAACGCCTTCAACGAACATCTTGTGACGACATAGTCCTCATCGGCATTACATAACAACACAATAATGATTAAAAACCATTGTTTAGACCCGACAGTTATCGTCTCAGTGACAAGGGCCATGGTATTTTGAACAAGTATCCACCGAGAAAAAGCAACTGTTCTGACTCTTTTATTTTAGGCTTTACCATATAAAACGTACTGCTGACATTATATCCCTCCCCCTGACAAGCTAGTTAACGTGTGTTTTTTTGTGTATATTTGCCCAGAAATTTGCAAACTCCGAAAGTAATTTTACCATACAAGAAAGGCGATAAAAACAGTTTTGCAAACTGCAAGCCTTGACCCATTTTAGCGGTTATCTAGAAAGCCCTTCAAAAAGTTTTGCATTCTCAGGTCACATCCTTTACATATTTACAAAACCTTATCAGATGTACAGTTCGGTTTCCGTGAGCACAGGCCCACTGAACAGGTGCTACTTGGGCAAATTAATTCCTTCTCCACAAAATTAAACACGCAAAACTCGTACTGAGAGTCTGTAAGGTTCACGCATGAGGTCCGCGGGCAGGCACCCCGGCCGCGCGTGTGAAAGGAAAGATCCTCGCCGCTCTGTATAGCGGCACAGCACTGCCGACACTACGCCGTGGTCGTCGTCATTTCGCCGCGGCGCGTTCGGGAGACGGCTTGTCTGGACGGAGGAATGCCGCGGGAATAATCCCCTTTAAGAATGCAGACGGCCCCGCCAAGTTCACAGAATTGTTGACATAGCGGACAACGGAGGGGTAGTGATCGTCGTCTGACCGCGCGGTACGGCGGCTTGTCCGCGACACACCATTGTTACGCGCCCTCGTCGGCACTGCGTATAGCCGCCGCTTTTCACCCCCACCCCACTCGGAGGCATGTGTATTCGCCGTCTCGCGCTTGCTCGCTGGTGCGCCGGCTTTTGACCCGAAGGTGGTGGCGGCTTATTGAATATTCGGAAGACGGCTGAGTGACAGCTGTCTACGTGTTTTTGGGCACTCTCTTACGCGTGTACGGAAGCTAGAGGGGCGTTCCCGAGGGGGAGTAATACCGAGGTGTTATAAGGCCGAACTTGGCCGTTAGAAATCGTTCTCGTCTGAACTCTCAGCTGGACAGTTCCCGGCGAGACAAGAGCCCCGTTTACATTAGCCCCGTTTACATTAGCCCCGACGGGGGCGGAGTGAGTTGAGTGGCGGGTTCAGCTTACCTCGACGCGTCCGAGTTTATATGAACCCCGTCCAAAGAATCGAGGTGAGGGGAGCGGCGGGGTTCACGGAAAAGAGGCTACCGTATTTTCCCGATTCCAACGCGCACCCTCTTTTGCTAAAAGGTAGCTTAATATTTGTGTGCCCATTTCAATCGGGCTCAAAACCGACATAGGCTTTAAAGCGACCAGCAGCATTGCCATGCGCAACGGACACGAAGTACCCGCAAAATCCAACTCAATCCAACAAAAACAATCCGTCAACACCACGTGAGTGAATTTCGGCGCACTGATTTCTCAATGGCGTGCCGCATACCCTGGTCAGCTGTTGCACATTTTTTTGTGCTTCTGCTTAGCCCCTAACGCTTAGAATTATGAAGATCAAGGCACTTGAAATCGCAAGCAACTTCAGTGTTGCCCGCTATAACTTTATTTCCAGCAGCAGGTGGATAAGCAACCTTCTGAAGCACAATTCATTTTTGGCTTCCAGAGCTGCATACGCCAAATAAAATCTCCCTCTTCCAGGTACGTGGTGTCATGTCTTTTCCATCTGCGCAGTACTGTCACTGTCACATTTTTTTTCCGAACTTTCCTGCGCGAAGATACCCGCGCGTTACGATTGGGGGCACGTTAGAACCGCGCAAACACGGTATTCTGCTCCCTGCGGACCGCCGACTCAGCCCGACGAGCGAGCTAACCCACCCCCTGCCTCCGAGTTGACTGGACTCGCCGCGACGGCTCTCTGACCCACCCCGTCCGCTTATACATGGGGGTGTCGAGTCCAAAAAACCTGTTTATTTCGACTCAACACGCCCTCGTCGGGTCAATGTAAACGGGGCTATACACCCGAAGAGGGCGCGTTGAGTCAAAATAAACAGGTTTTTTGGACTCAACCCGTCCATGTATAAGCGGACGGGTTGGGTCAGAGAGCCGTCGCGGCGAGTCCAGTCGACTCGGAGGCTGGTGGTGGGTTGGCTCGCTCGTCGGGCTGAGTCGGCGGGCCGCGGGGAGCAGAATACCGTATTTGCGTGGTTCTAACGCGCCCCCCATCGTAATGCGCGGATGAGTTCGCGCCGGAAAATTCTAAAAAAAAATTGACACTGACGGTACTGCGCAGATGAAAAAGACATGACACCACGTACCTGGAAGAGGGAGATTTTATTTGGTGTATGCAGCTGTGGAAGCCAAAAAGGGATTGCGTTTAATAAGATTGCTTATCCAGCTCCTGCTGGTAATGAACTCATAGCGGGAAACACTGAAGCTGCTTGCGATTTCAAGTGCCCTGATCTTCATTATTATAAGCGTTACGGGCTACTTGCAGAAGCACAAAAAAAATGTGCAACAGCTGACCAAGGTAGGCGGCAACGTTACTAGAATAAACTCAGTTTCAAAGCTCCACCGGAGAGGCGGTCCGCGTGGCGGTCGCGAAAACTAGGGGCGCTGCAGTCAGGTCTTGCGCTACGCTCGGCGCGTCGTCTGCTTCGGTGGAGGGCCGCTGCTGCAGTGAACGCGGCGGGCCGCCGCGCAGAGGTACCGCGGCAGCTTTCTAGTAGTGCTATTTCTAAACTTAAACGTCTTCATCCTTCTAGTCGACGTTACCGCATCACATTTGTGCACTCTTTAAGTGGAGGTGCGTTGGGACGCCTGTATGCACTGACCTGCACGCGTAGCTCACTGGCTGAATCGACGGTCGGCCTATATTTTAACTGTCTACATTGCGCTTAACCTTATGTACGGTTGTTTCTAAGTGTATTAGCATTTTCAGCGTAGTTTTTATAACAACTACGCCGTCTTACCTCGACCAAATACGACCCAACAAGTATGTGAAAGCAGTGCCTTTATAAGTGCTTCTATGTCCACGCGGCAGTACGACAGTTTTTCTGAATCTCGTCGGTGCGAGGTCCCGTTAACCGGCTTACGATGTAGATAGAGTTCCTATTCTCAACTTTTATATACGCCGAGCTGGTTTCACTTCATCTCGCCTTTGTGCACTCTGTGGTACATACGAACATTATATCACCCAAGATGAAAGTTCGCTTTACAGTTCTGACGCTCAGTTCATCTGTGACAAACGCACTCGACTTTTTAGAGTTCACATTAAAGCTTCAATCCGCAGTTTAAAGGTGCTCGTGGTACGCCTGAATTCATAAGGATCTTTGACCGCCGTTTTGATATCTTGAACTAAAGAAATCCACTCAGCTAGTCATACAAGACACCTGTCCGAAAGGCGAATCAGGCTTCAATGAGGGCTTTTTTTTGAAAAGGTTGAATTGTACATAACATGACGCAAGGATGCACAAGAAAAACCAGTGTTCGAGGGCCTCAAGAACACTGTATTTGCTGGACTCCTTATACGTATGCACTGTGTCAGCACCTTTTGATGGGTTTGTGGCGACAGGGAATCTGCCGAGTTTGCTCACGAACAAGATGTCTCAATACCACATCGAAACATTTTTTGGTTTCGTAAAAAGGAAAGGTCGGCTAAAACAACAGCCCTACTGCCTCCCAAAGGAACTGCACAATGCAGCGGTTTACGGCATTACATATGAGCCGTACGCGATTACATATGAGCAAATACGCTTTCAGCCGTTCACGGGTGTGAGCATATTCGCATATACCCAGAAGAGAGGCACACGGAGGTAGCAACAAACGGTACACGAATTTTTATTCACCCCAGGGTTTACAGAATTTCAAAAGAAAAAAGTCGCACACAATAAAAGAGCCACCAATGTAAAAAAAACTGCCTCATTTATCACAACGTAGGTTATGAGGCAACTTATACAAAACGCGCGCACTTAAAAACCGCAAGAACTATGAAGACATACTAGCTAGCCAGCTCCCTTCAATACTGGTTCTTATCTGTCGTTTGCAGAATTTATGAAATAAAAGTCTTTGTCTGCTGTGTTCATACACCGTTGTGCGTGCGAGTTTTCCCGTTTGATTTCAGTCGCAATGGGATGAACCTGAGTCTATAATACACGTTGGCAATCATCTTCGACAAAACTTAAATATCATTGTCGAATGCATTGCAGTTCAACAGATAAGGCTCACACTCAGCAAGTAATACTTGTTCAAACAATACTATCAACACCTCCACTGTAGGCACTCACTATTCGCATATAACGACTGCATTAAACCTGCAGAACATGGAACCCCTTTTCCACGACGTGGTGCAATTTCAAGAAGTATTTCGATGGTGCCACGAGACAACCGTTTGTTTTCGCAGCAACGACTTCTGGTAGCTCAGTGGACATCAGTGTAGTGCAGTATACATTTCGGGATGTGCCTCCATATACTTTCCGTGCCCAAAATACTGCTATAGATGGCACTACTGCACTGAGAACAAGCGAAAGGCTTTTGTAAAAGTTGACCCGATGGGTGTTATAGTGATCATCATTAAGTACCTCACAAGCGATGATCTTCTTAACGAGGCGAAAGCTGTTGGCGACTAAACGAGGCTTACGTCACCTGAGGGACAGAGATCAGTCAGAATAACGTGAGAGCAGTTTCCAGTATCTGCTGATGCAACTTCTGTCTAATAAAAAGACGCTTGTAGGCAGCTGTAGATTGACAGGCAGTAGGGCTGTTGTTTTAGCCACACTTTCCTTTTTGCGCAACCAAAAAATGTTTCGTTGTGGTATTGAGACATCTTGTCGTGAGCAAATTCGGCAGATTCCCTGTCGCTACAAACCCATCTAAAGGTGCTGACACCGTGCATACGTATAAGGAGTCCTGCAAACTAGTACAGTGTTCTTGAGGCCCTCAAACACTGTTTTTTGTGTGAATCCTTGCGTCATGTTATGTACAATTCAGCCTTTAAAAAAAGTCCTCATTGAAGCTTGATCCACCTTTCAGAGAGGTGTCTTTTATGACCAGCAGAGCGGAATTCTTGAGTTCAAGACATCAAAATGGCGGTCGAAGATCCTTATGAAATTAGGCGTACCATGATCACCTTTAAACTGCGGATTCAAGCTTTAATGTGAACTCTAAAAAGTCGAGTGCGCTTGTCATGGATGAACTGAGCGTCAGAACTGTAAAGCGAAACTTTCATCTTGGGTGATCTAATCTTCGTATGTACCACAGAGTGCACAAAGGCGAGATGAGGTGAGACCAGCCCGGCGCATATAAAAGTTGAGAATAGGAACTCTATCTACATCGTAAGCCGGTTAACGGGACCTCGCACCGACGAGATTCAGAAAAACTGTCGTGTTGCCGCGTAGACATACAAGCACTTATAAAGGCACCGCTTTCACAAACTCGTTGGGTCGTATTTGGTCGAGGTAAGACGGCGCAGTAGTTATAAAAACTACGCTGAAAATGCTAATTCACTTAGAAACAACCGTACATGAGGTTAAGGGCAATGTAGACAGTTAAAATATAAGCAGACCGTCGATTCTTAGCCAGCCAGTGAGCTACGCGTGCAGGTAAGTGCATACAGGCGTCCCAACGCACTTCCACTTAAACAGTGCACAAATGTGATGCGGTAACTTCGACTAGAAGGGCGAAGACATTTAAGCTAGTTGACTGGAAAGATGATAGATGTTTAAGTTTAGCAATAGCACTACTAGAAAGCTGCCGCGGTACGTCTGCACGGCGGCCCGCCGCCTAAGCAGACGACGCACCGAGCGTAGCGCAAGACTTGACTGTAGCGCCACTAGTTCTTGCGACCACCGTTTGGGCTACCCTCCTCCGCTGGCGGGGATGCGGAGCTCCGAAACTGAGCTTATTCTATTTAAAAAAAAACGTTATAGTACCGTTGGTATGCGGCGCGCCATTGAGGAATCAGTGCACCGAAATTCACTCACGTGGTGTTGACGGATTGTTTTTATTGGATTGAGTTGGATTTTGTGGGGACTTCGTGTCACGCATGGCAATGCTGCTGTCCGCTTTAAAGCCTGTTTAGGTTTTGAGCCGGATTGTAACGAGCACACAAACATTAAGGCTATGTTTTCGCAAAAGGGGGTGCGCGCTAGAATCGTGAAAATACGGTAGCCCCTTTTCCGGGAACCCCGCCGCTCCCCTCACCTCAATTCTTTGGACGGGGTGCATATAAACGAGGGAGGGGTCGAGGTAGCTGAACCCGCCCCTGGACTCGACCCTTTCTCGTCGAGTCCATGTATCCGGGGCTAAGGAGTATCGACCGCTAAAGCTAGGTTGGGATTCGTGAGCCCCCTAAGCGAGAGGTAGACTGGAGGA
This sequence comes from Haemaphysalis longicornis, assembly GCF_048455015.1. Taxonomy (NCBI): domain Eukaryota; kingdom Metazoa; phylum Arthropoda; class Arachnida; order Ixodida; family Ixodidae; genus Haemaphysalis; species Haemaphysalis longicornis. The sequence continues at coordinate 103,595,984 of NW_027526407.1, read as the reverse complement.
TCGCGTCGGAAGTTTAGGGTACAGCTGGGAAGCGGGCACCTGGACGGGTCCTGCGGCGGGAACAGAGTCCCCGCCGTCGCTCGAGCGGTTTGCGCACGCTCTGAGCATAGGGGAGTTAGACGGAGTTGGAAAGCTCGAGTGGCTTGTACGCACTTGGAGCTTGCGTCTAGCTGAAGTTTGAAGTTTCTCCGTTTTTATTCCATACGTACTCAGTTATCCTAATGTAAATAGTTATAATAAATCTTCGTTTTCATTCGTCCAACGCAAACGCCTCGAGTTCATCAATTTGGTCACCACCTCCTAGAACTTCAGCACCGTCGCCGTGCGAGCCTCCTGCCAAATCAACCGTAGCCCCGGGGCGATTGGGTTGCTGATCGACACCGGACTTAGGGGAAATAAAAATAAGCAATCGTTAGTGAGTATTTATAGACTTCTCGAATACGTTTGATCTTATCTACGGGAAGCTCTACTTGAGAGATTAGCATTTTACGGCATTTGTGGTAGGGCATTTGAGGTTATTAAATCATCCGTTGGCAGCTATCAACAATATCAACAATCAAAATAACTTGGGTTCTTTAACAAAGACAAGCTGGCTTGGCGTTCGACAAGGAAGCATATTTGATCCCTGGTTATTCAAAATTTTCATGAACGACATTGTGTCAATTCGCTCTTCCGTAAAATTTATAATTTGCGGATGGCTCGACTTTGTTTCGAGCCCGTAAAAACGGCACAGACCTGATTAGACGAGGCCATGAAATTCTAAATTATGTGAATGGTCCTCATGAAATGGCCTAATGTTAAACCGCGAACAAACTAAGGCTATTGTTTAAAATAAATACATAAAAAATAAATATATAACACATAGTACAAATACATAAATACATAATAAATAAATACATAAATCTAATGTACTACTTGCATCGAGATGATCGTCCTATAGAATCAACGAAAAGTTTTGAAAGCTATTGGCGTGATAATTACAGAGCATATTCTCTGGGATTTGCAAACACACCGGGAAGCAGTGAAGCTCGCTAGGGTAATAAGACTGCTTTATTGAAATCGCGAGTAACTCTCCATTAACACAAACTTTAGTATATACGATCTCTTATTTGTGTCTTGTATTATAAGCTGTTTTTTGGTATGGGGTGAACTATTATAAGTCTCGAGCGCGGCCTGTTGGGCGCCACTGAAATCCCCCTAGCGGCCCGTTCACAACCGAGATTTAACGCTTTTATGCGTTGAAAATACATATTTATATGGAACAGTCAGTCTGTTGGCGAATGTGGTGTATTTACGAGAGTTTAAATGTTTGTAATGCGGTCTTAGTGCGGTACATTCGGTACGTATAAGCGCCAGGTTGTGTCACAGGACGGAGGTTATTGTAATTCCACTCTCCCTGAAATTTGCAGTGTCTCCGTAAGCAGCGCCTGCTCAGATAGTCATGCTAAGCCAATACACTACGATGTAAACCCGGTTCGTGTGTGTCTGCCTACATAATCTAGCGGAGCACTCATACCTGACAGCACGCCAGGTACGCTTGCCAGCATTATACTTCAGAAATTGATCACTACCTTAACCAGGCCAATGTGGCATAAACTTCACTAACACTCTACGAAGGAAGTACGATGGATAATGCAAAATATACTAGGGAATCAGCTCACGACAAAAAATGTATTGCTCGGTCGTTTTGTCGTTAGGTGAGCGCTCCAAAAAATTCATCTTTTACATTTATCCTACAGCGCAAAGATAGGCTTATAGAGCCATTGGCGTCGGCGGCTAAACTCTTCTTCGAAATATCGTTAGACGACGCAGGGAGCCTGCAGAATCTAGCATAAACTGAAATCAGAGGGCTCTATCAGATACCACATGCTTCCAACGACACCATTTATCGCTTGTGAATTGACTAGCCTGAATTCTTCAAAAATTTCGCCCGCTTAGTGATCAGCCATTCGTGAAGTCGAAATAAAAAAGGAACGTCAACCCGCATCTTGCTTGTGGGATTACTAAAACGTCCTTTCCTTGACTTCGCTCGGCATTTTAACACAACGATAAGTAAGCGTCCCCCTCCCCTGTATTTCGAAATAGCAGTATTTAGCATTTAGTTGGTCTAGTGAGTTTTACCTAATGCTTAGGTTTATACGATTATGCTTAGCATTTCCTTAGTGCACTGGGTTTTTTCATCCCCGTACGAGCTATCCTGTTTCTTTCGGACTTGCAGACAATTTATTGTTCTTGATTTCAATAACCCACTTTGTAGCTATAGGGCATGAGTGGGAACATTTCTAGCGGCGCAAAGCTTTTGAATATACTTATTTTCGTGTGGCTTATATTCCCATAAACGCATAATTTATTGTTGGGCATTTGGTAATCACATCCCGTAAACATATTTTTCTACGACTCAAAGTCCAGACGAAGCGGCATTTGTTGTCCGCGCTGCTAAACGAATCCAACTTCTCACTATGCTAATACCCGGTCTAAACGAGGAGCCAATAGAATTCACTCGTCCCTGACGTGTTTAGAGGTGACAGTGGGGTATGCTGCCGCCGCCGTCGCCAAGAAGCCGCCAAGAAGCGTGCAAAACCACTTTCCCGGGCATCTTTTGTTGGCGTTAGAGCACGTACTATACCGAGACGCAACTTTTTTTAAGTGCCCTATACGTACTGTTGGCTTACAAATGATCACCATAACAAGTTGCTTAGTTCGCGGAAAGGCAAAGAGAAGCGAAAGGGAACCGAAACACTGCATGAGCCCCTATCACCAACTGGGCGCTCATCCCGTAAACGGCGAGGAGAAGCGGTCGCAGGAGGCGCAGCGGCTGCGAAATTTGAGGCGTATATCAAATATGTCTTAACTTTCTCGACTACAGAATAAAGCCAACAATAGTTAACAACCAATACCCCTATGAATAACTCAGGTGGTTCTTTACTGAAGCGCTTTCGATTGATGGAAGTACAAAAGCTGTTCCACTGTCGCCTCTGTAAAACACTAATAATCGAGTGCCTTCATAGAACCAATACATTATTAAAATTGGCCAACTACACCCCAAATAATGCTCTGTACAGCATGACGACTCTCAAACACGGATTTGAACTCACAAGCCGGACTGACTATTAGACTAACGTGTTCAGCTCACTAATACCGAGATTATTCACCACACTGATAAAAAGGGTGCCGACATAAAAAAATGTAAACCAAAGGAACCTGATAGGAGGGTTTCCAAAGTGATGTTCACCTTACTGCATTTTCTTTGTTGCGTGCACCGAGCCTACGCTGTATTCTGTATAGCATTGTTTTCCACACTATCAAGTCTACATTCGTGTAGCTTTTTCATAGTACTGCAACTGTTCCGTTATGTATTGCACTGCAATGTTTTTTTTTTTGAGATCTGAAAACGTAAGACTTACACATGCTAAATGCTGCAATCAAATGGTGTAGATAATAATATTTTTGCAGTATTTGCCTCGTGCACAATGTTGTCCATCTTACGGGGGGTTAGAGCACTGTCAAGCTTAACTACTGCCGCTTTATCTTTAACCCCCAGACCCTTATGTACTTGTGTTTAATATAAAAAGACAAACTGAATTTGAATCTTACAATGTCAGTCCTTTGCTAACTGGCAGCCAGACGTTTAAAATGTGTGCAATTTTACGCTGCTGTAACGTTTTATATATTGATAAGGGTAGGTAATAAAAAAGTAATACTCAGAAGCCTGGGGTTCGAGTCATAGGATTTTGCGCTAGCAACCATGGTTCCAGCTTTACTGGGCCTAATTCTTTGTCGCAAAGACAATAATTTTTTTACGGCCACACGTTCTCCTTGGTAAATCCTGCGGATTATTTTGGGATATACAGTTTTGTATGTTTTAAGCCGATTGAACCTACCAGAACGTTTATTAGTTAGGTTATTCTTCTAGTAGGACACAAAAAGGGGCGCACGTTAGGGCCATCTAGGCTGCCAGGTTTCTCAAATAATCGATCATGGGGTGGTGCCACGAAGGACAGAATGCGGGCAATGCTGCAGAGCTCGATGTTGAACCTGCACCGTAGGGGACGAAGGAGTGGCGACACCGGAGCCTTGCTCGGGTGGTGCTGGCCTGTTTGTAGATAGATCACCTCGTCTCCAACTATGGGTCACGTCACTTGCCCTTTTGTCACATAAGAATATACCCAAACTAGCATTTATGCCTCCACGTGCCAGAAATGCGGAAGGAGCGCTTATGTTGAACAATTATCCGACGACGTGTTTTTGGTTGTACCGCGCGTTTCCGGACCGTATTTCTAGCACGTAATGACGTTCTTTTACGACGTTAGAGATTGATCATAAAGCGAGTTTTGTACAGTGAAAGCTTTACTGCGCTTTTAGAATGCGGAAATGAGAAGGTCACTGTGCAGATGAAAGTAGTTTGAGAGATATCGTAAGCCACCCCACCTCCAAACGAAATTTTGGAAATCAGTGGTTCACACGTTGTATATATATGAAACGGTTGCTGACCCGTGGCATTTTTGCAAAGGCTTGGCACGTTTCAGATATGACAGTAGGCTCAAAAACTTCGGAGGTTCAGCGAACTCAGTGGACATAAAAACCAGCGCTGCTTAAATGGAGGGTGTTTATGGAAGTGGTATTGCTGGTACCCCACCCAGTTAGCCATACCAACAGACGATTATTTCCCAGTGCCTGTTGGCTCTGGTTCTCCTTTCAACGACACACACCCAGAGGCCCAAACTGGCGGTTTGTCCAGGTAAAACATTTTGAATTGACGAGTTATGCATGACAAAAAATATTCGCATGCGTGGTGGTGGTTCAGGGCCCGAGGATCTTCTGTGGTGTTGAGTGAACTCTGCGTTCAATTCACCGTCGCGATGTTTCTTCAGGAATTAAAAATACCAATGAAACACCCGATTGTAGGGAGAATTTCGAGCGCCACTACGAGTTTCAGGTGTCCTTAAATAATCAGCTGTCTTCAGCTACGACGGGCCTCTAGGCTGATAGTATAGTGCCGGTGCGTATGGTTGAACCGAAATGGCAGTATTCTCGGGACAAAAAGATTAGCTGGTTTTAAAAACTACTTTGCAAATTTTTTAGCAATATTTAGGGAAATGTCCGCGTAAGCGGCTGATTGGCAGCATTGTGTATAAATTTTAAAGCGAAAGTATCCTTAGTGGGACCGAAGGCGTTCTGTCAAAAAAAAAACTAATGCATTTTTCCATAGACTGGTTAATTGGACCGAAAAGCTCTAAATTCTTTGGACACACGGCGAGGGCGGTTTCCACTGTGTCAAAAGGGGTACCAAAAATCGCAGAACAGGAACGGTTCAGAAAACACAATACGCGTATAGATCATGACGAAGAAGTTTAAAGTATACGTTTATCTAATAAAAGACGCATAGGCGTACATTTAGATAGTCTGTACATGCGTTTACTTAGTGCGAGAGAAATCGATTCATTCGTTTGTTCTTCGTTTGCAATTTGGGTCTTTGAAGGTTTCACGATAGATTGGATGGACGCAGGTTCAGAGAAAGTTGGACGTACTTTTGTCTTTCGCAATTCCCTCAGCTTTATTGAGGAAGAGATGCTAAATATTTGTTCGTAGCCATAACTTATTCAGTTCGCAGAAGTCGTGAATATGAGACAACATGTAGGTATCAAAATAACAGAAGCACCAAGGTTTAACATAATATTTGAACCGCATTCGTCTAAATAATTTGCTTTACAGGGCACAGCCACCAACCTCTTGTGTTTTCAGCCTTCGCCGTTAAAGGCTTCTCACTGGGTAAGATTTACCTTAGAGTTGAATGACAATTCCCAGCTGCACATCGGGATTGCAAGGGCGAATAGCAGGCACCTTTATTGTATCCAGCCTCCCTGACAATGGCGAGTAGATGGATAATAGATGCCCCTAGAATTCCCCAGAAAAAGTAACACCAGCCTTTCGTATCATCGTAACGAGGGCAGAGGCAAAATGTAATGACTATTTATTTATTTATTTATTTATTTATTTATTTATTTATTTATTTATTTATTTATTTATTTATTTATTTATTTATTTATTTATTTGTTTATTTATTTATTTATTTATTTATTTATTTATTTATTTGCATACCCTCAATGCCTGGGGGTATTACAGGGGGGCTAGGTTATGAGACAGAAAAAAAAAAACACTTCTTGACAGCAATGCTTGACAGCTAAGCCATATCAACACTAAAACCGACCTTTAAAAAAAAAGAAAACAATAACACAGAAGACAAGCGTCAAAACAGCAAAAATACAAGAAAAGAACACCGCAATACATCAAGAGCATCGAAAGAGTCTATTTCAGTTAAGTTGGCTAGATGTGATGGCAGCGAATTTAATTTGGCGATACTGAGTAACAGCGGGGAATTGCGAAAAATATTTTTTTTGACGAATATCGGGTTAATATTGCGCGCATGGTCGAGACGAAATGAAACCTATCATTTCTGGTGAGTGTTGCCTTTATGCCTTTCGCCCATTTAAAAGTTTATGTCAACTTGTGCTTTGCATTTAGGTTTTCTTGGGGGCTTTGACTTTTGCCGGTAAGTCCTAGCTTTTCCAAGGTGCGCACACCATTTACGCGGTTTTCGACACTGACGTTTCTGTTCCCTTTTCCACTCCTCGTATTGAGGCTGCCCTTCCGAAGCCTTACGTTTCTGCGTCCTACGCATAGTGTTTCTGCGACGACAATAATGTCCTTTTCTTGCGAATGATCCTGGTATTAATAAATGCTAGTGACGCACCTGGCTTAGGGAAATATGTCAATGCGACAGCGTGCACAACAGTAATAATTTCTGTGAATCAGCGAAACGCATGTGGTGGACGCTAAATGCTTTGCATGGGTATCAGGGGCGACCAGTTATGCTAATATCTCCGTTGTACAACAAATGACGGTGTACTCCGCCCCATTATGCCTCGTTCTGCTGTTATTACCTTCTCGCAAAATTCATGCGGTCATCGCACAATATCCTCGTTCCGCCCTCATTAAAGCTTCAAAGTTTTTAGACAAGTATTTCAAATGAGATGAATGGCTCATTTTGCTTTGCAAAAAAACGAACGCTACGTCAGCAGATCTTATAACGGGATTTCCTTCGGAACCATCTTTCACCATTACGGTAATATCAGGACATAAATGCATGTAAGATTTGTTGATTGATTGTAGGGTTTAACGCACCGACGCCATGCAGGCGATGAGGCACGCTGTAGTGGAGGGCTCGGGATCTTTAACGTGCGCGGAAATCTCGTACACACGGGCATTTCTGCCTTTCGCCTCCATCAGAAAAGCGGCCGCCGTGGCCAGGAATCAAACCCGCCACTTCGTGCTCAGCAGCGCAATGCCTTAGCCACTGAGCCACCACGACGGGCAAATGCATGTAAGGTGAATGTTTTGCGTCGAGTGGGATGCAGCCAAACGTTTTGAAATAAGGTTGCTATTGCGGTTGCACCGTCGAATATAGAGCCCCCCTGGAAGATTGAATGCACGTTATGCACTATAAACGGCCAGTAGTGGTGCTCTGAGCTATTGCCACGGTCTTTTGAAATGACACGCACGGTGCCGTTCCCCAGTCCACATTTGTAAGCACTAGGTCTGGCACGGAGTTTTTTATAAGTCTCATTAAAAGGTCAAGCATAGGCCCTGCATTGATCAGGAAACCTTGAGGCGCTTTTCATCGCCTGAGCCTACCACCACCTTCTGCTAACCAAAAGTGTAAATTTTTTGGTCCCAACTTGTAGTCGTCTAACAGCGAGTGTTCTCACAGGCGTATTTGTTGGCGTCTTAATGCCCCGTTGCTTGTGCTTGCAGTGACAAGAAGCTCTGCGATGCAACCACGACTGCAGAGAAACAACTTAACGCTGACTGTGACAACGAGTGCCCAATCAAACCGGGAAAATACACGGCGAGTTTATCGTTCCCTCTGCAGGATAATAATCTCGCCAGAGAATATTTTTGGGTAAGAATACTTTTATTTCAGTGTTTAAAACATTTTTAGTTCTACTTTATGTTCGTCACCCGACGATGGGTCAGCAACAAAGCCGCACAGAAAAATGGCAATGCAAAGCTATTATAACAGCTCGTTTTACGCCCACTGTTACGCGGAGAATGTTAGCTTCAATCATTTATTCAAGATGCGGATAAAGACGTGCGAAGCCTTATCTGGTATGGCCACAGCTTATTAATCCACATTGCCGCATTGTATTGCCGGCAGAAATATAGCGTTTTAAGTGTAGGAAACAATATAACATCTCAATATTTGTTCGAAGAAAGACAGCCTGTCATGTGGGTGACGTTCATAATTTTATAATATTAATGCTATCCAGAAGTAATCGCACTTGTTTATTAGCCTTTAAAATGAAAGCGTAAGATTGGCAATCAAGGTTTTCAAAATGGTAGTGTGTAGCGAAAGTAAACCAGACCTTTCCTCAAAGCAAGCTCACTCATTTGGGATTTTAAAATGAGTTTGTAATAAGACGGTAAAATGTCGGCAGACTTTATGGCAAAACAAGGCGTCCTGTGGATTCATACAAAGTAGTCTCCACTACTAGAAGTGTAAGTTGCAGCGTTCTTACTCAGAACGCATTAAAGTCATCATAATTTAATTATTCGACCAAACAAAGCATCTATTCCAAGAGCGCGAATAATTTGAGTGGTATATCATCTTTTCTTCAAACACTTTTCGCACTCGTCCACCTTTGTCAGGACTCTCTAGATGAATTGTTGTTTCTTAATCCCGGTGCCACAGCGGAGCTGGACTCATGTTGGTGGCAATGCCCTTGCCTTCGCAAGGGCCATAGCTACAGCCAAAGATTTTTCGTATATGTCACATTTATAGTTTGAAATGTACTATGAACATGCTCTCAGCACCTTCGCAACAATGGCAGATGGTTTTTCATTGCATGCCCTTGCTTGCGGCGTCGACCAGACACAGGATGTCATACGAAACTACAATCACTCGAGGTCTGTGAGCTGTTCGGCTATGCGTCCTGCTTCTTGCATCAAACCGGCCCCTGACGCTGAGTCTCGGCCAGTTCAAGAAGCGCGTCGTAGTGGTCAGCTGTGTAGTAGCGAACGGGCTTCATGCTTTGAATCCTGCCCTCTCCGCGGGTGTCGCAAAAAGATTTTACCCTAAGTTCTTGAACACAATACAGAATATGCGCGTAAAACTACAGAATTCTTTTTCAGTACCACGCACGGGAATATCTTCATTGGTTAAGTTTGCTCTGCAGAGGACCAGACAGACAAGAAAGCATCGGCAAAAGACGCAGAAAAGGGTGTTAATACCAGCGAACTACAAAAAGCGGGCGGGCTAGTTACTGGTATATACCTCAAACAATGTACATATTGAAAAAAGGATAAAGTTTCAGCGTTAAACTTGATGCCGGTGTGGTTGTGTTATATTTTGGATTTTACTTAGATGACACAAATATTATATTTATCGTCGTGAATTTATTCGGTGCTGAATAAACGTGCCCCGTCTGTGGTCGGGGGTGAAGAAAGTTTGGCGCACCACTTTCCTTCGCGTACAAGGGCATGGGGCGAAATGATTAATGTCAATATGACGTCAACCTGCTTGTCACCGTTTCCTTAATGAAGGTGCGCTGTCGAGAAGATGTCGGGAGTGAACTCGAGCGAGGAAACAACCCCTCCGGATCTGCAGGACACCGATGACGAGAGGCTGCTGTCCGAAGCGCGGCTTTCACCGACCAGAGCAGACAGAATGAGACAGAGCCTTGAACAAAAGAACAAGAAAGAGGGACATATTTGATCAGGCAAGGTACGGTACAGGCACAAGGACATGAAGCATCACCAGAGGTAACTTAAAAATCTAATAAAAATGCGAAAGTTGAACGTCACAGAATGTTTCAAGCGAGGAGGTACTGAGTTACAGCAAGAGTTACAACAACGGTTACAAAATACATGAGTTAAAAAATTGGCTGGCGATTACGATACTCCATATTGCGATATTTGGGGGCAGCTGCTCATTGTTAAGCACAAACTGTGGAATCTGGCGTCGGCGGAGTCGAGCCTCTGCTCGGGCATGTCGTTTAGCAGCAGCGGCAGACGACACAGTTCCGCCAGGTGCGTCTCTCATTGATCAGTAAGAACTGGCTAACAGCGTATGCAGCGCATGTGCGCGTTCCACAACAGCCGCTACACATGCGCACGACCGGTTGCGTCGCTCGCAGTTCAGCACTCACTCCTGATGGATGCAGTGCGCCGAGACAGCACTCACTCGTGGGTTCTCTCGACGGTGAGCCTCTGCGGCGGCTGCGCGCAGTGCGTCTCAGGAAGGGACCGCGAACTGCGTCCTAAGCAAACGTACAGTCAGGTGCACGGCCCCCCTTTTGTTTTCGGCAAGCGTCGCGCCGTCGTGCGACTCGTGCGGGCACAGCATACGCCTCGAGCGCTGCTTGTAAGGGCGCCACTGAAATCACCCTGGTAGCCCGTTTCGAAAGTAGTCGCGGGAGGCTCCGCCCCGCTCACCACTGTCGCCGCTGCTCTTGCGACACGTTCACGACTGAGATTTTCCGTTTGTATGCATTGCAAATACATATTCACTGGGGCAGTCAGTCTGTTCGCAAATGTGGTGTACATACGAACACGTAAATTGGCGCTACATTGGGTCCGTATAAGCGCCAGGCCTGTGTCACAGGCGGGCATCGTGAAACCGGCATATGCATGGAGCTTATTGTAATTCCACTGCCCTGGAATTTACTAACAGTTTCTCCGTAAGCAGTGTCTCTTCAGGTGGTCATGCTACGTACTGCTATACATTACGATGTACATCGGTTTTGTGTGCTTGGATAATCTAGCGAAGCACTCATGCCTGACCACGCCAGTTACGCTTCATACCTCAGAAATTCATCGCTACACTTGACAAGCTAATGTGGCATAAATTTCACGTACATTCTACGCAATAAGTACGATGTACAATGTAAAATTCTACGCGGGAATAAGCACACGACGAAAAATTTAATGGTGGATCGTCTTGTCGCGAGGTCAGCGCTCGCAATCGGTCATATGCCCCATATATCTTCCGCAAGCTGCGCAAAGACAGTGTTATAGAGTAATCTGCTTCCGGGAATAAATGCTTCTTCGAAGCATTGTTATATGACACAGGAATCCTGCAGAATCAAGCACACACTGAAATCAGAAGGCCTTAACAGACACCACACTCTTCCAACGACACCGTTTATCGCTTGTGAACTTACTGTACATCTAATTACTGTATACACTTGAAAAAATGCGTCCGCCGAGTGTTCAGCTGTTTATTGAGGTAAAAAAACTACTAAACAAAAGTGAACGCGCAGCTTTTGTGTGATTAATAAAAATTTCATTTCTCGATTTCACTCGGCATTTGTACACAACGATAGTTAAGCGTCCCCCCTCCCCCACATGTTTTGTGAAATATCTCTGCTTGACCCGCCGCGTGATGTGCGTGGTCAAGGGCAACCTCACCTTCGCCATGCACGATTACGTTTCGCATTTCGTTGGTCTAATGAGTACTACCTTGTTTAGGTTTCGACAAACGTTTTTTAGCCTTTCTGCAGCGGCACTGGGATTTTTAAATTCGCGTGAGAGCCGTTCTGTTTTTTCCGGACTTGGCAGAACATTTATTTTCCCGTGGTTTCATTGACTTTCCTTAATTCTTTCTGTGAGGCCTCAGGGGGCACATATTTAACGAAGTACAGCCATGTAATATACTTACAAGTTTCGCATGGCTTATATTTCCATAAAAGGCGCAAGTTATTGTCAGAGATTGGGTAATCACATCCCCGAAACATATTTTTCTACGACGTATATATTCGAAACAAGCCGCATTCATTGTCAAGGCTGCAAAACGAAAACAACCTCTCACTGTCCCACTATCAGGTCTAAACTAGGCAACAATAGAATTCACTTGTGCCTGACGTATTCGGAGGTGACAGCGCTGATATGCTGCTGCCGTCGTGGACGCCCGTAAGAGCGGCATAGAAGCGCGCAGAACCGCGTCCCCGGATAGCTCTTGTTGGAGTTCTACCAAGACGTACCTGTTTTTTGAAGTGCCCTATACGATTTGCTTGCAGACATCACCTTAACAAGTTGTTTAGGGCAAAAAGAAGCGAAAGCGAACCAAACCCTGCATGAGCCCCAGTGAGCCACGCAGCGCTGTTCCCGTAAGCGCCGCGAAGTGGTGGCGGCAGGTGGCGCAGCGATCGGGAAGCTCGAGAGGTATACTGCCCGCTGCCCTCCCCCACAGCACACTTTTGGAGAGCGCTGGCCTTCACCGCCACGGCGAACCGCCCTCCCCAACAATTTCTTGACACCCTCCTCATTTGCTTTCTTTCACTCGCCGGTCTTCCCAATGTTTTTCCCTCTTCGGTATTCGCACCATTCGCTATGCCCTGAAGGAAAACAGCTCGACGCATATGCAAGACAAAGTCGCCAAGCCGCGGAAGGCTTGCACCACAGCGAAGCTCCACTATTTATTTCTACGTGAGCACAGAAGGACACGTCACCACGGATTTGTAGAAGTTTGAAATTTTTTATTTATCTATGTACCGTCTTCGCCTTGCAGTGTTGTGGTAGTAGTCTTCGTCATATTCATCGATATCGTCGTGCTCCTCATGGCACCCACCTCATGGTCGCCGCAAGGCACACGCTCACACGCACACGGCATTGTCTCGCTTTATGAATTTTCTCGCTCTTACTTCTCGGCACAGCATTTTTTGCTAAAGCCACTGCGCGTCCAGGGGACGCACGGCGGTGCCCACTAGGCAGGCGGTCAAGGGCGCTCGTCATATTCTTGGTATTTTTAACACGTTACGCGCGACACATTACGGGCAGCTACAACCACTCCGCTGTTAAACAACACACAAGGAGCCCGCCGCCGTCGAGTGCATAACTCCCCTTTTTCTCCCTTGATCGGCGCGCCTTTACGCTGCTTACGCTACGCCATCCTCGCTAAAGCCCTCGAAGCTTTCAAGAAGCAAGAGCGGGGTTTTTATTTTTGCTATTTACTTGCTCGGGAGCCGGCGAGTGGGCAGTGTCATTGACGCCTCGTCGGAGAACGTTCCAGGCTTTTTCCGGGGCGAATCGAAAGGAAATCGGATGAATCAAACGAATCTGCCAAATTAGGCCCTGTACTATAGTATGAAAAATTGCGCCCACCTCCCCGCGAGGGGAACCCTGTGTAGATGGGACGCATCGTGGGGTTCACTTGGTGTTTCCGTTGGATTGATTCTGAAATCGCGTGAAACGTGTCGGGAACGCGTATGATTATTATGTTTTATGATTATTATTATGTTTTTTGGCCAATCTTGGTCAATCTCTCTAAGTGGTATGCTTGGTGCTTCGCTGTCGCAACGACCTTTACTCCATCATTGTTGCTGTGAGTGGGAGCTTCTTTTCTTTTATTGCAAGTGTTAATGATTGCCCCATCATGCGTTATATCAGTAGCATCTTGACGTAGTTTTAATGTGTCAAGGATATAAGGCGCGTTCGTAGCATTTGATTCTGTCTCGGTTTTGTACCTCGCGTTCCGCTCACAGGGTCGTGGAATCGAAACCGGGCGCCGCTAACTATTGTTTTTTTTTTTAGTGTAGAGGGAAGGGTGTGGACGGACAACGCCGTATGGAGGGACAAGGCGAGTGAATGAGATGCAGTCGCATTTAAAAGCTTTACAATACATTTAACGCCGTATGCTGGAGTTTGTGACACAACTCAAGTAATGGCGTAGGCCCTTGCGAAGTTTGCCAGGATAGATCATGTCAGTTTAGCTTAATACAAAAATCGGGCTTTCTTTTGTACTTTAGAGAGAATTCTTCAGTCTTTCCTTGTTGTCTTTGAAAACTTTCAGCAGAAGCCCGCAATTTTGGCGTATCTGTCTTTCTTTTCTCCTACAAATTTTCGTGTTTAGAAATGTGCGCAGGAGATTACAGCTGTAGGCACGGGATGCCATACGAAAGTTTTTCTTTAGTGTGTTTGCAACACGAAAGGGGGGAGATTTCAATCGAATCCAGGGAATCCCGGAATAGGGAGGCCTTCGAAAGGGCGAGGCCCATAAAATGAGTGTCTCCAAGATAAATAACCATATATTCTCTCTCTGGAAACATAACCAACCCGGGCTTTAAAACAATACCTGACCCAGGAAATACAACCTCTCTTTCCGAAATAGCAAAACCATTTTATGAATTTTCGTTCGTAATAATACACGCAGTAACAAAGAAAAGTTTTAGTTTCACGTCCGTACAGAGGTCCCTACTACTACTACTAGGTGATTCGGGTGAAAAAGAAAGAAAGTGCACTGGGGATATTATTGATCCCAGCTGGGGGCTCACCTGCATACAACCCAGTGCAGGGGGGAGGGAGGAGGTGAAGGGGGATGAAAGATTACAGAGGCGAAAAGGGGTGATGAAAGAGATGGGTAAGCTAGGAAAAGAAAAGCGTGGACCCTCTACATAGACCTAAGCGAAGCAGCAGCAATGGTGCGGACAGCAGACTGCTGTCTACAGGCGCTTGTTGAGACCGGTGGCCTCCAGGTAGACACAGTGTGGCTGCCATTGCTGTACAGAGTTTACGTACGCGAACGTGAAAAGTATAGACCGTTTACGGGGCGACGCCCTTTGCGTGGCCATGTTGGCCGGAGTGACGTCATTTGGCATGTCTGGCCTTTTTGAACACGTTTCACGCCGTGGCCTTCGCTGGCAACCGTGCGCATCGGCGAGTGCTGGTGCTGCTCGATAGGCGAATTTGACAATTTTTTTAGTGTTGTTGTGAATAGGGGCTTGTTGTACTATTAGGTAGGGTGTGTCCCGCTCAGAGACTGCTTAGTCACAAAAATCCCACAGAAAGGCTGTTTGAGCGCTGTTTTGATTGCCTTTCGTCGCCTAGCTTCGTGTTAACGCGTTCCGTCCAAATAAAGCTTTCCCTTTGCTTTAGTTGTTTTTTCTACGTACTCTATTAAAATAACACAATAAAAGCCTTAGGGCTGTAACATCGTGTGATGAAACGAAATTCTGCACATTCTAATAACGCTCTGACGCTTATTTTGAAAGTCTTCTTTCCGGGCTACACGTCAATTGTTGGCTGTGGACGCAATATAGTATTAATATGAAGGGCTGTAAAACAAAATATTCCTGCATGAATGTGGGAGTTGTGTATGACTCCATTACCGCTTCTTCATGGCTTGACGTGCGATGAAAAAGCTGCAGCGTTCAGCTTTATAATTGTCCGCTCACTTACAGCTGTCGCCGTCCGCTTTTTATACCTGTTCCGCATTATCAGCTGTTGGCTGTTCCGTACGTGATAACTTGCAGCTATGAAAACACATTTTGGAGTTGCCGCTAGGCGCATACACTGGCAGCAAAAATCTCATCATCATCATCACCAGCCTATGTACGCCCACTGCAGGGCAAATGCCTCTCCCATTATTCTCCAATTACCCCGGTCCTCTGGTAACTTCCACCGATTTATCCCCGCAAACTTCTTGATCTCATCTGCCCATCTAACGTTCTGCCGCCCCCTGCAACGCTTTCCTTCTCTAGGGATCCAATGACCAACGGTTATCTTGCCTTCGCATTACATGCCCTACCCACGTCCATTTCTTCTTCTTAATTTCTACTAATATGTCCTTAACACGCATTTGTTCCCTGACCCACTCCGCTCTCTTCTTGTCCCTTAATGTTACACCTATCATCTTCCGTTCCGTTGCGCGCTGAGTCGTCCTCAATGTAAGTTTAACCCTCTTAGTGAGCCTCCAAGTTTCTGCCCGTAAGTGAGTACCGGTAAGATGGAGCTGTCATGCACTTTCTTCTTAAGGGACAATGGTAGGCTGCCATTCATTATCTGAGAATGCCTGCTGAATGCACTCTACCGCATTCGTATCCTTTGAATGATCTCTGCCTCATGGTTGGGATCTGGGGTCACAACTTGGCCTAAGTAGATATATTTGTTTACCACTTCCACTGCCTCGCCACCTATCTCAAACTGCTGTGCTGTCCCGAGGTTATTGATCATTACTTTAGTTTTCTGCACATAATTTCCGGCTCGCGGTTCTACTCTGTTTGTCCAGTACGGTAAGCATGCTTTGCAATTCCTCCCCCGAGTTACTTATCAAGGCAACGTCATCAGCAAATCTGAGGTTACTCAGGTATTCTCCATTAACGTTACTCCCACCTGTTCCCAATACAATGTTCTGAATACTTCTTGTAAACATGCTGTGAATAGCATTGAGGAGATTGTGTCTTCTTGTCTGAGGCCCTTCCTTATAGGTATTTTACTGCTCTCCTTATGGAGGATGATGGTTGCTGTGGACCCACTGTAGATATCTTCTAGTATTCTTACATAAGGCTTATCTACCCCCTGGTTCCGTAATGCCTGAATGACTGCTGATGTTTCGAGCGAGTCAAATGCTTTCTCATAATCTATGAAGGCCATATATAGGGGTTCAGTATACTCAGCTAACTTCTCTATCACCTGATTGATCGTGTGAATATGGTCCATTGTTGGCCTTTACGGAACCCTGCTTGTTATTTAGGTTGACTGAAATCTAAGGTTGCAGAAATTCTGTTAGCGATTACCTTGGTAAGCACCTTGTAGACGACTGACAGTGAGCTGATCGGCCTGTAATGTTTCAAGTCCTTCATGTCACCTTTGTTATGGATTGGGATGATGTTCGCGTTCTTCCAAGATTCCGGTACACTTGCACTCATTAGGCATTGCGTATACATGTTTGCCAGTTTTTCAAGTACAATTTCTCCGCCATCTTTCAAGATGTCTGCTGTTATCTGATCCTCACCAGGTGCTTTGCGCCCTTTCGTTTCTTTCAAAGCCTTCCTTACTTCTTCTGTGGTTACTTGTGGGATGTCTTTCTCCTCTGAACTACTTTCTCGTTCGGCATTATCCTGGATATCCCAGCTACTGTACAGATCCCTATAGAACTCCTCGGCTACTGTGGCTATTCTCATATGCGTGGCTACTACGTTAGGCGCGCTCGCGCCCAAATCGCGAAATAATACTTAGCGCGTACAGTGAAGTTTACAAACGCTTAATTGGGGTGATCAAGCTTTGTAACACATACAAATATTTTCAAAGGTGGCACATAAGGCGGCGGATGTGAGCATTTTATAAATTTTTATATTGTAATTGGTCTTGTAGCATATCCCACATGACAATTTTTGAATATATCCTTAGTTTCTATCTTTACTTATGCATCCGTACTTTTATGTTTGTCAGATTTGCTGTAGCAAGTTCTTTTTATTTGTGACCTAATGGCGTAACTGCGATAACCATGTATGCCGATGGTCGGCACCTTACATAGGATTTAATTACGGATAGCTGAAGTGGCGAACTTAGAATTTGTGCATCCTCAGTTGTGGCTTTGCTTCGGACTACGCTAAAAATGTACCATTAGAATGATGTACTTCGACGATTTGCCCAGCGAAATGTATCGCTCAAGATTTCCAAAACTAGTGTCATCGAGAATGCCTTTAGCAATATACGTGATGGTCACCGAGGGTGCAGACTGAGCAAACGTTCCGAGTCGCAGTTGTAATCGATAACGTTTTTTTCTCTGCTTTACCAAACTTCGTAGGATCTCTATAAGGGGAACCTGAGGTGTTGGGAACGAATGAGTGGCTCACGCTTGGTATTACCGCACCGGAGACTGCAAATTATTCTGCATGTTGGAGCGCTTTCGCGAAAATTCTGTTCCACATCGTGACGACCAACATGAGCTCAGACTGCGTCCACAATAATAAATCGACTTTTCTTCGTGCCTAGCCTCTTTTTCTAACGACACACTGCGAGCGGATAGTCAGAGTCTACTTTGAAACCGAAACTGGAAAAGGGCAGTAGTGGATAGCGCGGCGCTGGTGCCATTTGTCTAAGGCGTGCCTAACTGCTTGCTGTAAACTGTCGATACGTAGCCCACGTGAATGTAGTTTGAAACCCTTGTGGTTAAAAGTAGAGCGTCTGGATCAGGCGCTCTCCGCCAATATCGGCGCGTTATTCCTAGCGTCATCTTCTAACAGACACAAACACTTCTGTAGCCATTCGTGATCTCTCGAGCCAGTTGCTATGACGACGAGGAACGCTCTTTTGTCAAACTAACAGCTTAAAACTCGCGCTTTTATCTGAAAATGAACCATTTTTTTATTGAAACGGTGGGTGAGGATATGAATGTGCAAAATGAAGGCGAAATCAACAGCCAGTGGCGTAACTAGATAGGAGGGCGCCCATGGCAAATATATTTTCGCGCACCTCATGATTAACTTGATAGTGATTGTATTATTATTATTATTATTATTATTATTATTTGTCCACGGCCAGGCTCGTCAACCCGCATCCTTTGGAACCTCGGACTCGTCTGAGCTCACGGTGGTACAGCAGCGGCGGCTGCCGAAGGCTCTGTTCGTCACGAAACTTTCACCCGAAACAACGGAAGCCCAGCTGTGCTCGTACCTGACTGCCAGAGATGCTGCTTCTCTTGCTTGCAAGCGGATAAAAACTAGGTACAACACCTATGCCTCCTTCTATGTTGCCGTAAGCAACGTATGCTATGAATTACTGCAGGATCCAGCTCTGTGGCCAAATGAGTGTCTTTTTAAGCCCTTCCGGGGCGTACTACGTGAGTTGCTGCACCTGTCTGAACTTTCCTCGCCCGCATGATCAGTGTTTGTTACCAAAATGTCCGTGGTTTGCGGACCAAATCTGCTGAGTTCTTTTTCTCTATAGCGTCATCCTCACATAATGTAATCGTACTTACCGAAACGTGGCTATCCTCAGAAATTCCGTCTAGCGATTATTTAACCGATAATTATGTTGTTTTCCGAAGTGACCGTACTGGCCCCACTTCTAAAAATTGCGGTGGTGGAGTGCTCATTGCGGTGGACAAGTCGTTGAACTGCCGTCGTCGGTCAGACCTCGAAACTGCTGCAGAATCAGTGTGGGTGGAGGTTCTCGGCGGTAGAAAAAATAGTATCCTAATTTCCACCTTTTGTATACCTCCATCCATAAACTACGCCGAATTTCAGCGCTGTGTCACATTAATAGAGGATGTTGTTAATGCCTACCCAGACACCAAATTTCTTATATGCGGGGATTTCAACGTTCCCGGTGTAGACTGGGATGATCGCACTGTCAGACACGATCATCATTACATTTCCCAGAAGGGCTACTGTCTGTTAGACTTTATTTCTTTCACTGGTGTGGAACAAAGTAATTGGTGTAAAAAAAATTTGTGGTAACGTTTTAGACCTTTGCTTTTCCAACCAGGCGGGCCTTACCATTTCTCTGTCGGATACCTTGCTGGTCCGTCCCGACAAATTTCATCCTGTCCTTCATATCTCACTGCCGTATGTGTCGGGGCAATCGAGATGCTCCGGCCATTCTGCACATCCGACGTACAATTATGCTGCTGTAGATTACGTTGCTTTTTATAACTACTTATGTAACGCTGACTGGTCTCTCCTTGTCAAACTTCCCTCTGTTGATGACCAAGTCGAGAAACTTTCTACAATTATTCAGCAAGGAATGCAAATGTTTATACCAAGAACGTCCGGAAAGAAATCTAAATTTCCGAAGTGTTTTTTTGCGGAACTGCGGAAGGCTTTAAAATGTAAAGCCCGTGCTCACAAGAAAATTCGCGGGCTACAATCCGAAGCTTGGAAAAAGGAGTTTAAGTATTTCAGAGCCCTGTGTAAAGAGCTGTATGATCGCAATCGGTCAGACTGCATAGCCAATGTAGAAATCAGCGCTACACGCGACCAGAAAAGTTTCTGGCAGTATGTTCGCTTTCGATCTGCTGGCAAGGTTGCCGAAATCGTTAACCTTCTAGACGACAATGGAAACCCGATTGGAGACGTTGCTAATGCCTTTGCGGATCATTTCAGCTCAGTATTTCCAAAGGGTGAAGTTAACATTTTGTCCAACTTCCTCTGCGTCGTCTAATTTCTGCGTTCCCAGAATAAGTGAGCACGACGTTCGGAATGCCCTGAAGCGCCTCAAATCGTCATTTTCCTGTGGCCCTGACGGCATTCCTCCCGCAATATTAAAAACCTATGGGGAGCTTCTGATTCCCATACTAACCGCTATATTTAATAATTCAATTCAATCTGCTACTTTTAAATGCAGAGCATTTCTTTAACTCACGACGTCACCCGGCGTTGTCAGCGTTGGCGTGCCTCGGCGTCCGCAACAGCCGTTTCAGGTGCGCCCTCTCCCCCACTCCTCCTCTCTCGCATCACGCTACCCTCCTCGCTCTCAACAACAGGTCCGCACCCCTCCCCCTACACTATATAAAAAATACTTACCGGCGCCTGGTTTCGATCCCACGACTCTGCGGGCGGAACGGAAGGTACATGGTGCTCTACCCACTGCGCCACAAAGCCGACACAAAATGGAAGGCTACGAACGCGTCTTATATCCTTGACTCATTCAAACTACGTCAAGAAGCTGCTGATACAACGCATGCACTACCTGTGGGCGGAACGCGAGGTACATGGTGCTCTTCCCACTGCGCCACAAAACCGACACAGAATGAAAGGCTACGAACGCGCCTTATATCCTAGACTCATTCAAACTACGTCAAGAAGCTGCTGATACAACGCATTCACTACCACCAACTCCCCAAACACTAAACGTTAACGCAATACACCCACCCCCTATGCGACGCATTTACTCGAGTCCCCCTCGCGGGGAGATTGGCCCTTTTCCAGCAGCATGGAAGTTAGCACGCTTGGTCCCTGTCTTCAGAACTGGTGCTAAAGATAGTGCTGGAAGCTATCAGCCTATTTCGCTACTGTGTGTGGCGTCTAAGCTTTTTGAGACTGTGTTGCACGATATTATAATTTCCAGTGTCATGGGCATACTAATTTCCGAACAGCATGGGTTTATGTCCGGACGTTCCACAACCACTAACCTCGTTTCTTTCATGCAGCGAGCGTCCGAAGCGGTTCATCATAGGAGGCAGCTTGATACTGAGTACTTTGACCTGAGCAAGGCTTTTGATATGGTCAGTCACCCATTGTTAATTTCTAAACTGTCACTGCTGAACATGGATAATTCGATTCTTGACCTCCTAATTAGTTACTTGCGTGGGCGGACCTACTACGTAAATGTTAACGGCCAGCAATCCTATCGTTACTGCGTTTCAAGTGGTGTGCCACACGGGTCTGTTCTAGGCCCTCTTTTGTTTTCTTTATTTTTCAATGATGTTTCAGCTGCTATGAGGCATTCTTCTTTTTTACTTTATGCTGATGACATCAAGATTTTTAGGGAAGTTTCGTCTCTTAGCGACTGCGGGCATTTGCAAAGAGACGTGGATGCATTTACACTCTGGTGTAAAGAGAACGAACTGATAGTGAACGCCGCGAAAACCAAAGTGTTGTCATACACGCGTAAGACAGACTGCCTGCTTTATCACTACTCAGTTCACGATGTTATTTTTGCCTCGAATCTCGACGACAACTGATCTTGGCGTGCTCTTTGATAACCAGCTGACTTTTACACCGCACGTTCGATTCATCAAACAGCGAGCTCTCCGCCGCTTGGGCATGGTCTGCCGGATGTCTAAAGAATTCCGTAGGGCAAAGTCCTTCCTGAAACTGTACTCCACTGTCTTTTGTCCCGTGCTGGAATATGCCTCGGTTGTCTGGAATGGTACATGCAAATCTAACAGCAGGGCCATTGATAAAATGCAGAATAAGCTGCTGTCTATACTTAGACATCGCTTCCCTCACGAGTATCACCGTCTTGACTCTGGACCACGGTACTTGCAAGTGCTGCCTGAGCTAAAGGCTAGGCGCGATATAGCTGACCTCTTATTTCTTTTTAAGCTCATACATGGACAAATTAGCAGTGCGCAACTCCTTTCGGAGCTCCAGCTAAGAGTGCCTATTAAAACCACAAGAAAATGTCATCCTTTTCGTACTCTCAGCTCCTGTAACCGACATTGCCCGCTGTTCAGGCTGCAGAGCACGTGTAACTTCTACTCTGCAGACGTAGATATTTTTAACAGCTCCCTCAATCAGTTCAGTTCAGACACCTCCAGAATTCTCATTCGCTAATATGCTCTGTCTTATTCTCTTACATGGAACTATATGGAATATTTCTTTGCTCCGTCATACTGAATGGATCTTGTTCTAGTTATAGTAACTTCTTTTTACCTGCTTGAATTACTGTATAGAGAGTATGCTGTTTATATGACTCTTTTGTTGTTTTCCATTTTATGGATTGCTGTTATAAGGTTACACTATTATCTGTAGTGTGCAGCTGTTCTGTTTCATCGGTACGATGTAATTACCAATTCTGTTGTATCCTGTCAGTTTTGTTGGTGTTCATTGCATGTAGTGGATACGCTATCTACGTTTTGTAGTGGTTTGTACGGTATACTTTAATATACATTCTAAAAGTTATTTTTTTTTCTACTATTTTATTTTATACGCTGTTCTTTCCTTTCACTTTTTGTTTTCCTTTTTTTCACTTGTATCCATCTGTGTACCAGCACCAAGGCCTCACGGCTGTTCCTGGGCACAATAAATATACATGATTGATTGATTAATATTGTTATTATTTTATATTATTATTATTATTATAATAATAATTATTAATATTACGTATAGAGCGTGTTCAGACCAAATTTCTATCAATATACAGGCATCGTTTTTCCTCTGGGCCTCCCGAGACTGCCTTAGCAGTATCCAGATTCCCATTGCCTGTCTCTCTGAGTTGTCGGCGAACCCGCCTAGATCTTCTTTTTCTATATAAACTGCTTCATGGTATTATCACATGCCAGGAACTACTAGCACAAGTCAGCCTTCGTGTTTCGCAAAAAACAACAAGGTTTACCCCCCCTTTCCATAATGCTACAGCACTCAACACCCATTCCCCCCTCCAAAGGGTGCAGCGTCTCTATAACTGTCACTCAGGGAAACTTGATATATTTCAACGTCCCCTTCGGGAGTTTTTGACTGGATTGTTGGCTGTGATACAATAATTACTCTTCTTTTCGGCACTTTTTTTAGTTTTTTATATGTTTTTTATGTATGAAATGTCTTCATAGTTCTTGTTTCTGGTTTGTAAGTCCAATATATACGTGACTTTGTGGCTGTAACTGCTTCATCGACTTGTCATATATTACGGTATGCTACTTGCTTTCCATCGCACCCGATTTATTGTGATGTGTCTGGTACTTTCCATCTTCTGTTGCTGTTTTTCATAAATCAGTTCCTGTATTTTGTTTCATACATTCATGTTTAATTGAAGCTTTGTGTTTTCGCCTATATCTGCGAATATGTGTTTATGTCTGTTTACTTCACCCAACTGCTGTGACCATTGTTCCATATACTTTTGCCATTGATCCAGCATTAGAGTTTCTTAATTGTCTAATTGTGTTTGGAATACCTTTTTATTATCCTTAGGGTTTTACTGCTCTTTTTTTTTCTTCGCTCGTTCTTCTTGTTGAATGTTTATTGTGAGTTTCTGCTGTATATTAGTGCCGCATTTTGTCTTCCTCAGTGCGCCAGAACCAAGGCCTCGGCTGTTCCTGGGCACTCTAATAAACATTGATTGATTGAATGATTGATTGATTGATTATTATTAATATTATTATTATTATTATTATGGCCGCATGCTGGCGCCCAGTAAGGACAAGTGCCTCCTCTGCTGCCTGGCTTTCTTCGGCAGGCAGGAGTTTTTTCGATGTTCTGCGTGTAAACGCCGTGCGCACGGAAAGTGCATTGTTCTTCCGGACGAGGAACTGCAGCGTTTGATCTCCGGTGAGCAGCCGTTCGTCTGCAATCTGTGTGTGGCTGCGGCGTCACCCGCTAGGCCTAGCGACCCCGGTGACCAAGCCAGCGAAGACGGTGAGCCAGCGAACATCCCGGCCAAACGAGTGGCGTCCCCTGTCGGAGCAAGCTTCAACCCTTCGGCGGACCTACGCGCAGAGGTAGCTGCGTTGAAGAATCTCCTGTCCGAAGCCTGCGCCAGCCTCTCTTTTCTCGGGGATGTTGTCACCGAGCTGCGCGAGGAAAACCGGCTTCTTCGACGGGATAATGTGGCTGGGCTTGCCCAGCAGGCTGCAATCGTCGCTTCCCTGCGCGAGGAGGTTCGCTGCCTGCGAGGGAAGCTCGCGCGTCCCCCGCCTTCTCCGCCTGCTTCCCCGAAGCCTGCTAATCCTTTCATGCCGCCGGTGACGTCACCGCAGTCTGGTATCCCTACGAGGTCGTCGTTCGCCGAAGCCGCCGCCGGTGCAGCTGGTGAATGTGCCCCCTTCCTGTCCTCTACCACCGCTTCGCCGTTCGTTGACCGCCCCAGCAGTCAACCTGCTACGGCCTTGAGCACTTTGGTTTCCCCTTCGGTCCACCCTCTGTCCCCGCCTCCTAGGTCCGACACTGCGTTTAATGGCCCGCCGACGAACTTGCAGAAGAAAAGGAGCCCTTCCCGCGTGGGTGCGTCGGAAGCTTCTCAGTTGGTTGTGGTACACCGGCCACCCAGCTCCAGGGCCATCTTTGTTTCAAAACTGTCGGCTAACACCACATCTGCTCAACTGTTGGCCCACTTGTCAACTGTGCAAGTTACGCCATTGTCGTGCAAACGCCTTAGGACTAAGTACGACTCCTATTCTTCTTTTTGCGTAACTGTTAACGAGGAGTGTTTTAGGCGCCTGAGCGACCCGTCTATGTGGCCAAAAGGCTGCCTTTTCAAGCCGTTTCAAGGCAAGGTCCACCCTGGTATGCTGCACAGCTCTGAAATAACTGAAAATGATCAGTAAGTACGAGAGTTTCGACATATACTATCAAAACACTCGAGGTCTACGAACTAAGTCCCCTGAATTTATTAGAAATATTGTATGCTCTAAATTTTCTGCTGTTGTCATTACTGAAACCTGGCTTTCCGATGATATCTCGTCTTCCGACTATTTCCCTTCTAACTATCAAATCTTTAGAAGCGACAGAAAATTAACTGGACCTAAGCAAAAAGGTGGCGGGGTTCTCGTTGCCGTTGATCATTCAGTGCAGTGCATGTGGCGTGCTGACCTCGAGACCCTAGACGAATCAGTCTGGCTTGAGGTAGGCCTCACGAAGGGCGAGAAGCTACTCATCGGTGCATTCTATATATCCCCGGATGTATTACCTTCTGAATTTAATCGAACACTCACATCCATAGAAAATGTCTCAAATGCACACTCCAACCATAAGCTCATCATACTTGGAGACTTCAACACCCCAGGTATTCGCTGGAACAGTCTTTCCTTTGAGCACAAAAACCATTATGCAGCGCAGAAATGCAGCATGCTATTAGATTTTCAGTCGTTCACCTCCATGCAGCAGTTTTGCCGCATAGAAAACTCTTGTGGTAATGTTCTAGATGTGTGCTTCTCAAACTTAAAAAACGTACAAGTGTGTGCCTCCGAAACATCCCTTGTGCACCCCGACAAGTTTCACCCCCCTCTTATTGTCTCTGTCTCGGTCGCGACCCAGCATCGCTCTGGCGGTGTTGACAATTGTTCAGTCCCGCGATATGCTTTCAAGCGTGGATATTATGCTGGGCTGTATCACTTTTATTAATCTGCTGAACGGTCTAGTGTTTAGGATGTCAATGATGTTGACGAACAGGTTCGACGTTTTACCGAAATAGTCAGAAGTGGCATGGAAAAGTATATCCCTTGTTATAAGCCTGTTCCTTCCAAATTTCCCCACTGGTTTTCTAAAGAACTTCGAAGTTCGCTTAAACTTAAGGATAGCGCCCACAAAAAGGCCAAGCGTTCTGGGCTTGACACGTGGAAAGCGGAGTTTAGTCGGTATCGCTCACTTTGTAAAATCCTCTACCGGCGTGACCACCAGCTCTATATAGAATCGTTAGAGGCTGCTGCGTCTCAGAAACCGGCTGAATTCTGGAGGTATGTACGCGGCCGTTCTAAGGCGTCTAAAGAACACGTTAGCCTGCTTAATTCCGATGGTGAAGAGGTTGAGGATGTTGCCACCAGTTTTGCTCAGTACTTTCATTCTGTCTTTCAACTGCCAGATGGCAACGACGAACGCCTATCGTTTAATAACTCTAATTTTAACACACTTAGGTTCGATGAAAAAATTGTTAATGATAGCCTTCAACGGATGAAACCATCATTTTCCTGTGGTGCAGATGGAATTCCAGGAGCCCTCATGAAGGCTTACGGGAACATTTTTGTGCCTGTCTTAACTTCCATTTATAATAACTGCTTACTTTTAGGTAAATTTCCACGTGCATAGAAGATCGCTCGAATTTTTCCAATATTTAAGTCTGGTGATAAGTCAGCCGTTTCTGACTATCGCCCGATCTCACTCCTTTGTGTCGCCTCAAAACTCTTTGAGTCAGCTCTGCACAAAGTTCTTGCTGCCTGCGTCATGAACGTTGTGATACCAAATCAGCACGGCTTTTTCTCGGGTCGATCGACGGTCACAAATCTTGCAAGCTTTATGACACAGGCTTCGGCTGCAGTTTGTGAAAACGGCCAGTTGGACGTTATTTATTTTGACCTCAGTAAGGCGTTTGATGTGGTGAACCATCAGTTATTAATTAACAAGCTTGCTAAGTCCGGTGTAGACGCAAGCCTTGTTGCCTTGTTGTCCAACTATCTCCTTGACCGGTCCTTTTATGTAGATGTTAACTACAAAAAGTCTAGTGTTTACCCTGCAACAAGTGGTGTACCCCAGGGTTCCGTGCTGGGTCCATTATTGTTTTCTGTCTTTATCAATGATGTTTCAACAGTGTTAACAAACTCTTCCTTTCTTCTCTATGCTGATGATGTCAAACTATTTAGGCACATTAGCGGTGTTCAGGACTGCTGTGCCTTGCAGAGGGATGTGTCGGAATTATCGGTCTGGTGCAGGAAAAACTGCCTAATTTTAAACCCCACTAAAACAAAGGTTGTCACCTACAGCCGGAAAACCCACCGTCTGCTGTTTTCCTACAGTATTGAGGGAGCTCCTCTGCAAAGGGTTGAGGATATTAGGGACCTAGGGGTGCTTTTCGACAGTACCCTCTCTTTTTCTCCTCATATTAGGCTCATCACCCGGCGAGCACTCCGAAGCCTTGGAAATGTGTGTCGGATTACAAAGGAATTCTCTTCTCCAGATCCATTTCTAATGCTATACAATGTAATATGTATACCACAGTTAGAATATGCTTCTGTTGCCTGGAACGGCATCTCCAAATCTAGTAGTGAATTAATAGAACGTGTGCAGAAGAAGTTTTTATCCATATTTAAGCACCGTCATCACAATCACAGTTTTCATCCTGATTCTGACTTATCCATAGTCCCTTCCATCCCTTCCTTGAACTGCAGACGTATGCGTGCAGACCTTACATTTCTTCAGAAAATTGTTCATGGTGACCTTTCTTGCGCAGACCTGCTTAACTGTTTAGAGTTTAGTGTACCACAAAGGCCCACCAGGTCGCATCGCCCGTTCTTTACCGCTGCGCGCAACTCCAATCATTCTCCTGTGCGCAGAATACAGAATTGTTACAACCGCTTCTTTGAACGCCTTGACATCTTTCAGAAATCCTTTACAGTTTACCGTACAACGCTGTTGAATACAGTATGTTAAACACCTATGATATGTCTGTCGTTCTTTTTTTTTTCTGGAATTTGATTTCTCTGCGGTTGTGTCTATCCAACTGATAGTTGCCTATTTTCGAAACTGTTTACTGTCATTTGTTCGTTTTTTCATTTGTCTCTACACTCCTGCCGTTGTTTTTGTTGTATTACTGTCAAACTTTGTTGCTCTGCCTGTCGTGTGGCCTTTACAACGGGCAGAGCAACATAGGCATCTTCTTTTTTTATTTTTTACCTGTACTCAGGCTCCGCCTGTGCTTTATTTCTGTCATTTTCACAACCGTATAAACCGGATTATAGGTCGACCCGGTATATAGGTCAACCCCCTACCTTGAGGTGGGAAAAGTTGACAAAAAAATAAGTCGGCACAGAAGCGCACTCACAATGTCTATATTTATTTTCGACGCCCGTCCGTCACTGCCACTCACTATGCCTGACGAAGACACTCGTCGGAGCTCTCAGAGTCGTCCGAGGATGACTGCTTCGCACTGTCATCTTCCATGCCATCAGGCGCGTTGCTGATGGAGCACTTCCTGAACGCTCGTGTAACCATGTCGTCGGGCAGCGACTGCCCAGAGAAGGACACCCAGCTTGACACGGTCGCAACCGACCCGTATGGGTCTTTTTGTTGTCGCCGGCTATCCATTCATTGTACAGTTCGCGGAGCCGGTCCGCGCATGGGCTCCGGAGCGATCGTGAGCGAAGTTCCCGGACGAAGTCCGCCACTTTGTTCTCCATCTCGGAGTACACCGCTTGACGTCCACGGAACGGTCGAATTCGGAGATTGCTCGCGCTCAGCTTAGCTTTCTGGCTCCGCCAGTACCGCACACTTTTCTCCGAAACGCCTAACTGGCGTTGCGCCGCCATATTCCCATTATGCTCGGTGACTCAATTGCCGTCAGCTTAAACGCCGCGGTGAACTGGCGTCGACTGCCGCCACTCATCTCGGAACAGAGACGTACAGAAATGTACGCACGCACGCACAATAGACATGTAAAATACGAAAAACTAGAGAAAAGCAAAATCAAATTAAGGCCTGATAGTGCGAGAGAGCAGTCCGACACGAATGGCGATAGCGACGGACTACGCTTGCACATTGTTGCCAGACAACGATTTACATTCTGCCAATGACCGCTATTTAAGACGAGAGGTGACTTTTGTGCGGATTTTTTTGAAAAAAAAACTCGACCTATATTCCGGTTTATACGGTACTTCAATTTGTGTGTGTCTTGTCGCTTGTTTGTTTCTTGCTATATGTTTCTTGTATTTTGTTTTCATGTAACTACCCGTGCGCCAGCACTCAGGCCTCTGGCTGTTCCTGGGCACGTAAATAAACATGATTGATTGATTGATTGATGATTGATTATTATTATTATTATTATTATTATTATTATGGGGGGACTCTCACCAGACCATGGCTACTCATCACCTTGGTCCGGTGAGAGTCCCCCCCCCCCTCATCTTGTTTCGGCGAGAATTCTCGCCCCCATCACTTTTCTGGGTCTCTCTTGTGTGCCTCATTGTTGCATCCTTATGCACTCTACATCTCGACAATATTTCATATTCTGAACATTGCATTGAGCGTATTGCATGCCATGAGGCAGTACTTGATAATGGGCCGTATTTGGACTGCTCAGAGTGTAAACTGGGATGCCATTTATTTTTTATTTATTTATTTTAGTACCTCGAAGGCCTGGACAACACGAGGGGTGAGCTCAAAAGAAAAATCATTGGTAAGAAACCACGCGAGATATTACAGAGCATTTGAGAAACAATTGATTTGAAAAACTGGAGGGGAGGGCGGGTCAGAAGGGGAAAAATAAAAAAAAGCGGAAGGAATGTTAAAGCTTTTATGGCATACACAGAATAAAAAAAAATCACAGGTGAAAAATTACACGAGATATGAACGAACTTGGCAAGCAATTGATTTAAAAAAGTAGGACGGCTGGTCACAAGGGCGAAAATAAAGAGCGGAAGGAAAAAAAAGAAGTTTAAGGCGCCAAAAGAAGGATCACCGCCTTTTTAAAGACATGCAGATGATCAAAAAGCGCGTCATCCCTATTTCATATTTGCCGCGCTTTCGAGGCGCTTTTTCAAAGAAAGTGCTACGAGTTGTGCCGCGCCTCCGCCAGATGGCGCCACGGCTCCCGCGACCGAGAGAAGACGCAGTGAAACATCCCCCTCGCGAGGGGCACGATCAAATGCAGAGCATTTCCGGGGGCGCACGACGTTAAGTAGTTTGCGTTACGTTAATGTTGTTGCACGTGTGGCAACTGCTCACGAGAGAGCACTCGTCAGCAGTAATTTGAATGAGTAAACGATATAAGGCGCGTTCATAGCGTCCCATACTGTGTCGGCTTTGTGGCGCAGTGGGTACAGCACCATGTAAATTGCGTTTCGCCCGCAGGGTCGAGAGATCGAAACCGGGCGCTGGATAGTATTTTTTTTTATATAGCAGGGAGGGCTGCGGTGCGGACTACGGACGTCAACGCGGGTGACATCGTGAGTTACTGAAATGCTCTGCATTTAAAACGTGTTATCGGGGAGAAAGCAATGCACGTAAACTAAGCGAAGTCACCGGCTTGTATTTTTAACGATTGCCTGAACTGTACTGAAACTATATTCTGCGCCAGTTTCTGCGGAAGATCGTTCCAATCTTTGGCTGTGCGAATGAAAGCCGAGTGTAGGAATGTAAGTGTGTTTGGCCGCGTATACGATACTTGGAATGTGTTTTCCTTCGGCTAAAAAAACTTGCGCGACTTATGACGTATTTGTTGGGTGACACTGTGTAATATTATTTATGAAAGAATGCTAGTCGGGCAAGCTTTCGGCGTTTACTTAGAAGTGGAAGAGAAGCACGCTGTTTTAGTACCGGTTACGCTAGTAAAAGATGAATAATCTGAAAATGCAAACCTGACTTCTCGATTTTCTACTGCTTCCAATGCCAGAGCAAGGTACTTTTGGTGGGGATCCCAGATAGCGGCTGCATATTCTTGATTGTTGATTGTAGGGTTTAACGCGCCGACGCAACGCAGGTGATGAGGCGCGCCGTAGTGGAGGGCTCCGGATTAATTTTGACCACCTGGGGATCTTTAACGTGCGCCGAAATCTCGTACACATGGGCGTTTTTGCCTTTCGCCTCCATCAGAAGGCTGCATATTCTTATTTTGTGTGTACTAGTGTTCTGTAGGCTAGTAATTTCAGTTCTGGAGGGGCCAGTTTTAAATTTTAATTTGCGTTGGAGAATACCGAGAGTTTTGGTTGCTGCAGAAACGACAAATTTAACATGAACGGACCAAGTCAGATCATTTGTTAGATGGGCAGGCATGTTCCGGTGTTAGCAGCAGCACGTTTTCTGCGATGGGCCAACCAAAGAAAGACACCTGGATTTGTAAAACCTGCGAACTGAAAAAAAAAGCGGCCCGTTGTAGCCAGAGGGTGCTTCCGCAGGAAAAAACACTGATTTAGAACAGTTGTTGCTGCGTGAAATTCATGAGATCGAAACTAGCTTAGAATCGTTGCCGGTTCTGCGCAAGAAAGTTGATTCTCTCTTGATTCTTAGGGAAGAATTTACGAAGCCATCGGTGACTGTCAAGGATCTGGAAAAATCAGTTTCGTTTTTTATCAAACCAATACGACTCGGTTGTGTAACGGGTGAAAACGCGTGCTGAGCTTGCAAGCGGCACACGATGAGGGAATATCCGCGTTGAATGCTACCATAGAATCTCAAACCGAGGAATTGCGCTCTCTTCGGGAAGCCGAAAACGAAAATGAACGAGGAAACTTGAGATAAGCTTTTCGATTTCAGATGTTGAAGCAGTTAACCGGCTCCCTAGCAAAAAATAAAACACAACTGTTCTTGTCCGTTTCGCGACCGTGGCTACTAAAGAAGTGTGGTTTCAGGCGCAAAAGAAACTGTGACGTCTGCGTGAGGCCGACCCTGATTTCAACCTTTTCTTCAATGAAAATCTAACTAAGATGAATCGCGACTTGCACTGGCGTGCGCGCGAGGCCGCAAAACAAAAAGGGTACAAATTCTCCTGGGCCACAGGCGGAAAAATCTACACAAAAAAAGATGACAAGGCCCCCGCATTCGCGTCTCCCGGGAATCCGATATAAATAAGATTACTTAAGCATGGCTGGTTGTTTCATTGAGCTATCAGACTTTCTTTCCTTCAAGACAACCTTCGGATGCACGTAAGCTGGCGATTTTACTCTTGTAAACAAAAACATTAGGAGCATACGTAAGTATGGTGAAGAATTAAAAGCAATAGCCGATTATTAGAGGAATTTTGTAGATGCCTTCGTGGTCACAGAAATCAATGCGACAGAAGACTTTTTGGAATCATTTTCCTTAAATGGGTACACTTCTCGTCGCACAACACGATCGAACCGCAGAGGGGGTGGCATTGCTGTGTTTGTAAGTTCGAAATTTGATCCTTCCCCAGACAACGTCACTTTCGTTCATGCTGAGAGCCTTTCCATAAAAGTTCATTCTGCAAATCACGATTTCTTGTTGTTAGCTATGTACCCACCTCCATGTAACAGTGCTTCTCGTTTTTTATTGGAACTGGGCGATGTATTGAAGCGTTGGTCATCCGTTGATCAAGTCTTCCTGGCAGGACATTGAATACTAACATCCTATATCCAACAAAGGCCATGGTATCAGATGATTTATCTTTTTTTGGCGTCGTGTGGTTTCGTGTAAACGATTGTTGCCCCCACAAGAGAAGAAATTTTGAAGGGCCGTGTCGTGACGTCATGTTTAAATCACAATGCAGTAAAGCGGCTAATCATTCTTGTACTTCATGTGTTGTTACCCAGAAATTGTCTGATCATTATTTTGTTGTCTGCCGTGTATCTTTAAAGACCAACGTCCTGTCTCGTGACATTCAAATAAGGTTGGAACCGCGTATGAAATACGCGTCACGTTTCTAGATAAAAAAGGCTAGATGGCCTTATTGCGAACTTTGCATGGCCTTCTCTGATAGAAGAACGATTACCACACCACGCTTACCATAGCTTTTGTGAACGATTGGCAGACTTCGAGCGTTCCTGTACATTTACCAGGAATAAACAGCGCCGGAAAAACCACACTTGGATTAATTCTGATATTATGCAGGGTATAGCTTATATAGATAGGCTTTGGAAGAAATGCAAACGTAGCCCTCAGAATAAACCCCTCCGCTTAGAATATAAAATCGCAAGAGAGAAGGTTGTCGCTTTTTTCCGTGCTGCAAAACGCCGCTATTTTTTAGACAAGTTTAATTAATCGTCCAGAAATACTGGCAAAACCTCGTCCCTAGCGAACCACCTCAGGGGAAAATCTAGCGAAGAAAACTCTCTGGCAGAACATTTCCCTGCTGTTGAAGCAGCCAATTTGTTCAATCATTTCTTCAGCCAGTCCTCAACAGCGGCGTCCGAAAAGTCTCAACAAGACTTGACGCTGAGGGATTCTTTGACTGCATCCACTTTTTTGCCTCAAATTTCAAACTCGACTTTGCCCGCATCTTGTCTATTTTTCGAAAACATAAACCACCAGGAATGGATGGAATATACGTAGGCATACTGACAAGGAATTTTGAGGCGCTAGCAGACGTTGTTCTTTTGATGCTGAATGGTTTCGTCGACACGGGAGTTATACCGAAAAATCTAAAAACTGCTTTAGTTAGACCGTTAGATAAGGCACGTAAGAAATCAAATTTTGAGAACTACCGCCCTATCTCAATTCTGCCGGTATTATCCCAGGATCTAGAGCAAAATTTGCTCGAGGTGATGAATTCGTTCATTCATAAGTTCTCAATTCTAGCTGACAGGCAATTCGGCTTGTGCAAGGCCGGGGCACAGTTGCGCTTTTGGAAGAATTTGCAGATGAGCTGTGTACGTCTTTTGAACTTAATCTATTTTGTTGCGCCTTGTTTCTCGACGTATCCAAAGCCTTTGATACAGTTTTTCACGACATATTACTCCGCAAATTATACCTTACAGGCTTCAGGAGCCCCTTTCATGCTGCACTTACGAACTACCTTGAAGACAGGTCACAAATGGTTGTTATAGGTAATACATACTCCAGCACCAAACTGCCGCTTCATGCCGGTGTCCAACAGGGATCAATTGTATCTCCTCTCCCCTTCAATTTGTTTGTAAATGATTTGGTGTCAATAATGCCAAACGGGGAAGTGTTTCAGTACGCGGATGGCATTGTCCTCCTAACAAAACATGTTAACTCTAAATCGGCAGTTGAGCAACTACAGCAATCGGTGTATAAATCTATGTCGTGGTTCTCGAAAAACATCCTCAGCGTCAACCACAGCAAGACTAAAGTCCCGTGTTTCAAAAATCCCGTGAAACTTTGTGAGACGGACTTGCCAGTGTTTCCGCATCACTATGACTGCATATTCTCTCAATGCTCTCCCGTGGAATACGCAAGCACAATTAAATATCTCGGAATTCATTTTGACAGTGATTTGTTGTGGCAAAACCATAGTGCCTATGTCTGCTCAAAACGTCGATCCGTGGCGTGTTTACTCTTCAATGTAAGGAGCTCGGTGCTTTTTCCAATTAAAAAGATGATAGTCCTTGCGCTTGCATATAGTGTTTTAAGATATAGAATAACGGTCTTCGGTTTCTGTCCGGAGGTTGGCAAGACCGAATTGATAACCAGTTAAAATATATTTAAGAGTGTGGCTTACAATAGAACCGCATCTTTGGGCAAAGACAATTTTTCCGTAGTTGGTTTTCATCCATTAAAATTTTTATTCACTTCTAATGTAGTACTGCGCCATTTCTGGACGGATGACTTTAAGCTCCCTCATATCACCCCGCGTCAGTTGCGCAAAAAAACACGCTTTGTTGTTCCGCGCTTCGCAACTAGATATGGAGCAGCGAGACGATGTGTGTACGTCCCAAAGATTTTTAAAAACTTGCCCGATAAAATTTTCTCTGTGAAATCGCAATCTGAATTAAAATTCTTATTGCCCGTGTCCCAAGATTCCAATGTGCGTATTAGGTCTCGTTTTCTTGTATTGTGGACGGCTGTCACTACTGTTTAGAGTATACGGTTGCTCTGCTTCGATTCACTGTTAATTTGAGTTCTATTTTTTTGTTATTTTCTCCTTGCAATGTTGAAGTGTTTATTATTTCAGCGTCAACAGTCGCGTGTAAATATGTAATTCACGTATTTTGTTTGTATTCTGATGTTTCACTACTCCGTATGGAGTGTGCTGCTCCTTGACTCCGATTCCCTGTAAATATGTTCAATTTTACTAATTATTTTGCTCTTTCAATATTGAATATTGTACATTTACCAAGAAACCACATGTCTTCGTTACGATGAAGGGCCACATCAGATAAGCGGCTATTGGCTTAGATGGGCCCGTATCGCTGTAGCTTTTCATTGGTGAATAATAAAGATTGTTATTATCTTATTATTATTATTATATTAATTCTTCTTCTTCTTCTTCTTCTTCTTCTTATTAATATTATTATTATTATTATTATGATTATTATTATTATCCGACACGCCTCGAGACACCGAGACCAGTCCTGTTTGCCCTACGCCGCCAGCTCGTCAATCCCCGTCGGAGCAACGCGTTGACGATCCTGCCCGACCCCCTTTGACAACAATTGCCACAAAAGGTGAAAAGAATACAAAGAGGGGAAATAGGACTGCATTCCTTGGAGCCATGGAGTCGTGTGCATTGTCGGTGGTTGAGCGGCCGGAGCGTCAAAGGGCACTATTTGTTTCAAAGTTGAGCCCTGACACTGCCACTGCTGACCTGAAGAAGCACATTGAATCTCAAAATATTTGTCCCCTTTCCTACCGGCGGCTGAAAACAAAATATTTGTCGTAGTCCTCGTTCTACGTCATGGTTGACGAAGAAAACATGAAGCGTCTGAACGACCCCTCAATGTGGCCGCGTGGCTGCATTTTCAAGCCATTCCGTGGGATTCTACATGATGATATGCTCCATCCTTCAGAGTCTGTAATTGACAGTGAAGGTGTGTAATTTGGACATCTTTTACCAAAACGCTCGTGGTCTACGAACTAAGCCAACTGAATTCTTCGCTAATGTTATTTCGTCTTCGTTTCCTGTCATTGTGATTACCGAAACTTGGCTGTGCAATGAGATTCCCTCATCAGACTATTTTCCATCAAGTTACAACACCTTCCGCAGTTATCGTGACTTCAGTGCAACCAAACAAAAAGGTGGTGGCGTACTTGTGGCTGTAGATAATTCTCTGAGATCTGTACGCCGAAGTGACATTGAAACTGTTCCTGAATCAATATGGGTCGAAATTAGCCTTGATCGCTGCGAAAAATTGTTGATTGGGTCCTTCTATGTGCCGCCTAGCATTACCCCAATCTCTTTTAATGACATCATCTCTTCCATTGACAATGTCATAGCTTCACATAGGAAGCACAGGATTGTTGTTATTGGTGATTTTAATACCCCTGGTATCGACTGGAGAACACCTAAATATTCTCATTACCATCAATACATAGAGAATAAGTGCGGCCTGCTATTAGATTTTCTTGCTTTTAATTCCCTTCAACAACATAATTCTATTGCCAATCCTTGCGGTAACATATTAGACCTGTGTATTTCGAACAATCAGTCTATTGAAGTGTCACTCTCTGACGTTTTTCTTGTTCGTCCCGATAAATTTCACCCACCACTTAAAATAACACTCTCTCTGTCAGGGGAAAAACAGAGCTTTCGAAATAACATCAACAAATCGCCCAGATTTGCTTTCGAAAGAGGTGACTACGTTGGCTTACACCGTGACTTATCCTCCATTGACTGGTCTCTGGTAACTGAAAAAACTAATGTTGATGACCAAGTAGATCAGCTTACGGAACTTATCTTAAGCAGTATGCGCCAATATATTCCACAATATACTCCTAAACTCCATAAATATCCCCCGTGGTTCTCGTCTGAACTTATAAGTGCTCTAAAGCATAAAGATCGCGCACACAGAAAGCTTAAAAGCACTCCATCTCTCGAGCGCAAGGAAGAATTCCGATGCTTTCGAACTCTCTGTAAACGCCTATATAAACGGGATCACAGTTCATATATTTCACACTTAGAAAAAAGCGCCTCTGACAGGCCGGCTGAGTTCTGGAAGTATGTACGCAAACGGTCTAACAAAAGTGAAGAGCCTTTAATACTACTGGACTCCAATGGAGCAGAACTACAAGCCGTCGCTGACTGTTTTGCCACGCAGTTCTCTTCCGTTTATAAAGCCTCTGACTCTAGCACTACTATCGAACAACATTTGGAAATCAACACACCCAATGCTCTGTCGCTAGATGAAAATCTAATCAGCGAATGCATTAAGCGCTTGAAACCATCCTTGTCATGTGGTCCAGATGGTATCCCCTCAGCCATACTAAAAGCTTATAGCACTATATTGGTCCCAGTACTGTCTAGCATATTTAATAACTGTCTAATTACTTCCACATTTCTTAGCAGGTGGAAAATTGCTCGTGTTTTTCCAGTATTTAAGTCTGGCTCTAAAACTGATGTCTCGAATTATCGACCCATTTCTCTTCTCTGTGCCATGTCAAAGATTTTTGAGCTGGCCCTTCACCACATACTGTCCTTTAATGTGAAAAACTCATTGAATAATAATCAACATGGATTTGTCCCTGGCCGCTCAACCATCACTAATCTTGCCAGTTTCATGACGCAAATATCTACACCTGTATTCCAGAGAGGACAGGTCGACACCATTTACTGTGACCTCAGCAAAGCGTTCGATGTAGTCAGTCACTCAATCCTTATGGTTAAACTTGCTCATTTTGATGTTGACACCGCTGTTGTGAATCTATTGCATAGCTACCTTTGTGACAGATCATGTTATGTTGCCGTCAATGGCCAAACGTCCTCCTTTTACAAAGTGACCAGTGGTGTACCTCAGGGTTCAGTATTAGGCCCACTCCTCTTTTTAATGTATGTTAACGACGTTTCTTCTGCCATTCGCAATTCTTCTTTCCTTTTGTATGCCGATGATATAAAGATATTTAGGGAAATTCATTCATTTAACGACTGTCGCTTGTTGCAGTCTGATTTATGTTCTTTTTCAGATTGGTGTAATAACAATAACCTTTCTCTCAATATTTCAAAGACAAAAGTCATGAGTTTCACTCGCACATCATCTAGCGTATCTTTTTTATACTCTGTCAATTCTGTGCCTTTATGTAGGGTTTGTGAGATCAATGATCTCGGCGTTCTCTTTGATAGCACCTTGCATTTTTCAGCTCATACTAAGCGTGTTGCTATGTGGGGTCTTCGTTCTCTCGGCTGTGTTTGTAGAATATCGAGAGAATTCAATTCTCCTATGCCACTCCGCAAATTGTACACCGCAATATGTCTTCCTCAACTTGAGTATGCATCTGTGATCTGGAATGGCATCTCTTATTCCTTACGTAACGTAGTTGAGCGTGTCCAGAAAAAATTTCTTAGCGTTTACAACCATCGCTTCGCTAAAAATGACTCTGGCTCGTGTTCTAACACCGTTGAACTATTGTCACTGCCTTCACTTCGCTGCCGGCGAAATCGCGCCGATCTCTTCTTTCTTTTCAAGCTCGTTCACGGTACTATAACTGTGTTAATCTACTTTTATCCTGTCGTCCTAATATTTCTGTACTCATTGTGTCTCTTATAGTTTTCTTCTGAACAGTTATCTTGTTCTGTTGTGTTATTCACAGCTTTTTTTTGTTTCTTTTTTTGTGCACCAGCATCAGGACCTCTCGGTTGTTCCTGGGCACGTTAAATAAATGATTGATTGATTGCTTATTATTATTATTATTATTATTATTATTATTATTATTATATTACTTTTTTTTAAAAGAGCGCCCATTTGGGCTTGTTTGCACGACATTTGTAGCAAAAGAAGAGCGCTGAGGAAGACAAGGGCGGACAGAGGGGGGCATATACGGGGTGCTATGCCGGGAGGTACGCGAGGCGCTAGCGCCCCGTGTGCGTCACGCGGCATTGAGCGCCATTTGTTACACCCCCTTGTCGTCCTTGCCTTCCTCAGCGCTCTTCTTTTGCTACAAAGTCGTGCCAACAAGCCCAAACTGGCGCTCTTATCAACAGCGACTTTTACGGCAGTGCCGCTCCGCGTTGGTGACGTACGGTAACCCGCTACCCCTTCTTTCCCTCGGACACATGTTGGGAGTACTCGGTTCGGCGCCCCCTCCCAAGTGGCGCCCGGGGCACTTGTACCCGCCTGCCCCCCCCCCCCTTAGTTACGCCCCTGTCAACAGCTTAGAACACGACACCGCATCTAGAGATTAGCGACAAAGCGGTTATCGCTGCGAATCGGGAGGGAAGGGCCCCGGCATGTTTGTCAACTCTACGTAAGGAAGCATGGAGAGAAAGCTTTTCTTTCATCCATGTGCGGAAACAACACAAAGACTTCAACGTAAAAATTCGAATCTCATGGCTGCAAAATAGCCGGTGATAACCAGTGGGAGGCCTTACTGCGCCGCTAGACCCAGCGGATCAACTCAGGTCCGCTCATATAGCCGAGAACGCTGCGAGGACGCAAGGGCTCCTGGCCGACGTGTAGGGTGGAGTGCTGGCTTGCCCTAGTGAACAAACTGGGAAATAATTGTTTTTTTTTTCTCTCGCTCTCATAAATACGTCGGTGGGAGTCACGGCGACCCTTTCAGTTCTGCGCATGCCCACTCGTCATCGGTGAACGCTCTACGTACGTAAATCTTCTACGCACATGAAACTAAGACTGCCTAATACTGCCAACAACAGCTTTGTTTACACAACAATAAGATCAATTGAATTTTCTACGTCACTTTTTTAATACCTTCGGTAGAGCTTACTTTTTTAATGCCGGTAACAAAACTTCGAGAAAAGCCGTCCTTTCAGCGTAAGTTTTGGTACTGAAACGCATTAAGGCACTTTAATGTGTCGGAACGCAAAAGTTATACTTGGATTCGGTTTGTGATTAAGCAAGCCACGTCCCAACTGCTCCTGAGGCGGTTTCTGGAACGGCCAATTATCCTGCCGCACACTCGTT
This sequence comes from Haemaphysalis longicornis, assembly GCF_048455015.1. NCBI lineage: Eukaryota > Metazoa > Arthropoda > Arachnida > Ixodida > Ixodidae > Haemaphysalis > Haemaphysalis longicornis. The sequence continues at coordinate 103,556,356 of NW_027526407.1, read as the reverse complement.
TTTGGATGATTCGGACAGAGGCTTTTCCTGCCTGACTTCATAGTGCACTGTCGAAGTCTCTTCTTTTGATGGATGGAAGATATGGAAGGGGCGGGAGGAGAGGACGAGAAGGGGGAGGGGTGTTGAGTGCATGTCGGCGCCCTCTTCTCGTTTGCGCCCTGTGAGACCGCACTGGTCGCCCACCCCTAAGACCGGCACTGGTTGAACCTTAGCGCAGGCTAGTTATAAAGTTGAAATCCCGGGAAGCCTCGTGAAGCGTCTGAGTTTCTACATCTGCTCAATGAAACGAGCAAGCATAACAGTTATTTCACAGAAGAAAAAAAGTTAAGCGTTGCGAATATAGTGTCGGGATTTCAAAGACACAGGATATGTCTAAACTAGCATATCTTACCATGCAGAGTCCATATGTTGAGCTCACCTGGCCACGTAGTTTTTGCACATGCCGGTGTTGTTTTTCAAAGCGTATGGCGCTGTTCCCGACAGCAATTGGTGCTCTAATACCACCTGTACGCAGGAAGCTTTGTTATTTATTTATCAAAACACCTCCAAAGGTCCTCACGCCATAGGTTATTTGAAAGGTGGTGGTTAGTATAGCGTAAAAAATATACTCACTGGGAAAAAAAGAAAACACAGAAAACACAGCATATGTGCGGTTATCCTTGGTAAAGGCAGGATGTTCACAGTGGAGGAAAACCAAATGGAAGCCAGGATATAGATCCATCACGCTTCGACATGCATCCTGTAAATCGTCTGCCCATCCGTTGTTATCCACATACTAAACGACGGGTGACCTATGTCGTTTTCGTAAACTGTTGCCGTGTTTCAAAATACAAATTTTGGCTTATTGTACTGCACGAAAAACTGAACCAACGAAACGAGTGTGCATAAAAGGTTCGCATTGATGGGAACAGTGGTATTGCTGGTTTTGAGTCTCGTGGGTATTAATCCAAGATGATCGCTCCCATTTACCTGATAGCCCTTGTTGGCCTTTCAACGTCAGAAACCCAGACGCCAGAGCTGACTGTATGTCCAGGTAAATCCTCTTGAAATGTCCAGTTAGGCACGATTCAACGTATTCGTATCCACAGTTTTATTTTTGGGGCAAAAGCTATGGGGCTGTGGAGTACAGTCGCTCTGTTTATATTTCCCGCCGTTCTTCCGGATTAAAAAAGAAAAGAAACCTATGTCGGGGTGGATTCTGAGCATTTCAGTGATCGCCGTGCTCAGAATTTATTATCAATATTCCGTTGCCGCGAACCTCGGGGTTGGAGGTGGTGTCAGTGAATATGGCCGAACACCACACCGGTGTTCTCACCGCGAGTAAAGTATATACGGTGTTAGAAAAAAAATTAGACTAGAAGTATCTGTTCAGTTCAGTTCAATTCGATCCAATTTTTTCTAACAGGCAATGTTTTCAGTAATTGTACATTCAGTATACAATAGGAAAATGCACACTGCTGCCAAGGTAAGTGAGGCAAGAGCTGACTATCTCACGCGTACCATAGCCTTGCGTCCTCTATATTTTGCATTGCTATGCAGCATTTGAGGACAATAACACCTTGTTTTAGCGCACGCGACGAGAACTGCACAGTTCAAGCAACTTCGAAGCCAACTTCAAAAACATGGTGTAATTTTGCACACTGAAGAATCAACAAAAAACAGAATAAGAAACGGTACGCAGAGCAGGATATACAAATACACGGGAATTACTTAACAAGGGGCTTTTACACGTTTTTTTAGAACATAGCAACTGTCTTTGAATGGCATGCTATTTCAAGCAATTGCGATCAATAATTGAGAAAGTCAAATATGCGGAATTCTTTTGACTGTGTTTCATTAGACGTTCGCATTCCTTTTTAATATACGGATCCTCTATGAATTTCTAATCGCATTATGGCTGTTTGTAAACTGATAGAAACAGGGCAGCATCATTATTTAAGTCACTGTAAATTCGCCGACCGATACCGTAAAGGTAGATTCGTTCAGTTATTCGGATTTTCTGTTTTTCGGCCTTAGTTGTGCGCGTAAACAGCAGATTTTTATTGTTAGGATTTTATTGAAGAGCGCCATTATTAAAATGCTTACGAAGCTTGTGTGTATATGTTGTTATGTATGAGAAATAAGACGCCAGGAAACACCGAGTTTTAAAGTGAACAAGGGAATTCATTCGTTGGAAATAATTTTTTTTTCAGGCCAAGAAGAACAATTGCTGAACATTTCAAGTTTCACTATCGAAGGCGCCACATTGGGCACCACGTTAACCGGTAAAGCAGATATTAGTTTTACCGAGCAGTTAAATGACGACCCTAGGCTGCACATCAGGATTACCAGGGCGGATGGCACGGAGCTTCCATGTATCCAGCCTCCCTGGCCGTGGTGAGTGGTGGTATAATTGATGCCCCTAAAGTCCATAGAAAACGTAACCCCGTCCTTTCGTATCCTCGAGTATAAGGCTAGAAATAAAATAAAAATGGATTTCTTTGCTGAAGAAACCAATTTTTCGTTGAAGAATCCTTCGTTGAAGAATTTTGCACAAATTTAAGGACAAAACAACTTTCGATCAGGGTTTCGCTTTTTTGTGCTCTAAATTTTGGCAGCGGGTCTCAGCTTTTCGGACGTGTTTCCAGCGATTATCCCGTTGCCAACATTGTTGTCTTTGTTTTCCTTGTCGCTAGTCGTATTGGCGGTGCTCTCCAGATTCCTAGGTTTGCGTGGCCTACGCATAGAGATGCTGAGATGACAATGAAATCAGTTGGTAGCGGGTTGTTTTTTTATACATCAAAAACTAGAGAGGCAACTGTCTTCGAGGCGAGCTGCCACGACAGCAGTTGGCGCAGCAGTATTAGTTACTGGGGTACGAAAACGGTGTACGATACATGGTTGGCTTGGTTAATGGGATCGTCCCGGCCGGCTTATAAGCAATAAGTGCGTCTTATACTTGTTTGTTTCTTTTGTGAGAAAATGGAGGTCTGTATGCTATTTCGGCGATTCTAAAGAATTTACGCACTTTTATGTCTATTGCTAAGGCACAGACGTCGACACAAAAATTACCGACCAATTAATTAGTGGCTAACAGCTTCTCTGTTGGTCAAATGCTGTCTATTTTTTTTTCAATCGTGCAAGGCGTTGTAGCACACAAAATATTGGGCGTAGTTTGCGTGATAACACAACTGCGGCACTGCATTGCCGCAGTTGTGTTATCACGCATATATACGTAGAAAGGGCGGCAGTTGCCTTCTAGCGGAGGTTACGTAGCCATTGCGCGATTTCCTTCTTCGGCCAGCTTTGAAGCCTAGAAGCCTGTAAACAGGCATTTCAAATAAAATGCATGGCTGGTTTTGCTTTTGAAAAAGGGAGATAGCCATACATATACAGATCCTATTACGGGCTTTCGGAAACATCGTACCACATTACTGTATTGTGTGTACAGGGATGCATATAAGGTAACTGGTTTTCCGCCAACGCGGTACATCAATACTCTATTGAACTAAATATTTTATTAATTCTGTTGCATCGTTATCTGTATACCCTTATCAAGATTTTTATTTTTAGAAATACTGCCAATCCCTTGTCGGGATTTTCGCAGGAAGGACATCGGAAAACACACAATAAAAGCACACAATAAAAGCACACAATAAAAGCACACAATAAAAACATCCGTAAGTTATACATCGTTTAGGATACGCGTTACATTGATGCTACCAAGTTCTCACGATTTTTAACAACCAAATTCAAACAAGTTCTAACCAAGTTTTAACAACAAAGTTTTAACAATAATTGTACTACATCCAAATGATTACAGTGCGAAAGAGTCAAAATAACAAAGCCTAAAAACAACCGATTTTGCAAAGATGACTACAATAGCGCAACGTTAGGGTTCCGAACGCAAATGTGCTTCAAAAAGAGGTGAAAAAATATTTAAAGAATTGCTGCTAGTAATCATGGCTGCTAAGCTGTTCCATTCCCTTATGGTGGCTGGGAAGAATGAGTGTTTAAAAGATTCCGTGCGGAATGCGTATTCTTGCAGTATTTCGGGGTGCTGCTTACGCATGGGTCGTGATTGTTTAACTGTAATGTATCTGGAGGCATCGATGTTAGTTTGCTTATGGCGTAGCTGGTACATGATGCGCGTCGTATACCATAAATGGCCGGTACTTCTCTGAAGTGTAAATATTCCCACTATGTTTTGGATTAACACATACTGTTCTCTTTGCCAGTCTACGTTTGTGGTAAGCGGAACTACCAACGCATGGAGTTTTCCATTCGCAGGTGAAGAGGTCGATTAAAGACAGAACATTAATAAGCAACGCATTCTTCGCTTTGCTTCATGTGAGCTACCCACCCCTTTCTGCTTATCTGAAGTGTAAATGTCCTGGCGGGTGGCTTGCAGTCGTCTAGCGGCGAGAGTTTTCTCACAACTTTTAAAGCGCAACGTGCTATGCCTCGCTGATGACACCTAAAAGCGAAAACACACTGCAGGAAAGCCAACTTTGTACAATGGGTTTTACAAAACGATGACGATGATGAACGAAGCACAAAGCGCCTCAAAAAAGAAAAAAAAAACAGAGAAACGCTTCTCGTGGTCTGAATCGCACATACGAAGCCATTGACTTCGGATTCGAAGCCGACGTCTATCTCATGGCGCCATTTTGATTTGTTTGGTTCGTCACATGGTATTTATTGCACTGCAGGGAAATGCAGGAAATGATATATACAACACATTACAACTATGACACTGTGACGTGTGCGAAGAAGTGTGTACTTTGTCCTTTGACTCTGGTGGTTGCATCAGAGAGAGAGAGAGAGAGAGAGAGAGAGAGAGAGAGAGAGAAATAACTTTATTATGTTTGTTGGGTAGTTGGACGTGGTGGGTGCCCCTAGTCCAGGGCTCCAGTCTCCAGGGCGCCGGTGGCTGCTCTGGCGATCGTTCGGCACTGCTCGTCGTAGTCGGCGCTAGACAGTGCCTCACTCCACTGCTCCTCTGTTAGAGGGTGTTTGGGAATTTGGTGGCACCCTGCTGTCGTATGGTAGAGGGTGGCTACTGGGTAGCACTTGGGGCACAGCTTCGGGTATTGGGTTGGGTACAGTTTGTGTAGACGGGAGAGGTGAGGGAAGGTGTTCGTTTGGATTGAGCGGAGTGCTGTTTGATCCTGTCTTTGCAACTTGGGATGAGGATGTGGGAATTTAATTCGGGTTGCTTTGTAGTAGCTTAGAATTTCGGAATATGTGGGCATGACAGGAACAGGAAACTCTGCTTGGGGGCTGTCAGCTCGGGGAAGGGAGGCGCGAGCCCAGGCGTGAGCCTGTTGATAGCTTGTCCTTTTCACCAGCTTATTCTTAAGAATGGGGTTTTGATTTTTTTGTCGGTGATCAGAATGTCCTGTTGCTCGTGCTTTCAGTAACCTGAAGCTGTGCAATGGAGCCACAGCTGCAGAGGAAGAACTTAATGCTGACTGGGACAACAGGTGCCCCATCGAACCGGGAAAATACACAGCTCGCCTCTCGTTCCCTCTTCCGGATAATATTCTCACGAGAGAATATTTAGGGGTAGGAAAAATTCTAAGAGTTTTCTTAAACTTTTCGTGTCGGTTTTTTGCGTCACGCGATTACACTAACCGCTCCCACCAGAAGAAAAATGCATTACGAACCTCTAAAAGCCGATTATTTACCTACGCAGTTGAGCGAAGAATGGTAGCAGGAATTAGTTGAGAGGTAAAGTACGGAGGGCGCAATATAGCTCCTAGCAGTTTGACCCAAATTCATTGATCCGCACGGCGCATAATAATGCACGTGCACAAATTGCGTTTTACAGTGCAAAAACAAAACAGAAAAAGTTTTACATCGGCTTAAAGACAGATTAATCGTCATCTGGGCGACATCCATAAGTATAATCGCAGGCGTTAATTACCCTAAAAGTGAAGCGGTGGTCAGTGTAGGTGCTAAATGAGTTCGCATAGCAAACAACTACAAAATCTCCTAGCAAAGCTAACTCTGAACGTTCTTGCGAAGCTAGCTCAGTCATTTGGGTTTTGTAACCCAAAGATGGAATTTCGGCAGGTTCAACGGCACAAAAGCTGTTATTGAAATTGTTGCAAAGAAGGGATCCTCCTACTTGCAATATGAGCTACAACATTTTTATTTAGAAAGCAACCAAATTCACCACATTTAAGTTTGCCGGCCGCAGAACACATGAGTTACACTAAGGTGACGAAAAGTTCGTATTGTGTACCACATTTTTCTTGCAACATTCACCTTCGTGTAGTCTCTCAAGCATAGTGCAGCCACGTTTGCGCCATGGCTATGACAGGTAATGCACAGTGGCGGCAAAGCAAAAAACAACAACAACAAAAACACAAGTCCTGGGCACGGCCGACAGTGTTTGGATGGCCGCAATTAAATTTTTTTTAATAGCAGGTTCTAATGCTATCACGAAACAGCTGTGAAATCTTACAGGCAAATACGCTGGTGGTGGATGGGTGTAAAATGGCTTACAAACGCGTACGGAAGGGGGCCAAGGGGGTAATGAACAAGGCCTCCAACTTTGCGTATTGTTAAAAAATGGCTGAAAAAGAGGAAGAATAAATGTTAATTGCTCCCATAGACCAGGAAAAAAGAGCGGGGTACGGATGTCGATCATCCATTATTACTTTTTCTTCTTGTAACGTATAAGCCCAAACCTTACGCAACTTCCATGGTTCATTTTACGTTTACGACCAGCCGTTTTGTAATTATTCTAAGAAAAACAAAAATGGAGAATAAAAGTTACACCATCTTTCCTCGTGGCAACCCTGAGGGGATGTAAAGCCGTGGAGTAGTAGCCTGTTAATTGGTTGTTAGAGTAAAGACACGTGTAGTAGCGTAATAAATGTCTTCTCCATTTATCGAGTAGTGGGGAACGTTTTGCGGCTTCTAGTTTTCGAAGCGAGGAATCGGCTGTTCGACGCTGGCGTTTCGAAGCGTTGACACGTTGACAAACGCCAGCGTCCATTGTCACCTCATCGGACGGCGCAGCGTTGACTCGACAGAAAGCAGCAACTGAAGGGAGCAGCGGCGTGGACCTGGTTATCTGAAGTGGAGAGGAGGAGGGGAGAGAAGGAGCAGCGCGCACAGGTGGTGTGGAGAGGGGAGTGGAGGAGCAGCGCGCGCTAGCGCACACTTTGCATCTAATAATCGGAAGGTCATGCAGAGCACGTTCAGGGCATTCCTAGCTTTTTTAGTTGACCACGTGTATCAAACCATACTTTTGTTTTCTTTATTTATTTGTGTGTTGTTTTTGACGTCTCAACGTTTCTTTGTTCGATAGTCGTCCTCCACTAAAATGAAATTCTGCGAACACCCCTGGTAACTGAGCATGCGGTGTTTTAAAGTGCGTTGTTTAGAGTTCCTGGCTTGTTACTGCTTAAATGCTTTTTTACGGAAAATCCTTCTGGGGATTCCGACTCACATGCTTTCTCTCTCCTCAGTCGGTTTTGTCCCCTAAGAAAGCTGAAGTGCATTGGATGGCACACAACAACTTGAAAACTTGCAATTTCAATGAGAATAGTGTTTAATCCGCAACGTGACATAAATGTTTGTAAGTATTTCGAAAAAGGTCGACAAAAAAGCCTTGAGCAGAGTTAGGAACTGTCAGGACCCATTGCAGACCCTTGATTAATCTTTGCATTAGCAATTACGCGAGATGTGCAGAACAGGTGGTAGGGGTTCAGAATTTCATCTTTGAAAAAACATTTGGCTGAAACTTTCAATGTCTAATGAACATAATATAATGCACTGGTGGAGGCACACCCAAATATTAGTTAAACAAATTATTCTTAGTGCGCAATGAAAGGCGACTCACAAATATTTAGTACACCATATTATCTATATGAAATGTGTAGTGGACAAATATAGCCGGGTTTCATAACGGAAAGTTTTCTTTTTGAAAACATCGAAAATATTAGTGTTTAATTATTTTCATAAATTTGTTTTGAATTTCCCGCCGTGTGGTTTGAAAAGCGGTTATTGATCACCCTCATGAAAAAAGAATAAAACACCGGTTAAGATTTCACCCTGCACCTCCACTAATAGCAATAGCAGGCGTTGTGATTTGCCTGGCTGTACTGCATCGGTGGAAGAAAGTAGTTCTTTGCCAACAATGCCAATGGGTGGAAGAAAGTATTTCTTTGCCAATGCCAGAAGCAGAAGAATCCGCAAGAAGGTTTCATCACAGGACTATCCTAAAAATATGTTGACGCCCTTTTAACATGCAAAACATAAATAATCACATGTATCCGTCTGGCTTCTTGCGGGTCTCGCCAGATTAAAGGGACAAGCTCTATCAGCTACGTAGGTAAATAAAATAGGAATTTGGTCTCACACTGTAGGGCTAAATTTGGCAAAAAAGATGCCTCAACAAATATGAAATATTTAAACCGTGAATATCGCCATGAATAAACTCGGACTAAGAAGCACACCCCTGACGCCTTGAGCGTTAGTTCACGAACAAAGTGTTTTATGATGAGCGCCATTGAAGATCACGTATAAAGAACTTCTGCTGACACCTTATTTCACGATTTTTGAAATTATGTTGTGTATATTTTGTTCTGTGCATAAGGGGGGCATACGGAATTGTTCAAATAAAGGCCATTGAAAGGACATCCAAATTAAGGGGGTTATACAGGTAGAAGCTATACTTAAGGCTATCAGGCGCACCGTAGTGTAAGGCTCTAGACTAATTTCAATCACGTAAGGTTCTTTGCCGTGCTCCGAAATAATGATACCTTGGTGTATTATTCTTTCGCCTCCCCGAGAAAACGGCTAACAGGGCCAGGAGCCAAACCACGTCCTTGGACCCAGCAGAAAAACGTCTAAGTAATACAATGCTGTGGTTGAATATAAGTCGCTTACTGTATCAGCAACACTCTGTAGCCACTGTAGCAAGCACACTTTGCACGTGTAAACGGACTTTGTGAAATTGTTTTGTTTATTGTATATTGTGTTTCAGGACGGGAATCTTGTTGTCACCCTAGAAGTTGAGAACGACGGGAAAACAGTTGAATGTGTCTCACTACCCGTCAAAGTTGACGTAGACTGAGAACTGTTTTTACTACAATGCCTTGAATATTCATCGAAGAATAAATGAATTGGAGATGTTTCATATAGACAGCAGATTTTCTCATTACACGCACGAAAAGAACGGATTTGAAAAATAAACAAATTCCTGTCACGAAACTACCTTGAAGAGAATTTCTGGTTCGTTTTAAATGTACCACGTCGGCCTTGATGTCCATTTTAGCTACACAAAGAGGTGGCGCTTCGGAAGTGATGTTTTTTAGGGGTACCCATATGGAGGGATGTTGGCGTGTTACGCGACAAGCGTAGCTGAATAGTTTACAGTTTGCTAGTAGTGCGGTCGCCGTCCCTACAAAATACACTGCTGCCGGGCCAGGCCCCCATTCACTGTCGCTTGTGCCGGCCAGAACGAGCGACACTACCAGCTGTCAAGGAAGGTTTGATCGGAACCGACTCTTTAACGATTCTCAGACTATTCATCACTAAATCGGGGGTAGCAGTTTGTATCAGGGTTTCCATGATACCAGTCTATGTTAGAGGTCTGTTGATTCTCTTTGCAGCTTGAAAACCTAACATCTGTTGTTTATTTAATATAATAAAGATTTTGTAACTTTGATAATTTCTTGATAATGGCAATAATGCACCAGACTAGGTTGATAATTATGGGGAACTTAAGTCTAAACAGCATCGTGACGAGTGTTTCCCTGCAGTGCATTTACGGTAATGTATCAGCAGCACATGTATGCTCGTCTGTAGACAGCACTGCCAATGTTTTTTTCACTTTCAATATTTGAATCGTCGGTCATCTATTGACAATAATCAGAGATGCGCTATTTATAGTTTGCATCACCCCTGCGTAGCCATTGCATGTGGCCGGCTATAATGGTCATGTTTAGATTTATCCCTTGCTATGTCAGCTCCCACGGAAAACATAACAAAACAAAGTCGCATGTTCATTTCAGCAAACAGGAACTTTTGCGCTAAGTGAGGATGCTGTTTTAGAAAGATACAAAGACCAGCCTAGTAAAAGAAAACAGTGAAAGCCAAAACGGCGAAGGCATTACCTCGCATACGGTGTTTTTGTACTCGGCGGTCTAGTTTTCGGGAAAAGGAAAGTTAAATGTGGCGTACAGCTCTGGCTTTATCCAAGTGTTTAGTTTCTTACCCCAACAATAAAAGAGACCATTTGGCGAGGGAAATCTGTTACATGGGAAAAGGCTTCAATCTAACACTTTCGCACACCCCATTTCCATTGGAACTTCTCAGACATGTAATCACAGACATGCAAATCGTGCGGCAATTCCTGTTTTTTTTTTGACGCACATGGTGTCGGCTTTTTCCATCGAAAAGCCTCAACATTAACGGTTTAACCACACACGTAGGCATCTCTAGCACTACGCAATGAAAGACTTTTGTTCAGCGACCAAGACCCCTTCATGAACAAGTCATCAAGCTGGCGGGAGATGCCTCTAGGGATCTAGAACCCATGGCTGCCGTCTACGAGAAGGGGTTGACACAACTATATCGGGAATCAACCCTTTATTATCAGCAAGTGATAACGAGGTTTACCTGATCGCGCATGGCGGCAGAAACCATAGAAAGTCGCGTCAAAACAGCGCAGATTACTTCTTGCAAAGCTTTTTTATATACCCTACTGTCATTATGCGCTGCGGTTTTGTGTGCAACAAGGCTAGGCGTGGACACCAGTTTATGCGGTGTATTTATTCATTGATTAATATACAGCTTGTAGAAGCATTATTAGAAGCTTGTAGAAGCAGCGTCTGTAGAAGCATTAATGGCCGTTCATAAAGCATTGTTCATAAAGAATGAACGGCGGGTAACGACATTCTGTTTTCAGGGCGGTACAAGCCCTGTATTTCCTGTCAGCACCCAACGCTGTCTACTGGTTCCCTTTGAACAGCCTTTTTATTTTTTCGAGCAGCTGCTAAATGACCGCCCTTGCTTCGTCATTCCCAGCGTTGACATAGAATCACGGGTTTTGACGCGAGCGCGACGTGGCCTCAATCCCTAGCAGTACTAAAACATTTATCAGAACCAGTGACTTTTAAGGCGAAGCTTTCTATGCCTTACTAATAGCGGCCGTTCCTACGCCAAAAGGCACTGCAGGAAAGCCAACTCAGTTTCGCAAACGATGATGATGATGATGATGAGCAGCACACAAGCGCCACAGGAAAATAAACGCTTCCAGTGGTTGGAATCGAACCTGCTTTTCTCGCGTTGTGAAGCCGACGTCTATCCGATGGCCCAATTCCGACACGGTCGAAATAGTTTGGAAGCAAGCACATAAAGCCTGTTGAAAAAAATCAAACGTCCGTTCGCCTAACGGCCAGCCAACGTCATACTCATATTAGGTCGAGTGGTAGTTACCGGTTTGCCAGATTTGACTTGAAACTGGGATTTCATGCTTAACAACACACTGAGGAATACTTGCGACGCTCCTTTGTTTACAGGGCGCCAACCTTACCCAAAGTTGGTTATAACCTAGAAAACACGGGATGCTTCCCTAAGAGTTGGAGTTCCTACTTTCGAAGAATCAACCGAAGGAGCCTAATGTTGTTTTCACACGAGAACAATGTCTCACGTCAAGATTAGATATTGCGCGATTTTAAATCAGCAGGATATGTTCAAAATGGCATTCCTTTTTGGAAGTGCGGAGCGCATATGTTTAGCTCATCCCACTTCTCGTTTTTGCTTGTAGAGAAGCGTTTACATGTAAGGGGTGTTTTACAGAGCTAATGGAGTGGTTTCCAACAGTAATGGTTGCCCATTAAACAGTTTTTGTTACAAGGGTGTTTTGTTATCATTCTCAAAAACGGAAAGGGAAGATCGCTGTAAAGGTAAAATAACGTAAATCAGACTGACAAACCACCACACGTCGAGATGCATCCTGCAAATAATCTGCCCATCCGGTGTTACCGACGTACTGAACGGAGGCTTAACTATGCCGGTTTGAATATCTAAAATACAAATATTGGCGTACTGCTTTGGAGGCTAAACGAACCTAGTACGTATAAAAGTCACCGTTAGTTAAAGGGTGGTGTTTATCAGAGCAGTTGTAATGCTGGTAACAAGGAACATGGGTATACAAAAGATGTTTGCTGCCGTCTACCTCTTTGCTCTTGTTGGTCTTTCAGCGTCAGAAAACCAGACACCGCAGCTGACCGACTGTCCAGGTAAATTTACATGAAATGTTGAGTTAGGGTCGACGCAATGTATTTGTCTCCACTGCTGTGTTTGGGGAGTGAAACAGGGGGCTGTGGAGCACGTAGTTTCACGTTCGATTCCACGAAGTTCTTCGGTATTTAGAAAACCGAACAGCGAGGAAAATTCTAAGCATGCCAATGACCTTCCGGCCGCCCGAATTTATACCCAATCTTCCGCTACTGCGAAACCCGGTCCATAAAATTAGTGTTGAAAAGTATGGTTTAATTCCAGTGCCGGTGGCCTCACCGAAAACATATAAGGTTGGGAAAAACAAGTCAACAATAGTTTATTCGTTTATGCGCGTAAACGTCTTACTTTCCGTAATGTTGTACATATACCAAAGGTGGCCATTATTTATTTTTTCGAAAATTGCGTGTTTGTTTAAGATTGTTTCGAAAAACGTTTACAAAGACTACTTGCGGGCAAGGTATGAGAAGCACGTAAAGATATAATGTTGGGAATACCGAGTTTCAAAATAAAAAAACTGTGACCTCCAGAAGTGCGAAGCAATTTTTTTTTTTGCAGGTGAAGATGAGGAATTCCTGAAGTTTTACGGCTTTACCATCGAAGACGCCACGTTGGGTGGTACGTTAAGGGCTCACACAGAGGTTAGCTTTACCAAAGAGTTCACTAACCCGACGCTGCACATCGGGATTTCAAGGCCAGATGGCACAGAGCTTCCTTGTATCAAGGGGCTGTGGCAATGGTAAGTTAGTGAAAAACGGACGTTTGTAGGAAACGTAACACCAGACTTGATTAGTGTGGTAGTGAAAACAGCGATTACATTGAATGACATTTGTGTCGACGGCGCGTGGGCTTCCGCTGCTGAGCTTGGCAAACATTTCTAAGACCAACTTGTGACCGGGGTCTAGATTTTTAGCTCTTTATTCTGTCTACGAAGGTTAACTTGTCCTCATACGACTGGTCACCGTTTATGATATTTTAAGGCTGTTGAGCAGACCAACAGGTCATAATGGGAGTTACTTTTAATGCGAAAGCTGTAATGTGAAATGGGAAAACAGGGGTTGGCGTTTGCGTCGGCTCCTACGTCACGAATGGTTTAAGCATTTCACAGCGCAAGACTGAACTCGCCGGTAGCAAAAGGAAGCCATGCCCTCAGTGCCTCACAGTTGAAGTATGTAGACGGAAGAAAGCAGCCGAATGAGCGAACAGACAGGTAGCGACATACACTATGGTCTTCAACTGTTCCAATTCGTTTAGTTGCACCAGCTCATAATTTACACAATAAAACTTGGGCCAAACGAACGACCACACCGAAATATACAGACGGACGAGAGCTTGCCCATGTGTCACGACGGAGCAATTCTTACTAGGTCCGCTCGCTGTAATGGTTTAGCTGATAACAATTGCTTGATGACAAACTAACTGTTAAGACAGAAGTGGGTAAACAACGGTTATAGTGTATTGGAACTAGGTGCGGTTAAACTGAAATTTCTTTTTATCTCTGTATCGTTTTGTGTTACTATGGAGGGAGATGGGGACCGGGACAAACACACCTTCGTATTATTTGGTTTGAGAACCCGCTACGCCCCTTGGCCGCCGCAAATATCCGCTCCTCTACGTGACGTGACGTCGTGAGCGAGAACAAAATGCGTGATATAGAGGCATCCGAGCAACCTACCTAAAGCACGTCATTATGGCGGAATTGCTGAGCAGAATATGAAGAAACAATTCAAACGATTGTCGGGCAATTAAACAAGAAAAGAACCGCTTGTAATAAGTAAACTTAAGTCGTAGGTGACTTAAATGGTCACCTACGACTGCGGAAACGAGAGGCCGCAGCCGTTAAGAACGCCAAGAAAGGCAAACGGGAAAAGTTGTTCATAATTTGTACTTAATGAGACGGATATAGTTTTTGAGGTGCGTAGAGGATAAAAAGTGGCGAAAAACCTGCTCCCCGGGTGAGGCCCGAACCAACGAAGTGCGCAATACTGCTGGGATGCCATACCGCCTAGGCTAGCAGGGCGGCTGTGCTGCCTTGAGAAGGAGTAAAGGAGTAAAACACGCATCAGTAACAATTCATTCCCTTTTTTTATGTTTCAGCCCAGTACCCTATAATTTTATTACCTCGTAAAAACGTTCGTGTGCTGGTTTGGTCGTGTCATCTAGCAGCACGAGTGTTGTCATGGCTTGTTTAGTAACCATTTTGTTTTGCTTGTGGTCCAATATGACGGCGTATATGCATGCAGCGACCTGAAGCTTTGCAATGGCACCACTCCTGAAGAGAAGGAACTTAACGCGGATTGGGACAACGAGTGCCCCATCGAACCGGGGACGTACACTGCACGTATGTCGTTTCCTTTGCCGGATACCAAGGAAACCCGAGCATTTTTTGGGGTAAGTTGGCCTTGAATCTCTTTTTTTTTTTGCTTCGCGTTCAGGCATTAACGACGTCTTTTTTTGGATGGAAAATGATTTGAAATGAGTCATACTACAATGTACCACGCTGTTACGCTAATAATAGTGATCTAAGCCATTAAAAGACGTTGGAAGCTCACATAGCAAGGCGTCCTTTGACGCCAATTGATTAACCATTGTCTGCAAATTTTCATGACAATCTATAAATTACGCTTTCAAATTTAAAAACGTGAAACAAAAGCTCCATCCAGGCTAGATTCAAAGTTAAGCGCCCATGCAGGTAGCCGCAGCAGAGATATTCTTGGTTGTTAATAACTTACCAAGATTGAAACGTAAATTCAATCTATGGGTGTCAGAGCGTGTTAAATAAAAAAATCAATATAAGTTCCTGGTAAAGCAATCTTGTTTTTTTTTATGCGTTGTAAAGCGAGTGTGGGCTATGAAGGAAAGTTTTCTGCCGGTTGTATTGCAAAACAAGCTCTCGGTGGAACCCATAGAAAGGTTTGGGCTGGTATGACTGCAATGCGAGCTAAAACACTCTTACTTAGGGCGCATTAACTCTAGTACTTAAATTATGTCAATTGTGTTTTGCTCTTTTAGCAAACCAAAAATGCCAAGAATACACAGTCGCACACAAGTTTCTCCCTCGAAACGCATTTTTGTTACCTGTACCCTTGCGCTTCGCTATATTGTACTGCAACCCTATCCCCTTCCCGGCGATAGTGGTTATCCTAAAACGGCGGCAAATAAAAGCTTTTAGAAACTATAAATAGCAGTTCAAGAGACACGAGAAAGACATACCAAGATTTCATAGCTAGTACGCTTACGGTAGTTTATGCGGAGTACAAAAAAGTTACTACTCTCAATTTCAAACTGTAGGGTTTGTATCGGACGTTCCCCGTTTAGAGCAAGTTTGTTGCGGCAAATCGTTTTGAATCGTCCCACTTACATACCTTTCCCTCACACGGCTCCGGCACACGACACACCCGAAGTTATAAAAAGGTATAATCCCCACTTCCTGTAATATAATGTTGTAAGCGCAAAATGAGCACGAAAGTCCGTTTTAGTTCTCAAGCAGGCTGAATTTAATGTTGAAAAGAAAAAGTTGAAATCCATAACAGCACAAAGCAGGCATGTTATGCATAACTGCATTGGATATCAAGGAAAATGCACAGAAAGCACTTTGTGCGTTCAAAATGTGAGCTTTGTGAAAAAGATAACGCTTCTTAAAATTTTACTAACCATGTAAAGTGAATAATGCGAGGAGTTCAGGCACACACAGTAGCACCAAACTTCAGTTTCACAATAGACCGCTGGATTGACCATATTAGGCACTTGTACACTGCACCATCTGTTTTTAAATATGTAGTAAGTTAAATTAGCGGTGCGTTACAGCGACGAAAGGTCATCTATTAAATATCAGTGGTGGTGGTGGCGTAGTTTGTCCAGGTCGTGCTAGCCTTCCATTACACGCAATCAATCCTCCACCCGAGTGGTACCTGATGCGTACAATATATGCCTCCTTCACCATGAGTCCGAGAGTTGTGTCCGGAAGGAAGCTGATAACGAGGCGTGATACCGCTTTGCCTATTGTCCACTGACCTTCTGGAAAGATGATGTGGTACAGAGTGATGTGTGGGGCTGTTAACTTGCGCATCGCCGATAACAATGTTGTTCGTTTTGCAGCAAACTGTAAGAAAAACATTGCATAGTGTTCCACATTTCCTAACACCACACATGCTGCGCACAGGAGCGATCGCACTAGCACCAGTTTTTATCTCCAAGGGGTGGTCTTCGCTGACGGTGTTCGAATGCTGTATAATAAAGTGGCATCCGCTCTTGAGGCCGCTGATGCTATGGCATGACATGCACTGCCATTTACAACTACTGTGAGTTGATCGTGCCTTCCGTATCGTCTAAAGAAGGGAGTTAGCGAGCATTTTCTTGAAATAAACTCTGCGTGCCCACCAACATTAACCTTGAAAAACGTAAAAAGATTCGTGATGAAGTATTTTTGATAACCTTGATTTTAATTTCGCGCTGATCAGCCTGCAACATTACAAATAATTGCACACACAGAAACCCCCGAACAATTGAATTAATAAAATATCGTTCTCCCCCGGCTATAGAACCCGTGCATGTCTCGCAGGGGTTCAAAAATTTATTGTCTAAGAGCAGGTAGCAAAGAATGCGTTGCAGTTTTTGAACTGAATGTTGAAGAAGGACATTCGCGTAATTACAGAAATCATAAACGCAAAATATTTGATTTTATGCGCATGGCTTGTTTTGAGTTTTCTCCAAACTGCTGATACCCTTAAAATCAGCAACCGAGGTTAATAATAAATAAGTTATGATCTACGTCACAGGATACTGTGTAAAAGATTCCTTAAGAAAGTTTTTAATCTTTAAACTGTGAGTAGCACCAAAATATAACAACCATAGTGTGGCCGGGGATTTCACAACTAACGCCATTTTTCATAGTAACCGTGCCAATATCTTCACAACTACAAGTTTCCTGATCCTCTAGTGAAAATATATCTTGTTTGGCGACGCATGCACTCTTTGTATTCTTTGTTTTTGTTCATTTTTGCAGAAGATGGTATCATTCACCTAATAAACATTTGACCTTACCAGCAACATGCTCAACCAAGAATACGTGGCATATGTTGGTGGGCAGGTAAAGAATTTTGTTTTATCACGTTATGTATTTCAGGATGGAAATGTTGTGATTACCCTCATAGTCAAGGACGGCGATGAAACTGTGGAATGCGTCTCACTACCTATGAAAGTTGACGTCGACTAACCAGAATATTTCTGTAACATCGCTTTGACTGTTTGTTGGTGATTGAATAAATCAGGGATGGCCAATATGAACAAAAGATTTTGTTCTCTTATGTCTTTTGGAACATGCCTGCAGCTGATTGAAAACAACTCACTTGTAAAATAAAGTCATTTTTGTACAAAGCTACCCGACAACAAAATACTACGTCTAAGGAGTGGGATTTCCGAAGACGCACGCGCCAAAATACATAAACGCAGCGTATAAAACTCACAGCATGTTCAGTGCATCTCTCGGCTACGAGCACTAATTGATAGCCTCAATTAAGCAACTTTTGAATGACTTATTTTTTTATTATACCTGCATTGCTATACTGAGTTAAATTTCTGAGCAAACAAATGAGAGATTAGGAAGTGGGAAGTGAACTGCTAACAAAAAACACCCCTGTACATTACCCAAGCATCACTCGGACAAAACGATTGGTATTTTGAATTCCTCCCCCTCTCGAGCCCTGAGTAGAGGAGATCATTTAAAGCGATTTTCGCACGTAAAAACATTGCGGTACGCTCAGCTGAGCCAACTCGAAGAAACACACGGAGTGGAGGACATACTCAAAATATGGCCATTAGGAATTCACTTGCGCAGTTTGTAAAAAAAGGGTAAGAATTTACGGTACCGAAAAAAAATATAAGTTCGTATTTTGTCGATCTGTAGTTCATTCTGGAACGTGAATGGACGGCTTAAAATATGTTTATTGTTTCAGAGTTAGGTGTATTGACTAAACAATGTTCAAATGTATTCCCTCGAGTCTTAAAGTAGGTATCGTAGATTTATGGGCGTTTCCATTATTATCATTACTGCGAAGAAAGCGCACCGCCCTTTTAAACATTTTTGCGTCTGTAGGGGCGTAGGCAGCATATGCTTACATATTTAGTGCCTGAGCAACGCACGCGCTTCATAAGATGAATTTTCCCTGCACATTTTTAGTACGGCTATGAAGTGGTACAAAACTGGATAAAGAGCTGATCCGTTCTAGGGTGCATTGGCGAAATATTTCGTCACGCATTACTACCCGGGAAGAGTTCGTACCCACGTCGTCTGAACGTAGTGCATTTGGTGCATTTGGTTTGGAGTTGCTTTGTTACGGAGTATACCTGATGGTGCTAATCATGGTAAACAATGCCCCCTATTGGAGATTATGTACTTTTATTAAAAAAAAATGCAACACAGTATGCTGCCTTTGCATAGCTTTGGAGACCAACAAACAAGGTGTTCTGTTCTATAAACAACAGCCTACACATCGTGTGGATGCTAACCGTGGTGAAAAAGCGGGAGTGTGTTTTTATGGCCAAGGAATGTTCTAAATATACTGTGCCTGATATACGTAAGCCTGTTAAGGGGCCCGAGCCTTAGTGTGTGAATTCGTTTTCGGAGAATACTCAGCTATGATCTTGTCTAGGTTTACTTTACCTTAAAGCGTTGTGCCAGCTTAAGATTATGACTTAGGTTGGCTCTTCGACTACACTTGTACATTCACTTCAGCATTTACAAAGACTAGACACACGTTTATGCGGATGCCTTGGTTACTGCGGATGCAATTGCTATCGGCATGTGGGTCCGGTCGGCCCAGTGCTCCATGAAAGAAACAGTAATTCAGAAAACTGTCTCGACCACTACTGAACCGGCAGCTGTGAGGGCTGCCTTTCATTACGTCAGTCAATCCCATCCAAGAATGGGTAATCTTTTTCGTGATAAGAGGATGGTGGTTGTTCCTTACACTCACCGCGTGGCTCACCGACCGAAGAAGGTTGATGGGAGGTTTGATTTTAAGGTTCTGTTCTCGGCAGTAAACAAATTCTATTCTTTATGTGGGGCTATTGCCAGAAAAGCCCACCAAAGGAAAGAAATTCGAGGAGAAGGGTGCGGGCTCAAGCATGAAAAACAATACGTAAAATGTGCGAAAGGCGTTGTTTACGAATCCAGTTCGATGGCGGTGGATCTTAAGTATAGGCCAGACGGGCAGATGCCTGAACATCCGTCTTCGAGAACACTCCTCTTCTTTAAAGGGGGACCCATGTTCCCATTTATCGGAGCACTGTAGGAATCATGGGTGTGTGCCTCTGCTTGAAAAAACAGCAGTTTTATTTTGGTACTCCAATCAACGTACTCGCGAGGTGCGGGAGGCTTACTTCATCTTTTTGTACAATAAGAACGGAACTTGTGTCAGCGCCTATTGTGTAGCCCTTAATGAGGAATTTGCCTATCTTGTAGATAGCTTTCACTAAATAGGCGGGAAATCTCTTGGCTTCACAAGGTTCGGTCGCACTGCTATCGATGTGCCAACATTCGTGCGGAACGTTGGCCAACTGTTGCGGCGCATGTGTGATTGCTGATTTATTCCCGATTGTTGTTTAGTCATGTTGGTTTTGTGACGTAAGCTACACTGGCCGAGGTTGAGTAGTTTCTCGTGGACCCTGAAGGGCCGTGCTGCGCAAGCGCGAGGAGCATTGGATTGGATTAGATTTGATTAGATGAAATTAAATTCTATTGGATTGGATTGGAAATCCAATTTAATTGGATTACGGGCATCTAGAGAACTGGGTCTGCACATTTGCTGGTCTGCGCATTCCAGAGGAGTGACGTCATAGCCCCCGCAGCCGTACTGGCGCTGGCGCGTGCCCAGCTATGCGCCTCCGTAGCGCAGTAGCGAAGTCTGTCGGCGCACCAGAGTCGCTTGATAGCCATTTCGCGTGGCTCCTGGAGAGACGTGCTGCGCATGCGGGAGGAGCAGTGATTGGAGTGGACAGGACTGGACTGGACCGGAGTATAAAATCAGGGAGACCGGGGTATTTTCTTCGTCAGCCTTACGCTGATAGCTGAAGCGGTCCCGGAGCTATCTGCCTGGTAAACAGACCGGGAGCCGATCCGTCGGAGCTTGATCTAGGCTCCGACGGCCACCGTTTGAGACTTCTACACTTCACCTTAAAACACATCGCCACGGTTGAATACAGCTTATGTTTGGGGGCTCGGGGTTCGCGGAGTCACCAATACCGTCACCAAGATTACTCAGGGTGCCCCGTGCGGGGCTTACGATACTCTGAAGTACGAACGTATTTTTAGATCGCAAACAGTGCAAGCGGCTCAAGATATGTATTGGTTTGCGCTGGGATCTTGATATCTTCCGTTTTTAATTAGTTCTTTCTTTTCTTCGCTTTCTTGATATTTTGGTTCAGCGTTTACCCTTACGATTTCCGTCTAATCTTTCCTGTCTCAGCTTTGTTGCACCGTTTTCTCGTATCCGATTTCGGACGATTTTTTCCTTCCCACTCCTCTCGCAATTTCCAACATTCGCTGTACGCAACTATAGCCATGCCAAATAACGCACCAAGCCCTCCCGCCAAGAGGGCTGACCTTACCAGTTCACATTACACAGCCGTCTCTCTCGGTTTCTCTTGTACACTTAGTTTGTTTAGTGGTAGCAGGGGGCTTGAAAAATAGGCTGGATGTCAGAGGAACATTAAAAAAGTTTAATTTTTAATAAAGCATAAATGCGCGACTCAGCCTAGGTTGAAGTGTGCCATTTTCGTAAAGAACTAGAAAACACAAAGAATTGTTCTAGCGCTGATTCTTTTAACAGAGTTGTGGACGAATCAAATGTGTCACACACCGTTATCTTCGAAGGCCACTATATTGTTCGAAGCAAGCCTACAAAGCACATCAACGTAAAAGCCCAAAGGTAGATGAAAACTTAAATATCAGTTATGGGAGCACTGGGCATAAGGTCAAGTGGATACTGAACTCGCTTGAGAAAATAAAAGACAAATGTTACGAGAGATGCTAAAAAAGAAGTACGGTATTCTCACTACCAGATGTCGTTTAGAGGTAGCCAGGACGCTGCAAAAAATCAAAACTTAGGGGCAGGGAAATCGCCTGAACGCATTGTGACATCACATGTATTGAAGCCATGCACGATTTGAAGCCATGCCCTTCAAAAAGTGCATGGCTTCAAAAAATATATTTCTGTATGCGCAAGGCGGGACGGGTGATATAAAGAGCGCCGTCATTGCGAATAAAGCTGAGAGCAAAAAAAAAAAATTGCGACTTCATATCGCCCGAAACCGGAAACGGTAACCTCGATTACTTTAGCGCAACAAAATGAAGATTGTCTTCCAACCGAGTTAATCGGGTGCAAAAGACCGGAACAGCCTCACAGCAAGGCAGAGTAAACGCGTCAAAGAGAGCTCACATCAAGTCACTCACGGATCGAAATCACGAATGCTTTTCTATTTCGTTTAATGCACGTCTTCGCAGCTATATAGAAGACCCCTAGGTGTGTCTTTTAAAGAATGAAATATCAAAATGTAATACAGCATCACTTACAACAAAACGAGGAAATACGGGCACCGCAGGCTAGAAGTAAACCCATGGAAAAGCAAAATAACATTTCTTTTCTGTAACTTTTATCGCGTAAAGGTGGGATCACCAAATGTGCAATTTGGTTTAGAACTTGATATATTCAGAAAACATGAACGTTTAAAGAACCGATCACACTAAGACATCCTGCAGGCGTGAAAAATACTCGTGAGGAAACTTTCAGTCATTCCAAATCATAACTATCAGATAAAGGGCTGGGGAGGGAATGATAAACGCATTTTTCAATTTGAAGTATAGAAGAGCGGACGCATTATAAAAGAGATGACAAAGAATTGTAGCTGTTCATCGGCATGTGCTTGCTCCGGTCCTGAAGGCTGGTGGTCGCCGAATCACGAGACTGCTCACACCATAAAGACAAAGATCCCGATACGCCTCTCGATAAGAAAAACAAAGCTTTATACCGTTCCTACCCTTGCCCTCCCCCCAACACACGCGTACACACAGACACACAAACACACAACTGCCGTGATTAACCTGATGATTCTGCATTCGTTCCCACTATCCGGTATTGCGCGCCACACTTTGTTATGGTGAGCAAGTCTGTAATTATATTCTTCGTTCCTCTCCTCAGGTTAGTATAGAGAGGTATATCATGACACTGACGATGCCTTATGGAGTCACGTACCTAGCTAGTAAACACACGAGCTAGGTGAACTAAAGTGTGCTACAAAACATTGGCGCAGCTTGTATTAATGTTGCAAAGCTGGAGAAACTGCAGAGCTGGCTGCCTTTGTCGGAGACCCGGCTGCTGCACCTCACATTTATTTCCGAACTTCCCACTGAAAGTTCTCCATGACTAGCAGTCCTGGATCGTTTTTTTTCGCAGGGTTTATCATCTCTCTCAAAGTGTACAGCGTTAGCACCCACTACATGCGGCGGCAACCGGCTTCGCAAATTCGACCTCTGTTAAGCGAACTAGGCGTCCGTTCACCCCGCTTCTGGCTCCAACGCACTCGAACTATTTTCTTAGTGTTTTTGCGGGCTCCTGACCTGGGAAAGCCCATGTTCAAACCTGGACGACACCGGGCACTCCTTAAGGTGTGTAGGCTCACGTGCAATCGGTATTTTTTGCAAAGAGTGTTTGCGAACGCCACCAGTTCAACCACGAGATTAAACAGCTGTCCTGTTAAAATAGGTCTGATATCAAAAGCTTGCTAGTGAGCACAGTCAGCACGAGAACGCTTCTAAAGAGGAGAAATCTTGTACAGTGCTTTGAACTTATCAAGCGTTGAACAAGCATTAATAAATTGAGTTGAATAAACATAGCGATATTTGCTACAATATTCAGCTGCGACCCACCGTGGCGGCTGAGTGGCTAAGTCGTTGCGCTGCTGAGCACGACGACGCGGTTCCGGTTCTCGGCCGTGGCGGCCGCTTTTCTTATGGTGGCGAAAAGCAAAAACACCCGTGTGTACGAGATTTCAGAGCTCGTTAAAAATTCCCAGGTGGCCAAAATTAATCCGGAGCTCTCCACTACGGCACGCCTCATCGCCAGCGCTGCGTCGGTGCGTTAAACCCTACAATCAATCAATCAATCAATCAATCAATCAATCAATCAATCAATCAATCAATCAATCAATCAATCAATCAATCAATCAATCAATCAATCAATCAATCAATCAATCAATCAATCAATCAATCAATCAATTAATCAATCAATCAATCAATCAATCAATCAATCAATCAATCAATCAATATTCAGTTACGCGGAATAGAAGTTTGATGTGGAGACGCATGCGTGTACGTGAAGACCACGTTAAAAAACATTACTATATTTGCACGTTACCTTATGTTGCCACGAATTTCAATTAGATCTGATGCCCCGCAGCTTACTTTTTTCTAACCGACCTTGGCTTCCGCCATTAAAGGTTCATACCTTTTTTCTGACCAATTGCTCTCAATCCACGGGAAAAAATGTAACACCCTCCCTGCCCCAGGAACGAATGAAACTCGAAATTTAGGTCTTTTAAATACTTCAGCTTTACATCTGAATATAACATAGATTCATTGGATGAATTTACTATCCAAGCTCGAAATACGCTAACACGTCATCACTTCCACTCTGCACTTCAAGACGCTGTCCATCTTCTACAGCTGCTTTGCTGCCTCGTCTTGGAATACAAGGATAACGTCTCTCGACCAACTGTTATTTGAAGAGTGGGTGAAACAAATAAAGAAGTCCAGGGAAGCATGCACGAACGCGCAAGACTTGAATGGTGAAGCTCTTGTAGGTGAGCATTGCCGAACACATAATTACATTTCAGTGCCATTGTTTATTTGCATAGTTGCGGTCATAGTAATTGTAGTAATATACATATAAGAGGTCGTCTCCTTCGCGGCGAGTGGTAAATGCAATGTCATCCTAAGCATTGTAGACTTACATAAGTTCTTCGTCATCGACTCGAGGCAGCGGTGGCGGGATCTGCAAGTCGTCTCGGGAAGGATTACAACACTCGTAGCTATGTCTTAAGTTATCCATAATTACTTCTCACTAATGCTTCGGCCGCGGTGACTTCTCCCAAGGAGGGTGAAGTTTCTACATTAGCATTAGCATTGAAATTTTTTTACACACGTGGTAGCGCTTAAGGACAGCGCTGGAGGTCTTTTTAACAGCGAAGCTATTGAGCAAATTGTCAATGTAGCGTGTCCGCAGTTAAAAATATCAAGAAAATTAACAGCGCACGTGAGCGCGCTCCTCGCGGCGACAGCCTGACAGTTAAACAAAGTTACCTTCAATGCACGCTGTGAAGATGTTTGGACTGCGAAGCTCTAAACGACACCCGCAACGGTTACCCACGCCACGTTGCTTGAATTCACGCACGCGGGTCTAAAAAGTGTGAAACCATAAACTCTGGCACCCGTTACCTGGGTTTCGCGGGGGCGGGTCCTCGTAACTGGGTAAGCGAATGCAGCGGCGACACCAGAAAGAAAACGAAGCGGAGCGTCTGTCGAAGGGCGAGGAAGAGGGAGGCATGCGTGACTCCGGTTAACTCATATTTCATGCGTCGGCGCCAAGGAGCGCCCTCTCCGCACTCCCCCTCCCCAGACGCTGCTGAGTTCGCCGCTGATACAAACCACGTGAACGCCGTTATCATACATTATGCGTTTTGCACTTCTGACGAGGGCTTTGAGTGAGAGCAGGGGGTAGACCCGCCGCTGTGTTGGTTGAGTACACCACCTGTCTACCCGTCTTTTTGTGTGAGCGTAGCTTAGTCGGTAAGACGATGGGCTGTCACGCCGTTTCTCAATATTCGGGTCCAGGTGCGATTGTTGACGGTGCCAATATTTTCTTTCATTTAGACTGCGTTTCCTTCTTATGCAAACACAAAACTTTTCTTGGCTGGTAGAGGTATACTACTTCGCAATAAAACAAGAAAATGCCGAGCGTTCGTGTGTGCGTGGCTCGCAGTGACTGCCAGCCTCTCCGCTGCACAATGGCCAAGCCAAGCATATCCACCTTGGAAGATCCGGCAAGATTGCGGCTACCGCCCGGTAGTTAGCACAAAACCAAGGAAAAGCAGAGCACTCGTGTGTGCATGACTGGCGCCGACCTCCCAGTGTCCCGGGTGCACGTTTGTCAAGCCAAGCACGCCCACTTATAGAGATTGGCCAAGATTCGCCAAAAAATTATTGCAACACTTGCTCGGAACGAGAAAGCACGTCATAGCGCAAGCCCCTCGAAGGTGATGTCCAATGATTATCACTTCAGAAAAAATGAAGGAAGATCACAGTTACAGCAACAGTAATGGAGTAAAGGTCGTTGCAGCAGCGGAGAAGGAGCAAGTCGGCTGCAATCATCGACTTAAGATGTCGTGGTGGTCGTGAAGGTTGCGGAGAGGTTCGTTACCTTGAAGTATTTCGGGTTAGTGTGAGCTTCCTTCAGTTTTTTTCCATCCACGGTAGCGCTCGACGACAGCACTGGACTTGTTTTTTGATAAAGCCACTGCTCCAGCCGGGGACGCGGCGGTCACCGCGAGGCCCGCCTTCATGAGTGCTCACCATTTTGTAGCTCTTCGAAGTTCGTGCCAGATTTTGTTTTGGTAATGCTGCTGCGCGTGCGAAGGGCGATCGGTGGTCACCGCGAAGGGCGTGCTCACGACTGCCGGGCATTTTCTTGGTATTTTTGTCCTGCAATGACGAACTACCGTTTCTACAACAGCTCTGCGTGTTAAAAATGTGGTTGCGAGACGTAGACAAATACGGCAGTGCAGCCTAGCACTGTGGGCTTAGCCTAAGACGAAAACGAAGCTTGGTGGGACGAGCATCCGGTGTCATCCCACCATCCTCAATCATTGGTTGTCGCATGTTTGCCCTGCGGCCACGTAAAATATGCATTTTTTGGCCATGAATTCTCAAGGAGATAGAGAGAGAGAGAGAGAGAGAGAGAAAGAGAGAGAGAGAGAGAGAGAGAGAAAATGAGGGAAGGAGGGAGGGAAGAAGGGAGAGAAACTTTATTTGGAGTTGAAGTGAGCATATTTGCGGTCGGCGTCTGCAGTCCAAGACCACTCTGTTACGGTCGGCTTATTCACGCATGTTTTATACCTGCTTCTTTCTTCATGCCACTCCATTAGCAGATGATGCCTCCGTGTGCAGACTAAACCCGATCGAACGAACTAACCGGGAACCTCAAAATACTTCGTTAAATCGAGATCTTCGCAAAATATGTACTGCTATTTTACAAGCAGTTGATTCTACAAATTTGCTGTTTAAGTGGAGGCGCATCCAAGCAGGTATACCATGCCTTCGTAATTGCGGAGGCCGCGGCACTCACCTGCCAATGATGTAGACATGCGCTGAATGACAGCGAAAAAATATTAAGCTACCCGGGGCTTGCCCTGACGTTGTTGCACCCCTGCAGACCCCTGCACCCCTGCACCAGGTCACAGCCCTGCTTTTTGTTGTAACACTCCCTTGCTGAACGGCGTATTCATTGCTCTCATATCTACGAACCACGTAAACAGCGTTTCTTCCATATTCTCGTGCGGGGTAGTCTTGAAGGTCTTGTTCTTCGACGCAATTCCAGGTGAAGGGACATGGATGATGGCGTTCTCTCCTTCAAGGTTGTGGAAAGCGTGCTGGCCGAAATGCCGTGGTTTGTGGCACCCGGTACGGCTGATTATCTTACAGAGCTCCGTAAAAATAAAACTAGATGCTTCGTTTTCTTTCTGAAGGGGCGCGGTGTTTTGAATGTGGTGTTCTAAAAAAAACACATTCGGAATTACTCCTTTCTAAATGTGTGTTTCTCAAAATGCGTCATTCAATCGAAATAAGACATTAAATGAATATTTTGTTTTAATCAGTGTGGTGGACGGTTTTGGCTAATCGGTGCTGCGGATGTTAACAAACTTTGCTCGTAGTTCTGTACTGATCAATATTCTCCCTCGACTTCTAGTATGGTAGGAGAAACGAAGCTCGATCCGTCTCAAAGATTAGAAAAATATAAAGTGCCCCCAAAGAGATGATATAAAATGATGCTTTCTTAATTTCCGGGTACTCAGCGTGATGGGAAACCCTTCAACGGACGTGATAAATCAGCTAAGCCTCTCAATGGTCATAGAGGAGTTTTGTGTGTGGTACAATGTGATGGACAGCTGGGAAGGCTTCATGAAGACAGCGAGAGAAAACGAGCAACACATCCTTGCCACAAAATAGGATTCGAAAAATTCATTCACTTTG
This sequence comes from Haemaphysalis longicornis, assembly GCF_048455015.1. Lineage (NCBI taxonomy): Eukaryota > Metazoa > Arthropoda > Arachnida > Ixodida > Ixodidae > Haemaphysalis > Haemaphysalis longicornis. The sequence continues at coordinate 103,528,812 of NW_027526407.1, read as the reverse complement.
CGCGAACAACGGGAAACGTAATAAAAATTATCATCTGTTTTCTGCGCTGTTTGTGTTGCTTAATATTGCGCGTGTATGTATTCACGAATATCCGACCCGGTGGCCTTATTCGTTGCACTGCCTGCTTTTAACCTTCGTTTGTGTATACCGTATTTACTCGCATAATGACCGCACTCGCGTTGTGATCGCACCCCTGAAGTTTGTCGTCAAATTCTGAATATATAAATTTCCCGCGCAATGAACGCACCCTGCACTAGCCGCAGTAACATGAGATATGTGTGCCAAGGCTGCCTGCTGATGGGCGAGCTTACCTCAGTTTCCTTTCCTTTCAAAGAGGACGTGGCTGCGTTATTACGGCAGATTAGCGATATCGGCAACCATGCGTTCAGTATTGATGATGGAGAAACCCTCACTAAATGCACATGAGTTGCTCACAAGACAAAGAAAAAACGCACTCAGGTTGCTGCGTCAGCAGCCATGTCTGTTTGATGTCCCGCGCTGTGACAGTGGCAGCTACTTATTCGTCGAACTGTTGTCACCTCGCAGCAAACTCGCTCCGCGCGTTCCCTTATTCATGAAAACACTGCATTTTGCGTCACTGTGCAAAGCGGCTGGCGGTGGTGGGCGAATGTTTTATTATGTTTTAAATGCAGAGCATTTCTTTAACTCACGATGTCACCCGTTCTTGGCGTCCGTAGTTGTCCGCATCGCTCGCCTCGACATGCCCGGCTCAGACGTTTCGCTATCGGCGCGATCAACATTCGATAGCGCGCCAGGCACGTTTCAAGGACACTCTCTCCCCTCTCTCGGACTCAACGTGCGCCGAGGCTGCCAATTTTACTGCTGAGGAGCGCTCTCTCGTCAGCAGCTGCCACAAGTGCAACAACATTAACGTAACGCGTTTTACTTAACGTCGTGCGCCCCCGGAAATGCTCTGCATTTGATCGTGCCCCTCGCGAGGGGGATGTTTCACTGCGTCGCCATGCGAACAGTTTGCCACGCTTTAGTTAAAGTTCCGTATCTCCCCGCCGCGGCCGTGGAGAGAAGTTTTTTTATTTATTATTTTTATAATGTTAATAAAACCTATTGTACAAATGTTGACCGACAACTTGCTTGCGTTTTCTGGGCTCAAACATTTTCCACGATAAATTTACCCAGCGTGATGAACGCACCCCTAAATTTGCATCAAAATTTTTGAAAAAAAACGTCCGGTCAATACGCGAGTAAATACGGTATATCACTGCTGTGGTGGCTCACATGCAAAGAGATTCTTATGGAAGAGGAAGGCGTACTTAGTTTTTCAGCGCAGATAGGGGCGAACTCCGGCAGCCACAAGAAACGTCACTCCTGTGTTTTTGTCTTATAACTAGCACACCACTCCAATTCAAAAATACAGGCGTTGCCAGAGGCCCGTGGCTGTGGTCATTACTTGATTGAGCGGTTTAATTGGAACTTCTGAATTCCGCAGATACTTGGGTTATGATCTTCCCAGCCAGCCAAGCTTGGCTTCACCCTGGATGCACACCAGTTACAATATCTGTATTCTGTGGCTGCATTTAAAACGCACCCGATGGGCAGACAATATTCAGAATAAACAGTTCGGAGTTATCAGCAGATTCGAACGCTTCTTTTAATAGGCGGGGAAGGTCGTCCCATTAACAAAACGGTCAAGTGCCATAGTTCATTGGGCGTTCACGGTTCCCCAGCAGTTTTACAACAGCAATCAGTGCTGGTGAAATAAATGATGTAGCGCAGCTTTTCGGGGGTTTACCGCTGGATTATAACATTTGTCATCTACACCTTCTCTGTAGAGCTTCTCTCGTTATTCATGTGTGATTTTTGCGCTGTTGTGCAAAACTCAGAAGAGTAAGGTTATATGCACGCTGGGTATATATACTTTTATATAGACTACGTAAAACACGTGTTTCTTTTAGCAGGAAGGAAAAAAAATGTTTTGAACTCGTGTTAAGTGAAATTGCCGATAGAGGTAGCATAATTTTATTCTCTTCTTTCAAAGAAAGAAAGCATGCGCAGAATACGCCTTCAGTCTATTGTTCTAATTTTTTGCTAGGTCGTCGCCTATTTGAGTATCAGCACAACTTTCGCTTTTATTAAAGTCACCATTAGAGACGTAGCCGTTTGCTCGCTCTGAGATTTTGTCTAACCCCGATTGTTGAAGGGTCCCTGATAAAAATAGGGGAAGGAACCTTCGGTTTTTCGAACTGACTGCCATTCACTGTCCAAAAGGGCACTCTAAAACATGCCCGAGTAGCAGGTGCGGGGTCTTTATAACTGTGTTTGAAACTTACAGACCCCTCTATTCATATAAAGTTTGAGGTGTATCTGGAAGGAAGTAGATAGTCGTGGACCCAAAACATGTCTGTTTTCAGCATTCTCATTTTTCTTTGGAGCTGCGCACTGGGTAAGTGAAGTGCTTGTTGTTCTTAGTTTTGGCGTATTTGGTCACTTTGCCTGGATGGCGTAAATCTGGTGGCAACAGTGTTTCTGACATTTATTTATTATATTTATTTGAAAAACTGTCAGCATCTTTTTGAGACGAAGGCAGGCGGGCATACGAGGGTATGTTCATATACATAAAAGAGTAATTAGTCGGTAGGTAGTGCAACAGTAATAAGAACGAAATGACAAAACAAGAACACGGATCAAGTAACTCTGATGTAAGCGTCATATTTTTAGATTACACATAGTTATAAAAGATACAAAGGAAGTGAAACATGTAGAATGGTTGAGCAACGTATAAAATAGGCGTATTATTTTGAGGTTCCTCAGTTTATAAAGGATGCCAAGAGGGGATCTGCCCTCAATTAGGCCAAAAAAAGCAACTTCTGTAAAGAAAAGAAATTGATATACCGATGAACCATAGGTTGCACAAACCATAACGAACAATACCGCGCCGAGCGGAACCGTAAAAAGGAGTCTCAAAACCATGAGTCATCAAGCAATTACAATGCGGGGAGTTTGCGCATGCGGGTGTATAGTATTTACTTCAAAGCAAGAAAACAAAAGATAAAGTACATTGCGAAGCAAGACATACCTATTGTATTTCCAGAAAATATATTACAGAAAAGTAAGTACAGTCAAAATTCGCAGTGACTGAACATGATGCTGTACGTTATGCAGACGGAAGTTTAGGGGTGCTCGCCGTGAAGTGTACAGAATACATAACATTCGAGTCCACACTTCATAAACATTAAAGTTGCATGTTTTACTTTCTTGTTAATTTGCAATGTTAGCGATTCTGGACAAAAAATGATTTAGTGAATCCGTGTTAGTAACGCATGGGTCCAAGCGATTTCATTCTCGGGTAGCAAGCGGGAAGAAAGAATATCTGAAGGCGTCATTATTGCACGGATATTCAGTCAAATTGTGCGCGTGTTTCTGCCTTGTATGCCGGGATTATGGAGGGTGGATGAACTTGTATGCGTCGATTCTATAACGATTGTGCAATAGTTGAAAGAGATATTTGAGACGGGCTTGTTTAGCTCTAAACTCTAGTGTATGAAGTCCACAGTCCAATAGCATATTAGTTGGCTTATATTTATTGCAGATAAATCTTACAGGTTGTCTCTGTACCTTTTCTAGTCTTTTTATGTTAGTGAGAGTATAAGGAACCATACGGTGCTGGCGTATTCTAATACTGGTCTGATATATGTGGTGTAGGCTAAAAGCTTAGTTGATTTTGGTGCGAGCCTCAGAGACCTTCTAATATAAAAGAATTTGCGCAACGCAGTGGATGTAATGTGAGCGATGTGTGAGTCGCATTTAATGTTGAATGTTAAAATTACGCCTAAATATTTGTGTGGATGTACTTTCACCAGTTGTGTGCCGTTAATGTTGTAAGGGTAATTCATTGGTTCTTTCTTTCTCGTTACGGTCATACACACTGTTTTTCTCATGTTAATCTTCATTTGCCACTTAGTACACCAGTTATCAAGTTGGTTTAGAGATTCTTGTTGAGCGACCTGGTCTTTCTTTGGAACTGTTGATGTTTTGGTACATAATGTAGTCGTCAGCAAAAAGTTCGATTTTACAGGAAATGTTTGTTGTTATGCTATTTATAAATATAAGAAAGAGCAGAGGGCCAAGAACGGAGCCCTGGGGGAGTCGGGATGTTACGGGCATGCTATCTGAATGTACATTTTCAAAGATTACAAATTGCGAGCGGCCGTATAAAAAGTCTTCTATCAAGTTTGTTAGGTTTCCGGTACCAAGTATACTTTTGAGTTTTGCGTGTAATTTTTTATGGCATACTGAATCAAATGCTTTCAAAAAATCTAGCAGTACCAAGTCTGTCTGCGAGTGGTTATTAATAGAAAAAGTGAGGTCATGTACAACTTCAGTTAGCTGTGTTGCTGTGGATAGCCCTTTTCTAAATCCGGGTTGGTAAGGTGATAAGGTGGCTTTTGTCTCTAGGAATTGTTCTATGTGCTTCAGAATGATGTGTTCAAGAAACTTAAATGATGTGCTAGTAAGTGAGACTGGTCTGAAGTAAGATGGGTCTTCGCTATTGCCTGTTTTAGGTATCAGTACGGCCTTTGCTTTTTTCCAATCATCCGGAAGCTTTGAAGAAGATGCAGACCTACGGAAGACTAGTCCTAGATACCGGCTGCACCACTCCGCACAACGTCTTAGAAAAATGTTAGGGATTTCATCGGGCCCGCATGCTTCCTTAGGATCGACGTTCAGCAAGAGGTTCAGAATATCCTCATCAGTGATAATCAAGGGATAAATATAAATACCATCGGCGAAAGGGAGGCCTGGGGTATTTCTGTAATCCTTTGTGAATACAGAGTGAAAAAAATGATTGCAATAATTAGCTTTAGCTTTTTTTTCTTCTGGAGAAAAATCTGGGGTGTCTGTTCAAGGAGGGCGGATGTGTTTCCAAAATCTACATGGGTTATGTTTTATGAATGAAGGGAGCGTTATTTCAAAGTAGTTCTGTTTGGCTTTTTTATTTTGATTATTTAAATTTATTTTAATTTTTTAATTTTTTATTTTATGTGTTGTATTATATTTAACAACGTTTTTATTATATATTATTGAATTGTTGGTGTCGTCCCTTCTGAAGCCTTTGCAACCGTTGTGCAGAATAGAAACATTTATTTTTTGGTTGGAAATTCTCAAACTAAATATGTATATCAAGTTCATTACAGTCATCGTGCTTAGAAACAATTCTTGAGTGTTGAGGTTCTACTGGTGCAGCCCGGCCCTGGTGTATTTAACTAACGCAGAGTGAACATTATCTTTTCGTGGCATTTGAAGGCTCCGCAAGTTTTTAGAACGCATGAATGGGGCCGTCTTTTGGAAGAAAAAACGTGCCTTAAAATTAAATCTCATATTTTCTTCGTAAGTGCTGATGCCTGAACAAAGCGTTTAGAAATGGTGGCAGTAAGTAAGATAACAGGAAATGAAGCCTACTGTTGTATATTGTTCATCTTCGAAATTCTCTATATCACCCGGCTTTGTTACAACGCTCTCTTTTCTGGTAGCCTAATAGTTATTTTTCTTCTCTTGGACAAACGTTGTGCATGGTAATTCTTTTAAATAGAAATGTAACGAACCCACATGTGTAGGGCGCAATTTCCGGGAAATAAGAAAGCACGTCTAATGGGTGAGATTTTTTGCGCAGAACTGGTGAATTTGCGGAAAATTAAAGGGGTTCTCAGTCATGAGTTGTTCATGCCTGAACCCTTTGGAGGTGCGCCAGAGGGTTTGGAACATTCTAAAAAAATAATAGAGTGATTTATACCGCCATTTTAGTTTCAATACCAGCTCCGCACAAAAAGTCTAGAAAAGCTACGCCAAAAACATGTAGCCTGAGTCACTGTATTTAAAACGCGCGTTAAGAAAGTATTTGGTGCTGAACCAAGATGGTGTGTATTAAAAGTACGATTGTGGATGTGAAGCAAGTGCCAACGCCCGTGTAGTGGTATGACAGCTAGTATGATTGTTTTCAGGATGGTTGTAGTAAGAAATTTTTTTCTTAAAATAAAATAAACGTACAATTTTCCAGTCACTGGACAAGGCAGTTCAGTGTCCTCAAACTTAAACTATTTTTTATCGGGTTTTAATGTTCTTTATGGCTGGGAGACCAGTGTTGCAGGTACAGGATGTGTGTTTTAACCGCCACACTTCGGTAGCGTAAAGTAATGCTTCATAAATAAAGCAAGTTTTTTAGCTTTACACATGCGGGCCTTCAATAAAAAGCGTGATCAAGCAGGATGTTATGCTTTGACGGAATATGCATGATTTTCTTACCAAAATGTACAGTGCTTTTCGGATTTAAACGCGACACTGCGAGAGCATGGCCTGCGGAACATGCAGCGCTGCCCGTGGACGCCCGTGGAAGCTAGGTGTTGCATTGTGGTATACCACGAGGATGAGAGCGTTTTAACCATAGGCTTGCTGCTTCCGGTTGCCAATAAGCGGGGCTGAGGTTCCCCGCAGCGACAGCGGTGCGCTGCGAGCCTGGGGTGGAGGAGCGTGTTTGTGCGGCTGTGGTAGCGGCCTGGCGTTCCGCGCAGCCAATTTCGCGACATCGTCTGCTCGCGCGCTCTTCTTACGCCTGCCGTTCCGATGCGACACAGATAAGTTGCATGTAAGGCACGCTCACGCTTATCTGAATAAAACGAGCATCTGCACGATGGAACAGCCAACTTTATTCCGTGATATAAACTAAAAAAAGAGGAGAGCCGACGAAGTACTAATGCACCACACCCTACGCGAACGTGCCTGCAAAGGCGTATTTCCTTTTTTTTAGTTTACATCCTGGAATAAAGTTTGCGGTTTCTTAGTACAGAAGTTTCTTTTATCCAGATAGCGTGACTGTGCATTACATGAACATTACTGTGGCGTATTGGAAGGGCACGCGTAACAAGAGTGCGCGCACACGATGTTGCGAAATCGGCTGCGCGCACAGCCGGGCTACTACCGTCGGCGCACAAACGCGTTTCAGCACTCCAGGCTCGCAGCGCCCCGCTGTCGCTGCAGGAAACCACAGCCCCGCTCATTGGAAACCGGGGGCAGTAAGCCTACGGTCAACACCCTCTCATCCTCGCGGTATACCACAATGCAACACCTAGCTTCCACGGGCGTCCACGGGCGGCGCTGCATGTTCCGGCGGCCACGCGCTCGCAGTGTCGCGTTTCAATCCGTGAACACAGTACGTATTGAGATGTGAAATCTGCCGCCATCTTACGGTTTATGGAAATAAATTTCAAAGAAGTTCGCACTACAACAGCGATTTGTATTCCTGGTTAGGTGAAAATGTGTTTTTCATTGCCAATAAAAAGTGATTCTTCCTTTCTGCAGAATTTCAAGCACCAATTATTTTTTCAAAAGTGCCGCAGTGTGTACGGATAGCATTTTTACGGGTAATATGATCGCTTTTCTAATAATATTCGTTCGATGGCCCGTTGAGCCGACCTAAGTTTGTTTTGTCGTTGTTCAAATAGGCGCGAAGTGTCAGCTCCATATGTCGTAACCACAGTTGCACTGGTTGTAGAGTTTTCTTTAGTGTGACAGGGGTAGTCTAATTTTTATTGTTTGGGAGTGCTTGCCCAGTACTCCCCAACCCATACCTATTCCGCGCCGGATTTCTCTCCCGTAGTCTGGGTCAGCACTAACGATTTTTCCGAGGTAGTTATATATCCTTTTACTTCATCTAGCGTTTCGTTTCCTAAGCTGAAGAGGTCGTTTTTCCATGCCTATTCCTCACTACTTTAGGTTTATTCTTATTAATTTTTAGCCCTGTTGCAATGCTTTCTGATTTTAGATCCTCAAGCGTTGTTTGTACGTGTTCGGGAGCCTCAATCAGCAAGACTATGTCGTCTGCCAACCTGAAATGGCTCAAGTATTCCCCGTTTATCCTTAATCCTCTGTTTTCCCAGTCAAGCTTTCTGTACGCCTCCAGACATGCTGGTAATATATTTGGCGAGATGGTATCTCCTTGTCTTACTCCCGTACGGATCGGCTTTGCTTGTGGAGGGTTTTCCTGCCAGGGCATTCCTTATATATGTCTTCTAAAAGTCTTGTGTTTGTTTACTCAGTTACCTGATATTTTAGGGTTTCTAGGACGGACGCGGTGAGTACGGAATCCACTGCAAACTAATAATCTATCAATGCCATGTAAAAGGGTTTAGATTAGTCTACGGATTTTCGTTTCACTTGATTTACTACACAGATCTGATCTATGGTCGAGCACCCCATGATAAACCCAGCCTGCTCTCCGGGCTTGAAATCCTGGCTGTCGCCAACCCGGCTAACAATAACTTTCGTAGAAGGCTTGTACAAAACGGAGAGTTGGCTGATGGTTCTGTAATTCTTGACGTCCTTGGGATCTCCGTTCATATGAATCAAAATAATGTTGGTTGGCGTTTTTCCAGGTTATGGGCACTTTCCGAGTTTTAAAGCATTCCGAAATTAATACACCAAGTTTCCTAGTACCATATCTCCTCCGCCCTTCACAAGATCCCCGGTTATGCCGTCGTCACCTGCAGATCTTCCTCTCTTCATGCCTTTAAGAGCCTTTTCTACCGCCTCTTTAGTTAGTAGTGGGACATCGCAAGTTGAGCTTTTACTCTCAGTGTTCCTGCTCGTCTAACGTCGCTGGCATAAAACCAGGTGTAGAATCGTTCTGCTATGTTTATTATCTCGTTCAAGTTGTGCGTTATGTTACCCTGCTCGTCTCTGTGCTTACATCCTGTCCTTGCCGATGGCTAGCTTTCTCTTAGTTGCTTTCAAGCTTCCCTTATTTGCAGCGTTTCTTCAATCAGTGCCATGCTATATATACGAATTTCGTTGCTTTTTGTCACAAACTCCTCCCCCGAGTAATTGCGTCCGCTTGCAAATACCAAAGGAGGGGCGCGAGACAACAGTTATTTATATTTTAGCAGGGTGGCCGGCCCGTGAGTTTTCACGTGTGCCGAGATTGCTGGGGTGAAGGAAATCACAACGGAGAGGCTCGGCTACGTTTTGGACTATATAGGTTTACTGTACAAACAAAAAGACTACAGGGCAACGCCCGACACAAGAAGAGAAAAAAACCTTCACAATGCCATCGGCCTGTGCGCGCAGGCACTAATCCGCCGTGGCCTACGACTTAACCTTCTACCTCGAAAACATACTCAGACAGCCGTACGCGACACACTCTAGAGGCAAACACTTGTTTTAACCTCGACAACGCAACTACAACAAAAGTACCAACAAGTACGCAACACGCAAAAACACTCTAGAGGCAAACACTTGTTTAAACCTCAACAACGCAACTACCAAAAAATACTAACAATTACACAACACGCAAAACCCTCTAGGGGACAAACATTGTTAGTTACGAGTGACGCTAGAAAAAAAAACTGAAGGCGGATACCTTAACCCGATACGACAAACAATTCCGAAGGAGGGGGCGCGGGAAGAGGAAGTCTCCTCGAGACAAGTAGAACCCGCCGGTTGAACGGCAGAAAGTCACGACGAGGTGGAGACGGCCTCGCCGGGCAGCAGCTCACGTGTTTCGGGGCTCCGGGGTGCAGAAGCTGGTCGGCCATGGGACTCGCGGCGACGGGCGAACTCGAGCGCTGAGCCGAGGCGTGGACCGGTCCGTCGCGAGCCTACCGATGTGCTTCTGCTAAAGCGCGTCACCCCCGGGCCTTTCCCCGCGTAGCACGTTCTGAAATCTTCGCCGACTGCTCCAAGCAATCGCTTGCGTCCGCTTAAATAACCTCCGCCGGCCGTCCCGTAGACCCACTTCGAAGTATTCCCATTGTTCCTCTTTTCCCCCTCCTGGGGGCCCTTGCTTCCTTCGCCACGATCGCAAGCGCGCGTCCACGCCAGCGACCGTGACGTCACCCTCGGACAACAGCGCTGGAATGCGGCAGCTCGCATTGTTCTGGTAGCAGGCAGGACGAAACAAAGGAGGTGCGCACAAAGCCGAAGGGGGGACCCCGAATTCCCCCGCGCGGCGCAAAATGGCCGACTCCGTCCGGGAGGCCGTCCGGAAATAAAAAAAATGGAGGGTCTGGCCTGCAGTTTGTGACACTTTTACTTCTCTTAAAATTAGTTTCAGACGCTCAGCTGATGCAGTCGAATCCGCCGTACTTGACACTTTAATGTTCGTACGTTTGACAAATAGTTCCTTCGTTTTTTCAGTTTTCGAATTAGCTTCATGCACGTCGTTTCTCCCACAGGCGCTGCTGATTCACTGAGTGCTGGTGATAGGTGGTCAATTACACTGTCTACACTAGCCTCGTTCTGCTGCTTCAGAAGCTCGAATTTATTTTGAGGAGGTATTTTTAACGCCTGGGGTGTGGCTCTGACTGGCGTTATGCTGGATTTCTTAGTTTTTACGAGTTTCCTCCTTTCTCTTTCGAGATTCAGCCTTAGATTGCATCTAACCATCCTACGATCACTGCTCCTAATCTAGCTTAGGACCTCTACGTCCTTAGTTTGTAACCTAAGGTTTATCAACCTTAGGTTATTCCGATGTTTCCCACTGGCCTTAATTCTCCCATTGACTTCTTACTGACTTTTGCGTCTCCCGTCAAAAGTGTATCATGTTGGACTAGTTGGTGGTGCGATACAAAGGAGGGAACAGCGCACGTTCTCACGAAGGAGAAATACACACCACAAGCGCTGTGGTGTGTGTTTCTGTCCGCCCTTCCTCAGAATTTGCGCTGTTCCTTGCTTTGTATCGCCCTTCAAAATCGTAAATTGCGTTGTTGCCTTCATTGCTGATTCGACGTCCTCGTAGAAGCTGTTCATGGTTTCGTCATTATACCTGGCGCATTGGTCATCACCATAGCTGGTGCATTGGTGCATCATTGTTGTGTATTGGTGTGTACTAGTTTTGGCCTGTATCGCTTGTTTAACTTGATCACAACAGCCGCGATTCTCTCTATAAAGCAAAAAAAAAATCCTCCACGTTTCCTGCTATTTCTCTCTAGATTAAAAATTCCACCTCATGTTTTATCTCCTCTTGGGGTCCACTGTAACATACAGTGCACCCTCCAGTGAGCTACATAAAGCGTTCTTCTCTCGTAGCTTCCCCTAACCCTCTACTATCCCACTTAATGTCCGAGAGCTCCTCTAGTAGTACAGCTAAAGTTCCCTTACTAGACAAGGCGCGTGCGTTGAACATTGCCAGGGTCAAGTTCCAATGGCGACCTGTCTGGACCCAGATAGCCTTAGCATGCTCTGCAGTATTGCTGTTCCGACGCCAGCGGTGAACAGGTGTGCCACAGCTGCTGAGAGCTTAGGGCAGAGAGTTGTATAATTTTCGGAATAACACTCATGGACAGGAAACGAGCTAGCTGGATCAGAGAACGAAGTAGAGTAGAAGATATCATATTGCAAATAAAGAAAAAGAAATTAACTTGGGCTGGTCACGTAGTGAGACGAACAGACATCTGGTGGACAATTATGGTAACATAGTGAAGGATACCAAGAGACGGTACTAGAAGGGGAAGGTGATCAACCCGATGGACTGATGAAATAGAAAATCGGGGGTAAACTTCGGACTCGAGCAGGGGAGGATAGGAGCGGTTGGAGATAAATGGGAGAGGACTTCGTCCTGCAGCGGACCTGAGTAAGCTGATGATGATGATGATTAGGGGATCGTATTCACTTTAATGCATAAAGATGTACCAATTTTTTTGCAGTTCTTGCAGCCCCGCAAGTAGTTTTCCCACGCCTTCTTGAAGAACGCAGTGAAGATGGTGAGATGTTTTTGCGCATTAGCGATGATCTGACGCTGACACTTCAAAAAAGTTCAGTGGCGGCACCTTCACTACGTGTGATCAGTTTTGAGAATGGACAGGAGTTCACTGAATTTGTAAGTTAAACACGAAATCACACAGTTTATTCTTAGATTCAGGAAAATAACGTTCACGGATGTTGTTATTTATACTGGGTCCACAAGAAAAAAAGACGTCTTTACAGCATATGTTGGTTTCTGCATGCCGCAGGAGCAATGGTTGATTTAGTCAGAATATTCTAGGTCAAAACACAGCTGTTAAAAGTAATCTTGTACAATTACTTGCGTTGAAATACTCTGATTAATATTTGCTTCAATCGTAAAAGGAGCACATTCCGACGCACAACTTCCTGTTTTGTTGCAAACATGTTTTATTGGTTGATTTATTGAAGGATTGATTGATTATGAAGTTCAACGCTCCGACGCTACACAGGCGATGATGTAGCCGTAGTAGAGGGCTCCGGACTAATTTGGACAACCATGGTACCTTCAACGTGCGCGGTAATCTCTAACACACGGGTGTTTTCGCTGTTCGCCTCCTTCAGACAAGCGGCCGCCGCGACCTTGAATAGAACGTGAATCCTTGGGCGTAGCAGCACAAAAGCATGTTTTATTGATTTTGGTTCAGGCTTGTGAGGAATGTTTAATTAATACGTTGGTAATTTACTAGAACGGGCCAATCTAGTCCCCAAAAGTCCCAGGTGTTAGTAACTGGCCTATATGCATGCCTGCTAATCACGTTCTATTTATTAATGTTTGCCAGATTGTTGCTTGATTTATATTTGTGGGAACGTTGACGCTTTCGCAGCATAATGGTGTGGACATAGAAAGCAGCCTGTATCACGACCCAAAAAAGCTTGCAGCAGTTTCACTTACAAAACAAGACTCGGGCATTGAAGTGGTAAGTGCCTTTTTTCCCCTTTAGTGCCGTAAATTGTCGTAAAGTGACACGCTATCCCCAACACACAAAAGTACGTTAGAGTTAAGAAACTTTCACTGCGAACAGCATCAATATTTGCTTAGCCTTATACCCGATATACAAAAATAGTTGTTGCAGATGGTTATATAATAACGTTGGTTTGTTCTCGCTTGTGGTTTTCGTCTCTTCTAGCACCAAATGGCCCTACGGTTTTAGCTGATAACCAGAGATTCGCCAGAAAACAATGTTTTGTGTTAATCTTATTTTCCTAAGTTTTCAACGCCCAATCACGTGTTTAGCAGTTCTATCAGTCAGATTTTACATTGATGCCAGTTGTCACTGCCCACTGAACCCGTCCTAATTGAATATGCATATAGAAACGTCAATTTTTCAGACGAGATTTTTGTTCTCTTGTTGTGCAGGAAGGTGTCGTCGGGCCGTACATGCGTATTGAGCCTTCCCCGACCAGGGAGAGATCAGACGACGGGTTATTTGCTCATGTCCTTCACGAAATACCTAGGACGGCGTTACTGGATGAGTCAATTTATGCTGTCACTAATGGTGAGTGCCGTTAGACACCTTATGAACAGTTTAGTTACACACTGCGAGCAAGAAAACAAAACAAAAGTTCGTTAAAGCCTTGAGAATTTTTTTTCAAGAAGGCCTACTCTGGAAAACGACATGTGAAGAACGCATTACCTAAAGCTTTATATTCTAGTTTTCTATTCTATATTTTAACTACAAACTATATCTACGAAAAATTGGTAACTTCGTAACATGAATTTTATGTGAATTGATATTTATAGCGAAAGCGAAAAATCTTTTAATTTTTTAATGTACTGGGGTGGGCTGTCCTTATAAGTGCACCCAGTGGTTAAGTAACGTTATGTGTATACCCGTTCCATCTACAATATTTGAACAGTAGCGCACCTGCGAGGCTTACGAATGTATATAAAAAGGAATGTCAGTAGCGCCTTGGTATATTCGTTGACAAACAACCGCAACCTAGGCTTACAAAATGATAACATTTAATCATTTGAAGCAAATCATGAGCCTTTACATGTGGGCTGGGTGTGAAATAGATAACACTTTGAAGAACTCGCTCTCTTTGTATACGCGGTTTGCTTGATTCAAATCACTAACAGCGTGTATAGTGCTTCCATTGATTTAAAATGAAGGAAGTTGCTTAACTGTGCTTCGCAAACCTGATGGCTCATGAATATACAAATTTATATTGGCCACAATAACCAAAATAAGCTCAGAAGCTTCAAATAAAACAAAGCAGTTACTACTTTGATAATATTCACTCAGAAGCCAAGTGCGCCCTTGGCGCACAAATTCTTTATAAAAAGCCTAAGCCGTCACTCTGGCTGTAAATACTATGTGCGACAGTTTCCTGCTACCAACCTTTAAATTTGAAATGGTGGCTGTAACATGCTGCGCGGCATGCCTCTGCATTGTTTCAGTATCAAGAAGCGACGTCGTTGAAAGAACGTACAATCGAAATCGCCGTGTGCCAAGCGCCGTTCAAGTCGAAGTCTTCATTGTTGTGGATACCTATCATAGCAGAAAGTTTCCAAGCACGTCTAAACTGCTCCGATATTTGTGCGTAATGATGGTGACTGTAAGTAAAACTGACAAACATTTTATTACGCTTTTTGGTAAGGTACAGGGTGCAATCTTTGATTAACCTTCACATGTTGCCATTATGATGTCTTACCACGCATCTTGAAGCGATTTCATTGTAGGAATTTATAAGCGGCTGATATTTTTAATCTCTGTTGGTGTCTTTGAATACAAAAGCATACTTTAGGAAGTTCGTCTGCATATATATATATATATATATATATATATATATATATATATATATATATATGGGAAGCAGGAAGAGGACACTTACACATAGCTCCAGAGGGTCCACGCCGACGTCGATGAATCGGTGTATGGCACGGGCTCAGCTCGAGCTGTCATGGCCGCTTGTACATAGTTCGTCATGTAAATACATCGCTGCTCTATCGTCCAGTATTCGTCTCATCTTTACCTTTTCGCCACGGAATATTTTGGTAAATCTGCGGGGTACGTCATGTGGCGGCAATGTTCCGTGGCGACAAGGTAGAGATGAGACGAATATGGGATGATGAAGCAGCTGTGTATTTACATGATGAACTATGTGCAACTGGCCATGAGAGCTCGTGCTGAGCGCGTGCCACACACTGCTTTATCGTCGTCGGCGTAGACCCTCTGGAGCTATGTGTCAGTGTCCTCTTCCTGCTTCCCGTAACATTTCCCCCTCGCCAAAGGCGACCACCCTGGCCGAGGTCACAATACTTGGACTTTCTTTCCAAAGAATTTGGAAAGAAAGAAAGAAAGTGGAGAAAAAATGCCCGCCGGGTGGGATCCACTTTCTTTCTTTCTTTCCTTCTTTCTTTCTTTCTTTCTTTCTTTCTTTCTTTCTTTCTTTCTTTCTTTCTTTCTTTCTTTCTGTCTTTCTTGCCAAATTCTTTATCTTTTTCAATGACATACCACATCCTCCCCTTTGCTTTCCGAGGTTTTCTTGTTTGCCAACCCTTACTTCTGTTTTATTTCAACGAGCCCCTCATTTTCTATTCTGATTCGCTATACGCATAGCGGGCGCCTCTGTTATGGCAGTCTTGGTGCCATAGGGAGTTTAAGAGGGTTCAACGCTGGTCGACCACTCTCTACATGTCGTAGACACTCGAGTCACGGCCCGAGGGTTAAAAAGAAGGTCCCCTTCACCCCGAGTAGTCCGAGTGGCGCTGTCCACCACCCCCAAGCACAGACAAAAATTACATTGACATAAATACCCCACAAAGTGGAGGGGAAAAATAGCCCCGCCAGTAGTGTAGTGGTTATCGCACCAGACCGGTATTCTGGAGGCCGTGGGTAAGGATCCCACCTGGCGGGCATTTCTTCTCCACGTTTTTTCTTTCTTTCCAAATTCTTTATCTGTTTCAATGACCTACGACATCTTCCCCTTTGCTTTCCGAGGTTTTCTTGACTGCCAACCCTTAGGTCTATATCAGGAAAGTAGAGACAGATAAACGCAAGAAAAACATAAAAATAAAAAATAAAATTAAAAGTTCACTGACGTGTCAGGAAGAGGACTTCCTTTCTCTCTCTCTCTCTCTCTCTCTCTCTCTCTCTCTGTATATATATATATATATATATATATATATATATATATATATATATATATATATATATATATATATATATATATATATATATATATATATATATATATATATACACCGTCTTTTTGCGATTCTCAGCACCCTCCCCTACTTCCGGGGAAAATACTGGAAAAACGCTGCACGCGAATCAAAGCACCCCCTTTTCTAAGCAGCCATCGCAAGGAGGTGGATTTCAGACGCGTGGAAGCGGACCCTAGTTGACGCTATGGCTAAGTCATTTATGAAGTTCTGAATTACAAACCATTTCAACAGAACAAAACATGACCTGGTGGGGGATACTGAGAGCGGCGGCCGAAGCGGCACAACAGACTGGAAAGGCAGTAAGAGTGACTCAGTATCAGGCGTAAGCGGTGGGTCCACTGTGGAAACCTATTTTTTGACTGCTCGCGAAATAAAACATTGTTTCTTTCGCCCATAGTGTCGAGATAAGCAGCAAGAAAAAATGACGGGGGTGGCAGTAATTGAGGTTTTTCGAGTAGACTCCGCTCCCGACTTTGGGCATTGCTCTCGTGAAAAAAATAGGGTGCTCAGAATCGAGTATAATACGGTATATATAACAGCGTGTCGAACCCATATCGCACCGATTATTTTCGGTGAACTGAACCCGTACCGTTTTAAGTGCGAATGCACTTTATAAGCGACCCCAAACCATCCACCGCCGGCGGAGGCGTCGGCGGCGGCGGCGTGCGCAGTGCTCCTCTATATTTAAAAAAGAAACAGCATCCGGCGCCAGGTTTCGATCCGAGGACTTTGCGGCCGCAGCGCGACGCTGTACCGACTAAGCCACGGACGCCACGCTGAGTTCAGTGTTAGTGACGCGCCTTATATCTTTAACGCATTCAAACTACGTCGTCAGCGGCGTGCGTTGGCGACTCAGCGGCGTTATAGCGGCTTGATAACTGCGTGGTGTACACGTGATACTACAAACCCGATGGAAGAGATTGAAGAGAAGGCGGCGAGGCGGTGGGCTGCGGGGGCCGAGCGCAAGCGCCGCAAGCGGGCCGACAACCGTGCATTCGCACTTTCACATTCTCCCCCTCGGGGAAATGCGGGGGAATTTTTTCCTTAAGCAAGCTGAAGCCGAAATGCAATTGAACTAACAAAAGCAATATAGATTTGCGCTTGGCGCCGAAACGGTGAGAACATTCGTTCTTTCTTCTACGCGGTCAATGCCATTTGGGTTTTTTTAATTTCACGCACCATCAACGCCGTAACTTCTGCTACACTTTTCCCTTACGATATGACAGAACACAATCAACGCTTGTTTCGTCATCACAACATCAGGAAAGGTGTGCCCGCCATTGTTGCAATGGTACGCTGCGGCTGTTAGCGCGAACAGAGATCAAGGCTGAGCAAACAAAATGTCACACCTTCGGCATGCGGCACTGTGGCTGGAATGGGGAATCGCCCCGTAAGACAGCGGCACTCCGGAACGGCGAAGGCCCACATCGAAAATGTACATACTTGTTGCATTTCGGAATTTTCCTTGAGGTCGCATTCATGGAAAGTGCAAAATCTTGAGAAATGTGACCCGCAGTACTGGTGTATTGACTAAGCCTTTGGCTGCTGACAACGAGGTTGCGGGTTCGATTGCCGCCACCGGTGGTCGTTTTCTCGAGGTAGAATGCTTAAGTTATGCGTAATGCTTAATAATCTCGGGAGAGCAGAGCGGTTCGAGGTAGATTGCGAGAGAGTGGAAGTGGTAAGCAAATATATCGACTTAGGCCAAGTAGTGACCCAGGATCCCAACCATGGGAAAAAGATAATTAGAAGGATAACAATGGTGTGGAGTGCATTCGGCAGGCATTCTCAGATAATGAATGGCAGCCAGTTGACCCCGAAGAAGAAAGTGTATGACAGCTGCATTTTGCCGGTACTCACCTACGGGGCAGAAACTTGGAGGCACACTAAAAGGGTTCAACCTAAATCGAGGACAACTCATCGAGCAATAGAACGGAAGATGATAGGTGCCTACACTTTTGGCAATAATGAAGTCGGTAAACGTAACCTTGTGAAACATCTGGGCGTAAGGCTTACGTCTAACCTAAGCTGGGAGTCGCATATTGAGACTTTGTATTCTAAAGCACAAGGAAAATTGGCGTTTCAGGGAGAAAGCTTCGTAATGCACCTCCTGAAACGAAACTAACTGCCTATAAATATCTTATAAGACCAGCCCTAGAATATGCAGATATCATTTGGGATCCGTATCAAAAACATCTGGTTAAGAAAATAGAACGGATTCAAAACTTGGCTGTTCGGTTAATTTTTTAAGATTATTCATGACATACGAGCGTAACAAATCTGCTGAACAAAGCCCAGCTTCCCTCATTCGCACATCGCAGAAAGACTTCCATACTAAAATTTTTATATCTTCTTTATCATGGCCGTTTTAAAATTCCACAAGACGTTTACCTTTTTAAACCTTTTAAACTTTCTTCACTAACAAACCATAACAAAGTGTTGTATTCTGTTGTACCACTCCTCCTTGGACCGCCAAAGTCCGCAGTGTATTCAAATAAAATAAAATAAATAAATAAATAAATAAATAAATAAATAAATAAATAAATAAATAAATAAATAAATAAAGAAAGAAATAAAAAAAATAAACGTTAAACGACAAGAAGAGGGCGGAGTGGGTCAGGGAACAAACGCGTGTTAAGGACATATTAGTAGAAATTAAGAAGAAAAGATGGGCGTGGGCTGGGCATTTACTGCGAAGGGAGGATAACCGTTGGCCTTTAGGGGAACAGAGTGGATCCCTAGAGAACGCTAGCATGGCAGGGGGCGGCAGAAAGTTAGATGGGAAGATGAGATTAAGAAGTTTGCGGGGATACATTGTTTGAAGTTAGCACAATACAGGCATAATTGGAGTTGTATGGAAGAGGTCTTTGCCCTGTAGTGGGCGTAGATATGCTGATGAAGATGAAAACCATGCATGTGTCGAGGTTTGGACCCACGTTTAATATGCCCAGGTGGCATGACTACTCTGCCGCTCTACGACTATACGGTGGGCCTTATAGCAAAGGAATCTGTAGCTTTGGGGCATCAAACGCGCCAATATGTTTGTAAAGTATTTTTCCACGGGAAAAAAGAGTACTCCCAGATGGGTTTAAAATATTTTGCGCGGAGTTCACAGGGAAATGATTTCTACAATTTTTGGTGCCCCCAGTAAACGTAAAAGGACAAAACCAAAACAATGGGTTTAGGCCCAGACTTCTTTCCTTTGCCTGACCTTTTACACAACCAAACTCGTGATTTCGTGCGAAGGATGCGCGCCCTGTGGTGCCTGACGTGATCGACAGCTTCTCAGAACTTGTAAACGGACAAGTGCGCGTTTATGTACAGAATCCAAATAATGATAATAAATATAGCAAAGAAAACCGTTCACGTTCAGTCGACCTTTTGTCTTTTTGTAAAGAAGAGTATGTGCTCACTTTGCAGGTACTGTTTATTTTGTCTTGGATGAAAAAAAAAAGGCAACACTAAAGCAGATAACGCATGAAGTACGAAAGGCCGGTCCCAAACCCTCTCTTTCACCCAGCGGCCATACCTTCTGCGTTTTCTGGGGTTTTGCCTTTTCCAGGGCTGTTACGTTTTCAGAGATGCATTCTTATTGACTAGTCCAGCTCACGATTCGGCTGCTATCTACGGCCCCCGGTTCCGGAGTAAGATTACTGCTTTTGAGAAATTTAAAAGCGTCTTTGCAAGAGAGTTCCATCTCATGTTTGACGTGTCAACTTACCCTTTCCGTTTGTAAACACATAACCTGCAATAATATCCCGCAGAGAAATGGGAGAAACAATAGGGGGTCAGGCGAAACGGATATGTATTCATAGGGACGCGTACTACAAAGATGGGTATTCACCTTCGCCTAGTAACGTGGTACCGAAGCGGGGAAGCTCGATCAAGCGAACTGATAACGAAGCCGCCGATTGCGGTCCGACGGATGAAGGTCATCACGATGTGATAATGACCTTGGATCATGTAGCGTAGTAGACCTCTCGCCCTAGAAAGAGCGTTGGAATGTGCGAAACTATAACCAGAGTAGTCAGGTGCGAGTAGAGGCAACCCACCAATGCGGACGGAGATACCCAGCATAACAAAATGGCTCCGGCTTAGCTCAGTGAATTTTGGATATGCAAAGCAAAAGCTTGACTTGATCTGGTTGAGTCTTGGTTTCGCTTGGTTAACCTTTTATTTAGCTGTACTCTGCGGACCATGTCTCAAAGCCATTCGGTTCCGTGCAACGCTCACAGAAGGAAGCCGGGCGAACGCGGCGTTCATTCACGGGGAATGCACAGCTCCTTTTTGCTGGGCGCAGGACGAGTCACGTTCCCAAAGACGACCGATAGCCGCATGCATGGGAGGATGCGGGGTTGGTCGGCTGCCTCAGCCGCAGCGACAGCGGCGACTGCTGCTCGTTCTGCGCAGAACGACTGAAAACGTGGCCTTGTGCGCAGCGCCTACAGCGGGCCCGGCGGATCACGCGATTTGCTTCGAGGGGTGTGTCGCGGGAGGAGTGCTTCCGTTCAAAAGGTCACCTTGAGCATTGTCTGCGCAATTGCTGGACAAAAGTAGTAGAGCTTTTGCTTGAAAATGTGGTAGCTTCTACAGGCGGGGACGCAATTTTGCGGATCACGCGAGTGCGTGGCGGAAACTACCGCGGCTAACTCTTGGGCGCCGGTGCCGGTGCCGGCACCTGCTGTCGAGACAGAAGCAGTGCGCATGCGCGTGATTCTGTATTAGCATGCACGCAGTTCTCTCGCTTCATCCGCCCTGCTATGACTGCCGGTAAGGTACCACGAGGCGACGGCTTTGTAGCATTGGTTTCCCAGCGAGGACCAGTCTATGGCCTGGCGGACGAATTCACAGGATTTTGCGCACGTGTTCTTCATGTTCTAACTACCCGTACCTCGAAAAGGCTTTTTTCTGGGTGAAAGCTCTGCTAGGCTACATTTTCGAGGTCATTCATCGCGTCACAATGACCTTGAGCTTTTGGTTGAGGACTGACGGGTTTATCGGTTTGCTCGCTCGGAGCTTTGCCGCTACGGTAAGAGCGCCGGTGCTAAACGGTCGCTTAGCCGGCGCATTATCGCCGAGCGGCTGCTGGGCTGTCTGTGCGGGTGCTTCACCACAAGCAAACCACGCGGCTAGGCGACGGTTTACGACTGATATATGAAACGCTGGGCTGACTGACCTAAAAAGAACGAAGACTAGAGAAATTCCCCCGCATTTCCCCGAGGGGGAGAATGTGAAAGTGCGAATGCACGGTTGTCGGCCCGCTTGCGGCGCTTGCGCTCGGCCCCCGCAGCCCACCTCCTCGCCGCCTTCTCTTCCATCTCTTCCATCGGGTTTGTAGTATCACGTGTACACCACGCAGTTATCAAGCCGCTATAACGCCGCTGAGTCGCCAACGCACGTCGCTGACGACGTAGTTTGAATGCGTTAAAGATATAAGGCGCGTCACTACCACTCATATCAGCGTCGCCTCCGTGGCTTGGTCGGTAGAGCGTCGCGCTGCGGCCGCAAAGTCCTCGGATGGAAACCTGGCGCCGGATGCTGTTTCTTTTTTAAATATAGAGGAGCACTGCGGACGCCAACGCCGCCGCCGCCGCCGGCGGCGGTGGATGGTTTGGGGTCGCTTATAAAGTGCATTCGCACTTAAAACACACGCTGCACAAACACGAAAACGCTATATTCCCGTGCCGGCTGCTTTGCCGGCGCGTCGTTGGATCTCGTTGCTCACTGGATCCCCAAGACTGCTGTGTAGCATCCGTGATACACATTATCATTCAATGCAAGGCAATCGACTTTACACGAAGCAAACACTTCAGAGAACTCTACAGACAAAATATTCCATTACATACGTCATACTTTTTAGGAGACGGGAACCTTGTTTTCTGTTCAGCGCACCTGTAGGTTCTGTCAGAGGTTCCCTTCTTGCAGCTCATCTCATACCCACCCATAGTTTTACCCTGGTCCTATGCACCAGCCACCTTATTTATCTTTTAACCAGTTTTCGTCTTCACCCTGGCCCTGTACACCAGCCATACTCATCGCCTTTATTGATTTTATTCGTGTTCACTCAAACCAATTTTTATAGTCACTTATTCATCAAAACACTTTCTTGGCGCTATTTGCCGTGTTGGTCTGGTGCCATTACATTCAAACATCATCATCATCTTCATTAGATTGGAGCGTGATCCTGTCGGCTTAACGTCACCTTGGCAACGTGGGCCCTGTTGCAAAGGCAGCTCTCCCGGTTCTATACAGCAGTTCTCCCTAAGCGACGGCCCCACCCTGCCGTTGTTTGCTCTGATATCGCTCGCTCTGTTTACAGATCGACGGGGCTCTGTGGAGCGACGCAACAATTTTAACGACATGCGACCTGAATTGATTGTTTTCTATTGAACTATCGGCTGCGCCAGATCGATGCTATGACGCTCCCCGCCATTTTCCACCGGCGCACGCGTGGAGCAACTCTTTACAGACGAGCTCACCAAGCCGCACATTTCCGTATTGGGAAATTTAATGCGCAGCAGTACTAAGTGAGATGCGCTGTTAACTTCTCAAGGAAGATTGTACACCAAGTGCGTGGTTGGTGGTCTCATGTCAAACGTGAGCTGTACCGGGTGAATTGGAGCGAATAGTTGGGAAAGTTGGTTCGGGAATAAAAAGCGTATTTCTAGGCGAAAAAAGACGACAACGCCAGAGAAGAATGCGGGCGAGATAGGCGCTGGCATCAAATGAACAGTACAGAATGGGTGTATCGCGTGGCATGGTACACTTTTTATGGACTGTCCCAAACAGGCCAACCAGTGGTCAGGCTTGTTTAAATCATTTTCAAGGAGAGCCAACTTGCATGTTGATTTCGAGGAAGTTCTTTCCAAACAGACACTGGATCACTTGGCGAGAAACCCTGCACTTGTTCTTCAGTTGTTGAAAGATACAGACCATTTTGACTCGGGGTGGTCGGCCGTAGAAAGTTCTATAAAAGTACTGCTACGGCGGAGTATTTGGTGGCACTCCCAACAAGGGTTGGTCCATTCCTCGAAACACTCTCACTCTCCCTGATTAACTGGGGGAACACTTTTCTTCATGGTGACGCGCTACATTGTACATTGCTGTTATTCGCACTGACGTTGCCGTATTAGTGACGTCTGGTGGGGTCCTATATAAAACTTTTAAATATTAAAGTGGTTCTTTACTGCTTCGGGGCACACACTACCTCCACAAACATTGGTGAAAATGTTACATAAGATTATCTTCCTCATGCATACTGAAGCAACAGTTTGGTGTTTTTTTCAAACGAAGTAAACTCTCAAAACAAGATCTCTTTTCTTTCCAGCCTATTCCTTTGCTTTCGAGCTTTTGTGTTGAGAGAACGTGAAAATGATGATAATGATGGTGATTAACAAATTTGTTATAGAAGGATAGCACTCTGGCTTGGTTGGGAAACAGGGGGAGAAGGTAGGGGTTAAGGTTCAATAAAGTTACAGCTGAAAATAAACATCTTTAGGGCGGATTTGCCAGCATGTGGTTTCAGGAAGAAAATAATTGTTGAGTGTTTTGAAAATGCAAAAACTCACGTAGGTGTTCGTCACAAATGGCTGAAGAGCAATAACTATTAGTTGAGAGAATCGACTGATTGGACACGCTGACAACTTCTATTTGGACGTTTGTGTGCGAACAAAGGCATAAAAACTGCATTAGAAATTGGCCGTTTGTTCTACCTTTTAAAATATTATACAGTAGAATCTCGATAAAAGAAAATCGCTTAAACGGAATTGCTGCTTGAACGGAATAGTAGCGTGTAAGTTCGTTGGTTTTGTATTCAGATAACGTAGAAAAAACTCGTTAATTGGAACTAAAATTTCCACGTCATGGTGTAAACGGAAGGAGAAATGCAACTTCTTAGTTGTGAAACCCATTCGGCTTGAGAATGAGATTTTTACGGTTCAAGGTGTATAGTTCTTGTTTTTTTTCTCCAAGATTTTTTAGCCTATAGTTGGCCTCGTAAGCCTCATCTCTTTAGTTGTCAGCCATATTAGCGCAACAAATGCAACATCGGAGTTCTTGTTTTAGTAGTTCTGTGTCAAATCAAGGCGCCGAGGTTACCGGGCTCAGCTCCTGCCACCTCGTTCGTACCATTCTGGTGCTATTCGATCTTTATTAACGTGTGGCCATCTTCTAAATTCTGTAGCTCGTGAGCACTTGCGAAGTTGAGGCCTCTAGCCTCCATGAAGATGCAGTTGCAAGGACTCAAAGATAATGGATACGTTTTGTAGTGCAAAGCGACTCATTGTTGCCAAATAAACTTCGCGAATGCTGTGCCTAAACCTCTTGTAGTTTTCTTGCTTTCTGAAAAACTATCAACTACATTCACCTTCGAGTGCTTAGACTTCCATGATATTTTAAGGGCCTTGGTTACTCCGTGAGGTAAGGCGTTTATTGTACGACTAAGCCGTCTCGGAACACCGGGCCAGCAACTAACGAAGATGATGATCAGTCTCGTAGAAGACGAAGCGTTCCTCGATGTGTTTGGTGATGGGGATAATGGAGCAGTGGAATAAATGATTTTCTACGCTTCGGAGCTTCGCGCTCACTCTTATTCTCCCCCGCCCATGAAGGCGGCCTCCCGGCCGCAATCACACGGAAAGATGACGATGGAACGGCTTGAGCCGAGACACGTGCACAATCTCGGTGCCACGGCATCGGCGGTCGGCAGGTGGAGTTACGGGGGTTATGCGGAAGTTGACCGGTGAGGTTTTCTCTAGAACGGTGTACGGTCCAAGGAAACGGTGAAGGAATTTTTCGCAAAGTCCAGGAACCCGGAAAGGGGTCCATAACAAAACTTCATCGCCAGGTCGGAAATCAACAGTCCGGTGAGATGCGTTGTAGCGCTCTGTCCTGTCCTGCTGACACTCAGTAGTGCGGTCACGGGCAAGCTGGCGGCAATACTTCACGCGAGAGATGAACTGTTCAATGCTTGGAGCAGAACGTGATACAGGGGCGGAAAAGAAACAGGTGTCTAGTGGCGAGGACGGTTGGCGGCCTTATACGAGGAAGAATGGGGAATAACCGGTGGTGCGTTCGGTAGCCGTATTGTAAGCGAATGTTACGAAAGGGAGTATGTGGTCCCAATTGCTGTGATCAGGTGCAATGTACATTGAAAGCGTGTCAGAAAGTGTGCGATGAAATCTTTCAGTAAGTACATTAGTTTGAGGGTGATATCGGGTGGTCGATTTGTGAACAGTTCGTGAAGCATGCAGGACTTCTGCAACGATGTTCGAGAGAAACGTCCTCCGCCGGTCACATAGCAGGACACGAGGGGCACCATGCCGCAAGACGATGCGGTGCAAAAAGAAGCTGGCGACCTCTTCGGCACATCCAGTACGCAAGGGAGCCGTTTCAGAATAGCGTGTCAGATGGTCCACAGCTGTGACGATCCAGCGGTAAGCGGTAGGAGTTCTAGGTAGCGGCCCGTACAAATCAATCCCAACAACCTCAAAAGGCTCAGCGGGGCACGAGATAGGTTGTAGCTGTCCAGCCGGAGGTGATGTAGGGCGCTTGCAACGCTGGCAGGAGGTACAGGACGCGACGTACTTGGATACGCTTGTGGACATGCCAGGCCAAAAGAAACGGGCTAGGATGCGGTCATACGTTTTCTGATATCCGAGGTGGCCAGCGGTCGCATCGTCATAAAAGGGCTCCAAAATGTTCTGCTGCAGTGCCCGGGGTACAACGGGAACCCACTTTTCTCCGGTAGGATGATAATTTTGACGATGCAACACGCCATCAACAACCCGAAATTTTGTTTGCTGGCGTCGCAAGCGACTGTTTGGAGGCTGTGTTCTACCACTCAGTCTGTCAACTATGCTTTGACAATAGTGGTCTTCTTGTTGAAACTTTTTAAGCTCAACGCGTTCACCGACCGCAATGGAGCTGACAGGCGCAAGCGGCCACGCTTTCGCCGGCGGCGTTACGCAAGCAGTATGTGAAGGCGATAGCGGGCACCGCGACAGCGCGTCTGCATTGAGGTGTTTCTTGCCCGACTTGTATGTGACAAAGAAGTCGTATTCTTGTAAACGAAGAATCCACGTCCAAGGCGTCCAGTAAGGTTCTTTAAATTCGATAACCAGCAGAGTGCGTGATGATCGGTTACAATGGTGAAATGGCGCCCATACAAAAATGCCTTATGGGCGTCTATAGAAAAATGTATGGTGAGCTATGGCCGCCTATGGGTCCCTATGGTCACCCATAAAAGTGCATAAATTAGGCTATAGCCAGCTATTGAAGTTTTTATGCATCCTGCACTAAAGAATGTAAACCATACAATTCTCTTTAGACGACTATAGAACATCCTAGTGTGTTTAGTCTGTAGAGTCACAGCTATTGAGGCTACTGTAGCCAGCTAAAGAAAAATCTATGGCTTTAGTTCTATAGGCCAGCCGCGACAAAGCTCTTTTGGCTGGCTATAGACCATTGTTTAGCTTTAAGTCTACAGACTTGAAACCATTCAGCTGTCTTTTACCAGCTATTGAAAAGAGTTCGTGCTAAAGCTAAAGAGAGAAAGCCATAAATGCTCATTTGGCTGGCTATAGGCCGTTGTTTAGCTCTAACTCTACAGACTCAAAACCATGGAGCTGTCTTTTGCCAGCTATTGAAAAGGATTCGTCCTAAAGCTAAAGAGAGAATGCCGTAAAAGCTTATTTGGCTGGCTATAGGCCGTTTTTTAGCTCTAACTCTACAGACTCAAAACCATTGAGCTGTCTTTTGCCAGCTATTGAAAAGAATTCGTCCTAAAGCTAAAGAGAGAAAGCCATAAAAGCTCATTTGGCTGGATATAGGCCGTTGTCTATCTCTAAGTCTACATAATTGGAACCATTCAGCTGTCTTCTGCTAGCTATTAGAGAGAATCTGCCCTAAAGCTAAAGACAGGCACCAAAAAGTTTCTGCGGCTGGATACAGCGTAATATATAACTGTAAACTTTTAGACGTGTGACAATTAAGCAACATTTAGCCGGAATTAGGAAAGCGTTTGGCGCAGAATTTAGAGGCTTGCATCCATAAAAGTTTCCTTAGCTAACTACATAGTGACATAAGCCTCTAAGTCTACAACCGCTAATAAAAAAGTGTTAGCCTATAAAGGTTTAATTCGAGCGCACCATTAAATTCTATTCCGCTGGTTCCAATATGACTTATGCCACGTAATTTATACACTCATGATTTACCTAGCTACATCTACAACACAGACTGAATAACGATGATGAGGTTCATCGGCCAGTTATATGAAAGTTTTTGTTCAATAACGTTAGGTACCTAATATACCAACAATACGGGGAAAGTATGATTAAAGGCAGCTACAGACAGATTAACGCTCAAATTCAGGTTGCAACTTTAGATACTGTGCCTCGGCAAAGCTTGCGAATGAACGGAGACCGAAAGACGTATAAGTTCGGAGAATTCTTCCTCTGCGGCCCTTCGCTGCCGCGGTCAAGTGAAAAAGCGGGCTTCTCTGAAAACGGCCTTCTCAGCGACGAAGCAAATTGGAAAGAATTTTCGCGGCCCCCGTTCCTGCGGGCGCAGTCAGAAATATGGTGGCATCTGCGAACAACCGCGTTCCTTCTCCCGCGGAGCTCACGTTGAAATAAGTCATTGAGAAAGGGGGAGAGCGACCCAAGCTGGACCGAAGGAGGCAGGGAAAGGAAGTTCTGAGAAACATTGAAGAGGTAGAGGGGACCACGACCGGCCGGGGAGGTGCGGCGTGAGTGCCCCGCGCGTCGACGGTCGTGCGAAGGGAAGTTTTCGTGGAAAAGAGGGTCAGGCGTTCCGTGCTGTGTAGTATTCGTGCGCGCAGCAATAATAGTGGCAGAAAAGTTTCCCTGAGTACTGATAACAGATATAGTTTTTTCGGATGAAGAAAACAAAACGTTAAGCGATGTTGTATTTGCCAAATAAAATCATTACCAGAAAACAAGTTAGAAAAAGGTCGAAAGATGGGCACGTATCTCCGCACTATTTGCTAGCGCGATGGACCTGCTTATACCAGGATGTACTCAGTCAGCCACATCTCGTCTCCTTGCGCATGTGCGCGGGCATGGCACGTGTTGCCAAATGTTGGAAATTTACGACTCGACTGCAATGTGTTCGTGTTGATGGTGTGACCCCAAGCAAATGTGCCGCTTTTCGCTGTCGGAAATTTCGGTGTTTACGGTGACAGTGTTGCGATTAATTCAACATTAACCCGAAGTCATGCGAAAATGGATACCTGCGATACCGCGACAGGAATTTCATCGTATGCAAAACACCAGGGTGAGTGATCTTACGAACTGAAGAGGCTGTGTTGTGCGAGAAATGCAGAACTTTTTTTGGTGTTCAAGAATACGTTTCCAAGCTACCCTGCACCACATGGGCATTGCAATGTACACAGAAGTGAAGATTTCGCCGCGGTGATGAGACAAAGATAATTATTTTTTCGCGAACTGAGAAAACTTACATGGAACTAATTGAACGGACTTGGAAAACGTTTTTTATTATTGCATTATGTGCGACCGTCTTCATTGTTTAATTAACAGTGCATTTCCATTTTAGCCACCATACTTGCAACTTTGTGCATTGAGTACTGAGTGAAATGAACGACTTCTGAGTGTTCTATTTTCTGTGGACTACCCAGTACCTGTACGTATATGTGTCTCGGTGGGCGTTCGTGAAAAATGTGCCGCGTAGTGTGGTTGTCGAGCGAATAACGTAAGCGTGAGCCAGAGTGTTGGAATGCGTGTGCTGTGTGTTTCGATCGGCGTATGTGAACAACAGTTTACTGGCGGCGAAGTAGCGTAGATAGTAGCCCTTTATGTAGTGAATGGGATGAATAAACCCCTTGGTTTTGCTTTCCTTGTTTGCCTGTGTTTAAGCCTTTTGTGAATGAAAACTGGCGACGTGTTTGCAATCGCAACCTTGCACTCCCCCTATACCGCTGAAGTGTTCATGGAGCATATATTACAGAATGCAGATGGCCACACAACCTAAGTGCCACAGGAGAAGTTCTAGAGATCCACAAGGCTATATGCTGGCATGGCAGCGTGTTAATAATTTCCCAGAGGCTGCTGCTGTCGCTGTGTTTCAAGTAGTGGCGATTCTCTTCTGGCTGCAGCCCATGCAAAAATATCGTATGGTTGGCTATTGAAAATCCTTCTTATGGTTGTCTTTAGCTATTTGGCCCAATTATCTTTAGACATTTCTATGGCTGTCTTTAGCCATTTCTATGGATATTCCTATGGGTGTCTTTAGCTTCTTCTATAGCCATAGCGATATCGAAAGAAGACCTAAAGAAAGCCATAGAACCGGCTATAGAAGAAGCTAAAGACACCCATAGAAATGTTGATACGAATAGCTAAAGACAACCATAGAACCGGCTATAGAAGAAGCTAAAAACACCCATAGGAATGTGGATACGAATATCTAAAGACAACCACAGAACCGGCTAAAGAAGAACCTAAAGACACCCATAGGAATAGCGATACGAATCGCTAAAGACAACCATAGAACCGGCTATAGAAGAACCTAAAGACACCCATAGGAATGTCGATACGAATATCTAAAGACAACCACAGAACTGGCTATAGAAGAAGCTAAAGACACCCATAGGAATGGCGATACGATTCGCTAAAGACACCCATAGAAACGTCTAAAGAATATTGGGCCAAATAGCTAAAGCCGACCATAAAAAGGATTTTCTATAGCCGACCATACAATATTTTTGTATGGGCGGCCGTATAAATATGGCCGAAATTTCTGGACAGCCCAAACGACGGCAAGGCATTCCTGCTCTGTGATGCTGCAGTTTTTTTCGGCGGGCGTGAGAGAGCGACCGGCATAAGCAACAGGCCGCTCTCTTGATTGGTCATTCCGTTTGAGGAGAACGGCGCCAATGCCGGTCCAACTGGCGTCGGTATGGAGAAGTGCGGGTCTTGTTTCACCGAAGTGGCACAACACTGGGCGACAAGTAAGCGCACCGTTAAGAGCGTGAAAAGCTTTTTCACAGTCGTTGGACCAGGTGAAGGAAACGTCGGATTGCAGAAGCCTGTTGAGAGGTGAAGCAAGGGTGGCAAAACCGGGAATAAAACGGCGAAAGTAAGAGGCAAGGCCGAGGAAACTGCGGGGGGCTTTTGTTGTAGCGGTCGTGGAAAATTGAGCACAGCTGTTATTTTGTCAGGGTCTGGTTGGATGCCTTCTTTGCTGACAACATGACCGAGGACTTTGATTGTTTTGCTGGCAAAACGGCATTTCTTTGGGTTGAGCTGAAGTCCAGCATTTGCTAAACATGTAAGTACTTCGTTCAAGCGCTCAAAATGTTGAGGAAAAGTCGATGAGAAGATCACATCATCATCCAAATAACATAAACATGTCCTCCATTTGAGTCCACGCAGGACTGTATCCATGAGACGCTCAAAAGTAGCTGGGGCATTACATAATCCAAAAGGCATAACATTGAATTCATAAAGTCCGTCTGGGGTGGAAAACGCGGTTTTTTCTTTGTCAGATTCATGCATCGGGATTTGCCAATAGCCGGATCGGAGGTCAATGCTCGAAAAATATTCCGCACCTTGTAAACAGTCCAAAGCGTCATCTATTCGGTACATGGGGTGTACATCTTTTCGGGCAATTTTGTTTAGTGCACGATAATCAACGCAGAAACGCACTGATCCGTCTTTTTTACGAACAAAAACGACGGGCGACGACCACGGGCTAACAGAAGGGCGAATGATGTTGCGTTCAAGCATGTCCGAAACGTGGTCCTCGATGATCTTTCGTTCAGATGAAGATACGCGATACGGACGGTAGCGGATGATACGAGAGCCATCCGTGTCAATGCGGTGTGCTGTTGCGGTAGTCTGCCCCAGCTTCGACGAAGAGAAGTCAAAACAAGCTACGTGTTTTTCAAGCAAAGCAAGGAGGGACTCTGCCTCTTTAGGGCTGAGGTCAGGGCTAATGGTTGCGACAAGAGCGGCCGATGACGATGCAGGAACCGAAAGGCCCTGGTCTTCTGACGACGAGCAAATGGGCATAACAGACATGGCCTGGCTGTCAGCAGCAGCAGTAGCAATAGCAGCACCTTTGGGCAGCAAGATCGGCTCTGAACTGACGTTCGTTGCAGCAAGTACCGCTGGCCCATTCGAAAACCGAACGAGGCAGGTGGGAATGACGACTCCTTTAGGAAGGAAGGACCCTGCAGGAACGGCTAAAATGTCACCATCTTGAATCCTATCTGAGCACATTGTCATTAGTGTCTCTTGCCCAGGGAGCAAAACTTGATCAGCTTGTGCCACCAACCGAGGCGGCTCCTCATCATCACCGCTGGAGAAGTGGGTAGCCGTGAGTTCGACAGCCAGTAAATTGCAGGAAATGACAGTGGACGCCGAAGATAGAAAGTCCCACCCCAGAATCAATTGGTGTGCACACGGAGAAAGAACTGCACAGGGAACGTGATGACGGCTTCCATCTATGAATATTCGAACTGTACACTGCGCTGAGGGTTGCAGTACGACTCCGTTAGCATTGCACAGGGAAGGACCAGTGTACGGAGTTTTAACCTTACGGAGACGCGAACACAAATCTGCATGAATAACCGAAACGCTTGCACAAGTATCCACAAGAGCATTAACAAAAATCAAAAGTTTGATGGTCGTTGAGGAGGACTTGAGCATTTTCCGAGCGACGCAGTTTCACCTCCGAAAACTGCAGGCGCTAGTTTTCCGAGCGGTTGTCGGGAACG
Source organism: Haemaphysalis longicornis (assembly GCF_048455015.1). NCBI lineage: Eukaryota > Metazoa > Arthropoda > Arachnida > Ixodida > Ixodidae > Haemaphysalis > Haemaphysalis longicornis. The sequence continues at coordinate 103,497,136 of NW_027526407.1, read as the reverse complement.
TGGGAAGCCGGGTGAAGAGGAGACACGGACCGTCGATACGGTGAGGGTGATCGGCGGCGGGAGGAACGATTGGTCTGAGGCGGTTCAAACGAGGGAGAGGGTGGCGATGAGCGTCGCGGGGTTGAATCATACACACGACGTTGTGAACCGTAAGGATAAACGAAATCTCGTTCAAACGGTGCGTACCCTCTTCGTTCATCTTGCATACGGCGTCGGCAGAAGCGGGATATGTGGCCCCGGATCCCGCAGTAATAGCAGACGGGTCGGTCGCTCGAGAAAGCCTGGTGAGGGGTTCGCACGTTGGTGCAGTACCCCCGTGGAACGGTCGCTGCGGAGATCGCTGTTACATGTGCGGGTGCGAACGGGGCATCTTGAGGCCGGGGCGGTCGCGATACCATCGCCGAGTAGGACGGGGTCGGAGTTGTAGTAATGGGGGGTGGCGTCGGCATCACACCCGTCATGGATGCCAGCTCCTCCTTCACGAGGTCGCGCAACTGGAACGCTTCCGAGCGAAAGGAATCGCGTGGAAGCGACGGCGGGTCATTGAACTGGAGCTCTTCGCGGATGATTTGACGTATGAGGGCGCGTAGGTCCACGTCCCCCTGTGGTTGCATAGCAAGACCATTTGCTTGCAGTCGGACGGCTTGCAGTTCGTCCAGGCGCTTTCAGGTTGTCCGGGTATCGCTGATGGTCGAACGATTTTGAATTACAAGGGCGTTGAAGGCAAAAGGTGCTATGCCCCACAGGACATGGCGAACCTTGTCGGCCTCCGGCATGCTTGCATCCACACGGCGACATAGAGCAAGAACGTCCTCTATGTAAGACGCATACGTCTCCTCAGGGCCTTGAAGGCGACTGGCCAGCTTCCTTTTCGCCATGTCTGACCGCGCGGTTGGTCTACCGAATATCTGGCGCAGCTCCTGACAAAAGGTGGCCCAGTCGGCGAGCCGGTGGTTGTTGTTAAGAAACCATGTTTGTGCCACCTTGTCCAAGGAAAACCCAACGTTCTGTAGCTTCGCCACGTCATCCCAACGGTTAAACGCACTGACTCGAGAAAACTGATCCAGCCAGACTTCAACGTCTTCATGGTAGAGCCCGGCGAAATGAGGAGGATCGTGCTGCCAGCTGATGACAGCAAATGCCAGAGGCGCAACAGGGGAGGTGCCAGCGGGACTGCTTCCGGCCTCACGTTCCATCGCTGATACAGGCAATCGCCTACCTAAACGGAGCTCCATGGGTCTGCTTGGAAGGTGTTGAGTAAAGGATCGAGCGCAACCGCCACCACTTGAAAGGGCTTTGGGTACTCGGTGAGGTAAGGCGTTTATTGTACGACTAAGCCGTCTCGGAACACCGGACCAGCAACTAACGAAGATGATGATCAGTCTCGTAGAAGACGAAGCGTTCCTCGATGTGTTTGGTGATGGGGATAATGGAGCAGTGAAATAAATGATTTTCTACGCTTCGGAGCTTCGCGCTCACAATATAGTATTAAGAGTGTGTACGCACGAAAAGTTGCACTTTCACCGATCTATCTCAGGAAACGGCACTCTCTTAAACTGAAATAATTTTTTCGGTGCCTTGAAGTTCCGCTTATCGAGAATCTACTATAGTACCATTTTCATCATTTTGCTTCAAGTTCGCCTTACGCCATTCGAACTCGTGTTTAAATAGTCCGTATTTTATAATTTTCAGGCAAATATTAGGTTTGCAGAAGCGAGAGATCCAGCAGTACAACTGATAATCACGGGAATGGAAAAAAGCCAGGTATGATATGATTATTAATCACAATATTTTTTTTCTGCAAAGAACTACTAACTATTCCTATTTTGCATTTTTAGAATGAACCATACCTAACTAACAAGGGTGGAATACTAAGCGGACAAGTAATGTTGATGGACTTAAGAGCGTACGCCGAAAAAAGGAAGAGGACCTATGGGGAACCCGACATCGTGTTTTTGGTGACAGGGTAAATAGTTACTTCTATGTTAAATCCATCATGATGATTGTAAAAGTGAACCATAATTGGAAACGTATTTGGCTTGCAGTCGAGACACATACACCATAAAAGACGGAAAAGTGGAGAGAAATTTGGCAGGTGAGCAATTTTGTCTACCGTTGCGTTTTTGAGCGAATTAGGTCCACTTCTGGTGTAATGGTGAAACAAGTAGTTTTCGTTGTTGAAATATGCATTTAACAAACGTAATTACAATTCGCGTCTTGATCATGTTCATCGCCGGAGGTGTAGATAGAGGAGGAAAGTAGCCGGAGGGGGGGTGAGTGTGTGGATTACGTGTAGTCCTGTAAGCCGGTTTCGTGAATATACAGTCGAGGACCGTTCTCTGTAGACCCTTCGTGACGGGTCGACTCCCGCAGCGTTTTTGACTTGACTTGACGTGGCAATAGAGATAGGTTTCGGTTCGCAGATCCTGCCAGATAGGGCACTTCCATATCAAGCGGTTGAAGTAAGCGACATGTTTAGTTGTGGGAGTCACATAAGTTTGTCCAAGGCCGCAAGAAGTTCTTCGACCAGAAAGTTAGGGCTCGCTCGGGCTCGTTTTTTCTTGTTCACAAGAACATCTCATTTAGCGAAAGTCAATTTGCCTCGAAGACCAACCTTTTACATTTGTTGGCATTGCTTTTCCGTATAGAGTCTGTATTTACCGTACTACGAATTGTTCGGGACAAGCCGAATGCGCAGACAGTAGTATGATGTAGTTCTTGAATATGGGGGTTGTATGCTAGAAACTAAACTAAAGCTCGCTCCCAAAGTTTTAGTTGGTTGTGGCCACATTATTTTGTGGGTGCGACCGTCGACAGTTTTTGTTAAGTTGACACAGGAATTTAACGCAGAAATTTGGGCTAGTTGGTGATACAACTTCAACATGGTAAAAAGCGCACTTGACGGGACAGAAGAAGAGAGAGTGACACGAGACTAACGTTCGTCACGTGTCACGCTCTCTTCTTCTGTCCCCGTCTAGCGTGCTTTTTACCATGTCGAAGATGACGGAGGAAATAGCAGCCGATATTTTTGAAGCTTTCGGAAAAAAAGTTGCAACAATATTCTTCCACGGACAGACGGCACATTGAGGCTTTTGCATGAAACATTAGTTAAAGTCTAAACCAAAAGATGTGAAAACGACGTGTAGCCGGGGGAGCAGAATATTCGGTTGCAGCAAATATATTTTGTTAGGTGCAACTCCGTGCCATAACGCATCAAACCTCCAGTTTAACTTCCCTTGCAGTGAATGATGAGTTTGCTATGTGAGATTGTAGGTCTGTAGTATTGAAAAAGCGTGTATATAAGTGTCAGAACGAGGCAGGCTTTCCCAAGAAGGCGCGTTCTACTAAACTTCTTGCAAATGTTTTCGCTGTGCTCGCCAGATTTCCATACCTGACATGGGTTAGCGCACTGCTGATCTAACTTTTTTTAGTTTGGAACTGCGAATTCTTTTTTGTTTTTCGTCTGACTGCTGTCAACGCTTCTTGTTATGTGTTTCAATGCGGTACGGTGTAATTGATTTTCAATAGTGGATTTTGTCATTGTTTATGTGATAGGCAATACTTTTTCCGGAAAACAAATTCACACTCAACATTTGTTATTTTCTTTCCAAACAAAGGTGTGGCATATTTGGCTGGTTTCTGTACCAACTTGTTTGCTGGTTACGCAGAAGACACGCCTGGGGTGTACAATGGAATCCACACTCTCACCCATGAAATCGGTCACTTGTAAGTGAAGGTCTCCTGAGTGTATGTAAAAAAACTGTTTTTTTTTATGTTCAAGTAAATAGTGCCTTATATATTTGTAAAACTTTTTTTTTGCTCAATCTTTTAAAAAATCTGACTCCTGAAATATTTGCGGATAGTAAAGTCGGCAAATCTTAGGATTCCGTAGTGCTGTTCACTACAGATGAAACACATTCCCATTGTGTAGTTCAGTTGTTCGTGTTTTTGTTGTGTTTTAGGTGTCTATTTTTGGAAATGCCACATATTTAGTATATCTTGTAGGATGCATTTTGCATCTTGCTGCTGCTTCGCGTTTTCGTCTCCGCTGTTCCCGTGGGTAATGGACAAAGACAACCCTACTTATTCTCTTATTTGGAGTGAGTGGCTGTTTTAGAGCACGCCAGTGGGCTTTGACTTGGGACTTTTATACCTTGAGGTCTCCGTGCATATATCACAAGTAATTTTTCTGTTAATTTATGTAGTCATTCAAAATGAAAGTTTTGGTTATTGAAAAAATTGTATTAGATCTGGCAAGTTTCAAATCTGCCTATATGTTCCTAAATAAGCCTCATATGCAAGAAGAACATAATATAGCAGAGATCGCATCTGATCACAAAACGTCCATACTGAAAAACACTGGTATGGAGAATTCAGAGGCCGTATATACTTGGTCATATCCTCCCCAGGGCCTAGCCAGGCTTCTTAACTACCGTGAATGCAGCTGTTAAGAATGTTGCTTGGGTGTTTTCTACGTTTCGTGCCGTGAAGGCTTATGTAGACTTCTGTGGCATTTCAAAGATTATTTGTTTATATGGTCACTGCAAAAACGTGTTGAATTGTTTTATTATCCTTACTTATATTCAAGCAATAGGTGTTTGTGGTTAACGCTGATGGCTTAGTATTTGGCACGGAGGGCCAAGTTTGTTTCTACCACAGGTGATTAGATTTTTTTGTGGCTTCGACTACTATGCACTGCCGAAGACGTTTCTAATCCTCGGTCGAACATAGGTGCGTTGGAGGCTGCCAGTGGTGCGGGTGCCGACCGAGGTACCAACCAATAGAGATTGCGGAATGAAGACCGGAGGTTAATGTCTTGGGCTCTTAACACAGAGCATATTCAGTATTATGAGCTGAGTCTGCTAGAGTGGATGTCCATATGAAATAAGGCAAACATCTGTTATGCGGCAAGTACAGGCCAGCGCATTCGTATTTAGGAGGGGGGGTGCGAGTTTCCTCTTAACGGCGACAAACTCTTACTGCGTTGTCAGGTTGGCCTTAGTTCTGGCTGCAGCGCATATCTCCACACGACAACCTAAAGGGACAGACAACCTATTTTTGTGGAGTGCACGCCGTCTAGCTCGTATGGAAGCCAGGGGTTTGCATACTGATTTTGTAACAGCAAATTATCCTAAAAAACCAGCGAAAATAAGTTTAATTTGGCACTAAATATCTGAAGTCTGAAAAATGGCGGCGTTTAGTATCGAAACGTGACACTAGCTTACGTGTACTATCAAATGCGGCGATTTCAACGCGTATTTCAAAAACCGTTGTCGCTTCCCGGGAGAAGTTTTTAATCACCTCTTTTCATCTCACGTTTATTAAAGGTACTCTGCCGCATTGCCGCATGATTACCAGAATTCCTTTTGGAGGAACAGGTATGTCTGCTAGATCTAAAAATTCCGATTTCTAAAGTATCTCGAGCGCTATCACCAAAACCGTTTTGGGCTAAAGTGTTTCGGTGATATCTTTATTTGGGTTAAAGAAAATATGCTCGACAAAAACAGGTTGTCGGTCCCTTTAACGGTGGCTCTGGAAATTCGAGTGTCAAAACTTTCGCGGAATTTACGACACCAGGCCAGCAAAGGAACGACCGAAGCGTGAACGTATCCAATGGGGAGAAAGCACAGTGTGGCCAACTGTGCAAGGGAACAAGCGAGGACGTTTTCGCACGCTCCGCCAAGCGCTTATGGCGAGACGACCAGAGAACCGGAGGCAGCCGGCACATACGCCATGACTAAAACAGCGTATCCTCTGCTACAGCGTTCCGTCAGGTTGCCAGAGCTAAGAAACGTCGCTCTTTAAGACTGAAATTAACGAAAAAATCAGAGGCGCATCGGCTGACTTCGCTGCAAATGTCGCTGAAAGACAATAGTCTTCTGCCAATGCTGCCACACAAATGCATCTTTTCTCTTTCCCAACCACTCCTGTCACGGTAAACAAAGCAGAGGTTCGCTCAAGTGAATTCAATTTTACCGTGTTTTACTGGTCGCACCATGTACTGGCACCTTTGTTACTGTTGAGCATGAAACACTGCCTTGAGGGCTCACCGCGAGCGCTTTTATGTAATTTGTGGCAAAACCTTTTTAAGGCGGATTTTTTGTTTGCTATTGCGAAAATAGGTCAGCCATGTATTTTAATTAAAAGAGCAATGCAAATATTTCTTGGGTAGTTATGCCTTGCCTCAAATATGCCTAATATTTTTTTACGGTCAAACATGTTGCGCAATAAGAGCATTGCCTTAAGGTTTAGTAGTTTAAATTTGTTTTGCCTACATAAACGTCTCGTTGAGGAATTCTTTTGCGTTTTTGCCGGGCGGCTGAAATGAGGGACCGACAGCGAGACCGAATAAATATTTCGCGTTTAAGTAGCCCAGCAAATACTGTAGCCTTTAAAAACATTTCCGCCGTTCCAGACTTTGAAGGTGGCTGTCCAGCAACGCTGAATCGGTCCCGGGAATGTTAAGGCGGCACTTTCCCGGCCAGTATGTTCCGGACTTTCCTATAGGCTATGACCGCTATCAAAGCAGTGTGTCACACACGTTGCAGCTCGAGCCAAAATGATGACTGAGAAAGTTTCTTCGGAACCTGGCGTACGCGCCCTTGAACTCGTCCAAGGTGCTAGTTTTACGCCGAAAGGTTATTCCCGGCATTCCCTCGCGCACGGTATGCGTCGTCAGTTGTCGCTCGTCACTAGTGTGCACGCGGGCACGCTCGTCGGACGCCGGATATCTGTTAGCACGCCGTAGAGAATCAGACTCGTCTCGCTTTTAGCGGGCGCTGTTTGCGTCGCATTTTTAAAGTCAATGAGCACCACTGTGCGGCCCAATGTGAGAGAGCCAGCTTACGAAAGCTAAGCATACACCAATCTTTTAAAAGTCGGCTTCACTTTTAGACAGATCTGAATCACTGGTAAGGCATTTTTTGCCGCGTGCTCCAAAATGAGTCATCATGGTTATTTGTCGTTGCACTCGCATTTTCATTGTCCGCAAAGAAATACAATAATATATTTTCATAACGGTATCAGTAGGCCTAGTTGGCATTTCATAATTCGCATAGTGAAGCACAAAAATGGACTGGTGAGAAAGCGCCCTTCGGAATTATCTTTTCCCAGTCCCGTTCCATTTTTATAGCTAAAATGAATAGAGCCTCCACTTCGGTAGCCCTAACAATTCCATGCAGACAACTATCTACGCCGTCGTTGGGCACAGGCTGGTCTGAAGGAGCGCGCATAAAGTAAAATACTTTGACAACTCGTTGCCACCAAGAAAGGCGAACCTATTGAGAAGTATGTAAGTTTATATAAAAATGCTGGAAAAAAGCCCGATGCTTTTTGTGCATAAAACCATAGCAGTTGTCTAGCGAGAAAAGAAACTGCTTGTTTTTTTTATCCTTTAAGCGTGAAATATTTCCCAGCTCTCGCCAGCTGAGCGGCACGGCTGTAACGCCGCGCGGCTGCTGGCACCTCGTGGCGCCCGGCCACATGTGTTAGCTGTCAACGATTCTCGCCACCTGTCGGCGTTACCACTTCGCGAAGCACGACGCCCACGCGCCTGCTCGCTCTCTTTAACAGGTGGCCGTACTGTAATAATGCGCAAAAGGCCAACGAGCAATCTTTGTCCCCCGCCATCCATCGGGGATATGCGTGCTCGAAAGGAGCTCGGAATTGGGTGATTGGGGTAGGTATGTGTTAATCGTGATTAGCAGTACGAAAATGACCTTCTTGGCAGGATGTTTCGGGAGCATCAGTAGGAGGAATGCGTACGGCGGTTGATACATGTCATTTTTATGCATTCTTGGTAATACACGAAAGCAATGGAAATGACTCCACGTCGGGCGAATGGTTGCTAGGTAGTTTTGTAGCCTTAAGATTACCAATTTGCTGCTTTTAAAGCAAAGTCTTACTTGCGACTCCTCCCGACTTTCCAGGCATTGCTGGTGCGGGTTTCCTTGGTAGCGCCGGTGGAATTCTCACAGCCCCCCCCCCCCCCCCTTTTGAGAAAGATTGAGAAGGATTAATTTGAGAAGGATTAATTGAGAAGGATTGCATTCTTATAGGTCAGCATCCACGCCAGCTGAATGGAAGTGCGATTACGCTTCCAATAAGAGAGAGTGGAAGGTCAGCACCATTGTCTGTGCTGAGGAAGGTGACTGTAATCGACACTAGAAACAGTGTTGTTTGATTCGCCCATCGAAACAACAGTGCGTCTGTGTTTTAAGGCATACAAACTGCATGTACTTTTCTTCGCGTCTTATGTAGTTACACTTTTTTGAAGCAAGAATTACACATCAGCTTTTATTTCCCGATCGAAGTGGTATAAAAGCTTTATTTAAAACAAAGCCCCTAAAATTTGAAAGTAAAGATCACGTGAAATATTTGAACCGTTTTGTCTCATTAGAGCGATTGTTTATCGTGAATTTTTTTCTGTCTGTCATTGTATCAGTGTTCCTATGGTAGTTGGCTGAGTTCAACATGTTAATGTCACGGCGATGAATACTTCTTTTTTAGGTTAGGTGCATCGCACGACGGCGCTGGTGATGAAACCACCGATCCAAACCGACCAAACTCTCTTTCTTGTTCTTGGGAGCTGGGGCACCTGATGAGTTACATCGACAAGAACTACTTACATCATTACTTTTCCGGCTGCAGCCTCGCTCAAATACGCTACACTGTAAGGTGAATTACTGTTTTTATCAAAAATTTTGTACCATTTGCCAAAAACGTCTAGACATTTATTCTGCATTGCTATGCTAAAGTCCTTTTGCCATTTTTAGGGTACTGAGGGTCCCTGTGTCAAGGTGCAGAAGGGGTAAGACGGCAAACAATAACACTCAACAGATACGGCCGCTGTGTCCGTCAATTTTATCGTTAAGTGTTTCAACAGAACTTGTGTCTCTCGTTTCTTACTGTGTCCAGTCTTAGTGCTGTTCCACCTTGACATGTACCAACTCACCAAGCCGAGAACTGTCCTTCTATTCCAGCATACATTTGCTCAAAAGCATAGATAGTAAACATTTGGGTTGTTCGCGTAGTCTATAACAAAAACAGCTTCCTGTGAAAAACTTTATCACGCTGAAGTAGCAAACTGGCGCACTCGCAGTGGTAGACATGTTGGTACACTTACATTGTGGGCTTTGCTAAAGTAATTTACGGCTAAAGTACTGTAGGTGGCGCGATGGTTATGCATTTTTTTTGCATTAGGTATCATAAGCTGCACGGTGCACTAGATACTGATTATCCTCATAAAGCCTGAACATATTCGCAGGCAGTTTCCTGTTCAACAAAATAATCGCACAATACCAAAAAATACAGCACGTTTGAGCAGAAAAAATAAAATGGCAAAAGTGAACTTTGCTGCAACTTAGCACTGTGGGTCACGAAATGAAAAAAAAAATGACGAATTATTAGACCAGTATATAGGGGAAAAGTGTGGACGTGGGAAATACGCTGACAAATGGGTAGGAAGTAGCATTATTGAGAGTGGTGTAATTTAAAATGGTGTAGAGTCTGTATCATTCATGATGTTGCTTAGGTTAACCCTTTCCTATCTTAGTGACTGCATTCTTCCGATTAGAAAACGAAGTTTACATGATTACATGTTCTGTTTCAACATGAAAAATGTTGAAACAGAACAAACTGATTCTTATGAGCCTTCTTTGTACTAAGCCTTTTCCGCATCCGGCCTGTTGGAACTTGGGTTTTTTTCATTATAAAAAAATTTCAATATAATCTTACGGATGAGCAAAAAGCACGGCACCTACGTGGTGTTTTTCATTGCGTTATAAGAAGTGCAGCGCTGCAACTGGCTTTGCACTTAGAAGAGTGTTTTAGTTATTTTTATGCCATTTTTACAATAAAAATTTCCTCAATGTACCGAGTATTGGGAGACGTTTGCTTTGACTGGCTGGTGGCGGATCAGCGCAGGTCAAAGCCATCCTATATTTTGCTGCGTCCAAACGTGGGCAAACCCGTAACATAGCAATAAATAAGCTTCTTCGCAGCATTAATAGAAAAATTATTGTGCAATACAGTTGTATTTTACGGGGTATTTTTTGCACCATTGTGAGGTTAAAGTTTTGACAAGTGCGTTAGAGCATAGCCAAAACGACAGCGGGGAAACGTAGACAAGAACAAGGTAGTGCGTGGTTTACATACCGGAGCAACACAGACGCCCCAGGGACACGATCACTGTCAGTTGAAGCATTCTCGTTTGCTTCGATTGTATTTGCCAGCGTCTGGTAAGAACTTCTGCCCAAATTATTCCATTTTAAAAGAGAAAGACACAAGACAGCAAGGTTTTTCGATTCTTGAACTATTGTGTTCATGTAGAATACGGTCACTCGGCAGTAAGATATAGCGTATTAAAACGGAGGATGAGGACGGCAATGTGACAATGGTGAACAGAATAATTTCACCAGGTCTTTAATTAAGCGTGATGTATTTACATGCATGCGAACATTTTGCCTAGTCAAAAAACGCAGAAGTCTGTACTGCTTCACTGGGCTTTGTTGTCCATGTCTGTGTATTTTCTTACAGTGGAAGAGATCGTTTTTGTCTACCTGACATGTTCGAATGTAGTTCAGGTTGTTCAACTTTAGTTTGATTACTCATTTACACATCTTGCCTAACATTACCCCTGAAGTGTTCTATGTAATGGTAGACGAAATATTTGACTGGCAGCGTAGGGATTTTTTGGCTGTTGCTTTTTGTTTGAAGGAGTAGAAGTTTGAATTATGATAAAAGGTTCTTATTTCTGCAGACACCTGCTGCTTTCCCGATATGCTCTAAATTTCGATGTCACAAAAACTACCACTATATTTTGAGGCCACCTAAACATTCGGTTTTACTAGCATAAACACACATTGTACGAATTTAACGTATACAATGTAAACTGCAAATATTTCAAGCTAAACCTACGGAAACCTATATGCATCAAAATTTTTCTTGTATCTTTTATGTTAGCATTGTGAAATGAAGAATCCTGACATATTGAAAAAAGGTAAACATTTTTTGTATAGGTAATTGAATTGTTGAATTTGTTTTCCAGTGACAGTTGACCACTAGGCTTGTATGAATAAATGCGCGTTCATAGCCAAAACTTCCAAAATGACGCGAAACACCGCTACTGATTGAAACTTTAACCCATGCACTCCAGGCTCTTTTTCAATGACAAGGTCAGTGTTGTATCAACCACCCACAAAAAAGCGTCATCGTTGAAACGATGCGTTTTCTTGCCTATGTTATGGTATTAAAAGCATGCATTGCAATAAATGGTGATACGCGTATGATGTAAACCAAATATAACATTTGTGGTTCCTACTGGAGGAAATACTTTAGCAAAATATTTTGCCTTAAGTGTTAATGTAGGCTAACATAGGCATTAGGTTTCACTAGAACCCTGGTATGACGTCGCTGGAAAGTAAAGAGCAGGAATTCTTCGTTTTGCCAGGATGCCATCACCGCCCAATGATCTCTTATCCGCTGTGTTCCAAGGGACACCGGGGAGTAAGCGTTGCAATATCTGTTCATTAAATCTAGCACTGACACTTGCATTGCCTGGTTAGCATATTCTCAGAATGTTATCCTTTTAATAGACTTCGAACGATGGCGTGCTGGATGGTGAAAGCCAAGCAGGTGTACAATGTTACTCAAGACTATCCTGGGATGATAATCAATCAGCAAGCATACTGCCAAAAGTTATATCCCTTCGAGAAAAATGTTACCGCAGACCTTGTAAGTTGCAGTCTGTACTTCGTACCCGAATTTCAGTGCCTACATTTGCCCGCATGCCGCGTACTCAGTTTGACAATCTGGGCTATAGAAGTTGTCTTATGTTTCAGAAAACACCGGCACTGAAATCTCTTTGCAAGGTCCGCTGCCTATTTATGAGGTATACCAAAGAGACCTGGGGGGGCCGCGTCAGCTGGGCTTGGAGACAATACCAAGTCTTCAGAGCGGCACTTGAGTATACGACGTGTGATGCAGACAAGGTATGTGCAGTGCTCTTTTCTTTCTTAAAAGCATTCGTGGGGAGATAACAGCAACTGACCTTTTCGTAACTTGCCGATTGTTTGAACTGGGAAAAGTAAGTTCCCTAGAGAGGAAGCAGGGACGCGAGAAATGAAGCAGAGAAAGAGGCATTGAAAGCGTGCGCCATGCAGATGGTCTTCCCTGCTGTTCGAGCATCACCTTGCCTTGAGCAGTGTGGAATGTTTGAGTATTGGTCCCCCGTCGGCAAACACAAATATTTATCTATAAAGGCATAATCGGTTCGTTATTTATTCATTATATCTCCCCTGTTTCATGTGCCATTAGTTCCTTGGCTTTGCCCTTCCACGGAAACGGAGCGTTTTATGACCATCTGTTAGTAGTCGCAGCAAAATTACCAATGGCTGAAGAAATTTACACCACCTTCTTGACTTGGTGCCAAGCATAAATTGTGTGTACGAAACCCTCCTAATATATGTCTTTTACAGCTTAGAACCATGTGAAGTGGCGTACGCAAGCTAACTAAAGATGTAACATCAGCTTTAGGATCCCATTTGTCAAGAACGTTAGTGTGCGCCTGTACATACGAGGTCTTGAATGTAACAAATGTAGAAATGAAGAGTGAAGCGATGATGGATGAGGATAATATATGCCTACATAACGTTACGCCCCTTTAACAAAACACCTGGGGCATTTTGTGGGGTGATTGAAAGTCGTGGTGCATATCGTTGTCGTTACTAAGGGCTGCCCAAAGTAACACGCGCACAAAAAATATTACTGGGAACAAATGCGTGGCCCTGCGCTAAACAACATGATTGCGTATGCTTAGGCGGATGTGAGGAAGCCGGCCTTCTTCTTACTATAGGCCCGAAGTGGAAATGGGTGGGTCTACAGAATTTGCTTGTTTTGTCAGGCTAATGGTACCGAGGTCCTGAAACCCGGCCGCCGTTCCCAAGAAAGTCCCCGAAGGCGCACCTTTACTAGCAGTTGTCTTGCTGAGCACGAGGTCGCGGGTTCGATTCCCGGCCGCGGCGGCCGCTTTTATGATGGAGGCGAAAAGCGAAAACGCCCGTGTGTCGAGATTTCGGCGAACGTTAAAGATCCCCAGGTGGTGAAAATTAATCCGGAGCCCTCCACTACGGCGCGCCTCATCGCCTGCGTTGCGTCGGCGCGTTAAACCCTATAATCAATCAATCAGTTGTCTCCCCCCCTTCATATGTTCCTCGTAAGGTCCAGTTAACTATTAGCTGAATTCCACGCAGTCCGCCACGTCCTATCGTACGTCGTTTCGCGGGCATCCTTTATGCAGCCGGTAAGCAGTGTTGTGCATCGCCATCACGGTAGATTGAGCACTGCCACAGTTGCCTTGTCACCACAGGTTCCATAGTGTAGACCTTATATTCCGTGTACCCGCCATACGCTGCCTGAGGCAGGATGGGTTGTGGCCCAGAGTTGATAACGGTTGTGCTTGGCGAATTGCTTAGAACGCCTTGGCTGCTGTTTCGAAATGCACACCGGTGCAGGAGAAGAGACGTACCAAACATTACTGCGAATGAATTAGCCGAGACTGGTCCCCACTATCACTCTTGCTCTGTGACGACTAGGAGTCGCGCATTGCGGTTGGGACTGTGGTGGCTATGATGTACAGTATGGTGCGGGGTGAACACGAAGTTTCTTGAACTAAATTTGATTCTTGTATTAGGTAATATGGTCACGGAGAAGAGGGAGGTTGCGAACCGTTCTAGCCACATGTGTCATAGCGGGTGGCCTTTGCTGTATGTACAGCGTGTGCAACTAATTTGCGTTGTGGCCCATTGCGCCCCTTTGGTTCTCCAATATATGCAGATCAAAAAACACCAATAATAATGCCCCATTGCGCCACTTTTGTTTATAATACACGCACATCAGAAAACACAAACAATAACAGCTGAATGCGTTTATGGTAAAATTTTGTTGATACGCTTTTCAGAGGAACTCGAAAATAAAACCTATTATGCGAAAATCGCATTATCCAAAGAGGTGAAATAACGAGGGCAACATGCATACTCCGTGAGGAACTCAGTTTTATTGAGCAACATGCGGTCAATTTGAGTTGCACGTCCTGCTTTTCGACGTCCAGTATACTGGACGTCGAAAAGCAGTGAGCCCTCCTGAAATGTAATAAAGAAGCTGCGGTATTCGCTTCCCCGGGCCGTGTTTTGTACTACAAGCCGTGCCATTCATTGAATAGGTAAAGACAGCCAAGCGACGTTTGCAAGTATTTCATATCCAAGAAGAACGCGAAGTGGTGATTTTTTCGTGTAGGACTGACCCTTCGGTGTTCACTCACGCCGCTATAAGTTCCTTGAACCATGTAAGCGGAAGGTATTTGATTTGCTGATGCTTCGCACCGACTTTGTTTTACACTGGGGCCGAAAACTTTCAGCTTCTTTCAAAGCTGCTCTTGCTTAACGACATTTGGGCTGAGCCTTGACACTGACAAGACCAGCTAGCGTGCCAAGTCCACGCGCTTCCTCTTCTTGTTCTATTCGAGTTTGCGTACAATTTCCCCTTTTTCTTTCACACTGAACGCCTTGCGTTTAATCTACATTGTGACAAGCCTGGCAGCAGCATCGAGCACAGCAACAATGCAGGCAGAGCAGAACAACCAAATAGCCCCAATACAGCAGCAGCGTTACCAAACACAGCAATAAGGCAGAAGGAGAACGAAGAACAGCGTGGGAAGCGCCCAGCGTGGAGAGCAGTTGAAAGAAAGTTGCTGTCTGCCGAGAGCGTTGCTCACATTTCTTGAACATGATAAGTTTTTATAGATGTCTTGATGCATCACCTCACGTAGCATCACCATTGGACAGAGCGGCCACGCCAGGCGGCGATGTTTTCGCCGCAAAACTGGCGCTACCGCGGCCTCAGAGGATCTGCAACGTGGATATCGTGGCTTAATATGCGAAGAATAAACGTAAAATTTGCGAACAATGTCGGTGAAGGTTCAATTTCCCGGTCGTGATACCCGATTTCCGGCCAATATATGATGGTAATAAATCCACAAAAATGCTATATTTCGAAGTATCATCGCCCAGGAATAAAAAGACAAACCTGTTAAGCCGGAAAACGTAGTATGCCGAATCGTATCAAGGAGATTCCACCGCATATATGTGAAAAGTGTACAGGTGCAGTAACTAAACAAGTAGCCTCCTTGTATATTGTGTCCTGGGAGCTCCGTGGTGTGTGCCAGCACCTCCCTCTCAGTGACGTGCGGAGCGCGCTTTTTCTTCGGTTGCGGAGTAGTAGACCAAGTAAATGCTAGCACATTCAGCCCTAAAACTGTGGTACTATAGAAAAAGACCGTTTTCGAGTATTGCCATTCATTATGACCCCGACTTTTTTCAAAGGGTAACGAAAGTCTAATTTGGAATCCTTTCGATATTCAGTAGTAGAGAAAACGCCTTTCACGTTTTAGTCAACTTTTAAAAAAAGACCTGCTTTTGCGAAGTTCAAACACGACTTCTATCTCTAAATTGTATGCACAAGGTACCGCACAAAGGTGAAATACTTCTTGCAGTTTAAATGCACTGCACTTAGGTGCACCTGTGTTTGAAAAACCAGCGTTGCCATGCAGCACTTCAACTAGCCGCAGCTATAAAGAGCAAAATACATTAAAAAAGTGAAGTTCCTTAGCAGACATAAGGTTGCGATTTCCATAGAAACGTTCCCCTCAACACGAGATGAGCACCGTAGACTACACATCAACCGCACATAAATATAAATCAACGAATTACCTCAGCTTCTCCTAAACTGGACTAGTTTAAGATAAGTTAGACAAGTTTCGAAGCTTCTGTAAGAATAAAAGCTGGTTGTTTGATATTGATGATTAATTTTGTGGTATTTAACAAGAACTACAGGAAGAATAAAAAAGTGTCAAGGATTTATCGAGTTGCATTTGACCGGCCGGCTTACATATCGTGCAAGTAAAAGGAGTGTCCGTTTACAAGTTTAGAGCAATCCTTTAATTGAAACTGCAGCCAATTGTATGCGGGTAATGAGGAGTTCTGAAAAATGAGAGTATTTTAATACATATATATTTTGATAGTGTGTGTAATGAAGTATCATTTTTTGACAGGTCTGCATCCAGGGAAGATGTGTTCCTAAGCCAACAAAGGGGTCAATTACGACGCCCGAAGGAAGTAATAAAACGGCCCAATAACGAAATAAAATGAACAGGCTACCTCACAAATTTCTATTGCCTACGCAGCAGCTACAACTGCAACTATTATAGAAATATTCACAATTAACCTTTTAGAGTGCTTTATGCAGTACTAGTGCAGTGAGGCGGATTTCAAAATGCCCACAGGCTCACAAAATAGCACAATACAACAGCGATACTCCATCACGTCAAGCCAAACGGAGTTCACCAGTAGACACATTTCTGGTTCCGTTAAATCGTGATGACGTTTCACAGCACTTCATAACTTAAAAACCCTTAGAGAGTAAAAAACACGGTGCTCTTCACGTTGCCACTCCAAAGAGACGTAAAATTGACCTTGAATGAGGGTCCTAATATTCAGAACAGTGGGATATTCCTATTGCACTAAGCTTGGCGTGTTAATGATTCTTCGGGGAACCTAGGCCTACTCACTTGCCCTGAAGGGCCAGGCACTACGGCTTCCCCTTGCAATAGCTAATAAAGTCATCTTTATTACACAGCGTTTGCGTGTATTTATTTCTTTCCCGCGCTTTCTCGTGATTGATTTCCAAGCCGCAGATATGCCGAAAATCCCCACTGAGAATCTACTAGTCCGTCACATAGGACCCGGCACGAATCACTTGGACAGCCTGAGTGGTGACACATATGGCACTTCTTCCCCAAAATTAGCATTCCCCGCTGATGGGCTACACCTGTATTTCTCGCTTGTTTCCACGTGCATCTCTTCTTAAGTGCCGTAGTACCCTGTCACCGTACCAAGCACTGTTTTTTGCGATCCTTTTTTTGGTTCCATCGGCTGGGATAGATCAACTCAATATTTTTAAGGTGAAAGCCCAAATTCTCTAGGTTCCAAGCACGCGCTTTACGGGGTAAGCCAAATATGATTTCATTTGATTGTAGGGTTTACCGCGCCGATGCAACGCAGGCGATGAGGGGCTCCGTAGTGGAAGGCTCCGTACTTATTTTGACCACCTCGGAATTTTGAACGTGTACCGAAATCTCGTACACACGGGCGTTTTTGCTTTTCGCCTCCACCAGAAAAGCGGCCGCCGCGGTACGGACATTCGAGAGGAACAAAATAAATTGGCGCAGCTTGAACTAGGGGTGCAAGGCTGGAGAAATAGATACGTGGCGGCCGCTCTTTCTTCGTCGGAGACGTGGCTGTGCATCCTCCTCCTCCTCCTCCTCCTCCTCCTCCTCCTCCTCCTCCTCCTCCTCCTCCTCCTCCTCCTCCCCCATCATCATCATCATCATCATCATCCTCATTATCATCGCCACCACCCCCACTACCATCACCATCATCATCATCAGAAGCAGCAGCAGCAGGAGAACATTAAAGCCTTTTTTAGCTTTTAGCCAAGTAGCCACAAGTTCATCCTCTCCACCCCTCTCCGGCTCCCCTCACGCCGACTGCTGCTGTCCGTCATGATCTTCCTAGCCCGCCGCACTTTGTAAAAGTAGTAAAACAAGTAGTAAAACAAAGCTTTACTACTTCCGTCCAGCGCTTTCATGGAGGACGCGCAAGGTCCATTTTTGACGGGAGACACACCCCCGGCGATACACCCCTCGAAGCGCATCGTGTGACTCACCGGGCCAGCTGTTTGCGCCTGCGAACGCCGACGGCGGTCGCCGCCACCGCTGCGGACGAGGCAGCCGACCACGCCCGCAGCCTGCTATGTCATGCAGCGCTGGGTCGTTTCGGGCAACGTGACTCGTCTCGCGTTCGGCGGAAACGAACGCCGTGCTCGCCATGAATTAACGCCGGGTTCGTCCGGCTTCCCCTTGTGAACGTTGCACGGAACCAAACGGTTTTGTGACGTGGTCGGAAATACATCTAAATCAAAGGTTAACCAAGTGAAATGAAGACTCAATCGAAGCCAAGCTTTTGCTTTGCATACCCAAAATTAGCCGAGCTAAGCCGTCACCATTTTTACAGTGGCAGGAAGTTCCCTCATCAGCTCTGCATTGTAAAATTCAGCGGTAAGAATTATTTGGGCCACAGTATCTAGAAAGGAACCAAGCGCCGAATACATACACGGTGACTGACCACTGTTAGTGCTTGCGCCCTTAATAATCGCGTATCGACGCGGGGCTACCGCACTTTGGTGGGGACTCAGACTCAAGTTTGTTCTCATTACATGGAAATCACAACAGTTTTAAGGCCCCTGATTGTGATTTGAGTTCCTCATCTTTAGAGGAAAAATGACTAAGGCCTCTTGATCAACTGTCGCTAAAACGAGATCGACGAATTCCGCTTCATCCATTTGTGTGCCCTTTCGCGTCCTCCCTTTTTTAGCTCGCCGATCTAAAAATATGGAAAGCTAGAGACTCTTCATGGTTGTGATTAAGGTGCGTGCTGCCGCATTTCCGAATGGGGCCTTGAGAAGTTAGACAAAGTTCAGGTATTGAAATGTGAAGTGCATCCATGCGAAAAATTATAGCGTGGTACTTACTCTACCTGCAGAAGTTTCCTATTTGTGAGAGTAGCAAATCAAAACAAGCTACTCCCAATCAGTGCACCGTTTCGAAATATAAAGCCCAGCGCAGTTCAAAATTTATTCCTAGACCGTCTACTGCCAAAAGCAGTGCCCATGAACGCCTAGCTCATCTTGCGTGTATGCGCCCTTAACGACGTTATGGTTTCCAGGGTAACAACATAGGCCTGTATTCCCCTGCAGTCACTAAGGGCTTACGAAATACTAGTAGCCCCGTCTACTTAATTACGATTTAGGCAGGTCAGCGCTCACTAGGCCCTGCCTAACCGAAACCGAAATCACATCACCACCCAAGTATGTTGACTAAGCAGTTAAGTGGTAGTCGCCACTGTTACGTATTCAGCAAACGCTGCGCATGCGCTATAAAGATTTTCCCCAGGGAACGGGACAGCGGCTGTGGCTACGGATGAATATATAGTGGCCGACCGATTTTTCGGACCTGGTGGTGAACGAAAGATAGTCCGAATAAAAAGAGCAGTCCAAAAAATTCGCAAGTTGGAAAACAAACTTTATATCATTTAAATAGGACTGAAAAATTGGCGAGCGGTTCCCTTAAATTCCTCTGTGTGAGAGCATGTGCTTGCATCTCTGCAAGGGTCACTTTTTTTCGTAAACATTGGACAACTTGAAAGCGTTGGCAATGTAACCCGCCGCGGTTACCCTGTTAGCCCTGTTAGCCCTGTTGTACACAAAAACGGCAGCCATATTTTGTGACTACCAAAAGAAGCCCCAAGCCCGGCTAAGAGTTTCCTACTCGCGCGGTAGTTAGTCAGTGCTACTATACCCCAATCACGGCGTCTGATTACTAGCAACGCTTGTTATGTCTACTAGGGGTGGTTGCGTGTTGTACTTAATCAGTGACGTAGGCTAGTCAGCCGCTAGTCAGGCGTTAGTCTGGGGATGTGAATAGGGGCCATAAACTCTAGACTATTATTAAGGAGTAATGCTGGCTGATCATACTATTCCTCTTCTGAGTGAGTATTTACCTGCCACCTTAGACGGAATGCAGCTAAGCTTCATTTGAGCAGAAATTTCAGTTACTTTTCTGTACATATAATTCTGGCTAAAATGCGCATTTGTTTTCTGGTTTATGTTTCTTTCTAATATTGTCGTGTTCGGGGTACATCAGATTTTGCTGCAAGGTATACTTATGCAACTTTACCCGATCTACCACACGTGCCGACATTCAAAATTTTAGAACATTGCGTGCTTTTCAGAAAGCTAGTAAAGCAGTCATACACTGAAAATGATTTGTATGCATAGGGCTTCTAATTTACATTCTCATTAGAGGGACACCTAAGTGAACTTCTCAAGGTCCCGTTTTTGCTTGCACTGCGTAGACTGGCTCAAGTTAACAAAATTTTTATCGTATATTGGTTGATAAGTCGGTAATTATTTTGTGAAGCCCGAAGGAAGAAAAACTACCATGAGCGGTTTGCGGCGGCCGCACCAACTAAATGTTGTTATGTCGGGAGGAGGTGCACCGTGACTGGACGATGTCCAAGATTAGCATTCAAACAAGTTTTGGTTTCCGTTAAGTAAAACAACATGCTTGACATCCGACGTTATCTTTGGACGGGCATTCTCGACATCTCAATAATCGTCAAACCGCGCTTCGGCCGTGTTGTGGGATGCAAAATCCTTAACATCAGCCTGCCAGTACGGCTTGGAATCGTAGCAATCACTAGTCAAGGCTCACGCAGTGGATGAACGCCTTCCGCGTCACCCTAGACGCTCAAATGCCATATTTGGAGCTTGCCTCACTCATGCCTGTATCGTAAAAAGCGTGTTCGCACCAGGCTAAGGGTCGGCTGATTGTGGCCTGCCCCCACTCCCCGCAAGCAGTCAATACCTATGGCAACAGCACGCCAACGAGAACTCGCTAGCGCGAAGTGGCAGTCTGCGCGCGTTCTCGCTTGTGGAGCAGTGAACGTTAAGGCCGAAAGATAGTGACATCAGTATAGAAAACATCGGCCAAAAACGAAAAAAATCAAATTACAAAAAAGAGAATGTACCCTCGGGCATTCGAACCTGAAACTTTCAAAATCACCGACCTAGCGATGCAGACCACTTGGCCACGGGCCAGCGCTGCCGGCATTAGAAATATGGGGTATATAACGTATAAAAAGTTTACATTTTTGTTTAGTTTTAGCATTTCAAACAGCTTAGGTGACTATTTGTTTTATAGTGCTCGTGCAGTCAGCGTCTCCCAAAATTTCACAATATCTCACGTCTAGCAATTGCAATTCTTAGCCGGAAAAGCGTTCGCAGATGTGTGGTCGTGCTGCTGACCGCTGTGCTTGTTCACCAAGCTCAAAAAAGTGCTTCCTGCTCCGTAGGTTTAAGCTGTACGGTAAAAGTTTCAGTTCATTGTATTTCCTTAGTACCTATGTTGAATTTGTCGACTCTTCTCCTGTCTTCAAGTGCCTTAGATTTTCCTACTAGCGTACGAGTCAGCAAATCGTCGAATGTGCGCTTGTGCAGCGCTTGTGTGGAGCGACCTGGACTTGGAGCTAGATACAGTGTACAAAGTAAAGACAGGCACATTCTTTTATTCACCAACGTGTCGTGGCTTCATTTAAATTGAGCGAACGAATTGCGACGACCCGTCGGTGGCCCGCGGGCTAAACGCTGGGCCGACTGACTCTGTCGGAAGGTCGGCGAGCCGTGCAGTAGCGCAGTCAAGTCAAGTTATTTTGTCCTGACGCCACTGGAAACGCCACACAAAATGGGCGAGAATGCAGAGAGGGGGACAGCATTTCCGAATTGATTTTTCTACTAAATGAATTCGCGTAAACGCACTCAGAGAGGCCGAAACATGACCTATGAACTCCGGACTACAATTTGCAATAGTAATACTGCAATGTTTACAAAGAACTCCAGTGTCCATTTAAGGGAGTAAGTTTTGTCGAAGTGGAGCAGTTAGCTACGTATCGAGTAATGTGCAATGAATTGAGCCTAACACAACCAATGGGTTCCATCTTCTACGCAAATTATGAGGAAAAATGTGAATAACAATAAATAGCATGAGAAGCGACTGCGGGACGCGAAATGCAGGTTGTGCTACCGTAGCTGCCATATCTGTGTGCGCAGAAATGCGCATTAGTACACGCAGTTCAACAAAATTCATGCACTTTGTTTAACAAATGACAACTTTTATCTACAAAATTGAAGAAATGTCGAAGATCGTCCCGGGATGGTTTATAAATTTAATTAATGTACAGTGGAGCAACATTTCAGCCAACTGTAGCGAGTCAAAGAAAAAGTGTTGTGATTGCTTTCCACTTTACGTTGCTCAGCGATTAACAGCGAAGGAAAACAAGACTACGAAGGAGCAAACAGAACTATCGCTCAGATATGTACAAACGGGACCGCTTGCAATCCATGTTATACCGGCAACAATGTATGCAAAGAAATGTTGTCCGGCAATCATGGTATACAACTTATTACTTTTAGCTGTGGCTCGTTGGACCTTCCCCAGCAGGAAAGTGGGAAGTTGATTAGTACTGACGCAAGCTTGCCTAACACGCCTTCACAATTTCAAGTTCAGCACACAAAATCAAGGTTGTCGCGGTTAGCACGGCTCTCACATTCGCCCACAAGCGCGAGCTGCGTTGCAGCCGTGCAGCAGCAAGGGGCTGTTTCAGTAATATGTAAAGCCATCTGACATATTTTGCTCCATTTAGTAGAATTCAGGCCTTTTAATGCTATCTTACGCACCTAGACTTTCCTGCGTTCAGCATTGAAGCTTGCCCAGCGGCGCAGCAAACAAAGCCTTGCCTTACCCGACTGTGTCACGCAGCTAAATGCACAATGGCCTTTTATCTTGTAAGCGTCACGCACTTTGGTAAGAACAGACCGTACGCGAAATGAAATGCCCACCTGCAAAGTGCTGCAAATTCACCGCCGACTACGAATGGCGCACACAAAAGCAAGATTTTCTTCACCTTCGGAGCGCAACGGTTTGCAGCTTCATCGTTCATGGTGTAGCGCGAAAAGAAACGCAAGTCGGAATCCGAAGCCCCTCGGCGGGAGCCAATAGCGGCACTCGTCGGCACATCAACGTTGTCGCCACTTAGCTAAAAGCCGATGACGGGACTTTACAACCCACGAGGTCCACTGCAGGATGAAGGCCTCTCGCATCGATCTCCAGCCACTCTAGTCCATTATCTGCCCCAAAAGTTTCTTATTTCGTCCCTCCATCGAATAAATGGCTTTCCTCGTTTTCTAAACCCTTCTCTTGGTGTCCACACACACCCTCGTAGTCCACCCGTTGCAAATGTGCCTAATTACGTTGCAAGCACTATGATACCTCCTACTAATCTTTGTTCTCTGATCCAGGAAGCTCGTTTCTGTCTCTAAGTGTTATTCAGATCACTATTTGTCCCATGGTCCGTTGTGCTTACGGATGTTTGCTTTAAAGTTGTGTAATAACGCGCCAAGTTTCCGCTTCATATGTCGTTACGTCACGTTTATTTCTGAACTTGATGCTGAAAGTTCTTCATGACTTGCATGCCCGGATCCTTTCGTCCGCAGGCTTTCACATCTCTCTCATAATGGACCGCGTTAGCACGCACTAGATACCGTGGCCAAGTCCAAAGCCAACATCCGTGCTGCCAGGCCAAAAGAAATGTGTGTTCGGAATGCGATGATAACTCAATCGGATAGACGCTGGTTTCATAACGCGATCGACCAAGGTTCGAATGGGACCACGGGATACGATTGTTTCTTCCATATCGGCTGGGCATGTTATTATTCCCCACCGCTGCTAACCAGTAGTCCTCGGGCCTTTGGGGTCGCCGAGTGGTAAGGTTGCCGGTTTAAAAGCGGTGCCGGGTTCGATGCCCAGGCCTTCCTGCACCACTATTTGTTTTAGAGGCTTCGGGATGTTCTGGTGCGACGGACGGATTTGTGTCGGCCAAAAGAGCTCTGCCGCTAAGATAGAGCGCCAGCAGGGGATCACGCGCCGAGCAGTGAGGCAGCACTGTCGGAGCATCGTCGCCGAGGGATATCTGAGAAAGGTTAACGAGGCGGTTCACCGGAAAAGAGTAGGGGGCTGCCGAACGTGCATTCCAGACGCCTTACGAGGGGAAGATGCCACGAGGGGCGATTAGGAAGGCCCTAGCGATGGCGAGCGAGGGGACCCATCTTCGCGGGTAATGTTTAGGGTGCTCGTCATGTGGTGTCGGCAGCGGCTACGAGGTAGTGTTCGCCAGAAAGTTCAAGGGATGGCCCAACTAGGCTTTCACTTCACATTTTTAGAAAGCTGTAACATCCCCCTAATTTCTTGCCTCTTAATAACATCAGGATTTTGCAGAAGAATGGACAGGAAGACTATTTGTGTGAACACAACCAAGGTTTATTTTGAGAAATCGTTGCAAGCATCGCTAATCTCAACAGCTTTGAAATAAGTCCACTAAATGATGATTGAAACCTCGCTTTCTTCTGTGCTGTTTTCAAAGTGGTGGCATATTGCTCGATAAACACGCCCGAGCAAGCAGAATTTTAAGCGGCTAATTTTAAAGCACAGTATATTTACGTCACTCGTGCCTCCACACATCTTGTGCCCGCATGAGTGGAGGCGACTGTTTACCTTGCGCGTTTAAAGGGTTGGGCACGCGGGATTCTGCTGAGGCGCATTTTGTTCCCCACAGCTACTTTTCCGTGCCTGCCATCATGATGTCACCAATAAATTTGTACCTTCAAAGACGCTTTAACATCCTGGGACGCTTGATTTGCAACTAAGCATCACATCCACCCTCCGTTGCAACAAGCCACACGAGAGCAAAGTTGTGACAGTCCTCGACACAAAACTCTGCCAGCAATGCGCAGAACGGGCCACATTACATCACCATACGTGGGCAAAAATCGGACCCCTTCCCTCTCATCACCTCCCTCGAACAATGGGAAGCAGCGGTGGGTTGCAAAACCTGGATCTGAAGAAGTCGCTCAAAGGCCGGGCAGTCACAGTCGCCGAAGCACTACATTCTTCGGTCACCAAGCTCCCCTGACCCTTGATTAAATAAAAGTTTCTCTCTCTCTCTCTCTGTCTCTCTCTTTCTCTTTCTCTTTCTCTCTCTCTCTCTTTCTTTCTCTCTCACTTTTTCTCTTTCTAGTATGCATCGTCTTGGCCCATTTCCTTAACCAACAAGAGCCTGAATATCTATCTGCCTTCAGGGCGACAAACCATTCAGAAGACCGACATTCGGCGTTAAACCTGGTGAAAACGGTACTGAGGTTTTCTCGCGATGAAGCCGAAAAGAAAAGAGCAGGTTTGAACATGAGCGCCCCCTAAACAGGACAGAGAAAGAATCTAAGTACACAAGAGGTTACAACTGTTCATTTCAGTATAAAATTTGAATCGTATAAGAAAATGTTGTAGAAGGCTGGCCGTGCACATCAGACGTGAAAAAGATTCATCCATCATTTTGCTTCCTGATGATGGTAGACCAGCGAAGCTGTATAGGCGATATTATTGTACCACAGCACGACTGTGATTATATAGCATTTCAGATTACTTTTCAAAAAAGGATAGCTTTTCTTGGCACTTTCAACATGAAAATTTTGGTCTCCCTGTCTGTCTGTTTTAAATGTGACACTTTGTTTAAATTGAACGGAATTTGTGAACGAGAAGATTTTGAAGAAAAAACTATTCCGAACCACTGAATCAGGAAGGTTGGTTCGTGATTGTAAACATTTTCTCACCAAAAGAAAACGCAAAGGCGTATTTGAGTCAAACCAGCAATAGATACGTGAGAGTTGCAGTGGTGTTTTAATAAAGAACATGACTGCTTTACTTTGATGATAGCAAAAATAATGCGCGTTGAAAACAAAGTTTACGCCCAAGAAAAGAAGAAGGACTGCCACCTGAGCTCATAACTCCTGGCGGAAAGCGAGAATTCTGACAGTAAATAAAAGTACCAGTCAATGATTTGCGACCAGTGGCATGTGGCAACATTGAAGTTACTTTAGTAAACTTCTACCCCATTCATCGTTAGAGTATCGAGACGGAACGGAAAGGTAGGCAGGGCAAATGGCAGAAGCCGCAACGTAGCATGAGCGGCAGAACCCTATCGTCTTTCGAAGATGGTTGCATGGAGTGAGCACATTTTTATTGCCACAGCGCCTCTGATCTGGACGCCGTCTCTTGCCCTCGGCATCCCAAGCCCGCTCTTCCTGGCATGCTGCCGGATCGTCGCAACATTAAAGAGTTTTAGCAGTCCGTATGCTTCAGCTGTTCCGAAAGTACCGTGTTGACCGGGACCCATCTGGGAACTTGCGCGTTTGTTCCGGTAGTGGGGGTTATTTTTGTGGGCTGGCCCTCACCCTTTCATTCGTTGTGATTTGGGGTCTCCCTCTCGCCGTGCGCGCGTGCGCAGGCGCGGTCGGGTCCTGGTCATCACGGTACGAACGGAACTGACGGAGCATACGGCGTGCTAAAATTCTCTAACGGCTTTCCGGCTTGGCGTAGCGGCATCGTTCTCGGCGGCGCCCGCGCGCACTCTCGATCTCCTTCCTTGTGTGCTCGCGGTGTCGTTCCTGGTGTTAAAGCGGAATAAGCTGCAAGGGCATTTTCTTTCCCTCGGTGTATCAGCAACTGCCTCACGAACACGTGGCCATCATGTGATTTGCGGCGAGATACCCCAAGGACTGTTTTAACTTTGTGGCTTCTGACTTGGCGCACGTCCAACTTGGTTTCTTTCGCGTATATGTCACTACGCGAAAGCTTCAGAGAGCTTTGGAGAGCTCTCAAAGCTTTGGAGAGCCAGCACAAAGCTTTGGAAAGTGCTGGGATAACCAACGCAGATACGGTTTTGTCTAGGCAACGGCAGCTTGGCTGCAAAATGAAAACCCAACCCTAATCCAGACAGAGAGGTTGCCAAGAATAACTAGCCGAGCTGGCATTATTTTCCGAGACTGCCAAGGAAAAGGTGTTTATCGTCGTGTTGGATGAATTGTGAATGACTAAAGCTTGACATATTGTACGTGTGCGTTGATATTTACATTTGTTTTCTGTGCTGCAGTCTCTAAACTCTGGTGTGCACCTGCAGTCCTTAAACGTAGAGGGTGCCTAGTGCCCGTCCTTGCGCTGAATGAGTTGGCGTGCTCCCTTAACGGTCGTTAAGACAGTGTCGTGGCTGCACACCATATTATTTTCCACACCATAGTGGTACAGTGTACACGGCCGTTTCTTTACACTTCACAGAGAGTTTTAACAGAAATAATAGTTGACTAATACGTATAGCTGAATTTTCTGGTTTATAGTGGCTAGAAATACAGAACCAGTGGGAAAAAATAAGTACTTCTCTATCGGAAGCACAGTGGGGGAGCGCGAGGCTTTCCAAAATAAAGTCCACCGCAAACAAACGACCCCAGAAGAAAGCGGACCCTATTTACTTATGATGGTGACCATGTCGGTAACGCGATTCCTACCTTACGTCTATGATAAGGTGGGTTAATGTCCATCCGCCCACCACTAATACGGACATTACATGGTTTTCCCTAGCGTTCAGTCATCGTCGTCGTTAAACCGAGGGTGCTTTTTCTGTGATATTTTGAAAGTTCGTGCACCCCTCTACAAATCCAATCTGCTTCGACCATGCCGGAATTTTACAGTCGACTAGCCGTCAGCTTCATAACACCACGAACCCAATTCCATCTCACCCACAATCATCATCATCGGCAGACAAAGTTGGTTTGCGGCAGTGCGTTTTGGGATGGTCTACAGACGACATCAGTGCGACGCTGAGAGCTTCGCTTTAAAAGACGCTGGATACAGAAAGTGACCCATAGGACAGCCACGTGTACCCAGGTGAGATCATGTGCTAAATTATGGGCAAAGCATTGTTACAAAGTGCGACGACAGCTCGTTTTCAGTGTATTGGGGAAGCACGCGTTGGCGATTCTGCGTTTTACTTGTTTTGAGTTCGCGGAATGAAACGGCAAAAGGCCTTTGTTTTGGAGGTGGTTCACACATCCAACGCAGGCGTTCTCCGTTCTTAGAAGTATGTCCTATATCAATAAACACTAGGGGGTTTCTTGACATGAGAACATACCCTTAGTGGTGGTTTCTTTGAAGTACTCCGGGAGAGTAGTTCACTCACGGAGTTTAGTTCTTCAGAGCAATCTTTAAAAATCCGTTATAATGTTATCTGCAACACGGCGTATCACTTCGTTAACGTGAAGGTCTAAAATAATCCGAAAATTGTCGACACACCTAAAAACCGTAATACATTGTGCATCGTCAGAGGCTTCTTGTAGCGTGTGGTAAAATCTGACTAAAAAGGTATGACAGAAAACAAGCGGTGAGCAAAACCCTATTCGTATGCTTCCTTTCTGCACAAAGGGCTTGTTGTCTAATTCAAACCATTCGTACAAAACCTTACTGCTAAAAGTTGTGGGAAAGCTTCTACAGCTATGCATCACCAGTTTGAAATGCAACCGTCCTACATTCTCCAATTAGTTGACGCACCTCCAAGAAAAGTGTAGTGTTAGGAATGCAGTAAAAGAAGTCCTCAATGTCCACTGAGGATGCCGCATTGCACCTTAAAAGCCCTTAGTTGAGTATTGTACAGGAATTACGGAGCTTCTTATCGAAAACGGGACACAAGGTTTCAAAGGCCTGAGTGATTGTTTTAGAAGTTTCCCGATCACATGTTGCAACAAACTTGTTTCATGACAACAGCCCTGAACAAAATGGGTATTCAGGGTTGCGTGTCTTCCCTGCAAAAAAAATTGCGGTATGTCTTTCTTGCGCTTTCTAACTTCTCTCACAAACTTCAGAAAGTTCTATGTACTCTGCGCATTGTGGGCATCTGCTTTTTATTTCGAGAGTTTCGCCTCAGTATATCTAAATGGTTTCTTATTGTCTCAGATGTGATGTTATCCTTGTGGCCTTTTTCTGTGTGCATCGCCATTTTTCATTTGTTTTTTTATTTTCAGTTTAGCATCAGTTTTCACCTGTGGTGCCTCGTGCTCGTTGCGCCATGTGTTTGCTATATAGCTGACAGAAGCAGGCCTCAGGTGTAGTTTGGCGTTATTTAAGGTCGCGCGTCGCGGTGAGTCGACCGTTGTGTATGTACGCTCGTGTTTGCTCTGTACACCCAGTGTTAGTCCCCTTTATTTTTTATTATAATTTATTCTTCTTTGAACTGGATGGACGATTTGTAAAGAGGACCTCGACCATCAGGTACGGCAATGTATTCTAGGTAACATGACTAGAATTGCAAATTGGACAGTGTTTACTGCAAATCGCTTACTGCAGTGTTTACGGCAGTGTTTACTGCAAGCATTAGTAGAAAGCTGCATGTTACTGCGCGTTGGAAACGTGGGACTTAATATGTCACCGCTTTGTCTCTAGTTGTTTTATTGCATGCATGGGCGTCAGAAGGAGGGCGCCAGCGGGACACTTGCCCATCTCCCCCCTCCTACAAGCCACACCACAATTGCTCACTTCACTCTCTATCACCCCCCGCATTATGCTATGTGTTTAAACCCCTCAACAAAAAATACTACCGACCGTCATGACCACATGTAGTCGTTTTTACGAGTAAGCCTGCTGTGCCGAGCCTCCCCACCCGATCTGTAACGTCTTATATCTGGCCGAAAAATGTGTAACGAGGGATATTGTCATTTATTAGTTTAACAGCTTAATATACAAAACGTGACCGAACCTTTCAATTGGTAGCTAAGTTAGGCTATCAGTAGCTTTTGTTAGGTAGGCACCGTCTGGTTATTAGTAGCCCAATATTGAGGCCATCCGTCGCTCACAGGAGAAAAAATGAACTGAAGATTTCAAAATAAAACAAATAAATTCAAACATGCTTTATCAAGCTCCCTCACGGAATAAATAAAAGGTACACATTAAGCAAAAAAGTCCACCAAAAGAAGCTGATAATGAACTACCCACATTACAAGGTACATCTAATCCACCGCCCTCACATGATAACGGGAAACAAACAGAAAACGAAAAAGAAAGCAGCAAGAAATAAACAATGATGAATGAAAATAAATCTTATGAAGTCAGGATAATCGAATACAGCACCCCCGTGCGATTAGAAAAAATTGGTTCTTTGTGCATAGATGTGTTCCTAAAGTGAAACCAGGCCATTAAAGGCATAGAGACAGGGACGGGGCGTAAACAGGCCTAGGGGATTAGTGGACAGTTCAAATAACTTATGATTCTTCGTAACTTCCACTGAAGTGGTGCTGGCTTCCCTAGAATTGTATTCCTGTATTGTTTTAACTCAGGTTCTCATCGCCCTTATTCGGCTGTAGTCAGTACCGACAAACACCATGCATGTGGTTATGTTGCCTACAATTTTTTTTCAACTTGCAGTTTTTATGTACTGCCCCTGCTGTTTGATGCCAATTGCTTTCCGTACCGATATATAGTTTTTAGGCCTAAGTGCAAGAAAACATGCAGAGAAAAACAGAACACCTGGTGAAAATGAAGGATGCTTGGCCTAAGAGTCTGTTTAGTATATTCACAGGAGGAAATACTTAGCTGTCATTTAACTTTAGAAATAAGAAGGGCTTTTTCATGTTTTTTACATTGAAGAATAGATATACTCAATGTAGAGTGGTGCAGAAGAATGTTGGAGCTCCGCGCAGTATTTTGCACATGCTATTTCCTAATGTTGCCAGAATGTGGGAGAGGGACAATATTTCGGAAAAAAGCGGCCTTTTTGAAACTTCGTACCTGCGCATTACCAGGGCAATATTCAACATTGCACCCGATGTAATCCAAGTCAACGAAAAGAATTCGGTACTGATGCTCATCCTCTTGTTAGTAGAAGGCTATCCTGCTATATGTCGAAAAATGGTTCGGAAAAAATGAACTGTCGGTGAACAAAATACTCTAGTATTTCTGTCGTTAAGTGCATTCTTGCTACACCTTGATTTCTTACTCCTTTATTGTCACCTCAGTTTAAAAACCTGCTGTACCATGAACAGCTTTATCCTTTCAGAATACTATTTCAGGGCTATTGTTCATTTAAAAAGATGAGCATGCTTTTTTGTGTCTTTCAGAATATAAAAAACTGTATTTGGAAGACATTTTTCAACTATAAGTGTCTTCATTTCTTATGAGCTATTAAATTTTCCCAAAAACCTTATATTTTGTATTACAGAGAATCTTTGTCGCCTGAAAATAAATTCGGTTATTTTGTTGCACAGTACCAACTTAGCGCGGCATATTGATATTTCAGTAAACATCTCGTCTTTCTTTGCCAGCATAGTCCCGATCAGAAATTATATTATAATCGCAGACCAATTGTCGTCACAAAACGTGTTTTTGGGAATAATTGACGACACGCAGAGTTCAAAGGGGGCTTCTTGAGATACAGTTAAATTGAAAAAGCTATTTTTTTGCTTAATACGTTGTTTCTTGAAACGAGCTAGTTTAAAGTCTGCTGTGCACGTTTCACATGTTTCAAAATACTAAGCATTAGACGTTGACGTGCGCACCGCTACTAGTCAAGATTATCTTGTCCTCCGAAAGGTGCACACAAAGTTTTTAAAAGGTTTTTCATCGAAGAACGAAGCGAGATCAGAAGGCAATGTGCCGGCCGATGGCATTTTCTCGATGGGCTTTCTCCTTCTTTGTGTTTCTTCAAAGGTCAGCAGAATATGAACCAATGACACGTGTGGTCTGAATATACAATCCAAGAACTGACCGAAAATATTCCGGGAGAAGAAGCAGGCATGAACTAACAGTGCATATGAAAAAGCAAACGGAGCCATTAAAAGTTTACTGCGTTAAGATCCCACGAAGGCTAGCAAACTCCTAAACCGAAGGGAGCTAGTTTGACCCAATGAACTTTAAAATAAACAGCCCTGTTTCGATGACAAACACTAGACGCACAAACAAATCGTTTGCATCCCGTGTAAATGTGCTTAGGAGCAGAATTTCACGCTCCGCAGCTCGCAGTTTACGCATCAAAATACATTTAAAACGGAAAGCAATAAAAAATATGGGGGCACGTACTGCGAAACAACCGGATCGGTAGCCTTAATCACAAAAAATCGTGGAAAACCCGCATGCACTGGCGCTTATAAAGCGACGTGGAAATCTCATTGCATGTATGTGCCACAGCGAATATGTGTGAAACACGTTGCTAGGCGAAACCGTATGCATGCAACCTTCACAGTAGGTGCAAACATTTTTGTGGTAAGCATTTGGAGTGCCTTTGATGCAGACTCATTACTTGGTGCGTGCTCCAGGACCACCAAAAGCAACGTATGCTTCCGAAGTACTTGTTTCTAATTATAAAGGGGTGTCCAATACAATGTGTGCAATCCAGTCGGGGTTTACTACTTTAGTAGGATAACAAAATAATTTTTCCGGCTCTTTTGTCTGCGTGCGTGCTTTAAATGTATACACGCGGCGAGACTTAGTAATAACTTCGCTGTTGCTTCATTGCATTTTGGCGTCGTTGTTTCATTGTTTTTTTTTTCGTCGCAACTTACCTTGCCCAGCTTATTCTCCGCTGCTACCGTGGCATCACTTCAAGGCACCATGCGGCTCGCTCTATTTTACAAAGTTTTTGTTTGCGAGTTATATTTTTGTGAATTAAAAAAAAGCAGGCACAGTAGCCGAACGAAGATTTCGATTTCTACTTACTTGCCCAAGTGGGTACGACCCACGAAGAAAAAACAGCAACAACGGCAATTTCTGTTCTTGCGCTGGAAACGTGAAGAGATGGTGTAGGCAAACAGGGAAAGTCGCGTATTATCGCTACTTGCACGTACCACAGTGCGTAATCTTTTTCTTCTCGCCAAACTGTGATACGTGATACCAAGGATAAATTTCCAAACGCAGGTCCAAAATGTAAGCCATTTTTTCTGTGTTTATTTGACCTTGCACGTGGGAACACATGATCCGAAGTTATCTTTTTCCACCTGTAAAGCAAGGAGGGGTTTGAATTGGCTCATGTTTTTTTAAGCGTATTGTGAGCCGGTTTTAGTAGTGCGGGATGTAAAATGTTAATTTCTGAGAATTTGGGTGCAAACTAAGCTATCAACTGCATTTCCGGGCTTTATTGTGTGAACATAGAATGAAATGTGTTGCTTTGAGGGATTTTAAAAAGAAGTGGTGCAAATGTTTCAATGCCTTCGTTACATTTACCTTGGAGTATTTGTCGAAAGTATCGAGAAAACGCTGATGAAAAACGCGAAGGAAGTGCTGTTTAAAGCACCTTTAAATTGTTCAGTGTATGGCGCAGGCACTGCCAGAATGCTCTGTCAGGGGTGATAAAGGTCGCATTCCCCGCCCGAATGAAACATATTTCTTAAGGTTGCACATCAACATTCTGATGGTGCATGGATTAAGGAAAAAGGAAATTTCCTTGCCTGCTCCGCAACCTGTGGCTTTTAAAAATAGCAAGAAAGCATTCAGCTCGTGTTGATGGAGTGCTGGGACGCCATCTTATTCTGGGATGTTTTACAGAGAACGATTCATTAGAGGACGATCATAAGCGAAATTCGTTAGATGAACGACCTAGCCATCACACACTCTCGCAACACAAACTGCTCTTACATAAGGTTAGCCTCACTTATCTCACTCACGCTATAATATACGTATTGGCCTGAGATCGCACGTGCCAAACGAAGCCACAAATCTTCATTCAGAGCAATGAAGACAGAAGTGACCATCCCGATTTTCTCTTTACCGTTCAGCTGCGTATTGCTTCACCCGCGTATTGCTTCGGTCTCTAAGCAGAATGTCATACACCAGCCGCCCTGAACCTGCTAAAAAAAGATGTCAATTGTTGCTTTGTTTCCGGTGCTTTGCGCAAAGGGTAGACGTTTTGGATATTTGGTGGAGTTTTCTTGGAGCAAAATACGGAACTGTTGTAGTAATCCAACTGAGGGCCTTTATTAATTTTTCCGAAGCGCTTTGCAAAGGTAAAGTTCTGTTCCTCCTCTTCATACTCTAAGCGGATTTTGTTCTGTTCTGTTCTGTTCTAAAGTTCTGTTCACCTTCATCCTCTAGGCGGCTTTTTATACTGTTTAGCCAAGTGAATGCCTCTTTTACATCAGATACTAGATACGCTGCACGATAACGAGCTGAGAGAATTTGTTTCAATGGCTCAGTGCAGAAGCAATGCAGGGGGTAGTTTTCTAACTTTTCAATGGCATTTATGAAACACAGATTACTAATGCCCGTGTTGCTTCGTTTATAGTGATCCAGAAGTGTAGAGTAATAAAGTCTCCTTAACCCTAGAGAAGGCAAGCGTTGCAGGGGGCGGCAGAAAGTTAGATGGGCAGATGAGATCAAGAAGTTTGCGGGGATAAATTGGTCACAGTTGGCACAGAACCCAGGTAATTGGAGAATAATGGGAGAGGCCTTTGCCCTGCAGTGGGCGTAGATAGGCTGGTGATGATGATGATGATGAATCCTCGACTGATATGCCCAACATAAATGTGGATCGGAAAGCTCCACTATAGCGTCAAATAAATCCAGCACATTGCTGTCTGGAATTATAAGCCTTAATTGTAATAGACTGAAGTTCTGTCCATGCAGGTACACAGGCATATATCTTGTTTAACAACAACAAGCTATTGGCAATGCTTCTGTGAATATATACTAAGGAAAACGTCAACATTGTGTCCCAGTCAAAACGAAGGGGGGCATTAAAGTGTCGCGGACTCTTCAATGACGAGGCGATGCCATCAATTTCTCCGAAGTTAGCGCGGAAGCAGATGCCTGTAACGGCTCGGGCAAACGAAGTAAAAACACTCTAATTCGGGTGTTCGGCTCGTGGCTGCATCGTCACCAAGCAGTCAAATATTTCCATTTTAACGTAGTCATAAAAAACGCGTTTGCGACCAGCTGGCGTCCTGAAACCTTATATTTCTGAAGTCAGAGTATTATCTTCATAAGGAAGAATATATAAAGACCGTAGAAATTTTCAGCCATTCAGGATGGTCGACATGACATTGGGTATAGTTAGGGTAAATATCAGTCACCTAAGACTGTAACCAAAGATGACCTGGTCATGAACCGATTGCTTTTGCATGGTTTTTAATGCACAGTTTTAGGCAGCGAACTGTTAGATATTCGGAGTGGTTGTCTAGAAATGAGGTCCATCATCTTGAATGAGGGTAGCAGTAAAACCATCACCGAGGTCGGGGCATTGCATGGCACACAGAGTGTGAAGGCTCAGGTTTACAGCCTCGTACCCAAGAACGGCTTGGACAATTGAAATCATGGAGTGGTTCAGGCCATGTCAGACTGATCCCACAATTCAAGAACCAGCAACGTACGCGGAGGCATGCTCATCTTGTGCTGTTGAAAAACCAGGAATACAGATTTAGGTGCAGGGACTTCTGACCAATTGCACATTACTCGTATCTTCTGAAGCAGCAGAGCGTGGAAATATATCTCACACATATTGTAATGGGAAAACTCATTTTCAAAAGTACATGATGTACTGTGGCTAAATTGTCTAGATTCTGTATTTTTATAGCTGATTGTCTGAAGGATGGTTTTTGCATTCGGAGTACCGTGTCTCGTAAAATTGGCCGGTGGTATTCTTAAACAGCTTGTCGCTTTTGTTTCTAAAGAGAGCCTTATAGTACAGGACTCTTCTTCCAAAAGCTAAAGTGAGAAAATCGTTTAATCGCTTTCGCAAACAGGTCAGCAAAACGAGCTAGACTGAAATGTGTTCTGTGCATTCAAAGTTTAAAAATACACGACATATACAACATGCGCACAGCCGAGTTAGAACGATGCTGTTGGGGCACCAAATGTGCCTGAAAGTTTTGAGAAGGTGACTAAAAAGCAGAGGGCTATCTGCAGGCAAAGGTTTTTGCTTAGGAGGCGTGTTTGCCATTTTCGGGGGCTATAATGCTAGCGGAACCTACACAAATGACATATGTCCTCAACGTGCTAGCCAAGAAGGGTCTAAAAAGTACGTACAACCTCAGCAAGGTGCGATCTCTGAATACACACGCCCAAGTTAAGGCCATGCGAGGAAGGTTACTGCACAGAAAGATCCCATGAAGGCTACCATACATCCTAGCCTGAAGTACGTTTAGAGAAAGCACCCACGGCTTTGCAGTAACGACGACATCTGGGCGCGGAAATAGTATGCACATGCTGTGAAACCGTTTAATATAGTTTCCGGCCTTACAACTTTATATAGATTGATGCCGCATAACGTTATGTTTACAAAACAATTGCTGAAGTAAAAAAAATTAATTTGCGGCGCTAGGTACAGCGAGTGTTCAGTATTTGTAATCTATTGGTAATAAAATCATTACGAGGTGCTTTCCAAAAAAAAGAAAACGCTACGTGTGAAACAAGATCGCTCAGCAAATGTATGAATCCCGCGATGTGTATATGTAAGATTGTTTTGCTGAGCACCGATGTGCATGATTACACATAAGGGTACCACTAAAGATGAAATTCTGGAACTATATAACCACGGGACAAAGTAAATTTCTGGAAAATATATCTTTGAATACACATTTTCGCGGATACTGAATAAAATTAGTTGCCACTTTATAAAGAAAAAAATGCCGAACGGCACCATAAAAAACAAACGAGTGTAACCAGAGGGTAAGACGAACACTCTTAGCTATGATAACGGACGTAAGCAACAGAAATTGTGCCATCAGCAAGCGTGGCCTTTATTTTGAATTGTGTTTTACTAAACATTGATAGGAAATTTTGAGGAAAAACATCTCTAAAGAGGACATGTGAACATAACCTTTAACGCACAATCGCATCTTCACCATGCTCAGGCGTAATCTAGTAAATTTCTGGTGCAAGAATTAGTCAGCTTGAAGGGGACACACCACCCAGCACTTTCCGTCGGAGAAAATACTATTTTTAAACTTGCATTGTCACGCCATGGGGTAAGACGCTGGACCAGCTACTACCAGTACTGATACGTAGGTTTTTGTTTGTAGCAGGTCGAGCCAAGGTTGCATGGCTGGATGTAGAGCAACACGCGACCTATATGTTGCCGGCACGATTATAAACGCACATGAGGAGAGCGCAGAAGAATTGATTAAACTGTTGTCGCCAAGAGTGTTCGCCAAGAGTGTTCGGCAAACATTGGTCGATCCTGTATGTCGTGGTATGCCGACAGTGTCTCAACCCAACAACAAATCGTCATCGTGATATTTGCTAATGGGGTACGGAAGCCACGCATACAGGATAAAGGAAATTATATAGGAACCTTTGAAATGAATCCCTCGCATTATGGGCTTAGTGCCTACCATACAAATATAAAAGAAACTAACGGCCCCTTTTGTGACCCGATTCAGGGGGCAAGTGACATTTCGGTTGAGGTACGTTTAGGATGGAACAGGAAACATGGCGGTTGGACAACTTGTTCCGAGCATCGAAGATGCTATTATGACACTTGAAATTAAGTTTTATGTGTGCAGTGAATAAGACATGTCAGAAAATATTTGCAAAATTTATCGGTAGAGAGACAACGACGACAGAAGAGAACTGAAAGAGCGACTGTAGATAGGGGTGATGTCAGGGAACAGGGTGGCGGCATTTGCGTCTGTGGCGCTGTGTTCGCATCGCTGCCCACTTTGTTGCTAGAGGGAGGTCAAGTATAAGAATTGTTTGACGCGCCAGTCGCCGAGCGCCTCGACTGACCCAGAAGTCGTTTGTAGGCGTTTAAAATTGGTGTGTTTTGCGACTGCAGGGCTGAGTGGGCTCCAGAGGGTATGAAATTGGTTTGGAAGTGACAAAATGTCCCCCCGTCTGTGCAACAAAAGGAGCGAAATGGTACGCGCTGCTGCAAAAGTACGAAAATTTGACAAGAGGCTGTTATAACACACAGTCCAGTAGGCACGTGGAAGAAGGGCGTGTGAGTGACGCCGTTGTGTGGAGTTCTAAAGCCGGAATAAGGCATGCCCACCGGGGTGAGCCTGAACCTCGCGAGGAAAAGAGATGAGGTGCTTATCGAATATAAAGAGTCACCAATAAATTGCTCACACGCGTATTTTCTGGTGAATTGGAACACTGTTCTACACATCAAAGAAAATGTAAGGATAAAGTCAGTATCACCTCGCTCCCAATTTTTGGTGCAGGTAAACTTGGATATTACAAAGTTGACAAAAGTTTGCAATTTTTTGTTACATTCGGGTTTTTGTTATGCGCAGGTTGTGAGTTAAGGCTCGCAGGAATGAAGCAGAAATGGAGCCAAAATGCTAGACATCAGTGAAGGTGAACTCACCCTTCAAAGATTTACTTTACTGTAAAAATCTACGTTATTTTCTCCTGCTGTTTCGGACGAGTGGAGGCAGTTTATGGCGCCTCAAAGAAGGGAGGTCACTTACATCCCATATTCACGAATGTACCTTAAGTATCACGTTTGCGTTTTGACACTTTTTTGTTCAATACGCGTTACAAGAATCAAATTTATTCTGTAATGACGTATTTTTACAAACTTGGTGGTCTTTTTTCGAGTGAAAATTGTGGACAGCGTGCTTGGTGCGATACTGTACCGGGCGGCGGCAACATTTTAAAATGTGAGCTTGTCTTGTGAAGGGAGCACTTTCTGTTTTCTGGCTGCACAACACATCACCGGTGAAGCGACATCACAGATAGCAGTGAAGACGCGCGAATACACGCTGGCAGGCAGGCCTAGCACCCCAAAACTTAAGCCTTCAACCAACCCCGCACGCACACGTATAAATGCACGGCAGTTTGCCGTGCGGGGGAAAAATGAAGTGCAGTTACCCTTGCCAACTCGTGTCATGCTACACAAGCAAAACCTAAATTTGGGGCTACGTTAGCTATGAAGAGCCCATAGCCGCTCTTTTTATCGTCATCATCGTGACAAATTTTGTTTTGGGCGACTCCATAGCTGCTGTCTCCT
This sequence comes from Haemaphysalis longicornis, assembly GCF_048455015.1. Taxonomy (NCBI): domain Eukaryota; kingdom Metazoa; phylum Arthropoda; class Arachnida; order Ixodida; family Ixodidae; genus Haemaphysalis; species Haemaphysalis longicornis. The sequence continues at coordinate 103,458,599 of NW_027526407.1, read as the reverse complement.
TGAAGTAGTGCTAGTTCTTGGTAAATAATTGCATTTATCCAGCCAATATCTCACTAAAAGTGCAAAAAACAATGACTTATCAGCTTAGCCAGCTGGTTACATGAAGGTTAACTGCTGCCACGTACTCGTTACATAGAGGTCTCAAACACACTGGCTTCTATGGCGGTTTTAATGGACAATTGATAGACTTCGTTAAATTCACAGAGGTTCGTTCACGCCCAAGTTAAACTGTAGTGTGTTTGCATTATAAAAAAGGTGAAAAGAAAGTGCGCTACCCGAACCCAGATTACAGAAATAAGAGCAAAAGAGGCAATCCTTTTTATACAACAGAGGTTTTTCAAGGGGGTCCGCGCACCCCAGGGATCCGCGAAGCTCTCGGCCTCTGCAACAATGGAGTGAAGTTCGGCCGTGGCTGCGGCGTCAATCATCAAAAGATCGTTTTGGTCAACTCCTTTCCCTCTTCCCCAATTTTTACCGGCCTTCCCGAACTACGTATCACCGGTGCCTATCCAGATTTTCAACTGGCGTCGGTGGCTTGTGGACTTAAAAAAGCAAATACCAAAACAGGCTGAAAGTGGCCGCAGGTAAGCGGCTCTGTTTAAGCGCAACCGAGCCACATATTGATAACATTGCTGCACTACTCAAAATGAGCTGCCGTGGTTCATTGGTAGGACGTTTCGATGATGGGAAGCATAAAAACACTCCTGTTTCACACTCCAGTAGTGGTATGCAACGCGGTCTTCCCCCTTCCTGTGTAAGAGGTCTCCAATTACTGTTAGTGGTCCACAGGGGATCCCCGCCACATCTATAGCTGAGAACACGTCATTTACAATAGAAAAGGTTCCAGGCCCCTGTAAAGCCAAAAAAGGCGACAACATACCGATAGTAAACAATAAAAAAGTTGAATGTAGTGAAACAATCAGATGATAGTATTGTACTACCTAAAAAGTGATAGAATTCGGCAGATTTTGCTAATACAAGCAATGAGCATCCAAATCTCAGCGCTAGTGCGCCGCTGGTACAGGGAAGTTAGCAAATACCATACGTGAAATCAAATCACAAACAGCATGAACTATTGCAAAAGCAAGTGGGCGTATCGACGAGAAAAATTACCCCGACTCGCACAATACTCGTTCAACAAAAGTCAAAATAAGCACTGCCGGGAACAAAATGATCCGCACCACAATAAAGATGAAAAGAAAATCTACATACGGAACATAGAATCAAGCAAGTCCTGTTTACAAATGAAAATCTTCCTAACGCAACAATATTATTCCTCGATGTATTGCTGATGGTTCGTGAGTCGTCGTCGTTCGAAATACGGTTGAGAAGAGAGTACAAAAAGATTGTAGACCAAATATGATAATAAAGCTTGAATATTGCGGAAGAGCTTGGTATTTCTGGCGAGCCTTAGGAGGAAATATTCGAAACCTAGTGCCGTAAACAAACTATTGAAGCAATGTAAATAATTGAAGCAATGTAGTTTAAGCTATGTATGTGCTTCTGAGTGACGGCTTCGCAGCGGCCCAAATGGACATACTTTATTTCGTATGGCAGCATTCCGGTCACAATTGCCAGATATATGCATGGTGCTTTATGCCAAACTTTTACGAAAGTTTAAAGCAGCTATGCGTGTTGAGAAGCCCAAACAGGTGAGCACAATTCTTGTTGTCGGAGGATTATTGCTACATGTTGTATTCCAAAGATTCGAGATGGAGAACATCGCATGTTTGGTGCAACTTTCGGAGCATTGAGGCTGTTGCGAGTTTTTTCTAGCAGTGGTGTCGCAATAAGAGGCTAGGCAAAAAATGAATACTGGAGCCTGCCGTCCCTCCCCGGTAGATGAAGAGGATGGTTTGCCCTCCTTACACAAGACGAGTACGTAGGTAGGTAGAAAACGTTTATTTGAGCCACTGAAGTGGAAGTGGTTCCCTAGTTCGGGAGTCAATAGATTAGCAGAAAGCCTTGGCTTTAGATGCCAGGACTTGCTAGACGTTGAGATGGTCGCTGGTCACCAGGTTCCCCTACAGCCGAGGGGCAGGAAGGGGGTATTGGAGAGGAGGAAGTTTGGGATTACACTCACACTACAATATTATGAAGCAGAGTACCGGGTTGTGACAGAACTGGAATTTAGCAGGGTACTGACTTGGAAACATATAATGCAGGCCAACTGGGTGAGGAAAGGTATTAGACCGTTTTACTTGAGCGCACGCAGCAGCTCTGTGCGCGAGGGGAACTTGCGAAGGCGCGAGAGCGCATGCGCACGTAAGCGGCAGCCGCGTGCTTTGCGTGCGCCCGCAAGTTTTGGATTCTTGCGCTGCGGGTTTTGCGGGCTTTGCGGGCCGCCGCGAGGCCCCTCCCGTCCTCTTTCCGGTCTGTCTCGCTCGTGAACGAAGGAACACAGGAACGGCGTCTCCCCACAAACTGGTTTACAGATTCTTCTGGCTAGGTTTACATCTGGCGCTGGCCGACAGCCGCATGTTGTGTTCGTCAATCTAGCGTTCAGTGGCGCTGCATGACACACAAAGCACGCATTTCGGCGCTACTGGTTTATCCACGCACCAACTTCTGCGTGCGGTCAACTAAAACTGGTTCTTCGCAAGAACTTCGCTGCGCGCGCTGTGCTGCTCTTACGTGCGCGCACAACTCTCTGCGTACGCTCAACTAAAACTCTCTATTAGTTGTATTCTCCGGAGTAGAAATTCTTCCTTTGAGAGTGCTGAGTTGTGGGAAGAAAGTGTAGTCTGTCGCACCAGTAATACTGCGTTATGTCTTGATAGTTAATTAGAGGGATGGATGATGTGGTCTCCGCAGAAGTCTGGAGGGAGACCGCACAGCCTTGTTGATGAGCAAAGTTGCTTACCGTCAGCGAGGAATGGCGATAAGTGCAGATCATGTTGACTTTTCGGCAGGGTTGATGTGGCGAGAGTGACTTGTAAAAGGGGACCCCATCCTGACCAACAAGCTTCGGCAGGCATCTTGTTATTCCGTAATAGTTATTGCGTTGTTGGTATGTACGAGAGCTCGGGCGATAGCTAACTCCCGCAACCCACGCGTACGATTTCTTGATTGGTCCTTAGGTGACCTGTGTGTTGACTTACTTTGTGCCACCGAGGGCCAACCATGGGCGCCGAATTCTGGCGAACCTCGAACGGCAGCCGGCAGCCCGGTCCACGCACGTTCCTGAGGCGGCCAGCCTCCTGGTCGCAAACTAGCTGCGTCACGACTCGTCAGCTGAACCATTGTCTTGACACCAGTCATCATATCTACCTATAAATCTTGAGCGAGTTTTGTGAAGATTGTGAATTTATTCGTTTAGATTGGAGTTGGATAACATAAATTGGGACGCCTGCATTTGGGTGGCAACAATTTTGTTTTTCAATAAGTGGCGTTCGTTTTCACAACAACGTGCAGGCTGAGCTTAGAAAGCTTGAAGCAGTGAATCTCGCTGACCACCCAGTCGACAGTTTCGAAATGTTTTAAACGAAGCATTGCTTAGCTGTTTTGTTAGAAGTGCATTAACGAAAACAGGTTAGCATTGCAGGACGAAATTCATGTTTTCTATTTCAAAAAATCTGCTTGTATTCATAGAGTAGGATAAGATGTTGAATCGAGCGGGAAAGAAAACGGGAAGACACTAGCAATTTAGGAAGGCGCGGTAATCCGAGACCAGCACGAGGCAAACGCCAGAAGATTGCAGTTATCCTATATGCCAAAAGATGAAGAAACAAAAGCGGAGAATGGGACGCAAAAAACCTGTCTCTGCATAGAAGATCTCAAAAAAGTTCACGCTAAAAGGCAAGCAAAGAGAAGCGAAGAATAATGCTCAAATAAAATGAAGACACAAACCAGTATTTCCTAAGTGCCAGATGGTTTTCGCATTTTCGGATAGCAAGCAGGGTTATATGTCCTGAGGAAATCTTTGCGAAAGCATGACGTTCATTTTGATGCACCCATACTAAATGATTGAAAAAAATGTCAAAGAAAAGCAATTCTCCTTATCGGCACTTGAACTAAAACACTGGATTTACTTATTTTAGCTAGCTTTTTCGGCCGGTTAATTGAATGTATAACCTTAGAAATCCAGATCTATACATAAACCTTTGCCTACAACAGCAAACAGGGCTTTTCGCGGCAAATATCTTGATTATAACATTAACATATTTCCCTCATTTCCAGTTGTCAATGTTAATAATACTAATGAGAACAATCCGTAGAACATCATAGCGCGTATTACGTGCACGTTTAGGTCTTTGTCCGAAAACATTACAGACAACGTTCATGTAAGTAAAGGAAGTAGAGGAAGAGAAGTGCCAGATTTTAGTATATGCACTGTAGCTTAACGAGAAATAGGAAAATCAGAAATTTCGGCCCTGGAAAAAACGGGTGAGCCGACCAGCTTGGAATAAAATGTTTGAAAATTGGCACAGCTAACACCTCATGAATTGGTTGTTCTCCTTAACGCATGTGAATGTCACATTCGCAAGCAAGCACATTTACATGACAATATACAAGTTCTGGTAATAGGGTGTCATTTATAGACCAGAAATTCACCAGAAGCACCCACAGAAAGCTTTGACGTAGTCACGAATAAAAGAACGTCATTCCGAGGTATAAATGGGGTAAGTGTCACTAATTTGTTTCAGTAGTTTGCAGTAGTTTCAGTACTGTGAATACTATTGGGACTTCTCATCAGTGCGCGTGAATGTTTTACTAAAGAATATTAAAAATGAATTGCGTGAACTTAAATTTAGTGCAAACGTATTTTCACACACCCTGTTTAAAGCATGCTCATCATCATCATCATCATAATCATCACCAGCCTATCTACGCCCACTGCAGGGCAAATGCCTCTCCCATTATTCTCCAATTACCTCGGTCCTGTGGCAACTGTGACCAATTTATCCCCACAAACGTCTTGATCTCATCTGCCCATCTAACTTTCTGCCGCCCCCTGCAACGCTTGCCTCCTCTAGGGATCCACTCTGTTACCCTTAATGACCAGCGGTTATCTTGCCTTCGCATTACATGCCCTGCCCACGTCCATTCCTTCTTCTTAATTTCTACTAATATGTCTTTAACACCAGTTTGCTCCCTCACCCACTCCGCAATCTTCTTGTCCCTTAATGTTACACCTATCATTTCCGCTCCATTGCCCGCTGAGGCATTTTCAATTTAAGTTGAACCCTCTTAGTGAGCCTCCAAGTTTCTGCCCCGTAGGTTAGTACCGGTAACATGCAGCTGTCATACACTTTCTTTTTCAGCGACAATGGTAGGCTGCTATTCATTATCTGAGAATGTCTGCCATATGCACCCCACCCCAATCTGATCCTTTTAATTATCTCTGCCTCACGGTTGGGATCTGGGGTCACAACTTGGCCTAAGTATATATATTCGCTTACCACTTCTACTGCCTCGCCACCTATCTCAAACTGCTGTGTTGTCCCGAGGTTATTGATCATTACTTTAGTTTTCTGCATATTAATTTTCAGGCCCACGGTTTTACTCTGTTCGCCCAGTGCGGAAAGCATGCTTTGCAATTCGTCCCCCGAGTTACTTACCAAGGCAGCGTCATCAGCAAATCTGAGGTTACTGAGGTATTCTCCATTAACCCTTACTCCCACCTGTTCCCAATCCAACGTTCTGAATACTTCTTGTGAGCATGCTGTGAATAACATTGGAGAGATTGTGTCTCCTTGTCTGACATCCTTCCTTATAGGAATTTTGCTGCTCTCCCTATGGAGGATGATGGTAGCTGTAGACCCATTGTAGATATCCTCTAGTATTCTTACATAATGCTCATCTACCCCCTGGTTCCGTAATGCCTGAATGACTGCTAGGGTTTCGACCGAGTCAAATGCTTTCTCATAATCTATGAAGGCTATATATAGGGGTTCAGTATACTCAGCGCACTTCTCTATTACCTGATTGATCGTGTGAATATGGTTCATTGTTGAATAACCTTTACGGAACCCTGCTTGTTCTTTAGGTTGACTGAAATCTAAGGTTGCAGAGATTCGGTTAGCGATTACCTTGGTAAATACCTTGTAGACGACTGACAGTAAGCTGATCGGCCTGAAATTTTTCAAGTCCTTCATGTCACCTTTGTTATGGATTGGGATGATGTTCGCGTTCTTCCAAGATTCCGGTACACTTGCACTCATTAGACATTGCGTATACAGGTTTGCCAGTTTTTCAAGTACAATTTCTCCGCCATCTTTCAAGATGTCTGCTGTTATCTGATCCTCACCAGGTGCTTTGCGCCCTTTCGTTTCTTTCAAAGCCTTCCTTACTTCTTCTGTGGTTACTTGTGGGATGTCTATCTCCTCTGAACTACTGTCTCGTTCGGCATTATCATGTATGTCCCGGCTACTGTACAGATCCCTATAGAACTCCTCGGCCACTGTGACTATTTTATCTCTATTTGTGATGACATTGCCTTGCTTATCCTTAGGTGCATACATCTGATGTTTCCCCACGCCAAGACGTCTCTTCACTGCTTTCAGGCTACTTCCGTTCTTTACAGCGTATTCGATCCTCTCCATATTATACTTCCGTATGTCAGCTGTCTTACGCTTATTGATTAACTTCGAGAGCTCGGCTAGTTCTATTCTGTCAGCTGCGGTAGAGATTCTCATGGTTTGCCGTTTCCTGGTTAGATCTTTCGTCTCCTGTGAAAGTTTACCAGTATCCTGTCTAGCCATAGTGCCCCCGACTTCTACTGCACACTTCGTGATAATGCGTGTAAGGTTGTCGCTGGCTTCCTGTGTCGTAAGCTCGACTTCCTCGTTAAGGGCGGAGTATCGGTTCTGCAGCGCGATCCTGAATTCTTCTGCTTTACGTCTTACTGTTAGCTCATTTATCGGCTTCTTTCGTACTAGCTTGTTGCGGTCCCTACTCAAATCTAGCCTGATTCGAGATCTTACCATACGGTGGTCACTACACCTTACCCTTCCGAGCACTTCCACATCCTGCACGACGCCAGGGTTATCGCATAATATGAAGTCTATTTCATTTTTGTGCTTCCCATTCGGGCTCCGCCAGATCCACTTCCGACTCTCCCGTTTACAGAAGAAGGTATTCTCAGGGATGCCTACACTAATATTTGTCATTTCGTTAAATATTTTGAAAGAAACAGGGTCGAAACATACAGTACTGCGCGGGAAAAAATGTAAGCACGAGAATTAACAGTTCGTGGCTGCCCACTTGAAATCAAAATAATGGGAATGCTGTGAACAATCTATAATTGACATCCCCTTGAAAACGTTCATTAAAACGTAGTAATAAATAAAATATCTGAAACTCACCAAGAAACTACTCAATTTGAGGCAAACTGGTGCAAATAAAACGGCAAGCGTTATGAGCAGTACCTTGACGTGGTATTTTGCAACACCATAAAAACGTTCGAGATGAACTGCGCTGTACGGGTAAGTCACCTTGCCGGAGTTCTACTTTGTCAGAATGTGCAACGTCGCTCAAAAAAGCTAACGCCGTGAAAAGGAAACGTTGTGGCTATTTTGTTGAGCACAACACTGATGATAGTTCGTGGAACCGATGGGCAATTGTGGCACGCTTATGGCGATTTCCCATTTCTGCGACGCTTAGTATTCTGGCGACGCTTTTTTCCTGTTGCGACAATAAGTTTGGCCCAATTGCAATTTTCATTTGCACAAATTTAGTTTGAGAACTCCGCGTTTGAATAAATGAATACTGCACAGTGTCGCGAACACATTCCAATTACAACGCATACAATGTTGTCACAGTACCACGCTAAAAAATTGCAGGTCTAGAAGTGGCTCGCAAACGTTTCTCTATTGAAGTGCATCTTTTCTACGAGATAAGTGCGGCAAAATGTCTTCTCAATATTTCTACGGGGGATTACGACGACACATTAACGTGAACATGGTGAAGTGTATCAAATTAGAAGACGCTGCATTATTATTATTAGTAACGTGTGCGTGAAAAAAACAAGCCTTCAATATTACTAAAGAAGTCAACATGTCTCCTCTGAACTTTTATTGACAATGTACACGAGCGAAAAGAAAATGTGACGGCGTTGTGGTGGTGTCTAGGCGGCAGCAAATAGCACTTCGTCTGTGGTCCTCTTCAAACGTACCAAAAATTCTAAAGCCTCCATGCTTGTCTTAAGTATGAACAAATACAATGATTTAGTGTACAGAAAAATGTGGCCAGAGATTTTCAAATTTGTGTTGGTGTTTCCTAAAAAATGCTAATTGGTTTGAGTTGTAACTGTGGAGGAGTTGTTGCTTTGTGTAGCCACAATAATAGTTACGTTCCATCGATATGCTCCCCAATTGACTTCAATGACAAGCAGTGTTCATAAAGCCAAGCATTGGGCCAAGTACTTCGTAGCCAATGACTTTTGTCTAATCTTGCATCGAAGCATTGATATTCTCTGAAGAATGGTGGATAGGAAGATAAGCTCAAATGAGTGCACTCATTTCGCGAGCCTCTACCCCCAACCTGCACGTATCTATGTTTGAAAATGCAACAGTACCGTTCATAAAATGTATTTATTTCTTGAAACGGAGCCCACGCATTACACGCGTCTGTACCACGTGCTTGACAATGTAGTGTGTGTCCAGCTGTTATGCACAAACTGCAGTTACAGAGAGTCGAGCTAAAGGCGGGGAAATGGTGGGTGCGCGCTCTGCCAATTGATCAACGAGCACATGCCAAATGTGGGGGGAAAGGGGAGCCCCTACCACACCACACCGCGCTCTGCAGGTGGCGTTGAAGTGACGTCAAGAGGTCATGTTCCAGAGGCCCGATATAGGCGTAGAGTGTGCGTTGGTACATTTCTTTGCCGAACATAGACTTAAGATGCCCACTGCCTTAACTGTATTCATATAGTAATTTTTGTCATTATAATATCCGTCCCTCAGTAGAACACGCCACCTACTGCAATATCACATTGAAGGCTAGAAATAAGGACGCATACCTTTAAGAAAAAAAGTTAAATTGCGGAACTGAGATATTTCGGAATCACAGTACACGGGGCTTCGGCAACTTTCGCCTTTACTTTTCCTTCCTGTGGTAACATGGGGAACCGTAATTTTCTACCGGTGCCATGCAGCTGTGGCAGGGCGTGTTTAGGTGGTATAGTGCCCTTAATAGCTTTTTGGAAAGTATAGGCCGTATTTGACAAGAAGAAGGCGCCCTTCAAGGATAACAGGCGGCTTTATTGAACGTCTCGCGGACCACCCTCAGTCCGTCTCCATGGCCAGAGGTGAAGACTAAGTGCACGAGCCGGGCCCATACCCCAAGCATGCAGTGCAGTCCCACCGCCACCATTCAATGTCACTTCTTTTTCCTCCTACAACCAAGTTCCAACAACCTGCCCCCACGAAATTGACAGGGCGGGGATTATGAGTTTTCCCTCAGACCGCACTTCTAAGAGGTACAACATCCGAATGGAATGCTGTAACTGCGATCCATCAGCGAGTTTGACAGAGCAGGCTCTAATATTTCTGTCGCGTCTAACTTGAAGATATGTGATGTGCGCCAGTCTCCATTTTTAGCGAGGCCTTAGAAGATCCTCGAGTAATACGATGCCTCCTGCTCTGACAGCTGCTGTTTACTATATGGGGCGAGATGATAGCTCCAGCAGGTACTCGGTTGCCCATCTTCGCCAGAAGGTTTCCAGGAGATGGGGATGTTGGCAAGGACAGAGTTCTGATGATGTCGGGCAAGGGACAGAGGTCAGCCGGTTCCTTATTATAAAGTGTGCTGGAGTCAGTGGCTCGGGTTCCTGGCTATTGTTGAAAACGTAAGTGGTCTGGAGTTTATAACGGCCTCCACTTCCGTGAGGACGCTAAGTTCATCTCTTGTCCCATATTGTTTTCCCAGAGTCTTTTTCAGTGCTAGCTTCACCGAACGGAGGAGACGCTCGTAAAATCCTCCCCACCATGGTGCCCACTGCAAGATCAATTTCCCTTCAATCTTGTGGTTGGCAAATGGTGTTTTTCACTTGTGGATCGCGATTTGTCTCCCAAAGTTGTGTGACTACCTTTTTGCTGCGTTTGAAGGTGAGTGCGTTAAACAAAGCGACGAAATACATTCAAGAAGGACGGCGCTGTCTGGTCCTTTATCAGTTGGAGATGTACAGCTCTGATTATAGTACAAGGAAACAGCACCAGGTACTCCTTTGTGAACTTTCATGCCGTGCGTACAAACAACGGTTCTGCGAAGTCGATTCCGACAACTTCACTAGTGAACGGCTCGGTTTCTGTGACTTTGTCCTTTGGCAAAGGGAGAACCACTTTATCCATGGGTTTTGCATGGTCCCGTCAACAACAGTACATTCAGAAATAACTTTCTTCACGAGCTGTCGTCCCTGAAGAATCCAGTACCTCTGTCGAAGGTCAACGAACGTGTCTCTCACACCGGCGTGTAGAAGCCTACGGTGATGTTTCTGCACAAGACGCTTACAGTAGAAGTGTTGATTCGGCAAAAAAAGGGGATGGTGCTCAGAATACAACCACTGACTGTGGTGTATTCTTCCAGATACACGCAGAACAGCCTCGTCATTGATAAATGTGATAGTGTTTTGAAGCAATGCGCGCTTGGGGTATGTCCTCGGCTCGTGTACTTCGTCTTAACCTGTTCATGTTCGGTCATAGACGGGGACTGAGGGTGGTCTGCGAGACGCCCAATAAAGCCGCTTGTTGTCCTTGAAGGGCACTGTTTTCTTGTTAAACTTGGTGCCGAAATCCGCGAGGACGACAAACCAGCGACCCCATCCATATCACCGAAAGGCGGACGACAGTTTCAAGGCCACCGCAACCGTGCCAGCTAGACCTTCCGAACACCTCGACCGGCCCCATAATGGATCAGCTGAAAAGCAAGCGAAAGTCTCAACGCTCTCGACTAACGAAGCTTATTTCTGAAACACACGGCTCTCTTGGACCGAGACGGGGTGAGTCTAAAAGACTACGTTACCTTCCGGTTTAGTGCGATATCTACGGAGCTGAAGCAGACAGACCGTGACATGGACCCTCATTTCACGGGACCAGATATGGAGCAAGAATATCTTCGAACCGCAGAGTAGAACGACAAAACCGTCATATGTTTGTGTAAGCTAAGCCAACGCATCAACGAGTTGAGAGCCGCAGCCGCTATGTCTTTGACGGCCTCGAAAGAACCAGTTCCGCTGCGCCGGGCCAGCCACGGTATTAGGCTTCCACGCATCGACTTACCGAAACTTGAAGGACGTCCACGCAACTGCAAAACCATTCTGGGAGCAATTGGAGTTCACTGTCCAGAACAATTCACACTTACCGACAGCGAAAAGTTCGCGTACCTCAGATCATCGATTATAAGAACCGCATCGGCTGCCATCGCAGGCCTTACCGCAACGTCTCAATGTTACAAAGACGCCAGAAACATACTTTGGGACAAATTTTCGAAGTCGGACCTGATCGTACAAAATCACATCGAGAACCTTAGTGATGTGCAGCCCGTCCGCTCATCTGAGGACATCCTTGGTCTGCGTCGTTTTTAAGACACACTTCAGGCACATACGCGTGCACTAAAGGTCTTACATGACGCAGAGGACTCTTTCTCTACTGTGCTCCGCCCCATGATTTTTCGGAGTCTTTCAAAAGACGTCATTTCGGAGTTTATTCTGCACTCGGCCCATTAGGACAACGCAGCTACTTCTGGTGATGCAACCACTTTCAATCCTGTGAGTTTAGCTCCTATTCTTGATTTCCTCAAAGCAGAGGTAGAGTCGAGAGAACGCACGGATGGTTGCTTGCGCTCGAATGAACCAAAACGTCCGGGTGGTAGCGAAGGACCTCAGAATATGTCGAAGAGTTTTCGACCTTTCACTACTCGAGAATTCGATTCAGTGACATCCGAAAGTCGCGAAACCTTTCCTTGTTTCTTCTGCAAATCGAAGGATCACTGTACCGACAGTTGCGACACTCCCATTACAGTGCGGGAAAAGAAGGCAATGCTTCAGGAAGATGTTCGATGCTTCGGCTGCACAGCCCAGAATCATGGCCAGAACCTGCATTAAAAAGGCCACCGGCACCAAATGCCACCGCCGGCATGCTTCGACGATGTGCGAACCCAACGTAACTTCCAGTTCCCGGCATCAAGGACCGCAGGCTACTCCCGTTCAACTAAAAGCCGCCGCATCCCCCACCGTTGCCACAAGGAAAACCGTTTGCTTACAAACTGCCGTGGTACACGCGTCTTCCCAGAGAAAATGAGTTATGGCACGAATCCTATTCGACGAGAGCAGCCAACGAACCTTTGTTACGGCTGGATTAGCCAAAAGATTAGCCTGCCCCACAGTTGACATTGAAAAGCTTTCCGTGAGTTTCTTCGGCGGACACGACAAACTGAAGACGTTCCGTAGAGTTGAGATTGCTATGCCTGGAATCAAGGAAGGCCTTCCTTTTAAGATCGACGCCCTTGCTACAGAACAAATCTGCAACAGGCCTATTGCTGTACCAACCGAAAATGCCTTGAAGGAGCAACGCGAATGTGGTTGCACTCTAGCAGCAATGGATTTACACACCGGTAATACGGTTCCAGATGGAATCGATGTCCTCGTCGGCGCTGAGCATTACTAAGACTTCATCACAGGCTGAATAAAGACCTTGAGAAATTGCCTGAAAGCAGTCGAGACAGTTGTTGGTTTGACTCTAACCGGACCTACTTCTGAGTCAAGAACCACAGCACTTTGTTGACAAACCATAGTACTGAAATTTAAAGCGGCCGCCGCCGAACGTTTCCTAGAACAATTCTGGGACCTTGACACCATCGGGAGTCGCTCGGAGGTGTGTGAGCAACCGCAAGACGAAGTGCACGAGCCGGGCCTATACCCCAAGCATGCAGTGCAGGCCCAACGTCACCATTCAATGTCACTTCTTTTTCCTCCAACAACCAAGTTCCAACAGTATTCATTGAAACGTTTAGCGGGGGATATATTTGCTTGGAAACACTGAAAACCGCCATTACCGTGGCCACTGTGTCTGCGCATGCGCTTTGCGTCCGCATCTCACTGAAAAAATATCCGGCGTGAGTGTTCTGCCGCGTTTTATCCAGACTCTAGGCGGTGGCGTCAACAGATATATTAATAATTGCATTCACATTATAATAGCGCTCTACTTTCCCTCGGGCACTTCACATCCGTCGTCTCGGCCATGGCGTCAATATATCTGAATAATAGCAGTGACAACTTGAAGTGATGCTAGGACGGAATAGAGAAAAGTGAGGATTAAAAATGCGAGGAACGAGTAGAGGAGAGTAGTTACACTGTGGTTTATCCCGTCGCTCCAAACACGCCTCGAGCCCTGCTGGCTGGTGTCAAGCTATGTCCGGGAGACGAGAAGCCTCGAAGAAGGGAACGGTGAAGCGTGGAGGCAGGCGAGCTTGCTGTGAGGAGGAGTGAAATCTGCGGCGGTTCCAGGAACTTCGGAGTTCGCTGGAATGGAGTGCGGCCGACAGGCGGGTACTGAGGAGCGGAAGCTGACACTCGACGGCCCACACCAGCAGGGAGAAAGCCAGGGCGAAAGCCAGGCCGCGAAAACGAAGTCCTTTTGAGAGCGCCCGATGGGAAAAACAGCGCTACGCGATAACCATTGGCTCCGTAATCTAATACGCGTATCAGAACCGCGCAGTCATGGGCACGTTAGCGAAAAAAGTGACAATGTTACATGTACAGTTACCTAACCTAAAAAAGTAACTCTGTTACAGTTACAGTTACGAATTCCCCAAAAGTAACCGGTTACAGTTACAGTTACTGCAAAAAAGTAACGTCGTTACTTTTCCGTTACTGAAACGATTTGGCTTATTTATTAGAAACGTACGAAGGCATGTAGATAGTAAAATTAGTCGTAGTAAAGCCTGCACGAGGGGAACCTAAAAGGTTGCGCTCTCATGCCGAAACCAACAATCGTTGTGTACACCTCATTTTTTATTATGAAAGTTTTGCTATCCATCATAAGGAACTTTATTTTTTTGTTGCTGCACTCTCGCTGTGAGAAATTTATTTGCAATCATGATTGTAGCATAGAATTATTTGTTTTTCAAAGTTGGAATCAGAGAGGCCGAACTTATACTATAACGCCATGGATGACAACACAGCTGAAAGAATCTTTCGATGTCAACTTAATTTATTTTCGCCTACAATGCCGTCGCTTGTCCGCCCCGCGTAGTGAGAGAGTTTGGGAAAAAGGGGGCGGTGGTGGCGGATCGACGGAAGGGCCTTGCAGGAAAGAAAAAACGGAAGTGGAGTACATCGGTTGTCGAGGCGTTTTTGAAAGATACTCAAAAAAGGTGCTTCGTTAACTTTTTATTTCGTACCTGTGATAGGAGACTGAGACAAATTTGAGCCATTGCCGAAGCGACGTTTGTCTATGGGCCCTCGGAGTCGTTCTCCCGCCCCAACCCCCAGCCACCCCCATCCCCGGAATGAGACAAGGTATTTCCAAAAAGAATAGAAACAGAAATGAACGCTTTACTGTTTTCCCCTCCCCTCCTCCTCCCGGTCCTCACAAAGGCGGGTTGTTCCGTATCGACTGGAAAAAACTGCTCTCACAATCCCAGCCTTCCACAGCAATCACGTCGCCGTTCCCAAGAACCCCTCCCGTCGTTTGCTTCGAGGCGTCGGCCACAGCCCTCGAAACGAAATCGCGAGGCTTTCCAAGAACATTTCTTCGTGCTCTGGCGGTGTTGTCAGACGTCTGTGGGCCAAGATGCTGGCTGGTGTGAGGGCACTCGGGGGCCACCGTCGTTGGGGTTGTCGTATATGTGGAGGGGAATGAAATTAATTACTTCCTCGACCTCGTTCGAGTACTTGGTACAGCTCAATGAAGCCTCTTGACCAGGGGTCCCAAACGCGTGGTCCCAAATACGGCCAGGGGTCTCTAAAGTCCACAAGGGTTGCAAGCAACTGCGACTTGTGAATCGAACACTCAACAGTGCGCACAGGGCTGGACGAGCGCGAGGCCGCCGAGAGACTACTCGCGGCGTTTTATGACCCTGTAAACGGGGCTGCACGTCGCTAGTAAGAAAGCGACGCCCTGACCGGCGTTTTCCAGGCTTCCGTGAAAGTGCAAAGGTTTCAGTGCGTTGTGCGGCGTTTGTGGGTGTTTGTTTTCCTGTTCACCTTTGTGTCAAATTCTTTTACTGTACTCCAGATGTGGCAAACATGGTGCAGCCGTGCGTCGGACTATTCTGGTGCGTCCACATGCATCCACGTGCGCTTAGCTTGTCTTAGCGTTATTTATGGCCTGGGTGAGAGCGATGTCACGCTGCTGAGGAAAATACCCCAGCTTAGACTTAGAAACTTCGAGCCCCTAGTAGACCGCCTGGGACACCAGGCACACGTGCAGGCCTAAACATTTCTAGTCCCGATGTTTTTAACCCATGCGAAGGGAGTGAGCTGGCATAGATGAAGTAGACGAAAGTTCTGCGAAAGAAAGGAAGTGAAACGCACAAGCTGTACATTGGTCGTTAGTGAGTGTTGCTGTTGGATAATTTTTTAGTAGACATAAAGTAACTGTAACGATATTTCTCGTTACAGTTACTCCACAAAAAGTAACAGTGTTACAGTTACAAGTTACTCTAACTTTAAAGTAACTAGTTACAGTTACAAGTTACACAAAAAAAGTAACAGTGTTACAGTTACAAGTGGTTCTAACTTAAAAGTAACTAGTTACAGTTACAACTTACTGAAAAAAGTAACTAGTTACCGGTAAGGCGTTACTAGTAACTGGTTAGTGCCCAAGACTGGAACCGTGTGTGAGCTGAGGGTGTATTCTGCTGCGGCAAGGAACACTTGTGGTAGTACGTCGCTTGAAGTGAAAGGAACAAACGCATGTTTCACCACAAGGTAAGGCTTTTTATCTCTATGGGACGGCTTGAGGAGTGTGCTTGATGATGTTGGCCGCACGTCCCCGTTGCTGAGGCGACACACATCGTTGCCGGAATGGACACCACGACAATAAATACAACATATACAGATCAGCGCCTACTCCTGAATTGTACAGGGGTCAGCTTGTAGGCAAGAAGTAACATTACAGGCAGTGTCTACACCGTGTGTTTATCGACTAACTGCGATGCTATAGCAGCTACTGCCCATGTCAACACAGCGGTAATTCAAAGGAATAACAGTATAACGGTTTATAGGCGCAATGCACCGCCGAACCGGCTGAACAAATATAGCAGAAGAGCAAATGTTTGCAGCAGGTTTGTACAAGTGTGTCAGTTTGGGACGAACAAGAGGAATTATTTCGCAAAGTGATAGTAGTCTCCCTGAATATTAGGACAGAAGCAGACGTATTTCACAAAGCAATAGTAATCTGCCGTAAATATTAAGACAGAGGCAGACGTGTGTGCAGGGAACGGTAAAAAAAAGCGGGTTATGTTTGTACGTTTCAGCGGAATACGGGTATTACTATACTCAAAAAGCCTATTTCATATTTTTTTTTATTCAGGGATTATAAACACGCATTTGGTATACAAACCAATCAAGCTGCTTGTTGTCAAATGAAGTATGTTAAAGGGACACTGAAGTGATATGTAAACATTGCGGGATTACTAGCGCAAATTGTAGTCCGGAGTCCCCAGGCCATATTTCGACCGCTCTAGGCGCGTTTACGCGATTTTATTTAGTAGAAAAACTAATTCGAAAACGCTGTCCTCCTCTCTTTACGCTCGCCCATTTTCTGTGGCGTTTTCGTGTGACGTCAGGAGGGGATGAGCTGGCAATTGGCTGCGCCACGGCTGCGCTACTGCACGGCTCCCCGGCCGACAGAGTCAGTTGGCCCAGCGTTTCGTCCGCCGGCCGCCGGCGGGTCGTCGCAATCAAGGAGGTTAAAAAAAAAAATGTTTGGTCGCAATTCGTTCGCTTAGTTGAAACGAAGCCAGGACACGTTTGTGAATGGAAGAATGTGCCTTTCTTTACTTGGTTTGTTTGTACACTGTATCTAGCTCCAAGTCAAGGTCGCTTCACACAAGCGCTGCACATGCGACGCTTCGCTGACTGGTACGCCAGTAGGAAAATATAAGGCCTCTTGAAGGCGGGAGAAGAGTCAGCGAAGTCAATATAGGTACTAAGCAAATAAAATCAACTGATATTTTTACCGTACAGCGTAAAACTAGGGCGCGGGAAGCACTTTTTTGCGCTGGGCGAACAAGCACAGCGGTCAGCAGCACGACTACGCATCTGCGAACGCTTTTCCGTCTACGAAATGCAATTGCTAGACGTGAGCTACTGTGGAAACTCGGGCGACGCTTACTGCACGATCGCAGTACAACAAATAGTCACCTAAGCGGCTTGAAATGCCAAAATTAAATAAAAGTGTAAACCGGTTGTACAATATATACCCTATATTAGCAAGGCGTTCGCGTCCCGCTCCGTGGCCTAGCGGTCTGGGGCGCTGGGATTTCTCCGCAAATGTTTTGCGAGTCACGGGTTCGAATCCCCGCGGGTACGTGCTTTTTTTTTGTAAGTTAACTTTTTTGTTTTCCGCCGATGTTTTCTATATTGAGTTCACCTTTTTTTGGGCCGCAACGTTCATGGCTACACGAACTAGTTCACAAAACGCGCGCAGGCTGGCACTGGCGCGCTAGCGAGTTCTCGTTGGCGTGCTGTTGCCATAAGCACCGACTGCTTGCAGGCAGTGGGCACAGGCCAGAATGAACAGACCCTTGGCCTGGTGCGAACACGCTTTTTACGACACAGGCATGAGGGAGGCAAGCTCCAAATATGGGGGAAAAGCGCATGACATTTGGGCGTCTGCGGGTACGCGGAGGGCGCTCATGCACTGCGTAGGTCTCGGCTAGTGAATGCTACGACTACAAGCCGTCCTGGGAGGCTTATCTTGTGCATTTTACTGCCGACAACATGGCAGAAGCGCGGTACGATGATTACTGAGATATTGAGAATGCCCATCCAACAAAGCCATTGGTTATGTTTTACAGAACTGAAACCGAAACCGAAACTTGTGTGATTGCTAACCTTGGGCATCGTCCAATCACGGCGCCCCTCCTCTCAACGTCACAGCCTTAGTTGGTGCGGCCGCCGCAAACCGCGCATGGTAGTTTTTCTTCTTTCGCGCTTTGTAAAATAATTACCGATTTGTCAACCGGATAAACGATGAAAAGTGTGCTAATTTGAGCCAGTCTACGCAGTGCAAGCAAAAACGGGAGCTTGACAAATTCACTTCAGTGTCCCTTTAACAAAGATGCTATACAAAGTGTAAGCGACGTTATTGATTTCTCACAACCAAGGGAATACGCTAGAATATGTACAAACGTGTTCAAATATCATCATCATCATCGCAATCATGTTTGTTCTCTTCAGGACGAGGCCTGTTTCTGCGTCGTTCGAATACCTTCTTTGCCACCAAATACGCGTGCGGAATCCAGACAAAGAAAAAATCTGTTGAGTGCCAAAACTGGTTTAATTACTTCGGACCTAACGCTTACACTTAATATTCCAGCATTCCTTTATTATTTGATGCATTGATGGCCCTCTGTCCATGTAGAATTGTCGCCGTTGTGCTACCTACTCCCGCACATGAGAAACGGAAGCGGTAGAAAAATATTGAATTTTTGCTAGTATATTGAAGTAAAAAAATCATATTATATTAAGAGAAAACTAAGCAAAAACAATATTTGTGCAGTAGTCCGAGGGGCCTGCTGAAAAGTGTACAGAAGGATTGCTAAGTTTTAATGTGTCACGCGTCAGCTCTTTGAATACTTGTTCAATGACCTTTGTGTACCGACAGACTTGACGCAGCTTCAGAATACCCAAAAACAATCTCTGAAGGGTCGCCAAAGTCGTTTGTGAAGCCGCTGACCTAAGTAGATTTTCAAACCTCTATGTAGACAAAAGGTATGAATTCTAAAGTGCACTAACGTTGCTATTAAAGTCAGGATGTCCCCTCCCCACAACCCTTGTGTTGATTAATTTTAAGCTTTCTTCTCTTTACCCCGATTAAACAGAATCAAAGGCATTATAATAACAACATGTGCGTCCTTAATCTTGTGTTCGTTGGTATATACACTAGGCAACCTTTAAGAATCAAACAGTGAGAACCGTTCTTTGTATATATTTCTACCTTTGACTAAATTTCTGTAAAAACGTCTCCTGAATGACGTATGCAAGCCTCGAGTATGCAAACCTTCTCTTGGGAAAGTATATCAGCTACATTTTTTCTTATACCAAAACGGAAATTTTTATATTTAATTAAATATTATAGTTAGGAAATGACGGGCTCTTTGACAAAACACACAAAGGTAGGTCGGCAGTCTAAAACGCCAAAGGAGGCATATGGGTGTTGTAGGGCTCTTTTTTACTAGGGTTATTGAAGTTAACAATTTTTAAATTTACGTAAGAAAGAACGAAAGAAAGAAGAACCCGCGCCCAGAGTGGGGACTGAACTCAAACCTTTCGATTTCATCTCGAATGCCTTACCAATTTGGCTATCTCGGCGACCGTGTCCTCCTTCACTTTGGGGGGGATTAATATTTACTAGAACTGTATCTGACACTTGAGGGTGGTAGCCAGCGCCACTCTGATTACACGGGGAGAAGGGGACCTTCTTTTCAACCCCCGGGGCGTGAGTCCAACGTGTACAGCCTGTCATGAGTGCGTAACTGGCCGGAAACCCTCTTACGCTACCACGGTATGAAAGCTGCCAGAACCGAGACCCTCGCTAGGCTTTCGCAGAATAATATTGTTAGGAAATGAGGGGCTCCTTGTCTAAATACAGAAAGATAGGTCTGGAGTCTACAACGCCGAAGGAGGCATAGGGATGCAGTAAGGCTCATTTTTTTACTTCGGTTAGTTAAGTTAACATTTTTAAAACATACGTAAGAAACAAAGAAACAAAAACAGGCGCCCAGAGTGGGGACCGAACCCATACTTTTCGATTGGACCTCGAATGCCTTACCAATTCGGCTATCTGGGTGACCGTGTCCTTGAGGATGGTAGCCAGCGCCACTCTGACTACACGGGGAGAAGGGGACCTTCTTTTCAACCCCCGGGGCGTGACAAGAACGTCTACAGCCTGTCATGAGCGGGTAACTGGCGGGAAGCCCTCTTATGCTACCTGGGCATCAAAGCTGCCAGAATCGAGCCGCTCGCTAGGATTTCGCAGAATAATATAGTCAGAAAATGAGGGGTTCGTCGAGGAAATACAGAAAGATAGGGTGGAGTTGTACAACGCCAAAGGAGCCACAGGGGTGTTGTTAGGCTCTTATTTACTAAGGTTAGTGACCTTAACATTTTGAATAATAGTTAAGAAAGAAAGAAAGAAAGACAGAAAAACACGCACTCAGAGTGGGTACCGAACACACGCCGTTTAATATGATCTCGAATGACTTACCAATCCGACTATCAGGGCGACTGGGTTCTCCTTTACTTTATGGGTTTTTCTTATTTACTACAACTGCATCTGACACTTGAGGGTGGTAGCCAGCGCCAGTCTTGCTATATGGGAGAAGCGGCCTTTCTTTCGACCGCTGGGGCGTGACTCGAACGTCTACAGCCTCTCATGAGCGCGTAACTGGCGGGATACCCTCTTATGCCACATTGGCATCAAGGCTGGCAGAACCTAGACCCTCGTTAGGCTCTCGTAAAATATTATAGTTAGAAAATGAGGCGCTCGTTGAGGAAATACAGAAAGATAGGGCGGAGTTGTACAACGCCAAATGAGGCATAGGGGTGCTGTTAGACTATTTTACTATGGTTAGTGAAGTTAATATTTTTAAATATACGCAAGAAAGAAAGAAAGAAAGAAAGAAAGAAAGAAAGAAAGAAAGAAAGAAAGAAAGAAAGAAAAACACGCGCCCAGTGTGGAGCCCGAACCCACGCCTTCCGATTTGATCTTGAATGCCTTACCAATTCGGCCATCTGGGCGACTGTGTCCTCCTTCACTTTTTTGGGGCATTTATATTTACTAGAACAGTATCTGACGCTTGAGGGTGGTAGCGAGCGCCAGTCTGATTATACGGGGAGAAGGGGACAGTAAAGATGGTTGTAGTTCGTTTCCCCGAAGTCCGGTGTCGATCAGTAACCCAATCGCCCTGGCTCCGCTTGATTTGGCAGGAGGCTGGCATGGCGATGGTTTTGAAGTTCTTGGAGATGGAGTTCGAATTGACGAACTCGAGGCGTTGAGGATGGTTAAGTGAAACGAAAGTTTATATACAGCTATTTACAGTAGAAAAACTGGGTACATGAGTAATAAAAAGAAAAACTTCAAACTTAAGCTAGACGATAGCTCTAAGTGCGCACAAATCACTTGAGCTTCTCAACTTCGTCTAACTCTCCTATCATCGGAGCGTAAACAAACCACTCGAGAAACGACGGCCGAGAATCTGTCTTGCCGCAAGATCCGTCTAGTTGCCCGGTACGGCGCTGTACCCTAAACCTCCGACGCGATCTTAACCTCTCGCCAAGGGGGCTCACAAACCCCAACCTAGCTTTAACGGTCGAGACTCCTTGTCCTGCCGGGAACTGCCCAGACCGGCGCTCAGGCAAGAACGATTTCCAACGGCCAAGCTCGGCCATATAAAACCTCGAGATCACCCTCTCTCGGGATCGCCCCTGTAGCGTTCCTACACGCGTAAGGGAGTGCCCAAATTCACGTAGAAAGCTGTCACTCAGCACGCCACGGAATATTCAATGAGGCGCCGCCATCTTTGGGTCAACGGCATGCTCGCAGACGAGCAGGTGCGCGCGACCCCGCGGGGTGAGAGCGAAAGGCGGCGACAGTGCACTGTGCCAGCCGGGCCGCGTTAACAATGGTGTCTTGCGCGGCGCGCGCTTCGACGTCGGTAATCCCACCACCTCCGCGCGTCACGCAGACGGTTTCCGGAATCCGGCGGTGCCGTCTGCTTTCTCAATGGGGGATTATCCCTGTGGTATGCGGTGGGCCAGACAATCCGTCTCTCGTGCGCGCCGTGACGAATTGGCGACGGCTGCAGCGTAGTCTACAATGCTGGGCCACCAGACAGAGTGGCGGGTTCTCACGCGCAGCCCGGGCGCCTGGCCGCTAATCTCATAAGCGGACCTTACAGGGACCTTCTTTTCAACACCCGGGGCTTGACTCGAACATATACAGCCTGTCATGAGTGCGTAAATGACGGGCAAACCTCTTTTGCTACCTTGGAATCAAGGCTGACAGAACCGAGACCCTCCTTAAGCTTTCGCAGAATAATGTAGTTAGGAAATCAGGGGCTCGTTAACGAAATACAGAAAGATAGGTCGGCAGTCTACAACGCCAAAGGAGGCATAGGAGTGTTGTTAGGTTCTTTTTACTTTGTTTAGTGAAGTTAACATTTTTAAATATTCTTAAGAAGAAAGAAAGAAAGAAAAACACGCGCCCAGAGTGGGGACCAAACCCACGCTTTTCGATTTCACCTCGAATGCCTTACCAATTAAACCATCTGGGCAACTGTGTTCTCCTTCACTTTCTGGGGGATTTATATTTGCTAGATCTGTATCTGACACTTCAGGGTGGTAGCCAGTGCCACTCTCACTACACGGGGAGAAAAGGACCTTCTTTTCAACCCCCGGGGCGGGACTGTAACGTCTACAGCCTGTCATGAGCGCGTAAGTGGCGGGAAACCCTCCTATGCTACATTGGCATCAAGACTGCCTGAACGGAGAGCGTCTCTAGACATTCCCAGAATAATATAGTTAAGAAATGAGGGTCTCAATGAGGAAATACAAAAAGATAGGTCGGCTGTCTACAATGCCGAAGGAGGCCTAGGGGTGTTTTTAGGCTCTTTTTTACTACGGTTAGTGAAGTTAACATTTTTAAATGGAGGTAAGAATCAAAGAAAGACCAAAACATGCGCTCAAAGTGGGCACCAAACCCACGCCTCCTTCCAACCCGCTCTTCCGGAAAAGATACTTGGGCGTTCCTTCCGCCCTGTCTCTCGAGGCCCAAGCAATCACTGACACAATCGTATCCTTCGCCGCTGCTAGTAACTATGTGATCCTCACCGACAGTCCGGATGCTCTTTGCCTGTTCCGGGAGCAGTTGCTTATCTTCAATATGACGCGTATATACCATAATAATCTGGCCATAATCATCTGGCCAGAAAGTGTCTGGTGTCTGATGCTGGTTTTCGCACACCGAGGGTGCGTTGGGGAAGGGTAGATGATTTGCATTGATGGTTCTCTTTTTCAGACGAAGAACAACTGCAATAATGCGAATTGTTACCTTTTTCAAAGGTTCCCGAATGCTTTGCAAATACGACTTACGGTAGCATTTTTTTTGCCCACATCATGCGAAAACTTCTTTCAGCGCAGCTATGTATGTTACCTCCCTTCCCCTTGCTGTCATGACGTTGAAGCCGTTTTACTCGGCACCGCTTCTTCACTGCTCTTCGCAAACTCCGATCCCTCTTCCAGAGGTTTTGTAGCCTTCACCACCACCAAAGCTTCTCTCACAAAGTGCACAATCATGTGACGACTGCACTAGCCCCGTTATCAGCAATTGAACTTAACGCTGGCTATGGGACGGGCGAGTGTCGTTCACTTGCAGAAGGAAGAGCTGAAATCGAAGTAGCGTCGATGAAATCAATTGGGCGAATGGGCGCAAAAACAATTGAAAAGCACCATCGCAGAACTAGCAGCCGCTCCTGCCTCAAGCTCCACCTCGTCGAGTTTGGATTTTATCACAAACCGCACGTCAGGCCGCAGCGACTAGTGGTAACAGCGCTGACCTAAAAACGTTTCCAAGCTCGCCGGGAATTCAACACATCATACAACAAATGTTTGTGGTGTGAAAATAAGCAGCTGAAAAATAAATCCACAGAAGTTCACAGGTGTTCCTGTACGTGCGAGAATTTCTCCCGGATGAAGAGCAACTTCCCCGGCCGGAACGCCGATAAGAGAGCCAATAATTCTTGCTCATCTTGAAGGGTTTTCGGAACGAATTTACACCGGTGTGTTTAACGTTTAGGCGCTCGCACAGTAGCGGTGGCGAGTGAACGCGTGCACAGGTGGGGTAGATAAAGGGAGGTGGGGCGTGGACACGCCCAGAGGCTGCATTGCTTCACCGATAACATGCCCGTCGGGCTGGTGGGAGTTTTAAACGTGGAAGCCTCACGGCCCCATGCGACTTGTCTGCTATCTTGTGTGGTCGACTGGCTTGGACTCTTGTATTACAAAGACAGTAAAATACAGGAACGCCGAGGGAGGGAAACAGACAGCCCTGCGTGTCTCCTCTAGAATAAAGTATGATCCCTTCCAAGTTCGGTTAAACTAATTGGCTAGGATGTGTGTTCAATTGTAAACTACAGAAAAACATGTTTTGTTTAGCGCAATTTATGAAGCTCGCCAGCTGCTCTGGCATCCTTCTCCACAGAGTAACACGGCACTGAATTTCTTATACTTTATATAGTTTCGAGGGTGCCTTTCTTTAAAGGCAGAAGCGGCCACAAGATAATCAGCTGAGATAAGGTGGTTCGATTGCTTTTCGAGGCTCATGAAGCTGCAGTGCACAGAGGTGTTTCATTATTGAAGGGAATCCTAAATCAAACATTTCAAAGGACACTTTTTGCTACTTAGGTTGGGCGAAAAGGCATCGATAAAATGTTTCTTTGGTACGTACCATATAGGTGGTGTTAGAAAAGCGTCCGTTTGGAGTTTAAAGTTTTGGTGCTCTATCATCTAAAATGTCATCACTGAGAAACCCCCTCCAAATAAGGCTAAACTTTGTTGATGGTCAATACAGCCCGCGCTATGCTGTTGTCAATACAAAAAAAAAGCACCAACACGTTGTACAGTGCGATATAAAAAAGGGATACCCTCTTCTTTGATGGCCACTGCGATGCCGTTATTCCCGCAATCACTAGTGTTATAGCGGATGCGTGTGCTGGCTCAAACAAAAGAAGGAAGATAACTTTTGTCTGAGTGCTTGGCACGTTAGCTCCTCGCCATTAAACTGCTTAGCGCTCCAAGAGGAACTCTCCCACTGAGATTCATCGCCGACCAAAATAGCTGGTGCCACAGTGTCACCAGAAAGAGGAAAAACACATAAATATCAGTTCATCTAGATGGTACACAGGACATCTGCATAGGTAGGTTAAATACTATCTGCCTAAAACCGCAGCCCAACCAGACCTGGTACACACTGGGTTTATTTTGTGTATATGCGTCCTCGTCATTAAAAGTAGGTTGTGAGGTGGTTGCCCTTTATGTGCTCAAAGAGCTTGCCCAGGTATGAGGTCCACCTTGTGATGTACTGTCAGCCCCGATGGGGGTAGCGCTGAAGCCTTCTCAAACACCGGGGCATTCCAAGGCACACATCACGCAAAGGCTCCGGTTTTTGACCTCCTCTTTCCAAACAGCTTTGATGAGTAAAATTGTGGGGAGTGAGGAACATCTACTGGGGCCGCAGCCTCTATGTCATACGGCATCATTTTTGTGAAGCCGTCAGGCTGAGCCGACTTGTCGGGCTTCGAATTTTTTGGTGTTTAAAAGCCAGAAATATTATTATACTTTCCCACACGTGTGACATATTGCACATTACTCGGTTGTTATGAAAGACCAAAGCTCCGAAATAAATCTTGCATTTCTTAATGTAAATCTGTCTTACAACAACCCATTTTGCGCGCTTGTTGCAAAGTACCTGAATTGTGTGGAGTTGAAATAGTGAAAAGGCTGTGCTAGTGTTGGGACCTCTGATAGGCTACGTTGGTTAATATTAGTAACTGCATAGTGCAGTAGTTCATCACTTTTTTATGAGGACGAGTTCTTGCTTTAAATAGTGCTTAATGCAAAACCTAAAATAAAACGTCGCTGGCTTTTTTTGGAAACCAGATTAAAAATACGAGCTTGTCTGAAGCCCGCTGTGTACATTTCAGAAGTTTTAAAAATAATTAGCATTTAACACACGCACAGCAGACGTGGAACGATACTGTTCAGACGCGAAAGTTTGGAGAATGTGAAGCAATAGCATAGAGCTTTTGTTAGCCAAATGTTTTTGCTTCGGTGGCTTGTCGGTCGTTTTAGGCTCATAAAAAGGCAGAGAAGCCTTCGCCAGCGGCATATGACCTACAAGCATAAGCCAAGAAGTGGCTGAAAATAACGTATGAACTCAGAATAGTGAGAACTCTGCATGCAATTTCCCAAGAGAACGCCGTGCAAAGAAGGTTACTGTGAAGAAAAATCCCATGAAGGTTAGCTTAAGTGCGCCATTTGATTCAGCTACGGCAGAGAATGAACCCATGGCTTTGACGTTAACCGCCACATCAGGGAGTGTAAATAGCACTACAGTTGGCACTGTAGCTAAAAAAGCTAGTTTTGTTTCTACCGGAGAACGTGTATACAAACAATTTTTGAAGTACCAGTCACGAGTTTTTTAGGTGCCAAATATGTAACTTTTGAGTATTTTCGGACTGTTAGAAGTGATATTGTTATGCAATGTTTTCGGGAAAAGCAGAAAAAAGACGTTCTGCCAAAGATGACGGCTCAAACGCCGGATAACACAGAAATCGTGTCTTTTGAGATTAAGGGATTCACTTCAGTGCACTGCTGTAAAACGAAATGAAAGCATAGGCCAAAAGTCTGCCAATTTGAGAAAAAATTCCGAAGTAGTATAACCACGCAGCAAAGTAAACTCGTGAAGATTTTTTCCGAGCACAGACTTTCCCAATTAGTACAACTTCGGCTTCACACTATTTCCTGAAATGTTGCTCAGAGCCCTCATCAGCATCAAACGAACGTGAATTGTGGGTGTTAAGAACACTCTCATTGTCGCGCCGCAAAACAACAAGTATAAATATGCGCCATGAATAAGGATAGCCTTCAACTTGAATCGCGCCTTGCTGGAAGTTGGTTAAAATTATGATAGGAACAAAATATCTCCCAAAGCAAAATATTAAGATAATGTTTACGTACGATGGTGCGTGCACCCTTCTGATGCTTAGTAAAACGTTGCCAGTTGAATCAGTCCACTGGAGAACAATACACTGCCGAGTTGTCTCCTCCGGAGACAGATTTGTGTGTTTACCTTTGATAGCCAAGACAAGAGGTTGCGGGCTTTACCACCATCAACGAAGCTGGCATGAATGTTTGTGTTCGCACTCGTTCGAGCCAGAGATGGTTCACAAGGCGCACTGCAACCTTAAACTCAGATATCGCTTTCGCTATATTGCAAGCGCAAGAGAGCGGAGAGATGAATCAGTTTAAGCACTAGAGTGTACCCTGAAAAGTGGAAAACAAATGTTGGCTAGTTGGCACATCTCGATACATTGGGGCAAAAAACATGCACCTCTTTAGTACTCGCCCTCTGCGCAGTTTTTTTTTTGTTGCACCCTAAAAACGTTGCGCAAGCGTGTGGCGACACTTTGTGCGTCAGTGGCCGCACTGTGTCAACCGATGAAAAAGCGAATTTGGGAACTCGTGCTAGACGAGATGATGAATACTGGGTGAGTTAGTCGCGCAAGACTGGTCTGTGCATTGCTGTCGAATAGATGTCACTGCTAATGAACACAATAACAGTTTTTGGTGTGTGTTTCTTGTTCTGTTGTGTTTCATACCTTCGTCTATAGTCACGCTAAATCTATGTCTTCAAGATGAATACACCACGTCGCGGTATTTGAGATCGCCGGGTGTATGAGCGTTGCTTACAGGCTGACTGATATGAGATAGAAATTTTAAATACGCATTACAAACGTTTTCCAATCTGTCGAGCGCAAACAAGAACAATTATTTGCATCTTTCAATTCCCAGATCATACCAAACATTTGCCATTTCGGTGGAGCTCTGATTCTGCTGAACCTGAAAATTTAGTTGTACGCCAAAGGGTTTCGATCATCCAACAGGCTCGTGGAAGAGTTGAGTATTTGTTTTTGGATGCAGAAGATTGGAGCACGAGACGGGAATGTGCGTTGTCGATTTGCAGTCGGAGGGTGAAAGAAGAACGGAGAACAAAAGAGCACGCGCGGAGAGGGGAGAATGCAGCCAACCCACTGATGCCAATTGCTGTTGTGGTGCTGCGTTCGCATTGCAGGTGGTATCTTTGCTTGGTACAGGTTAACTCGACGTGATGGTGGTTGTTCGCGTGTTAAAATGAAGTATTTATCGAGTGCATTGCCGAGTAGGCGGAAAAGAGGGCAGATATAAAATGACGGCGAAGAAATGGTAGACACCAAATAAAGCGACAGGCAGCTGTTGCACCAAAAAAGGGACAGGCAGCTATTGCCTTTACTAGAGCGATCAAATGTGACTACTGAGAAAGTCAGAAGGCAAAGCCCAGTATGCCCGGAGTACAAGGGGCGTGCGAAAAATGACATGTTGCGGGCTCTAAAGCTCGAGCTTAGCATGCACATCGGGGCGTCCGCGAGAAAAATCTTGAGCATGTGGAATGATGATATCCAGTATGAAACAATGCGAGCGCTTACGAAGTTTAGCATGTAGATGTTTTGTGGTTGTACATTGAGAAGCTCTGACGTTTTAACCACAGCCATGAAGCTGCTTAAGAGGGACCGCATGCGACACAGTGTTATGATTTGCTTCCTTAAAAGTATCGTGATCGGTGCATACCGGTTGGTTGTAGTGTGCGTTGATTTTATGAAACGATAAAAATTCCTCGGGCACTTAGCTTCACTTACGCGCTTTGCAGCAAAAGACTAGCGGCATACATTTATTTCTTTGCTGCAACATTGTATTTGATCTGCTTGCATAAATTTTGTTTTATGAGCGTTCGTCCGAATTACTTCAATGCCTTCTTTTCTGCTCCTCCATGTATGCGTCCCGTCGCTTTGGTTTTTCTCTTTTTGCTTTCGACAGTGATGTCAACAAGCACTCTGGTCCAAGCGACTTCTTCCCTAGTTTCACGGTTCCGCGTTGATGGTGAACATTTGTTCTATGCACGGGACATCACGTTTAGGTGTCACGAAGAACACATTGTTCCGCAATGTGTAGGTTTAAAATTCACAGTTTTGCAAAGTTCGGGAATCTGGCAGATTGCTCCTCAAAGCTGCCTATATCTGGCAAATTTCCAAATTGCGTATGTTCCAAGAAGTATGGGATGACAACGACAACTACTTTTGCAGTACGCTGGGAACGAAGAACTAGAGTTTCACGACGATAGATAGTCTGGAATGCGCCAAAGGCTAACAAAAAACGTTTTATTTACCAACCTACTTGGCAATGTGTGGATATAGCGCAGCTTGTAGAGTTCTGGGGTACCACTGTGCAGACCAGTGCGAATGCCATCGAATCAGGTGTGTTGTTTTATTTGCAGTTCACTACGGCGTTCCTTTTCATGACAGGACAACCGCAACTACAACGAGAACGGCGCTTATTCGAAGAATGAGGTAGTTAAGGGTTTCGCCTAAATATACATTGGGAGTGCAAACAAGGGAGGGGGCTTTTTATGTTTAAATGTGATGATCCCGGACACGCTATACCAGCTATCGTCTCTACCCCACATCATTAGTTCGAATAAAAGAGCTTGGCTGGATCTAAAGCATCTGCGATCCGGCTGAATGACTATAGCTGTGTTCTATTTGTACAAGTGCATGAGTTTCCAACGAAACGAGGGGAGCCTGATTCCCAGAGGCAGTCAGCGTTTCCCAAATTCAGGATAGAAATAGTCTCGTGCGTATTATGTGTAAAATGAATAATAATGTGATTCTCATACTGTCAATATGTTAAAAATATTGGTATATCTGGAAATGCACGGCATGTTCATATTCTGAACGACAATATATTTAAACAGCATTTAACTTAAAGATGTACCAGAATACTCGTTGCTGAATATAAGTGTTTGAACAAAATAATCGGTGACGACACTGATTTTTAGGACCACGGGAACATGCTAGAATATATAGGAACTGTGTAGAAGGGATCATATTTGAGGCCCTAGTAATGTTCATAGTAATAACGATTATGCATGACAAAGCCCCTCGCATTTTCTAATTGATCTTGTTTTGCTCTGGGCCAATCCATTATATGCCACCAAAACATCCGTGCTACAAGCAGGCAATAAGCACTGTGAAACCAAGCAGGTAAATGAAATTTATGAGCGCAAAAAGGGTTTATTGCATCTCACCTAAATACTACATTCTAATAACTCAGTTTATTTTTATACTTAAAGCATTCGTCAGCCCTGTCTTAGTAAATGAAATAGATGTAACCATAATACAAAGTCTTTTCGCCAACTTCTGTATATGCAAAACGGAGGCGAGCCGATGTTCGAGGACAGTCCGTTATACATGCTACGTTCGAACCAGTTTTTGTACACCGCAAAAGTTAAAAAAATTGAAATCCCTTCCGTATAACAATGACAATGGTTTAAACACGAAGTTTTCTTGCATGCGGAAATGAAATGGCGAAGCGCCAAAGTCAAAGCTGCTGCAACCGAAGTACAAGCGTCAACAATAAAAATGGAAACTGCCTATAAGTCAAAGTCGAAGATTAGACGACAGCCAACCAATCCCTCACGAGAAAGCTAAGCGGTCCAACGTGTTGAAGTCGTTCAAAGTAAAGCGTTCAAATTCGGCTTAGATTCCAAGTGCTCCTACCATGTCGGAAGGGCACAATCGGTCTTTGCTATACACAAAGAGCATGCGCGCGGGATCCCCTGCGGTGATCCAACCGTTGTATCGGCTCGAGACTTCCACCTTCGACGCCCCGGACCGGTTCAGGGCAGCGCCGTGGGATTCGTGGCCGCTGCACTCGACGTCGACAGCGCCGCAGTCTTACGGGACTACAAAAGGCCTTCCACCCCTTTCCGGGACAACTGGGCACGGTTGCCCCACAGCACTGACGATCGCTAACCCGTTAACTCTCAATGCACAGGTAAGACGGCGTTACGGCCCGTGCTACCGATTTGGCACCCCACTTCTGTTGGTGCTGACGTGCCCACGGCTTTTACTCGTGCGTCGGTGTTTGCAAGTTCATTAGAAAGTTGGTCTTGCTATGCGGTGATGTCGAGACCAACACAGGGCCTGAAATAAAACAAATCCTAGATCAACTCAAAGCCGTAACATAAGACATTAACGACATAAAAGAAACACGACTAGAAGACATCGACAAAAGGCTGGACGCGATTGCAGATCTGGCGCAAAAGTTCGAGCGATGTGTTAATAAAATAGCGGCGGCAAACGAGGTCATAAACAGTGCGAAAAAACGCATGGATGACCTTGAGAATCTTAGACGAAGGTTGAACCTCATTGTGTTTGGCTTAACAGAAAAAGAGGGAGATACTAGCAAAGATCTCGAGAAAGCCGGTAATGACAACATAATTAATCATACACTCGAACTGGAACGGGTCACCGGATAGAAAAACCTGGGGCCGAGAAAACACGGCCGGTAATCTTGAAGCTTTTGGATTCAAGCAAACAAATTCCCATACTAAAATGCTGCAAAACACTTAAGGGAACAATCATTCCAATCGGGAAAAATTTCAGCCAAAGATTCGGAGATGTCAGGAGGAAGTTATGGGACAGCGTTAAACTAAACAGACAAAAACCAGGACAATGTCTCTCTGTCTCTCCAAAAACTGTTTATCAATAAGTGCGTGTTAATTCGGGTCGAGGCTAAGAACCAAGGAGTGTCTTTGCAAAACAACGCGATGTCAGAAAGAACTGTCCACAAACCCACAGCCGAGCAAAAGAAACGCACTAATAATACTAGACGTGGATGCGATACGCATACTCAACGAATCAGATTTTGGTAGCCTGCTTCTTGAGCATGTACCCGACATCGTCGGCTAATCATAGTCCATAAACGAAAAAATCAGTGTGCATGACAATTACACCAAAAAGAATCCTTCCAACCTCTACGTTATTGAAGGAACTGTCCTTACTAAAGCCAAACAGCCCAAATATTTAGGTGTCACTGTAACATGAACCTTTCCGTGGGAGTCACACATCGACACCACTCCTGTAACCGCTCCGCGCAAGTTATTTTGTCTTAGACGCCGCTTGCGGCTCGCACCGTGGCATAACAAGCTGCTAGGCTTCACCACGTTCGAACGCCCAATTCTCGAGTACGCCAACATTGTTCGATTTCCGCACACAATTTTCAACATAAACAAGCAGAAATAAACTTGAAACGGTCCAAAGAAAACTAACAGTTCACCTACAACAAGTAAACTCGCAACGACTCGCCCACAATCTTGTTACTTCATGCGGGTCTTTCAACACTACCGGACAGAGCAAAACTAGCGCGCTTAACAGGTACTCCACCATCAGCTGAAAATAGATGCTTCCAAATATATATCACTAGGAAAATCCCGCCTGTCACGCCGCAAACAGTCGCACAAACTAACAGAGTACTCATCCTGTAAAAATACATTTCAATACTCTCTTTTTCCGCTTGCACTAAAAGAACGGA
Source organism: Haemaphysalis longicornis (assembly GCF_048455015.1). Taxonomy (NCBI): domain Eukaryota; kingdom Metazoa; phylum Arthropoda; class Arachnida; order Ixodida; family Ixodidae; genus Haemaphysalis; species Haemaphysalis longicornis. Next base: position 103,426,246 of record NW_027526407.1, on the reverse strand, counting down.
ATGAACTGGACCAAACTATAATAAATCCAGTTTGCTTTTCAGCTTTCTGCAAATTATTGGACAATGTGTCAACCAATCAAGGTAGGAAACCTTAAACACGTTTAGAGAATTACATATCTGTACTCATTTCACAAAGTACTTCCTTTTCGAAGTGATATGCCATAGAATGCTACATTTCTTTGGTTTTGTGTTCTTTTGATCGTCCACTTCTGTGATGCACAATGATCTAATTCCGCGGTTTTCTTTACATGTCTGTTCGATATTGTTGCACCCCAACCAACAAAGCAGGAAATAGGGCCCCGTGGTTTCGAGGCTGGCTCAGCCTCTTCTTCGGGAATGCCGGCTAACTCAGCGTAGAGCTGTCTTGTACTTTTTTAACGTGGTTGACCTATCATAGGGTTCTTCGTTGCGGAACGTAGCCCCTGTTATACGCAGACGGGCGCCTCTCGGCAGGGCTAACCCGAGCGATTCAGGCCCTGTGGGGAACTCAGGGAGGGGCTGCTTGACCAAGCCTGTTTTCCTATTGAGGATGGTCGTTCCGGCGAGGTCAACTTTGTGGTTTGTCATTCTGCATTGTTCGGCGACGTCGCTTAGTTCTTTCTTCTGTCTCCTGACTTCGCTTCTGCGTTTGGGGTGCTCTGACCCTTGTCGCGCGGTATTTGGGGCGGGTATCGGGTGGCCCGTCATCGTTGAGGGCTTACCGGCCATTTGCACCCCTTTCTTCTGAATGAGCCGTCAAGAGCTTCGCTTCCTCATGGCGCGCAGGGCACGAGATTCTGTGTACCAGGGTTCCAACGGTCGATGTCCTCTGTTCGTTAGTCGCTCTCCTTTGCTTTGTGCGGCGGACTACGGAACGAATAAACCTTTAGAATAGCTTTTTTCGTGTCCGCAATTACCTGACTCTCCTCTCTTTTGCATGCATATTCCAAAGAAGGAATGGCTGACGCTCTGTAAATGAAGAGGACACAGGTGAGGCCTTTGGTTTGACGGGCTGGGACGAAGTAAACTGAGGGTGGCGATTCGTGTGCTTCGGCTTCTTGTTAGCGGAGAACTCTGGGTTGCGTTTCTACTCCTCATCTGGTAATCAAAAGCGAAAAGAGAGGAAAGGACACAGAGCCGTCGCCTGCACATTCAAGCGAGAATTGGGTGTCGGAGTCGAGGAAATTTCAGTGTTTTTCCAAATATAAACAGCGGTTGTCTACACTACGCAAAGGCTTTGCATGCCTGTAATATGCAGCGCAGAAAGGCAGCATGGTATTAGGTTTTCAATCGTTCATCTCCTTGCAGCAGTTCTGCCGCATAGAAACCTTTTGTGGTAATGTCGTAGATGTGTGCTTCTGGAACTTTAAAATGTACAAATGTGTGCCTCCGAAATATATCTTGTATCAACTCTAAAACCAATACCAGCGTTTTGAGTGGACTAAATAAAGAAGCGCAGTTTGTACGTTCGGTGGTCAATGTCATCTGGACCAAGTATAACTTTTCTTGCGCACAGCGGAAGGGTCACACTTTCCTTGCAAAGTTTGTTCCCGTGTCCTCAGCCAGGTTATGTTGTGAGTGGGTATCGATTACGGCATTGCATGTATCAGTATCCTTATGAAACGCCAAGAAGCCATCAGTCGGCCCTTTATAGTTCCACACAATGATACCAGTCACGTATCTTGTAATTTAAAGATTTTCACATGATCCGATTACCAAGGTGCCCAGCCGGGTAGCTGCACGCATCTGAGGAGGACCAGCAGGTGGCACTGGGTAAGGATGGACATGGCCTGGATGCGAAGGGATAGGCGGTCGAGTGAGAGGGACAGAGACTGTTGCCAGACGGGAACATGCAGATTCAGGGAGAGGCGCCGTGAGAAGTGGAGCACTCCTCCTCGATTGATTGATTGACTGCTTGATTGATTGATTGATTGATTGATTGATTGAATGAATGCTTGATTGATTGATTGATTGATTGATTGATTGATTGATTGATTGATTGATTGATTGATTGATTGATTGATTGATTGATTGATTGATTGATTGATTGATTGATTGAGGGGTTGAACGCGCTGATGCAACGCAGGCGATGAGGCACGCCATAGTGGAGGGCTCCGGAATAATTTTGACCCCCTGGGGATCTTTAACGGGCGCCGAAATTTGCCGAATTTCTAGAATTAGGTTCTGTTTTATTATTTATTAGAAATTTCGGCTTTTGTAGACCTGTTGGAGACACTTGTGCACAAGAAGTCAAACCATCAGCCGTCTTTTGTGGTGCTCGTGAATGGGGACGTTCTTAAAAAGCATAATATATAAACTTATGTTACGTCTTGGGGCCATTCTTTTATGGCTTTACTGGTGTTGGGAACGCGGCGAGATACCGGCACAGTGGAAAGACGCCAACATTGCAATCATTCTGAAGCCTAGAAAGAAACTTTACCTCGACAACCTGAGACCCATCTCACGAACATCGTGTATGGACAATATGTTAGACCACGTAGTCCTAAGCAGAGTTTCACGCGCTTGTAACCTTAATAGGGCTGAAAATGCCGCTTCCGTTCAAGATTACAAGCAATTCGTCAAAATATTACGCGAACACGGGAAAGATACGAGTCGTAAACACAACCGGTTTACTTTGCCTAGAATGCTACAGTAATTTTAAATATTCGTTTCGTAAATCCGACAGCATACGCTACCGGTACGGTGTAGGCTGAATGCAAGTTAGGAGAAACGCTATGAAGTCTTGCGTACTGTCGTGCCTTCTTACTTTTGTCGTGGTGGCCTAGTTACCGAACAATATATAATACCAACAAGGCAGGTATTAGGCAGGTAGGAAGGCAGACAAGTAGGTAGGCAGGCAGGCAGGCAGGTGGGCAGGTAGGTGGGGAGGTGGGTAGGTAAGTTAGCAGGGAGGCAGGTATGTGAGTAGTTAGGTAGGTGAGTGAGTGGGTAGGAAGGTAGGTAGGTATGTAGGTAGGTAGGTAGATAGGAAGGTTGAGTCTGAACAGGGATATTGTCATAACGCGGGAAATGTAAGCAGGAAAAAGTCTTGGATGTGCACTTCCGGTGACGCGATGAGTAATTCGAACACTGGATCTCTGGCCATACCGCATTAGGGTTGCTGTCTTTACATTGTTTACCTGTCTGTAGGTCTGTATTCTTGTCTGTATTCTTGTGTCTCTACCGTTGTATTTCCCTCCCCCTTTTGTAATACCCTGCAAGGCTTTCCTTAGGGAAACTGCAAATATGAAGATGATGAATAACTCTTAGAATATGCATGTGAAAAGCAAACGAGCAGACCCTTTCTATTCTAGACTCTTTTTTTGTTTCTTGCCCAGCGTTAGGTCGTTGGATATTTTCCTGCCGAAATTGTATGACTGCCTGCTTCTATGGTCTCCCAGACCTAGCAGTATTGAAAATAAATAACTAAATAAATAAATAATAAAAAATGAATAAACAATCAAAGAAAAATAAATAAAAATAAATAAATAAATAAATAAAGCGAGGGAGACAGCATCGGTTCCGAACACGGATGCCTTTTTTGAGGTCAGCACCATCATGCACCCGGCAATTGTGCAATGTCGGTTTCCAAGCTGTGCGTTTTAGGTAATGTCAGTGCCAACAGTGTAACACACCGGGCTATCTGCTATCGGCATTCGCCCTAGGCGATATCGTCTCGCCCTCCTCTCCCCCCTTCCGTCTGCTTTACTTTCCTTCCTGGCTTTCTTTCCCCATTCCCCGCTGTGAACACGGCTACTTAAGTGCAGCAAATAAACGGCCGGGGGTCTTTCGTCTTGGCAAGGCCCAGCCAAATGTTCATCGTCGCCTTGTTTGTCAGCCAAACGTTACATGGTGTAAGAAGTGGTCCTGACGTTCGAGATGGACGTCGTCAAGCCCCCGGAAGCACTGCAACTCTCCGGTAACATCAGGAAAAACTGGCTGGTATTCAAGCACAAGCTGCAGCTGTTCATCACCGCTACGGAACCGGAGAATCCCCGCCCATCGGCCGTAAAAGCAGCGATTCTTCTGAGCACCGCGGGGGACGAGGCGCTCGATGTCTACAACAACTTCTCGTTGGCCGCAGGTGAGAGCAGAGAAGATTATGACACGTTAGTGCGGAAGTTTGAAGACTATTGTGTCGACCAGGGTATTGAAGTCTACGAAAGGCACATTTTTCGACTGCGAACACAGGAAGAGGCCGAGCCTTTTGAGCGGTTCCTACGGGACTTAAAAAAGCAAGCAAAGCTGTGCAACTTTGGCTCACTTGAAGAGTCTATGATCAGGGACCAAGTGGTTTTTGGGACAAATAATGCAAAACTTCGAGAAAAGTTGCTAAGTGACAAAGACTTAAACTTGCAGAAAGCAGAAGAAATTTGCAAAGCCGCTGAGATTTCTGCCCTTCAGAGCGCAGCATGGTCAAAGGAAAGCCTGCACGTTGACTTCACACGCCGGACAAACCGCATGAAGTTTGCGAATGGGACTCGGTGTCGACATTGTAACAAGGTACATGCCCCCGAGCGGTGCCCGGCATACGGAAAAACGTGTTATGCATGCAAGAAACGAAATCACTTCGCTGCATGCTGCAACAATGCTGGCAGGATAAACGAGGTGCACAAGTCGGAAGAAAGCGACGAAAACTTTGACATCTTGGGCATCAGCGTTTGCGGCGTCACCGGAGCCATAGGAGCGGATTGGATGGTTCGCGGCAAAATAGCCGGTCAGGAGATACAATTCAAGGTAGACACCGGGTCTCAGGCAAATTTGCTGCCCCCAACTCTGTTCGACCGAATCGCCAACGCAAGCACTCCGCGAAAGAGCGCAGCCGTCCTCACCGCATACAACGGCAGCGCAATCATGCACGTTGGCGTGGCGACCGAAGATCTCCAGATCAGTGGAGCGCAGCATTCCGTCTCGTTCTTTATCGTGAAAAAGGGGCGCCAAGCCATCCTTGGCTTACAGGCGTGCCAACAGTTTGGCCTGATACCGGTGACGACGGACGCTGTGAATGTAGGCGGTGAGCGGGCACAATTCCAGCTTGCATTTCCTGAGCTCTTCAGCGGGACAGGCCGCGTCAAGCGACCCTACAAAATGGTGCTACGAGAGGATGCCGTTCCAGTCGTCCAGCCTGCCCGCAGAGTACCCATAGCGTTGAAAGGGCGCCTGCGACAAGAACTTCAAAGAATGGAAAAGGCCTCAATCATCGTCAAGGTGGATGAACCAACCGATTGGGTAAGCCCCCTGGTTGTTGTGCACAAAAAGGATGGCACGCTTCGCATTTGCATGGACCCGAGAGCAGTGAACAGGAACATCAAGTGGGAGCACTATCCTATGCCTTCTCGAGAGGACATAGAGAGCGAGCTGGCAGGAGCAAAATACTTCTCCCGGCTCGACGCCAATGCCGGCTTTCATCAGATTCCTTTAGACGAGGCGACGTCACGAATATGCACTTTTGCGACACCATTTGGGCGGTACCGTTTTTTACGGCTTCTTTTCGGAATTTCCTCGGCCAGCAAGGTGTTCCAAAAGACGTTAACAGAGATGTTCGAAGGGCTGCCGGGAGTGCGCGTCTACGTAGACGACGTTTTAATATGGGGCGACTCAAAGGAAGAACATGACGAACGCGTCACTGCGGTGCTAAGACGGGCACAGGAGGAAGGGCTAACATTTAATCCAGCTAAGTGTGTGTTCTGCACCACACAAGTTACATTCCTTGCGAATTTATAGGAAGAGACGGAATTCGTCCTAGTCCCGATTTAATTGAAAGCGTCCGTGCCATGCCAGTTCCAAAAGATAAACAGGGTGTGCGTAGACTGCTCGGTGTCGTGAACTACTTTCGGAAATACCTGCCAGCATTGAGCGACAAAACAGCGATGCTTGGAAGCCTAGTGAAAGACGCCTCGGTGTCTGAGTGGACAACAGCCCATGAGCGAGAATGGGACCAGATCTGCGAAGCGCTTACAAATCCTCCGTTGCTGGCGCTTTTTGATAAAAAAAGAAACACAAAGATAACTGCGGACGCCTCAGGAACGGGTATCGGTGCTGCCTTATTGCAAAGACATGGGGGTGACTGGCGCCCAGTGACCTACGCTTCAAGGGCGCTGACGCCGAGTGAAGAACTATACGCCCATATAGAAAAGGAAACACTTGCAATCGTTTTCGCTTGTGAAAAATTTCATCAGTTTGTATATGGACGAAAGATTACGGTTGAAACTGATCACCGGCAATTAATTGCGATTGCCCAAAAGAACATTGGAGATATGCCACCCAGACTGCAACGGTTTTTCATCCGTCTGATGAAATTTGATTTTTTATTGCAGTTTGTACCTGGGAAGGACCTGTTACTCGCAGACATGCTGTCCCGGGCCGCACTACCAACTGGCGGAAACGACCAAGTTGAGGACGTGGACGTTCACACAACGCAAGTAGTCTCCAGCATCATAAGCAAAGCGACTATGTTACTACTACAAAAGGAAACCCTTGAAGATCCGCTTCTCAGCCGCACTATGAAGCAAATGGAAGATGGCATGGCAATAGACGGCGTACTGAAGCCGTGTGCGGAAGAGCTATCAGTGGTCAATGGAGTGATGCTCAAGGGTTGCACAGTGGTTGTGCCTAAATCGATGCGTGCGGAAATTCTTGAGCGAATTCACGAAGGCCACTTGAGTATGAACAAGTGTAAGGCTAGAGCTCGTAGATTGGTTTTCTGGCCGGGAATGAGCAGTGACATTGAACAACGAGCGCGAACTTGCAGCGTATGTCGAAAGTACGCATACAGCCAACCGAGTGAACCCCTCCTGCTACAGCCAACGCCCGACCGACCGTGGCATCGCGTAGGAATAGACCTATTTACATTCGCTGGAGATCACTACGTTGTTGTGTTTGATGCCCATTCTAACTTTCCAGACGTCGAGAAGCTAAGAGGTACCACGGCGGTGGAAGTAATCGACAAGATATCTGCTATCTTCTCTAGATACGGCATTCCCAGTCAAGTTTGCACCGACAACGGGCCTCAATTTGCATCGCGAGAGTTCGCGTCGTTCGTTCACCGGTATGACTTCGAGCATATCACGTCAAGTCCCGAGTTCCCACGGTCAAATGGCTTAGCTGAAAAGGGGGTGCAGATCGTGAAGCGTATTCTAAAGAAAACCCACGAGTCTCGTGGTGATGTATGGCTGGGTCTGTTGGCTTATCGATCTTCTCCCCTTGACAGCGGTCCATCACCCGGAGAACTACTGCAAGGTCGACGCCTGCACGCCACACTTCCTGAATACAATGTCGACGGAGGGATCCCCGTAATGAAACAGCGTCAATCTTCCCGAGGCAGGCCACTACCACCCTTGGAAGCCGGAAACGTGGTCCGGATCAACACGGAAGCTGGTCACGCCGAGCGAAAGTGGTAACGGAGACTGCACCGCGATCATACGTGGTGAGAACAGAAGACCACGGCCTCCTCAGACGCAACCGACAGCACTTGCTGCGAACGGACGAAAACTTCGACGGCGAGGTCAGCCACGTCGGTGACGGTAACCAGCACCCCGACGCGAGGCCCTCGACGGAGTGCACTGACAGACATCGAGGCAACATCACGCCGGGAAACCCACCAGGCAGTCACCAGGCGGAACCAGCTCATCCAGGTGGTGATTCTAACGCCACCACTTCACCAGAGACTCCAGGAAGCCCACTGGCTGGACTACGCCGGTCAGGACGCCAGCGCAGCGAACCGAAGCGCCTTCACTACGGGCCATCCTTCAATCAAGTAAACGAGTGCAAAACAAATCAGTGTTTTGAAAATGTGTGAAGAGAAGATGTAACAGACCGGGCTATCTGCTATCGGCATTCGCCCTAGGCGATATCGTCTCGCCCTCCTCTCCCCCCTTCCGTCTGCTTTACTTTCCTTCCTGGCTTTCTTTCCCCCTTCCCCGCTGTGAACAGGGCTACTTAAGTGCAGCAAATAAACGGCCGGGGGTCTTTCGTCTTGGCAAGGCCCAACCAAATGTTCATCGTCGCCTTGTTTCTAAGCCAAACGTTACAAACAGTGAGACCAAAAAAGCTTTGCTTTAGAAAGGCTGTTGATACAGACCCCCAGGAAAGCTAGCAAAAAGTTCTACAAAGCGCTTGTCATAGACTGGCCGTTCATCGACTCAGCCCTTTGAGTACTTGTTCAATGACCCTGCTGATAACACGAACTTCATGCGGCCTCGGGATGTGAGCTTGTTCCAAGAAAATATCTCCCATAAATTAATTTAAGTTGCTCGTAAAGCCACTGACCTTGAGTAGAATTTTCAAGCCTTTCAGGAGAGTTAAGAAGTATTTGAGAGCAAGGTATACTAATGTTGTTATTAAAGCCCAGATATCCCCGTGTTGCCTTTGTCTGACGCTTTTCCCCTCTCACGCGAGCAAAGTAAAACTTGATATTAGGGTAAAAAAACGTGTATGCGTATATTCCACTTGGTGGTTTAGGAAAGTCAATCGCAAATACATACGCAATGAGAACCACGTTTTTTGTCTGACAGTTTTTTTTAACGCAGTGATTTTCAAAAACCATCTACTACGTGACACATATGTGTTTGTGCTCTGACGAAGTGATTTTTAAATGTCGACAGAGAGACATTCACGTTTTATAAAATATTGGGAGTTCCTCAAGCTGTGGAGTCTTATTTCTATTTGGAATGCATACTGGAGCCTCCGTAAGCGTTCTGCTAATAACGCTGCCATTTGGTATGTTTCTTTTTAATTCTTTGCTATGCCACTAACGGTAATACCGGGTTATTGACGCTGCCCTGCCTTGAGGCGGAAATTGACGCAGGTGTGTAGACAGGAACAGGACGTTTTTGTATGTGTATGGTCAAGTTAAGAAAAAAATACTTAGTGCTTCTTATGATTTGGCAGATATAGTTGAACGGTTACAGCACAGTTGGTGTAAGCCGTACCAACCAGTTGTTATTTTTATATTTGTTGCCTGAAGCGTTTGTGTCCATGTTTATGTTCACAAGCGCGACGTGTTGGAGTTTCCGTATTCGGGATTCAGTTAATAAAAAATACGATTTTCCAAATTCTGAAGAAAAGGAGGTGCGCAAGTTTTTATTGGTAGTACAGTTGAAGGAGTAATACGTAATCCCGAATTATTAGGCATCACAGATTAGGATAGTATTAGTAAACTTTAACAAAATACTGTCTCAAACAGATGATTGATTGTTGATCAGGCGTTAGTTTAATGCATAATGCTAGTTCAGGCAACAAAAAAAGCAGTGGAAGATTACTCAGTTTTCTGAGGTAAATGAACCGAAAGAACCATACAATCTTAAAAACGTCAATAATCTAGTACTGGAGCTTACTGAAATGAAACTTTGCTGAATGCTTTCCATTGCTGGGTAATGAGGACAGGGCTCTTTCGCGTAGCTAGTACCAGACGTAATTCTGTTTCTGCCGTACGTATTTGAAATAATGGCGCGACAAGGTTGGATGCTGAGACGTATTTCCATCGTGATAACATTCAGAAATAATATTCCTCGCAATTTAAAGACGATATGCGTATTTGTTCATTTTAGCAGATGAAACAATTGCACTTGTAAGTTTGAACACGGTTCGGAAAATAAGCGGAAACTGAGCGTAAACACACCTTCTTTCAAACAAACGTGCTCTGTGTCATTGGCACGTACAATATAGAACGACACCAAAATAAATGTGTTTTGCATGCGTAATGGCCTTACAGTGGCGGTGGGAATAGTTGGGTGTTATAGTGAACTTTCGTTTAAAAACTCTACACCGCTTGTATCCGATCATATCCCAAAACAAGCTGCGCAAGGGTTTACGGTCCTGCATATTCTACAGTCGTGTCTGGTCTTATGTCATTTATGGCCGCACACATTTACCAATTATATTGTTTAAAATAAAGCGTAAGCGGCCGTCCGCAACACTGTTGTTATGGTTATAAGGGTCAAAAATTGTAAACTTGCGTACTTTTAATTGCCGTCATTTTTTTGCCGTCATTTTTTTTTCCGGAAAACAGCTTTCATCACCACCGCAGTCGCCACAAAACAGACAGCCTGAACAATGGCCGAGTAGTGAAAAGTTCCCTTCGCGCTAAGCGACGGGGACACGATGTGCCACATGGTGCCATCCGTACGCTGGAGCGTTGTTCAATACTAACACCCTGTGCAACTTAATCTTGCAATGCGAAATAGCCGATAGCGTCAATTATTACTGCATCCTAACATGACGCATGAAAGGAAGATTAGCAAGAGTATTTTCCGAGATTGTGCGTTATAATGCATTTGAGCACGTACCCGCTTTACGCAAGCAGCCGTAGCCTGAAGCTGCTGAAAACCGTGCTCGAAAAAATTCTCTCGGTTGCTTTCCTTTCTCAGATGTGCTGATGTTCCTACTTTACATTTGCAGCGCTTGGGAACCATAACGTGGTTTTTCCCAGGCTCGTCGAAGGGCGATCTCTAAATGAAGAATTAATTTTGCATATAACGGATGGAGTTACACTAAAGCTTAAAAAAAGCTCGGTTGCTGCTCCGCAGGTACGCGTTGTAAGCTTCAACAATGGCGAAGAGGTGACAAAAATTGTAAGTACACAATCAAATTTTCAAGCTTAGAGTGTCCACAGTATAGCTGCATACTCTAAGCGTTCCAATGCTGTTCTGGCTTTATACATTTGTTTTCTCAGTCTGTGTAATGCAGTGAAGTTCCTAAATGGCTAGTACGACTATAGAACTTTGTCTTGAGCAACCAGTTAAAAGATTGGAACTGCTTCGGTCCTCGCTGAAAAATAAAATATACGAGGACGCCACACAGTCCTTATATCAGTCACTGCCACAGCATTGGTGTCTATTTGCCGAATGTGTCCACCCACCGCAGCCAAAACCTACATCTCCAGCGCCATCGTCATCATCAATTCCATCACCGCATTCGTTGTTTTCTCAATCATCACCATTCAAATCGGCCTCATTCTTTCTAACAGACGAGGTGTTTAGCCGGAGCGTTGTCCATCCCTCATACCGAAAATCCTCGAAGCCTAACGAAGAAAAATGTCTCTAGAGAGGTCCCAGGATTCGAACCCGGGACATTTACACCATGAAACCAGCTGCTTAACAACTGGCGGGTTAGGGGGCCGATCCCGTACTCCTCGGCCAGCCAAAGGCCCGAGGAGTACGGGATCGGCAGCGGCGGAGAAGAATAACTTGTGCAGCAAATTGGATAGAAAAAATGGCAGCATCTCCACTTCGCGGATGTTGGTGAGGGTGCGGTGTACGGGGACTCGAAATGGCATCCGAGTTGCGCCCCGAGTGACATCCGATTTGCGCCCAGACGGTCATTTGATTTGTGCCGTGAGTGGCACTTTGATTATTTCATAAATGAAACTGCGACTCGCGGCTCAAATCGATTTTTGCTTGATTTTCACTTGATGGTGGTGTGCGCACAAATGGACGCGGACGGACATTGGGTGGTCCTAAGGTACTGCGCACCCTTACAGGCGAGGGAGTAAGCCGTTTGACTCTCGGGTAGTAACTCACTATCGTACCACAATGGGTAAGATGACTGACACTAACTCTGTGTGGACTAGCAGACAGAGGCTCGAATCCTGCCGGATCATGTGTTATTTCTGCAATTGTAAATGCTATGCGCACGGACGCGGACGGACATTGTATGGTCCTAAGGTACTCCGCACCTAAAAAACGCACCCCGTGGGTGAAATCGAACCTGAGTGCCTCACGTTATGAAACTGGAGTATATATCCTATTGAGCTATTATCACATTCCGGGCGCACAGCATTGCCTTTGGATTCGTAGCGCGCGCGTTGGCTTTTGACTTGACGGCGGGTTCCAGCGCGTTCTAATGCGTTCCACTTTGGGATAGATGCGAAAGCCTGCAGACGAAATCATGTGGGCCTGCCAGTCATGGGGAACATTCAGCGGCAAGTGGAAATCTATCTGAGGTGGAACATCCGGGTCTCCGAAGGAAGAGGGGCGGCCAGCTCGAATGTTTCTCCAGCGTCGCACCGCTAGTGCGCTGCGCCACTTTTTGCACCGTATTTTTCTCATCTCGATTACTACGAATGACCACCCGCGTTCGCACCACGCAGCAGAGGGGATATTTACGTAGTTTTGTAATAAGCGTACTGACAAATCACGTGTATTCCCTAAAACATTTCTCTAAAAGACAATTCTAAGTCGAGGGTCACAACCAAATTTCTTCGTTCCCCCTAGGTAATTTTCCTTTGTGCAAGTTTAATCTCGTCTGTGATACTTGGTACCTCTGCTGACATTAAAAAAAAGTAGCATGTACCGAGAACATAACCTGATACTGGAATAATTGCAACTCCGGCAATTACCATGCTCGAATTACGCACGTACGCATCGGTACGTTTATTTTATACACCCTGCCAAGTAGGTTGTTTTGACACATTTACTAGGCCTTCCGTTAATAACGTATTCAACGAAGCGTTGTGATGGCGTACTCTCAAGGTCGGGTTAAACATTCCGCAGTTTTGTGGTTTGAACCTTAGCAAGGCGCGAGTTTACTGAATTTTGTTTTTAACTCCATTGCTTTTAGAGAAGTTTCGCTGACAATTTGGACATCAATTAGAGCCCTTTTTACAGTTTTATTCTTTGCGCCGATGACTTTTTGTGTTCCCTCTGTCGGAATTTTTGTGTGATGTCTGTGTGTCAGATGCGCGAGATTCCTCGACCACCCAGATCAACCATGCTTCCACCAATGATGTCCTTACTACAAACGTGAAAGCAGTTACTATAGAGATTTCAATGGTAGTACATGATTCAGTGTGTAAAGGTGCGACGAGACGAAAGATCCAACGGGAAGAAAGGTCCAACAGCGATCTTCCATCTCGGTGGATCTTTCATCTCCTTGTACATTGAGGCTCAATGGGACCTTTTGTTTGGGTGTATAATTTTTCAGTGGATATTCAGGCTCGATTGGACCTTCTCTCTCGGTGGATATTTGGTCTTGGTGGATATTCAGACTCGATTGGACTTTCCGTCTCGGTGGATCTTTCATCTCGTTGTGCATTCAGGCTCTTAAGTATTACAGTAAAACCTCGTCCATCAGAAATTCGGATAATTCGGAGTTCCCACTCCTCCCCTTCAAAAATGTACATTTTCCTATCGTCGCGGACTTTCGTTATTTCGGCGCAAATTTACGCACGCACGGCCTAATTATTCGAACGCCTTCTCGAAACGTTGGCCGGAACGCGCCGTCCTTCGCTAACTCGCTCTCTCCGCCTTGCAGAAAGGAGGTGCGGATTCGAGCGTATATCGCGGCCAGTAAACAGCCGACGGCGATTCACATGCGTGTGGGCGAATACGCCAGTAGAATTTGTGGCAGTCTGTTTTAAGCATAGGGGATTTGTTCGGCCCCCGCACTGGGTTGTATGCAGGTGAGCTACATGCAGAGCTCAAAAATATACCCAGTGCACTTCCTTTCCTTTTCCTTTCCCTCAAACCATAAACAACAACATAGAGATTTCGTTGATCAGCTCCCCTTCGACGTTGAGCTTGCTGACTATCAGCAAGGCTTGGGAGTGGGCTAGTTGGTGTTTTAGCATCTTGAAGTGCAGAGGTGCGCTGCCTGACACGAAACGTAGGACAGGGTTAGTACCACAAAAACCGACAAGGTGAGGCGCAAACTATCAACTGTTTATTATCTTGTGAAGGGGTGGCGGTTATATATGACGGAAATGAAGAACATGCACGAAAAAAATAACAATAAAACGCTACACGTGACATGATATCTATTCCTCATTTAGGAAACTTATTTCACGCGCCGAAAGCCGGATAGAACGGGCGCTAACTTTCCGGCTTTCGGCGCGTGAAATAAGTTTCCTAAATGAGGAATAGATATCATGTCACGTGTAGCGTTTTATTGTTATTTTTTTCGTGCATGTTCTTCATTTCCGTCATATATAACCGCCACCCCTTCACAAGATAATAAACAGTTGATAGTTTGCGCCTCACCTTGTCGGTTTTTGTGGTACTAACCCTGTCCTACGTTTCGTGTCAGGCAGCGCACCTCTGCACTTCAAGTTGCTGACTATGTTCCCATTGATGATGGCGGTGTTTTTGCTGGACATTTAACAACACGGTTCTTGCCTTTTCGAGATACCACTGGAGTGCTCTATGATATATTGTGGCGTTCGGATTCTAGAGCTTGTATAAGTGCCGCATGACCGTCCGGCATAAGAAAGCCCTCCCCCTCCACCCCCGACCAACGAAGTCCGTTTTTTGGGAGCAGGATGCGTTGGTGCAGAGCCTCTATGCGGCGGAAAGCGATCCACCAGAGTGGCTGCACCTGTTGCACGCGGGTGTCTACTTGCTGAATTTTTGACGGCTGGCTTATTGTTGCTGCTGTAGTGCGATGGTTCTGGGATATCTCCTAACTTTTTTATTCCATATTAACTGCTGCTGTTTATTGCAGTAAAGAAGAAATGTGGGATGGACGAGTGGTCTGAAGCACTAGATGCAGTGCATCGTAGGAGCAGGTTTGAAACTCTGGTTGAATTTGTTTTTTTTGGCAGTTGATTTCTTTTTGTATAGGTAATGTGTTTCCTACTGCATTCACCGCTTTGCGCTGCAATCATCATTGTATTATTAGTGAGTTTTCAGAATGCGTGCAGGCAGACACTGAAGCGCGGGTGAGTTTTCGTTGACGTGGTGTTGTGATATCACCGACATCTTGCAGGCATAGTGTTGAATCCGCCGAATGTCGGCCTCGTGCGAACGCCCCTCTTATGACACAGAGAGGAGCCAGGCAAGCTCCGAAGTTGAGGGAGACGCGCCTCACAGTTGAGCGTCTCCGATGGCGCGGAGGGCGTGCAGCCACTTCGTACGCCTCAGTCAGTGAATGTTCCTATTCTAAGCAGGGCTAACAGACGTATCTGACTTATTATGGAGCCGACAACGACAGCCAACCAGCGGTAACCTTGGACGCCAAGCATGTTGTTGCGGGGAACCAAAACCGACACTGGTTTGAACAGCTGTAAAAAAACACCTCATTCCGGTGCATAAGCTTGTTGCTAATGATGTTAAGCTTTTTTCTAAGCAAATAACATTGACAAACAATCAAGTGCGTATACACGAAGCCTTGGGCATTGTCGATTTACATCGCGCGACGTATCGTCGTCAGTGGTGTAGTGGTTACGGCCGCCGCTGAGGCGCATGGCTATGTTTTCTTCCTTTGGATTTTATAAATAAATACTGCTTTATCGGCTGCACAAATGATGAATCTATGCAATGCAAATACAAATAGAAGTTTGAGGGAGTCACTTAAGCGACTCTTTAAAGGTACACCGAAGTGATTTGAAAACATTTTGAGACTAAAGTGTGGAGTCCTATATGCCAGGTGCTGACTACCCCGAGTGTGTTTACGTCACCTGATTGAGTAGAAAAATGAATTGCAAGGTGATAATCTTTTCGCATTCTCCTTACTATTTCCCGTGACGTTTCTTATGGGGCAAACTTGTCTTGTAATAGGATCGGATGATGTTTAACGTACTAAATTTTATTCTTACGCTATTGTGTTTTGCCAATGCTATTTTTTCTTTGGGAAAAACTTTAGTACAATTGGCATGAAGTGACATTGTGAAAATGTAGTTTCGAGGCTTACTTTTGGGGAGTTCGAGATAGTTTCGGTTTCCGTTCCGGTGTGCGATACATTCATGATTTTTTACGACATTTGTAATCGCGCATTAGTCATACTTCAGAAATCGCCATGACCCACTATTCACATGTTATTGACTGCAGAAATGGCGGGGATAAACCTCATCGCACCGCTTCAAGAAAGAAGTATTGTTTCACTCAGTAAGGAAGGGCAAGCCTAGATGGACGCAGTGGATGAACTCCGGTGCTCTAGTTCATTAGCGATGGTCAACCCCGTCTCTCCCGCACCTACGGATTTCACCTACATGTCTTTTGTCCGTAGTACTCACCTTTCCGTCGGTGAAGTGGCCAATTAAACACCGTCGGTCAATAAAAAAGCCCTATATCCCTAGATATGAACTCTCACAGCGGCTGCCACTTGCTTTGTGCTTCATTAAATTAGGCTTCGGTAACAAGCAATCAGGCCTAAGGTACATATAAAAAGTAGCTGTTTTTTCGCGCTGTTGTTCTTCAGTTTATAATGAACCAACTGGCCCCACTTCAGACATTAATAAAAAGTAGATATGTTGAGGCCCACCCCCGTTCTGTCGGAAATAGCTGTTTTTGTGTTGGATTGCTGTAACTTGAGCTGCTAAGCTGAACCTTGCTTGAATAACGTTTGTGTTATCGAACGGAAATGTGTGGTCGTGCTGAATACCGGTATGTCATTTCACCGTGTAAAAAGGTTTAACGGTTTACATAAGAGATTTCTGTAGGTTTAATTTCCTTGCTACGTACATCTTGGCTCTTATCTGGCTTTAGATTTTCTGCAGGCGATCCCTTCGCACAGGCATATACAGCTTACAGCGAAACGCCATATGTTCATTATATGAAACAATACTTGCTCGCTAGAAACAATCATCATCATCGTCATGATCACCAGCCTACTCAGTCCCACAGCAAGACGAAAGCCTCTCCCATTGCCCTTCAAACGCTCCTGTGCTGCGCTGTTCGAGTCCAATATTTACCCGCGAATTTCTTGATTTCATCCGCTTTATAAGGTCAGTCTCTTAAGTCAAAAACATGCAACCAAGAGGTCATGATAACTTCTGAAGTATGGTTACTGCGCGATCACAGATATGGTTGGAACCTTTGGGTGTGTTGAACGGCGAAACCGAAACTAGTTCGAACTCTCCAAAAATAAACCACGATAACTATATTGCGATACACACTTGTCACGACTTGTGCTAAACCATTTCCTAAAAACATCTTTGCGACAAAAGCAGTAAACATGCGTAAACTCTGAAGTCTTGGTCATTGCCCATTACATCGCAAGTTTAGTTTGCGTCATTTCGCGGTACTGCTACAGTTGTTGCGGCCGCCGCAGACCTCGCATGCTATTTTTCATTCATTCGGGGTTTAAAACTTAAATACGCAGTGACCTACTGCATAAACGACGAACACCATGTTTATTTGCGCACGTCTATGCATTGCAAACGCAAAAAGAAGTTAACAAAATTGAGAAAAGCGGTTTGTTGCGACTTCGAAACCAATTAACTGCGTTGTGAAGTATTCATAAAATTGCAATTAAGCTCTTTCTCGGCGTGTGCATTTTTCACGGGACTCTTCATAGCCTCCGCTTCCTCCAAGCAGTTCAATGATTGGCGGATAATGAAGAAAGTAACAGATTGGCGCGACCCTCCAGCGAGGACCTTACAATGATGAAACTGCGTGTCTGCCTTTGCAAACAATAACATTAGGAAAAAATAATATAACAATCTCATTTGACACCATTTTATACCTACAATAAGGCAGCTCAGTGTATAATTAGGGTACTGCGCTAGTGAATACGAAGTGTGACTTGATTCCTAGTAATGACAGTCATTTTTCTATCAAGTAAAATCAGAGCAGCAGAACTATAAAGTAGCATAAGCAAGAACGTCTATGTAGTTCGAGTGTTGCTCCCTTTCAAATCAATTAGGGTTCATAAATTGGTCCGTAGCCCATCCTTCACCTCCCACGGTCTCACAGTATCTTTTACTCGGACATTCCAGTGTCGACTGAATTTTAACACTTCGAAATAGTTTGGCATCCCCGGATTACTTTTAGCTTTCCGCAGAAGTAATACACTGCAACTTTATAGTAATTAACAGCTTTATTTGAAATGATGGAGCGAAACAGTGACAAGGCTGGTTGCCAATGCTGCAGCGATTAACTTAAGTATTCGGGTATCTATCGGGATACTTTTGTCTGCACGTTTATTCCCGACGAGCTTAGCGTGAATCAAGATTTAGAAGTGCGCCGGTGAACTTAATGGGATAGGTCTTGCGTTGATTTCAAATAAAATGACAAGTGCAAGAAGTTAGTTTTCCCAACCAACTTGTATTTATTAAACTATGATTTTCTGTCCTCCTTCTTCACGTGTATTTAGTGATGCGACCACACTGTATATGAGAAGCTCAACGGATTAGACCCTGACAAACTGCAGTACCCAAAGCGAGACTTTGTTTTTTTGTTTTAGTGACACACCATATTGCTGAATTCGGCTAAAACATCGCGCGACAATACGCTCGCGTGCAACAGGTTACACATACGCAAAACGGAGTCTTGCAAGCATGAGACTAACAATATCATCAAAATGGTCAGCTCACTTCGATGGGGCAAACTTTTATACAACAGATTCAAACCCATCGCCATCTGCTTTATCCGAATGAGCACACTAACTTGTCTTGTTCTTGAACCTTTCGTCTTAGCGGATGGTGCATCTCGGTGGAGATCAAGCTCAATTGGATCTTATATGTCGATGAGCATTCAGGCTCGATTGGATCTTCCATCTCGGTGGATGTTTCGTCTCGCCGATCATGTGGCGGATTGCACCTCCCGACTGCAATGAAATCCCGGTATTGCTAAGATCAGATTAACAATTTTTTCAGATTGACGAACATTTTAGAAGAACGTATTTAGAAGAACGTATCGAATTTTATCATCCTCATGTAAACTAACACTTCAAATTAAGGAATTCTGAGTTTACGAAATTACTCGTGTTGGTCTGAACGACGACTACTGGTGGGCATGTACAACTATCATCATCAGAATAGTAAATGCGCGTTAGCTCTATCGCCGTCGCCTGCGCTTGGGGGGGTCTCGTCGCCATGCTAGCCAGTGGCGGCGAAAAGACAGTGAAAAATGCGAGGCATGGGATGAAGTCGCCGAAAAGATCGCCGTGGATGCTGGAGTAAACTTTGAAAATTACGTGCAGTGCGACGATGAAGGAAGCACGTATGCTGAACTGACGACTGAAGACATCGTCAACACCGGTCGTCGCGATGACGGAACCAGCGACGAGGACACCGAGAGCGACGATGACGATGCTGGAACAGAGCCCTGAAGCCAAGGCGAAGAAGCCATTTTTAACGCCAATGTTTTGCATTGCGTAGCGAAACTGCGCACTTTTCTTAGCAGGTGCACCAATGCCACCGAGGCAGTGCACAAGAACATGGACAGCTTCGAATCGTTCGTCTTGCAGCAGTTGAGTGGCACACGTGAGGCAAAGATCACCGATTTCTTCCAATAAACGTGCATCCATACCCTCGTTAGAGGCTAACGCGATTGGGCACGTGTTTCCAGTAAAGGTAGGTGGATGCCTTAGTTAGGTGCACAATTCTGACCACGCATTTATTATTCTTTACTATAACGATTATTCAAAATAACTAACTATTTTTAGCGGTCCCTCGAAATTCGTTGTATCGAGATTTGACTGTAGGTGGCTCTTCCTTCTCGTTGGACATTCATGTCCCAAGCTGTAGTGGAGTGTGGTCATGTCCACTACATAAAGGGCAACAAAAATTATTCACGCCATTCTTAGTCTGCGTTTTAAGGCGTAATTTGATTGTCACTCTAAACCACATTATGTCGTTCGTGTTGAATTTTTCTTATCACGTGTTTAACGATATACACTTTTAGCCTCATGGCGCAGCGTATTTTGTGTATGCACGCCATTTTGCTTGGTCGCTACGGTTGCAACGCTAACAAAACAAGAAATACGTTCGGTAATCTGTTTTGTCCAGAGCAACACCATGGTATATGTAAAAGGGAGTTCAGGCAATCGACCCAAGAAAAATGTTGTGCTCTCCAGGAATAAACATGGCGCGTGCAAATAGCACACAAAGAAGTTGCAAATGCGCTAAGACACTGACATGTCTTTTAGGTATCACAAGCAGTTGACTGTGCATAAGGCGCACGATTTGGGGGAAAAAATTCCGATACGAAGTAGCCGTTTTTTCCACGAACTTATTTTATCATGTAATGTAATCGGCGGAAGAAACCAGAAGAAAATCCTGTACAACGTGACTGCCGAATGTTATAAAGACTAAGATAAGTTTCCTTTAGGGACAACTAACCCAAAGGCGGAAGGGCATTTGCCTTGAAGTTAAACGTGAGACTTCGTATAAACTGCAATGTATGATCATGTAGGCAAAAAAAACTGTCACCGCTTTTGTGTGCCATGAGACAAAGTAATGCAGTGAATAATTAGTTTGTGCACAGCCAGTGTTTCTGCAAAAACTGCCTGCAAATATTTTTCGAGGCATTCGAGGCAACTTGTGTCTGCACCTTAAGAACTGCGTTACTTTCGAACTAAAAAAACACTAAATATTGCCTGCAGTGGTGATATGCTAGAATAAGGTAGGGGCCAACACTGCTCTATACCTAAATACAAAAAGGGCTTAAAAAACATCCATGCTACAAAGGTTTAAAATGTAACGTTGTGCGGCTTGTTGCCTGGTTTATTTTTGGTGTTCATTCGAAATTTGTTACCGTTTCTGGCGGTACATTTTCACAGCTTGCTCTTTTAAAGTATTTGTTCATGGTTTTGCACCGCGGCCTATATTTTTAAAATTTTTCTTCCCCACTCCCTCTGTAATCTGACGGCGCTCATATATCGAATGAAATAAAATGGTGCAATGGTGCTCAGGGTGGTACCGCACCGTAGAAAAAATTCTTCAAGTAAATTATCCGGCTTGTCAGTAAAAGCGGTCACGTGTAAAGGATTCACCAAAAAAGAAAGTGAACTCTTTGGGTTGTCCCCCGAGCAGTTTACTTTCATTCTTCTTAGGAGTGAGTGGTCATTCAGCTACTTAGCTGTAAAACAAACTCAACGACATTTAAAAGCCTTTGGCAGTACGGGTCTTAGATTGGGGGATACTATTTTTCGCACCAAAATAAAACCTTTGGAACATAATAAACTCTAAAAGGCATAATGATGTCAAGATGGTTGTTGTCTGCGAAAGTGCAAAGAAATAACCGCGTGCTAAGAAACAACTTTTTGTTTTGAAAATAAACGCTGTGGTTTCCGTCTTGCCCGTCAATAAGGTACCTTACCAGTTGCCGCGTGTGCTATAAACCTAAATGCATATATTTGGCAGCAGTAGTTTAGAAATAGCTCAACAAGTTGTAAGCAATCGTTACCGGGAAAGAAACTAGTGTTATCCTACGCATGCACCAACAATTATGGAGCCAAAATAAAATACATTTTACACACAGAAGGTGTAGGGTCTAATTTGTGGCGCTGGCGAATGTCAGGATGCAGTGAAAACATTTCTTACCACGGGCTATTGCCCTAAGTGCCACCCAATGGCCATACAAATGTGTTCTCTCTGGTAAAGGGGTGTCACGTATGCCCCTATAATGTTACTTTTCGGATTGAGTGCGATGATTTAGTATGGCAAGTTTGTTAAGAAGTTGGAGAATGAAGCAGTTGTGCGGGCCTAGCTGATAAGCTGCTTTAGAATTTATTCTGTTTGTTTTGAGCCAACTATGCTGAGCTATTTTTGCAGGGACGCTATCACTGGCGAATATTTGATATGAGGGCTTATATTGCACCCAAAATACACGTCTTCCCAAAAATGCGTTTGGGTTTAAATGTGAAATTGACTTTAAGAAGTTCGAAGTTCGCTTGGTATTTGTGAGCTGGCTTTCTCACATTATGTGTTGCCCGGTTGAGCATGGCCATCTGCGGAGGGGTATGGCTATTAGGGGCGTAGCCAGGGTGGGTGCTTTGCTGTCAGAACACCCGAAGAAATTTTCGGAGCGGTGCGCTTTACCCTGTGTCCCCCTTGCGTTTCGGCCTTTTTGTCGTTCACGATGTTCACACTCCGCATCGGTATATTAGTATGTATATATGCAAAAATCAGAAAATTTGATTAAAAAGGAAGATAAAAGGACGCTTTAGCGAAACTATGTTTCCTTTTAGGTTTTTTTTTTGCCGGTGGCGTATAACACACTCCCTAAAAATTGGCTGGGGATTACGATATTCCCTAATGCGAGATTTGAGCGCAGCTGCTTTGACTGTGCAAATTGTGTTGAGGGAAAACGTTTCTGACGGACATATTTGTACGGTTACAGAAAACTTATATTTGCAGTGGCTGACGAAGCAGATGCACCGGTTGCCTCGTTCATTGTTCAGCGCTTACTGAGAGTTCTGGCGCCGGCGGTGCTGAGCCTCCGCTCTGGCAGGTAGTTTAGCTGCACCAGCTGACGAAGTACAAAAACAGTTGCTTCACTGGCAGTTCACCGCTGACTCCTGATGGCTACACTGCGCTGAGGCAGCACTCACTAGTTCGTTCTCTCGACGGCAGCTATGGTGAGCCTCTGCGTCGGCAGCGCGAAATGCGTCTCAGGAAGGGACCGCAAACCGCGTCTTAGGAAGCGAACGCACACCATCGTCACGCGCACGCCCCCTCACGTTTCCGCCAAGCGTCGCGCCATCAAGTGTCTCGTGAGGGCACAGCATACTGACCCTCCCTATTCGCTAACTTTCGGGGAGGCGTCTCGCGCCATGACGGCGAACCGCACTCCCCTCCCAATTTCTAATCCGTCTCTTCCTCTGCTTTCTTTTACTCTTCGGACTTGCCATCGTTCGTTAGATGATACCGAAGGCGACGTCCCTCAGACCACGAACGGGCGCATAAGGGCGGCGCCCTAAAATATGTTTGGTTACGCCACTGATGGCTACTCCCCCTTTCCACCGCCACCTCATCTTCACCAAATCGCGTATACTTCTCGCCACGCGGGGCGTTTCTCTTTCCCGTCACATTGTGCAGCACCGCGCGCAGTTTAGCTTTAACCTGTGTGCGCACTATGTATGTCTGCATTGTCCTCATTGACCAATCTTTTGTCTTTTGTCTGTGATGTTGAGATCGCGCAACTGTGTGTATAATTTAACTTAACAACTTCCCAACATATCGAAACACCTATCTAACCAATCTCACCAGAGCCCCACCTTCACGGATCTCTCTTCATGCAGTGGAAGGGCTCTGATTTTAGGGAGTCAATATTGGTACGTCGTTATTCAAATGTGTTTAACAAAAGTGTTTTACACTAGAACCATTTATTGCAGCAAACAGTGATAAAGCCGAAGAACCTATAGTCGCTTGTACTTCGGTAGATTTTTCAGTCACCTGTCATCCAGAGCAATGTTACTTCTTCAAGTTGCCTATGAATGCAACACCGATTGTACGCATAGCTCGGAACATTTGCAAGGTGTGACGACATGACACCGGGCCTATGTTGTATTTGCTGTGTATGTGCCAGTAATAATTACGTCATTAGAGATCCGTACGAAGAAGAAAAGTATTCATCATTTGAAGATCAGGTCATTCATTCCGTCAAACCTTTATTTCAGAAATAGGCGCCTCTCGGCTTTCATGACGTAGTGACGTAACCAGTCGGCCCCCTATTCTTCACGCCATTCACAAATAGCATCAACAAAGACCACTTGTACACTGGTCGTGCTGATCGCTCCTTGATAGCATGTATATCTCGATAGCGCCAGGAACAAGTTAAATCATCGGGCTTAAGTGTGCTGATACATTATTTGAGTACCATCTTTCTTGTTCTATTTCTCAGAGAAGATTGAGAGTTATAAACGGTAGCAAATATTTCCGATGTGAGAAAACTTCAATGCAAATTCTTGCCGAAAGAGGTAGTTTAAAAACACTTACACATAAAAATACTGTGGCTTCCACATAATGTGATCATATATATTGAATAAGCACTGATTTGCTTCACTAATAATGATTGCACATATCTTAGGTACACGCATCTGATATCATGTTATGTTTTGCGATTTGTAACGGGATTAGGGCGAAATATTGTTTATAGGTTATAACACAACCCTATAGCTTCATTTAGTCTTTGGACGTTGAAATTTTCGTCAATGTGTGATTACCTTTCCTGCCCCATGATGTGTTGTGATGTTCATTTCTAGTACGACGGAAATGAGATTCAGGAATCTATTTATCATGACGCAGACCAGTTGGCTGCGGTATCTCTCGTGCGAAGTAATGGTGCAGTTGAAGTGGTGAGTGTTTCACACTTTACCGTCCTATTTGATACACAAGATGTTCAAAGCAAGCAAGGGTGAAACTTTCAGTTATGTAGGAATTAGTTTTAAGCCCACAATTATTGCCCAAGAATGGAAATTACATTTCTTGTTTTTTGGGAATAAAAGGGTACGTTTCACGTAGTAAAATATTTAGCGTGTTTTTGAACTAAATTGCCTAATTTTTATAGCAAGGGTGTTAGTTTGAACACTGATTTTTCTTTTTAAATTGTTTTCTTCAGCTTTTGTCTGTTTGTTTTTGTTTGTTTTCGGAGAATAAGGCCGTTCAGTCAAGATTTGGCAACTTTGATACACAGTGCCCTGGAAACTGCGCGGGCAAAAACCGTGTAGGATGTAGAAGTAAAATTAAGTTTGTAATTGCTGCGCGCTCATTTTTATACGCCCCTATTTATTTTGTTTCCAATACACCTATTTTACTTCTCTCAGCCACTTTTATGGCAGAACCTACGAATTGAAAGCATGATGTTTACTGACACCAAAGGCTGTCATTTCGTAGCAGGATATTTACAATTGCGTGCAGGCCGAAAAAAGCCGCTTATGCCTTGGCAGTATTTGGCTATGAGCTGAACGGCTACGGAACCACAATAAATAAGTGAGCATTAAGTGTTCAGTGCCCATAATGCTAAACCCTTTGTTTAAATTGTAACAACTTATATTTGTGAGTGTGCTGACTGCAGCCAATTATTCCTGTTCTTACTACCCTTATTTAAAATATTTGTCGTGTAAAATGAACAAATCCAGTCAGAGTGTCCTAAATTCTTCAGCCTCTGCGGTTCGTAACTGACAAGCAAAGTTTTCCCTTCTTTACCTGAGTTAATCACAAAGTTCTACTGCATGAATGAAGGGGTTTCAAATGGAGATAGACCATATGTAAGTACAATGATAGATAGACGAGCGACTTTCTACATGGGTCAATATTTTTCGTACTTAAATTTATAAAGAAGTGAATATTTATGGGGGAAATATTATTTGTTAGTAATAAAAACTGTTTTGTGTACACTTGCAAGCATGTTCTAGGCAATGGTAAGAATTCATGATGTCCTCTGTTGGGTAAAAAGTGTATATTGCCTTGGTTACAAGTGATTTCAAGTGGACGGCAAAAATGGCAAGTGTATTTTTATCAGCTCAAATCTTATAGCGTGTAATGATTTCTAAAAGTCAGAAGCAGATGTGATTAAAAAATTTATAACGTATTAGTAAAGTTAGTTAGACTGGTAGGAAAACTATTGTGCTTTAAAATGAAGCGCAAATCAATGTAAACAGCGTAATACAGGGGTGAACCACGTTGGTTAAATAGTTATTACTCTGCTAGCAATGTTTGCTTCTCCAAACCATTACCATACAAACAAATGTACAGCGTAATTGCTCTTCAGACTCATTTGCAAATTAAGGGTCTATAAGGAAGGAGTGGGGTATGTACAGCATTCCAGCTGATGTCGCCGATGCCGCATATATAAACGCCACTTCCAAATAAATTTCACATTATTTCCTTTTTTACAGGAAGGCGTCCTTGGACCATACCAGCGAATTAAGCCAGCTTATACTAAGCAAAGATCAGAAGATGGACAAATTGCGCACGTTATTTACAAGATAGAACAGACCAATTTGTTTGATGTACCTTTGCCGACTTCGAACATCGGTTAGTACTAGCCGCATACATATACATGAAGACGAAATCTCTCCCATTATGGTATCTTTGAGACAGCTTGAAATATATTGATTGTAAATTATATAAACTCTTACCACTCCTGTTATATTATAACCAATCTTAAAATGCCTTCACCAGATAAAGAAACCTGAACACTGTTATGAAAGCGTAGTACAAAGTAGACAGAAAATAGTACCGTGAAGCCTGGCTATGGCGATGATGCCAAATCATATGAAGTGTAATGTAACGCATATGATTATTCCTAGAGCACTTTCTACCTAAGCATTTGTTCACCTGAAATTGTCCACAACGCAAAGATTGGGATTTTCAGCGTGAATAATGTTTAGACATAGCCACAAAACGTTTTGAACGAGAATTCATCCTGGTACATAGCTTTTTTGACAAATTTTCTTGCATTTTCAGTATTACATTCGTAGACCTAAATTAAGTTCGCATTCATTGCCCCAAATTCGAATGACTTTCAGCAAAGCGTTCTTTTTTTGTACAGCTTCAAAGTACTTGCGGTAACTTGAACGACAGACTTGATCATAAAAAAGTACGAGCTGTACTTAGAACCTTGGGCTTGCGTGACGTAAAAATATATTCAATTTAGGTTCTTGTCGAAGTCAACTGTATGCTAAGCCAGTATGCCGAAGTTGTCGAAGTCAAGTGTATGCTAAGTTCATAGGGAAAATCTGTTACTTTTAAGAATGACGTTTAAACATCTTTAAGCGTCTGCCACCCTAGCCCCCCACCAAAGTTAATTATTGTGAAACCTAACACACAGAAGAAAGGTTGCGTGCGCTTCTGTTTTATTCTAGGAAGCCAACTAGAAAAAAATTAAGATTTTTTACTGTTAACTTTGAAGTACCACAAAAAGCAATGGAAAGTTAAATTATCCTACTCGCCTCAAATTCGCCCTCGTTAAACCCATGCTTCTTATTAGCCCTTGTGAATACATTTTCAATAACAAAACGATTTGAATGACGCCCTTTTTTACGCAGTCCACACTTGTAGCACTGGGAGTGTCCTTCCTTACCTACTCAGTTAGACTCGTATTGAGCTGAAACGAATCTGTGTATACAATGCTTCTGGTAATCGGGTTTGTGCTTGCAAAGTAACCCTTCCGCCAAAGCCATTGTACGTTCGTGGTAGTGCGTTCTGAAAGGAGGACTCAAACTTCAAAGGTCGGCGACGTCGATGATCGATGATCGAAGCGATGATCCGATGAAATGACCGCCGCAACGATGACTCGCTGGCTCGTTCGCCGATGGCACATAGCCGACGACGCTCTGCTCCAAGTCAACTCAAAATGTAGAATATGTACACATTATTTACACTACGTATTTACAACTCATGGCTCGCGATCGCAAAACAAAAGGTCGGGAAAGGCCCGCGTCGAGCGGGGCTCGCCGCTCCTCTCCTGTCTCCTCCCAAATTGCTTGTTCTCACCGCTCTGTTTAATCCTTAAACACATCAAACTCATGGTTTTACCAACAAAACCTCACCCACAAAAGGGACGTCACAACTTGAGACTGAGGATGGCTTATTGTTTAGACCACACTGGGCCACTGATTGGCCACCGTGACAAAGTGAATTCAAAATAGTTAAGTGACCCACCTCTTTCACTCTCATACAGAAAATCAAAGGTATTCCGCAAAACACAAATATAACAGAAATGAATACACACCAACACAAACAACACCTAACGACAGAAATTGGCTCTCGGGCGGCACGTCTTAAAGTACTGTCATACCGTGAACGCCTCTTTTGTGCTCCGCGTTGCCGGAATTCATTTCCTTTGTGAACGCGTGGAGCGCCTAACAAAACCCGGTCGCCTACTCTTTGACGCATCACAGCTGCCGAGTCGCCAGGTTCAGACGCGTGACGAACGGCAACTTCGCCCAGCAACTTTGAGCAGTGAAACTATCAGAGACAGAACGTCTGGTGACCTCTTCCTATGCTTGACTCAAGGTTTTACCTCTTGACCGACCTTCAGCTCCCGTCCAGTTCGGGGATTCTCGTGGCGGTAATCGTGGTCATTAAAATGTCAACGGTCGTCCTCCGCCGGATTTTCAAACGAACGCAAGCTGCCATCCCTTTCACCTATTCTGGAGTGACCGACCATTTGTATGCATCGTCTCCGGGCCCGCTCGTAGGGTCGACACAAAAGCGCGGCGAGTAACAAAAGCCTCCGCGGTTTCTCCCTGCGCCCCTCATGCCCAATCCGGCGTGAGATAAAAAAAAACACCATGCAGGTAAACAAGCTAACCCCACCGAAAGATATCTAGTTGCCGGGCGGTTTTAATTGATGAGTGAGGGGCCCGAGCTTAACAGGAAGCTTTTGTGCACACTAGTTTAATGTTTTTATGACAAAATTAGATTAGTTTTACATCCAGGAGAACCTACAAAAATTCATATTTCGTGATCGAAAGCAAATTTTTAATATTTGAAATATGCCTCCAAATGTAATGCACAAATGTAGCCCAGAACCAACAATACCCAATGTGAAATTACGACTTGTTAGGAGGGTAATGAAAGAGAAAATGCAATGAAAGAGCATTGTTGCATGCGCCTTTTTACGCATAATTCTAAAAAAAGCCATTTCTTCACTGTCACTTTCAGTTACCCGAAATGACGTGCTTGGCAGAAAAGCAAATACGGCCGGCAGCACTGTTCCGGACTTTGTGCTAGTTGAAATTTTCTTTATTTTGGACAGCTACCACCATAAAATTTTCAAGAACGAATCATTGCTGCTCCGCTATTTGTGCATTATGGTTGCCACCGTAAGTAACACCGTATAGACCTATTTTGCGATAACGTTTTAAAGAAAATTTGGAGCCATCCTCAGTGCTTGCTTGCTGATACATTTACTAGATCCTCATATATTTTGGAACGTGTATTGCGTAGTTGTGAATTCCCTGACAAATTTAAAACAAAACATGAAAGCTCTAGGTAGAAAATATATCGACGCGAACAACAAATAGCCGTGGGACATGCGGGGTACCTATGTGTGGTAAACATGAATAGTACGTGCTCACTGAACCCACAAACATGTTTTTCTAAAACTTTTATAGACGCAGATGTGTTGCATTTGTTAAGCTTTCTTTTAAGAGGATTAGACTGCTTAGCGTGCCAAGGAAATGGATGTTTACGTTGGTTCAGTGGGTTATTGAGGTGTCCTACGGTATTTGGGATTCACGCTAAGCTAGACAGAAGATCAAATTTGCGGTATTTATTGCCCAATATTGTGCGCTGACCATTTGTGTGTTTATGTTTTGTTACAACGCGGAACCCCATCCGGCTATCGCGTATGTCACGCTGTGCGCCAATTACCTATACCCGTCAATGGTTCACCATGCAATCTAGATCAAAAAGAATGGTTGTAACCATTTGGCTGCTCAGGCTATTCTTGCATAATTAAATTTGCTGTGGATTAAAAAAAACGTTTCTGGGAAAGAGACCAGTCTGACATAAATACATGGAGAGCAGACGGAACAGGAATACCTATACAGGGCAGCATTATTTCGCTAACGCTCTACTTTGTCGGTTACATTGACCGCTGGCTCGACGTTCGTGCTTTTTTCTATACTTCGTCAGTAGCGCTAGTTCGCTCCAATAAAAAGTATTTAATGCAAGGAATCGTGTCTCTTTGTCTATAAGAGACAGCTAGCATTAACGTTCGGAATGATGCATTTGTACTACCTCCGCCTTCGAACGCCCACCTGACCCGTCCAACTCGAGTCAGGCACGGACTGCAACGCTTTCTCTTGGTAGTTGGTCTTCGGCAAGACAAATTGTCTATAGTTGTGGCGGTGACTGAAACAATAAATGCTGCTACTCTGAGTTGCAGGCAGGCTTGTCACCCGTAGTTGTTAACCAAACGATCATTGTATATACTACGTCTTGAGAATTCTGGAAAATGCTCAGGGCAACTGAGGTTGGTTTGGAATTCTTAGCACTTGGATGACAGTACAGCACCTTGCTAGCTCACTGACGACTTAAGGATTATACGTGAAATATTTTTGAAGACGTGTACTGCTCTCGTACAGCAGAAACACGCCCATCTATTGCACTGAGAGACAGGCGCAACCCTTAAAAGGGGCCGCAGTTCTTGCATTAAAATAAAAATGCCCTTCTCCAGAGTTTACCCTAAAATACCAAAACAGGAAGTTTCGAAACTAAATGGGCAGAGTGAAACAAGGGCTCGCCGCTGTTCAGTCCGCATTCCTTCAAAACCATCGAAGAGTAGGTGGCTGAAGCTTCTAATTTACAGAGGACCCCGCACATGCGCTCGCTGCAATATTGTCACGTAGCCGAAGACGACGCAGCTGTCTTGAAGAAAAAACACGTTTATTGGAGCGAACGTGTGCTCCCCTAACAACTCAAATATTACACAAGCGGCGAAACAGCAGCCAACAAAGTGACGTGCGAGACTAATGTTGGCGAATCGAATACCGCGGAATCGGCTCTGCAAGCTTTTATCTTTCGGCGCGAGTGTTTCTCGAACAGTCTATTTACATAGAGAAAATTGTAGATGGAAGAAAAATATTCTAGTCTTGTGACTTCCGGGCGAAAAGCTCTCCTTAGCAGAATGACATAGCCCGTGGGGCATAAAAATAAAGAATAGAACACGGCCTTCGCTTGGAGCACAGATAACACAGCCGGGCACGGCGTGGCAGTAAAAACAAAACATAATCAAACAATCTGAATGCATCGTTCACGACAAGAGAGAGTTTTAGCTGACCGTTTGTGACGGTCCGTTCCACGCCGATAGCTAGCGAGAGCGCCATTGCGCATGCGTGGCGCGGAAGGACGCTAGCGGCGATACCGAGCGGGTCCCCGCTCCGTTAACAGGGGCCTCTAGCGGACCGTCGCGGCAGCTTAGGTTACCGTGCGGGTTATCAACATGGCTGCTCCGAGATGCGAGCGCGCTCCCGCGGACTCCGTTTCTTTAGTCGAAACGTGAGCGACGAAATCGCGAAATCTCTTTCGAATAGGCAAAGGTACCACACTCCTCAACGAGCTTTTGTACGGAGGCGAAAAACGTCGACCGAAGCGCGTGGCTGCTTCTATACATCGCCGAGGAGGGCAACCTTGCCTTGGCTATTCCAAAGTTTACCGGCTTTTTAAAAATAATTTAGAATCTTTATACCATGTAAGTGACTACATTGTATTAAAAATGTGGAATAAGGCACTAAACACGGTACTTTACATTACTTGACCGAACAAATTTTAATTCTCACCTTTACTTTGCGATGACGTTCTGGATTGCGCACGCACACGACACAGCAAGTGATGCGAATCATTCCCCGTCGAGGGAGACACGGTTATCGCTTAGCTAAAAGCCTTTCTGCCGCTTACACTGTGGTTGTGCTTAGCGGGCTGACGGGAGCTTAGTGGAGCGTCAAAAACGGTCAGCTAAAACTCTCTATAATGACCGCCAATGCAAGGCGTTCACGGTGAACCCGTCCACTCGAGTCGGCTCACGACGGACACTTTGCAGAAAGCAATGGGGGCCGTAGTTCGCGAAAAAAGCCAAGATACCTTTACCTTGCACGGCCAGTGCCCGGTTACATCAACGAGTCCCAGCCTCAGACAAGCCAAACGCCAGAATTCTTAAAGAGTTAGCTGTGGTCCTTTTTGCACTGACCACCGAACTACCGAAGAGGCCCTTCTCGTGTGGAAGGTCCTCCAAAAACGTAGAAATACTGAAAACAGCGACTTGTGAAGGTGAAGCTGGTTCACGGCGGAGTAACAAAAAAACTTCCCATGACACACTCACCCAACGCAGGCAAGGCTCCCAAACCTGCCTACATCTCTTTCGCAGGACTCCTGATGTGACACCCGAATACGACGATTTCATCAGAGTGCGACGCACACCTCGCATAACGAAGCCCTTTATGATAAAGACGAGGAGGCGCAGCAGCCAATCATCACGAAAAAGTCGGGATGCAATACGCTGGCGCACCCGGTACATTACTACGTCAGATGCGCAGTTATCAATGGACGGCCTTGACATAGTTGCACAAATAAACCCTTGAGCCAACCATTCTGCACTGAACGAATAATTCGCGTTAAAGTTAAAAAAAACATCGCGACTACTTCGGGCTGCCCGCATATCTGCATACTAGGAGGTCATGTCGTCACACCAAGTGGAATGTGGACAATAAGCTACATCTTGTAAACTGATGTGTTTCTTGCACTACCTAACTGCTCCGGGTTCCTATTAATAGGGACGCCTTTCTGATGCACGATGTTGTAATAGGTGGTTTCTTGGGAAAATCGCAGCATACTCTGTCGTTCACATCAGAACGTGGAAACAAAATCCGAGGAACCTCCCGCTATTTGGAGTGCTGATAATACGTCACAGTGCCTCCCGCATTAGCCGATCAACACCGTTCACTGTCAAAATGCCGTTTCTGACTGAAATGTTACTGTGGAGAGTGACTGGAGCATATTTCCAAAAATGCTGTTTCCGTCACAAGGGGAAATAATTGTACGCATGCAGAGGAGAACGTCAACAGTTTTGGTCACGGATTTCACTTTGCAGTATCAGCATTTATAAAATGGCCCATCTATTACATTTTTATTTGTCAACGTTTCTCAGTTTCAACACATCTTAATTACATCTCCTGGAGATAGGTTGGCTGACCCCTTCAGGTTACAATCAGCGCTTTCCTGTCTTTCGTCGACAGTACTTAGTACGCCCTGCCGTCACCCAGTTTGCTTAAGCTTTAACCTGATGCACATAGCAGGTACTAAATAACATCATTAAATCCCACAAGAAAAACAAGAAGACGACTATCTGATATGGAAGTAGCCGTATGAAACTGAGCACATTATCTTAATCCACGTAACATTAAGGGCCTCGAGAAGGGTTGCACCGTTATTCCTATCATTTTATAGGGCAAGTACGTTAGGCAAGTATTGTGCATAGTTGTTTTTACTTGGGTATGACGTTTTGATGGCTGTTGTGAGTCAATGTTTTTGGAGGGACAAGCAATTAAGGTTGGCTATCGGCAGACACTGCCTAAGATACTATAGACCATACGCTGATGTGTGGGCGAGAGATCAAGGTGACACAAAACGAGTGCTTTTACTCTGAGTACTGTTTTTTGTTCCCGTTGATTTATGAGTCAATTGTGATTGCTTACGATTTCTTGTAAAATAATTTCGTTACGTGCAAAGGAAGCGTCATAGGATGTTACTTTTTGCCAGTCTTGCCAACCAACATTCAGATTGTTTGCACTTTGTTTAGAGATAGTCTTTCCCGGACTGGTTATACCTCCCACCCGTGGTTTTGTGCGACCAGTAAAGGCGTCTTTGTTAATTTTAGTTATCACAACGTCTCAGTACTTGGCGATTAATTCAAGTTTCTAATACTCACCGGACATATGCAGTACCCATATATGCTGGTGTTGATTAGCACAATTGAGTTCGCACGGTTCAGAAGCTCACGATGTTTAAAAGGCCAGAGAGCACACTTCCAAGCTTCTGAGCGCCTAAAAGGCAGAGAGAGTGACTCTTGAGTGACCGCACAGAAGCAGCATCAGATAATTTGATACAGCAGGTCCCTACAAAGTTTCTCGATATCAAAAAGTTGGAGAAAGGGTTCTTCAGTTGCCGCACATATCCGGAATAACACGAGCCTAAAGTAAACACTTCCAAGCTGCTGAACCTTATAAACGTGGAGAGTATGTTCGGTTACCTCACACAGCCAGCATCACGGAAGCCGACAGACCAGGAGCGTTTCTTTTAAGCTGGTTTTGTTACTTTTCATGTGCATAGCTGGCATGTGAGTGATAGTTTTCTTGGAAACAAATTCGCGCTGTATCTAAATTTTCAATATTACGAAGCTCCACAAGATGAAGCTGACCGGCCTTTGTGTGGAGTGGCGTGTAGTTCATTGAATTTGAAGTCCACGTGAAAATTAAAATCAAGAGTCCACGCTAAAATGAAGCTGTTTGGTGACTGTTGGCTACCAGTTTCTGCATTGTTGTGATTGTTAGAGTGCGCTCACATCTTTTTAGTGATATGGCTGTCTATTCTAACGTTTGTCTTTTTTTTCCTTTATTGTATAATTATTTGCTGCTGCAAAGTCTGTACTTTGTTCCAACCTTTCAAAAAACTGTTAGATATTCGGTATTTGACGGTGGCTGCTTCTGTTAAAATTCCAGTAAGAATTTACAGCATAAATAAATAAATAAATAAATAAATAAATAAATAAATAAATAAATAAATAAATAAATAAATAAATAAATAAATAAATAAATAAATAAAACTAAATAAATAAATAAATAAAATATAGTGTCCGGAAACCACAAGTAAGCATCAAAGAAACTTTATGACAAATTTTTCGGGAAGATCAATATTATTGCGGCGGCCGCTTTTCTGATGGAGGCGAAAAGCAAAAACGCCCGTGTGTACGAGATTTCGGCGCACGATAAAGATCCCTAGGTGGTCAAAATTAATCCGGAGCCCTCCACTACGGCGCGCCTCATCGCCTGCGTTGCGTCGGCGCGTTAAACCCCACAATCAGTCAGTCATCAAGATGAATATTATTAGGACAGCGCAAAGTTATTGCTGGTTAGAAGATAAATATTTAGTTTTTAACATTTATAAGCTTTTCTTTTTCAGGAAAGCGCTGCTGTATCTGTGGTTTTCAACTCTTTCTAGTGTAGCGATGTAAGGACTTGGTTTTTTATAAAAATACCTTGCCTGGAAAACCACGATGTACTTCAAGGCATAAAATTGTGTCCTGAAGTCACGAACGAACTAAATAAAAATGTTTATTTTACTGATAACCAGCACTTCATGCCACTTGACACTTGTGAAATATTTTTACAGCAAATATGCATTTTGTTTAGGCTTGGAGAATTTGGTTGATACTTGAGACATATTAGACAGCTATCGACAAGCACGAGGGACAGCTTTTAAACACTGTTTGCTGCTTAACAATCCCTATAAAAATAAAAAAAAATTGTCATGCTGTCACTTTTGAGCGCCCACGCCATTTACAGCGATAGAATAAAATCAGGGACAAAAGGTGAATGAAGAAGAAATGTCATGGCTGAAATCGCAAGTAATTTACTAATTCACCTTTTTAATGACGTTCAGGTGAACATCCGTCTTGAAGAAACAAGCAGCCCTCAAGTGCAGCTTGCAATTACCGGAATCGAAAGAAGTGAGGTAACCACGCGCAGTACTAAGATTTATGATTTCTGAAGTCCAGCGGGGTGTTGAAAAAAACTTACAATTTTTTTTTCAGCGAGAAAAATACATTTCTGAATATGGCTACCAGATAAGTTCAAGCGCCACACTCGCCAGTCTTCGCAATTATGCACACTGGAAGAAGGCTCACTTCAGATATCCCGACATTGTATTTCTGTTGACTGGGTAACAACTATTTTTTTAGAAGCCCTTTCAGGTTGATAAAAGAAAGGCGCAAGGCTGTACTTAAAATTCGGGTTTTTCATTTTAGCCGTGACGCCTATATCCTAACAGATGGGAAGAAAGACACAAGTGTCGCTGGTGAGTTGCCTTTTTTTTTGTCCCCAGGAGTCGAGTCGAAGAAAATAGATTTCTTCCTGCGGTTGAGCAAATTTGTCCTTAAACACACAGTAGTGCCACGTTGGTTATTTTCACCACTAATTCGCGACGCAACCTAAGCGCCAAAAAGCGAAAAAGTGTAAGTTTCAAAGTCTCTTCTTGGGACAAAATGTGGCTGGCACAAAATGTGATTGAAAAATAATCATCCGTCATAAGCATTAGGTGTTTGGCTAAACTATCTAAAAATAAAGTAACCTAGACAAAAAAAGCAAGACTATGAAATTGGTGAAGCTATTATAGAAATTTCGAGATATGAAAGTTTTTTTTCCTATGACGTCAGAAATGTGTCTTTAGTGTCATATTGTGAAACTAAAACTTTGATACTGGTTGGGTTTCACATCTGTTCTTAAATTAGACTATTTAGAGTCAATGTACTAAGACACCGAACTCATGAAATCTGTCGAGCAAGGTCACAGGAAGGCAGTAGGGTCATTTTATGCACAGTAACGACGTAGTGCATAAAGGGGCAAGTGTCCAGTTGTACGCATGTGTTATCTTATTACCATAATTACCTTTTTTTTCTTGCGGTAGTATCATTCTCGTTTTGTTATTATGACTGAGATGTTCGGCCAATCGCCACGAGGAGCCCCAAGTATACGTCGTTATCTGGAACATGCTTTGCTACCCGCGGAATTGCTAATTGTGTATTACCATGCGCAATTTTTTTGTAGAACTGAGTACATTTCTGTCCCCCGCATACAAGCCGAAGGGCCCAAGCCTTCCGTTAGACTCGTCTTTACTCAGTTAGAGTTGTCGATCTGTGGTGTTCGGGGCCTTTTATTCTCATCTTGCATTCAACAAGACTATACTTTGAACCCCGGATACCACAGAATTTGTGCAATCGCTTGTATAAATCATATACAGTCGACTCCCGTCAATACGGAATCCACGGTACCTGAAATCTTTTGGAAATAACCGAACTTCCAATTAAACAAAAAGTACATGCCAAAAAATTTGACAGTTCCGACTATGACTTAACGGGTCACTGACCGCACCGAGCATGAAACGGCTATGAACAATCTCATCAGTCTCAAAGGGCTGCGATAAAACTTACCCACCCAGTCCGGCTTAGGCTTGAGCGAGCCGGGCTAGCACCTCAGTTTTGGGTATGCCCGTCATGAGAAATTTTTTATTATGAACCTGTTCAGCAACTTCTAGTTACGAAGATGACGCTGTGAACAGTTTTCACGAAGGTTTCGTATGGCTATGAAGTGTAGAAATTCGGTAAGATTTAACGCAAAATAACTGATATGCATGCAAGGAAATGTGTAGTAGGAACTTTAGAATTGAAAGTCAGAATAACGAAGGCGGCGAGTTGTTGGATTGAAGAATAATAAAAATAAGAGGAATAAACACTAAGCAAATCCGAAATACTATTCCTGAGCCTTCCTTGGAGTTCTTAATGAATCGCTCCTTTATATGGGAAATGAACGAGCCCCTGATGCCATATTTTGAATAGCTACACGTATAGCAAAATTCTGGTTCCGGCGGTGCTTGTGGTCGCTTGTGGTCGCAGTAACTCCCTCATGGGTCGCATGAGGGAGTTACTTGCCAGTTGAAAGCACCATACACGTCGTAGGTGCCGCTGTGAAAACACAGGGTTCGAAAAGACGAAGGCGCTCTTAAGGAAGAGTTGTCGGAGTGGTGGTGGCTACCGCCCCACGCGTAGGATACAATTGCAGGAACATAAGTGCGCAGCAAGGTGAAGGAAGATCAGCCTTTGCTTTAGCCCAGTTGGTATGACTTCAACCGCATATTGTGTAGCAGCGGCTTCAAGTTCCCGACGAGGCGAACATTTCCGTCCTTTCTTGTATCCAGCACTTAAATAAATACCGGCTTCAAAAACAAAGAATGATGAACCACTTGTGCTGTGCCTTCCTCGGCATTCTTGCCTAGTGGCTGTCTTTATGTTTGTATATGTATGCATAGTCCTACATATAACCGTACATTTGTGTTCCTTTCCCTTCAAGGACAGGCTTACTTGTGCGGCGTATGCACCACGGAATATGTTGGTTTGGCCGAAGACAAGCCCGGCACATACAGCGGAATGCATACATTTGCGCATGAAGTGGGCCACTTGTGAGTAAAGAAGCCACACATTTTGAATAGAATGGTGTACTCCCTAATCCTCCAAACTGAAGTGATTTAAAGAGCAGCTGTAGCTGTAGTTTTATAATAACTCTATGACTAGGACAATGTTTCGCGTTTGTTGTCTTCGTTGGTTCCCATGCAGTCACGTAGAGAACGAAAGACTTAATTATCCATACCCCGAAAATGGCTGTATGAAATGTTAGAAGAATAATTGTAAGAGCCCATTAGTTTTTCCACGTAAAGTACTGCAAAAGGCAAGTAACAGCACCGCACAGCACCGTTTTCTGGTCGGTGCTTTCGCTGTTCTATACCAGACACCGCAAAGCAAGCAGCAATCAGCATATGCAATCTCCACGCCACGGGGCCAGAGGCGCAGCGCGGTCCTACACTGCGCGGTTCCTGGCTCTGTGGTCACGTGACCTTTGCCACCATTAGTATTGACAGCGACCTCGAACGGTGGTCCCTTTCAGCTTTTATTGAGGCTAATATGGTTCTCACCTTAAAAGAATATTGTAGAGGAACGAGATGCTCACCCAATTAGAAAGATCTCACAAGAAATCCTAAAATATTTCTTGTTGCTGGCTACACAGGGTGGTCAATTTATTGAAATATGAGAAAGTGGTGCAGCAGAATTGTCTTATAGAGCACAGTCAGTTAGTTTATGGCAGAAAAAGAATCGCATTTGAGGGGTGGTTTATGGTAAAATAATTAAGAGATTGGGTACTGCTTTTAAAAAGGCGCACTTACAGTCATTGGAGAGGAAAATGTTTTTCAACACTGACATTTCTTTCTTGATACCCAAGGTGTTTCAACATAGAGAATGCCGTTGCAAAAAAAAAACATTGCGAAAAGAACTGTCTTGTTGAACCCCCCTCAGAAATTTTAAGCGAAACACTAGGAAAGTCCACCCACAGTTTAAGCATAAAGTGTACTTGTATCAAGCCGGTTTCATGTTTGCTACGTTGACTTGTTCTACTTGTTATTGTATTGCGGGCTAACTCCGGGTGTTCAAGTGAATTCATTGCAAACAATTATGGGCTCACTAATCATTTTCAACAGTGGTTAGGTACAAATCGCAAAAATTTAAAGTGCCCTGCAGCACTTACCATCGACTACTAGGAATGTATTTTGGGGTAAAGTCTATTGTCCTAGCAATCTCCTTCCGCAAGAATTATAAAAATTCGTTCACTATCACTGAAACTACGCTCGATCAGAAATCGCGCATAATCGTTCCCTCTCATCTCGACCGCAGAAAACGCGACGAAAACTTCTCGCTCTCTCTCCCGGAAAAGAGGGTGGCTCGCGGCGTTCTTTCCCGCGGCCTTCGCTATATCAAAGGCCGGGGAGTTCTCTCCTTTTCTCCGAAAGGTGGAGGGGTCTATTTCCGGTCTTGTGCCACAAAAAAACAGGCATGGCTACCTGCTCGCAAGCGCGCGCTCGAGCTGGTAGGACGTTTTTGAAGCAATAAACGTTTCTTCTCCAGTGGGCTGGTTGAACGGGAAGTATTGAGCTAATCACACAAACTCCACGCGCACTCAAAACACAAAAGAAACGGCAAAACTGTGCGTATAGGTTCAGGCATAGAAGGGGTTTATACACGACGCCGACTACGGCGGGTCGTCACAGGAAATGCGAGAAAAACTGCGAAGTTGACCAGTTGTCGACAGCCAAAGGATTGCCATGGCCTCGATGACGTCGTTTAGGCCTAGTCAGGGGTGCATAATGAGGAGAACTGAAGATAGCGTGGTTGGTTTTTCCGCATCTTTCACAGCGATTTGCGTGCTCACAGCTTCATGTGCACGTGTAATATTTGGCTTAGGTATTCCTGGCGGTGTAAGCTAAACGTCGCGCAGGCTTACTTGCACTGCTCAAATGGTGTTGCAGGGTCCCTTTAAAGCAGTTGTAGATTTTTTATTAACTTTATAGGCTAGGACATTTTTCCTGTAAAGAGACTAGACCTTGTTATGCACTGCAAGTATTCACCTTCTACAATATTAGATCTAACCCACATAACAACTTAACCCAGAAAACACTCTCAGTATGGCGCCTGATATATAAATATAATTTTTCAGGGTAGACTTCAACCCCCACGGGCAGCGGAATTTATCTCTTCAACTAATGCAATGTATACCCGCAGTGATTTATTTTGGTGCGGTCCAAGTATCCGAGTTTAGAAGATTACGTCACGGAAAGCACTGACCGGTCGACAAGTGCTTGGCACTGTGGACAGCGGTTAACTAATTATGTAGCAGTGCACCAAAAGTGACACAGCAAACTTTTTTTTATGTTTGTCTGTGTTCTGAAAATTCTGAATGTTCTTAGGTTGGGCGCCTCCCATGACGGCTCCGGTATTGATACAAAGGATTTTAAACGCCCAGACTCAAGGGACTGTTTTTATAGAGAGGGATACCTTATGAGTTATGTTGACAGGGGACCTCAAAAATACCACTTCTCAAACTGCAGTTTGAAGCAAATTCAGTACACCATGAGGTAAGTACAAAAGGTTTGCTCAAAGTTGCACATCATCAAGCGGTAGCTGAAAAAACCGCAGAAAGGTCATTTAGGCCGAAGTGTCTTATGATTTGTCGTAACTTAAGCGTATGGAGAATTTAATGTAAATATTCAGTTTTAATTACTATGTCGCATAACCAGAAGATCAATCAGGCGTGTGTAGTCTGCGTGTGTAGGTAAGAAAATTGTTAAAAAGGCAGGTGTGTGAGTTCAGAACATCCAGTGCTCAAGAAGGGGCCAGGAACGTGGAAAAATGCGTGTTTTTGGTGCCGTTTGTACAACCACAGAGGACATAGATTTTATTTGTTTAATCAAGTTTGTTGCATCCCTGTTCCATTGAGGTATCGCTGTTTCATCTGAAACCCGAAACAGACAGAAAAAAAATTCGTTTTTGGTGAACATCCATTTCAAAGTCTTAGTGTTCTGATTTATGGCGTCTGTAAAGCGAAAACGCCGAAGTGAAAGAAAAAAAAGCTTCTAGTGCCGGGGATCTAACGTGGGCTCCTCACGTTATCAAGACGGCGTTTATCCTGCTGCTCAATTTTCATATGGCCGAAGTGGTTCGGAAAAAATTCCCCGCATTTCCCCGAGGGGAAGAATGTGAAAGTGCGAATGCACGAGTTGAATTTGCGCGGTTCGGTAATGATCGCGAAAGAGAGATCACACACACACACAGAACTACAAAGAAAGAAAGGTGCATTTATTCACAGACACCTATTTGTGTTGTCGTTGTACTTGATTGCTAGAGCGGATCTCAGCTTTGAAATTTCGTGTCAGTACTCCTTTAAGCAGGTGCATTAGCCCTTCTCACGCCCGATTCCTGGCCAATCCCCCACGTGGGTATGTGCCATGTCAGCGGACAGGCAGCGCGCGCCCATCTCCCCCCGTTGCCAAGGAAGACGAGGAGATTCCTGGCCAATCCCCCACGTGGGTATGCTATGCGGACATCGCCGGTGGACGCAGGTTCAGGGTCGCTTAAGAAGTGCATCGCACTTAAAACGTCGACGACAACCAAAGAATCCATCACGAGAAAGTTTCGCGTTCAACCATCGTCGTCGCTACAGGGGGAAGGGTGGGGTTGATTGTGTTGAAGCTACAAAAAAATTATCTTTTCTACGTGCACTCACCACCGAAAGAAAATAATTAGTCACCAGCATACCTTAGAAACGATATATTGTGTAATCTGTACCTACCGGCCAACACAGCTAAATAATGTTGCAATTACCACCAACACAGACACATATTTCATTCCTCCCGAGAACTCACATCAGCCTAATAAAAACCTAATTGTATCTAGGCAGCAATTTTGTCAGTTCAGGTGACATCTTCGCTGAACGGTTCATCGCATTTGAAAATAAAACATCTCATGTTTATGTCATGAACAGGTGAACTTATTTAAACTGGCTGACTCAGGGTAAGAAGATTTGGCCACCCTGGTTTAACGATGGTACTGTGAGAATGTATTACTGATTGATTGATTGTTTGTGGGTTTAACGCGCCGACGCAACGCAGGCGATGAGGCGCGCCGTAGTGGAGGGCTCCGGATTAATTTTGACCACCTGGGGATCTTTATCGTGCGCCGAAATCTCGTACACACGGGCGTTTTTGCTTTTCGCCTCCATCAGAAAAGCGGCCGCCGCGGCCGGGAATCGAACCCGCGACCTCGTGCTCAGCAGCGCAACGCCTTAGCCACTGAGCCACCGCGGCGGGTAGAATGTATTGCTACATATCCTTGTCAAGATCAAGGGAGTTTTTATGTTGTTTTCAAGAAATGTGCCCATTACCTCCAAATTGTGAACTATTGCTACCATAAGCGGCGTAAATATGTTGACGTATTTCGGTGTTCACTGATTTTGGTTGACAGCCGTGCAGGATTATGGTGCTGGAGGGCAAGTTACTGGAGGTTGATCAACGGCACTGGAGAGTACCCTGGAATGACAATGAGCTTGACAGAGTACTGCAAGAAATTGTTTCCAAGTGATTACTACGTCCATGTTGTCGATGTAAGTTTGTTAAAGAGAGGGAACCCAACATTCATTACGCTTTACAGCTAACCCAAATGCACCTAACCAAAGTAGGATCGGAAAGCGTTGAGCTATTTGAGTTTATTTTGCCTTTCAGGCCTCAACGACACTAAAGAAATGCAAAGTGCACTGCAAATTTATGCGTTATTCTCCAGTATTTAGGCACGGCCGCTGGGCAAGTTCTTTCGAATCCTACGAAGCGGTTCGAGACGCACTTGAATATACACCATGCAAGGAGAATACCACTAAGGTAGTAGTATATATTTATTTATTTCTTACACGTGTGATGCATATTCTTGGTTTCATTGTTGTCATTTTGGGTTCGTAAGGGCACTGACAGATTCAAACTTGGTACTGAAATATCTAGGCATTTTTTGGATGCATATGAACAAATATTTTTTCTTGTGATTATAAAATACAAGGTAAAAGATTGAAACACTGTTTTTGCTTAGACATGAGTCTTTTATTTGATACAGGCTTCATTTGCTTGCCTTTAAAAATCTAGATGTTTAATTCAGCGTTTAGTTTTTGATATAATAAGTATTCAGACGATAAACTGCCGTTCCACCGCAAAGGCGGGTTATTGCAACTGGAAAGTTTATTTTAAGCATAAAGCGTTTGTAGCAGTAAGAAGCAATGCAATATTATTAATGCGCTGTAGTGCGAGCGAGCGCCTTTAGCATATACTTGAAAACTAGATCATCTTTTATAATTTAACATTGCCTACACGTAATTCAAGTTGTGGACCATTATCCCTATGAGACAGCTCTGCTCCGAGTACAAAAGACATTTTTAATTGTATAGGAATGTTTTGTCACGTGACATGTAAATCCACTTAGATGTTGACATGGCTTTTATATAAGCTTGAACTTAAAAAAAGAAAAAGTTCACACAGGGACGCTGCTTCATATATCTGCATATTCAACTGGTCTGATATAAATGTCCCGGGCTTGCTTACTGTAGTTAAAAGACTTTACTGCGATGTAAAAAAATATGTGTCCAAGTTGTAGCTCTTGCCTCACAAAAACGTTGTGTGCCCCAACACATGTCACGGGCTAGATGTGCGATGGGCGAAGGTTAGCTAGATTCTCTTGCAGTGCTAGGTATACGGGCTCACATCTGTACTTGGTGGGTTCATGCTTTCAAGCTTGCAACGTCTAACGGATAATTTTCGCATCCTTTGGAGTCACTGGATCTCGCACGTGAAAACCAGCTGCAACATTTCTGGCTAACGGAGTTTGCCCTGTCGATAAGTTTAAAATAGTATAACACAATAGGGCGCCCCTATGGTTACGTTTGAGAATGTAGCCAAATGGAGTCGTTTTCTCCAAAACGAAAGTCATGGTACAGAGAAAATGAGGGTGGCACATCCTACAGTAGCAAAAATATAAAGGTGAGGTAGCAGCACTCGTAATGTGATGCCACTCGTCTATCTGAGTGACTGTTTGAACAAACTATTTTTTGACCAACGCGATTCATGTACCCTTTTCGGGCTTGTTCCTCGCAGCAAAGACTTGCGAGAAAATGTACCCGATCTCACAAGAAAATAAAGTATAAGGACTGACTTTTCGCCTAATTGTTTTGCGTGAATGGGAAATATTATCGGTTTTAGAAGAACTACTCACACAATTCGCTTTAATTGCAAGCAATTTGTTGAAAATTTGAGCGCACCCCCAAAGTAGGTTTTCAGAATTATTCCTTGGTTCGCAGAACTCGCCGATGGAGTATGGGAAGGGGGGGGGGGGGACTTTGACTATGCCTGTGTGTGTAGCGACTGTTGCGCTAACGGCTACTCTTTGGACATATCAGATCGTTTGAGGAAATGCTTTAAATTCAGAGAAATGACAGCAGACGTAATCCCAATAGCGCATGTATCCATGACTGTCATTATTGCCGTGAGAATATGTGAAGGTCAATTACGCAGCACAGATCTACACATTGTTCCAACTACCGTGAGCCTTGCTAGAATATATTGCTAAACGTGTGTGGTACAATTTTATTTCTTAACAGGTGTGCATTCAA
The DNA here is from genome assembly GCF_048455015.1 of Haemaphysalis longicornis. Classification (NCBI taxonomy): domain Eukaryota; kingdom Metazoa; phylum Arthropoda; class Arachnida; order Ixodida; family Ixodidae; genus Haemaphysalis; species Haemaphysalis longicornis. The sequence goes on along the minus strand of NW_027526407.1, from coordinate 103,382,362 downwards.
GGAAAATGTCTGGGCAAGCGAGCACGCAGGTTGAAACTCAAACAACACGACACAAAGAAAGAATGAATTGTACTAATAGAACCGGCTTTAATAAAAAAAACGTACGTGTTATTGAAACTAAATGAGCGTTGCGAAGCAATATCATGAAACCGAATTGAATTCAAAAATGGTACAAACCTAATGACAAAGAACAAAATATGTCGTGTTGAATACATATCGACGGGTGTAGAAAATGCGGATCTTGAATAATCATCATTATTATATTCATCATCCTGCTCAGGACCACTGCTGGACGAAGGCCTCTCCCAATGACCTCCAACCGTTCCTGTCCTGCGCCACTCGAGTCCACAGTTTACCCCTGAAGTTCCGTATTTCATTCCTCTATCGTGTTATTGACCATCCCCTTTATCTATACACATCTCTTGGTATCCAGTCTGTTGCCCTAACTGTCCACCGGTTGTGGGTTTGTCTCACTACATGGCCAGCTTTCGTCCATTTGCTTTTCTTTATTTAAACTACGGTATCGTCAATACCAGTTTGTTCTCTGATCCAGGTAGCTCGTTTGTTCTCCCCGAGTGTTATTCCTAACATTATTCGTTCCATCGCCCGTTGAGCCGAATGCTTATTGTTGTTACAAAACACTAATGTAAAACATTTAGTGGTAATGTCGTTGATTGGTCCTCCTTAGTTATTTTTAGCATTATGCGGAAAGCTGGCTCAAGTAAAATTTGTCCACAGTTAACAAGTTGTGTGGTAGTTATTATTTTCTACCTAAAAAGAGCAGATCGCTTATTGTAGACCCGGTGAGAAGAGGGTGTTTATTTTTGTTTTTGAATTAGAAATAGAAATACTGTAGGACATTGCTTACATCTGACATTCGCGAAACAATAATAGCAACAACATTAAAACCGAAGAATATTTACGGATACTGTCTGCATAAAAACGGAGAAATATTTGGACATCTGTTTTGCAGTTTCTGAGGAATACGAAGCCTCAGACGAACAAATGTCGCCCCGAGACGTGCTCTGATTCACCGTTAGTGTCACTTAAAAACGAGGCTCTACCATAAGGCAACTATGCGCTTATATCCACAAGCTGCCAACTATGTCAAGGTATTTTTAAAAAAGTTAATGAAGGCACTATGACACGTGGAATAGAGTGAAACTGGGCAACAACGTAGCTGCTCAAACCGTTCAACTGGGAAACAGTCACTTCAAAACCAGTTATCGACTTCATGGCTTCCACCTTGCCAACAGTGTGGCCTATAAAGACCATGAAATTTGTTGCCTGTTTTGCCGAGTCAAACATCAGACCGGCCACGTACACATGATCTACGCGGCGTAGGAAGCTAAACGTTCTTATTGGCAGTGCTTGAGGTGACAGAGCGACAGAGTTGCATTTTCTTTACCTTGTTTTGTGCTACTTTTTACCAGCAGAAATTCGACGCCTGTGTTCACCCGTCTGTTTATTTTTCCCGGAGATACCAATGCAATGTGAATTTTAAATACAGGAACTCCGGAAATGTCCGTATATTGCTTCATTTAGCGCCAAACCTGATCAAGGTTTCTGTTGCGAAAAAAAACGGTGGGAAGTGAGCGCTCAACCATACGTACCAGTGCGCTGGGAAGCGCGTGCGCATATATACTTCGTGTTATTGCCTTTTGTGGTTGCACAAAAATCTTTTGTAGCGATGTACAGTTCGCCACTAGCTGACGACGGCTTCAGGTAAGCTGCATCTATAAGTGATGACGAAAGAATAAAATCTGCACGTAAATGACATCCTGTCTCCTATGGTGGGAGACAGGACGGATGCAGGTCTTGACAAAGGACATGCGAGGGTTCCTGAACTATGTTTTGGATATAAAGTGTTTCGCAAAAAAATAGGGGCCCTCATTTTAATTATTTCTGGGTTAAAAGTAGGCCTTTGAGGCGTCAATGGCTGCAGTGTGGGCGTGTAGACGTTTGAGGGTATCATAAAATAGCGTACTAGATGCACCCATCATCAGTTCAGGCGGGTTTAGAGCCTATCGCAAATAAAAGGCGCCCGCGTGTGTTGGGATGCTGTTCGGGGCACAGAATTCTCAGAAGGGTTACCCGCACTAAATATTCCAGGCGGTCGAATACCGTTTTCTTGGTAGTCTGCCCAAAGAGACTGCACACTTTTAAAATTCATCGCCGGGAGGCTTCGACACAACACTCCAGAACGACCAATCATCGCTACCAAATGTGCAAATTAGGCGAATAAGGATGCCCAGAATGCGGTTAAAGCAAAATATAGTATGTGCGCTGTTTTCGACACGCGGATACTATTTACAATATACAATATATTGCAATAAGCAAAATATTACCTTTCAAATATTGCCATGCAGGGCTTTAACTACCTGAAAAAGTACGGCGATTTTGAAACGGAAATTTTAAGGAGGATCGCCATTAAGGGCAGGTTGAAGTGACCTCGCAGCCGGCAAGCGAGTGGCCGACCGTTTGGAGGAAAGCTGCGCGCCATTCCCCCCGAAAAAGGGGAAGTGGGCCCAGGAAAGCTCGGTTGATTCTCCTGGTTGTCCGGACGAGCAAGCATCCGGCAAGCCGGAATGTATCTTCAACATCATGGTTGTTTCCGCGATCTGCAGCAGCACAAGTTTCGTCTTCTAGGCAGCTTTTGTAAGCGCTTTTAACTCGTTAACAAGGCCATTCACGGAGCTAACAGTCACACCTAATTATTTGGTAGTACCTACTGCACGTTGAAAATAAACTTGGTCGAGGTGAAATTTGGGAGCAGTTTTTAAGCGATCTGGGCCCGCATCCGCACAGGATGAGCTTGATTGATTGATTGATTGTGGGGTTTAACGCGCCGACGCAACGCAGGCGATGAGGCGCGCCGTAGTGGAGGGCTCCGGATTAATTTTGACCACCTGGGGATCTTTATCGTGCGCCGAAATCTCGTACACACGGGCGTTTTTGCTTTTAGCCTCCATCAGAAAAGCGGCCGCCGCGGCCGGGAATCGAACCCGCGACCTCGTGCTAAGCAGCGCAACGCCTTAGCCGCTGAGCCACCGCGGCGGGCGCACAGGATGAGCTAATGAACAAAACAAGGTGTGGACGGCTTTAAATGTTGCACAATGTACTACAAAATGCATTACAAATTATTAAAATATCTTTTTATGACAAAGTTTAGCTAGTGTCGACATGATGTGCCATATAACCTAAGGACTAAAATGTAAAGACAGGGCAGTACGCCTCCTCTTTACGCCAGCGCGGAAGCCTGCTGTGTGATAACATTGGATCTAACCAATGCATAGAAGTGAAAAACCATGAATATCCACCGAAACATTCTGCGGAGTACATCATCCGGCTAGAGTGAACAGTATATTTCCGCATCAATCTTGGCATTACTAAGAGACAATATATAGATCCAGTGCTTAAGCGTGCACTCCGACAGTCCAGTGAAAGAATGACGATGTAAGGTGTGGTATTCACATTTATCGCTGGTTTAAGAAAGAAAGAACAAAAGAGCCAGAATGGGTGCGCGATGAGTAGCGTGTAGTTGCTGCTATCGTTTTATCGCTGAGAGTGACGGTGAGTGAATTAAATGTGAAAAGCCGCCGCCATAGACATAGGGACGTGGTGGTGCGTCGTCGATAGCGGCAAAACATAGCGTAGTCATATCGTCAACAACAACCTGTCTAAGCCCACTGCAGGGCAAAGGCCTCTCCCATTAATCTTTAATTATCCCGGTCCTGTGCTAACTGCGACAAATGTATCTCCCTAAACTTCTTTATCTCCTCTGCCCACCTAACTTTCTGTCCCCCCTGCCCCGCTTGCCTTCTCTAGAGATATCCCCTCTGTTACCCTTAATTACCAACGGTTACCTTGCCTTCGCATTACATGCCCTGCCCACATCCATTTCTTCTTTATTTCTAATATGTCCTTAACACGCGTTTGTTCCCTGTCTCACTCTGCTCTCTTCTTCTCCCTTAATGTTACACCTATCATCTTCCGTTCCATTACTCGCTGAGTCGTCCTCAATTTAAGTGGAACCCTTTCAGTGAGCCTCCAAGTTTCTGCCCCGTAGGCGTGTACCGGTAAGATGCAGCTGTTATACACTTTTTTTTCAGAGAGAATGGTAGGCTGCCATTCATTATCTGACAACGCCTGCCGAATTCACTCCACTTCATTCTTATTTTTCTTATTATCTCTGCCTCATGGTTGGGATGGCGGGTCACAACTTGGCCTAAGTAGATATATTCGCTTACCAGGGCCTGGCCATCTATCTCAAACCGCTGTGCTCTCCCGAGGCTATTCATTACTACTTTAGATTTCTGCATGGTAATTTTCAGGCACACGATTCTACTCTGCTTGTTCAGTGCAGTAATTATGCTTTGAAATTAGTCCCACGAGTTTCTCAGCAAGGCAACTTCGTCAGCAGATCATAGGTTAGTATAAAATCAACGGTGTATATCTATTATCGGAGGCTATCTTTACGCATTTCAACGAGTTTTGTCCAACGTCTTTGTCGTCTGGCTGGAAGTGGATCATAAAAAACTTGAGAAGTCAAGATTGGGACCAAAAGAAACAGCGTGACGCCAGAAGGAGGGCGAAGTTATAGAGTCGAGAAAAAAAGCAATGACTGTGCAGATCTTCGCCAAACAAGAGTTGTGAAGAGCAAAGTGAAATAAAGGAAACAAATTTGAAAAGCTGTGGTTGTTGCTATTCATTTCTTAGTAGCACGTGGCCAGTTGGGTGACTTACATGCAATAGAGAGCTTTAAGGAGCGCATGGGCGCAGTTCTGAAAATTCACAAAACTGTGAATTGGAAAATAAAAGTTGCAGAATAATGCGTGACACGCGAACGGGATGGTAGATGAGATGACATGTGCACACAAGCCGCGCAGAACCACGATTACAGGGAGGCTGAGCTGTGTGCCAGTCTTCTTGCTGGCGAGTTCACTACGAAATCAAGAGTAGAAACTGCCGCAAACATGGTAAAGGAGCAAAGAAGCCTGTCGAAGTAATGCCAATATAATGCCGGAAGACAACGAAATAAAATCGAGAAAAAATACGCAACTCCAACAAATTAGTTAAGAATTACCGCAAGTACAATGCTCAGTTGTTAATAAGTATCGCAAGTACAATGTATCAGTGGTTAAGAAGTATCGCCAAACTTTTCCCATCAAATCACCTAATCAGACTGAAGTGCTTCTAGGAAATTCCGTATGTGTAAGCTGACAGAGGGTTTCGATAACACCGAGCAGCAGTTACTTTAAATTTGGCGCATTTCCATCACTATCTATCTTTTTTTTACAGTCGGCCTTAGTCATGTGATTGCGTTGTCTGCCACCTACGGCAGAAATGGGCAGAAAGTGCTGCTTTGGAAGGCGAATTTCAAACTAGAATCTCATGAAAACGCTTAAAATAAAAATATAAAGGCACTTTCCAGTGAAATACAGGGTATTAAAATAAAAGTGCGATGAAGTAGTGTAGTTGGATTTGCTTGCCCCTGCAGTGCGCCACCAGTGCAGCAGTGGAACGAGAGAGGGCAGTGAAAAACGCGCCACGCCCTAGTCGCGCCTTCTTGGAACGCGGTTGCCTGGACGGGTTACGTCACCTCAATAATCAGCAAATAGCATGAATTGCATTTGTAACGCGCTTGAGCTCCGCCTCAAAATATTATCATTATGTTACGCGGGTGTCGCTAGAGCCACTACAAACGTGCGCGATGTGGACTCCAAGGATAGCCCGGACGTGTATCCGAGCGATGTGTGCGCGGTGTGTAGGAAGGACAGGGCCACGATGGCTCATATCCTGTGGAACTGCAAAGTGAACGACGGCGCTACAGAGACGTTACCGCCGCACCTAGCAGATGCGGTGGCAAGCAAGGGGTACGACGTGCAAAACAGGGCCGTCCAGCAAGTGTTGGAGGCTCTCGAGCGTCAGCGGCCGAAAGCACTGTCCCCTCGGGGGCTGGGTGCGTGTGGGTAGCCGATGCCGAGGGACCGACTGACACGACGTTCGACAGCGTCAATTTTGTCGGACAATAACGATTTTTTATCTATCTCTCTCTCTCTCGTGTTTCCGGAGTTTCGCTTCTTGCTTCTGGAATAGCACCTCTGGCTTCTGGAATCTCGGGCCTTCTGGAATAGCACACCAGGGTTTGGGTTTTACGCTTGGAAGGGTAGCAAAACAATAAAGAGGCGCTTGGAAATATTCATCGGTTTCTATTCTTGCAATATATGGACGTACACTATTTATTCTGTTCGTTAGCGAGTATACGCCCCGAGCTTCGCGATCACTGCGCCGCCTGCCGCTGCTTCTCCGCAGCGCTCACGGGATGACCGCTACGCAGCTGATAGCTGCTCATGCAGTGTTTTGGTTCTCATTCGCCTCTTTTTTCCTTTCCACGCGCTAAACAACTTGTGATGGTTATGCCTGTGAACAAATAGCTCGTTTAGGGCACTTCAAAAAACAGCTACGTCCTGATACAGTGCTCGAACACCAACAAGAACTACCAGGGGAAGCGGTACTGCGCGATTTTTCGCCGCTCTTACGGGCGTCGGCGACGACAGCAGCATATCACTACTGCCACCTCCGAATACATCAGGCGCAAGTGAATTCTGTTGGAGCCCTCAATGTTTAGATCTGATACTGGCGGAGTGAGAGGTTGGTTTCGTTTTTCAGCGCGGACAACGAAGGCGGCCTTGTTTTGAATATATACGTCGTAGAAAAATATGATTCGGGGATCTGTTTACGTATTAACTGACAATAACTTGTGCCTTTAATAGGAATAGAAGCCACGCGAACTGAACAAGTTAAGTATATTCGAAGTCTGCGGGTCGTTAAATATGTGCTCACTCCCGTCTGATTGCAAGGACCAAGGAGAGTTAATTAAACCACGGAAAAATAAATAGCCTGCCAAGATAATAGCCCTTACGGAAATGAAAAAAAAACCCACTGCAGCTTCGGAAATCCCAGAGACGTTCGTCTTAACTTAAGCAAAGTAGGACTCACTAAACCAACTAGATGCGAAAGGCACTAATATTTTTCAAGACAGGAGGGGGGATGCAGGGCGCGCTTAACTACCGTTGTGTACAAATGCGGGGCGAAATCAAGGAACAACCAATTTAGTTACCGCACAGACAACCTGCGCGCTCAATTTTTTTTTATTTTCGACTTTGACGAACAGCAGATTCCTCCGCGGACAGATTTTTTGAAGTATACAGTATACAAGTTCACAAGCGATAAAATGTGTCGCTAGAAGAATGTGGTATCTGATAAGGCCCTCTGATTTTACCTTTGTGCTAGGTTCTGCAGGCTCCCTGTGTTATATGACATTGTTCCGAAGAATCCTTTAGTCACGGACGCGGATATAACCGGAGGATATATGTAGCAGATGATGAAGGTTTGGGAGGGCTCACCTCGCGACAAGACGACCCAGCAGTAAATTCTTTGTCGTGTGCTGACACCCGCATCTAATTTTACATTATCCATCGTACTAATTGCGTCGAATGTCCGTAAAATGTATGCCACATTGGCTGATCCAGATTATGAAAGCACAGGAAACCGATTTACACTGCAGCGTAGCCTATTACACTGAAACCGATTTACACTGAGCATCTGAACAACCTCTGCTTACGGAGGTACTGTTAGGAAACTCCTCGGCAGTGGAACCACAATAAGCTCCATGCATATGCCGGTTTCATGACGCCGGCCTGTGACACACCTGGCGCTTATGCGTACCGAATACACCCCACTAAGATCGTGTCAGAAGCATTTACACTCTCGCAAATACACCAACTTTGCGAACAGTAGTGACTGCTTCACATAAATGGGTATTTACATTGCATACAAACAAAATAACAGTCGCGATGGTGCCGCAAAAGCAACGGCGACAGTGGTGAGCGGGACGGAAACTCCCGCGACTGCTTTCGAAACGGGCTGCTAGGGGGGTTTCAGTGGAGCCCCTACAGGCAGCGCTCGAGGCGTATATCAAGCATTCAACATCATGATCATGTCAGAATTGTTAGGGTTGAGAGTCAATTCGTTATGGTAACGATGCTTACGATAGAAATTCGGTGCACAGAAGCCGCCTTCGACCACTCTAGGCAACGTTGTCTGGGACGCGGTTACGCTGGCGTAGCGTAAACCTTCTCATTGCATGTGCATGTGAATAAACAACATGCGCAGTGGATATGCACCTTTTTGCACACAGCCATAAGGAAAGGCAATTTGTTAAGAAGGGAATGTATGCCATACAGCCTGAAGAAAATATCCACACGATCTTCGTGAGCCTCCCGAACACCCCCAAACAATAAAAGAAGACATTTCTGACGGTGCAGAAAAAATTATAGCGCTAGGCACACACTCACACAAAAAAACGATCATCTGATACAAGTCAACAGCAACGAAAGAAATAGAAGACAGCCGCTTTATTTCCTGCTGTGCGATGGGCGTGTAGGGGCTCGTTGCTTGGTACGTAGCATTACACTGTTGAATCTTCATGAGAGCATCTCACAAATACTGTATGGAAGCCTACGCATTTGGAAAACTTATCGAGGAGCTCCGAGCGCTTAACCTTGCGATTAAAAGCAAGTTGTTCTCTCTCTCCTTGTGTATTGCAGCCTTGTGGGGGATACAGCTCAAAAATATTCAGACGTGTCAGGATCTGGCACACATAACTGAACTACTAGAAATACGCTTTTTAATGCAATACAGCAACAAAGTGGGCGATATTTATTACAGGCGCTGCTGCCCCTCCCAAGCGGAGCGTACTAGACGACAGCGGAGCGAATCCCTAGGCCAAGTTGCGATGCAGAGGTGCGCCACTAACATCTTATCATCTTATCACCAATAGTGCCTCCTATCCGAGTAACCGCCACAACACCCGATGACCATCAACGCAGAAACGTGCTAGGCCTGCCGCAGCTGTCAAAACATGCATTGAAGTCACGCGAGCAGCGATGAGAACTGGGCGATAAAGCCGTGAAAGTGGGTGGCTCTGGCGTTACAAACCACGGGTTCAACGGGCTGCAAAAGGACGCTCGTAACAGGAACACCCCGCTGTCCAGCGGAGCAACGACGACGCTCTGACCGTGTTTCCTTTCTTATAGCTCCTGAATTGTCAAAATACAGATCTTTAACAAATTAGGTCACATTGTAAACCGCCTAAGCAGAGAAAAAGAAAGAGTGAAAGAGAAAACGATAAGACTCATGCGGGCACTGAATATGAAATATATTCTGGAGCCTGCCGCACCACAAACGTAGCCTCCCCAAGGAAAACCCAATAAACTCCTTCTTCAACACAGAATTGTAAAGCAGCCCTAATCTTCCTATTTTCAAGGTCGCCGAAATGGTCTTCCAATTGAGTCTCTATAATACATTTGAAAACACCAAGGGGGCCACACTTCAAGCGCACAAAAAGGGGCTGTGAAAAAAATTGGAGCGGACTAGTATATGAAAATAGCCCCCCCCCCCTCCAATCCAAACCTATAAGGACAGGAGAGAAGACAGAATCGAATTCGTTTGATTGCACAATAATAAAGAAGAAAGCAAACACAGTATACACCGAATGCGGAATGTACAAAACTACTGAGGCAGCAATCACCACAGGAATACGGAACTCCTATGTTCCGAAAGTATTCAGTCATTTAAATGATGAATTATGTACGTTAAACACGAAGCGGAAATTAAACACGAGGCGGAAACAAAGCAATAAGAGAATGGTGTGCATGTTCAATAAACACTGATGAGGTAATGCCACTTAAGATGGGAGGATTTGTTCACCGGCTTGGTGTTAAACTTGTTTATATTCATATTACTGTGCATGTGTGTGTTTCGCAGTGGCATTGAATTATATTCCAGTAAGTGAGTTTGCAATTGGTGTATTGCTTTTATAGGTGTTATTGTAACATTCAATTATTCCTAAATAAAGTGTTAAATAGAAGAAAGCTGATAAATATTCGGGAGAAAGAAGGCACTGTTTTTGGGTGTGCGCTTTATGATTTGCTTTGTTTTGTGCACTGGGAATTGATGAGTGTGCATGAGCAAAAAATTATGGTTCTAGTTTTCGTGAAATGTAATTGGAAAAAAAAAATGTTTCACCGATGGCCGGGACACTATACAAGCAGTGCGTGCTTATATTGACATGAAAATTATTCCTTTACAGAAGGCTCGGATAAATGAATGAATGAATGAGTGAATGACTGAATTAATTAATTAATCCATAATTATTAATTATTGAGTAATAAATAAATAATTATTTAATTATTGATTATTAATTATTTATTAAATAATTGATTTTGCAGTTTCCTTTTCAGAAATGAAAGGTTTCACTTCGGCCGAAGCTTTTACATCAGTCACATCGGTAATATACTACAAGTACATTACCAATAGCAGCAGTTATCTTAATTTTGAGCACAGATAAACCAGGATGTAGCAACCCTCTATGTAACGAATTCCTTGATTCAACGAAGTTTTTCAATTTCCCATTGCCACCACCGTTGAAGCCCATGTGTTTGCGACCCTATGTAAGAAAACGTCGCGGTGGTTAACCTTAACGTAGCGAAGTCGGCGAGCTTATCAGTCATTGTTTTTTCCCTTTTTACTCAAAAATCGGATGGAGAAATGAAATAATTTAGCGAATACTAGAACTACTGCAACGAGGCAGCAGCAATGAAAATGTATGGAATCACCTAAACATAGAATTCGTCATGATGATGATGGTGGCCATGAACGGAGCGGATAGCATCATCCCGTGGATAACGTAGAAGTCACTTCTGGTTCTACTTATGTAGCATGACACCAAACCAGCTAGCCAGATTGACAACCCTTGACGTTTTTCCCCCGCACCGCAAACGACCATGCGTTTCCACGTGTGAGTGCGGCTTCGTTTTCCGACTTGGGTTTTGAGGTATAGGCCGTCCGGTGGGCGTGTAGTCGCGTGTATGCACTTCTATACGTGGTATCGGGTGAACTATAACCGCATTGAAACGTAATGCTCTCATCTTTCAGCATGCCCTACGGTTCAGTAAGAAATAAAACAAAACAGTGCAAGTCATACAAGAAATATCAAAATGTCTCACATTTTTGTCAATCTCAGTTAATAGTTAACTCAGTTAACACCAAACAGCAATATATTTCAATAGAGGAATCAGTAGCAACGTTAGCAACGGAACACGCCTAAATATAAAAAAACATGGTTTAATGAGCTTGCAAGAATAAAGAACAAATAATAGAATTGGCAGCGGGTTTTGAGTGGTTTTCGCTTTCTTATTTCAGTTGTTTGCCGCCTTATGTGCATGGTATAAGCATCATTTAGGCTGGACTTTCGTCCTCGGCAAGAAAGATTGGCATTTCGCCAGAGCAAATACTACTAAAAATCAGGGTTAAATTTAAAAGTTCACCAACACCAACACCACCACCACCACCAAAAACACAACTCCCACACCACCACCACCACCACCACCACCATCAGTCATCATCAGCATCATCATAATCAGCCTACTCATGCCCATTCAGAAAGATGGCCTCTCCTCCTGAGCTGCCCTGCTCGACTCCAAAGTTTACCCCGGAATTTATAAATTTCACCACCCCAGTGCGGTAATAGCCTTCCCCTTTCACTAGATATATCACGTGGTGTCCACACTTATCATCGCACAACATGGCTAGCCCGAGTCCACTTCTTTTCATTTGAACTACGATATCTTCTACTCTAGTTTTTTTTTCTGGGATTTAGGTAACTCGTTTCCTGTCCCCGAGTGTTATTCCTTACATTATTCCTTCCATGGCCCGATGAGCCCATCTAAGCTTGCGTTCCAGTTGTTCAGTAAGGCGCCAAGTTTCAGCTGCGGATGTCGTCACCGGCAGTAAGTTCTTGTTATAGAATTTCCTTTTGAGTGACAGAGGGAGCTGACTTTTCAATTTTTGGGAGTGCTCGCCTAGTGCTCCCCAGCCCATAAATCATCTGCGTCGGATTTCTCTCTCATGCTCATGGTCAGCACTAACCATCTGTTTGAAATAGGTACATTTGTGTGTTGTTCTGGCGTTTAGTTTCCTATACTGAAGGGGACGTTTTAAAACAAAGCTTTTTACCTCTACCCGCCAAGGGTTCTTTCACGACCATTGGTGTCAACAGAAAACTCATGCGAACAAATAAAAGAAGTTACTGACGCCGCCAGGATTCGAACCTGGACACTAATGTAATAACGGAGCGTGAGCCCGTACTCGTATCGATTCAGCTACGAGCCCACATGGAAACGCAGAAGGTAGGCGGTGCACTCACCAAGCACATCTGCGGGTTTATCCTCGGCGTTCTCGCTGAATGCCACGTGATTACTTCGCGCGACCTCTCACACCGCTGTGCGGTCCGCTTACGGCACGTGTAGCGGCCGTGTGCGCACCTTGAGCATGCGCTAGGACTTAGAAAAATTAAAGGAAGTTAACACTGAAGCATGCAATTTCACTTTCAGTACGCCAATATGCTAAAGCCTGTGGCCTCCAGTGTTCACTTAAATAATCAGAGCTCCTCGTCCGCCATCACGCCAAACGACGCATCAACAAAGACAACCAAATACTCTTTGATGGCCAGTCCATCACTCCAAGCACCATCATCAAGATCCTGGGCCTACATCTCCAGTCCGACCACAAGATTGACGATCCTTGCAGCGCCTCAAACAGAGCATCAATCTAATCATACACATTATCAGGCGTGTTGCCACCAAGAAGGGAGGCCTCAAGCAAGCCAATAGGGTTCGAATAATTCAAGCTTTCGTCCTCTAGAACGTCACTTACGTGACCCCTTATCTTCTTCTTAGCAGGGAGGACATAAAGATGCTTGATATAATGATTGTACATTCGGTTAAGCGGGCGATTGGTCTTCCAATGAGTGTGTCTACGGAGTTGCTGCTAAGGATGGGGTTTCACTACACGGTGGAAGAACTGATAGAGAGCCATCTATCTAACCAGAAGCTCTGATTGAGCAGAACTGCAGTGGGTCGCCGCATCCTTCGCCAGATTGGCTGGGCAGCACAAAATGTCACTCCCGGACTCTTGGCGACAAGAAATAAGATGCTCCATCTTTTACCTAGAAGTATGAACCCCTCACACCATGAGGGTACACGACAAGCACGGGGTCAAGCGCTCAGCACCACCCTCGGCATGGATCATGCAGTTATCTACACAGACGCCTCCCAACATCGAGGGAAGCAGTAGGCCATCATCGGTTATAACTCCAGAACCAACCTTCTTGTTTGTGCCTCACTCGAGATCCAAGACATAACGGCAGCAGAAGAGGCAACCATCGCCTTGGCTCTCGCTCAACCATGGGTTGGGAAGGTAGTCCCCGATTCCCAACAAGCCTAGCAGAATTACCAGCCGGGGTGGGTGTCCCAAGCTGCACTGCGTGTTCTTAAAAACACTGCCAACGGTTTCATTCAGCTCATCTAGACACCCGCTCAAGCTTCCATTGAGGGCAACCAATACGCCCACCAACAGGCTTGCACTTTAACACCCCGCCCCCCTCCCCCACCCGCCTGCTATGGAGCTGCAAGAGGGCAGTCACCCGCTTGTCACGTTCAGAGACATAACCCAGCATTATCGCCTTCAGAGACAGCTCCTACCCGTACCTCACCCTGAACGTTGAAAGGAACAACTACCCTAACGCTCATTCCAACGGACGCGTCTTCACTCAATGCCCCCGAATGGCTACGACACTGAATATAAATTTTTCTCACAAGTAGAAACACTCCGCCACATAATCCGGGGTGCGACTTTTGCCCTGAGCACTTTCCTCTCTTCCTGTCAACCACCCAACAAGAGCAATGGAAGATGCTACTGTACAGCCCCTCTCTGCCTACCCAGCTTCAGCGGGTGGATAGAGCACAGGTGGCGCGAAATGCTTGTGGGCTACAGCGAAGAAGGAACCACTCCCCTGGCCCGCCTTTTCGGCCGTTTAAAAATCTGAATAAAAGTATTTCCTTCTCCTCCTCCTTCTCCACCTCTGTCAGATTTTGTCACCTATTGGAGGCGGCAGAGACCGAAAAGTGAAATCGTCTAACTCCGGGTTTGAGCTTCCTTTAGTTTTATAAAAAAAGAGTTTCACTTATGTGCTTCGCCAATACAACTCAAACACCGTTGATTAATCATGCATTGATTTGACCTAAGCAAATAATATCTCTATGAAGTAATAAAGGGTGTGGTTAATTGCGTTTCATTCGCCTCTGGATTCCCTATTTGTAAAGCCACGTGAGTGATTTTAAGTGATGTCGCATGGGTAATCGTTGTGGGTGCCGCTTACAGCTTTGCTTTCCAAGCAAATTCACAGAGTGGATTGGCGCGCGTTTTTTTATGCTTATTCTTCATTACTTTAAATTTATACATATTTATTTTTACACCCACGGCCACGTTCTCTGATTGTGGTTCCTCAAGTTATATTTGCAGGTGTTCTGCAGTCTCACTCAGACAGACTATGTCATCCGCAAACCTATTATGGCTCAAGTATTCTCCGTTTATTCTTAGTATAATATTTTCCCAGTCCAGCTTTCTAAAACCTTCTCCAGAAATGTGAAATGTTTAGGCAGTATGGTATCCCCCTTACTGCAAAGAATCAGCTGTGTGTACTTGTATGTGTCTACTTCATCTTGGTCTCGTTAACACCCATTTTATTCTTTACAGTAAGCGTGAATCAACTAGCTCAACAAGTTTTCTTAAGTCATGTATCTCTCTGTTTTACTCATTTTCTTGTTTAAAATTTATCGCCCTTCTTATGATTAGTTGTCCGGCCCGTGCAGTTCTTAAAAGATGTCTTCTAGAAGTCTTATGCAGGTTTCCTCTATTGTATAGTCTTTTATTTGCTGTCGCCCGACTGTGGTGGGTACAGAATCAAGCGCTTTCTCATAATCTATAAATGCCAAGTACAGAGGTATAGGGTATTCTGCGGATTTGTCTATAACATGATTGACAACATGGATGACATCCATGGTTCAGTACCCTTTCAAAAACCCAGCATGCTCTCTGGGTTGTTCGAAGTCAAGGCTGTCACCTATGCAGCTATAACTTTTGTAAAACATTTGTGCACAACCTAGAGTACGCTGATGGGTCTGAATTTCTTCAGGTCCTTGTGCTCTCCATGCTTACGAATCGGAATAATGTTGACGGTTTTCCAGGCTATGGACACTTTCTGAGTCTTCAAACTTTTTAAAAATAGTACATCATGATGTTTCAGTAAAATATCTCCTCCCTCCTTCAAAAGATTCACGTTTATGCCGTCGTTGTGGCAGTGTTGCCGTTTGGCCACGGGGCCTAGAAATAGTATGGTTATCCAGTAATAACGAATTCTACGACTTCTCGTTCCAATTGTACGGTATCAAAGGACTTATACCCCATGTTTGGTAGCGTCTTGATGCGTTGGTTGTCCATGCTGGTGTACTAAGAATATCATAAATCTTGACTAGACCTGTCGTGCTTTCTTGGTCCTTTCTACCCTCTTTAGCGTGGTGTCAAAGTGAAAATAGAGTTTGAAATTAGCGTGCTACGGTGTTTTTCTACATTTTCCGTACTTCCGGGACACGAATGCGCATCCGTGCGCGCACACACGGAGGCAGCGCACACCTAACCAGAACGAAGGCGCCGGCATGGCGAGGCCAGCCTGGCCTTCACCGGAGCTAAGGGACCCTGCCAGAATGAATGCGCACATGCCCAGTCGGGTCCCAGCACTACGGAAACGTCACGGTAACAAAATAACACGTTAAGCTGAAACTAGGGAGCTAGAGGGTTTTAGCACTTTGTATGCTCCGTGTTTTTAGTCGCTACTGTGTTGACCGAGAGCTGACTGGGCACTTGCACATACAATCCTGTAGGGTCCCTTAGTTCTGCTGGGGGGGTCATCCTCCGGACCGTGCCCTCTCGCAGGCTTAGTCGGGTCGCGGTCAATATGGTAACCACGCGAAACACAGAGCACACGGAGGGCTCCAACTCTCTATTGTCCAATAACTGCGGAGGTTCAATGATAGATCCGCGAGTATAACTTTTGTATGCCCCTAAGATCACCAAGTACAACTTTTACACGCCCCTACGAGGTGTATCTACAGCAGAAAACGTGCATTTGGCACCTCTCCTTCGTAGTTATATCAATTTTCTACACTCTGTTCCAGTTTATACGCCCCAGTCTGCAACCTTACAGCGCCCGAGGTTAACTCAGCCTGCACCCCCTCTTGCATCTTGCCATAGAAAATCCGAACACCTTGTTGCTTATACTAAACTTTCTGGCTTTATCAATCTTAAGTCTAACACTTATGCCCAACAGGGCGAGAGACTCGGCCAAAACACTTTCCTTCAGCACACTACTGCTTGAAAAACGCCTCGCCACAAGCGTCTGAGAAAGCGAAGGTTGTAAATAGGTAAAATATATCGAGCTAGTTCCGGACACTGATACAGAAAAGTCGTTTCAAGGTACCAGAGATTTGGCGCGGTCCACCACCGACCGTAAAAAAATAGAAGATTGGAAGAAGGTGAATGACTGAATGCAGCGCTTTAATCTTTGCGGATGGCTGTAGCTGTGTCCTGTTCACGTGCTCGCACGTTTGAAGGGTGGGGTAGTAATGAAGAGCCCATTCACGTGGGACAATTCATTTTGCGGGCCAAAAAGGGGTGATGCGGATTGAGAGTTGTTAGTGGGCGGTATATACGTGGAGGAAGAAAACAGGCGCATGGATGGAAGCCGCAGCCTGTCAAGTGGTACAAGAACAGGTACTATGAATTTGGGGAATGCTAGTGGCAGTGACGATGTTTTAGATGCGACTGAATCTCATTCACTCGCCTTGTCCCTCCATACGGCGTTGTCCGTCCATACCCCTCCCCCTACACTATAAAAAATAATAGTTACCGGCGCCCGGTTTCGATCCCACGACCCTGTGAGCGTAACGCGAGGTGCATGGTGCTCTTCCCACTGCGCCACAAAACCGAGACAGAATCAAATGCTAAGAACGCGCCTTATATCCTTGACTCATTCAAACTACGTCAAGATGCTACTGATACAACGCATGATGGGGCAATGATTAACACTTGCAATAAAAGAAAAGAAGCTCCCACTTACAGCAACAATGATGGAGTAAAGGTCGTTGCGACAGCGAAGCCCCAAGCATAGCACTTAGAGAGATTGACCAAGATTGGCCAATAAAACATAATAATAATCATAAAACATAATAATCATACGCGTTCCCGACAAGTTTCACGTGATTTCAAAATCAATCCAACGGAAACACCAAGTGAACCCCACGATGCGTCGCATCTACACAGGGTTCCCCTCGCGGGGAGGTGGGCGCAAATTTTTTTGTCCAATAAGTGAGTTGACGAAACGTGTGAAGTTACAGGGAGGGTCATGGGGCCGGCATGTTGTCGAGAGATTAACAAGTGGTAGTGACGAGGAAGCTTTTGGAGCGTAATAGGTTTTATTTGTCAATAACGCCAACAGAAAAAAAATCAGCCACCTTTGCAATTGGGATACGAAGACCGAGAAGACATCGGAACTGGTGGCCTTCCGAAGCTTCAACTTGGCTTTCCTTAGGTCTTCCCCTTTTTTAATGGACCGTAAAGTCCAAATTCCAAATTTCCAAGTTATGCTTCAAATCTGAGGAAGTTTGAAGCCAACGCCCGTGCTACGAACCCAAAGCAAACGCTAAGGGCACCGAACGCGATGATAGCAAACTCGGATAGGCGCCGGTTTCACGACGTGATGATGATTGTGTTTAACTGCGCTAGGGCTTCTAGGCCAAAGTGCGCCAAAACAAGGCTGTGGCAATGTTACAGGTGAGTTCTATGCTCCATGCTTTCGTCCAAAGATGTTTATGTAAAATTGATGTATAGGGCCAGTGATTGCCTCAACGGGCGCTCATGAGCAGCCTGTGGGTGTGGCTCTTACGCACGTGCTCCGAGAGGGTTGGTGTCTTTGTTGGCCACGCGCACTGGAGGCGCAGAACGCGGCACGGCAAGCGTGGAGAGTGGAGCCGCCTGCCCCCCCCCCCCCCCTCCCCCCCTAGTCCATGTTCCTCCCCAACCTCTTACAAACACCGAGGGCGGGTGCATCAGACACCAGAGTGGCCGCACCATCTCCAGACGTCTTCGTAGCCACTGCTACTGCAGTAACAGGCAGTGTGACGACGTTTTGGGCTCAGCACAGCGGCGGCCGAGGATGGGACCAAGTCGGCACTGCTGTACTGCATCGCCACCGACACCAGACACGGCTCTGCCCACCGGCGAGCCGCGCTGGCATACCTTGAAAAAAACATGGCATGTTTTCAGCACGCTTCTTGGTGGGTAATGTTTAGTGTTACTTTGAGGTAGATAATTTCGTTTTCTGCTTTGAATGTTTCACATGTTTGGGAATAGGCTGAGTGTGGTTGTTCACAGTTGGCACATTAAAGCTTATCGGTCGTACAGTTTTCGGACGGGTGATCGTGCGCTGCACTCTTGGCGCACGTGAGACGTCCGGGACAGGAGGATGTACTGTTCCCATACCGTTGTCACTAGAAGAATTGGCGTGGGCTGAGGATGTATGGTAGCACTTCGCGATGCAAGAATCCTGCAGTGACTGACTAGGGAAGAGTATTCCGATCAAAAGTTAAAATCACATTCTTCGCGGGTATTTCATTTCAATCACGCCTTATCATTATTCTCCAGACTGCAGTAACCCCTTGGTCACGCATGCCATCTGGGATGTCAGAATTGGTTTTTTCAAATGGTCAGGTTCAAGAATTACGCCCTGTGAGCGGTTCAAGCTTCGGTGTGAAGTCACAGATACTTTGACACCATGCATGTCCGTCTGGCTCAATAATTTAGTGAATTGATCTTTAGTTTGCTCTTCAACGAGAGTGTCACCTGATGTTAGCTTCTTCGCCTTGTAGTTTACGCCAACTACATTCTCTATAGACTTAGCTACCAAAAAGATTTACTGGTGATTGGTGCATCTTTCTCAACGGAATGTATTAGCAGCACGACGCGAGGAACCCAGTTCTGATTCCACTACGGCAAGCATATTTTATTGAGTCGCGCATTTCCACCATCTGCTCCTGGGCTCTACCTGCCGCGATGTGTCAGTGGCTATGGCGATGTGCTGCTGACTCAAAGAACGCGGATTTGATTCCCGTTCGCGGCAGCCACATTTCTGATGGAGGCGAAAAGCGAAAACGACCGTGTGTTGGAGATTCCGGCGCACGTTAAGGATCCCCAGGTGGCCCTCCACTACGGCGCACCTCATCGCCTGAGTATCGTTCGTGCATTAAACCTCACAACCAATCAATCAGCCGAGGGCTCCTAGACTTCTCGCCACTTCCCCTCAGACTTCTTGGGCTGGGATTTTCCCCCTCCTCCCTTTCGCCGAGAGGAGTTTTTTGTTATCGCCGGGCGCAATCGGAGCTCAGTAATTAATAGCGCCGCAGTTAAAAGTCAAAACCCTTCTTCGGTTCGAGTTTAATTTGCAGTGTAGGTGGACAGGAGAATAAAAAGGTGCTGTAGCCTTATTTGCTTAGCGGATGGCCATGCTTCTTTGCGCCACACCAATATCAAAACCCACCTTGCAAAGATCAAGTTTACACTAATCTTCTCAAAGTCGGCATCACTTCAAATATACATTTTTTGTTTGGAGATTTTTTCACGGGAAATGTAGGAGATTGTATATCAAAAGTGAAAGTCCATTTTTCTCAATTTTTTATGAATATTACTATACGCTGAAACCCAAGTCCACGAGTTTTCACTTCACACGGCTGCGATAAGTGGGGGAATCATACATAAGCAGCTTCGCTGTAACAGCTTGTAGAAACGTTAGTGATGGAATTAACTTTATTGGAATCGAAAATACAGGTGGCTGTGCAAAAACGGCATGTAGAACGAGGAGACGCAAGTACTACGCTGAGTCCACGTCTTAGGTCAAGGTCCCGTCTTTTGGTTAAACACGCCAACCAGCCCACCTGCTCCCCATTCTGGGAAGCGAGATATTGGCGTCCAAGAAGAAATATTCAATGACGCGTAAGAAGGTGCATGTAAAAAAGTAACCGTCACTTATTTTCTGGGGAAAAAGCGTATAATCCCAGGCGATGGGGCTGGTGGCCGGGAGCAGCCAGCTTAGCAGCGTGAGAACCTCAGGATCTAGAGATCTCGTAGGTTCGTCTGCACCGGTTGAGCGACCGCAGGGAAAAATTATGTACACGCTAACAAGGGCCGTAACCGCATGCTGCGATATGTAGTGGGTCACTCGTGTATCCTATATTCTGTGTACTCGTGTACTCTGTATACTCTGTGTACTTGTGTACTCTGGAAAACCGATGAACTGCCGCAGCGAACCTCGCTACATCAAACTCGGCGTCCAACGGGGAGCGTGGTAGTTTCACCAAATCATTCACGAACGTCCTCACCTTCATTATCGGCGTCTGCTTTATATTGGCCCGTTGCTTTTCCTCCCATTATCGCTTTTGCCCCTGCGCATGTAAGCCTTCGTTGTCTTGACGCCACCGCATTTTGTGTAACACCCTTCGCTGATGCCGTGGCCAGTCGTGCCATGACAAAGCGGTAATAATAGAGCAAGGTGAAATATGAGTAAGGTTGATTGATTGATTGTAGGGTTTAACGCGCCGACGCAACGCAGGCGATGAGGCGCACCGTAGTGGAGGGCTCCGGATTAATTTTGACCACCTGGGAATCTTTAACGTGCGCCGAAATCTCGTACACACGGGCATTTTTGCTTTTCGCCTCCATCAGAAAAGCGACCGCCGCGGCCGGAAATCGAACCCGCGACCTTGTGCTCAGCAGCCCAACGCCTTAGCCACTGAGCCACCGCGGCGGGTAAATATGAGTAAGGTAAATGTTACATGAATTGTAAGAAGGCTTACGGAGGGTTAATATTAAAAAACCCAGGATGGAATAAAGCAGGACAATGAGGAGAAGGTGGGTTTAGGGAGTGTTGTAAAGGCCGGGTGATGCAGGGGTAGCGTAATAAGAAAAAAAGGTGGCAGGAGAGGAGTGCAGCATGAGACAGACGGGTTTAGAAGATGGACGAGGAAGCAGAACGGAAGATAGAAGGGTAGCAAACTAGGAGGGCGGAGATTATACAGTAAGGCTGGAAGAAGATGCAGGGGATAGGGACGGAGGGGAGGCAAATTGGTGAGGATGTGAAAATGGCGTGATCGGTAAGAGGAGAGAAAGGCGAGGAATGTTACCGACTACGGGCGGCAGAAACACCACGGTCTTGGAATTTAACACGCAGAAAAACAAACAAATAGGCGGGCAATATTTCTAAATGTGGTTCGTGGTTGTTTTGACGGGGCTCAGCATGTGTGTGAGAGAGAGAATCGCTTTATTGAGGTAAGGAGGCTAGATGCACTGGGGGGGAGAGAGGTAAAAAGGTAGGGGAAAGAGCAGTTCAGTGGTGCTGCCTGTTCACACAGTTCTCTTGCTCTGTATATTAATGCGCATGCTCGCTGTTAATATGCGGTTCACAGTTCACTAGCTTGTATTCTTCTCACTTTTCGCACACAAACCGGGCAGATGGAGCGTGCTTGGTGCTCTCTAGGGGAGTCGTACAAGCTGCTACACCATTTTAAAGAGACCATTCTCAAGAGCGCGTTCAGTTCTCATTTCAAGGGTTGGTGGATCTTCCCGCACCCGGCGTATGTGTTAAGATTCGGATGTAGGTACCGGGCCAATGGCTAAGAGCTGCTCACGGCCTCTGTCGAAGGCGGGACAGAGCCCGATTAGATGAAATAAATTTGGTGTGCCATCACAACTACCGTGTGGGTAGTAGTGGAGCTCGGACCCTGCCGGGGCTGTCCATTTGTAAATGACGTGAGGGGTGTAGGCCGCATTGGCGTAGACTTTATTTGCGAATATTTCCCCCGAGCATGAAAGAGGCTTTAGGAGGTTGAGTTTTCCGTCCGGTGTCAAATCTTGCAGGCGTTGTCTGCTTAGTTTCTTTAGATACCGAAGCCGAAGTTGCAAATCTGACTGGAGGGAGGGAGTTGGTGGGTTGGGAACCGCGGGAGGTGCTTGAAGTCTCTCCCTGGAAGCAGCGTGTGCCAAAAGTTGCCATGTGCACTCATGGTGTGTCCCGGTGTCCAGGCGATGCGAACTGTGAAGCCTTATTTTTGTAGGTCGCGTACCAAAGTCAGAATTCGGGTCGCCGTGCTATTAGCCGACAAAGCACGGTTCAGCTCCCGAAGTGCGACGTGGGAGTCCGTGATTATTGTGAACTTCTTAATGGAGAGGGTGGAGGAATGTTCGGCAATGTGCCGGATTGCTCCCAAAATTTCCAGGAGTGACCAACCCTATAACGACGATTATGGAGGTCACTCTTAACCACCCCGTATACGAAATACTCATTGGGTGTTTCGCAGGTAGTTTTCACCGCTGTGAGTTAGCCGGTTCGATGCTACACATCACACCGCAGAAGCAGACATTGAGTGCGGAGGATTAAAACTTATCTCGTGTAAACGCTGTAAACATGCACATGTGCTTGTTGATGCAGTAATTTCAGTGAATACAAAAAAGGGCGGCTTTTTACCTACCCTTATACACTACTCGCGTGTTTCTCGGGGATCACTTTGTTATGTCTAATTACAAGTAGGGGCAGGATAAATTATATCAGGGAGAATGTGTGTTTCGAGTGGTACTAGAAAAACTTTCTTAGTCATTGGGAAAACTTTATGGGTGGTCGTTTCAGGGCACAATTCGATGTTCACCCGTTTGTTGTGGCTCCTTGTACAGTGCCTGTACGCAGACCAATAAAAATATGAAAAGGAGTGCAGGAAATCAAGCTGTTCGTTTTGTGGTTTACTTTTTATCGAACGAGCTAGAGGGACGTCATTTTATCCCCGCACCTACTAAATTGTGAAATGTTTATTGAACCAGTAGATTTCGGTTTTATCCTTTAAAACGTTTACAACCGGAATACTCTTCCTTGTTACCAAACGACCTTCATAACTTTTGCTTTTGTTTTTATGTCCTCATTTGAAATAGTGCCCACTGAAGGAGACCTTGTTTTTTCGCATATTTTGGATGCTCGTAACGAGTTTGGATCAAAAGTATTAAGGGTCAACGAAACAATTACACTAAATCTTGCAAAGAGTTCTGTTGTTGAGGATGGGTTCCTTTTGGTGACTTATCGTAATGGCGTTCCGTTATGGACGTATGTGAGTAAGAATTGCTTTCGTTTTTTGATTACATTTTGTTACACAATATTGGGTTTTCTTTAGTACAAAACAACAACGGCATCGTTAAAATATTTGATATTTGCAGTGACGTCGAGATGATCTATTGATTGTCAGGACAAGTCTATCAAAACATTTGTTAGGCAAAAATACAAGGCAATGACGGGAAAATAAAAAAAACTTAGCAATAGCCATGAAAGATTTACCCAGCGTTATCTGGCAATTCACAGATAAAAGTTTCTATATTACGATAAGGATTACATAAGAGAATCCAGATTACGAATAAGAGCTCCACTCAGCAGACTAACGCGAAAGGAGTTCGTTTTGCGCCACCTAGCCATATGCACTGCAGTTGCTACACTTTAGAAAATACTAGATCCTTTCACGAGAATAGACTTAACTAGCGAGTCGGGAATTCGTGTTTAAAAGGGGGAACAACAGCTGCGTATATTCTGTGGAAACTGAAAGGACAGAAGTAAAAAAAAATCTACTTACAGATGCCTTACGAGGCTTAAGCGGTTCAATCTTGTGAAGCAAATAAACCAAGTTGAAAATTTTATAAACCGTCATACTGAGGGCTCACTGCCAATAGTACATCCGCAATGAAAAATGGTTTTCTGGTTTTCTAGGCTTTCTTACAGCAGTCTGAAGCGTCCCCATGGTAAAACCTCGGGATATAAAGTTTTTATAAGTGACTGCCAGATACATTCGCACTAGTTATGACCACCAAAGGGTTTATTCAAGTAGAGGTCTGAATTTACACCGCAATATATCAGGCGAGAAACAGTGTGTAGTACACCTGTGATGCAAGAGTGTTTATTCTTCGTAGGAAAATGGGAAGGTAAGTTAACTCGACCGACAGTTGTCACCATCGGCATCAGCAACGACATACTTGGTGAACAGGAGGTTTAACGCGCCGACGCTACACGCGCAATGAAGCGCGGCGTAGTGGAAGGCTCCGTATTAATTTTGCCCATCTGCAGGGGATATTTATCGTGCGCCGAAATCTCGAGCACACGGGCGTTTTTGCTTTTCGCCTCCGTCAGATAAGCGGCCGCAGCGTCCAGAAAATGATATGAAAGCCTTCAGGAGAGCAGCTAGTGGACTGTCTGAAATCCCTGAAAAGAAATAAAACAATTGAAGAAACAGCCCGTTTTTAACTAAGGAATTAGCTGCTGCATTAAAGGTTGTCGCCGAGTTGTCCAATGGGCGAGCAGGATATATATTTGTGGTAAATTTGAAATGCAATAAGAATATAAAGTGCAGTATTTGCCTGTATGAAATTGTGCTGCTTCAGTAATTCGACAAAACTCTACTACGTTGGGTGCTATAGCTCTGGCGATTCCTCTCTGGTTCAAGTTGGAAGCAGTGATTGTTCGAAAATGTATGGCGGGAAACTTTTGATGTCTGATAAGTTCTGCAATGCGCAAATCACAGGAAATAAAAAAGCTTAAAGTGAAAAGATATTTTCCTTTTCAGAAAATGTATGTATTGGCGAGCAATTGTTTTTAGAGAATTTATTCGTGTATACGCAAATAGTAATTTATTATTTTTCTAAAGTACTCAAATGAGAAATACTTGCTAGAAAGTAACACGTCTATGATAAAATTTTCAAGTAGTTTAGGAGACAAGCATTTCTAAGTGGCAATGACAGTAGTTGCAAACTCGAGTTACCGATAACCAGGATATTTAGCAAAAGCAACTTTGGATACAGGGGACACATTCGACTTGTTGCATCTCGAAAACTACATTCGTATCGTCGGGGGTAGCAATCCCGCCATGAGCACCACGCAGTAAACACAGGCAGGCTCAGTTGCTCTGACGAGCTTAGTAGCGCGCTCCAGGTGGCCAGTAATCTCTACCGCCCACCTTTATAGGTATAGTAAGTTTAAAACTGGACTTTCAGTTCAGTTTTAAAACGACGCAATCGAGATCTGGGCCATGGCGGCCCTTAGCGAGGACGATAACTTTACTGACTGGGGTGCTTTCATGATGGCAATGGTAATGACTGGCTCTCACCCATCGGGAGATTCAACACACTCCCGCGCCAGCAAGGGTCGTATCTGCCCATAAGTAGAAATGCTGTACGCACGCCAAAAAATGAAGGCACAATCCTAACAATTATTTTTCCGGCCCATTATGCCAGTCCTTGTGAAGCTGTCCGCAAACGCTGTCCTTTTTGTGTCTCCAGCGGTGCATCCACCGTCTCGCAGCTTTAACTACAGCCACACGCCGCCAAGACGCAACAGCCGACAAACAAACTGGGCTCCAAGCCCGCTGAGACGTCTCCAGTCGTTCAGTCGAGTACGCATTTCGCTGAAACTGCTGCCGTGAAAGTCCCAACAACCGTTCATTGTACCTGCAGGTCTCATGCATCGAGTCGGTCGGTGGATTCTGATCAGTCTTGCGCCTGTCTCGTGCTTGCGTTTTAGCAGGTTTCCATTCTGGAAAGTGCATTTTCTTGGAGGAAATCAAGCCAAAATTTGGCTTGGCAGCTCTCGGGCCAGGACTCAGTGTCTGCTCGCTGTGACGAGAAAGGGTCATCAAGGGTGGTTCAGCGTTTCCATCTTCACGAACATGGAAGGTTTCATTATCGCGTTTAGGTTCACCTTTTTGAACTACTTCTACGAAAGGAGCTTGCTTACTTTCAGGAAGGTCCTGTAAGGATTCATCCTTCACGAAGTCGGGAACACATATGTATTCAAACACATATCTTCGACCTCACGTTTTCGGTCGTCTGCTCGGGTTGCTATCATTGAACCTTCCTTGACGGTGACAGGCGCTTTATCATGTTCACCCCGCTTATTGTTCCTCCGCACGCTCGCATGTACGTCACTTCGGAAAAGGGATGCTTCGGCTGTTACGACGGCTTGTTCCTTGGCGGACACTTGAGGGGCGCTTGTAGACGAAACGCTCACGGTATCGGTCTGTATCGTATTCTCGCGTTCTCGCAGGGGCAAAAAGAGCTTCCACTCATCGCACGTCGCGTTGGACGGAACCGGGTTTTGCACTGCCGTCTTGGAGCAGTTGTGCAGACTAGCTCTTGGCCTCCTGTTGTTAGTAGTAGAGATTTCCGACGTCGTGAAGTACGGAAAACGCCAGAATGGGTTATCGCTAGGTTTTTCTCGTGTGATGGGCGTGAACGTCGAAGCCTCTGGCGCAGCGTGTCGTACACGACCGTGTGGTCCTGGGACATCACCTGGAAATGGTTCTCAAGCCTCTGCAGTTCAGGCGGTGCACCGTTAACCGTGCTAACCTGCAGCGTTGGTGGGACAACCTGCAAAGTTGATGTTTGTAAGTGGACGTTAGCGGGGTCGCCTCTACCGGTTGCCGTGCGAACGCCGTTGGACATAATGGTCAAATGTCAGAAAGAAACTTGTCTGGACGGACGTGCCAGTGGTGGCGACGGTCATGCCGGACGACCTTGTGACATTCAAAGTATTGCGCAGCCACATGAGGGTGCGGCATATTTCTCCTCTGCACGCCAACGCGTCGAAGCAGTCCTGGTCCAGTTTGTCACGTTCAAGCAGTTGTAAGATTCTCCTTTCGATCTCGTACAGTGTGGCATCTTTGCTCTCAAGCATATCAATGGTCGCTTGCAAGTCGTGCGGAGATGGTGACGGGGCTTCAAGAAGCTCATTCGCTGCCTCGAGCAGTCTTGCAGTAGCTCCGCGAAAAATGTGTTGCTGTCTGCGCAGCTTATCCATTCGGCACTTACTGTCGGTCGTCACTGGATGGTCTGTGCCAGCCATGCCGACCTCCGGCTGAGGGCGGGGCTGATCAGCGGAAATAGTCAAACGAGTGGGGTTCTGCGAACCTCAAACCGGAGGGGACGTCGGTGGTCTTCATTGCGTGCGGTCATCCTCCCGGGTTTCGGCACCAGAAAATATAGTGGAAGAACGACGCAATCGAGACCTGGGCCATGGCTGCCCTTAGCGGGGACGATAACTTTACTGACAGGGCTGCTTGCATGATAACAATGGTAATGACTGGGTCATAGCCATCGGGAGATTCAACAGTGTCTATATATCAAACAGATAACTTTTAGAAACAGCCCGAAAGCAAGCCATATAAAGTTACAATAGCGTTATAGTTAAGCGAGTGAACATTGGCTACACCTCCGGATTTGAAAGTTTTAATTCAGCATTGGCTGGGCCGTTCTGAGAACCAATGTAATTGCTATTATGACATGTTTATCTTTCTATTTACTGCCGGACGTCGATGAACTGCAAAAAGGCTTGTTTCATGAAGAAAGAAATGTTGCCTCTGTCA
The DNA here is from genome assembly GCF_048455015.1 of Haemaphysalis longicornis. NCBI lineage: Eukaryota > Metazoa > Arthropoda > Arachnida > Ixodida > Ixodidae > Haemaphysalis > Haemaphysalis longicornis. Next base: position 103,354,910 of record NW_027526407.1, on the reverse strand, counting down.
TCCTAACTGAAGACAGCGGCTTCGTGAAAGTGGTTGGTAAAATGTTTTCATCGAGAAGTTCAGGGCTTATCAGGAGTACTAATTTAAAAACAATTTTTTCCCTGCCCGCTCAATATTTTTTTTCTTTCTTCTTACTAAGAAGCACATTCTAGGAAGGTTTCTTACTAAGAAGCACATTCCCTCTACAAATTATAATGTGTATATAAGGGTGTGGTCATATTTCTGAGGAGAGATCGTTGCTGTATTGAAGATGGGAGATGTGTGCCTCAAATGAAAGGACAGAGGCTCAAATATACATAATTGGCCTGGACAAATATGTTTGCATTGTTGTGAAAAAAATTTCTGTCAATACTTCTGAGCGGTTCTTAGTGCCGGGTTGACGGTTTTTGTGGTATTTTGTGCTAAATACAGGTATATTTGTAGTCATCGGATGTATTCGTGCAAAGTTGCGGTCGTTAAAATGCCATTGTAACAGTGTACTTTTAAACGGTGGCATTTATATACGCAGTAATATACAAGTTTATTCGATATTACACTAGTCAAGCGGCTCACTGTACAGTCAAGCGCCAATACAAAAAACACAGTTTACAGCGGCGACTATTTTTTTCTGTAAGGGCTACACGCGTGCTACTTTGGTGCATCCACGCTTATGGTATCGTTGCGCACACTGCCACTATGTGAAGAAAAGGTACACTAGAGGCGTGATAGGGCGTGATTATACTAACACTTTACGCGATCCGTTTCTCCCTCCTCTTAAGCACCGTAGTGTACATTATGTGAAGCGTGCAACTTAAGAGAGTGTCAATCTATACTATTGATACGAGGATTTCTTTCCCTACGTCACATGTAGTGTGCTCGTGTTTATCAAAGTTCAGTTCAGTTGGCAGAAATTTCAGTTTAGTGGACAATATTTATAACCGACATGTACGAACGCCGTGGTTGTGTTCATCCAGTTTATCCATCCCAAGACCATCTTCTCTTAGTGCGGTGTCCTGAGGGTCGCTTTGTTGTCGTGCGTGTCCACAGAAGATGCTTGGCCTCTGACCCAGTCAGCGTAGGCGGACAGTTGCCGCATGATTCTGGGTACACGGTTGTTGGTCTGAAAGTTCAGCTGTCTAAAGGGGTGAGGGCATGCCCAGCCCATGACCTCAGAGAAAAACGTTTACAGCAGCAAGTTGCAAAATCATATAGAGTTGAATGAATACCTCCCATGAATACGCCAATTAACCCACGGCCCTCAGTCTCCAGTGGCTCCGAAGCAACTGACAACGGCGGCGGTCAGACCTGTGACGCAGCAGAGGGTGCTAAGAATCCCTGGACCCGGACAGGCCGCCATTGGAATCTGACCATGTCAACGTTTAACACGAGAACCTTATGTAGCGAAGCGAGTCTAGAGGTTTTGTTCGAGGAATTAAAGGCAATAAATGGGATGTCATAGGGCGTAGTGATGTTAGGAGGACAGGTGAAGCCTTTACGGTGCTGAAAAATGGACAGGTCCTAGGTTACCGTGGTCTAGTGAACAGAAGAGAACTGGGAGTGGGATTTCTAGTCAATAAATGCATAGCTGGCAACATAAAAGAATACTACAAAATTAACGAAAGGGTAGCAGGTCTTGTAATGAGGCTCAATAAGAGGTAAAAACTGACGGTGGTACAGGGCTACGCACCCACATCCAGCCACGGCGACCAGGTAGTGGAACGCTTCTATGAAGATGTGGAATCGGCAGTTGCTGAAGTAAAAACACAGTATACCGTATTTAAGGGAGACTTCAATGCTAAAGTTGGGAACTATGGTCTGAGCTCTACAAATAGCAGGGGCGACCTTCTAGTCGAGTTCGCAGAACGGAATAACCTACGCATTATGAATGTCTTCTTCTGCAAACGGGAGAACCGGAAGTGGACGTAAAGAAGCCCGAATGGGGAGCATAAAAATGAAATTGACTTCATAATATGCGATAACCGTCGCGTCATGCAGGATGTGGAAGGGCTCGGAAGGGTAAGGTGTAGTTACCACCGTATGGTGAGATCTCGAATTAGGCTACATTTGAGGAGGGACCATATCAAGCTAGTACGAAAGAAGCCGAATAATGAGCTAAGAGTAACACGTAAAGTAGAAGAATTCAGAATCGCGCTGCAGAACCGGCATTCAGCTCTTACCGATGAAGCAGAGCTTACGACACGGGAAGCCAGCGACAACCCTACACGCATTATCAGAGGGTGTGCAGTAAAAGTCGGGGGCGCGATCGCTAGACAGAATACTGGTAAACTATCACAGGAGACGAAAGATCTAAGTAGGAAAAGGCAAAGCATGACAATCTCAACCACAGCTGACAGAATAGGTACTAGCGGAGCTTTGGAATTTTATCAATAGGCGTAATACAGCTGACATACGGAATTATATTATTAAGAGAATCGAATACGCTGTGAAGAACGGAGGTAGCCTGAAAGCAGTGAAGAGGCGTCTTGGCGTGGGGGAAAATTAGGTGTATGCACTTAAAGACAAGCAAGGCAATGTCATCACAAATACGGATAAAAAATTATCCACCTTCCCGCGAGGGGAACCTTGTGGAGATGCGACGCATATTGGGGGTTCACTTCGTGTTTCCGTTGGGTTGATTCTCTAATTGCGTGAAGCGTGTGAGGAACGCGTATGATGTATTCTTTATTTAACGCGGGGCCTTGTCTTCAGTGGTGCTAGCATTCCTGTTATCACAGTGATCGGTGCTTGTTACGGGTGCGCGGACGATAGCAGTATTGTTAGGCTCCATTCAACGCATCGATGGAAATCGGAACGCCGGCGCTGGAACGACCGCGGCTATGACGCAACGTGGCGTGGCTATGACGCAACACAATCCACTTTAATCCAATCCAATCCAAGCCAAGCCAAGCCAACCCAATCGAATTCAATCCAATGCCCCTCGCGAGGGAGTGTTCGCTATTGGAGAGGAGAGGGGGTGACCGGCGAAGAGCGCAGCTCGGGCGGCGAGGAGAATGGGGGAGGGGTGTGGACGGACAGCAACAACGCCGTATGGAGGGATAAGGCGAGTGAATGAGATGCAGTCGCATCTAATAGTCACAGTACCCGAGGAGGTTTATAGGGACCTGTACAGTAGCCGGGCCATCCAGGATAATGCCGAACGAGAAAGAACTTCAGAGGACATAGACATCCCACCAGTAACGACAGGAGAAGTAAGAAAGGCTTTGAAAGAAATGAAAGGGGGACAAGCACCTTGTGACTATCACATAACAGCAGACCTCTTGAAGGACGTCAAAAAAATTGTACTTGAAAAACTGGCAAACCTGTACACGCAATGCCTCATGACTGCAAGTGTACCGGAATCTTGGAAGAACGCGAACATCATTATAATCCATAAGAATGTTGACATGAAGGATTTGAAAAATTACAGGCCGATCAGCTTACGGCCAATCGTCTACAGGCTACTTACAAAGGTAGTCTCTAACAAAATTTCTTCAACCTTAGATTTCAGACACCCTAAAGAACAAGCAGGGTTCCGTAAACGCTATTCAACAATGGACGATATTCACACGATCAATCAGGTGATAGAGAAGTGCGCTGAGTATACTGAACCCCTATATATAGCCTTCATATATTATGAGAAAGCATTTGACTCGGTCGAAACCTCAGCAGTCATTCAGGCATTACGAAACCAAGGTGTAGATGAGCATTATGTAAGAATACTAGAGGATATCTGCAATGGGTCCACAGCTACCATCATCCTCCATAAGGAGAACAGTAAAAAGCCTATAAGGAAGGTCGTCAGACAAAGACACCCAATCTCGCCAATGTTATTCACAGCATGTTTACAGAAAGTATTCAGAACGTTGGATTAGGAACAGATGGGAGTAAGGGTTAATGCAGAATACCTGAGTAACCTCAGGTTTGCTAATGACGTTGCCTTGTTAAGTAACTCGGGGGAGGAATTGCAAAGCATGCTTACCGCACTGGACAGAGTAGAACTGTGGAGTTCAAAAAAATATGCAGAAAACTGAAGTAATGATCAATAACGTCGGGACAGCATAGCGGTTTGAGATTGGTGGCGAGGCCAGAGAAGTAGTAGGCGAATATATCTACTTAGGCCAAGTTGTGACCCCGGATCCACACCAAAAGGCAGAGATAATTCGAAGGATCACAATGAGGTGTAGTGCATTCGGCCGGCATTCTCAGATAATGTTTGGCAGCCTAAGATTGTCCCTTAAGAAGAAAGTGAATGACAGCTGCATCTTAGCGGTACTCACCTACGGGGCAGAAACTTGGAGGCTCACTAAGATGGTCCAACTTGAGTTGAGGATGACTCAGCGTGCAAGGGAACGGAATATGATAGGTGTAACATTAAGGGACAAAAAGAGAACGGAGTGTGTCAGGGAAAATACGCGTGTTAAGGACATATTAGTAGCAATTAGGAAGAAGAAATGGACTTGGGCAGGGCATGTAATGCGAAGGCAAGATAACTGTTGGTCATTAAGGGTAACAGAGTGGATTCTTAAATAAGGCAAGCGTTGCAGGGGGCGGCAGATAGTTAGGTGGGCAGATGAGATCAAGAAGTCTGTGGGGATAAATTGGTCGCAATGAGCACAGGATCGGGGTAATTGGAGAATAATGGGAAAGGCCTTTGCCCTGCAGTGAGCGTAGATAGGCTTGTGAGGATGATGATGATGATTATATAGGTAAAGTCACGGGAGGCCTATCATAGTATGAAAATCTAAAAACCCACCGCAAAATGTCTCTGCACAGTAGGCCGCCATTGTAGATACACCATTTTATCACAATCATTTATCAGGCTATGCTTTGAACGTTAAGCTCAGGAAGTGAATCAAGTGCCAGAATAATAGTTAGAAGAACGTTTGAGCTTTCTTGCTACTTCGCGTTGGTTTGAAATCTCCGATATCGCATTTAGACGGGCGTGTTCTAGTAAGATAGAAATCGGGTTGAAACAAGGAACTTCCGCGATGGTGCTGATGGGTTTTTCGATAACTTAAGGTTTTTTGTTGCTCCGAGCCTGTGAAAATAACTGTGCTTGCTAGGATAGGGTGGCCGGAGAACAGCACGCACGGGTCGGCGATTCACCTCCTGGATAACTCTACCATTCGGAAGAAAAATCCTGCGGATCAAGGGTAATTTTTTCGTGGAGTTTCTCTTGTTTTTGAGCCCGCGGATACCCAAAGCCGACTGGAATATCTAACGTTCGAGTTGCCGTAGCACTTTCTTGACTGGTATGGCGGGTGGTGAATTTTGTGTTGAAAGTTAGCCGTGGAGGCTAACTTCCTGCTTTCTTATCTAGCTACTTGTGAATTGAAAAAAATTACAAAGTGGATGATTTTGTCAAGACATGAAAAATATCTTTGGCTTGCAGGTGATCATGACAATGCAAACCTTGGTCTTGGTGCGTAGACCCCGATGTGGCAACGTCCACACAGATGAGCGAATTAATACAATATTTGTTTTGTAGGTCTATCCCAAGGTTGCGAATGCAATATTGAACAGAAGAGGCGCTGGAACGAAACCGTGCGATACCCACGATTCAATGTAAGCATGTTCTGAGGCTTCCAGTCCACTCGTACTGAAAATGTCCTAGGACAGAATCTTTCAAGAGCATTAAAAAAATAAGGATATCAAAGCGAACGAGACGAGCGCACTGGATTTGTGCATTTTTTCCGCCGTGTTTCTTAGCGCTGTGTCTGAGATGTTAACCTAGCAGTTTGCCCGGCTTACCGCCTTTTTACGGAGTGTACCATTTTGGCTTCGTGATGTTTAACCCTCAGAAAGCCTATGTTTGTTTCATGGTTCTGTGTTGCACGTTGTAATATGCTTTGTAAATGTGGGTAGCAAAACGGTTCGAAACATGCAATACATCGGCAGCCAGAAGTTGCAGGCCATGCTTTGTCCCAAGAGCGGTCTGAATGCGGTGTTAGGGGATGTTATCTCATGTGCTTTAGCGACCATGATAACCGAGTGGGTGCTAGTCGCATAAGTATCTTGCATATTGTAGTAGTTAAGGAGAGTTTAACATCTTCTCTGTACAGCGGATTTACTGAAGCGGGGTGTAAACACACAAGTATTGGCTATTCAATTTGCAAAAAAATATTTTCCCCCTAATTCCCGTGATATTGACTGTCTTCGCACGACCACCAGCGAGAGCCGCCTAAAGAAGCACAAAAAAGGAACCTTACCTGGTGGTTTTTTGAGCAGAGATAAGCAGTGCAAATTAAGCTTTATCGGTGATCCGGAAACGTATTTAAGTAAAGTATGGTTTTTGCAAGGCGTGCCCTTCGAAAAAATTAGGTTTGAATTCACAAACTCTTAGTGACGCTTCATTCCTGTCAGAAATGATGCTGCGCGAATTCAGGACCAACATGTTTTTCTCGGCATTAAAAAACACCCAAAATGCTGTTGCGTGACATCTTGAGCAACAGGTTTTTCACTCGTAAAAAACATTGCGCTGCCAAGAATTACCTTGCATTTTCTACGAAAACGGAGAAACTATCTTACCTACATAACTTATTGTACTTATAGCCGTGCTTCGTCAACAATTTGTGGTCCATCAGCAGTATTGAACAAATGCTTTAAATTGTGGAAAAACACACTTAATATATAAATTTGAACATATTGCTGTTTAAAATGTCCCTCAGCTACAGAGCTCAGTGTAGTTTGTTGGCGCACATTTCAGAAATTTGTGATACGATCAAGAGTGCGGGCGTAGCGATTTGTTGCGGTCATCGCAATAAATAACTCATTTTTTTAAAGGCACACGCAAGTAACGCCATGTGTGCCAGAATGGCAACTGGTAGAAATTTATTGGGGTTTTCTGCGGTGTTCGCAAACTAAACCACCTACAACATTATCGTCTATTTAACGCCCAACAAGTGTGCAGTATCTTTCCCTGGGCACTTGCATGAATAAATTATCTCCAGTGAACAGTCGTCTCCGGACATTCAGGAGTAAACAAAATAGTAAAACTGAATCCTCCATAGCCACCGGAAAGCAGCTTTACTGCAGTAATTACAACCTCAATATTTGGAGTACTTATGAGGACGTGGGAAAGAAATAGTAGAAGTTAAGAAGAAGAAAAAGGGGTGGGTAGGGCGTGTAATGCGAAGACAAAATAACCGTTGGTCATTAAGGGTAAGAGAGTGTATCCCTGAGATGGCAAGCGTGGCAGGGGGCACCAGCAGGTGAGATGGGCAGATAACATCTAGAAGTTTCCCTGTATAAATTGGTCGCCGTGAGCACAAGACCGGGATATTTGCAGATCTCTTGAGGTGAGGTCTTTGCCTGGCAGTTGGTGTAGATAGGATGATGATGATGATGATGATGATGAACACGACGAAAAACTTAGGTGCATCATTCTGTGACAAGGCGCCGTTGTTACTCTAGTTGATTACGGGTAAAGAAAATGCTGCGCTGGAAAGAGTAATGAGAAAATACAAGTTTCTTACCACGTGATTCCAACCCAATTGTCAAAGCATGAGCCCAGTGCTCCACCAACTGTGATGATTTAGCACGTTTCCAGCATAGAAAAAAGTTGTTCTTGCAGTTGTGGTTCCTTTCTTTGAGACAAATCTACACTGGGGCGATTGAGAGCTTTGGCGGCTAATATGCCCGCTTCATAAAATTCAAAACACTATAAATTGGAAGCGTAAAAGTTGTAGAATAGTGCGTGGCGCGTATCACCTGAACGTGATCGCACGTGAGTAGGACATGTGCAGAGAAGTTGCGGAAAACCCTGATTCTAGGAAAGTCGTTAAATCTGTCACTCTGTGCCAATCTGGTTGCTTGCGTGCCAGACGAGGAAACGTAAGCGAAGAACAACGTTTATGCACGTGGTAGGCAAAAAGAGGGCTATCATATTATTTCGCGCCAAAATACCAAAAGCGAAAGACAAGAAAGAGATGAAAATAGAAGGCAGCAGTAAAGCAATTTTTTATAAGAATCCGCTTATAAGTCTTCACAACAAGTGAGCACTGTGAAGTGCCCCGAAAAAATTTCATATATTAGCCGTGCGAAAAAGATTATTTCCAACCTCTGAGAAGGTGCAAAATGTCATGAAGAAATATTTGTGTATCATTCTGTGGTAGCGTGAGACCTGCAAACAATGCTTGGGATATTTTGAGAGGCAAAGGATGGAGAAAACAGCTTAAAATTATAGTCCTGTTGACTGCAGGGTTATCAACGCTAAATTTCTGTATCGTCACACAACGCTTTTTTATTCACTGCAACAACATCAAGGAATCTGGCTCAAATGACATACCGAGCCTGGAGCTTCAGTTTCAAAACCCTTGGACCCACCCACATCAACAGATGGCCAATTACGTGTTGTCATGCGATGAAATCGCATCTGCAAAAAGGACCACCCCGAGAAGAAAAGACGAAAAAACGACGACAAAGAAGAAGACGACGCAAGGCACGTGGCGCCAAGTTCATCGACACCGGCTACGGCACCGAGTGCTCACTACCGTGGCACGAGCTGGCGCCGGTCACTGGCCAATGAGAAGCTGTCAGCGACAGCGGCCGTCGTCAGAGAAGGAATCCCGAGAACACGGACCGTGAGAATCGGAGGGTGGAGCGTGACCTCGATGTACGGTGGTCGGACGTCCGGGCCCGCGCCGTGCCCCAAGAGGTCCTCCAGAACCGCTACCTCCAGAACTCCTCCGCAAGGAAGTCGTTGTACAGCGACGCCTCAGGACAGCTGCGTTGGCCACTCTTTAACGGGAACTGGGGGCGCGCTCGACCTCCACGGCCGCAACATCATCTGAACCTTGCAACACCGCAACACCACGGCTCAGCTTCTCCGACGTGTGCGACAACCCCGTTCCGACAGCGAACACGTATTGTGACTCTTTTCCATTCCCCGGCTTTAACTTTATTGGGGTTGTTAGAAAATCGTTATGATTTTGTATACCGCATTCTGGTTGTCTATTCTTCCCGGCGCTCAAGCTCTTTGTTGTTCCCCATTGTTCTTTATTCGGTCTCTCTTTGTTGTGTGTGTACTTATTTGAGTTTAGGGTAGAACATAAACTAGTCTCGTTTAAAGAGTCTCTTCATCAATTTATCATTGTCCACGAACCTGACAGCGTCTGCAAGAGTGAGAAGATGTAGCTGCAGCTATGTCGCCCCTCCTATTGTGCGAGCAAGGGGCGCACCAAAGCCCGCTTTGCTCAATATGAGCTGATGTCGCCATCCCCTTTGGTCATCCTTGGATAACCCATGCTGCGGCCGTGTGGGAGGTGGAGTGGGTATTATTGGAAATGAGAGAAACACACAGACCTTCATGGTAGAAAAAAACAGACTGAGGCATCGATTCGCGGCCTTGGAGGCAATCCGTTTTGAATGACATGTCGTACCCATATCCCACAAATTCGACTCACGGCTTTGTGAATTATCACATGCCCTTTCGTCCTATGCACGCGCCAAACAGCCGAATCAGGGCAACGGCAACAAAAAAAAGCCGAGCTGGGTTAGCTGACAATGTTTTTTTATTGTATATTCTTTGTTAATATATCTTGCTCACTGGAAGGGAAAATATAATTTAGAGACAGTAATATAACCAGAGGTCGAATCACATGCCGTGGTAATTCAGAGGGTTTTTCTTTGTGCATCTCTAAAATTCACTTGCCTCTTCTGTATGTTCTCAACTGCTTTTAAATAGTAGCGATCAAGGCTGCGATTTTATTCGCTACACGTATCTGGAAGTACAAAATACTTCAATTTATACAAAATTTGTAAAGATTACATTCCTAAACAAAGCCTGGTCACCTTATTTGGGTAAAAACATATTTTACTCCGTATTTCCGTTTTTATATGTGGTATTGCATGCTTCAATGGCACACGATTGTTGTTACATAATATACCTGGTCACTTCCACTAACCGACGAGTTGTACGAAATTAAATACCAGGGGAATCTTGGCCTCCTTACATATCCTCATTATACAAGCAACACGGCATTCAGAGTTGGTGAGCACACCACTTGCCTCTGTGGGAAGCTTTCATCTAAACTGAGCGCTCCTCCTGAGTGGGCATATAAGAAATGAGGGGGTTCATTCTTTTCGCTGCAGTTTGTGCAATTCATTCTTTTTGCTGCAGTTTGTGAATTCAGGATTTCAGCTGAGCAGGATTCTCAGTCATGAGTCCTACTGCACCGGGAACATCGGAGAGAGAGTTTGCACATGTTAGAAATGTGCCCGAACCGCTGGTAGTTTTGCATGTTTGAGTGTCTCTCAGTAATCATGCACGCGATATCGCGTGTAACCGATGGCTACGTGTTCTGGTACGGTTTCGGTGGCGTACACAATCTGCACACGTTCTGATTATTTTCCCAGTTTACAGGCGGATTTGACAGGCGCTCTGACTCGATACGCCCTAAGGATTTCATGGTCAGAGAGCTCCTTAGCTGCTCCGCTGATTACGCCCACTCCGCAATTGCTCTGTCGTGGTTCATACGCCTGGCATTTTACGCTATATATATTATTATGGTGCGTTTAACAGAGAATTTGAATAGTTAGCACTTCGATAAGTTAAGGGGTATAAGCCATGCATCGCACCATAATGAGATAGTGTTAAGGTCATCTTGCAGGGGGCTGTTATCGTCGGAGCATTTAATTCTAGAGTGGAGGACACAATCGTTGGCACAAAGTGTTAGTTCACTTTTTATGTTAGTTGGCTGATCGTGTACGTAGATGTAAAATAAAAGGGGTGTTAGACTGCCGCTTTGTGGTACACCTCATGTAACAGCTGTGAGCGGTGATTGGCTATTATTGGCAAACGTGAATTGCATGCGGCCTGTAAGGAAGTCCTGAACCAAATTTATTATGTTTGTAGGTAAACCGAGGCAAGTTAATTTTTAGACTAGTTGGTTATGTAGAACGAGATCAATGGCCTTTGCAAAGTCTAAAAAATGGCGCCTGTTTGAAGGTTGTTATTCATAATAACTAGAATGTCGTGCGGAAATTCAGAGCTGTAATTCGCAAAAGTAAAATTTCCGAAATCTATGCTGGTATGGGAAAGAGAAATTCATGCTTTCCAGATGATTCCTGGCTGGAAATGCTATTCTGTGCTCGAGAAGCTGTTACGATATACACGTAAGCAAAATTGGGCGGTATTTGGCTGGCGAAGAGCGATTGCCTGATTTAAACACACGGTTTTTTCTTGCTTTTTTGAGTCGTCTAGAACCTGGCCTGCGTTTAAAGATTGATCAAATATGAGACAGGATTTCACTTGAGATGAGAATAGTATTTTTTTTATAACACCATGTTAATCTTGTCGCAACCGGCAGATGATATTAAAATCACCGTACAAATTAGTTCGGCTAAACCTTTCGTACAAACTTGAATGTAGGGCTGCGCACTGTATGGAGTGAATGGTTGAGCTGTGATGGATGCTTGTTAACGGGGTTGAAAACCGAGGTAAAGTAGTAGTTGAGAAATGTAGCACATTTGTCACTGTCTGTAGGTTTTCCGTCCGTGTTTGTGAGTTGAAGTTCATTAGTCTTCGGCTTAGGAAACAGTAAGCGACAGAACGTGTTAGGGTTAGTTTTCAGTATGGGTAGTCGGTCCATTGAAAAAAATTTTTCTTTGGCATCGGCTATTTCTTTTACGTATTGGGTTGCACATAAGTGGTAATGGTCCTAGGCTAGTGGTTCATTTTGTAATTTGGGTGATCTGTAGAGGCGTTTTTTCTATCCCGAAAACGTTTTAGGCAATTGTTAAACCATGGGTTATTAGAATCAGGTTTGACGAGATGGGTGGGAATACGTTTCAGTTTTAAGTTCATTCTTGTACAATTCACAGTTAGTATTAGCAATGCGTGTTTCGTAGGTTTTACAGAAGTGAGAATAAAGCCGCATAAGTTAATTGTTAATGGTGTCGTAATTACCAAATTGTAGTCAGTGATAAATTTGGTGCTATGGGATCTTGCAAAAGGAAGGTCTATGGAAATGTCGAGCAGACGGGGATCCCTAATTCCGGAAAACCGTTCATACTTGAAATGCCATCAGGGCAGGTGGTTAATAATAGGACGGGCGTGTTGTTGCCCCGTGTTGGGCATGATATATTTGGTGATGGTTAAAGTCTAAAGCAACATTAATTAATTATTTGGTTCTGTTCGGCGTTGACAGATGGTTTCAGCTTTTCTCAGGGAAGTTGAAATCACCAAATAAAAAAATGGCAGTGTCACGATGTTTTGTTTTTATGTCAGTTAGGGCACGTGTGAGTGAAGCCAAAAAGAATCAGTGGCTGTCAGGCGGCTGGTAGCAGACGCTGAAAATCGCTTATGCCGCGGGATTTTGTATGAGGATGCACATTTTAAATGCAGAGCATTTCATTAACTCACGATGTCACCCGTGTTGACGTCCGTAGTCCGCACCGCACCCCTCCCTACTATATAAAAAAATACTATCCGGCACCCGGTTTTGATCCCTCGACCCTGCTGGCGGAACGCAATGTACATGGTGCTCTACCCACTGCGCCACAAAGCCGACACAGAATGGGACGCTGCGAACACGCCGTATATCGTTGACTCATTCAAATTACTGCTGAAGAGCGCTCTCTCGTCAGCAGTTGCCACAAGTGCAACAACGTTAACGTAACGAAAACTACTGAACGTCGTGCGCCCCCGGAAATGCTCTGCATTTGATCGTGCCCCTCGCGACGGGGATGTTTCACTGCGTCTTCTCTCGGTCACGGGATCCGTGGCGCCATCTGGCGGAAGCGCGGCACAACTCGTAGCACTTTCTTTGAAAAAGCGCCTCGAAAGCGCGGCAAATATGAAATAGGGATGACGCGCTTTCGAGGCAATCCGCCGACGCGGCTGCTTTGTGTACAGACTCGGCGGCGAGCGTCCCGGGATTCTGGTGCCGACGGAACCACATTTGTAGGTCGATCCCGGCTTACAAAATTTACATAAGCTTGCACAATATCTTTTCTTCAAGTTTATCGTCCTGGAATAGGAGCGAAGATGACAGTGTGTTTATAATAATAATGAGGATGCCACCTCCTCTGCGACCAATATGATCTCAGCGATACACATTAAAGCCTTGGTTAGAAAAGAGGTCCTCGTTGTCACTGACGTCGCTGTGTAGCCAGGTTTTGGGTTAGTACTACGAGATCGGCTTCCCTTCAATGAAACTGTTTCGGGATTACAGTTCGGATGTTAGTGAACATGACGTCAAGCTCTACTAATGATAATGGTCGCCGTTGAGATGGAAAGCTGGTGGAACGACCTGGTCTACGTTATTTGGTGCCATTCTTAGCGTCAAGAGCTGGTTCTTCATGTCCTGCAGAGCTAATCGAAAACTTTGTCCATCCGCTAATTCTATCGGTGGCAGGGTTGTAGATGTGCCATTCATTGCCAACGAGCAGCTTGTCTAATCTTAGTTTGAACACGCATTTTTGGGTGTTTTATGAATTTTTCTAACTGGGACTAGGTAAGGCGTGTGCCCGATGCGAAGTCTTCTCTAATCGCGTAGTCAGTATTCTTTACTTTTGGCCCACATGATAATATGATCTCTTTTGCTTTGAATTCAGTAAAGTTAAGGATGATATGCCGTTTTTTGCTGAGAGAAGGAATTCTGATACGATGACCCCTTTCGGTGTTACATGCGTTAAGTTGGATGTTTACCTTTGTTTGGCAGAAGGCCAGAAATTTTTCCTCTGATTCCTTTCATGATTCTCTATCTGTGTCGTCTAGTCCTAGGAACAACAGGTTATTTCTTCGGAGGTGCTTGCTTAACTCGGTGATTTCGGTTTTTACGTTGCTATTTCATCAGTTACTGGTCGTGAGTGGTCATTTCGGCCTTCGTGTTACGTTTGCTTTGTTAAGATTCGAGCGCTAGTAGTCGATTGGCTATAGTGGACAACTCCTTCAATGAGTTTCTTGTGTTAGTTTGAGCTTCTCTAATTCTGTGGGTAGGTTTGCTTGCCCAGCCTATTGCCTTTGAATAGCGGTAAGGATAGGGTCAGTGCTAGGCTTGGTTGGGCCTGATATAAGATTCACGTCGCCAGATAGTATTCAGCGCAAGTTCGACAGTGCAAGACAAGCACCAGCATCGAAGATCAAACACACAATAGCAATACAACGCAGACCAGTGGGGCCAGACACCGGAAAAAAGAAACAGTTAATGCTGCGACATTCTTTGGCACAGTCGAGATAACTAACCTCGAAGGTAAGGAGAAGATTGTTCATTGTGCTTTTGGCATTGTCGATCCCCCCCATCCGGTGTTGTCGGGTGGGTTATATGCGGTTTGTTGGGGCGACGTGATCGATGACGTCGATTATGTGGGCTATTGCAAGGCGAAGGCACTTCTTTCTACCAAGAACAGATCTGCGGTGAAGCTTTGGCAGTACGGCGGCACGCAGGGGATCTAGAGAGCTGTTGGAGGGAAGGGATCCAGATGGAGGGAGGGGTCCGGTTACAGGTGCTGTATTCAAAGAGGGACGGCGACGGCAGGTAGTTATGACACGAGTGCCTGAAAGGCACGCAGAAGTTTGTAATGATCGAAAAATAGAGCGCGACGTGAACAATGACAGGAATGAAAAAAAAATCTTGTTCTTCCCTATACACAGTCTTACGCACAACCCGAAAAAGGTGGCAGAACGGTACAAAGTGGCGGTGTTGTTTTCTGCTCCACAAAAACTTGTCCACCTGTGTATTGAAATTTCCGGCAAGTCCGAAAAACCAGGGCGAAAGAAGCATACCAAGCGCTTTTTGCCCTGTGACGTCGGGGTAGTGTACGAGATATTGCTTTCCAGCGGGGAGGCCTATATCGGCCACATGGGCATATGTGTGAATGACCGGGCATGCGAGCACAGTTCTTCTCTTAACAATAATACGGGCGCGCATTTACCCGCGCGTTGCGAAGATTGCAGACCTGTCAGTTCTTTGGAAAATCCATGGAGACCTTTCTTTGAACAGATTCTAGTTCTCGGCAGGAGTTATAGTACAGTAGCGAGAAAGATCTTGGAAGCGCTTTATATTAAGAAAAAAGGGGACAACTGCGTCAGCGATACATCTGTGCTTTTGCGTGTGACCGAGTTGGAATTTTTGGAAACGTCGCTTTGATTGTATCTCCCATCTGTTTGGTGGTTCCCATTATGATATTCCAATGCGCAGGCTACTTGTGAAACGTATAAATACGAGAGGATGTTTCAATAAATGTTAGTTGCAAGTGAGCGCTTGTCCCTGCGTTCTTCATTTTTGTCGTTGTCCAAGTCGCGCTCTATTTCACCAACGTTGCCAACAGCTGTGTTTAAAGACGCTTGTACATTGTGCTCTTGGCGGTGTCGAGCCCAAGAACCTGCTGCTCCCGAGAACTTTCCCTGGATGTTCCTGCCCATACAAGTCATGACTACTATGCCCGGCATCACAAGAAAGCAGCATGTTCCGCCTCCGCTCTGAAGTTCATTGCTCTGGACTACATTTTGCGGATGTACAAAGACCGCACTCATGTGTACACCAATGGGTAGGTGTCATTATCATCATACACTATCGGGCTGTAGATACCGTCATCACGCACCACCATCAGTGTCATGCTCAGTCACAAAACGTCAAATACGGCTACCAAACTTGTAGCTCTCAGGGTGGCTTTCGGTCACATCATCAAGCAACCTGCACGAGAGTGCTCAATCGTCACAGATCGAGGGCTGCCCTCGAATGTCTAGCGTCTTTTCAAAAGACCAGGTTGTGTCTGACATCCAGGCTATACATCTCCAAGCTCTACAAGCGCACCATCACAAAGCCATTCAGTGGACTCCAGTACATTGTGGGTTGACTCACAATGTGAAGGCGGACATTGCTGCACGCGCTGCGAAAAACGATCGTGAATCGACAATATCCATACTATTCTCTAGGGATGATGCATCTGTCTGTGTATGTAGCGTGCCATGGAACATGCAGCGTGCAACCTGGGGGGACGTATCACGTCATTACGTTCCGCTATCTTCCATGGATCCAAACTGTAAATTCAAAATGTCACCAGGACACTCCAAGCGGGTTGAAGCAATTCCACATCGCATATGCTGTTGAATGTCGCATTCATGAGCAACTTCCCCTTTAGGATAAAACAAGCTACGTCGCATCTGCCCACACTGCGATGTGCAAGAAACCCTCCAGCACCTGCTCAGTGAATGTGCTCGATTTAGTGCGGAAATAGTGTCCCTCGCAGTGTCTTCGTGACTGCCGCTTTCCGTCGACATTCAGCTAAAGGACGTGTTAGGACAACTGGCATGTCCCAAACATGTTTTAGGGGCTACAAAAGCTCTGATAGAGTACCTGCAACACACAGGTCTAGACCAATCTCTGTAAATACCTCAACGTTTCTGCGCGCATTAAGTTCTTTAAAATCATGGCCATCATCTTCATCATGTCATCAACTGGTGTGGCAAGTTTGGCATTTTAGCCGGGCTAACATCGCGATGCTTCATAAAAGATCGTTCTATCTCTCTTTTTTTCCGTCAGGGACACGTGGCTACCTACGGTGGACAAACACACTGTTTTGTCATGCCCACTGCGAGAACAACGACCATTGACCGCAGCATTCTCATTGGCGCAAACCCACAACGACACGCCCACTGTACCATGATTGCCACAGACTCCACTCCCACCGAACACCACAGTGGGGAAGTGTGCGCACCGAATTTGTTAGGGAACCATGCGCGTACTAAATACAGAAGATTGTTGACCATTACCTTCAGAATACTTCTATCACCCCCTTCAAATCTCGACCCTAACGTATATAAATGAAAGCTCTTGCAGCTGTAGATGTATGTATATATATAGTTGGGCATGAAAGGCTTATGAACCTATTCTCTCAGCTAGCGTGACACTGAACGAAGAAAAGGCAGGACGAAACACAAGATATTGTGCGTTTCGTCCTTTCTTTTTTCCAGGCAGCGTCATGGTCGCTACCAACATGATTAAACTAGTTAGCAATCCACTCGCCCAACTTTCTGCTTTAATCAAGGCTCGTTGAAAAAAATACCGAAAAGAAGGCTGGGAATCGACAACGGCGAGTGAGGCATATAGAAATAGGGAGGCTTTTTTACTACGATTATTAAAGATCTTACATTCATGGGTGAAATAAAGTGAACGAGAACATGCGTCCACAGAGGCGACCAAACCTAGGTCTTTTAATTAAATGTTATATGCCTTATCACAAGCCTACCTATTTCCCATGCTTATGTTTGGGTTGTAGACTGCGGGTCATTCTTTCTACAGTTCCTCTACCAGCCGAAAATTCCAAGAAATATTATTCTGCAGAGCATAGCGAGGGCCTCGCCTTGCAAAGTTACACAGTTATGGTTTTAGCGTCTGGACAATCACCTTCGACAGGCTATGCATTAGTCATCATCACATATTCTTTGACATGTATGCCGCACCAGTCCTCTTAATTTCTTTTTGGCAGGGTCTTTGTGTTGCCTTCGCCAGGTCGTCATGTTAGCAAGTCTCCGCTTAAAAGTTGGCAACAATCATGGTCGCTACCTCGTTCGAAGTTTTCTTGTCTTGTGTTCCCTACCATTTTCCAAATTTCGTTACTTCCTATATATATATATATATATATATATATATATATATATATATATATATATATATATATATATATATATATATATATATATATTGTGAGGCCGTAGATAGCAGGCGACCAGACCGTGGCTTCTTAGCTCCTTTATTCGGAGGCGAGTCGACTAGAACGCAAGATAGCGATCAAGCCCCAGCACTGATGATGATCTCCGAAGAAGCGGGCTCGTCGATGATGATGAGTTTGTACAGGAAATGAAGAAGTGATCACCTCAAGCCGGTGGTGATGATAGTGGGCAATTGCTACCTATGGTGGCATACAGGCTGTAGCCTCAAACAAAGCTCACAATATATATATATAAGTAAAGATAGACACACTTGGTCTTGACATCATGCTAGTGAACAAGCGCTATATAGGCACAAACGTACCCATGCACACGTGCGCTCAGTCCTACACATATGGGCGCTCGCTCACTCACTCACTCACTCACTCACTCACTCACTCACTCACTCACTCACTCACTCACTCACTCACTCACTCACTCACTCACTCACTGGGGTGTACAAGAGCGAAAATTCCAGAGCCATACGGACAGATATTCGCTTACAATTGTTCTGCCTTTGAATACCTTTAAGGCATAACCGGAGACCGAAAATAGGTGTATGAAAAGAATTACTCATACAGCGTCTGTACAAGCTACTTGACAGAAACACTTCGACGGCGTAGTAAATTGCAATATAATATACACCGGCTCGCAAGTATTTCAAGAACGCAACCTAAGAAAACAACATCAGAAGTGGAATGGGCGTATAGTTGTTTGGCAATGTTTGCGTGAAATTCCATGGGAAGCAGATTTAGTTGAAAATGATTCATAATTTTAAGTGCGGAGAAAAGCCAGTCAAGAGATGCAAGCACATACAACGAAGCTAGCTTAGAAGTCGTGAATAGGACTCCGAGGCAGATCGGGTAGGTTAGTAAGATCAAAGTGACTGAAGACAAAAAAGGGCCCATTTTGGCGCTCCTTATCTTATGTTCACTTCTAGAGAGAATGGCGTTTGCAGCGTCTGTAAAACGGCGACAGCAACAAAAAGTCACCATAAAAGATGAATATATAAAAATATCAGGACAAAAGAATAACGGGAACATTATTGGCAGTAAAAATGATGCTGCGAGTGTCCTCTCACCATTTTTTCCAAATGGCCGCACATTTGTAAATATCTTCAACTGTCACTAAAACACTATGCCGAATAACAGAAAAAAGATTACCTTCAGACTCTTCGCGCAGGCTTTTTTATGCGACTGAATGACTGGCGCAGCCAAGTTCTAAGGAAGCAATACAGGAACGCTTGGAAACAGAGCATAACAAAACCAAAACTGCGTTCCAAAATTGCCAGTTTAAAACGGTAATAAATCATGCTGTAGATCGTTTGTCTGAACATCACCCATAAAATGACGTTGAATATAAAATGTCTAGAGAATGTCTTCATATAAGTAGAATCGGTGAACATATTTACTCTCTTTGTATAAGCTCTGTACTAAGGCTCAAATAGGCACTGCATGTTTGTCCTTAGATGCCGCAATTACCCATGAAAATTGTTTTTGTCCCAGCATCGCGTTTAATGTCCCCCACATCCAGAAAATATAAGAGCAGAGCAGCATTTCATTAGGCACGGACTCCAGATAACATGAGTTAACTTGTTGTGTAACAAGTTTAGGCGATTGCACTACTAACTTTTTGTGTCAGCCACAATTTACATAGAGGCTTCACATGCTGTGCGAAAATCATGAATAATACAGCAACGAAACACACAAGAGCAAAACGTGGTGCCACACTTGTTTGTTACCGACAAGCGAGAACAAATATACGATCCTTTGAAATTCCCTATACCATTTCACATCGTCCAAACACTAATTCTAGCAGATGCCTTAAGTTACCTGTGGTGTCTTTCCGCACGTCGATAATATTGTGTATGATATTTGAAAATTTTGCGAAGTGATATGTTTCGCGTTAAATAGTGCTCAAAGTTTACGCTTAATAGGTTCCGAACACTGGCTATATTTGCCGAGAACCTTCCATCCTTATGCGTTGACAGTTGGCGTACTCATCATTGGCTTAGAGAGTTAGATTTGGGTGCTCTTTATTTCATCCAGTACGCTGAAAAAATTTGCGCTTCGCACTTTGGCGTTATTATAGGAATAGTTGTTTTGAAACCTGTAGAAACTCACTCGCAGTTAACAATGTCCGAAACGTTCATTCCACGTCACCCTTAACATCCACCATATCCACTCAAAATTCTATTATTTGGCTCAATGCACATAAGATGAACGTGTATAAAGCATTTTAATGGTTTACTGGAAACTTCGCTGCTAAATGCAGAAGCCATTATGTACGGTTAGAATTCTTAGAAGCATTTCGAGCGCTTAGGTTTACTGAGCATGGAGCTTCGGTATTGCCCTGTCTGAAAACCACTGTTTTTCAATATATACCAGTTGGGTAACTCCGCTTCAGCATTTGGTCGCGCCGCGAGCCGCCCTGCTTCGTGGAAGATGAGGGGCAACTGCACCTACGGGGCATCTAAGGGGCAAACGAAAACTTTGCTTAACATTTATTTGCTAACAAAATAAATGAGTTAAAGCTGGCTTTTTATTTTAAAAACACTACATAGATAATATTTTTTGTTTCCTAGGTTTTCCTTTCATGACTTACGGCAGCAGATGAAAGCACTAGAGCACTACTTACAAATTTGGTCCGACAGACGACAGCTTAGTCAACTTCCCCCGCGCATGCGGGCCACCCGCAGATGGAATTATTGGGCAGGTGCCAACGGCGAACCGGAGTTTAGCAATTGTATATATCAAGTAACTGCTTGTTACCCTATCTTAGCAAATTCTGGTTGGCTACTTGGTTTCTATTTCTTAGCGTCCTTACTCGAGTTTGCTTTTAGGTGATAGATTCAATTTTCCTTCAGAAATAAATTTGAGCTCGTTGAGCCAGCCTTATGGAAAAACAAAACATTTTGAGTAAGAGAATGCGAACAATAGGTGAAAATGACAAAGCATCTTTTCCAGCGACTGCAAGTATTGCTCCGTTTCAGGCACACATTTTTTGTGCAAGATTAAGTGTTTTAAATCTGAGAAAAGAACACGAGTGCTTAACCAAGAGCAGCAGTTTCCTCGATTTAGCAGTAGGCAATAAAATGCTTGCGGCAAAAAAATCAAAATATCTGCGTGTACCAGACTTAGGCAGGAATCTACGCAACGCGAATCTGTCATCGTGGGAGTCCTGTGTTGAAATGAAGAAGCTTACGGAATTTTTGAGGGTGTAATTGGCCTTGTTACAGTTGATTTTTACGACCGGTGAGTGGTACCGAATGCTTAGATAAATACGTCCCGTAAGGAGAAACGTGCACGTGGAAATCTCCCGGAGAACACGCCACCAGCCCCTAGCGCAAAGACGTGATACATGAATGAACTGGAGTTTTCCTAGTTGCACCCTCTTATGTCGTTTCCCCAGCCTAGCCCTATCTTGTGTATCTCCACCAGGCACCACCTGCGAGTCACGTTCCGGGCCTCGTGTCCACAATGAGCAGAGGGCAGCTAGCTTTGTATACTGAAATATGAAACCTAGCTGCGCAACATGCCAGAAAGCAGCGGCAGAAGCTCCATAAAAGTTGGACGAACAGCTAAAAAAGCGTAGCTTTAAATCCCAGTTTCACTTTACCACCGCGCCCAAGAAACAGAGGAAAATTGCCCAAAAAGTGTGCCATGCTTGATCTGCAGACATGGCGGAGCTAACGTTGTCCACAGACCCTCTACCATGACAATGATAAAAGGAAAGATGGCTATTTAGCGGCATCACTAAGACCAGTCCAGCTTGCGTCCACGTCACTACGAGGACCAGTGATTCATGTCACTTGACACCGCTACGATCCGGATAGCACACAGTTTTACCCTAGCCCGTGCCTTCTCATACCCTTTATCTAGGCTCGCCTCAACGGCAGTCGGTGCTGCTGTGAAAAAGTTCGGGCAAGTCATATTATTCTGATTTACTTCACTTGCAAGATAAACGACCACTAAGAGGGGCTATCTTATTGTCCTGTGAGATCTCAAGCTTTCCATCAAGCTAACAACATGGGAGAGTTATATTTATTTTTAAAGTGAAATTCGTTGCTCGCTGTGCTGAAATGTGGCACGTTGGGGTGTGTGGCATATCGTGGATTATAAAAAAGATGAGCACGTGCACTGAATGCCGCAACGGGAAAGTATATAAACCCTAGTTCCGGAGGAGAATAGCACGAGGGCTCCAAAAAAAAGGGCGACGCTGAGCGCCCCGGGAAAAGGAAACAGCGGAGCCAAAGCAGGGCAGGCGGCGTCCGCACGTACAATATGAGCCGCTTTGACAGCTGAAAGTACGAAATGATTTCCAAATGGGGAGCAAGCGGAAGCAACATCGCAGGATGCTGCCCAAGGGTCGTTGTAGTAGTAACGGATGCAGCAGCGAAGACCCAAGAAGCTTTCAACAAACGGTCAAAGTAGGCTTTCTCCTTCACATTCTGAGAAAGAAGAAGAAATCACAGGGCCTTCACCTTCAGAGCACGTACGCAGACATTAGTGCCAGGAGAAGTGTTCGTTCCAAGAGTGTTACCAAAAATGTATGTTGAAATCGAGCATGACACTTATACCGTTAGAGAGTGCAAAATTTAAAAATTCTGAAAAATGTTTTTTTGGAAGAAATATGACAATGTGACTTTTACTCACATTTCAACATTGGCTGGCTTGCATCTGCACTATTAAAATGACACAAAATGCTGTGAATATATCAAATAATAGAACTTCAAGACTTCCTGTGTATATTACTAGGGGTCCTTCTTTTTATTTGTTTACTATTTCTGTTCCGTTCGAATCTTTTGTTGAAGCTTTCGCTTTTCGAATTCCCAGTTACGACACACCGGAATGACTCAGCGAATGTTAAAGCAAAGACTACTATAACGCCCTCATGTGAACCACACCTTTTGTGATCTCCTGGAGCATTTGAAACGGCTGCAGTGCAGGGTGACATTTCAATAAGGGAAATGTTTGCTTTTCTTGAAGTTTTAAAGTGCGGACTTGCCCAATGTCTCGGCTGTGAAAAACTCGCCAAGAAAGTGAAACCACGAAGGTCAGTAAGAGAGCGATATGCTTTCGGTACTCAACAAAGTATATCACGAGTCGTGCCTAGCGGCCTGCCGAATCAAAAGCAGCGTTTATTGGGTTGGTGCAACAAGCAGCTCCGATGCAGTCGTAGATTGAACACCTTTTTTCTTGGAATATTTATTACTTCGCGACGGATCATTTTTGTTTGTACTCAAGTGTAGTTTTATTACGCGCAATTTTCATGGTTGTTTTAAGGAGTCATGAAAGACGTAGTAGAAAAGAGATACGAGTTTTAACACTAGCGTGTTATAGTGCGTTGCATGAAAACTTTATTCATGAAGAGAAATTGTCAAAACAAAACAAATGAAAATGTACATCAAAAAATTTCGCCTCTATGCAATCGAATACAAAATGTTGTAGCTTTCGAAGGATGGATGATTGGACGGAGGGCAACATGGGCCACATGCTGAGCAGTCGCTACCCTGGCGCGCACTGCCACGGTGGAGTGCTCGTCATCTAATACGTGGGCCTTCTACATTTTTCGGCGCTGCATGGTCGATATAACAACTTCGATATACGTACACCTAAAGAGATTGCCGCTGATGGGCTTCCCTATAAGGCCGCAAAACGAGTTTTAACAATTGTGAAACTGCCCCGAATGATCATGCGAAACATGCGGTTAGAGTAAAGAAGAGAAAAAGCATTGGGACAACACGATGCACGCCTTGCGCTTTTGTCTCAGTGGACAGTTCTTTTTTCACTCTAATCGCATGTAGGTCCTCGTCGTTCGTCGAATTCGCACATTTGATAAAGCTCATTGGTAGTTTTGCTGCCTTGTTTTACAAGGTCACCAGCATCTAATTCTGTACAGCCGCGAGAAAAGATGGCTGGTGGCTGTTTGATATGACGCTAGGGAACAAACCATGCGATGAAGTCAGCAGAATCAACACACCAAGAAAGAAAAGACAACAAAACTATTAATAGTTTCCGAGAACACTGCCGTTTCTATGAAGACTAGATTGCCGCAGAAAAGAAAGGCGCATGTGGAAAGGCGCCGTGCGTTAACCATGCTTTGAAACTTAATCCCGGATTGTTATTATGAATAGAACAGCAAGTGCGTTGTCGCGTGAACTCATGCACGTATTCCGACAAACAGAAACACTCGCGCGCATAAGCATGCGGGAAAAAGCACACCCACTCACAAAAACACACATACGCACTCGCAGACACGTAAACATCCCACCACGTTTATGACCGCGTATCCGCCATTACTAATAAACAGGGTGCAAACGTTTATTGAAACCGTTATTGCAGTTATTGTATGTTTACTCATTCCAAATAATTGCACTCATCAGCTGCTCGAGCCGCCCTGGTACTTATCCATAAATGGACACCACTGGTCGGGTCGTAAAGCAGGACAACCAATATATATAGGTGATGGTAACGGCTGGATCGGACCCGACCATATTCGGACGGCACAGCACCATTCGCTTTAGAGTATTCAGTTTATGTTAACAGTATTGCCTTTCACAATGGTGGAGTTGGGGTGCATTGCATGTAGCAAAGTACCGTGTTTGTACGTGCTGTTTTGTAAGCAGCGCTAAGTGATCAACTGGTCTTGGTCATGGTTGTGATGTGGTGCTGAAAATCACTGGCATTCCCTTCGGTAGGGTTGTTTCGGTGAACAGCATAACAAGTGCAGGTGTCCCAAAAACTTTACTCGAAGGACGAACAGGGTGGCTTGCACGGCTGCCAGTGTCAACAAGTGAATATCCCTGGGTGAGAATGAAACTCCTGTTGTTGTTAATGTCTTGCAGTTCCTTTTTGGCTCTTTGACTTACGAGCTTACGGATAACTAGCTTAGGGTCATAATACATTTTTTTTAAACAAGCTAATATTTTGCTGCACGTATCGTTAGGGGATGGTAAAGCCACGCGTGAAGGGTCTTAAAACAAAACCCGCTTCCACTTTGGGCTCTGTTTTCAGACAGAGCTTTATAAAAGAATTAGAGACATAGCTCGGCAGGCTCACTCACCAGTGCACTCACACACATCCCCCTCACCACTCTGAAGTGATTGGTTAGTAAGGCCCAGCATTGTTTTTGGCTGGCGAGTGCGAGTGAGTGCGAGTGGCAATCGTTTTGAGCCACGCACGCCACTCGCGTCGAGTCGGGCTTGCAACTCGCGAGTGCTCAGCCCCGCTTATTCATGAGTGGCGAGCGCACTCGCGCTACTGGCGGGAGTTGCGGGGCTTACCGCGTTGAACACCACTGTTGCGCTTGCACTTGCTGTTGGCTATTCGCCGCAGGGGCCGTTCGGTGTGGTGGTTGCTGATGACACTATCTACTCTTACGTACAGCCACTAGTTAATGGCGCGATTGCGTTTAGCTTCCGGAATACGTCGTCACTGCCCTCGTGTTATGGGGCATCATAAAAATAGCTCACCGGGGGCGTGTTGATTAAGGAGTAAAACTTTAACGAACGTCTGATTCCGTAATGCCCTGATACGTTTCTGTGTCGTCATTCATGGAGAAACTGCTGCGTGCACTCACGCCGAATGATCTTTTGGTCTCGTAGCGTTTAGTGTCGGAATCGGCATTGGTAACTTTGTCGCTACAGAGAGAATGCACCGCTACCGCTGCGAGCTGCGATGGAAGCATTAGGACTCACAGTGGCATGCGCTCTAATGTCTGGTGCACATAATCGGCTTGCTTGCTACAGTTGTCGATATATAGGCTGCTCTAAAGCGCAGATTTTCGAATGCACGTACTCCTTGGAATAGGCATGGCATATTTTCCCGGATTCGCAAATACGAATGGCGAGACTGTTCGAATTGGCGAAGTGGGTCTTGCGGAAGTCGGCAATTTTCGTGACATTCGCTTCTCAAACGTTTGAGTATTTGTCATTACTCTTTCCGGCGGCGCACTAGTTTGACTGGACTTTCGCGCGGCCCTGGCGTCACACATCCTTTTGAAACAGTCACGGAGCTTGCCTTGAAGGGTCTGACTTGCTGCGGTCCCTGTTTGACATACTTGAAAACTTCATGCTGGTGTTATATTGGAAAATGCACCAAATGTCTCGCGTTGCGTTATGCTGCGTGTATGTTGCATTGATTACTTTATGACAATGTGCGTACCTTTCGGAGCGTGTAGCAAACGAAGTAGCTCGCTTTCACGGGGAACTGACATAGTATTTGTCATTAGACTCGCAGACTGCGCCCCTTCGTTTTATTCCCTGGAACCCGCTTATGTTGGCCCATACTTTCGGGGATATTGACAAGAATCGTACGTTGTATATGACTCTATTCGCTTTTGGTATCTGGTAGTACGAATCACTACTTTTGCGTGCAGTTTTTGAAATATGTATTTTGTATCTTTGTATTGCCAAAGCTGAAATGCGTGCTGCTCGAGATTATATATTGCAGTCGATGGTCATTTACCATTAAGGTTGTGAAACGGTTTAACCAATTTATATTGAGACCTGGACTCCTGCAGTTTCCTTTTTCCCTTTGTCCGTGCATTGTCTTAGCTAATTATGAGGGTGAAATTGCTTGCGCTGTCTCAGTTTTTTAATTCGCATTATGGATAGCCGGAGCACTGTAGTCCTGGCCACATGCCTGCTACGTTGGCTCGCTGAAAAGGGCTTCACAGTCTTGTGTTCCCACATTTCTTGCCCCAAATGTAGATTTTCGTCCACATGCAGATGACGTCCAGGCAAACAGAGAGGTACTGACCGCTGCTAGTTTACGTCATTGCTGCCCACCACTGCGTAGTGTGGCTTTCGCGGCAATCAAATAGCGCAATGTGTAAGTCAGTGAGTATGACCACATGTTTGTTTGTTTTTTCTGCGAAACGTGTGTACGCATTGGGGCAACGTGTGTCACTGTGATGTGCCAGGTTGTCATCGCTACCGCCTTCCCCAAACGCGTAAAGTTGTTGGCCTGCATCCATTCGCTGTCGTGTTGGTTTGTAGTCAGACATTTGCAATCGATGCTAGTCACGGCTTGGTGCAGGGAAAATACTCAGTGCTCTCGCTTTTGAAATGGAAAAACATTTGAAATTGCACGGTTCGGGACGAGCCTGCTAGCGTCGCTTGCTAGTACACCGCGGGAGACGAGTTTAATATTTCCCGCTTGTGATTTATTTAGTGGGCTCCTTGCTGCATAGAAGCTTATTATTAAGTACGAGTAAACTGCCGCATTTCGCATTGTCATCGAGGTTTTAATCCTCCAAATTACCCGCCGGTTTTGTATCCTTGCCCTCCGAAGACACGACCACAAATCCTCACTTTTATTGCTCCAGTCTCCAATAGTTATTTCCAGGATTCATAAACATTTTTTTTCGATACGTTGGCGCTTTGAGGGATATTGGCAATTTTACCGTTTATAAACTGCTTTTAAAGGTACCAATTGGGAACACTGAATTCTGCTGCTGATCGCGATAACGGCAATTTTATTGATTGTAAGGTCACCAGCGCTTAAACACGAAATATGCCGCGATCTACCAAGGTCTAACTGACGTCATATTCGCCACGGAAATGACATCGGCAGAAAAAACGCCTCGGCGGCGCCGGGATTCGATTTACGAACTCTTTCGCCGCAACGGGAGGTACGGAAGCAGCTTCCGACTGCGCTATGAACCGATGCGTGAAAACTACGACAAACGAGCCTTACAGCTTTCTTTCCGGATGGTGCTGCCAGCTAGGAGAGGCGAAGCAAGTAGTCCATCCTGACGCTAATGAGCGCCGACAGTTGGCGATTCGATGCAGGCGCCTACGTGAACGGGGGACGCGCAGCGTAAGCTGCGGTGAAGCCGCCTTGCGGATGTGGCGCTCGTTACACGGTCCGCTGCTCCTGTCGCTGCAGCGAACAGTGTGTTCACCAAACCATTCGCTGACAATTCGCTTGGTTTCGTTTGCACGCACGATTTGCGAACACCTGTGGTTTGGGTGGGATTTCCGCAATGCTCCTACGCGTGCAATCCAGTGTCTAACGTTGACGCGTATAACGGTGCCATACAAACGAAATATAAATAGCGACGTGCAAGTTCATATCGATGCACAATAAACATTCAACTGCTCCTCGGAAATCAGATTTCCATTTCGTGTTTCACGGGTTCCTATGGGAGAGGGAACCACCACATTTTGTCGTATTCTTGCAGAGACAATGGGCAAGCACTAACGCTACTGTGCTTGCGAATTGTTAAGGAGTGAAATAAATTGCAATGTAATTTTGACGTTTTTCAACATGTTCAAGACGCGTCTGTCGCGGCATTAGGTTTTCAAAATTCTGTCGCCTTTGCAATGCATGCGGGTAGGCAATGAAATAAGCTCCACAATTTTTCTACGCGAAAAATATCGCACACTTTTATTGAGCTCAATATGTTTCGTACGATGTGACCATAGGTTGCTTTTCCGTAGTTGTCGGCCTGACTGCACCACTCCGATGTGTGCCTGTGAACGAGAATCAATGTATTGAAGTTTTGCTTTTAGTGACGTGCGCTCCTCGTTTGTGTGACAGCTGGACGTCATAGGCAGTAGAGTCGCAGGCCTCCCGCGACTAGACCACTGTGGTTGCTCGCACAACACAAAGCGAGCCGCGGGGTTTTCCGTGCGCAGAAATTATGCGCCTCCTCCTGTGGTTCCACAGCGCCGTCTTGTATATAGCCGCTATTCACATAAAACATTTTTCGGTCACAATCTTCTCTTGGCAATACTGAAAACCACAATGACAGTATCCGCCGTGTGTGCCCATGAGTCCGCAACTTCGCAGAAAAAATACGCTCCCTGCGTCCGCCGTCTGCGCTTTTATAACCCGATTCTCGACCGTGGCGTAAACAGATGCGAACAGTCGCACTGACATTGCGTGGTGATTTTCAACTCTACTTTGAGAAGTCCGCATCACCACTGAATAACGGAGTAGCGGTCGCTAAAGAAAGCGGCACGACGCATGAAATGCCGACGCTGCAGCACCGTTGCCTTTGAACACGGATAGACACGTAGGTGCGCCCATACATTGCTCGCGGAAGATTCGTTCAGTACAATTAAAAACCAAATAATGTTTCCGAAGAAATTGTGAGGTTCACGCGCATCTCGATTGAGATACGGCGGTAGCGTAGCAGTGAGTGCGTTGATGCTGACGCTGATGATGATCATGATGATGATGAAGTTGAAGGTGTGGTTGTTAGAGGTATCCCCTTAGTAGTGGGTGATGGCATGTCATCTTAACAAAAAACTAATATACCTATGTTTTATACTCTTAGTTTAATGCTAGCGTTGCTGTTAGGACACGCTCAAAACACTAATTAGGCACAACATGCTTATCTTTTTTTTACAGGTGGTAGCTGTTCTAGGCAATATTCCCATCATTGTTTTTCGTCCACGAGCATTCTAACCTACCGGTCGCATCGACAGTCGTGAAGTTAACTGCGTGTGTGCTGCCCTTACATCTGGGGGATTCCGGAAGCGGAATATTTCCGTCATGTATATTTGGATGGATACGCTCGCTTTCTAACACGATGTGCCGTATAGTTTCTGTTTCTCATCCGCAGATTACGCATACACGATAATGTTGTGTATACTTCCCCACATAGCTCTTAGTTCACAAGTAACGTGCTCTAGCCTCAAAAAGCAAATCGCGCAACTTCGAATTATCGTAGAAATGTTTCTTTCTGATGCCCAATTTTTTAGCCCTGTAAACCTCTAACGTTGTTTTATGTTCCATTTTTTTCTGCATTTATTCTTTTCTATCTGGCCTGCTTTTTTGGGTTACTTTAGCTGTATTTCATTCTTCCCTGCTTTTTCCGTATTTCATGGTTACCCTTCTGGTCATCCTCAGCCACAGGGTATCCACGCTTTTATGAATAGGTACCTAAGCTTTAGCTGTCTACCTTCATTGATCCATCGCTCTCAACATCTCCTCAAAATAGATTTTATTGTGAGCTTCTGGAACTTCAAACGACCCCAGCCCATATCTCTCTGCACTGATTCGTTAGTTGTTTTACCATGCGCTCAGAAGGCGAAACGGGCTACCCTTCTCTGGTTGACTTGAAGGCATGCTAGAGCGCCTGATTTTAAACAGTGTACTGCCTTTGCAAATGTGAGACTCGGAACCATTCCTTCTTTCCCAATGCCTCTCACTAGTACCTTATAGTTGCTATACCCCCCCCCCCCACCCAGATATATGCTTCTTTAAAGCTGTATTTCGCTTTCTTTCCCCTAAGTTGCTCCTCGTGAGTTCTTCAGTAGTTGTCCCCTTCGTTTATCCACACTCCAAAATATATATACTCATGGACTCTAAGTAATTTGTCATGCTTGACTGACACTGCGTATGTGCTGGTGTCATTGAAAACCACTACTACCGAGTTTTCAGTGCTAAAAAAAAGACATTGCGACGGTGGCTTCCTGGCCATTAATATTTATGAGTCGTTGCGTATCGGTTTGGTTATCAGCTAAAAGAACGATGTCGTCTGATTATAACATTCCAGGAATACGCTGTTCTATCACTTCGCTTGGCAACATATGCTTTAGGTGAACTCCTAATTAACTTTCTTCCACTTCTTTTTTAACCCTGCCGTGTAAAATATAAGCAGTATTGGCTTAAAGGGAATCCATTTTTCAGTCCCCGATTGGTGTTAATCTGCTGTTCGCGGCTTTCTCCCCTTCCTGTGTCAGGTACACTCTATTATACCTATAGATTGCTATAGGTCAATCAATCAATCACACTTTATTCCAGTTTTATGTAAAGGGGTAACAAAAAACTTAGGGAGGCAAGAAAAAAGCAGTCTAAACGACCGCATGACAAGCCTCGCCACCCCTGGAACTCACACGTCAGTGTCCCTGTACAACAAGCAGGAACAGAAACTAACAACACTAATTTATGCACATAAATGAAAAGTCACACTTCTGCATACAATTGAATATGATGTGGCGCAATAGAAAACTATATACAGGAATTTATGTACAAAAGTTCATGTAAAAACATACATCTACAAATTGTATACAAAGGTATATGCATACACTCATACATACATACATACATACATACATACATACATACATACATACATACATACATACATACATACATACTTATATATAAAGGTATATACATGAGCCTAGATTACACAGAAAAATTATTTTCGGAGCACAGCAAAAGACATAGCAGGAAATGTTTCTATGATGAACTATTAGGGACTTTCGGCAAAAAGTACTTCAACTTTGCAAAACGTAGTTCGTTACACATTGCGGAAGTCCAAAAGTAGTGGTTGTTCTGGTCGCATACGATGTTCAATAGAGGACAAGCGCAGTCATTTTATGAAGAAATTGATCGTTCCTTTCTATTGTTTTCTTTAAAAACGTCCCAAATTTGTAGTCAAACATTTTGTTTACACGGATAATTTTACGTTGCTCTGGAAGTAACTGTATTATCTCGTCATCTCCTGGAGCTTTAGCATTCTTCACAGAAGTTCCTTATTTGCGATGACAAATACCCCTGTAATGACCAAGATAATATTGTCGCGAAGACAAGGACGATGCAGTTGTCTTGAATGAGAAACACGTTTATTGGAGCGAACTTGTGCTCCCCTAACAACTCAAAAGAATACAGAGGCGGCGAAGCAGCGGTCAACAAAGTGACTTGCACAGGCGAGTGTCGTCGAATCAAATGCCCCGGCGTCCGCACTGCAGGCTTTTTATCTTTCGGCGCTCGTGGTTCTCGAAACGTCGATTCACATCGAGAACATAGGAGATCCAAGAAGATTATTCTGGGCTGTTCACGTTAGATCGGAATGCTCTCCCTATCACGACAGATAACACATGCGGCACAGAAAGAAAGAATGGAACACGCGCTTCCCTTGGAGCAGAGATAACACAGACCGGCTCCGCCGGGCGGTAAAAGCAAAACACAAATAAACAAACCCAATGTATGGTTAAGGTAGAATTGTGACCTGCAAGTGGCCTCTAGGACCATTGAGTTCGTCTGGAGAGGGATGCTTGCCTCCCTACCAAGGAAGCCCCAGCACAAGGGTCCGGATCAGAAGATTCACTTTTTGGGAGTTGCATCTCTACCCCAGAAAGTAGAAGAAGCACTCAAACTCGGTCCAAAGTGAGCCACACACCCCAAACTTGACAAGCTGGAACTTCTGTCGCTTGTGAGGACGACGGCATCGAAAGCCAGCGCTGAGGATGAAGAAAGATGCATCCATGAAGGTGTGGACGTTCTGCCACCCTCTGGAATCCGGTCCTCCCGCACAAGAAACGTGGTGAGAGAATTGAGGGCGACCAACACAAAGCTGCTCCTCTCAGACAAGGAAGGTGGTTTCGCAGTAGCCAGCGAGTCTGAGTACAAGGCAAGAGCAGACTTAGCCATATCGGGGAACTTCCGTGAAATCGTTAGAGCAAAGCCTGACCGGAAGAAAAAGGAAGCAATCGAGATGTGTGAGAGGTGGGGACTGTCAAAGTTAGCGTCAACACTCAAGAAGAGTAAGGGTGCCACCCTTCAAGTGTTCTGCTCAGCGAAGACTCACAAAGAAGGTTGCCCTTTTCGGGCGATTGTGACAGAAAGAGGCTCCTGGCAGCGCGCCCTCGGCCGCTTTCTACAGGCCCCCCTTGCAAGGCTCGGCGTGGACGACCCGTTCCTTGTGCGATCCTCCTGCGAAGTCTCTGACTTCTTTCTCGAGTCACAGTCAGCAAAAACTCTGGACGCGTTTTCCATCGACATCAAAGACCTGTACTACAATCTCCCACGTGGCTCAGTACTGAAGGCGGTTTGCGATGCGGTGGACCAGTTCGGCAATGTAGGATTCCAAAGTGAGTGCGGAATCAGCACTGGCAAATTCTTAGAAGCCCTGAACTTTTATCTGGACTCCACGTATGTGGAATACAGTGGCAGCCTCTACCTGCAGAAGGAAGGTGTCTGCATCGGGTCGTCCCTTGCGCCGGTCTTAAGTGACCTCTTGCTGGCATCCTTGGACCGACAACTTCAGATGACCTTGGAAGGGAAGAGCGTCGTGAAGACGTTCCGTTATGTCGACGACTACCTAGTTGTCTTCAAGAAGAAATGTGGGGCAGAGGCGGAGCAAGTGGGTGAGCTACTCGATGTTTTTACCTCAGTGCTGAGTCCATTTTCACTCACTACGGAAGTGCCAGAGCGTAGAACCATACGTTTCCTGGACATGAGCCTGACTTTCTGCGGCCACCATGTATGCTGGGAGTATGCCCCCAGAAGCCAGAAAGGTTTTCTGCCGTTCTCGTCCGCCCACACGAAGCTCGTTGAGCGAGGCATCGTGCGGGCAGCCCTGAAAAATTCTGTGCTTCGATCTCGTCACCACAGCATGTTCCAGAGTCTGCAGGCGTAGGCCGAAAGGCTTCTCGTCGCAGGCTACCCGCGGACTTTGCTGCTCACTGTCGCGGAGAGCGTGTTGAAGTCGACGACATCTAAGGAAGCACCTCAAACGCAGGAAACGAGGTGTGGGCGCATCAACGTCATCCCGTATGTGCACAAAGTGTCGCACGGGCTCAAGAAGGTAGCACAAAAGGCTGGAATAAGAACTGTTTTCCGCACCAAACAAGCTAGGGAGAATGTGCAAAGCCGTGAATGACACGACACCACCTAAGGCGGACTGCAGCACTAATCATGCTACGCGCTTCGTCCCCTGCCGCGCCAACGTGGTCTACGAGATTCCTCTAGAGTGCGACGCTGTGTACGTTGGACAGACGGGAAGATGCTTAAATGAACGCCTGCGCGAGCATGCGTATGCTCTACGTGTCGGCAGCGGGAGCCACCTTGTCTCGCATTGCAAGGCATGTGGGTGCACCCCATTTTTAGATAGAACCAAGGTTCTAAAGCGCTACACGGAATCACGCACACGCGAGATTTTCGAAGCCTACTTAATAGCGAAAAAAGGAAGAAAGAAATGTGTCAGTCAGGCTTCAGTCGCACTTCTTCAAAAAGAAATAGCGTATATCGACAGATAGCGCTTGTCAGGTTTTGAAAAACGCATTGTTTGCTCACAGTGAAAATCATTTCAGCGTGTTTTGTTTCCTTTCCTAGGGTTGTGACGTCACTTTTTCCTCGTGTATAAATTGCAGAACGCAATAAAGCACCCCCAGTTGTTAGTCAGCGCTTGTACTGTCTTTTCGTCCGTTAGTCCCCGTCTTT
This sequence comes from Haemaphysalis longicornis, assembly GCF_048455015.1. Taxonomy (NCBI): domain Eukaryota; kingdom Metazoa; phylum Arthropoda; class Arachnida; order Ixodida; family Ixodidae; genus Haemaphysalis; species Haemaphysalis longicornis. The sequence continues at coordinate 103,321,091 of NW_027526407.1, read as the reverse complement.
GCGCTGTTTTTTCCCCCTGAGATCTTTAACGTGTGCCCAAATCTCAAACACACGGGCATTAACACTGAAAGGCGGGCTAGTTGGTGACCAGCTGCGCTGGTCTTTGTGTCTCTGTTTAGACCTCGTTTTTTGTGTGCGCAAACGTTACAGCCATGAACACACGGGCATGTTTGCTTTTTGCTTCCACCAGAATAGTGACTGCCACGGGTGGGAATCGAACCCGCGTCTTCGAGCTCAGAAGCACAATGCCCTAGGCACTCAGCCAACGCGGCATATTGTGAGTGGTGACTGTGACAGGTGAATGTGAGCGGTAGGCAGAATCGAGTACGAGTGGTGAGGGCAAGTGGTGAACGTGGGCGCGAGTGGGGCCGACAAGTGGTGACCGTGAGCGCGAGTAAGTGCGAGTGGTGACGATTAGTTGTGAGCGTGAGCGCGAGTGAGTGCGAGTGGTGAACGTGAGCGCGAGTCAGTACGGGCGGTGACGCCAAATTGTGAGCATGGCCGCGAGTAAGATGAGTGGTGACGGCGAGTGGAAGCGTGAGCGCAAGTCAGTACTTGTGATTATGGCGAGTGGTGAGCTCGAGTGAGGGCTAGTGGCGACGGCGAGCGGTGAGTGGGAACGTGAGTGAGTGTGAGTGGTGAAGGCGCGTGGTGAGCGTGAGCGCGCGTGAGTGCGAGTGGTGACGGCGAGTGGTGATCCGAGTGAGTGCGAGGGGTAAGCGTGAGCGCGAGTACGAGCCGTAACAGGGAGTAGTGAGCTTGAGCGCGGGATAGCGCGAGTGGTGATGGCGAGTTTGAGACCGTGAGCGCGAGTGAGTGGATGTGACAATGGCGAGTTGGGAGCGCGATGGCGAGTGAGTGCGAGTGGCGATGGCGAGTGGTGAGCGTGAGTGCAAGTGATGATGACGAGTGGTGAGCGTGAGTGAGTTCTAGTGGCCGTGGAGACTGGTGAGCGTGCGCGCGAGGGGGGTTGGTGACAGCGAGTGGTGAGTGTGAGCGCGAGTGAGTGCAAGTGGCGATAGTGAGTGGTGAGCGCAAATGATTGCGAGTGGCGATAGCGAGATGTGGGGGGAACACGAGCGGGTGCGAGTGCAGATCGCGATTTACTTCGACTGGGGATTGGCGAGTGGTGAGGCTGAGCACGAGTGAGTGCAAATGGTGATGGTGAGCGGTGAGCAGGAGAGCGAGTGATTGCGAGTGACCGTGAAGAGCGTGAATGTGAGCGGGTATGAGTGACGGTGGCGAGTGGCCATAAAGGGCGTGAGCGCCCATGAGTATGAGTGACGATGGCGAGTAGCGAGCGTGAGCTAGAGTGAGTGCGAGTGGAAATGGCAAGTGGTGAGCGTGAGCGCCAGTGAGGGGAGTGACGATGAGTAGGGGTGAGCGGGAGCGCGAGTGAGTGCGAGTGGCGATGAGGAGTGTTGATTGCGGCCGCGAGTGAGTGCGAGTGGCGGTGGCGAGTGGTGAGTGTGAGTGTGAATATCGATGGCGAGTAACGAGCGTGAGCGCGAGTGAGTGCGAGTGCTGGTGACAAGCGGTTATCATCAGCCCGTGAGAGTACGAGTGGCGACGGTGAATGGTAAACGTGTGGTGCATGAGTGAACGCGAGTGGCGATTGCGCGGGGAGGTGGTGATTTATTGAAGCAGCCATGAAGACAAAGTCAAGTTTGTTTTATTGGAAAAATTTTGTGTTTTATATTTCCCCCAGCCGTTGTCCGGCAGCGAACGACGGTTTATTCACTAAAAAATTAATCAATGTGTGTTAAAAGGTCTGCTGTTGCCAGTCTGCTGTTGCCACAACGTCATCGCCTCGCTTCGGGTCAGGCCCGGGTGAGGTGGGGCATAGTCCAGTGCCCTAGTCTACAACATTTCAACACTTCACTGTACTCTGTAATCCTGTCTTTGGCATCACACCACCACTCCTTCGTCGAGTCGGCCGGTTGGGTGGCACGGTATGTGAAACGTCGCGCCACCTCCTTGGCCTATTGTTGTGGTTTCCCTTGCCTCGGGCCGACACGCCCCTTCCCATGTGGGCCGTGAACCACTTGATTGTCACCTCTCTGTCCATTAGGTTCAGTTCCGCTCCATGGTCCTGGAATCCCTCAGCGCGATCGTGCATCAGGGGTCGGTGAGGGCCAGAGCGATGGCTACCTCCTGTGCTCGACGCACCGACCATGTCCACACGCTCGCCACTGCATTCGTCTCGTCAGTCACCGCACTGACAACCGCCGCGGGAAAAGCTACCCTTCTGCGCTGATACTCCGCCGCGTCCACATATACGGCACCACTGTCGCTGGCGTGGAGGCTGATGAAGGCCCTCGCCCTTGACGCCTTGAGCTCCCTGTTGTACTGAGGATTAACGTTCTTTATATTGGGAGCACTTTCAGCTATCGTTTCGTAAATGCCAACTGATAGAAGCAACGAAGTTTACTTTACACAGCTTTGGCGCACCATGCAAGTCGAATTTCCCCAGCTTTCCGAATTTCCCCAACAAAATTCGAATTTCCCCAACAAAATTAAAGAGCTAAAACAGAAGATGTCCACATGACACTATAAGAGTGAGGTGTATAAACAATACGCAAAGTGAGAAATAGAAGAGCGTGAGAAGAAGTTGCCGAAGATGACGAAATATGTTTTTAGCGCAGCTTCCGTGAAGTCGTGTGGTTGCTCCAGCAGTATTCGGTTTCAAAAACCTAATACTATGAAAGAGTGGTTCTGTGGAAGAACTATCGACTCCATCACAAGGATTGCCCACCCGGTGGGCAGCAAGACTTCACTCCTCTTGGTTCACCCGGTTCTGCGCTAAGTACGGCATCCTCATCTGTTTCTACATTTGAGGAACCGACGTCAACTAAGCCCTGTCCTGTTCCTAGGCAAGCAAGATCCATGCCACTTGGTGCAACCCCTGCTATGGAGCTCCACGTGTGCACTCTGGCCCGCCCAATTTCTACTGCCCCTCTTTAACAAGGGCGAAGCCTCTCTAATAAGCCTGCTGATGATGAGCTCTAGCAAACGACGCTCAAAGGGCCCACTGACGTGTTTCACGGTAGCTCTACTGCCGGTCATCTTCCTGCGTGCCTCGAGAGGACGGATCAGCTCGAGTCTTGTGGCGGCATATACAGAACCCACAGCAGCAACAAGAATGCCCCGAGGTTCTTCAAAGTGACCCAGCTAAGTGGCCGGATATCATTACTGACATTTTTCGGGGCGAATGCATTGGCTTGGAGCCGTAGCGTTTTGAAAATTCGGCAGAAAGTTTTCCGTCTTCCAAAAGACAATTCCAAACTCAAATATGCTACATATCACCGGGTCATTTCGCGAGAGAGGCTGTAAATAGAGAGAAACGAGCGACACCGGTTAATGTATTCCAAAACGAAAGTGAATTCAGAGTGGTGACAGAGGCAGCAAGGTAAGCTGGCCAGCAGATTTATCCTCTAACATTGGTGTGCACACTAGCAAACCCCAAAAACTCCAAACCGAGAACCAAACACTACGCCGTGAACTCGAGCTCCTCAGATTCAAACCGGGACAGCAGGAACGTGAGATGATGGAACTACGCGCACTAGTTTGCGAGTTCACAAAAGCGGTAGAAGGAACAGCCCCACCAGCAGCCATATCTGCAGCACAAGCACACAGCAACTATGTCACAATGCCAGCCCTGCAGGAAATGTTGAAGGAAATGACCCAGCAAATCACACAATTTACTGCCCAAATCAACGAAGTTAAGAGGTCAATCAGAAAGCAGCTGACCGGAAGCAATATGAAAGACAAGGTAGAACGCGTTCTACTGACCAGGCTTAGTACCTATGGCTAATAGCGAGAACAATCCAGGCACCAGCATTACCTCCCAGGACTAACATGGGAAGCACACGCCGGGCAGACCAAGAACAATGAGACTTATGGCAGGGGAATTGCCTAAGCTACCGCAGGAAGCAAGGCTTAGTTCAACAGTATATAAACACACCTGACGCCGCCTACTGTAATCACACTTAACGAAACAGGAGGAAGACCCACCCAACCGGGGTGAGAGGTCTTTGAGGGTGACACTGGAGGCAAAGAGGCCACCTTTGTAGAAAAGACGGCAACAGCCATCAGACATGACGCCATACCACACACCAACGTTGAACACGTGATAGAGGAAATTGTCACGAAAAAACCGAAATGCTCTGGCAAAAGTAGCGTATTTGTTGTCAACGTCTATGGTCCTCGGTTCACCCAGCTCTTCCACGGCGTAAGCAACCTAGCGAAGAACAACCCTTTTAATGCGCGCGACCCTAGCTGGAGATACCAGACGAAAGACACCCAGGGAAAGGCAGTCACCCCGGCAGCAGATGATTTGGAACTTGAGCTCCTAACAGACCCAGCAACGCCTACATGAATTGGCAATAACGTTTGCAAAGACACATGCCCCGACCTTACATATATCAAATGTTTACAGGACAGCGCGTAGGAGCACCTCCAAGAAACACTAGGCAGTGACCACTGCATGCGACGCACGCAAATAAATGCAGGAGTCGTTCGAAAAAAAATTGAACAAGCTAAAATTTCCGATTGGAACGCATTCAGAACAGAAATCGAGCAACAGCTTGGAAAAATAACCTCACTGACTGAGTGGTGCAACACCCTTCGAGACTTCGGCGAGAAATGCACGAAGTGCGGAGAGCGCACATGGACTCCCTAGGTAGACGGGAACCTTTTGCGGCTTTGGGAAGCAAGACGGGGCTTAGTCAATTGATGGAGACACCAAAAGCACAACAGAATGTTAAAGATCAAGATTGCAGAGGTCACAGTTAAGGCTAAAGAATATGCCACTCAACTAGGTAGACTCAACTGGGAACCATTCCGTCACTCTCTAGATGCCACTCTGGGCACATGACGGACGTGGAACGTTGTGAGAGCACTCATAGATCCGCTAAAAACTAAGAAGGAAACCACCAAAGCCCTGGTACGTCTCTCTCACATGTTCGGAGGCACTGAGTCCGAATTACTCGAGAAAGCAAGGAAGAAATGCTTCGGGAATCATTACCCGCCTTGCAACACTGACCAATACAGAGGAAAAGAGAACTCCAAACTCGACAGAGCCATTACCAAACAGGATGTCTATGCAGCCATACTGAGTATAATCAAAAACAGCTCAATGAGCAGATCGCATAGGAAAAGCCATCATCCACAAGTTAGGCAACGAAGTCCTTCAAGAGCTAACTGCATTAATAAATAAACACTGGGAGGCAGAGGCTGTTCCAAAAGAGTGGAAACATGCGGAGGTCATACTCATTCCCAAAGCCGGAAAGAAGCACCAGTTGGGAATCGTAAACCAATATCCCTTACGTCTTGCCTCGGCAAACTTTACGAGCGAATATTAACACAACGGCTTCAAAACTATATGAAAGAGATGACCTTTTTTCACTCACTATGTTCGAATTTCGAGCAAAGCTCTCCGCGCAGCATGCGCTCCTCCAACTGAAAAAGGAACTTCTGAAGAACGTAACGACCAGAGGTGAACGGATAGTTATGACCCTTGACATAAAAGCAGCTTTTGATAACGTGAGTCCCGAGGCCATACTAACAGGCCTAGATGACCTTAACTGTGGAAAACGAATCCACGGCTATGTGAGGGCGTTTCTTTCCAATCAAACAGCCACGGTTGGCATAAATTACGCTCGCATTGACGGATTAGCAATACCTAACAAAGGCACCCCACAGAGCTCTGTAATATCACCCCTATTATTTAATGTAGCAATGATGGGCCTGGAAAGAAAACTGCAAGACATCCCGGACTTAAGGCATGCCATCTACGGGGATGATATACAATCTGGATAACCAAGGGCTCATTTGGAGAAAAGGAAGCAAAGCTAGAGGCAGCAGCCAAATGCGTCGAACAGTACGCCCACGAACAAGGCTTCCAATGCTCAACAGAAAAATCTGAAATAATCCGGATATGGCCGCACAAGCTAAAGCGAACCCTTCCGGTGGATCAAAATCTTCGCATTAAGGTGTATCTCGAGGGAAAAGAGATTCCGAAAAAAAGAACGGTTAGAATACTAGGGATTTGGATACAATCATACCAACGGAGTAGCCACACTCTAGCCTTGCTCAAAACCACGACGACGCAAGTCTCCAGAATGATAAGGCGAGTTGTAAGCAGACGCGCCGGAATGAGAGAATATGATACTTTGAAGCTTGTGCGCAGCTTGGTAGGAAGCAGGGTTACATACAGTAAGCCCTACCAGAACATGAACCTTTCCGAAGAGGAACAGGGCGAAATAATTTTAGGTAAATCTTACAAGACGGCGTTAAGGCTACCGATATCGACGTCAACCGAAAAGCTACTGGCCTTAGGGGTTCACAACAAATTCCAAGAACATAGGGAAGCCCAGCTTAAAGCCCAGACTGAGAGGCTAATGCAGACCCCAACCGGTAGGACGCTCTTACAACAGCTGGGTTACACCGAACAGATCAGAGAAATCTCCAAGACAACAGACATTCCCGATGACATCCGCCGGACGCTCCACGTGGCCCCCATACCTGAAAAATGGACCCCAACCTCCATCAAGGCAGGCGCCAAGCACAAGCGTATTACATACGCTGCACGTTCTCCACCAAGAACAACACAGTGTACGTGGACGCAGCCACACAAGATCCAAGGAAAGGCAGAAGAGTGGCTGTAGTCATAGACTCAGACCTCCATTCATCATCTGTGGCTCACTACGTCATTGTAACGTGACAGACGCCGAGGAGCTAACTAAAGCTCTGGCTGCGGCGGAAGGCATCCGGACGGGCCGGGCATTTACAATGATTTCCGACTCGCAAGAGGCCCGTAGGTGCTTTTTGAAGGGATGAATAAGCCACTGCGCCCTCCGTGTACTCCTCCAGGCTTACGGTGGCGTACCTGAACACCCTGAACATTTACCTATAATCCGGCATAGGATCCTGGGGGCCCCGGTGCGGTCGGGAGTAGAGGGAAACACAGAGATGGACAGGGTAGCTCGAGGCTATACTACTAACCGAGCACCCGATGATTCCGACATCGAAGAACCCACACCAGTCCCCTCGGAATACTCGGCCACATTGGCATACTACAGGGGTATCAGGAAACGGTACCCTCCGCCATACGAATCGCTGACTAGGGCAAAAGCCACCGACTGGAGCACTTTCGCTAACCTACACGTGCTGAGTAAAATTTCGCTAACTCGATATGCAGACGCATGCCCTCTGTGCCATCAAGACAAACCCACTCTCTAAGACTCCGCATGGGAATGCCAAAGCACAGCGGCTGTCCCCAAAACCAGGAACCCTAATGCGAAGCAATGGGAGGCACTGCTGGCTAGCGCCTGCGCAAAGACCAGATCGGTCTGATTCAGAGGGTAAGCAAAGCAGCAGAGGCCGTTGGAGCCCTGGACCTATAGTACCACCCCTGCTGACCCCGCTTGGTACTCCCGCACGTGGCACGAGCCCTCGGTGGAGCGGAGCCCATCCACTAAAAAATATAAATAAACATTTTTCCTTTGCTCCTCCTCCGTTTACTGCTTAATGCAGTAACTGTTTTCGAGCAACACGAGTTCTCCTACCACGCATAGATTTTGCGATTGGAAGAGAGGAAAATAAAAGGTTTGCGGACATGAAAACAGTGTCAAACACCGAAAATGCGTGGCACGTGGCAGCATGGCTAACCTTTTGTAACTGGAGCAGCACAATTGACAGGGACCCGGTTAAGCTCCTGGTAAGTCAGACCACTTACGTGACAGAAATGATGATGCGCGTAGTCCTAGTGATTAAGCTTCCAGCTGAGCGAGACCTCGCGTATAGGGGCAGAGAGGAGGTCTTTGGCTCCCCAAGAAATGGCAATTATATGGTAGTGCTTGAAGCCTTTGCCCAGTTTGATCCCTTCCTGGAGAAGCACATCAAACGCTGTGGCAACAAGAGGGAGGGTCACCCTTCATACTTGTCCAAAACAGTTTCTTACAAATTCATCGACCTCATGCCCAAGGATTTCAAGGGCAGCCTTATTGGCGAAGTAAAAAGGGAAACGTACTTCTCTAGTTGCTGATTAGTCTCCAGATCTTGCTCACGTTGATCAGCTGTCAGTGGTTTTACGATGCTGTTTAAATGCGAAAATGCACGGTCTCATTGACGAAGTAAAAATGGCAAAGTACTTCTGTAATTGTTGATTATGCTCCACAGCTTACTCACATTGATGAGCTCTCAGTGATTTTACGACGCTGTTTAAATGCGAAAGTGCACGAACACTTTCTCGGGTTTGTTCACATTGAATCCCACCCTGGCTTGTGCCCCTTCGATGCCGTGATGTCCCTAATGACAACAAACGGCATCTCAGTTGGCAACTGTAGAAGGCAAGGGTATGAAAACGCACGTTACATGTAAGGAAAATGCAAAGGACTGCAAGCACAAATCTAACAGCTCCAAAATTTGGCAGTATACGTCCCGTGCGCACGTCACTCACTCAACTTAGTTGGCGCGTGTAGCGTGGACAGTTGCCTTGAGGCCGTCACATTTTTCCATGTCACTCAAAGACTGTACGTGACCCGCCGCGGTGGCTCAGTGGTTAAGGTGTTGCGCTCCTGAGCTCGAGGAAACAGGTTCGGTTCCCGGCCGTAGTGGCCGCATTTTCGCTGGAGTCAAAAAGCAAGAACGCCCATGTGTTCGAGATTTCGGCGCACGTAAATAATCCCCAGGTGGTCAAAATTAATCCGGAGCTCTCCACTACACCTCGCCTCATCGCCTACGTTGCGTTGGCGCTGTAAAGCAAAAAATCAATAAATCAAAGACTTAACGTGTTCTTTGTTGCCTCCCCAAGGGGAGGCAATGTCTTCCGGGGAACATGGATTCCCCCAGGGAACACCTCGTACCAAAACGTCTTTCTCAAACCCGGTGGTCACGACAAGCTGAATCATGTAGGGCTGACTTAAATATTCAGTACAATTTTGCGTTGTCTTGAACGCATCGCGAAGAACGAGGAAAAAACGGTGACATCAGGAATGAAGCGTGCTCGCTCCTTAGGAAAATTTCAGAACTAGAAACAGAATGCATGGCGATTTTCTGGTGTGAAAGCTTGGAGCGTTTTGACAAAACGAGGGTATTACTTCAGAAACCAGGTTTAGATATTTCCACTGCTAAATATCTTCTGAGCTCTCTGGAAGGCTTTGTTGATTCGTTGAGACCTCTTTTTGATAACTTCACTGCGAGAGCACGCACTCTGGGTGCTAATCAACGTTAGCAGGATAAGAGCAAGCGTATCGCTTTGAGTAAGTACCGGGACGGGAAAAGCGATAGTACGCTGCGTATAACACAAAAGTTTCGTGTAGAAACCTATAATGTTTCTTCTTGACTGTCTAGGCTATGCTCTGCGAGTCCGAAAGGCTCCCTACGAAGATCTTTGCGAAAAGTGTGGATCCTTAAAATTGCTGACGGAAAATGGAAGCCTGTTCTCTCCTGCACAGACAGCGGAGATATTGGTGGAGACCTACAACTGATTTGGAGCCAGCATTTTCGGCTCAAATCCTTCAGTTGGGGAACTTTCTGCAAAGCTTTTTGTGCCGAGACAGGATTGGCCCTGGTGTAATGAAGTTGCTGCACGAAAGACAACTTATAAACGCGTACCCGAACCTTCCCAATGCATTAGGCCAACTGCACTCCAACGTTTGACCTCTTTTAAACCCTATTTAAGTATAGCCTGCTGAAAAACAAAGTACGACGCGAAATAGAACAGCTGAAATAAGCGTGTGGATGCCCCAAGCGGTCAGCAAAAAGTCGCGATTGTAAACGCGAAATCGAAAATAGCGCGGCCATTAACATGACGTTGCCGCCACTAAGCGAGCGGCCGGACCGTCAGCAGCTCGGGAGGAAGCCTGCGCGCAAGCTTTACGCCCACACGGGGCAGCAAATGGGGGAAACGTTCTCAGCAGGGCTATGCCGGTTCTTCACCTCCGTGGCTGGCCAGAGGTACAATTAACACGCCGGAGCGTCAAACACGCCGGAGCGTCACAGGCGTGTCAGGGCTGCTTGCGCGATCCGCCGGTAACTGCAGCGTAGTCTGTGGCGGAGCTTTTTAAACGCTTCTGATTGCTTTACGAGGCGATTCGCGGGGCTACTACTCGTGTCCCAGCTGATTTCGTGGTACTTACTACACATTAAAAATAAATTTGGTCGATCGGAAATTTGAGTGCCTGTTCAGTCATGAGCAAATGAAACGGACACCAAGCATACCAGTGGCGAACTGTGAGAGCGAGAGAAAAATTTCCTCCTTTCAAACCTTTTAAACGACAAGTTCAACCCGCTTACTATCATGCCCTTAAAAAGTGACCTTTTAAGGGACCTACCTTTCGAAGCAAACTATATTGGATTTCGCCAACGCGAACGCCCGAAAAATGCCGTTTCGAAAGAGCACTATTTTCGCTAGAAATGAGTGCCCTTGAGATTTTTCATGAGCCTTCTCACAACCTGCAGGAGTAAGCATTGAGCTGTAACCCAGAAAGGTGTACGTCTTCGTTGCTCCTCTTTGTTTGTTGTTCTTGCAATGAAAATCCCGCTTTTAGTTATCCATAGCCGTTTGTTTTCTTCTCTCAAATCGATTTCGGCGCACGTTAAAGATCCCCAGGTGGTCAAAATTGATTCGGAGCCCTCCACTACGGCGCGCCTCATCGCCTGCGCTGCGTCAGCGCGTTAAACACTACACTTATTTAATCGATGTTCTCTGAAATCTTCACATATGGCATCCGTTTGCACCACGTGTATTTGGTGTCGTTTTTTTCTCCGTTTCCTAACTCAGCCATTATCAAGGATATTGCCGCGAACCATGTATGGGTTTGTTTATTCATTGTTTGTTTTTACTGTCCCGTCACGCCCGGCTCTGTTTATGTGTCCGAAGCGAAGCGCGTCTTCCGTTCTTTATTTTTATGTCGCACGGGCTGTCTCATTCAGATACGCAGACTATTTTGTCTTAACGTCAGTAGCTCGAAATAAGCTTCTCTGATCTACAATGTTCTGGATGTAAATCGACGGTTCCAGAAACCCTCGCGCCGAAAGATAAGAGTTTGCAAAGCAGACGCCGCGGCTTTCCAATTATCGACGCTCGCCTTCGCAGGTCACTTTGTTGTTTGTGGCTTCGCCGCCTGTATTCTTTGAGTTGTTAGGGAAGCACAAGTTCGCTGCAATAAACTTGTTTTCCTTGAAGACAGCTGCTCATCCTTGGCCCCGTGACATCTGGTAGAGGTGCTCGGTAAATGCACCCTGCGCCCTCGTGAAGCCGAAATGCAAGTCCAACTCAGCCGGAGTTTGGACTGCTTCCGGATAAAGTGAAGAAAGAAGACATCGTGTCCACCACCATGATCAACGCAGGCACCATGACCAGCGCTACCAATTCTGCTTCTACACCCCCGGGAACCCCCATCGTACCGCGGATCCTTCGGACAAGACCCTGAGGACTGCAGAGAAAGTGGAGCGCGTCCGCATCTTTAACAAGTGGGATGACGAAGAAACTTTCCACCATGTTTTCTTCTATTTAGAAGGTACGACCCGAACGTGGTTTGAAAACCATGAAAGCTCCCTCACCGACTGGACTCTCTTTAAGAGGGAGTTCCTCAAAGCATTTGCCACCGTCGTGCGGAAAGAACGAGCCGCGCTTACGTGGGAAAAACGCATGCAAAACACCAACGATGGGGTCGTGATCTTCGTTGAGGAGATGAAGCAACTATTTCGCCGCGCGGACCCCGAAAGGACGGAAAAAAAGAAGTTACGCTTCTTGATACGCAGTGTGAAAGGGGAACTGTTTGGTGGACTTGTCCGCAACCCACCCAAAATCATCGCCGAATTCGTGACCGAAGCCAGCCCAATTGAAAAGGCCCTTGAAGTGCGTGCTAAGCAGTATGGCGGCAACTTTGTTGCCGCGGTCAATGCGAACTACGCCGACAAAATGCGTATTCCGGCTGATAGCCTACGCCAGACCATCCACGAACTAGTGAGGGAGGAGCTGCGGAAACTTCTCTCCACGCCCCACCAGCCCCACGTCGCTTCCCTTACCGACGTCATTAGGGAAGAAGTGCAAGAAGCGTTGGGAACTTTACGTCATCCGAAGTACCCCGCGAGCCACAAGCTGTGTCCTGCTCCGCGGCAGTTCGTCGACCTCAACCTGCTCCTTTACGTCGTCAAGAGGACCCGCGGTACTACAACCCACTGTCGCCCGCCCGACCCCGGTAGTCTGAAATTAGACGCCGAGGAAGACGGACGTATGGCGAACTCCCGATAATCGTCCGCAGCGGTACCACTGGGGCGAGGCCGACCACATTTACCGTCGCTGTCCCTACAAGAGGCTCTTTGCGAGTGTTCTCCGTCGACGTCCTACTCCCCCCTCCCAGCCAGCGCCCTACTGAGATCGAAGAATACCTCTCCAACACCAAAGGAGGGCCCGCATGCTTCAACCGTTCACCGTCGCCCTACCAGTACCAGTCGCCGAACCGCCGTAGCACTGCTGACGTCTCACGTGGAAGGTCCCCGAGCCCACGCGGGGGAAACTCAAAGCAGCAACTTCTGGAGGTAAAGTTGTACTACCGCGAAAAAATGACAACTCTCACATGACGTAGCGACTCGCTGAAGACCATGATTCACGACATGGCCTCAGCCCGACCAACTTATGTAACCCTGACCTGACTCCCTAATACAACGACAGCAAAACGGCGCGACGCGTACCCGACATGACTGAACCTTCCGCTGAGAATGGGACAAAGACCACGACGGATAGTTCTCGACCGTCAACACGTACAAGCAGAGATTCGACGCCACCACGTAACCGGAACTCGAGGAACGCGGCCTCCGACATTCAACTGTCTATCGACGGCTTTATTGTAGTCGCCCTAAAGACCCGGGAGCCGACTGCTCAGCAATGAGCGGACCATTTGCGTCTAAACTGAAGAAAGTTAGGACCAGATGGGACAGTCCGCACATAAGCACAGCAGGAGGCCACCTCGTGACGCTATGTGGAACGTGCACATCGCGCATCACCATAGACGGCACAACGTACCCTGCGGCGTTCGTCATTTTGCCTAACTGCTCCCGTGACGTAATTCTCGGAACGTACTTTCTGACGGACAACGGTGCAATAATTTATCTATGGGCCAAGTCTATAACATTTTCCTCCGATCACTGCATCCCAACGGAACTTAACCCTGAAAACCGTGCTGCTGTAAGGATCGCCGACGATCATGTCATCCTGCCACCCCGCGCAAGCTTGATGATAAGCGTCTACTGTAAAGATGCGGTTCCTGACGTCTATGCTATCGTACAGAGTGACCTAAGGTTGCTTCTCGGCAACTGCATCGCTGTCGGAACAGGCATTGCGGGCTTTAAGCAACGCCAATCCCTCGTTATGGACAATAATTTCACCCACGAGTACCAGCATTCAAAGAAGGGCGCTGCAATTGCGTTCCTCGAAGAAGCGCAAGACGTGAGTGACGTGATCGCAGTTGCCCGAATTTGAACGCGCACCCGAAGATACCTTCATGCTTCTGAATCCCTTCGACGTAAATCCGGCGTTGCCGCAAGCAGAACGGAACAAATTATTGCCTTGCTGCGTCACTACAGTGAATGTTTTTCGTCGAACTCACAAGAACGCCAGACAGCTCTAGCGAAGCACGGAATAATATCCAAAGATGGAATAATATCCAACCTACCCCACAGTCACCGTACCGCGTCTCTTCACACGAGCGGGAAGCCATCCTGACTCAAGTCGACGACATGCTCAGCGACGATATTATACAGCCATTGAAAAGCCCCTGGGCTGCGCCGGTCGTACTGGTGAAGAAAAACGACAGCACATTTTGGCTTTGCGTTTACTACCGGCGACTGAACAAAATCACCAAAAAGCACGTGTAACCCCTTGCACCAATCGACGACGCCCTCGACCACCTCTGCCATGTGAAGTACTTCTCATTGATGGATATGAAGACCGGCTACTGGCAAATTGAGGTGAACGAGAGAGGCAGAGAGAAGACGGCATTTATAACCCTGGATGGCCTATACGAGTTCAAGGTGATGCCGTTTGGGTGGTCCATGGTGCCAGCAACGCTTCAAAGAGTCATGGACACTGTGATAGCTGGCCTGAAGTGGCACACCTGCCTAGTGTACTTTCGCACGGACTTTAGACGAAGACCTTGCAAGGTTGGAGTCTGTACTCGAGGCCATTCGTATTTCCGGGTTAACCCCGAAGCCTGAAAAGAGGCGTTTTGCGTATGAGGAGCCCAGGTTTTCGGGCCACGTCGTCAACACCGCGGGAGTCTTACCTGACCTAGCAAAAACTTCAGCCATTGCCAACTTCCCAAACCGAAAGACAATAAGGGCGTGCGAATATTTCTCGGACGGCGCGAATACTACCGGCGCTTCGTCGCAAACGTTGCACGCAGTTCAGAGCCACCGACACGCTTGACGAAAGATAGCACTCCTGTTAGCTTGGAAAACGACCAAGAAAAATCATTCTGCGAGCTGCAAAAACGCCGGCAAAGCCCGCCCGTCCTCACTCATTTCGACGAACACGCCGAAACGAAAATGCACGCCGACGCCAGTGATATAGGCTTGCGTGCCGTCCCCGTCCAAAAATAAAGTGGTTGCAAAAAAGTAGTGGCCTTTGCTAGACGTGGTCTCTCGAAGGAGGAGAAACAAATTTCACCATCTTGCCGTAGGGCAACCCTGAGTAGTATGCGAAGCAGCCATGGGGTCGACTCAAGTTCCCATTAGTTTTCAGTTCGATCGCGGCGTTTCGGGAGGAGAATTAGGGGAGCGGAGGGCGTGCGCGCGTCATTTATACCACTGACCTACAGTGGCGCCACTAGCGGAGTATGCAGCGGCTACCGTCGCGTCTCTAATCCTAAGCTTCTTCGCATTGTCGCGCGCGGAGCCGCAGGTATTTCCATTCGTTCCGCAATCCCAGAGAGGAGACGAGCTTCGGAGAGGAGAGGAGGAATGCCTCGCATACTACGCAGGGTTCCGCTACAGGAAGATGACGACGGTGGTTGAACACGAGGCTCTCTCGTGATGTATTGTTTGGTTGGCCAATCCCTAGGGGCATCCTGCCAGATTCATCATCAGCGGTGCCTGGCCAGGCATGCGCAGTGGGGGTGTGGTACTCAGGGTTCCCCTACGGGAAGACGACGATGGTGGTTGAATGCGAAGCTGTCTCGTAATGGATTGTTTGGTTGGCCAATCCCTCGGCGCACCCTGTAAACAATCATCATCAGCGGTGCCAGGCTAGGCACGCGCAGTGGGGGTGCGGATGGCGGACAACGACGAGGGAAGGAGGGACACAGCCCCGAGCATGTGATGCTTCGCGTCTGAAACTGCTCAACGTCTGAAAAAGAGTGCCTCGCTAATATATGGAGAATTTCAATCGACCATAGATGTATGGTAGCCTATTCACGGTTGTGACAGAACACCAGGGGCTGTGTTGGCTCGCCAATTCTAAGACCCCTCATGCCGTCCTGGCCGGTGGAGCTTGCGCCTGCAAGAGTTCGACGTTACAATCGTCTATAAATACTTCAGTAAACACTCTGACCCCGACTGCCTGTCCCACGCTCCAGTCGACCCACCAGCAGAAGACTGATGAAGACAGTGCGTTCTTCGGAGTCGTGACGGAGAGCGACCTCGCCACCAAGCAGCGTGCCGACCGCGAATTACGCCTCCTAATCGACTACCTCGAAGAATGCAACGTCGCCGTTCCTAGGACCTTCAAACGCAATCTGCCAGCATTCAGCCTGAAAAACTCCGTTCTCGTGAAGAAGAATTTCAGCCCCGGAACTAGAACTAATTATCTTCTTGTCATCCCCGCAGACATTTCTGACAAAATTTTGGAAGCGTGCCACGACGGCCCGTCTTCCGGACATCTCGGCACAGTACGCACGATTGGGAAAATCAAGGGGAAGTAGTACTGGCCCCACCTTACATCCGACGTCACCCACTACGTCCGGGGCTGCCATGACTGCCAGCGACGAAACACGCGACCAACGAGACCCGCCGGACTTCTGCTGCCGATCGCCATCCCATTGAGGCCCTTCCAACAAATTGGAATGGACCTTCTGGACCCGTTCCCTACATCGTGATCGGAGAACAAGCGGATTGTCGTAGCGAAAGACTACAGGACGCGCTACGCATGAGACCGCTGCTATTCCGAGGGAGACTGCACAAGAAGGCGCAACGTTCTTCATAAGCCAAGTTTTGCAGTGACATGGAGCCCCGGAAGCCCTAATCACGGACCGCGGAACGGCCTCTACTGCGGAGCTGATGCAAGGAATATTACACTACAGCAACACAGATCGCCGAAGAACTACGGCGTACCACCCCCAAACGAACGAACAGAACGCCTGAACAAGGCAATCGCTGATATTCTGTCAATGTACGTCGACGTTGACTTGTGACGAAGTGCTCCCATATGTCACCTTCTCGTACATCACGGCTATCCAGGAAACTACGAAGATGACCCCGTTCGATCTTGTCTACGGAAGACGGCAGCGTACGATGCTTGACGCCATGCTTGAAATTGTAGAAGACCACGACTCCAACCCCGACGTCCCAGGATACCTTCAGCGTGCGGAGGAGGCCCTCCAGCTCGCTCGAGTTCGTACAACATACCAGCAGCTGGTGGATACCGGGCGCTACAACCTCCGACGCCGAGACGCCGAGTACCACCCAGGGCATCGTGTTTGGGTTTGGACTCCCATCCGACGACGCGGACTGAGTGGGAATCTTCTGCGGGCTATTTCGGACTCTACAAGATTCTACGACGTGTCGGCCAACTTACCTACGAGGTGAGCCCCGATGGTGATTCCGTAACATCACGACGACGCACGCTGCCCGAAGTCGTCCACGTGGTTCGCTTGAAACCTTACTATGCAAGATAACGGACTTTTGTTGTGGTTGTTCGTTCGGATTGTCTCTTGTTTTAGCATCTGGTCGATGCACTCTTAGACGGGGGATAATGCCGTGAACAATGTATGGGTTTGTTTATTTATTCTTTGTGTTTACTTCCCGGCCACGTCCGGCTCTGTTATCTGTGTCCCAAGGGAAGCGCGTCTTCCATTCTTTATTTTTATGCCGCACAGGTTATCTCATTCAAATACGCAGACGGTTTTTCCCCAATTTCACTAGCGCAGAATAATTGTCTCTGATCTACAATGTTCTAGATGTAAATCGACGATTCCAGAAACACTCGCGCCGAAAGATAAAAGCCTGCAAAACAGGCGACGCGACATTCGAATCGCCGACGCTCGCTGGAGCACGTTAGTTTGTTGACTGCTGCTTCGCCGCCTGTGTATTCTTCAAGTTGTTAGGGGAGCACAAGTTCGCTCTAATAAATCTTGTTTTTTCTACAAGACAACTGCTTCTTGCTTGGCCACGTGACAATAGGTTTTATAATTAGAGTTTGTCATTTTCATCTGAAGTATATTGTCCACTTTATTGTACTTGCAAGCCCTTAAATGCATATATATAGAATCTACTAAGTACTTATTTCATAACATATATAACAATTTCCGCACTGTGATGCTTCCATGGAATTTCAATAAACACTGCTCTTGCTACAAGGGTATGTCTTCTAAGGAGATTACAGCTTTAGTGATCCAAATAAAACTAAGTGCTTAAAGGAGCCATGAAGAGAAAACAAAAGTTTGTTTTATTCGAAAGATTAGGTGTTTCATAGTACCCCAAGCGCTTTCCCGGAAGCAAATGATGCTTTATTCAATGAGAAATAAGGCAATTTAAGCCAAAATTTTAAATCTCCCGCTAAAATTGAACATTCCGTGACGTGTACAATGGCGTCATAGAGCCGGTCCATGAAACAGATACTTAGTATGTCGACTCCATATAGCACCCATACGCGGGAGTCGATCGAGACGGCGGCCATTTTAAAAATACTAGTAAAACCTAGTGCACCCGCAGCCCTCGTCATGGAATCGCCTGATCCGGAGAACAAAACTCTCGCCGAGGAGCTCGGGCTTGTATTTAACAACCTCACACCACAAAAACGCTCAATGCTTCTAAGTGCACGAGCGGCAAGAGTTGTGGGATACGCGGTGGACGGGAAAGCGACCATTCCGCGATAGCCACAACAGACGAACGCCCAGCCGTCGGCACCGCTGCCTCGTCAGCCCCGTCGCGACGGACGAATATAGACTGGTACGTATGTGCCGTATTTTGATTACGGTTAATAATAGTTCAATTTCAGTAGCAGTATCGCTTATGCCAGTTGGCCGGTGTCGTGTATGGAAAGCCGTTCGCACGAGCTCTCTGCTTTGACCAGAAAGATACGAGCGTCAATGCGCGCAGTTTACGGAATTTTTTCCCCAAGGTCAGAGCGATTTGACGAAGTCGGCGACGAGCGCCAGCATGTCCCAGGAGTTAGCTAACGTAAGGGTCCCTGCCGTAACTGAACAAACTGAAGTTTTCAGTGGTTGTAAACTGGAAACGAGCTCGTAACGACAGCAGCAAGCCAACACCATTCGAAACTTACGCGACGACTGGCACTATCTCGTCGCTTCTTGCTGTTCCTTACTCCCCTCGTTTCTATTTTTACCTTTGCTGGTTGGCGATATGACGGCCAACCTCCTGTGAAGGGATTACGATACGAAGCAAGGTCGCGGCTGTGCGTGCTGGAACGGTTCGTTGGCCCCGAAGAGCCTCGAACCCGAAAATTCGTCTGCGCGACGGCGAGATGTCGAGATCGGCCAGCGCTAGTTTCGTACGCATTGGCGCACACGCTTGCGAGTTCGTTCGGACCTTCAACCGTTTACTCCACCGTTCTTTGTCATAAAAAGAATGTGCAGTATGTTTCACGGGCATTTAGCTCGCTATGCAAGCTGTAAGCCCTGCCTAACATGCGTTTGCTTTTGCCGGCCTCCGCCAATCGCAGAGCATTCCCAAGTGACATCACAGGTTCTGTTGCGGAAAATGAGCTGGTGGGTCGCATGGTCATTTCCTTTTTTCCTAATTATGCAGCTTATTTGAGCGAAGTTTGCGCTATAAGTGGTGTCGTTATGGTTCTAACGAGGCAATCTTTCAAATGAACCAAACTTGTGTTTTCTCTTCATGGCTCCTTTAAGTAAACCCGTCGTTGTGGCTCGGTGGGTAAGGCGTTGCGCAGCTGAGCACAAGGTCACGGGTTCGATTCCTAGCCACGGCGGCCGCTTTTCTGATGGAGGCGAAAGGCAAGAACGCCCGTGTGTGCGAGATTAAAGCGCACGTTAAGATCCCCAGGTGGTCTAAATTAATCCAGAGTCCTCCACTACGGCGCACCTCATCGCCAGCGTTGCGTCGGCGTGTTAAACCCAACAATCACCAAGCGCTTAAGAAAAGATATCTAGGTAAACGGAATTCACGTAGTAAACGAAGCTGTTGGTCTTTTCATTGGGTGTTTTGCTTTTTTTTCTTGAGCTGGACCAAACTGTACCAATTGCCGTTCAGTTGTTTACGGCCACGAAACGGTACGTATCGCACGTTCTGACGGTCGTGTCAGTGCCTGCGTTGTGTTGTGTCTGTAGAAACAGATCTGACGCATTAATACCGCATAAACCGCAGTAATTATAGTTTGCTAATTTTTATTCAAAGAATTTATTAAAATAAAAACAGATTTTAGCTCGAATAAAACAGAATTGTATATTTTAGGCGTATTTGAGGCGTATACGGTGTTTTTAAAAGCAGAAAATGGGCCCCGGTTGGCTGCTTAATTGACGATGTAAATAAAAGTTGATATCTTGGAGCGCCCAAGAGATATTGACAATTGAGTGTGCGATTCCTTCATAATATTGCTGATATTGGTTTTAAGTGCGGTGAGATTGTTCGGCCTCCACTTTATTACAATTGCCACTCCCACATAACCTGAACTTCCTGGAGCATGGCGGATTAGTCCAAACTGAGTGAGTCGTGGGCATTGCAATCGAATTTTTAAAATGTTTCTGCGTTTTGCGGCTGCCTCCGCAAGTAAAACAGCCAAAATATATTAGCAACCTTAAAGCATCCGCTCGAAATGGCGAGATATGCTAAATTTTATCTAACACAGGTAAAATGTTGTGCGCTCGAAACCGCCGAAGTTCATTTTAAACGACTTTTGTTGTCAACCTTTAAAACAAAAAGGAAATTCCTGATTTGAATGCCAAAACTCAGAAGCATTGCTCTTCCCTACTTTCGAACATTAAAAGTTCGAAATATGAGAAAGCCCCGACACAGTTCCCGGCATTTGCAGAAGCACTAGCGGCACACTAAATGATTATATGACCGGAGTTGAAGCTCATGGATGGGGAAGCAATTCGTGATGTCGCCTATAGCTAAACGCAAACAGAAAAAAGTTTTGCAATTGCCAACTTTGGGCAACAAGCCCGGTGTCGGGGGAAATGGGAGCGCAAATATCGGCGTTCGTATTTTTTTTGTACAATATAGCACTAGCTAAAATAAAAGTCGTTGTGAAACCTTCATTTCAGGTGCCGTATTTGAGGATCATACAAACAGCTGTCCGGAATAACGTGTCCTAATTTCATCTCCAAGAGTGCGTATTACGCACAAAGCTTTTGGTGGTATTTAAGGAAGGGCCGCTGCAGAACACCATGCCAGGATTTCTTTTAAATGTGCACTATAAAATTATATATTTTGACTACATGCCTTCCCAGTTTATTTGTTAGAATGTTGAAGATATTAATATTGTTTTTACTTCTATCATTTGGTGGAAATCATGGAGAAAGTTGTGAGTGACGTGCGATTTTCTAAAACTTTCTAACAACTATGATAGCATACATTTCCTAAAACCACATGGATCTATAAGGGAGTTTTAAGTACTTATGAGGATCTAGAATTATGTCTGTCGCCATGAAACTTGTAATATCTTCTTTCTAATATAGGCGCAACTTAAGCTCTACCTACAAGTGACGTTGAAAGTTGTTGATAATGGGTGAAATGTTTGCAATCTAAGCTTTTAATATTCACCCACTCTAGGTGAACGAAACATGGGGTAAGAAGTACGATGGGTAGCTAGGCGATATCTTCAAAAGATTAAAAATATTAAGAAAGAAATGCAACGGAATGCCTTTGTACGGGATAACTTTGTTTCCTACGTTTGTTAAATGCAGTTTAAACTCGAACATCAGGCATCCCTACAGAAATTCTCAGAATTAAAAAACATAATATGCAGTGCACAAAATCGATACAAAATATGCGGCGAAAGTACGAACGTGATTTACTCGAGCGCCCCTATAACTATCTCAGCTTTCGCATCCGTCATGGCTTTCCACGTTTTAAAAATACGGTCAGGGCAAAAATTCAAGAAAGCGTCTCAGCCAACACTAACTGCTCATTATATGGTGTTATTTTATTTTTGGAAATAGCAGGAAACACGGTATGGCGCGCCAAACACAAGTGTGATATTAAAATATATGTATTTGTTGTTCTTTAGAAAGAGAGGTAGGTCCACTAGCAGGCGTAAATTGTCTCTGGTAGGGGCGGACACCGGAATGCCTGCTTGTGTAGCGGAGGTGGTATAGGGAGGAAATAGTGCACAGGAATAGGGGGATAGGGTAGGGAGTTTCTATGAATCAAATATAACACACACATCATAACCCATATATAACGCAGAAGTCTTAAGGGCTTTTGGGAAATTAGTGAAACTAATGTGTTACATGTAGCGAACATTGTTATGCAATCCCAAATAACGTCAAAAGTGTTTCGTAATAAATAACATAGGTGGACACCCGCGTAGCTGAAAACTGCGCTTTATTTTGAAGTAAAATGCTTTGAAAATGTGACAACCGCACGTTGGACCAAAATTACGCTAAATGGCTCATTAGGTCAATATACCAAAAATTTTTTGTGGTTGCGTAAATCCGAGACGCCGGAGTACAATGTCGCATTGTCTACAATAGAGAGTGAGTGAGGAATGCAACTTTCTGATTCTGAAATAGGAAGGGTGTTAGGAAGGCATTCAGAATAAGGTTGAAAAAATCGTGCACCCCTCAGTCTAATGACGACGGCGGTTGAAAGCGAAGCTTTCTTGTGATTTACTCTTTGGTTGTTTAAGCTCACACTGCGAGCATGTGCCGCTCTGGAAATACGCACCACTTTTCTGACCAACGCCAACCGGCTTCGACCATGTCAAAATGGAGCAATCGCATAGACACCGGCTTCATAACTCCAGAGACCATGTTCGATTCCTAGCAAAATATGCCTCACCCCGCCCCTCACCCCCCTCCAAGTTTTCATTCCGGTGAAGCCGATTTACTCGGCGCCGCTCTAGGGTTCCTCCTTACCACCGCCGACCACTCATTCACAACGATTATCTCAACGGGTATTCCTCTCGCCAGTCCCGATGGCTCTTTCACGGGTTGCGCAGTCGGCTGACAGCGGCCGTAGCGCCGTTATCAGAGTTTTACAGCGAGTCAACGGCTGCGCGAATGGATGTAAACACGCGCGAACGGCGCAGCCACGCCAGAGCTTAGAATGTAGCCGCGGCCGTTGCCGCCTCAAATTCCACCTCGCCCACTAGCTGCGGGTCCCTTCCGGCTGAAACTAACTTGCCACCTTGGAGTGCCAGCGTGACCAAGTGATTCTTCTTTAGCTTTAAAACAATTCCGAGTGACGTTGCCCCTGTGGCGGACCTCATTGTCCAGGTAGTCATAGTTCTTCTGGCAGAAGAATAATAATAATAGATATTTGACTGGTCGCTTATGAAGTCTTTCCTTCTCCATTCGTCGTGCATTTCACGCCTAATTATTCGCCCATTCCCGTTTCCAGGTTTAGGCGTGCACGCGTTGGGCGTGGAGGGAGGGTTATGCACGCACAACAGGGCCTAATGCCGCTACCGATTACCTCCTCGTTGGGGTGGTGGGAGATTTAAATCTGGGAGTCTCATGGCTCAATGTGCCCTGTCAGCCGTCCTCCGCAATCGAGCAGCTTGGGTCTGGGTTGGCCTGCTGCACAGACAATAAGATGCCCACAACTGGGCAGCGGTAGGGACACCTCGAGTGTGTGTCCGCTAGAATAAAGGTAGAAACCTTGGCTATGGCACGGACACATGTCGTCCGCTTGGAGGAAGAAGAGAGAGCCGAAACTGAAGCGTAAACCGCAACAGAAGCGTCAGTGGGCGCAAGAACAACGTAACGTTGCTCTCGCCGCCGTTACCGCATCAAGCTCCTTCCGGTTCAATCATTGCCAATCCCACCCGGGTGAACAGCTACTGGCCCGCTTGAGCGCCGACATGGGATAATATCACTTGTTCAGGTTAAAGGGCTTTGACAGCGGCCTGCTCGACCTTGTCTTTCAGCTTTAAGTACCCGCTCATGACCGGTTGCCGGTTTATGCGTACACAGGTTGGGAGTTCAGGGAGGAGGAGGCACGCGCAGGTAAAGGTTTCTGTTCCTGTACTGATGACATGTTCCTCGTGTGCGCGTAAGGTTTAAACGTGCCCATCAAACACCCCGATGCGACCGGTCCGGTGTCCTCAGAGGTAGAGTGGATTGGTTTGGAGTGTTACACAAGCGGTAAGAGGCCTACGACGCGGGAGGAAAAGAGACAAGTCTACGTTTGTAAGCTAGGATTAAGATCGGGTTTTTCCAATTTTCATTCAGGTAATTGGCTAGGAAGTATTCCCAGTGGTAAATTACAAACAGGCGTGCTTTGTTTCGTGCACTCCGTGGAGGGCGGGCAGCTTTGCAGGAAATCCGTTTTCACATTGGGTAAGGCCGCAATTTGTTTTTGTATCTTCTTCGTCGATCCGCTTTCTTCGTAGTGTGACAACATAACTGACGTGTCACTGAAAAGCAATATTGTCGCTCTGCTATAGGGTTTTTGTCTTACATTTTAGCACCTCGGTTTTATGACGATTTCCGATGTCCTCACTGTACAATTTTCTGTGTTGCCGCACTTTCCTTTCATATCTTGTATATTAATAATTTAGCTATTAGTATAGGTCTGACTTGGGGCCACATGATTGCTTTTTTTGGTAGAACTGCTGATTTATTTTTAATTTGCAGCTACTGGTAATACCTGCTGCTACTATGTTGATGGCGCAATTCCCTATGTTTTCTCCCTATTGCTGTGATGGCTTGGCGGATGTTGCACCTATCTGTGCATCTATGACGCGTATTTTCCGGAATTCTTATTTCTGCCCGCTCCTGCGTAAGGCCTTTTTCAAAAGGGTGGCAGTAACCCCGAAGTAAACAAATAAAATAAAATAGGTAAGAAACTTGTGCCTGAATGAGACACACTTTTGGTGCCGGAAATTCATACTCCATTGAACTGCGGTATCGCAATATACCAATATCCTGGAGTTCTAGTGCCTGTGTGGGAATTATGGCGGAACGAGAGTGCTGTTCATGCAACAACAAGCGTGGTAAGCAACTGTTCTTACTATGTTCTCGCTGCAAAAATTGTGGAATGTTGTGAGCATTTTGCAATGTTTACATGACTGGTTGCCGATTTATGCGTGCTCAAGTTGGGAGTTGAGGGTGGGGGAAGGCGGGCACGCGCAGCGGAAGGTTTCATGCCCTTGCTGATGACACGCCGTTGTGCTGGCGTGATGTTTAAACGTGGCCGTTAAACAGAACAATGCTACCGGTCCGGATTCCTCAGGGTTTGAGTGAATTGGTTTGGCGTGTTACACAAACAGTAAAATGCCTACGACGCGGCAGGGAAAGAGACCGCTGCAAGTATGCCCGCCAGAATAAAGCTCGGGTCTTTCCAAATTTCATACAGTTAATTTGCAAGGAAGTATGCTCATTTGTAAATTACAAACAGGCGTGTTTTGTTCCGCGCACTCAGTGGAGGGCGTGCAGCTTCGCAGGTCATCCGTTTTCACAGAGTGGGAGGGCACTAATTTTTTTTCTTTCACTTCACCAAGGATTATTCGTCATCATCGGCAGAGAAAGTTGCGCTTTCCTGCAGGGTATATTGGCGTACAGCCGCCGCCACGAAAGGTTCGCTTTTAAACTCCCAAGGGCCTTAACCTGCTTTCGTAGCTCAGTGGCTATGGCGTTGTGCCGCTGAGCCCAAGGACGCGGGTTGAGTGCCAGCTGCGGTTGGTGATTTTCTAGGAGATACGAAAAGCGAAGACCCCAGGTGGGTCGACGTCTTGGCTGATGCTAAAGGTACCCAGGTGGTCGAAATTATTCCGAAGCACACCACTACAGCGTGCCTAGCTGGCCAGGTGAAGCTGTGGAGCGTTTAACCGCACAATCAATCAATCAATCAATCAATCAATCAATCAATCAATCAATCAATCAATCAATCAATCAATCAATCAATCAATCAATCAATCAATCAATCAATCAATCAATCAATCAATCAATCAAAGTGTATTACTGTTTCACATCACCTACTGCGAGCCTGTCATATTGTTGAAAGCGTTAGGGGACCGCCATACTGGCATTTCCTGATGCTCACATCACACTTGACGAGCCACCCACGGATCATCTGTAGCGCTTGAGGTTTAGCTGCGCGTACAACCCAATCCCCCTCATGTGTCTGCTGTATTTACAATCCCAGTTAAGGAAGTGAGAGACCCATCGCTCGCAATAGCCATAAGCTTCCAAAGATTTTTCCGCCTATAATTACTGAAATAACTCTTGGGTCCATGTAATAACTGGCTTATAATTCCACCTTAGCGAGCTTAACTTTTAGATGTATGTAGAGGCAGATGCATCGGTCCGATGACCCACACCAGTTCTCAAACGGTGATTGTGTCTTGTTTTCTTCGTCCACGCCTGTCTATCGCCACATTTTCTTATTGTTTATGGGTCAACGAACTCGCTCAGTACAAAGTTTCGTTTTCTCAACCAGGGACCTAATCAGGTAGGTAGACCGCTTCCTCACACAAAACGTTTTAAACTCTGTATATCCGGTCACCTTAAAGTACACTGTCGTTGAACGGATATCGTTTATATTCGCTGTGAATTCTAGGCGTTTCTAACGTATATAGTTTATTGGGTTTTATAGTTGATAACGAATTGGATAGTTTGGAGTGTTCTTTGTGGTTCATGTCTGTGTTGCGCTAATATCCTAAATGTTCTATTTCTGCAATGTGCTGGCATGCGTTTTCTCTGAGTTGCTAGGCTAGGCACTGAGAGTGACAAAATAACTTGCGAATTTCCCAGGATACGAGTGAGGGCGAGTTTTTGTTTTGCTCTATTTCGAGCTCTAACTTTTACATACAGTTCTTCTTTGCTTAGACAGCGTTTGCCATCTTGTATTAGACCCAACGGGTCGCATTCTCTCCTTTATTTTCTTCCGCAGTCTCAAACATATCGGCTTTGTTGCGCAGCTTAACCGACGGGCTTTTACTTGTTATTCGCATAATTCAAGCCATTATTTGTTGATCAGCGAAGAGTGGTCTTCATTCTACCCCTTCAAGAAGTAAATCATGCCTGCCCGACCGAGTTATTGAGTTTGTTACCTGTGCCCTATCTTCTCTGGTCCGTGTATTAAAGCATTGCTTACAATAAGGCGAATCTAACTAGACCAACTTGATTCTACAGACTGAGTAATGTTGCTTCAACATCTTCGTGCGAGGACGAAGGTGGCTTTCTCGTATCTGAGGAAGGAAACAAATCACGGTCATTTTGCTCGGTGAAGACGGTTGGTATTGAGGACATCAGAATTCCATCACAGATCTACAGGCTACAAAGATCACTTGAGTCAATCTTTTCGTGTTCTTGCAATTTAGCAATATATGAATGCGAGCAGGTTATGCCCTTTTCACATTCTGCGATGCCATCCGCTGACAAGTCGGCCCGACTGCCACATATTATCCACGTATACCCATCGGCTTCGGAAAGTGGAGCGTCCCACATTTTCGAAAGTCACAGTAATATCTCAGTCTTGATGGCATTCATTATTAGACTGACATCATATCGTTCATCCGTTGTGTCGTCCTTGGCAAAACGTCGACAACTGCCGTAACGTGTGATGATTACACGGCACAAAAAAAACGTGCTTTTCAAGTACAGCGATAGCACCCGCCCACCATCCTGCCGTGTGCCCAACGCCAATTGTGTCAAATCCTGCAGAACAAAGTGCGGAGCCAAAGGCAGTGTTTTGCGTCCAAGAATAGAGCGCCGAAACGTTTTGCACATGAACACAAAAATGGTTTAGTACCATTCCTGTAAACAGCTTTGTTTTAAAATGCATTTAGGGATAGAAGGCTCGGCACAAAATCTTGAAGAAATACAATGGGAAGAAAACGACAATGGGAGCTAAATGTAAGGGCTAATTTAGTGAAGACGTGATACGCTACACATTATTGAGGCGACACAAGGGGATAAAATGTATTCGGCCGCCTCCGCATTTTAGATGCGAATACTGAGCAAACGGCGGTGCTGGTGGCCTTCACTGGTTATAACTTGGCTTTTCTAAGGTCTGACCCTTTTTTACGAGATATATTGGTGAAAATTGAAGTTTCTCCATGTAAACTGTGTTAAATCGAAGTCTCAATCAACCCTTCTGAAGTGCAAATTTCATAGTGCCCATGTTCGAAGCCAACGCCCGCGCTATGAACCCAAAGGAAATGTTCTGCGCCCCAAATGGAATGATAGTGCAATCAGACAGACGCCGGTATTAGCACAAGAGTTACTCAGGTTCGAGTCCTAATACAGGAAGCGTTTTGAATTTGGAGCACCTCAGACACCCGGCATGTCGTCGCAGATCGTCCGGGGTCACGGCGCTTGCCACCCAAACAGAGGCTTCGAAAAGAAAATTGCTTTCCTTTGCTCGGTCGGAAATTCCTAGAAAATAGTATAAAATAAGAAAAACAACGCCAATAAACCTATATAACGCGACAATGCCTTAAAAAGTTAATGCACTAACGAACGAACGCATTATTGAACTAACGCGCTAACTTGTGGCCGCCACGCAAGGTGCGACGACTCGTTCTCGGCAAAGTCAAGAAAACAGATTTTTTGACGAACTTGTGCATGTGATTTTTATTTTTCTGGTGCTAATGCACAATCTCGGCCAAAAATAACAGCGCTGTCTGCTAAAAAAATATTTTGCATACGTTGCAATATTGGTAGGTGTAAATCGTGCAACAAAAATACTTGCGGTATTTCTCAGAGCTTTCTCGCAAGCGGCAGAGCTAAAACAGGAAGCTGACGTGTCCGTTCTGCGTGACCGTTCTGCAGACGTGTCCGTTATGCAGAGCTCCAATCATGAATTTCGGGGCTTCCTTTTCTGCTTAATATTTGTACCTATAGATGTTACGGAAGCGGTGACGAGCCCACTGAGCGCCGCTAAAATAAGGAACGCGAGAAAAACGCAAGGCGAGTTAATGCGTAATCATCCTCCGAAACCGCAAGTGCTCCAAAATGATCTTTGCGACGACGCCAAAGGCAGCTTGCCCAATTTTCAAACACTTCGCAAGGTTCAGATTGGAAGACACAGTTTGGAATACGCTGGTCTAATATGACTCGAGAGTCGGGAAGCCAAGCTGATTACACGGGGATGTTTTTGCTAACTCGTGGGGTGCAGGGTTGTATGTAGTTGCTAATTATGAGGGTCAGCTTATACATGCAGAACAGTACGCGCTTATTTGTAAGAGAGGAGCTCACAAGGTCACAAGAAAAACTTTACAATCTCGTGGACGCTGTGAGAGAACAGCTAGATCAGTGCGTAGTTTTGGGCCAATCTAAGACAGTCGCATAGTACGTCGTGGGGTCAGAGAGAGCAGGGCGAGTTGCAAAGAATGTATGATTAAATTCTAGCTGCTTTATGGATATATGGGATGCCGTGAACTTCGTCACGTCAGTACCGTCGATGCAGTGGCAAGTTTTCGAAGACGCCCTGTGGATTGAACAAGGTCACCTCACCATAGAGAGGAGGCAAATTTGCCAATCTGGAAGGCACATCGTCCTACAGGTTGGCATGCGTGCGTCCTTTGCTAAAACACGAAAAAGCCTAGATTCGTCGCAAGCTTTTTGTTTACGTCTCTTGAGATATAAATAAAGCTCTTAAATTGTAGTTCTCGCTATCGGATTTTTACTTTCAATTGGCTTCTGTCATTGAAGTTTGCCTGGTTCCTTTCGGTAAAGCATCCGCCCAAAGACATTATATTCGTTATGGTACGTCGCTATTCCGTATCACAGACGAAACTTCACCATACCCACCGATCAAGCGTTTTGGTGAAGGCTCAAGCTATGGAATGCTTAACAGCTGAGTATTGGCGGCTGCCTCTCCGTGAACTCTTCCTGTTCAAGCTGGGTTTGTGCGGGACAAGATGCTTTGTTCAGTTGCGTGACAGATAAACGTGGGTGCTGCACACAAGTAGTGTAACCCACCGCCAATAATTCAGATAATATTGGTGATATACCATCAATTGAGATTTTATCTTGAGATAATAAAGCGTACGATCTCTCCTGCTACGGTCAGCCTGCTGCTGCCGGTTGGTTGAAGCTTTATTAAGAATTATAGAGCCTTTTATTTGACCGCCCATGGAAAACGTAGAGTTCGTTTGCGAAAGCAATCAGCAGAAAGACTTGAACAAACTCCGACAGGGCTTGAAGTCACCCCATTGCTCGCGTCTATTGTCGAGGATGAAAAAATCAGATCTTCAAACGCATCTCACAAGACTAGGTGCCTTGCATGTGCAATGGCAAAAAGTACAGACAGATTACCCGTGTATGCAAGTCGCACTGCTTCACGTGACAGGTATAACTACCGTACGACCGAAAACGAGTGCACTAGTGATAGCGCCGACCATTACAAGATTTTGTCTGCAACATTTTAGTACACAATGGAGGCGAATCGCAACCATAAATCTGTTAACAAACCTTAAGGACAAATTATCGGGCCGCCTTTACAGTTGGAGTCAGTATCTACGGTTATTTCATTTGCGATTGCTCGCAAGTCAGTCCCGAAAAACCGCGACGCTTCCCGCCTTTCCTTTTCAACTGCCCCTTCAGAACACTGAAGAAGATTACCCAGACGTGTCCAGACGGCGGCAAACTGACAGACCTTGAAACGCTTATAGAACATTTCGACAGCTAAAATCTCGTCCTGTGATGTCACCTCGATAGTCGTTGGCTTCTTCTTCCCTGTGGTTTCTTCAGCAAGATGAAGACTGTCAGCTTCGGGGACAATAATCAATAGTATAAACTCTGTACAGGAGACTGCACATTTGTGTTACCCGAAAACCACATTAACGCACCAAAAACAGAAACAAGGAAGTAACAATGGGGCAACGCGACAGAGAAAACTGTAACGAGTTCAAACACATGGGGAAGAGTCTCAGTCCGGAAATGAAAAAAAAATGACGAAGTACGTGCTTGCTGCTGGAACGGGGTTGCCATACCTTACTTCTCAGAGGCACAGTTGCAGTGCTGCGGTGTTAAAATGTCGAGGTGGCGTATCGTGGCAGTAGTGGTAGAGCGCCCTCCTAACTCCCGTTGCAGAGTCGCCAACGCGGCTTTGTTTGGGAGTCGTGGTCTCTACCGACGTCCGGCCACCCGACTCGCTTGCTGGATGTTGCCGTTGTGGAGGACCGCTTGGCGCAAATCGCGAGTCCGGTCGCCCGACCGCCGTGCATCTCGGTCCTGGTCCACCCTGTACCTACTGGCTTTCTTCCATGGTTTTCTTCCATAGTTCTTCCTACTGGTTTTCTTCCATGGTTTTCTTCCCTGGGCGCTCGCCCATCGCAATTCGCCGGCGTCTGAGTGTGGGGCGAGTGACCACGTAAAACGATGATGATGATGGTGCTTTCGGGGTGTGTGGAACGTACCCCGCAGAGCGGGTCTTCGTTATCATCGTCTTCTTTGACTTCCCTTCGTGACAAGACGTAGGCTAGCTGAAAGGTACATTGCCTGTAGAAACAAATGAATCCCCTATGCGATATTTTTTTCTGCGTGCACCAGTTGTGATCTGCTTCGTCCGAAAAGCCAACCAAATCACAATGCATGACGAACAAAATAAAACCTGAAGATCAATATCTACGCTGGCAGGCCCGACGACACCAGTTAGGCGACACTGCTCTAGGAGGGTTTAGAAGGAAACACTGTTTAAGCCCTGTTGGAAACTAAAAAAGTCGGCGCAAGCACCCAGAATACGGTTACCCAAGATATACCAATCGTGGGCACACACGGGCAGACCTGTGACCTTATGCGTTGGTGTGCATGCGTAGCCTAATAGCAGAGAGAGAGAAACCCTCTGAAGACGATAGCATGAATTGGGTACCTTAACGCAAAAATTGCTCCGGTCAAAGCGGACTCTTTTGAGTCCGCCTTGACAAATTGTGACCCACTTCTCGCCACTGACGCAGTTCAGTCATGCATCACGTTGCCCATAGTCATAGCCCGCGGCAACTCGTAGCCCGCCAAATGCTTGTGACCACAGTGCACAAGCTAGTGACCTAAGCATGGCTCGCCCGTGAGCCACCCTAGGGAATAACCTACCAGTGGGTAGAGATATGTGTAGGATTAGTGAGAGGGGAGAGAGATTTGAGTAGTAGGGTGGCATAGGTGGTTTGAGATTACAAGTTGGGAGGAAAGACTTTAAATATTAGAAGAGAACAAGGTGGCTGGGTGTTTAAAAAGAGAAGAGAATAGAGTCGAGAGAGAAGAGACAAGAATGCAAAATGAAGAGCGGGAGAAAGACAAGAAAGGAAGTGGCGAGAACGGAGTGGGAACGCGGAGAAAGAGTTGAATTGGCTGGGGAAATATCAGTAAGGGGTAAGAGACAAGGTCCTGTTTTCGTTCCAAATTTAATTTTCTGTTCGTGCTTCGGTATTGGCGTCCGGTACAGCGCTTTCTGGGGCGAGAATAGTAAAAACGAAAATGTGTTGAGTGAGTAGGAAACTTTTGTTCTTGAATGAGGTCTGTTCGAATGGACGTTTGTTCTAGAGTGGTATAATTTCAGCATTGTGCCTCCCGAGATAAGAAAAATTAATAAAAGATTCCAACTCATGGTAGTTTGTTCTTATGCATTTACAAAACAGCTTTACATGAAAACATACATCGTTACAGGAGCGAGCGTTTTAAATTGTTTTTCATATTTCTTTCTTTCTTTGAAACAGTGTCAAATGAAGCTGAACTTGTATTTCCCCAACTTTTCGATGCTCGGGACGAGCTTGGAACGAGAGTTTTAAAGGTCAATGACAAAATAACTCTGAATCTTAAAAAAAGCTCGGTTGTTGAGGACGGATTCTTCTTATTGACTCATGAGGATGGTGTTCCAGTGCGGACGTATGTGAGTACATTTCTTGTTTCCTTATATTAGCTTATTGAACGATATAGTCATTCTTAGCAATGTTCAATAAAACAACATTTGAGTGTAAATGCTACCGAATACATAAAGTGAGTGATAGCCAAAAAGTTTTAGCCAAAAAATGTAGAGCAGCAAATACCTTACCCCACCAATTTATACAATTGCAAAAAGGAGATAGCTTAAACCTGAAACGTTTATAAATGAGCATGGGAATAGGTAGACAGGGGGAAAAGCAATTTGTTACGCGTCTACTGCCCTGGTCTACGGCGCTTGCTACGTTGCAAGAAAAATCTAGACACTGCACACAAACCTACATCTGGAATAAATACATTGATTGGGGAGGGGGATTAAAAGTGCTACGCGAATGGAGAAAGAGTACATCGGGAATTACAGTACACGGGGTCTGCACATCGCAGCAACCGAAAATGAGAAGTAGTTATAATTGAAGGAGAACTGAAAGGCAGGGACGGAAAGAATGACTGGCGGCTACAATACCACCTAATGCGAAATTAGTGCACAGGGTGAACTGGAGTCTGCTCGGTCAAGCCGCATAGTCGCTGTGTCTCAGGAAGCGATCGCGTGCTTACCAAACACACGGGGCGCGCTCTACGTTGTTATTTTCTTGTAGCGTGTCGGCGGCGCCGAGCATAATGTTGTAGATAGTGTTTGAACCTCCCGCGCAAATGTCACATGGTTGGGAAGAGTCACGCAACCAGGACGACGACGAAGGACTCGAAGAACCGACGAACGTGCAGCACGCAGTGGTCTGCTGGGCTTCTGGGCTTTTTGTCAACTTGAAACAAGACGCTTATTTTCATGGATGCCTCGTCTTGCGTTTCCTTTCGCGGGCGCCACAACACAACGAGGGCGGTATTCACACACGTGTCTTGCGCGGGCTCTGTACACGGCCCGCTTCCTCCTCACACTTTCCGACGAAGCGTCTCGTGCCGCCCCAGCAGACCGGAGCCTCTCTCAAAATTTCCCGACACCCTACTGGCCGATTTCTTTCAGTCTTCGGTCTTCCCATCGTTCGCTAGGTTACGACGTTGCCGCTAAACCACAGTAGCGGCCGCCAAAGTACTGCGCACTACAAAGTAAACGCCCATGCGTTTGAGGAGGAGGAAGCTGCTAAAAGCGGCAGCACCGATAAATTAACTTGTGTGTGCACGGCTATTTGACAGGACGGTGCTGTTGTTCTCTGCAGTTGAATACAACAACAATTACACAGGCTGAATATATGTTTGTGGCTGTTCAGTTTTCACAGCTCTGTAAAGCTCTGGCTTTAATTCGTAACTTAGAAAAAGTTCCCTCAAAGACAGGCTCCCTCCTTTGCTCCACAAGTGGCTCGGGAGAGGCACTTCTACAACGGAAGATGCGTACCGAAAGCATGAACAACCATCTATTCAACACCGTGTTTAGTAAAGCTGTAATGAAGAGTTTATAGAGTTGTCGGCCAAAATGTGTAAGAATGATTAAAATACGTAAGTAGGAGTGCTCCTTCCTGAAAACACACCGTAGATAGTAAGGGCAGAACAACGTTACCGTGCACCGAATAGAAAAGCAGATAAATTGGCAGTTATGAATGTTCAGGACGTGGCGCAAGCCACTCGTCGAGTGCCTCACCAACGTAAAGCACTCGTCAAGTTGCTTGCGGCATGAACGTCAATGAAATTGAAAGGTTGAAAAAACTGCTTTGGAATATTTGTTGCTGAAGCATCTTGCCACTACAGAAAAGTGACCGCCACTTTGTCTAACGTTTAAGCGCGACCTATTTTCTAACATAAAAAGTGCAAGAACAAGACTTTTCTCCGATATAAGTATCAAATGTATATTCTCACAGCTTTATGTATCCCTTAAATTTTGAATATCCCTACACTTGAAGGTCAGACCCTTGTTCCCAGCTGTACTGACACGAAAAAGTTAAAGCAGGAGCGTTTGCCACAAAAGCCCACGCCCGTAGCAACAACTGCCCCTTCGGTAGCGTGTCATACCCAGAGGCGTTTGACACCGCTAGGAGTTGTATAGCGTGAGCCTAAACTCGGCAGTAGTGATAGGAGGTAATTTACGCCAGCACATGTCGATGGAGAGAGTACAGAAACGTTAGTGAAACAGCTAATAAAGAGCTCCTAAATTTGCTGTCAAATCTGGCGTCATAAACCGGCAGGAACAAGCAATGTCAATGCGCGGGGATGACACACCGAAGCCATTTGGAAGCGCTACGGGGGATCGCAAAGCAAAGTTCCCTAGTGGCCTGACTACAAGGCCCTTCCACAAGGCGAAGCGGAGGCAAGGTATCTCAGGCGTACGACATGCTTGCTACTTCAAACCCGAGAACAACTGCTTTTTTGTACTCTGACTTTTTTTGTTTTCTATGTGTCCCACCGCAAGCGTTTAAGGTGATATCGATCCTGATGAGAATGCTAGATGATTCAAAATACAGAAGACCCTCAATAAACGGAACTTCTAGGGTACGAAAAAATTAGTCCTGTTTAACAGGAGTTCGTTTAGTAAAATAGGTGTGTGAAAGTGCAAATTTATGTGCGTACACATTCATAACACCACTTCATGAAACTCTAAGCACTGGAAGGTGAATGTAGCTGAAGGTTTTTCGTTACTAATAGTTTTTCAGAAAGCAAGAAAACTACAAGAGGTTTCGGCGGAGCATTCACAAAGTTGATTTGGCAACAATGCGTCGCTCACAAAATGCACCAATTATTTTTGTTTGAGTCCTTGGAGCTGCGTCTTCGTGGAGGCTACAGGCCTCAACTTCGCGAGTTCTTACGAAGTGCCGAATTCAGAAGACGGCAACGCGATAATAAAGCGCTAATAGCAACGCAATGGCACAAACGAGGTGGCCGGTGCTGAGCCCTGTAACCTCGGCGTCTTGAATCGAGGCAGAACGACTGGAACAAGAACTCCGATGTTGTGTTCATTCCGCTAACACGGCTGATCACTAACGAGATGAGGCTTACGAGGCCAACGAGGCTAAAAAACATCGATGAAGAAAAAAATTTCAAAACGAAACAGCTGGAACCGTAAAAAGCTGATTCTCATGCAATGGGTTTTAAAAGAAGTTCTATTTCTGGTTCCGTTTACACGGTGACGCAGAAGTTTTAGTTCCGATTACGGAGAGTTTTTTACGTTATCTGAATACAAAACCAACCAATTTACAGGGTACAGTTCCGTTTAACCCGCAATTCCGTTTAAGCGATTTCCGTTTATTGAGATTCTGCTGTATATAGCTCAAAGGGGAAAATATCAAATTCCGGAAGCGCTTCTAGTTGGCGCCAACGCCCCACAGAGGAGGCTTTGAAGGCTATTAGGCTTGTTCCGTTTGCGCGCGAACATGGAGGCGAAAGCAATGTGCTTGGGCGAGTTTTGGAAGCAGTAGCTTGTTTCTTCTTTTACAAAATTCTCCCAGATGATAGGAGGTAACACACAGATGAGTTTCATTTGGGTTAACAAACAACATTGCCTAATTAATTTGTTACTGCGTAGAATTTTGTTTTGAGAGGCTTCTTTTTGACACACACTTTGCAATTGAGCATTGAACAATATGTTGGTGCTTATGAATACTACCGGTGCACCATTCAAACGCCGTGCCTTTCTGATTGGTACACGCCAACGAAGATAGAAGGTGGGGGCAGTTTGTCGCGTGGCAGCCACGGGTCGCCATACAGGACCGGACATCCCTGAGTGTGCTGCACTGAGGCGCGGAGTCCCTATAGGGGTAAGCAGAGCCCGGCGTTCGGTAGGGGACAGGGAGCTTCAACGTATCAGCGTAGCGGCCGCAAGGTTACACCCCGAGTCCACCGATTAGGCCATCAGCACACTGCTCTTTGAGCCCCTCGCCGAGGGACAGATCGCTCATGACTTTATCGGGTCCTAGAACGTAGAGATCGTCCATGACAATGTGTGATCCCGCGAACATTACTTTCCCTCTCGTTTTCTAGTCATCTCTAGGACGTCATTTTTCTGTAGACTTATTCAAGTATCTTTCTTCGGTGCTTAACATAACTTTGCCTTTTTTTACTTGGACGTCAAAAGTATATTGCCAAAAATCTATCTGGCCCCCTCAAGCCCACGTCAAACACCAGCAAGCGTGACGAGCGTGTACTTACCAGCACAGCACTGTACAACAGCACATGCTTCAAAATATTTCCTTTTTTCGCAAGCATCGGAACTTACGTGGGTCCTCATTGGTTAGCAGTTGTCACTTCCGTTCAGTGAACAGATGTCGCTAGTCTGGAATATTTCAAAATTCCGCTGTGTTAGAACGATCCAAAAAGGCAACATATTTGTATGCTAGAGTTTTCACCGCTTTCATGGCCCGGTAAGCAAACCCTTCTGGTCAATCATCTTCACGAGACTACAACGAATCTCTCGTTTAATCCGTGCTGATCTTTCTGATGGCCAGGGCATCTTTGCACCTTTCATCATCTCACTTCAGTCGCTTCCGCGCAATGTACCCCGCTTAGCCTATAGCGTAACTACTGGTCCAAGAAAGTTGCCCCGGAGTCTTTTGTGCTTTGCTTGCAAAGTGCAGACTGTCATTCTCGGACTCACGACAACCGGGTACTTGATGCTGGGCACTTCCGTGTTTGTAACGCACATCAAGATTACGGCTGTCCCTATTGATAGCGTTCCAGAATTTAGACTATGATTGCGGCAGTCGCAACCACATACACTGCGTAACGAATCTTGTCGGTTGTCTTCTCTTTGAGGGCAGGGACACTAGACTGGGTTACAGGTTTCTGCCGAAAAGCGGCTTCTGAGCGTTTTAGCTTTCTCTGAGGGTCATTTTGTTTCGTTTCTTCTTTGTACAAGTAGCTCGGGTATGACATAGAATTACCGGCACTGCCTTTAGGTAATGTGTTAGTTTGGGGAGGGGTGCTATACGTGTAGTTTAGTCACTTCTTCAACATGACGGACTTCATGCAGTCTTTCGCCAAGTTTAAAATGGCCCTCGTACAACTAACAAGGCATGTGCGCAACTTATATGCCTGATACATGTGCGAGAGTGTTCACTGAATGCAATTTTAACGCTCATGACAAGTGTAAATTTACAAGGTGTAATTACAACGTGTGAATACACGTTGTGTAAATACAGGACGTGTGAATGCAGACACGGCAATACGCTTTTACCTTTGAATGTTGGTGGAGAGTGAGGGATAAAAAAACGTATCCTTCTGTGCCCGACTCGTAGTTTCCTTGCAACAAGGCACACAAAATTTGTATGGCCTTTTTCACGGTGTATTTAAATTCACGTAGCCCCTATTCTGCATCACAGGAGACTCTCGGCGCGAACACTTCATTTTAGCTGGTAAATTCGACTCCGACGCGCATTCAAGTAAGGAAAGACGCTCGAATTGTCGTTCTACTTTTTCGGACGAACTGTGCCTGCGTGGTCCTACTGCGGCAAATGCGGTCTTCTGCGTTCAGACGACCGGTTCACTGATGTTTCCTCTGCGAAGGTTTAAAGTTGAACGGCGGGAAAAGTCAGCTTACTGCCTCTAACGGGAAGTGGCGTGAGCCCAGCAGAAACCCAGCTCTAAAACCATTCTCCAGGTGGCGTTGTTTGAACGCTCTCTCACTCTATCGCAATGGCTTTCACCTTGGCACCAACTGTAATTTCCTAAACGCCACAAAGCCAGAAATCATTGTCATCACACCACATGTTACAATTGAGGTAGGCGCTAAGGAGAGTAGTTCAAAATTAAGTAACTGGGAATCCTGAATTTAATGAAACACGGGTTGATTACAATGAGATGTACTCAGTTTCTCCCAACTAGTAACAATGTTTTTCCCGTTATCAGGAATGACTTCACTGACGTGCGATATGCAGAATTTACAGGAGGTTGTGGGAATTGTGCCAAGGCGCTCACTATCACGTTTCTCTTGAGCGGCAAACTTTCCTTAAAAAAAATATTTAGGTTTAACCGCATCAACCTATATTTTGAAGAACTATAAGAAACGACAGGACACCGATTTATTATCAGAATGAATTCGAAAGTACACTATATCAAGTAGCAAGCACCAGTATTTCTGAAGCGAGTGATAATTGGCTACTTCTTAAGGGTGAAAGGATTCAATGCAGTACCAGCTTGTGCTTTCTCAAAACGACTGTAATTGATAAAACAAATTTTTCATTCTTGTGTTCACAGCTTGATGTTGATAAGTTGCAAGAAGGCCTGTTCCATGACGAAATCCATTTAGCATCTGTTTTCGTGACTGAAGAAGGCGGACTCGCGAAAGTGGTTTGTACTTTTAATTCTATCACAAGGGGGGAGGGAGGAAGGGAATATGTTGTATAGTGACAAAAATGTTCACTAACCTATCTGGAGTGCTAGTTGCCGCGCGCGGACGGGTTGAAATGTATATGAACATGGATAATAAACTCAGTTCGCTAGTATGCGCTTTGCTGTGTCTCCCTTCTGTCCCGACCTTGTTACCGCATTCCTTTTCATCTTAAATGTTCACTCACCAAGCACAGGATTTGCAGGGTATCAATTTGTACGCTCTCATTTCGAAGGACAGACGTTATGAAACATGTGTTTTCTAAATAAATAAATAGGACAAACTTTATTAGTGCACGTGAAATATATGCTGTAGTAGAGGCTG
The DNA here is from genome assembly GCF_048455015.1 of Haemaphysalis longicornis. Lineage (NCBI taxonomy): Eukaryota > Metazoa > Arthropoda > Arachnida > Ixodida > Ixodidae > Haemaphysalis > Haemaphysalis longicornis. Next base: position 103,282,253 of record NW_027526407.1, on the reverse strand, counting down.
GTAATGAAGACTAGACTAACATGTATAACGAATTAGGTGTGTCCGATGTCGTAGTTTGGACCTCTAAGCGGTTATCTTTAGGTGCTTGTGCACGTCTGGTGGTTTTCTTCAAAGGATAAAAAACGGTAATATATAAATGAAGAATAACTAAATTGTGCAACGCGTTTAAGAATACATTCGGCGCAAAATAAGCGTAAGAGCTGCCAATAGCTCCTTTGCTTGCTTTTGAAATATTTGAGATGTGATTTAATCAGCGCTTGTTTTGCGTCTTTCTTCCTTTGCGACATGTTCCTATAGGTGCGCTATTTTTACCATATTTCATTGCTCTTAACCAACTAGCCCACGTTCATGCATCGACTTATCTCCCTGTATTTGCTTACTTAAGCGCTATCACGGTCCGCGTTAACGTTACAATCGGGGTTAGTGTTGGAGTGCAATCATAATACAAAAAATTTCCTGGTCGGAATATATCTATAACTGCATAGACGATAACAATAATTGGAAATTCAAAAACGTAAATTACACCACAGCAGCACCGACAAAAGTGATGCAAGTATCGGAAATATATAAACGGGAGTACACGTAGTACAGTGCAGAGCAATGTGTGAAGCAAAAAACACTAGAAAATGTAAAGTGAGTAACATAACAGATTGCATTACAAGAGTGGGCTATGCGGTGTAGGTGCTAGGTGCAAGTGATATACGCATTTATTAATTGCAAGTCAGACGTCGAAGATGCGTTCTTTGCACAGGCCGGCAGCGATAAGAGAAACGGGTGACAGCAAGCATTTTTCTTCAGTGCTGTCCCTATGCGTCTCACTTCGGCATACAGCCTCTGCGTGCGGAGGCACGTATGACATCCTCGCACTGACGGAGCCTAAGTCATGTTGCAGCGCATGGCTGTTTAACTATAACAGAATTCTACATCGCTACGGCCGCGTTCTCATTGCCGCCCTCCAGAGCAGTGTGTAAACCGCTGAGCCTGAGATAATTGCAGTGCCAACTGTTGAAATTGGGGAATTGTCTGACACGTCGTTCTACTTTTAAAGGAAGGTGTTGTTGGGCCTAACCTCAAGATTAAGCCACTCGAAGGAAAGGAACGTTCGGCAGACGGCTTCTATCCGCACGTTTTAGAAATTATCAGTAAAGAAAAACCGATCGTTGGCCCAGTACACGGTGAGTGGTAGTTTTTAAATACTGCAGCTTATCACGAAAGGCAGTTCGATAAACAGTTTAGGAATTTTGATTATTTTAATGGGATGAACATTTGACTTTTTAAAGGTGACTACATTCACCCAAGGAACACAAGGCTGGAGGAGCGTGGAGGTAAGCAACGGAGTTTTATCAAACTCGGGGGAAAAGAAAACTTTCCACAAAGTAATATAGGTTGCTCTGACGTCTGTTTTACTGTTCAGTTTGCTTCGGTTATCTTGTATTAAATTTGTTCTCGTCATTTCAGTTCGAAGAGGTGTCACAAAGGTCTACCCGGAAATTCGCGTCGTCGTGGATTACCAATTTCGCGAAGGTTTCAATCACTCATGGGAAATGGCCAGATATCTCATGATTGAATTCAACGTTGTAAGTAAAAAATTTTTATACAAAAATAAATTGAGGTACTAGCGAGGAATAGCAATTTCAAGGCACCCCATTCGAGGTATTCTTTATTACGAAAACTGACGATTTTGTTCTCCCATTCTACCTGCGATTTTACTGAGACCAATAACGTTGCGGCTCTTAGGCATTTAAACGGGAGCTCAGGATAAAAAAACTTGTTCCAGTTGGTAGGGAACCATACTTAAACACGGCAGAACACCAAACAAGGATGGTAGGAACAGAGAACGAGCTGTGACAAACAGTTGAAGGTTTTATACATAGACAAAGGAGCACTTCTATGTGCGCGCACGTTAAGAAAGAGACGCTTGCTGGCACTATGAACTCTTCTCCAGATAATCAGCTTCATAATCTACCAGCGCTCTCACACACATGCTTACGCATGCGTCGAGATGTTTATGTTTTGCAGAGACTTTAACAATGTCCGTCGTGGAAGAAGTTTCTTGAGCGATATTGATACCCGTAAGATCGAATTCTGTAGTGTAGCACCGCGTTAAGCAATATCACGGTCCTTTTTAATATTGCATGCTGTGCGCCGGCGAATATTTACACAGCGCCCCATGTGCACCCCATACAGTTTGACACGCGTCAATGGAATAGAATACACCACGTTGGCTTTGCATGGAACAAACTGCCGGTTGTGTGTCACGTTACCCCCATGAGTCCACGACACAGCCGACCGGCACGAAGGTATTGCCGCTTATTCTCACCCTGGAAAATGACGTTACCCTGAGGTTAAGTGGTGATCTCCCTAATGCGGCTGGAAATGCTATGAAAGTTATGGCATTACCGCCACCATCTTACGCTTGGCTTCTTTTTATTTATTCTGTTTTGATTGAGTGTTATATTATTTAAAGCCTTCGCTGAGCAGGATGCAAGACAGTAAAGGTGACAATTAAAGTATTCAAGGCATCTTATCTTCACAGGACTTCTTCATTGTGTAGTAGACAGTTTTAGCGGACTGTTTTTGATGGTGGGCTTCGGTATCAGCGACGCGCTCAGCGCAACCGGAGCAAATGTCGTTCGCAGCCAAGCACGCCACGCATGCGCAATGGCGCTCCCGCTTGCTATGAGAGCGGAGCGGACCGTGAGACTCGCTATTATTATCAACAGCAAAGCGATATATACAGCGACGTGTAGAGCCATCTAGGATTTGTACTTGGTCTTGTGTGGCTTTGTGGTAAGCAACATTGTTCCGCACGGTAGTAACAAGGTTTTGAATGTAGACTGATACGCAGTTGTTACGATGGCATCCTGTTACTTTGAGAATTATTTTGATTTCTTAGAAAAGAGATGTCCTCCGTTAGCCGTCAAAATTCTCGCGTGGCAGTGGCTGGAACACAACAATAGAAAGGCCACATTAGGTGTTCCATCCACTGCCATGCGAGAATCATGCCGCCTAACGGAGGACACCACTTTCCCTCTGTTTCATTTTCTGCACCCTTCAACACTAAGGGAGTAGCCCTTAGCGTCTTGGCGGTACGCTAATAACATTTCTTCTATATATTTGGCCTGTATCATGCAAATGAGGACAAATTTTAATTGTAGGGGTAATTAAAAACCTTTATTTTTAAACATTCTCAGAGATGCCAACTAAATGTGCACCCTTGATGGCTATAAAAAAGGGGAATTATCGTGGCGAGTGGGCGCTATAGTAAATATTGTTAGAAGGAAGAAACCACACAAAATTACAGAAGCAAAAGTGTAGAGTGTATAAAAACAACGCATCTTCTGATCATATTTTTTGTTGATTTCATTGATCTGTTTATCTTGTCATATTTGACGAATTCTGTTAAGCAGGGTGTAGTGGTGGGTTAAGTGGCAGTTCTATTTAACATTGCTACAGCGTGAAAATAAACAAAAATACGAGAAAAAGACGGGGAAGGAGCTCACTTACAACTAAATTTATTATGAGGTAACGTTGAACTTTTATACGCACGCATCATGTTAGCGACAGTAAAAAGTAAAGGTGAAACAAGAACAAAATCCTAAAACCAATAAAAGCACAGGGAATATCAAACGGTTTTCACGCATTTGGCGCAAGTTTTAAATATACCCTCTTACGTTGTATCGAATGTACACCACGTGTTAGAAAACAACTTGAATATCCTTTTTGCGATAACGTGAGCGACGGCCTGCTAACTCATTGGCTGCGAAACATCTCAATTTCGTTACCTTCCATTATCTCTCGCGGAGTTTGAATATGTAAGTCAAACATATCTACGATTATCGATGACTCGCAATTTCCTGCTGCAGGAGGTAGGCCTTAAAAGAAAATTCGGTATCGTTTGCGCAGAACAAAAGTTCTTGTTGCATAATGGCGTAATATAAATGTGTAGCCAACCAAAAAAAATCGAATGGCTGGAGGTATCTTGATAATCGCACACATGATGTTATTGGTGTTAGAACCTGCAACATAGGAAGGTGTGAATAAACAAAAAAATATAGGCTTTCAAATGCCTAACGAAACCCTAAATATATTAACAAATAAACGTTGATTTTGCCGTGTATGTAATTGGCGTGTATGCAATGGCAAGTGAAACTCATTTAGATACCGAAGAAAAAGCTATAAAGAACAAATACCTGACGCAGTGAAAGTAGCTAAAACAAATTTTACGAACAGCGCTACTCCAGTGATGTTAGCGATGACGAACTGCTAAAAAGAATAGATTTTTCCTCCAGTTCCGAATGCGTAGTATAGGGTGGCCATGAGAAGGCGCACAATCTTGAGAGCTTAAAAAGCTCTCTATCAGATACACTCAGTTAAGCTGACAAATCGATGATACACGCACTGAACAAGTTTAAATTTATTTTAAATAAAGTAAATAAACAAAGAAATAAAACATTTCATTTCTTGAAACATATGAGAGCCGCTCAAATCCTCAACTGCGGGGGAATTTTTACTTCACCTCGGAGTGGGCAGAAACAGTATTATGAAGATGAGAGCGACTTGGGCTCTACGTGTACAGCTCAATTCACTTCATCACTTAAAATAAGCAAGTGGACGTGACAAAAATTGTTGCTAGAACTTTGCTGCTATATTTGTAAAAAAGGTGTAGACACGTTGTAGATAATTAGGACCCTGGTCAAGATTTTGGTTCAGAAAAATTATAACCTGTCTAGTAAGAACGGTGGCCAATTTACGGATACATTGGACTTTTAGAAGAATAAATACCGTGTGGAATTTTTATGAATGCGTGATTTCTCGCACCATTTGTCGGACAATCTATCGCTGCCGGTAAATGTTCCAGAAAATGTACCTTAGAATAAAAACATTAAAATTCATGTGCAGCTTTCCCGCTCATTGCAGTCATTTCAACCGTGATTACTGTGTAGCTATTTAGAGAAATGTAAATTTTTTGCGGAGCTCATATTGGGGGTGAAAACTTGGTTTGTGCGCAATTTCAAGTCTCGCAAGTTGCGCGACTAGGTTCCTGAGCCATGGAGACTATCCCATAGAAATGCATGGAGAGTAAGATCTGACAGAGAAATACACCAAAAATATTCAGAATCTTGGCAACTTATTTTAGTGTTTTCATCTTCATGTTAACTTCGTGCTTTTGCCGAACATGACTTTCCTGAAGTGGTTTTGCTAGGTCACTAAGAAGTCGGAATTTTGAGCGAGAAAGCTGGGTTGAGAAAATTATGTCCTCTTTTTTTAAGGAGAACAGTAAGTATCATCTGTGTTCACGAGAAAAATCTCCCAGCAGTGTTTTTGTGCAAACTCCTCTTTTAAATTACCTTACAGGTAAGGCTCCGATACCTGACCGTGGCTAATCCTAAGATAAGCTTAAGGTTCCGGGTAATTGAAATATTATCGGTAAGTGGGGTTATACACCATGCTAGGAAGAAACGTTTGGGGAAAGTCAACATTTGTGTTTTATGTTGTTGGGCTTTCGCTACAGCAAGAAATGGAATGCCTGTATTACAAATACATTGATGACGACAACTGGCCCTCAGTTGACGGAATCGCCACGCTGTACAGCTTGTTGGATTATGTCGGTAATCACAGTCACACATACGCACCCTACGACGTTGTCTATGTCGTGACCGGGTAAGTGGAAGTTTTATGCTGAATGGTATATTAAACGATCTTCTACAATAATTATTTTCAAGCGACACAATTTAATACTTAACCTCGCCATCTTAAAAATTCCACACTATGTGGGAACAAATGGAGACTCTCAAATGCCTAAGTACCACAACGCCAAGGGATAAAGGGACGCCGCCCTCATGTGCAGAGCTGTGCGTCATCAGTTAATATTCTGGCTCACCTGTGTACCTGTGTAACAGTGGAGAAACATACAGTTCCGCCGATCTACGGGGAAGCCATGAAAATATATGTGCACAAAATGCACATCGAAATCTCCGCAACTCTCCGCGCGCTTTTGTAAGACGAAAATTGCGTTAGTGCAAACAGCACTGATATCATGAGTAAAAGATTATGTTTTGTGTACGCTTTAGTAGATTGCAAGGCCCCATAGTTGAACTGCATGGCGGAAGTGCTGTTAATAAGTGCGAATATAATACACAAAAAGAAAGTAAGAACTCCCCATACGGGGGAGCCAAGGCCACTTGTAAAATATATAGGCACCGCATACCAAGAAAAAATACAGTATTATATGTGGATTGAGACGTTACAACTTTCTTTAGGAAAAAAGGAACGTTCAGAAACATTTAGCGGTGCTCAAAATAAATTACGGTAAAATGAAGGCCGAGAAGGGGAAATTTCAATTGGCCATTGTAGTGCATTTCATAGTTAGATATCTGAAAAACTTGTTTCCGTTCTTAGTGTAGACTTAAGGTAGCAGTAAATAATAGACTAGAGCAAATCGTGTTAAGTTAGTATTTGGGTTGACGAAGGTTAAATAGCGTACAAAATAATGCTGCGTTTATAAGGACGGAAAAATATTTCGTTCCCGTTTAGCTAAAAAGGTTGATCATGTAGAAGGATGTTAAGACGCTTAAAATTGGGAAGCACTGGTGCATTGTAGGGCTGCAAATAAATATATGCAAACAGCATAGTTTTATAAATGATGTAGACATGAGAAATCTGTAGAAAAGAACCTTAGACCCAATCCAATCAAATCTTAATATTTCAGAAAAGCATTCAGAAACATCCCCCGGCTAAAAGCTGTGAAGCAGCTTGACCGAGGCCAGAGAATCGTTCATAACAAAGCAGCCACGGTGAACGCACAAGCTTACAGTGATTAGAACCAATCCAGCAAATAAAAAGAGGAAAGCGTAAGCAGCACACAATCCTCTGTTACACGGGGACGAAAATAGAAAAAGAACTGAAAAATTGCACAGAGGAACCAAATTTCAAAACAACAAGAGACGAAAAGAGAGAATGAAAACAAAAGAGAAGAAAAGAATATATATCTTCCCTTGTAATGGTAGATATAAAAATACACAGCGTAATAAAATGTTCGAACAACCACAGCGTCATTCACAGTCGCAAGACGGCCTTATACAATGTTAAGAGAAAGTATAGAACAAGATGTAATATGTGTTCCTTATAGCGATATAGGATAACTAGGTTCGGTCTGAGTAAAACGTGGTAACTGGATATAATTTCATACTTCTGCGAACAGTTTGAAGGTTTCATTATCACGGGTGCGCCAACACCTTTTTGTATTGAACTGTATTGTTTTGTAGTGCGGCATGCGGGCAACGTTTTGCGGGGCGCTGTTGATGTCCGCGTCCTTCTATGAATAGTGCGAGCGATAAAAAAGCCCAGACGACAGAGTAAGAAGAGTCCGTGGAAAGATTTGTTTTTGAAATACCAGAGCTGCTTTCACAATGGCGGAGACGCGGCTGCCATATAGACGACAATGCGAAACAGGGATCTCAAGTTGGCTCTCAATCACCCCGCAAGTTGGCTCTCAATCAATCCCTTGCTACCTGAGAACATTGTAGAGAGAGTGAGAAAAGAAACTATTTAAATCGAGGTAATGTTTCAGAGACGCATCATAGTGCTGCGTAAGTTCCCGGTATGAGACGTCGCAATGCTTCCACTCGTGATCAGCTTCATCAGCGGCGACTGGGTGCGTCAAATCTCGAGTCGGGAGGTCGGCGATCTGGTTGCCACGGATGCCGCTGTGAGCTGGCGCCCATCTTGCCTCCTCTAGTTCGTGGTCTTCGACTGATAATTCAAAGTGTTGTGGCGTGCACTCAATTGTTGGTAAAGTTGGGGTACACCTGCCGAGAGTCTGTTATGATAAATCTGGCGCCGCTTTAGCTAAGCGCAAGTGATATCGCCACTTCGTCGGCTAGGAGGGGCTGTGTCAGGAGGTTATATGCTACACCTGTGTTGCTTATTTAAAATGACGGGGGCTGCCATGGGTGCTCTTCTGGTGTAAAAGGCTACGTCTTTGTAGGCGGTTATTTATCTCCGTACATTTTCTCTGGACCTGGGCTTTTATGCCATATTTGTGATACACAGGGTGCATACTGAGTGGTAACAAGGACAGAACAATTTTTTTCTAGTGGTCTGGGGTCCGTTTCTCTTATGGAGAGCTGGGTGGCTGATTGGGGCCAATAGTGCCAGATCGGAGACGTTGAACGTCCTCGTTTTGGTTGCTCCTAACTCTAATTTTTGGCTAGATAGGTGCGTCTATAATAACTCCTCGGCCGAGTTGTGGATGTCACGTCGGAGTAGCTGTTTGGAACATTTGCTGCCAGGAAGCCCATGACTTGCTTATAAGCCTAGGTTATCTCGAGCTCTGTGGCTTTGAGCAGGGCGTCCGGTATAGCGTAGGTAATCCGCGACAAGACGAACATCTGAAAACGGCGATGCGTGTCTGCTTCCCTCATGCCCCTAGTTTTGTTCGCGACACGTCGTATCATATGAGTAATCTAGTTTATGGTTTGTTATGGGTTTAAGCTTGTTGATGGGAAGCCTGTTCAAGCAGTCCGCCTGAAATATCACGGCTAGGATCGTCAAGCTTTTGAAATGAAGCTATGATACGGCCTTCTATGCATAGGCTGATAGTGGGCGAACCTGGACGCTTTTTTGCTGTGTGACCAGCAGTACCTATGATTTCTGCTGTGGGCAGTTCAGACAAGATGACTCAGCATAAGCAACCACCGTCCACTGCATGTTGCAGTTATTTCTCTAACTTTCCTATTCACCCTGTAGACGACCAGATAATTATGTCAGCGTAGATGGCGTGCCGAATCGCCAGGATGTTGTTGTGGTGTAGCGGCAGGCATAGCAGGGTAATATTAAAAATGATAGCAGACAGTACAGCATCTTGTGGTGTTCCGCGCCCACCGAAACGAGCAAGGGTCCGTAAGCTTTTTACCGACTTTTAAGATGGCTTTATTCCCGAAAGAAAATTTCTGAAGTAGTTTGATATCCCCAGTATACATCTCAGTCTGTTTAACATGCGCAATATATAGTGTGCTTGACGTTATAAAATGGCACTCTGAGATCCACTGAGATCCAAGGATGGAAGTGGGGCGAGTCACGAGTCGCAAGGGCCATCACTTCCTCTTTAAGTTGGGAGTAAGATATCTTGCGTTGAGAGTTGCCGACGAAATCTCACCATTGTTGGCGGGATTTTACCAGTGCCTTCCAGATGCGGCAGCAGTCTGTTGAGAACCATGTCCTCACGAAAGTTACCACCCACGAAGTAAGAGAAATAGGTCTCAAGCTCTCAAAGGGTGCTGGTTTTCCTGTTAGTGTATGATTCGGACCTCCACTGTTTTCGAAATGTTTGGTAGGATGTATGCCTTCCAATTTTTTTTTAGGTGGGCAGTAGATTCTAGCCGCGAAGGGTCGTCGACATTTAGGAGAGCCTTCTTTCAACTTTGGTACACTCCCGTAGCCGTGCGGCTCCTCAGATATCCACCTCAGATATCAGAACGATCCACCTCCGGGGAACACAGCGGAATCCTAGAATATCCCTCCAAAGTCCATAGGCAAATGTCGGGTCTCAGGCCGGTCATACTGCCTTTGAAAGTAAAACTGGTGCAATGATAAGCATAACAAGACCTTTTCGCCATTTATTTATTTATTTAGTTAGTTATGTATTTATTTCAATACCTTCAGGGCCCATCGGTCATTACAGAAGGGAATGGTTGTTTAAATATCACAACAAAAATAGATACTTGAAAAATCGGACATACAATGGCAGCAATACATATAAAAATCAAATAAAAAACTAAAACACGTTAGAGAAAGTGCTAATATTATACAATATTATACAGTATTCCAAAATACAATCATTGAGGTCGATATAAATTCTGGACAACGGTTTGAAAAGCGAGGGTATTAGCGAGGGTTGCAACTGAGGATGGCAGGTCATTCCATTGTTTAGATGTTTTTAGAAGAAAAGAGTGGTAGAATGAATTCGTACGGGCGAAAGAGACGTTAACTTTGTTTGCGTGATCAGTAGGCGCAGATACGTGTGCAGGTGTGGAAAGGAGTTCGTGTTTAGGACTCGGGTTGTGATAATAAATTTTGTGAAATAAACTGAGGCGCGACAATTTCCTACGTGAAGAAAAAAGAGTCAAGTTTAGAGAAAGCTTCATGGAGGATACGCTGGCAGTACGATTATAGACGGATAGTATGAAACACGCGCTGCGATTCTCAACTGATTCTGATAAGCCCAGCGCCGATAAGCCAAGCGCTTACACAAAACGTCTCCTTAAGAAACAGCAAGTGCCACATGAAGTGAGTAAAACAAAAACTAAAGAAAAACTTTCAAAACAAAAAAAATTCCCCCGCATTTCCCCGAGGGGGAGAATGTGAAAGTGCGAATGCACGGTTGTCGGCCCGCTTGCGGCGCTTGCGCTCGGCCCCCGGAGCCCACCGCCTCGCCGCCTTCTCTTCCATCTCTTCCATCGGGTTTGTAGTATCACGTGTACACCAAGCAGTTATCAAGCCGCTATAACGCCGCTGAGTCGCCAACGCACGCCGCTGACGACGTAGTTTGAATGCGTTAAAGATATAAGGCGCGTCAACACTGATATCACCGTCGCGTCCGTGGCTTGATCGGTAGAGCGTCGCGCTGCGGCCGCAAAGTCCGCAGATCGAAACCTGGCGCCGGATGCTGTTTCTTTATAGAGGAGCACTGCGGACGCCGACGCCGCCGCCGGCGCTGGATGGTTTGGGGTCGCTTATAAAGTGTATTCACACTTAAAAAATTACCTAGGAAGTTGCAGTTATAGAGTCCGGAAAGCGGGTCGAGACCGAGTTATGTGCCCCTTATCAGACATAGGGTGTACTGGGCTTTGAACCTGAACAGCGAACGTACTTTCAACGCGTGTGACTATATAGGCAAGCCCGCGATCCCCTTAGTTTAACCCGGCATTTATTTTGACCGCTGGCATCAGAAGCGGGAACCGGAGTTCGTTGCTCCATGCCTCAATGTTAATTATGGAAAGTTCTTGCTCCCAGAGGGGAAGTGCCACTTAGTCATTTTAGCACAATGTGATGTATCGGAAAGGTGCAATAGCCGGCACGCAAAAATTTTATATGCCCCCTTTCAACAAGATTGAGCCAATGCAAGATATATGCCCGCTCAAAAATATTGCAGAAAGACAATGATATTAGGTTTAACTTCCCTGCCCTTCCTTCAACACGAAGCCTTGCGTGCTAGCGCTTATCAGCTCCCTGCTGTCCAGTCACGAACGCCTGATTTTTTCTGGAACGGCCAGCCGTGTTCGTCCGCTGTTTCTCGACATAATATATGCCACGGAAATTTAATACGTCATGTTCCATTTATTTTTTTTGCTGGAAAAGATGTTTACACACCGAAATACTCTCTGATTCAGAAGTTGCTAAAACATCAATTGAAACTTTGTTTGTTAAGCACTAGACTAATTAAAATAACGACCCCAAAAACGCTCTCCGGAACGAGAAAATCGCCAGTATATCCAATACAGCCGTATACATCTCCCACGGTGGTCGTATGAGCAATGTGCATATAATTTGTGCACCGGTCCATGCATCTCTCCCACGCATCGAGCTAGCACAGCATATAGCCCGACGTTTCACCTCTCGGTATTGCCTTGGCGATGCTGCTCGCCCGGGTCAGTGGGCTATGACGAGGCTTGCGACCTAACGGTACATTTGTCAACACTATCGCATGGAGCACCAGATATATCCCGCACGCATCCCACCCTCCACAGACGTGAGTCGATGTGTAGCCTGGCGCCACCTACTGGCCAATGCATTGCGCAGTCATGCAATATTCAGCCACATTTTTCCGCGAACTCCACAACGATCAATGTAAGCGGGACATCAAGCCAGCCACACTGTTCAGATGACTTGGGTTTGCGGCGTTCAGCCACGGACTCTACAAGAACACTTAAGCATTACCAATGCGGAGCAGATGAAGCCCTTTTTCGCAGCTCCGAGCTGAAAATGCAGACGGAGGTCCAACTGTCCGAAGATGCCTCTCACGCCAAAGTGATGCATGCCGCTATCTGAAGGGAAGGAATCCACGAAGGCTCCCACTTTCCCTTCCTCCTTTCTTCCAGTCTTCTGGCATATAAAGTCATCATCATAATCGCCTGCAAATCATTTTAGGGGTGAATACAGAATGGAACGGATGACATTATCCTAGCAAGGAGGCCAAGAAGCTCTCTTGTGGGATTGGAAGTAAGGTGCCGAGAGATGGTGGATATGATGCAGCTTGCTCATGGCACTTAGAGTGTGTAAGCGAGCACGTGTGAGTCTGGATGCACCCATCGGTGTATCGCACATGCGCTGGTGAAGTTTCAAAGCCTCTCTGAGATGATTATTTATCCGAGGATACCTAAATTGACGTTCAGGAACCACAACGAGTGCGCTTCAGGCTGTCTCGAGAGAGGAGGTGATCAACCGCGATCATATTACTTTGTAGAGAGATTGGGAGTGAAAGAATTCACGTTAAAAACACTAATCTCTAGTCGCTGTAGAGTCGTGTTTTTCGACAGAATTCGGTTATTTGCAGTTAGATTTGAGAGTTATCTTTGAAGTACTAAGCATGTTCTGCAGAAGCCGTCGGTTGTGCTTGTGCTGCAAAACAACTGGCCGCGGAAAGTTGCGCAGGCTTAACATACTCAGCTGAGACAGAAACGTTTGGGTGCGCTGTTGCTGCCACACCGGGGTTACCGCAACCTAGTAAGTGTCTGGTGGCAGCCCGTCGGGACATGAGGCCCCGAACGCCAGCCGAGTTGGCGTAGACTTGATTGGTAAACATTTCTCTTGTTCTTTGTAGAGAATGCGAAGGAGCAAAAAAAAAAATGTGGGGACACTTCGCCATCCCGTTCCCAGCTCACGTTTTCAGCCTGGCAGCACTTCTGCTGCTAGTGCATTTTGAACGCCGGTAGCTGGTTTCGTTTTTCCTCGTTCGGAGCGGGAACCATTTGAAGATTGTATCAACATTGCATCAACCGGTGTGCGTACGTTACTGATGTATGGGCAGCAGTCCAGGCAGTGCTTATGCTGAACCCATTGTAAGTGAGGTCTTGTATTCTGTAAATTATGCTCTTGGCCGTAAAACTGAGTGACAAGTTCCGATTCAGTTCTCGCAAAGTTGCATAGGAGTCAGGATTGGCGCAGAACGTGTGGGTAGGGATATATGAGCATCAGTGGGCTGTGATCGTTGTTGGCGGCTGATGAATTTTAGATGTGAAAAACTATTTGGGGAATACAGGCATGGTAGCTTATCATACCGGTTTCAGATTTAAAGTTTTAATGACCTCTTTTGCTGAGTATGTCCCTTTTGTTGACGCTAAACAGCTGTGTTGCATGCGTAAGTGCGGGACCGGTATTAGCCAACTCCGTCCTGCAAACATTCCAGGAGCCTGAGGGCATAGGTTTTGAGTACCAGGGAAATAGCCTCAAAGAAGTGTTGTACATTCCCCGGGAGTCAAGATAAACATGCAGTTTCGGGATGGCCACCAGGAGGCCGAATTCTCCTGGAACAATAAAGACGCCTTCGTGTAGAATAGAAGTCCCAAGCTATGAACATTCTTCTGGCTTTTGGGGAGAAAATGCGGTGCAATCGTGCATTCGTTCAGGAGTAAGCCTCCAGTATCCCGTCCTACTTGAATACGGCACATGAAGAGCGGTTAGGAAAGTTGGACCATCTCCTTTTTAGGTGTATTACCTGCCGACTGATGCAGCTATTCGGAAATGTTCGAGTGTTTTTATAGTGCCGTCTCGAGGGCCACAGTACACGCCTCAGAATGAGAATTTTGAAAAGGACCACAGCTTTTACGGGTTTGACCGCACTGCTGTTCAAGTTTGCATCCCATCGCCGCCACAGTAGATATTGGAAAGGCTGTCCTGCAATTTGCATCTCAGAAGAAGACAGGAATGCGCTGTGATTTCTGTGTTTCAAGCAAGTTGCCTGCGACGAAGATCGTAACGCTTGTGTGGATTAATAGAGGATGACCAAGGTACCGCCTGGTACACCAGCAAGCCCATTTTTGATCAACACTGCTTTGCAACATCTGAGACTTCTGCCCAGCGTTTCTATGACGCAGAAGGCCTACACCCAGAGTAGTTGTACGTATACAATTTACTTGTGGGATCCGGCACCGACCAAGAAGTGGAACGTTTTTTTTTTTCATGGAAGCTAACGCTCTCCTTGAGTTGGCTGGTATGCGATAAGGAAGCGTACCTGTAACTCGACGCACCTGCAGCAGTTGTTAGACGACAAAAAAGGCACCACTTCTATTGATGGAACTGTGAGGCATCTTGGCATGGTATGGGAGCCGCGAAAAGACATCATGATAGCCGGTACGAAGTTTGCACTTTGTTTTTAGACGAAAATAAGAACTTCAAGATATTTGTGGTCCTTCTAGTGGCAAAACAATTCGACGATCTGGAAATGGTAATGCGATTCGCAGTTGAAACGAACATAATACTTTAGAGCTACGGAAACGACATTCCACATGGTATGATATTCTTCCCAGTGACATCAGAGAGCAATGGCTACTGTATTGATCAGGCCTCCAGGAGCTGGGCAGGGTTGAAGTTCTTAGCTGGGTGCACATATCATCAAGTACGACGTTATCGGAACTGCGAATTTTTTGACGCTAACCAAAGGCACGCGGAGCATGGCATTAGTGGAAGCTTCAAAACAACAGCCCTTGAATGGAAATACTCCTGGTGAGTGCTACGTCAAAAGTTAGTCTATAAAGACGTTGGCATTGCCGCGCCTAAGCTTGTCGGTGCCGTTCTGATAGCCCAAGTGTCGAGCTTCTTGAACACATGCCTAAATAAAATAGGGTGCGGCGGAGAAAACATATTTTGGACAAACATTTGATTACGGGAAACTCATAACAATAAAAAGAATTATTCAAACGTCAAGGGACTGAACAAACATATTCACTACAAAGACTGCCGGAAATGGCCGGAAAGTACAATGCCTTCGGCAGTCAAACTCACGGGGTATAATCGAAAATTAAAAAAAAAACCGGTGAAGTGTGGTGATGTGAATCTCTGTGGTTACTGCAAGACCGTTAGGCCCCAGGAAGACTCCAAAATTGGGTTTGAAACGTTGCAGGGTGAAGAAAAAGCAAGTTGTGTAAACGTCTTCTGTGTGAGGGCAATAAATCCCATCCTAGCCTTGGCATGTGTTTCAAGTTTACTATGATCGTTTTGCAGCATTGGTTGTATTCTGATGATTATGAGAAAATATAGAAATGTTGCCCACAAGACATCTACACCAGTGTCAGGGATCAAAACTTCAGACGCGGAATCGTAGTGGGTAAAAGTTGTCCAACAACACAGTTACTGGGAGGAAATGAAGCGGATTTTGGAATTTAGCTTTCTCTACAGCCGATCGAGCAATCTGATCCTGAGTAATTGGATAGACTTACCGGAATTGATACGTCTTCGTACCAGGCTAGAGGCTTCGGAAGAGGAGGTTTGATTGGAATTGATGTCGATGGTTTGTACCAGGTTCGTCGCCCGCTTGCCATCCCCACTAATTATTTCTCACTTACTAGGAGATAACTACAGATTGTAGGTAGAGGGCATCTGGTCCAACCTGAAGACACGGGCTTGGAGATGAATCTGAATATATTATCTGGAGATAAATTGCTGGAGTTGAATCATCAGGAGATAAATCTGAATACAAGGTCCGAGTGTCTCACCTCGAGAATTCCTGTGTGAGCATAGTATTTTGTAGAAAATACTAGATAGCGTTTGCTAGATTTGTAGATAGTATTTGATACAAATACGGCCGTTTCTAAAGACATTAGACGTACGCTTGTCTGCAGTGATTCAAGATACATAGAAGGGTTCTGTGTTAATCAATATGCTAGTTCAAAGGTGGACACAATCAGTCTTGTTCTAACATGGACAAGGAGACAAGAACCAGAAAAGAAAACTTCAACCACCCAGGCCACGTTGTGTACTTTTAGAACGGTGGTCTTTAAGGCGGGTGAGTGGGAAAGGGTGTGCCCGCGCTATTTTTTCGAAACCCGAAGAAACTCGCATCCTGTTCTGAGGGCAGCACTGTGCAAGTATTTGAAGGTTTCATTACTCTATAATTTCATTCATTTATTCATTTGTCACATTACAACGGGTATTTCACAGCCGGTGCTGTGTTAAAGGACGCAGGTTTGTAATCCGGCCGCGGCGGCCGCTGTCCTGATGGGGGCAAAATTAAAAATATCCAGGTTGTCAAAATTAATAGGCAGCCTTTTACTACAGAGCTCCTTATGACCCCTGTTGTTTCGGCGCGTTAAACACACCACATTAATTCATTCAATAAATAAAAAATTAAAATAAACATAAAATAAATAAATAAATAAATAAATAAACCTTTCAGAGCCGGTTTAATGTGTAGCTAGCAAAAAGATATCATTGGGTCAAACCTGGTGTGGTTTAGGAGAGCAATAAAATCGTTCTTTTACTTCAGACACTGAAGAATATACCTATAATATGTGCTATGAATATGTTTCTAATCTTTTTCAGCTATGACATGGTTCGAGTTGAAGGTACTGACAGGCAGTACAGCTACCAAGGTCAGTCACACCACAATTCTCCAAGATATACGTAGCCAAAGCCAAAAGTTGTCCAATAACACGAAAGCGGTTGGCGGGGTAGGTTGAAGCAAAATGATAAAGAAATCTGAATCCAGTTAGGCACCTTGTTCTGGTTACGCCGGAGATGCCTTGCTTCCGTCTCGCATTGTCAAAGGGCTTTGCGATTTGGTCGTGGCGGCGCTTTGCTTTCCGGTCCACATAAACGTTTTCAAACTGCTTCTTTCTCCCTCCCACGTGTTGTGCAGTTGCTCGTTCTTGCCGCCGTGGCATTGGAGAATTGGCGACGATGGTGAATGTGGCTGCTTATTCTGCCCGCCTCATCTCCGGTGGACTGACACGGATGGCCACCCCTCGGTACTGCCGAGTTTAAGCTCGCGCTGTGGAATGCCTGCTGTAAAAAGTCCTTTGATGGAGTCGTTATAAGTGAAGCATATGTGGCTAGTGGTTCTTGGGTTTCTGGCGTGTACGAACAAAACCTTGTGAGGCAGCACGCGTCTTGGAAGCACAGGCGTTTTAAAGCCCGTGGTGAGCGTCCCGGGGAATGTCCCTACATTTTTTAACAGTCTACGATTTCAACAGTGAGTGCGCACATGAGGAACTCGCCGGAATGGTCGTCTTCCTTACGAAAAGATGTCCGAACTTCGGCTCCAGAGCGGCACACGCCCCAAACACCTGTGGAAGAATTTCTTCAATTGTGTCACTTGACCTACTATTTGAAGCGGCCTGAGTGCAAAAGAGGCATAGGGTACAGTTCCCTGCATTGTGGTTTTGAGTGTGCAAAAATCTTGCGGCAAAGCCAGTGCTATTGCGAAGGCTCAGCAGTGTACGGTTCTATACCTATGTGTCTTAATTAGCAATGACCGCCTTCAGAAGTCAACATAAAGAAAAAATGCCCCTACCGCTCGCCTACATACTGCTTCACCTCTATGCCGCGCGTTTACAGGCTTCGCTGGTCATCCACCTTTACAGAGTGGAATTCCGCAGGATTTTTTTTTATTTTTTAAATACCCCCTAACACATAACACCCTGCTACATGCCATGTATCCCACCCAATACCCTGCCACATGCAACTCCTGCCCCAACCCAGGCACCCTGTACCACATTGTATGAGAGTGCCAGCAATCCCCTTCCCTCACCCTTAACCCCAACCCTACTTATGAGCAGTGGGTGGAGCTGCGGACCAGCTCCGACCTTCCACACCAGCGACGATTGGTGGAGAGGGCACGGATGGCCAGCATAACCCAAGGCATCCCGGACTAAGGAAGCCTCCCACCGGGCGGGTGCCCTAACATCAGCACCTGGTCTCCAATAAAGTTTATTCATCATCATCATCGTTAAATACTGAAGCCGGCACGGGACGCCGGATTAGCGGCTGTAGCCCACACTGCACATAGCCAAGTGCTAAAGAACGCCTGCTTATTAGTCGTTTTTTGCTGTATACCGCGGGTGATGGTTTATCGATAAACGAGGCATTTAGGGCTTACGCTTTAAGTAAAGGCCATATAGCAAAGGCATTAAAGTTGCTCAGTTGACGTGGTGTTGGAGGGCGGAGGGTAGGAGGCAATATTCAATGGCGCGAGGCTATTGGTGGGTACTGACATCGGTCGCCTTTCTTGAGTAACCAATGGGGCGCCGAGTGCTTTGCGGCTCCGGTGCGTCACAAAAGGACCTGGCACTTTACCCAAATAGAAAATGCGTTAAGTTCCCTTTACTTGCAGTATATACAAATTAAATGCCTAATGCATACTCTTGGCTACACATTATTTTGTTCCTCAGTTCCACAAACAATGCGAGATGAAATCTTTGCTTGCAATGAGCTAGTGTTCTAGCTGCGTTCTGCGTAATCAAAATGAGCGTCTTCCTCAATCTCTTCTAACGAATATTTTTGGAACGCTGCTGCAAATCCTGAATATAGCATTGAAAGCTTTAAACTCACCGAAAACTATTTCAAAATAATTAGCTGCCAATTGATGAGCATTGGGCGTCTCCGAGAAGTAGAATTAAAGTAGCACAACTACCTTTTTCACCGAATGTTACAGCGAAAATCTATTTTGAAATTGTTAAGTACTTGTGGCATTGATGATACGCCCATATTTATCGGCTCCTACACAGCGTCCTACACGCACATAAACAATGAAAGGTTAGGAATTTTACGTAGGTGTATACTCCAAATCAATTTCTGCTTACCAAACCTTTCGTCATTTTACAGGGTTTGCGTTTGTTGGATCCGTATGCACTAGACACCGTGTGGGATTTGGTGAAGACATAGCGCACACCTACTTGGGAATTGGAATACTGGCACACGAGTTAGCCCATACGTAAGTAAATGAAACAGGAAGTTTACTTCGACTGGAAGTGTTTGCTAAGATTCTGTGCGTGCAAAAGAACATGATTTAGACCCATTGATCACTAAAAGCCATTTAGACACAAGATATAGTACAGCTGGGTATTATTAAAATCTAGCAGCTGGAAGAAAGCAGTTAGGGTTCAACAGTCCCATTTGTACATGTTAAATTTTAAACTGAGAGCTTTCTTATGGGACCAATCGCGTCCTCTCAAAAAACTATCGCATTTCCCCATAGACCGTTTGGTAAACCGAAAAGCTCTGATAAGATATCTGGGCACACAGCGCGTGTGTGAAACGGGACTTTCATTGTGTCAAAAAGGTGACTTGGAAGTCGCGAGAAGGGAACGGGTCTAGATGAGACAATACGCACATCGATCATGAATGGGTGCCATAGTATACCTTGATCTCGTAAAATGCGTCTCTGAATACATATGAAGGTTTGATGGTCGGTTGGGCGCAATTGCAGCGAAGGTTGCAAGCACTTTTAGTAAAGGATTTGACAAACATTTGCAGCAGTTTTGATGTTAACAGCTTTCAGGCTTCTCTCAACTTTTGTTAAGAAGTAATGGTAAAGGTTTCGTGATCCACTTCCCCGAAGGGAATCGAAACGCCTTCTCGCATTTAGCGAGTATATTATCTGAATCTTAGGAAGCCTCAGCCTGAAAACATATTTTGAAAGGCTTAAAGCTTTAGAAGACTAAACAGGCGTAAGTTGCTCTGCAAAAAAATATAATGCTTTACCCAATAAAAAAGTTGGAAACTGTCTATTTCGTAGAGCGCAGTAGATAACATACCTAATGCCACGCAACCGGTGAAAAAGAAAACGGTACTACAAGTAGTTAAGGTCGCTGATAAAGGCAAACCTTAGCCGAGAAGTTTGGCCTCCGCTCCTAATGGGATGGCTACGTTCCCTCGCGCACGCTGAAGGAGTACAGTGTGGCGTGCCGAGAGGGGCCTGCTGGGACAGGGGTGACTGGTATACAAAGCATAATTTTTCGGTCCTCTCAGCCCGCCACCATTTTTGTGTTATTGCGGCGCCGCCATGCGGGAATTTCCTCGTGGACTGCGAGAAGAGCCTGTTCCGCCGAAATTCGGTATCGTTGGCGTTGCACTGTCATGTGAGTCTCGGTTTGTACCTGTTTATATGACTTCTTTAGTGAGTACCTGTTCAGTGAGCACTTTGTCCGTGAATTAAAGATACCCGAGAAACGGTCTCAATGCATTATTTACGTATGCTGCACAGCGACCGTGAATGGTGCCTGCTGGCACCACAAAAGGTAGGAAAGGTACCACGAAAGGACGAAAGGTACTCGTGAGGACGTCACTATGCTGTTTTTCATTTTGCCTCGCTTGAACTGATCAAATAAATAGTAGGAACAAGTAGCAAACAGAGCTTTGGGATAAAAAAGGGCATGTGGATCAATAAGAAGGCTTCTAAAAGCAAGGGTAAGCTGCCCCTACTCGCACAGCTACAAGGTTCAGAGTTTTACGGTTCAAAGTGACGACTCATTCCAGGTGGCACGGAGAGACAGGCTCAGACAGTGCGGAGGGTTGCTGTGACACTGAGGGCCTGCAGCAAATGTGTACAGCAGATAGACCGACAAAGCAGACGCCTGTGCTGTCGTAGCGCTCTCCACACCGGTGTTGAATAAATATCTCGTAACCAAGTTGGTTGTTATTGCCGTTGACAACGGGATGGTGTTGCAAGCAGAAGTTACATCTCTAGCTACTTGTAGGACGCGTCAACCAATGCGGGAGAAAAAGAATTCATCGCAAAATCTCTCAAGAGGCAACGTTGGGTGGAGCAACGAACCGCGAAAAGCATGGAATGCCACGTACAGTCTTACGACTGCCACGGAGGAGACCGGTGCATTGGGAGAAGTGTGCAGAAAGTCACATGGTTTTTTTTTCACGCATATTGGGGGTCACACTCATTGCGTGTCCCAGCGACGGCGCTGAAGGCCGGCCCACCGATGCCCTATCTCACTGCTCGGCCCAGCCAGCAGACAATGGTCGGCAAGAGGAACGAAGCTGACGACAGTGGAACAAGCGATTGCACGGAAAGTAGTGTGTGCGCGCAAAACAAAGGCAAAAACGGAAGAACTTAAAAAATGGCTTCTCCGGCTTCGGTAGAGGTGACGTTTGGGCATCTCCTAAACTGCTCTTTCCTCCATAAGCTATAGAATACTTTATTCTTGTGAGAAAAGCGCAAGCATGGACGGCGCAATGCGTACATCATAGAGGAATAAGGCATACAGTGACGTTATCAGCCCCCTTGCACTCCTAGTTACTGTGCTCTCTTATAGTGTGTTTCTGACAGGCGAGATTTCTGACAGCAAGAAACAATCATAAGCGAATTCGCTACGTAAGAAAAGGCGAGCACGTAATGGCATGGCCACATGCTATACAATCGTGGCGAAAAACGTATGTGTTTGCATGATCCTCAAGGTATGTGAGTTCTTTCTGGGGCTGTATTCACTCAAATGTGAAAAATCGGCGAAATGTGATGTCCATAAAGAAGAACTTTGCAAGCAATCTGACAACTGAAGGCCTGAGTATACTGAACACAAGAGAGGTGGATTTTACGAAAAAGAACATCCTCACTTGCCAGTTTATTTTCCGTCTGGGATGTCCTCACGTACAATAGGTTTCTTGCTTGTTGACACAAGTTACTGTCATTTTTTGTTATTCTTTTTCGTGTGTACTGCTTCAAATACTATTGCACATACTGTAATAGATTACTCATAAATGCAACTAGGGACGGGGCTTCAAGAAAAATCCTAGCAATAGGTAACTGTTCTAAGCCACTTTGTGCAGCAGCGTTTACTTTTTAATTTGAAGTGCTACTGTCAAATCCCACATAAAAATACAAATGTGCTTTTTATTGTCAGCGAGAGTATCGTTTGCATGATTTTAAAAATACACATAGAGATCGCTCATAGGTACTACTTTTTTTCAGCCTTGGTTGCTCACACGATGAAAACGGAGAATGGAGCTACCTTGCAAACTACTACGCAGATTCAAGGCACTGCCCTTGGTCCGATGGGTACATTATGAGCTACATCAGAGAAAATGCAAACAGCATGAAATTTTCCCCATGCTGTGACAAATCAATGACTGATATTGCACTGTAAGCTGGAACTTTATTTAAGTTTTAAGTTTCATTCTAGGTATTGCAAATATTTGCATGATCGAAGTATTTTGATTTCAGTCGAGCAGCCCTATTTTAGGCCCACTAAAAATTAACAGGAATGTACGCTCGCTCTAGGAAAAATTTCTAAATGGTAAATACAGTAAAAGCTCGTTAATTTGAACTCGTTATTTTTCTTACAGTAATTCTAACTGACGCCCTGGTGCAGGTACAAGCCTGTATATTTAAATGGGGCAAAACGTCCAATAATTCGAACGCGTTGGTATCCAGAACGGTTAATTCGATCTACGATCCCCCGGTTTTCATTGCTCCTCACAGAAGAAGTCGGCACAGAGTGATTACAATGTGTCGCAAATCCAAACGAAACCAAAGTTACAAGAGATACAAAACAACAAAACAAAAAGCCAACATTATGGCGCGCGCACTACGATGCTGCGACATGTTATTTCTCTTCCAAAAGCGGGCGCCGCACCCCCGGCGTCACTGGTCGGGCACAAGCCGTTGCAGGTTTTCTTCGTGCCGCGGTCAGTGGTGTGGTACTCGCGCCTAACATGCGATAATAAGTCCAGAGGGTGCTTTTTTGTGTTCTGCCCGCGCAATGTGCCGCGATGTCAATTCGTTCTACCGCCCACCCGCTAATTCAAACTCCGCTTAAATCGAACCATTTTATGCTCCTCTTCGAGTTCGAATTAACGACCTTTTACTGTAGTGTAATGTGATAGTATCCGGTTCGAATAGTATCCGGTTCGATAGTATCCGGTTCACACCCTCGCGCCTGCAAATTAACGATTTCTAGTGTAGCGAAAGGAACACTACCTAACAAACATTAACAGTATTCGCAGATATTAGTATTAATAATTGCCCAAGATGTACTTCTGACACCTTAGATATACTTCCTAGTTACCTTAAACTCCTTTTACGATATCTCATTATTCGAGGTCGGGCTGCGGTGATCCTTTGAGATCAGAGAACAAACCAGTGGGCGCCTTGATTTCCTGCTTGCGTTTCTGTTGAGGAGAGAAAAGCCTTAGTAGAAAGTTCAACAATAAATCAACGAATATACGTTGTCCAAAGCAAAACCTAATCTTCACACTAGTGTTCGCACACTGTATCCATTACAAGGCAATCGCGACTGCATAGATGTAATACCGTTGAGCTGGTGCTAGATGTGGTGTTTAGATTGTTAGTAGCCAGGGAAACTGTTCGGCATTTAGTGTCTTGAAGTGTTTTGAAAAATAGTCTTTGTATGCAAATTTTGTAGTGCTACCAACTTGTATGCTAGCCAGGGAAACTGTACCGCATTTAGAATCTTGAAGTGTTTTGAAAAACAGACTATCTATGCTAATTTTTATGTGCGACCAAGTTGTATGCCATGCGGTTCCTAATCAACCTGCCAGAAACGCTGCCAAGTCAAAAACTTACGGCATAGACCGTAGTGCGTAAGATTTGCGGCCTCAGAAGGTGGGGCACCTGGGTGATGATTACAACCGGGGGGACATATCGGTCCCACGGGTACCGAAATGGCCAATGTAGGCTACTAACGCCTGATTTGTGAAATGCAGGAAGTAAATACGTGGTGACGGGCATTACTGGTGCTACGCTTGCTTGTTAGGGTCATCATTATGATGGCCAGCCTATTTTGGTCAACTGGAGTACGAAGGCCTCTCCAATTGACCTACACCTGCTTCTATCCTGCGCTGCCCCAGTCCATTCTTTGTGCCCAGATTTTCTTATTTTTTCTCTCCATCGATTTTATAGCCTTCCCTTTCTTCCACTCCCGCCTTCCGTGGTCGACTTTGTAGCCCCCACCTGTCCACCTGTCAACCTGTCCACCCATTTGTCCACCCGTTGTCAATACTTCGAAGTACATACCCAGCCCCGTCCATTACTTTGTCTTAATTTGAAATATGATATGTTCTGCTCGAGTTCAGCTCCCTCATCCAGTTTGTTCGTTTCCTGTCCTTATACGTTACTCATATGATTATTCGCTCCTGGCCCGTTTGCTTTGCATTCTAGTTGCTTTCTATTTGTGTAGCAAGCCACCAAGTTTCCTCTTCGTATGTCGTCATCGATAGGATGCATTTATTGAGTACTTGTATTTTTAGGGATAGAGGGAACTTTCTTTTCATTAGTTGTGAGTGCTTGCCGAGTGTACCCCTTTTCATTGATATTGTCCGCCGGATTTAATTGTTGTGTTTGGCATCAGCACTAACCATTTGGGCATATTCTTTGTTATCTATGCTAAAAAAACGCCTTCAGAGTGTTTATTTGTCCTTCCTTTATATTTATTCGTAATTATATTCAGCCCCACGGCAACCTATCTGATTGCAATTTTTCAATCATATCTTGCCGCTGTTCTCCAAAATCACTGAGCAAGACTATGTCGTCTGCAAGACTGAAATGACTCAAGTATTATGCGTTTATTAGTAAACCTCAGTTTTCCTATTCAAGCTTCCTAAATTCACTTGCCAGACAGGCTGTAAGCAATTATGGCGAAATGGTGTGGTCTCCTTGTCTTACTCCCTCTAGAACGGCGAATTTTTTGCTTTTCTTTGTGAAGGAATATGTTGCCCGTGCACCCTTTACTGGCCAAGTCTCCTGTATTTCCTGCTACTTTAAGGCTTTCATCACTGCGATGGTGTTTACGCAATGGAACGCTTTTTGATGGGCTATAAATTTCATGTATAGCGGTGTATTATAATCTGAGTGTTTTTCTATTACCTGGTTCATGACGCGGATGTTATCCATTGTGGAGTATCCTTTTCTAAACCCAGCCTGTTCCCCGGGTATTTGGAAATCTAGGCTGTCGTTTAACCGGTCAACTATTACCTTCGTAAGCAGCTTGTACAGAACCGACAGTAAGCTGATGGGTCTGTAAATAATAACATCTTTGGTACACCTTTCAATTGTGAATTAAAACGAGTTGGTAGTTTTTCAGGGCTCTGGGTACCTTTATAATTCCTTAGCGTTCTGAAGATAGCTTAGCGAGCTGGTCGTGCACAATATGTCCCGGCTCCGTTAAAAGATTTCTGATTTTGCCGTCGCATTACCTGCAGATGTTTCTCTTTTTACGTCCCTCACAACCTTTTTTTACTTCCATTTTAGTTACTAGGGGGACATTGCACGCTAAGCTGGTACGCTTAGTAGTCCCTCCTGGTCTAACTTCGCCGGCACATAGCCTGGTGTGCAATCGTTCTGCCGGTTTTATTTTCGTGTTACTGCTGCGCATAAGGTTACCTGGCTCGTCGCTGAGTGCGCGCATTATGTCTTTGCTGGAAGGTAGCTTTCCCCTAGTTGCTTTTGAGCATATTTTTATTTCAGTTTCCTCGATCACTGTCATGTACGTATTAATTTCGCTAATTTATTTCCATTTAATTAATTTCGACAGCTCTGGCAATTTTATTTGATCTGCCGTACTTCACACTTCATTGTTTTAAGTTCCGCAACTAGTTTCTTCGTTTTCTGAGTTGTATTCTTATTTTGCTTCTTACATGCTGCTTCGCAAATAGGTTCTATTCACTGAAAAGATTAGCGGGAGATTTCTTCATTCGGCAACACTGAAAACCGCCATGACTGCGGCCGCTGTGCCAGCACATGTGCTTTGTACCCGCATCTCACAGAAAAAAAAACGACAGCATCTATCGTCTGCTGCGTTTTGACCAGGCTGTCAGCAGTGGCATCAGCAGATATATTTTTAATCGCACTCACATTACGTGGTGGC
This sequence comes from Haemaphysalis longicornis, assembly GCF_048455015.1. Lineage (NCBI taxonomy): Eukaryota > Metazoa > Arthropoda > Arachnida > Ixodida > Ixodidae > Haemaphysalis > Haemaphysalis longicornis. Next base: position 103,256,424 of record NW_027526407.1, on the reverse strand, counting down.
GCTCTAGTTGCCCTTGAGCACTTCACGTCCGTCGTCTTGGGCTTGGCGTCAACAGATATGAATAATATCAGCGACGTTTAGTGGTGATGCTAGGACAGAATAGAGAAAAGTAAAGATTAGAAAAGCGACGAAAAAGTAGAGAAGGTTAGTTCTACTGTGGTTGATCCCGTCGCACACATCATGCCTCGAACACTGCTAGCTGTCATCATACTGTGTCCGTGAGACTAGAAGCCCCAATGGGAACGGTTAAGTGTAGATGCGAGCTTGCTGTGACGAGGAGCGAGGTCTCAGGCGGTAGCAACCACTTCGGTGTTCGCTTGAATTGAATCTGGCCGAAAGACGAATATTGAGGACCAGGAGCCGCCACTCGATGGTCCGCACCAGCAGGGCGACAGCAGGGCGACCTACAAATTCACAGCGTTGGCCCCCATAGACAACGGCCCGCCGAAAAGATGTCCCTCCGAGAGCGGCCGTTGGTGAAAACAATGCTGTGCGATACCCGCTGCCTCCGTAACCGAATGCGCCCGGTGAACCACGTGAGAGCTGTAGGCGCATTCCGCGGCGGAGATGAAACCTTACAGTGAAGGGAATAAACTCGTGTTTCTCCAAAAGGTAATGCTTGTGAACTCGGTGGGACGGCTGATGCGTGTGCCGCAATGATGGAGTCTGCGAGGCCCTGGCCGCCATAAAAGCATGAAGGAGAAGAGGGCTGCCTCCTTCACGGGCCGTGCTCGCATGGTTGCCTGCATGCATCCCACGACGGTGAATACAACCTCTAGCCGCTGTTGACTCTGTTATTTCTGTGAAGTTGTCATTTAGGGTGTCAACACCGTACTTGTTTTCCCCGCCGAAAAGCGCGAATATGTTCTTAACGGTTATCTCGTATTCCAGCGACTGACGTGATGCTGGATTTATATTTTTTGCCACTTTCTTTGTTTCTCTTTTAAGTTTCAGCCTCACTTTGCACCTAACCACCCTATGATCACTGCACCAAATCTTGCATATAGAACCTCCTCGTCCTGCCCAATATCGGAGTTGTCACTTCAAATGAAATCAATTTCGTTTTTTGTCAGCCCGTAAGGACTTTTTCATGGGTATCTTCCACTCATAAGTTTCCAGAATACTGTTCTTTTGCCTAAGGTTATTCCTCCCCGCAAATCCAACCAGTGTGTGTCCTAAACTGTTGCGAGTGCTTATTCCGAAATTTCCCACTCATTTTTCTCTACTCTGCTGTCGCCAACTATTGCGCTAAGGCCTCCCATTACGTATGTGAACTGTCTTGTTTCCTTATTCATTGCTGAATCGACGTTTTCAGAGAACCAATCTACGGTCTCATGACCGCAGCTCGCTGATGGGGCATAGGCGTGCACAATCTTTAACCTGTATTTCTTGTTTAGTTTTATGACAACGACTCCGACCATTTTGTTAACGGTGAAGAATTCTTCCATGTTCCCAATGATCTTCCTGTGTACCAAAAATCTTACCCCGTGCTCTTTCTTTACGTGAGGTACCCGATAGCACGAAATATGCCCGCTATTCAGCTCTTGAAGCCTTCTCCGGTTCGTCTGACCTCATTTGTCTCAATAAAATCTCTTTTAACGTCCAAGAGCTACTCCAATAGTGCCGCTAAGGTTTCTCCCTGCACAGAGGTTTTGCGTAGACCACTGCCAATTTCAAGTTCCAGAGGCGGCCTATCTGAACCTACAGACTCTTAGCAGCCTCTGCTCTCTCGGTGGCCCTTGAATCGCGGTTGTCAGGCGCTGTGCATGTGGTGGGGTGTGAGGGCCCAGAGTTGGTTTGGTCAATAATGGGAAGTGGGAGGCAACTACTACACCAGAGTGGGCAGATCCTTCTGTGGTGAAGGAGTGCTGTTTGTCCCCAAAACGCATGTGAAATGACCAACAAGCCTCTTAAAGAAGAGGAGACAAGCCTTCTCACTGGACATCACCAATTTCTTTACAATATCAAGCCACTCTCGATGTGTGGGACGTGCGTTACAGGAGCCACAAAGAATGTCTGATACCTTCTTGTGGTGTGTTCGGCGTTTAGAACTAACTAGGAACGACTATAAAACAAGCAGCATTATGTGACTGCAAGACTGGCTATATATCCCCACAGCCACAATCGACCAATTTTTCTCCTCATTGTCGGATTGTGCTGTCGCCAGCGGCATCCATTACAAAATGTAAAGTTCAGGCAATGCTTAACCCCAACGCTGCCATCATATAGACCAAGAATTATCCTTGTGGTTATCAAGTTCCTTCCTTCCTTCCTTGAATTGCATTGAAGTGAATTCAAAATAGGTTTTATTGCAACCAACATGACCATCCGTCCTTTCGTTCTTCCTTAATTTCTTCAAAAAGACCCCTAAATACCTTCTAAAAACTGAAAGCTCATTCACCAGGGGCTTCAGTTCCTGGGAAACGAGGAGAATAATAACGAATAATCGCCGCAGAACAATTACTTACGAACATTTCTTTTTTCGCTTACACTACCGCATATCCTATTTGCTAGACCTTCAAGAACGGTGGTGTTCAGTTAACGTAAGCGCTACAATGGTTATGGCTGTAGCGCCGGGCGAGTGAGGAACAAGTTGCGTCATCTTTAACTTTTTATGCCAGAAACACCAAGGACGGGTGCGCACCACAAAAAAAATTCAGCCATAACAATGACGTCATCTACAGCGGTGAACATACAGGTAATATCACTGAACAAAAACCCACACAATTGCTAAAATGCAATAATTTCTGTAAAAAACAACGTCAAGGAAACTTGCATTGTGACTTCGCGCACGCAAAGGCACTCACACACATACGGACACACCAGCACACGCACACACACACACACATGACTGTAAAACGGTTGAAAATAGGAGCTTGCGTTCACGTTTTTCTATTCCAGATCTGGGTGACCCCGACACTGTAACGTTTCAATGCCAGCGCACATCTCGACAATTTAGCCTCCTGAGGCATACGGGGTGTATGGAAAGAAGGAGTGTTGCGGTAATGTGAGATGTTAGTTTATGCTTTCAAACTCCCAAAATTATGCCTCCACAATGCCCTCTTGTCGGGTGATGGTTCAACTTAGAAAGCTGAATGGTCAACGTTGGATGGGAATGGCAACTCGCAAAGGCGATTTCCGACTCTTCATGCGTCTGGGGCTTTTCACCGGTTTGGAGCATTTGCGAATCACCAGTTACCAGGAATGGCAACTCGCAAAGGCGATTTCCGACTCTTCATGCGTCTGGGGCTTTTCACCGGTTTGGAGCATTTGCGAATCACCAGTTACCACCGCCAACAGTATAATCAAGTGTTCTCACCGACAACTGAAAGCAGCAAACATGTGCTACCGTAACTAAACTTCTCTGGAGGCCCCCCCGGCCGTCGCTCTCGGTCGGCTCGCAACCTACGAACGAGACATTCAGGCCACGCCCGCAAAGCTCGGTCACGGGGGACAGCTTGGCGTACTTTGAGAATTTGTAACTCAACATCAGCCATCGTGAGCTCGGACATTACAAACTTCATCGCCGGGCTCCGACGCAAAAAGGCGCCCTGCGTCTGTCGCCAGCAGCAAATCACACCAAGCTGACGCACTTCGTATTTAAGTTCTTGGGCAACATGCGCGCACGCCTTTCTCCACGATGGCACGGTACATGCGCCCTTCCTAACGCTTTACTCCGGACCATACCAAATAATTCGTCATGAAGACAAAACTTTCACCCTGCAAATCAACGGAACGGGGGTCCGCGTCTCCATAGACAGACTTCTGCAGTCATACTCCTCTCGGAGGAGACGCCAAACCTATGCGCGCCGACAGTAAGCCGTCCATAACAACAATTGACCCCTAAGACTTTGCCATACACCACCCACTTTGAACGCCAGGGATCGGTTCACCACTTTCTTCAACCCAGGCGCTCCTTTTTGTGGGGGGAGTGGTGTGGTAACCACGTCGGTGTTTCTCAAAGAGAGTGCCGGCAAAATAAATAACTGTGGCTCATGAGAAAAAGACCTTGCGCACGCACAGCTGCGCGACGAAGAAATTTCAAGGACAATACTCTTTGATGGGATACTCAAACCCAGAATGTTTGGCCCGCGTGGTATGTCAGTTTGTCTGATTGCCTTCTGTGACTTCATTCAGCCATCCCGCCAAAGTGAAACAAAGTCTTTGTAATTTAGAATGTTTGGCCTGTGTTTTATGTCAGTTTGTCTGATTGTCTTCTGTGACTTGATTCAGCCATCCCGCCAAAGTGAAACAAAGGCTTTGTAATTGTTATATACTCACAGCCAAATCTAAATGTCTACGTCGGGTGTCAATGTTAATACTTGTCAATATTGTTGAACTAGAACAGGAAATTGCGCAAATAGAAGACAGAAAATTAATACCTAAGTGATATCCTCAGCGCTCCTTTATAAAAAAACATATATGCTTGATTTTTGCGAAATAGAAGACTACATCCACTGCAGAAAAACATTCACTACGTCGCCTGCTGTCGCCCGCGCCACTATACCTCCCGGCGGCATTTTAAGAAATGAAGAGACAACGAAAGGTACCACTAGATAGGTTCCACGTTCTGCTTGGAACGCACGTGGATTAGGCCAATGTGGTTCTGTAAACGTTGAAGTAGGGCGCCTCGATTCACGCTCGTCGGACGGCGGCGACGCCGGAGACGGGCGCATCAAGCACCGACTCACGAATTGGCACGAGTTTCGCACCGAAGACCTGGGCGAGATTAAGGACATCGGTGAGTGGTCGCGCAATATCGTCGCGGTCGCGGAGAAGGCGACGTCCGTTACGGAGACATCCGAGGAGACCACGCGCATGGACCCCCGGCTCGCGCACATGCTGGAGGCTCGAAGCTCGCTACAGCGACGGTGGAAGCGGCAGCGGCACAACCGCGCCCTCCGCAAGCGAATCGCCACGCTCGGCCGAGAGATCGAGACGTACAGCCGCCAGCTGTGCGCGCAGCAGTGGTTCGAGCTGTGCAACGAGGCCGACGGCCAGCTCCACCGAGGGGGCACGTGGAAACTCCTCCGCCACCTGATGGACGAAAGCCAAAGCAAGAAATACCAACGACACCGGCTCGTGCAGATCATGTACGCGGCGACGAAAGAGCTCGGGGAGCGGGAAGTGCACAAACGCCTCAACGAGTGCTACCTTCCCGAGACCGCGAGAGAACAGCACGGAGAGTACGCCGGCCCGCCCAACCCCTCGCTCGACCGCGACATCGAGGAGTGGGAGGTCCGGCGCGCCACCAAGGCCCTCAACTGCCGGTCGGTGGCGGGCCCGGACCGCGTCACGAACAAGGCGCTGCGCAACCTGAGCGACGCGGCCATAACATCGCTCACGAAGTACTTCAACGAGCACTGGCGAGCCGGCAGCCTCCCGCGGCAGTGGAAGACGGCCAAGACAATACTCATACCCAAGCCCAACAAGCCGCCGGGCATAGAGAGCCTGCGCCCCATCTCCCTCACGTCGTGCGTGGGGAAGGTGCTGGAGCACGTCCTCAACGACCGGTGGCAGCGGTATCTCGAGACCAACGGCCTGTACCCCGACCCGATGCTGGGCTTCCGCTCGCGGCTGGGAACGCAGGACGCGATGTTGCTGCTGCAGCGCGAGGTGCTGGCTCCGCCGACGAGACCGACCTCGGACAACCGCGCCATCCTGGGCCTGGACCTGCAGAGCGCCTTCGACAAGGTGAAGCACTCGGCGATCCTGGCCCAAGTGTCCCGGCTCGGCCTGGGACAGCGTTCCTACATATACATCCGGACCTTCCTGACCAGTCGCACGGCCCGGCTGGAGGTGGGCCAAACTCAACTCGAGGAGCGAGAGCTGGGCAGCGTCGGCACGCCGCAGGGCTCGGTGATCTCGCCTGCTATTCAACTTGGTAATGATCGGCGTGGCCCGTCGCCTGGATGAGCTGCCCGATGTGCGCTACACCGTCTACGCCGACGACATCACGCTGTGGGTGCCGGGCGGCAGCGACGGCCACATCGAGTCGGCGCTGCAGGAGGCGGTGGGCGGCATTTAGGAGAGCCTGCGCGGCACGAGTCTCCGGTGCGCCCCGCAAAAGTCGCAGCTCCTGATCCTGCACCCAATGGGACGTTACCGCAAGAAGACGTCGGCCGAAGCGGAACGCAGCATCGTGGTGCGCGGGAGCGACGGCACGGCGATTCCCGAAGCGACGAGCATCCGCGTCCTCGGCATTCACGTCGACGCGAGCCGCCGCTTCAACAACACCATGGTAGAACGACTGGTAACGAAGATGGGCATCGCCAGGCGCCTCGTCAAGCGACTCGCTACGCGCGCGCGCGGCATGAGAGAGGCGAGCCTGCTGCGCCTGCTGCAGGCGTTCGTGGTAAGCCAGGTGCCCTACGTGGGAGCATTCCACGACTGGCGGACCCAGGAGCGAGCCAAGATCGACGCGGCGATCCGCAAGTCGTACCGGGCGGCCCTGGGCCTACTCAACAGCACGAGCAACGCGGCCCTCGCGTCTCTGGGAGTGCACAACACGCTCTCGGAGATCAGCGAGGCGCAGAGAACGTCGCAACTGGAACGCCTGGGGTCGACCCGGACGGGCAAAAGGCTGCTGCAGCGCGTGGGACTGAGCTGCCCCTTCGACGAGGAGGACGAGTTGGTCCCGCTGCGCGACGATATCGCCAACAGCTTGGTGGTGCCGCCGCTCCCGAAGAACGTCGCGCCGGGCCGGAACCCGGAACGGAGAATGGCGCGGGCGTGCGCGCTCGCCAAAGAGTACAACGAGAGGAGCGACGCCGTGTACGTGGACGCTTCCAAACGTCGCGACAAGGAAGACGCCTACGCGGTGGTGGCGGTGCGCGCCGCCACGGGAGAACTGCTGAGCTCGGGCAGCGTGCGCGCCAAGTCCGCCAGACAGGCGGAGGAGGCGGCGATCGCGCTGGCCCTGCTCCACCACGGGACGAGGACGGTGTTCAGCGACTCCAAGTCGGCCATCGCCAACTTCGCCAGGGGCACGGTGTGCAGGACGACGATGCGCATCCTTTCCGGCATCGGGGAGGGAGCTCGCACGAACATCGCAACGACGGGGCGCTGTCAAAACAGCACACGACGAAAGGGCACGCGACAGAAGAGCACCGACATAACAGCACGGCGTCAAAAGGGCACCCGACAAAACAGCACGCGACAAAACAGCACGGCGTCAAAAGCGCACGCGACGGAACAGCACGTTGACAAAACAGCACAGCGTCAAAACAGCACAGCGACAGAACGGCACGATTTTATGGAACGCCTAAATGGGCCAATATTTTGATTTTAACATGGATGAAAACACTTTAGTGGGCGCAAACTGCTCTCTCTGAGGTTCTCTTCACGTTTCGTTACTCTTTCTCGGGAAAAATACTACGGCTTTAATTATTACAGCATGTGGGATATCTGAAATGAAAGAAGCAAAAGCCAGGGACGACATTTGGTAAAACTTTTGTTCCTTTTTAGGTAGCCCTACAATTTTTATGATAATAATAATAATAATAATATTAATAATAATAGGAAGAAGAAGAATAATTTATTTCCGAATTTGCCGCTGACAGTTCTCTAAGACTGGTAGGCCCGGATCATTTCGTCCGCAGGCTTTCACATCTCTCCCAAAGTGGACCGCGTTAGCACGCGCTAAAACCGGTGACCGAGTCTAAAGTCAACGCCTGCGCTACGAACCCAAAGGAAATACTGTTCGCCCGGAATGCGATCAGAGCGAAATCGGTAATAAAAACCGCAGGGTAGTCTTGGTATGTCTGCTTTGCGCCGCAGAAACATTTTGCAATTTTTTGATACCAGCTTTTTATTTTAGCGCCGTCTATGAAGCGACCGCCGAAACCTTTGCGCTGGGCTGTTAAGTGCGCCGTTCTTTGCGTGCGTCTGCTCGGAATCCGTGCATTACCAAGTGAACCGTAGTGGTTTGGCGTTAAGTTAGCGGTTGCAGTGCTTGTGTGTGTGTGTTCTGTTTTGTTTTCATCATCTTCGGACGGATTTTAGGTCCTGATTTGCTGCCAGAGCCGGAAATTCCGACCCCGGCTGTTGAGACCAGCAGCAGTAGCAGTGTGGTGGTGGTGCCGGTGGTGCTCCGCAGTTCCGCGATGAAAACGTACCGGTATGGCACCGACTGACATAGAAATCGATATCGGGGAGTAAATACGTGTTTTCAATGCCACCGTGCTTGTTATGTTCACCGATTAGTCATGTTTACGGAAGCGCGGACGTCGAATGCGGAGCGCGTATAGCATATGTGGGTCACGGAGATCCGTGCTCGCGATGGACTTTCGACGAGGCGATTGCTACGCTGTTGGCATTGCAATGCAATATAATCTTTCTTAACTAGACTTATGACGGTTACTGACGAAACGAAATTACCCGGGCGGAAAAATAACGCGACCGCACAACCAGTCAAATTACTATTCGAAGGTTGAGCAAAAGGGTTGACGTTCGGGCGAGTTAATATTGGTTGATCATGATCGTGATCATGATTGACCTAACTCTGCGCAGCGCATGTGGCCTGTCGCTCGGAGCCCACCTTTGTGAAACCGCTGCTTTCACCACAAATGCTTTACGCGACCAGCAGTAACTGTTTTGTAATTGTAATACTTAAGATTCCGTGGCAACGCAAAAGGATTAAAAGCTTTTCCTTTGACCTCGTTGTGAACAGGTTGAGCTATTTTCCAAATGCAGCGTTCACGCGTACCTCGAGCTGCGTTTCCACATTTGGCTGCCTGCTTATCCTGCTATTGACCAGCAGTGTGCGATGGAGAAAGTTATCCTTTCAAATCGTTTGGCAGTGTAATGCGTTGGCCTGAAAAAAAGTAAACAAAACGCCGTGATTTTAAAGGTAAGATTAGATGAAAAGGGGATGGTTTAATGCCAATCGGCTGTAATGACCAAACAATATATGGTATTTTAAATTGACTACAAGGAACCAGAAGTTATTGTAGTGTTGTATTGTATCGGCGCTCGTGAAAGATCCCCAAGTGGTCAAAATTAACCCGCAGCCCTCCACTACTGCGCGCCTCATCACCCATGAAGCGTCGGGGCGTTAAACACCATAATGAATGAATGAATCAATGAATCAATCAATCAATCAATCAACCAACCAATCAATCAATGCTGTATTGTAAAGGATAAAGTTGCTTCTAACATTTCAGGGGGTTCCGTTCCCTGTCGCAGCTTTGCGTGTGATAAATGGATTTTGCTCCGTCTGCTTGCCGTCCAAGTGCACCCAACAAACCCTGGAGTTGGTCGTTGGTACAAAGTCGTTGCGATTTATCAACGGAATCCACCGATATCTCAACTATGTGTGCGTTGGGAAGCGATGCCGCAAAAACACGCCGCAACCGCACTGCATTTTCTCCAGGCAGTGTCGTGCACATGCGTGCTGTCAGCGACTGTTTCTCGCTTTCTCTGGTTGTTCAATAACCCTTCACTGCGCAGTGCTGACCAGGCGACGTTTGCGCCTTGAACGGCATCGCAGCATTGGCTAAAACAGTTGAAAGTTCCGCAAAAACTAAGTACGCGGTGCGAAATACTCCTGAACTACGCAGTGGAGCACACCACGCCGAACGATGTTAGCAGCCCAGCGCGCTCAGGCAACGCTGGTCGGCCGCCGAGAAAACTGGTTTGAGAGTATTTTCCTCCTTTCCCGGCTGCTTATGGAAAATGGTGTATAGCAGGGGAGCAACTCATTGTACGTCTCCGCGTGCGCATTGTACGCTCTGCGTTCCACAGCAGCCACTGCCCCTTTGTTCGTCTCGGCGGCAACAAAAGCCGACCCAACCCTCGTTTTCGCTGACGAGAGGGAGGAGGTCGAGGGGAAACGAGAGGGGGCAGTTGCTAACATGCGCATTGAGTGGAGGGATTTCGAACACGAGCCAGTTTGTTTTGAGAGCGGGACTTGGAAACAGGCCAAACGCGTTTGGGTTGTTTCGTGGTCCACCCGTTCTTGCATCAATCGTTGCATCAATCGTTGGCTCTTCATTGTACCATGACAAGTGACAGTCTTTGATTCTCGCAATTTCTGGGAAAGTAAAGCCGTCAGAAAGATGCACACGAACATGTTTATGTATGTTAGCGAATGAACTGCATATGTTTCTGCACAAATGCGGTTCCCAACAACAGAGTTTGTTGTTTATGGTGGGTGACCTGTTTTTATGAGCTCACCTGCTACCGTCAGCAGTTGTTAGGCTCCCGCAACACGCCGGCAAATTGAACAAAGCATGTTAGCCAGCAGTCATCTAAGCCTTGCAGCAAGACAATAGGCGTCATAGATAATCGCTATATGTCATATTTTCGGGGAAAATCAAAAGTATCGAAGCTGCAAGCTGCAAAAGTATCAAGGTCCAAAACCTTAGTGCCGCTTCGCTTGATTCTAACTGGAGATATCGAAGCATTTCAGATGAAGAGCACAGTATCACAGCTTAGGTAACGCAATAAACCATTCATCCGGTAAAGTTCGTTTTTTTTTAAATAACGAGAAATCGGCGAGCGTGATCGCTAGTACAGCTTTATGTTGTCTGATATTCAGTGGTGCCGGCCCACTCCCATTTTCGATACATCATGTAACCTAAATAATATTGTGCCTGTAAAAGCGCTCACTGGACAGCCTGAATCGTGATATTCGCTTCTCAAGCGTTAATAAACGAAAGGATACAAGCAATGGAAGCACGGGAGAACATACTCGTACGACGACAAATTCGCATGCAGCATTTATTTCAAATAACTTCAGCCTTAGCAAATATATTATGTACGGACCGATGCAAATACATTGTGCACAAATACAAACATGTAAAGACAAATAAACTGACCCCCTCCCTGCTTCCCTTATACAGGCGCTCATGCATAGGTGAAGTAGTGGTGGGACATTTTTTTCCTACTTTGAAGTTGGGACATGTTTTCCGGCACCATTTGTTCCGGGACTATCAGTTTCGGGGCCAGTAGCTCCGGGACCATTTGTGCCGGGACCATATCGCCCGCACATCGTGCGTATGGTCTTCGGCTTAGCAGTTACACAGGAAAAAAACAAACACGCCTCAAGTTTAACGTACTCTGCGATGACGTACACTGCAAACACCCCACGAGATTAGCGTTGCACATCCTATAGCAGTTTTTTTCGCAATAAGGCGGGTGTTCGCGAACCACTTCCGTGCGGCCGGAGCCATGCACAGCGGATTGCGTATAACGCGGCTCTTTTTACGCCGCACCAGGCACCCTGAAACAAATTTAACGTTCTCTCGCATTTAGCAACATATGCCTGCGTTTATCTTTAATAAAGTAATTGTTTCTAGTAGAGCTACGGGCTTTTGAGCCTCTATTGATGCTGGCGCGCATGTTGGTATGAAGGCCGGATCACAGTCTGGTACGCCCTGATGATTAAGATGATGATTATGATGATGATGATTACAAGCCCTCCATCTGTATCGGGACGTCCGTTGCCACCAACCAACTTGCCTGTCTTATTCTAATCATTAAACCTACCCTTTATTACCCTAACGGGTTAGCCCTCCGCCTACCGGCTTTAAACTCGCTTCTCCTATTGCCGTTTTCCGCAGCGCCACCTGTAGGGGCTGGAAAGAGCGGATAGCGTTGAGCCGCCGACCCGAAGAAAGCGAGTTAGATGCCCGCAATGGTGGTTGCATTTCAAATGAAGGAGAAGAGCGAACACGCCGGAGTGTCGCCGTTTAAATGCACGCGAATAAGTGTGAAGTCCCTCACTGTGGAGCATCCCATATTCCAAATTTAGCGTTCTGGTTGTGAAGCCTAAAAAAGCTGAAAGAAATGAAAGCTTTTGTGTGCTTCTTTAATTGAGTCCGCACTGCGAATACAAAAAAAAACGGCATCAAGGCAAGAAAAGACCTTAACCCGGTACCGAGGCATGCTTTGCAGCAGCCGTGATCTTTCGGCTCCCACAAGAAGATCTTCTCTTGCTGCTGTTTTCTTTTTCGACTGTTTTATCGAAAGTGTAAAAAAAGAACAAGTGCCAGTTGCAATAGGCATGCCTCAGGTTATCATGAGCCGCTGCAACCCAAATCACCTGGAATATGATGGAAGCGAAAAAGCCGAAGTGTAATCCTTAAGCGCTACTATTCTGACGGATAATTTGCTTCTTACTGAAATCCTACACCACTTAATTCTAATTTATACATGGGTGTTTAATTTGTTTAACAGCACAGAGGAGCTCTTAGTGGGTTAGAAATATTTCCGCAACAATATTGCGCGTCAAAGCAGCGTCCGCGAATATGAGCTACTGTGGATCGTGGCTCATTGGTGGCCCGGCAGCTCACATTCTTCACTTTCATGAAAAAGACCGTCACTATACATCGAAGTTTTCAAAAGAATGGCGTCAATGAGCAAATGAATAATTCAAACAACATTTATAAGAAAAGTAATTAAATAATAGAGGATCCAGGAACAATCCTCAGTAAATTAACACAGAAAAAAGTGTTCACGAAATATGCAGATTCATGGCTCTGCGTTAAATTACCACGAAAAGGGCACAGATGCCGTCTTCATAAAAATAGATCCCTGAATTCATGACCAAAAACCAATCAATACAACGGGATCGAGGAACCACCTTTAATAGGCAATTACTGGAGTAGTCGTTTCATAGAAATAATTGCACATATAACCATGCGTGAAAAAGAAAGTAATACGAACAAGTAAGATCTGTAATTGATATCAACGGCTGACTATGTTGTGTTGCTTCAGCCTATCACAGGCACACCTAAATCTCTTCCTGTACCGAAATCGCCCTCCACTGGAATATGCGGGTGCCTAAATGTCCATGTACTGATATGTTCCTGCACAGATAAGTCTTGTAAAAATAAGTTCAAATGAATGTGCTTTTCTATTCCTTACTTGCCGCAGAGTTTGGATTCCGTTCCGGCGAGTGCACTATGCCATACTACCTAGCAACGCCACCGCACCCAACTTTTACAGTGCTCATCTCTTGCAGTGTGCTGTTTTGTCGCGTGCTGTTTTGTCGCGTGCTGTTTCGTCGCCGTGCTGTTTTGTCGCCGTGCTCTTCTGTCGCGTGCTGTTTTGACGCCGTGCTGTTTTGGCGCCGTGCTCTTCTGTCGTGTGCGGTTTTGTCGCTGTGCGCTCTTGTCGCTATGCTGTTTTGACGTGTGCTATTTTGACGCGTGCCCTTTTGACGCCGCGCTGTTATGTCGGTGCTATTCTGTCGCGTGCCGTTTCGTCGCGTGCTGTTCTGTCGGTATAGCGCAACGACCGTACGGTGGTTCCGGCCCACATGGGACGGGAGCTCCGCAACGGCCACCGAAACGTCAACGAGGCAGCCGACGCTGCGGCCCGTGATCTCGCCGCGTGCCGGGCCGCGCCAGCGACGGACGCCGACGACGACGAAGACTCGAGCAACGACGAAGAGGACAACGACGCAGAACCCCTGACTACGTACGGTGCAACGCTGTGGTGGTACAGGACAGAGAGGCAGGCCTACCCTCCGCCCCACCCGGGGCTCGTGAGGAGGGAGGCAGTGCTTCTACGACAGTTGCAAACCGGGACGGTGCTAACGCCGGCGCTCGCGCGCCACGTGTGCCCGGACATGTACGAAGACGCGGTGTGCAGTGTTTGTGCGCGTGTGAATGCGGACTTGGCCCACTTGATGTGGGGATGCGACGAGCACGACCCGAGTGACGGGAGGCCGGTCCTCCCTCCGGACGTTACGAACTCGATCCGCTCCTCGGAGCGCGAAAGCCAGCTGAGGGCCATCCAGCGGCTCGAGGCTGCCCTGGGCAAGCAACGGCGAAAGGGGAACCCGCACTCCTCTCGGCCTCCTCCCGCGGGAGTGAGGGCTAGGGGCGACCGCGGTGGCACTCCGAGTAGCCCGCGCCGACCGGACGCAGTCCTCGGGGTCGGCCCGACGCCGCGGTGAGCGGAGAAGACTACGGGACGGTGAAGCCCTGCGCGGCCTGATCCATCCCCGACTGCAGGAATCTCAATAAAGTCCTTTCTCTCTCTCTCTCCGCCGTACGGCAGCGTCGGCATCGAGGTATCCGGCCTTGGAGCAGTGGAACGTGGTAAGTTTAAATTCACTTCAGCAAACCTTTAGCGTATTAACCTTCGGAGGAGCGCGCCGAAAGAGGAACAGCATGAGCGGTGAGAAGGGAAACGAAGGGAGGCATTTACTCGGCGAATGTCGACAAAGACTATCGTCTTTCGTCGACATTTCCAACGAAAACAGCAGATACGTGGCCAATTTTTAGTATAGACAGGACCATTTGCACACCACTAAAAGGGCAGTTGCTGTAAGGGGTTTCGACTGGAAACATTTTCACAAATACTACCAACTGCACACGAATGACAATGTATTTGTTGAAGGTAATATACAACAGATTCAGCGTTATATTCACCATGCTCCGAGGTTGGCTACCTGTAATTCAGTCTCGAACCAAATCTACGTCGCAAGCTCGATTACCGATTTCCAGGTGTCTTTCGCGAATTGCTGAAAAAAACTGCTGTGATGAAGTTTTTGCCTTGTTTAAGGTCCTCATGTGCTGTGTATTATTCATAGCGTTCCGCCGCAGCGCTACCTATATACAGTCCCGATTATCAGTCCCGGATCGTCCGCTGACTTCGCGATACTGAATCGGGCTTTCAATTTCTTTATGTATTTCAATGAGACTTGTGGTGCAAACACAATCCTCGGACGGCCCGCGGACCTTCCATGACACGTAAATCGAGGAAGCACAACGTCTCTACTGAAGCACTTGTCTTGTGATGCTTGTTTGAATAATGGTTTTGCCAAGCCGGTTGTAAATACTAAACTACACGTTTCTGTCCCATAGGTCGGATCAAATTAGCTGTCTTCACACGATCAACACTCGAACTCGTTTAAAAAAGTACCACACAGGAACCCTACCTGGCTTCTATTTGAGCAGGGACAAGCAGTGCAAATTAAGCTACCGGGCAGATAAAACGACATGGTATGACAAGGTATGTATGAAAAAAAATGGCAAAGTAATGAGTGATGCATGTTTAAAGACATAATGGTGGTAGAGGCGCCTAATTCTTAATCCTGCATTTGTGTTGAAGATGCCGTTAGCAAAGACTGCGGACAGCAAGCTTTCGGTCTGTTGTCCGCAGGCGAATTGTGGTGTTCCAATATATGTCATATATTTCTCGAACAATTCCAATAGCTATGCAGGTTTGGAATGACTTGCAATCCCAGCGGCGGTATTTTAATGCAAGCTTTGACCAGCAGAGTAGCCCCCGAAACACATTCGTTTGTACCAAAAACATATAAAAGAGAGATCCCTCATTCATTATTAGGATTGCCTTCCCGTTATAAATACCCCAAAATAGTAGAAATATTTATAGGTACTCTGCAATTTCAAAGATTGTCTGTTTAACTCTCTCTATATTTGAAGAAGTAGTGTTCGTGCTGGCACAGTTGGTGGAGTGCTAATAAACGTCCCCGCAGAAAACTCCGCTCTGCAAGCAATGACACCAGTCGTATCTGGGCTACAGATAAGGTCAACATAGCTGCGTGGCTAGTTTTGTGGACCATTCTTTGAGGTAGTTGACATTAAGTCTTCTTACAGAATGCGCACATTACAGTCTGCACTTGGACACAAGGACGTTGAACTGAAATTGGATTTTATTTAGAATGCGGAAAATCATTTAGCCATAAGTGACTCAAACTGCAGCGTAATAGACAGAGACAGGAGGGAGGGAAGACGACAGCAAGTCGCAGTCTCTGTCATTTACGCTGCCATCCAAGATGAATAACCAATATCAACTTGCCCAAATGACGATCCTTTTATAGCAATAAGTGCGGATGGAGTTGCGTACAAAATGTTTTCCAGGCTGTCACAAAATCGTGCCCTCACCGTATCCAGGAAAGCTTCTGGAATCAAGTACACCGGCTCAATAAAAAAATGCCGCTATTCGTTTCAGGTCTCAACTACAGAAAAAGTAAAATAAATGTCCGACAATAAAAATCAAAAGAAGACAGGCGAACCGCCCTCTTGCAATTTTTTGGCTATTTATCGCACGTTAAAAATGTGTGAATCAAGCAGAACTGGGATATTTTTTGAACAACTCTTTAAACTTCTGAAAGGTGTACCAGCCTGCTGCACTACAAAAAAAATACCGCGCTTTCAAGGGAGCTTTTAAGGCCCGGCACTTGCGCATAATCGTGACATGCGCCTAAGACAGAGGTATATAAGATACGTCTTTCCCGCCACATATGCCTCTGTACCGCTGTCCCTTCAATGGGCTTATCACAAAGACGTATCAAAAAAACTTTAAGACGAATATTTGTGGCAGATAGTCACAACAACAGAGAATTTTGCCGCGCACTGAGCAAGGTGGAAGGGCAAAATCAGTTTTCGCAAAACAACCGTTTTTTTAGATGCTCAAAGTAAAAATTTTTATCAGGGCTTTGAGGGGTTGACTTGATATCGGAGCATAAAGAAAGTGTGTGAACTTTCTTTCGATCGTGCTCACAACGACTGTGATACAGTTTTTAGGGAATAACTTTACTGGACCAAGTGCTCCTAGCGTGACTTTTACTATCTTCACATTACAAACTATGATAAATTTCAACCCCATAGTTTACTACTGCTTGTTTTTGGTGGACCGTGACACTGTAGAACCCTTGTAACTTTTCCTTGCCTACGTTGAATGATTTGTGAGGCTTCTTATGCTTCTTTTAAAAATAGGTACACAAATAAAGCACCTCTGCTCAACACGGAAGCTGTCAACTAAGCAGCACAGATATGTTAAAGGGGCTGTGGCGCCCACTCTTGAATAGTTTTAGTATTCTTTAGTATTTTTAGTATTTAGTAAACGGCTCTCTTCTTCCTTGAGCGACTACCGGCTCAGCCCGCTCTGGGCGATCGGCCGACGCGATCAGCCCGCTTCTACCCTGAGCGGCACGCGTACAGCTTTCGCATCGCGATCGGCCGACCCAATCAGCTCGCTACTACCCTGCGCGGCTAGCGATTCAGCTCGCGCTTCGCAACCTGCCGAGACGGTCGGCTCACCACTTTCCTGAGCGGCTACGGGTTCAGTCACTGCGCCTTGCAAACTTTCCTGCAAGGGTTTCGTCGCAAAATTCGCACTTTGCTTTCGCTGCTTGGGACCTCGTTGCTGGATACATAACGTATTAAATGCAGAGCATTTTAGTAACTCACGATGTCACCCGCGTTGGCGTCCGTAGTCCGCATCACTACACTATATAAAGAAATAATACCTTCCGGCGCCAGGTTTCGATCCCACGACTCTGCGGGCGGAACGCAAGGTACACGGCACTTTACCGACTGCTCCACGGAGCCGACACAGAATGGAAGGTTACGCAAGCGCCTTATATCCTTGACTCATTCAACCGTCGGCCACAGGTGCGCCCTCTCCCCCGCGTCCTCCTCGCCTTCTCTCCACTCGCAACACCCTCTCTCGCCGCGTTCGGTTCGCGTTCATGTGGTGGCGCGATTTCGGCGCTAAAACACTCTCTCGCGAAGGGCATTGGATTGAATTCGATTGGATTGGATTGGATTGGATTGGCTTGGCTTGGCTTGGATTGGATTTGGATTGGGTTGGATTAAAGTGAATTGTGTTGGATTGTGTTGCGTCATAGCCGCGCCACGTTGCGTCGTAGCCTCTCCACGTTGCGTAATAGCCGCGGCAGGGGGTTCACGGGCCGCGCCACGTTGCGTCGTAGCCTCTCCACGTTGCGTAATAGCCGCGGCAGGGGGTTCACGGCACGTTTCACGTTTCACCATCGACTTCATCGACAATGACTACGCTGGAAGACAACAATTACAACAACAACAACCAATACGTAATCCATAAGACTTGCAGGCACGCCCCCCGCGGAAATGCTCTGCATTTGATCGTGCCCCTCGCGAGGGGGATGTTTTGATTTTTTACTTGTCAGCGATCTCTCCCTCTAGATGACGAATTCCTTCATGAAGAACTGAAAATTTACCTGCAGGTACGGAACCCTGTTGTTCGAGTTGTTGCAACTCTGCAAATTCTTTTCTTTTTCGCAGTACCTGCTCGGCGTTGGTTTCGCAACCAGTGCGTAAAGTCTCTCTCCTCACATAGTGCTCGCGAAGCATTTTCTAGTGCTTGCGGGGCCTTTGTTCTTCCCGTAGCTTACACTCTCGCTCCCGTAGACTTTCGGCTAATTCTCGTTTAGTCTCTTTAGAATAGCCTCGTGAGCCTCGTCGGCTTCCTAGACGCTCACTTCCGCTGCTTCCATTAGCTTGAGGATCTGTTGTTTTCGTCTTTTTTGTCTCGCGGGGCCAACAGAAAAGCTCAACTCCTCGCCAATTTCGAGGAGGTCCTGAACTCTGAACTTGTCCATCGTGATACTGTACCCCGAATAGTTTACCCTCGCCTACTCGCTACAACGAAGTAGAAAGCAGTGACGAAAGTCAAACCCCAGAACGCACGGCGCTGCGCTAGCAAGGTCTGGCAATGCGAGAGGTAGAACTTCAGGCACTTACATCACCAAGGTGCTGACGCTGGCCGATCCAACCGCTGCAACCACTGTTGCGAACCGGGGCAGCGGGGTCGAAGTGGACCGTGGTTGGTTTCCTGCCGGGGCAGTCATGATGACGAAGTGGAAGTAGAAAAAGTATTTACATATAGGTTTCAAAGAACAGGCAGTGCGCTCCGGCACGCTAAAGATTGAATAGGCACGTCGGGTTTGTTCTCTTTCAACCTTTTTCTCGGTTGGCGTCATGACGCACCAATCATAAAATTCATGGCGCTGATAGTAGCGCCCCCACGCACAAGCACACGCACACGCCTACACACACACACGCACACACACACACACGCGCACACACACACACACACACACACACACACACACACACACACTCACACACACACACACACACACACACACACACACAAGCGCGCAACAGAGAGAGAGAGAGAGAGAGAGAGAGAGAGAGAGAGAGAGAGAGAGAGAGAGAGAGAGAGAGAGAGACGCTCGTTTCTTGCGCAGGTGAGCGTTAGGTTACTCTCGCCATGGCAATCCGCCGTGGGTCGGAGCCGCCTTTGTCCTGGCGATGCTACACCACCGGGAAGACGTTTTGCATTCCTCTGTCGTAACATTCGTCGAGTGCCTCCTTGAAGGTATCTCCAGCGTCGTCAGACACGCCACAAAAAGGGCATGACAGTGATGCGCAGGCACGCCGCCGAAGCTTGTAGTGTGGGGCGCAAAGCTATGCTATTGTCAGCACCGCCGCGAGCCAGTTGGCGCATGAGGGGCCACGAGGTCGCTGAAAAGGCTATTGTCAAGTAGCAGC
Source organism: Haemaphysalis longicornis (assembly GCF_048455015.1). Classification (NCBI taxonomy): domain Eukaryota; kingdom Metazoa; phylum Arthropoda; class Arachnida; order Ixodida; family Ixodidae; genus Haemaphysalis; species Haemaphysalis longicornis. The sequence goes on along the minus strand of NW_027526407.1, from coordinate 103,237,126 downwards.
ACAGTTCGCCACTGTGGACACGCGGGTCGTCGGATGTGGATTAGGGAAGACCAACAACAGGTTGTTGATGGTTCACCCGCGCGCAGAAGACGGGTTCTGTAACATCACCGCAACACCATCTGTGACCGGAAGGTAGATGGAAAACGTACACGACATGTTCGGCGCACGTGGCCAACTTGTTCTTGCGGTTGTTGCTGCAGCCTTTTCCGCTTTTCCAAAGGACAAGCTGCTTCTAAGCTGTGAAAGCTTTTCGGGAGCGCTTACAACCTTTTTTACGAGGCTGCGCGCATCGATCTCCTGAACTCTGCTTGTGAGTACATATGGGCGTTTAGAAAAATAAATGATAGTTAGAGGCAGCGCTTATGTCCGTTGTCCTCCTTAGCTCTTGGTGTGATTTTTGCGCTTTACTCGTCAATCAAGCAAAATCAAGTTGTAAAGAAGCTCGCGTTATTTCATTTTTGGAACCCAATCACACTGCGCCGATCGTTTTGTTGCATTCACAATGACAGATTCATCTCACCAGTGACCGCTTGATCGTTTTTAACTGGATTAAATGCTGTACTCACAAAATCAATAGAATAAAAGAAACATGAAATGTACAAGGGAAATATCGATAAGTAAAATTACAGCAATTAACACAGATGTTTAAGGAAACGTATACGTTTTCTTCAAGAATTCGATAAAGACTTCGGGTCGCTCAATCTCTCGTTAAAGGGGTTTCTTTACCAAAACACGGCTCTTTACGGTATTTGTTTTGTGAATGGCACACAAGTACTCACAGTGATTTTTTTTCTAATCATGCAGAATAACAGCACATATAGTTGCAAAGCGACGTGTTGCGTGATTTGGAAAGGAAGTGTTCACTGCTGGCCCATACTCCTCCTTGATGGCACCAGGTGTGGACGTAAAATGGTGAGTTCTTTCCCGGCAAAAAGTCGACGCCGTAATTTATTGAAAAAATCGCGAGCTGATGCGCTTTTATGCCTCCAAATCTCCAGAAATACTACACCTTAAAGATTTAAGAGTTATGTAAACCTTACCGAGTTTCAAATTGTGCGCGTTATTTGCAACATATTAGAAATACTGTAACAATCGCATAGGAAACATCCCATAGCCCCCCAAAGGCATGTTACGCTTTTTCAATGAGTTGCAGCGCATCACCCACATGTATTATCCGATCCTTCATCGCCTAATGTAGGCTTCTATTTTATTCTCGGGAACATTCGCCCCATAACTGCTCGAGAATCATCTGCCTTTTTTGCGCCTATTGCGAGGTTGATATCTGCCACATGCAGCCAATAGCAAAGCAGATCGCAGTAGAACGTATCTGCAAAAAAGACCTACTTCTTCCTCTTTCTCCATCCTAAAATGGCAAGACGCGGCCCTCCTCACGTCAAATTACTGCAGCCTTCGTTTTAAAACCAGTAGGTTATGAGTGCCAGAGACCTGTCTGGAATACCTTAAATTTCATTGGATGCACCCTTATCACACCGCTCATGTTCAAGACGGTTATCTCCATAAAGATTAGTCAAAAATATTTGGGCAACCTTCATCGTTACCTACTGGCCAGTGATGCCGCAGAACGTTTGACACATCAGCGCAGATGGCACAAATTAGTGGATTCTGGTAAGCAATAAAAGCTTTAAAGCCTCTTTAAAAACTAGACGACTGTATTCAATAAACTATTCGAATAGTCGCGGTAGCTGTGATCAAGCCAAAGAAGTGATATAGGTTAACGATAGTACAGGCCTATGCGCCAACAACCAGCTATAATTATGAAGGAATAGACAGCTTCTACGATGACGTCGAATCAGCAATGAAGAAGTCAACAACACAGTTCACGATTGTGATGGGCGACGTTAAAGCAAGGGTTGGTAAGAAGAAAATGGGATAATGGTAAGTGGGAAAATTCGGAATAGAAAATCAGAACAGGCGAGGAAATACACAGGTGAGATTTGCAGAGAGAAAAAAACCTGATCCTGATGAACACCTTGTTTTAGAAACGAAACGATAGGAAATGGACATAAAAAGTCCCGATGGTACCACTACAAACGAAATAGACTCATTTTAAGTGACAACCAGTGTACTGTGTAAGACTTAGAGGTGCTAAGTAAGATTCGAAGCCACGGTCATAGGATGGTTAGACGCAAGCTAAGGCTGAATCTCGAAAAAGAAAGAAGGAAACTCGTGAAAACTAAAACCCCATATGAAGTCAGTCAGGGCCAGATCGCAGGAGTTTTAAGCAACTCTGCAAAACACATTCGCGCTTGTAGAAGAGCATAACGAGTTCAGTGTAGGCAGGGTAAATGACAACCTAACATCGGCAATCAGTGAATAAGCTTCCGCTGTGGGAGAAGCAGCATGTAGAGAACAAACTGGAGCTAACTAAGAACACAAAGGAACTAATTGCCAAACTTAAGAACATGAAAGAGTGAACTACGGCAGATGAGATCGAATTAGCCGATCTGTCGAAATCGATTAACAAAAGTAAAACAAACGACTTTTGTGCATATGTCATGGCAGTGATCAAGGAAGGGCTGCAAATAGGAAAAAGCTTTAAAGCAACTAAGACAAAGCGAGCCATCGGTAAAGACAGGATGTACGCACTCAGAGATGTGCGCGGTAACATTACACAAACCTTGGACGAAATAATAAAGGCAGCATAATGATTCTATACCAGGCTGTAACGTAAGACCGGGGAAACTACTAACAGTACAAGCTAAACTTGCGTTGTCATAGTAGTAAATTAAGGGCAATTAAAAAGGCTCCCAAAGTCTTGAAAATCGGAAAAGCGTCAGGTGACAGCAGCGTAACAGTAGATCTCTTGAAGGAGGGAGGAAAAGCTTGCTGTACTATTTTAGGAATGGTTTAGATCCAAAAAAGTGGCAATAGCCTGGAAAATGCCAACATTTTTCTTATTCACAAGAAGAGAGATCCCAAGGACCCCAAGAATTAGACCCATAATCCTTAAACCTACTATCAGTTGTTTGCGAGTTCTTTACCAAAGTTGTTAGACGCATAGGTGACAGCCTGGATTCTCAACAACCAGGATAGAAGGCTGGGTTTAGGAGGCATATTCAAACATGGATCACATCCATGTTGTCAATCAAGTGATTGAAAAATCCGCAGAATATACTAAACGTATTTAAATGACATTCATAGACTACGAGAAAGCGTTTGATTCCGTACTTACCGCAGCTGTGCTAGAAGCACTAAAAAACCAGGGAATAGAGAAGACCAACATAAGACTTCTAGAAGACATAAATAAGGAATGCAAGGGAAGGAGGGCCCTCCACCACCAAATGTGCTAGAAGCACTAAAAGACCAGGGAATAGAGAAGACCAACATGAGACTTCTAGAAGACATATATAATGAATGCAAGGGAAGGAGGACCCTCCACAACCAAAGCGATCAATTCCAAATTCGGAAGGGAGGAAAAGAAACCATCTCGCGAAAACTGTTCACAGCATGTCTGGAAGGGGTAGTTAGAAAACTTGAGTGGAATTGGATTAAGGATGAACGGAGAATACTTTAGTCATTTCATATTTGCGCATGCCGTAGTCTTGCTGAGTGAGACAGAAAAACACCGGCAAGCAGTGTGTAATGATAGCGCCGGATCAGGCGACAAAAGCGTAATGCTTAATGTGCAGACGAGGAGAGATTTGAACAAAAAACAAAAGGTTGCACGCTACAGATATTAGAGGGGAATTAGGTTAAAGGGAATAAGTGGTCAGCTGCAATTCCCAGAACTGAAAGCTCGGCGAACATCCCCGTATAAACGTCCCGAGAACAGAACACGCTCAGGGTCAGTAGTATGTGGACACGGGTCGTCGACGTTGCCCTCGTATCAGTGCTTGTGCAGTTGGGGTTGACTTGTCAACACAGGTTGCGACGCCGGAGAGAAAGCTCAGCCGGGTCAGTCGAAGTGCTCGACCCCGCCTTGCGTCCGGTCACACGCCGTTCGGCACGCCGGAGCCCGGTAGCCGGTAACGCAGGGCTACCCGTGCTGTCGAAGACACCCGGGCCTTGGCGACTACAGACGGAATAGTGGTGGTGGCTGGCGACCGCCTTGCCTCGCTGTGGGACGTAGACCAGGCATCTTACGCAGGTTTCCACATCGGGATTGATGTTTTAAGCTCGGTCTCGCTCCCTCTGCCCGTGCCTCGTGCCGCACCTCCTCTTCTTTTCTACCCCAGCCGCACCCGCTTGGCCTTGGGAGCTTCTTCTTGGCGTAGAATGTGTAAGACGAGCATGGCGCTGTTGTGTAAAAATGGCTCAAGCATGGACTTCTTATGCCACTCCGTCCAAGTCCGCAGAGAAAGTTCCGTGATCTCGATGGTTCTTTCGTCGAGAATGAACACCACCCGCTAATATTGTAGTGGCCCTCTCGCGCCTGCAGTATGTGTGATAAGCAAAGGGGAAAACGCCGCACTTCGTGAGGAAACACAATTCCATCACACAGTGCTTGAGGAACTAAAATCGAATGCACGGATGTGGGGCTAAAATAAATATGAACAAATGTATAGTAATGAGGAACAATCATGCCAGAACGCCCTCGATTTAGGTAACGATGTGTTGGAAGAAGTAAAAGAATATAAATATCTTGTACCGATGTTCAGTGCTGACCCAATGCACGAGAGAGAAATCAGGGAAGAATAGGTATGGGTAAGGCGCCCTAACCAAGCACTCTCAAATAGTTAAAAATAAGCTACCTCTTTAACTCAAAAGAAACATCTACAACCAGTGCATACTGCCTGTTATGGCATACGGAGCTGAAACGTGGCGCCTTACTGTAAAGATACAAGGCAAACTTATTTTGGCTCAACGGGACCTTGAATGAGTAATGTTAGGGTTAAAACTCAACGACAGAAAACTAGCTACCTAGAATTGAGAGTAAACTATGGTACTATAGAGTACTATAGAGTACCCTAAAGAGAGTAAACTATACAGTAAGAGTAAGTATATCTTAGTTCAAACAAAAAATGGACTTGGGCTCGCCGCGCAGTGAGACGAGCACAAAACCGGTGGACAATAGGGTAAAACGGTGGATACTAAAAGTTGGGTATAGAAGAAGGGTAGGCCAATAACACGACGTAGGAATAAAAAATTGCGTCAACCTCCCCGTGAGGGCAACCCTGTGTAGATGCGACGCATCGTGGGGTTCACTTGGTGTTTCTGTTGGATTGATTCTGAAATCGCGTGAAACGTGTCGGGAATGCGTATGATTATTATGTTTTATGATTATCATTATGTTTTATTGGCCAATCTTGGTCAATCTCTTTAAGTGGTATGCTTGGGGCTTCGCTGTCGCAACGACCTTAACTCCATCATTGTTGGCGTAAGTGGGAGCTTCTTTTCTTTTATTGCAAGTGTTAATCATTGCCCCATCATGCATGGTATCCGTAGCTTCTTTACGTAGTTTGAATGAGTCAAGGATATAAGGCGCTTTCGTAGCGTTTGATTCTGTCTCGGTTTTGTGGCGCAGTGGGAAGAGCACCATGTACCTCGCGTTCCACCCACAGGGTCGTGGGTTCGAAACCGGGCGCCGCTAACTATTATTTTTTTATAGTGTAGGGAGAGGGGTGTGGACGACACCGTATGGAGGGACATGGCGAGGGAATGAGATGCAGTCGCATCTAATACGGAACTTTGTAAATAAATAGTGGTATCGAACCGAGCATAACTGGAGCAGCATGAAGTCCAAAGTGGATCTGAGTATGCTGTTTGATGACGATGATGATAGTTTAACGCTGCCGAGGCTCTAAAGTATATTGTGGCAGATTCGCATAAGAGTAGTCTTTGTGGTTCAAGCGCCAATTCCGAGCAGTTCGTGGCTTCGCAGAAAATGTTTTCGAAGTCGCCGTTGAAGCTGAATCCTCCTGCCGGTTGGTGTGCCATTTGTTTCTCTGGAGAGAAGGAAGGGGTGGTGTACGTATCAAACGCATGTGGCCTTAGAGTAGGATTAGTTTGCTTTACATTATCTGGGGAGCTCTTACGCGTCGATAACTGCGCAGCCCTGTTTTGGAGTCGGAGATTATAGGCGTTGCCGACGGGCTCGGAACCTACAGAGCAATGACTACCTCTTTCGTAATTTTGGTGTTAGCCTTTGTGATTGGGCATTTGTGGCTGTGTTAGCTTGTTGGATTACTATCACAGACACGTCTCCTAATTGACTTTGGCCGTCCGCTATATCGGCGTAGCAGACTTGTGAGTCCGACTGCCACTACTTGTGAAGGTCCATGGCCCGTTCCAGCCGTAAGTCTTGATATTGTCCCGTATGTATGTTTTTTTCCAGAGAGGCCACCCTGAGGTGCGCGGAAAAATCATCACCAAGCCAAATTTCAAGTCGCTATTCTTCGGCGCAGGAGATCTGAAGAAAGACGAAGTTTTTTTTGCTAGGGCTTCCTGGTAGACTATTGTTCTGGGCGCCTTGTTCGGTTCCGATGCGTTCGTATGGTCTATTGTGGATGCCCACCTGCGTCAGTAGTTTGGTAGATGCCAAATTAGGATGCCCAGTGTAAACTTCATAGCTCTCCGTACATCTCACTCAACCTTTTGCTTCTGTATGCTTGTGAACATGAACTGCGCCGTGACGTGGGTAATTTTCGTGATAACGAGAAACCTGTTCGTGACATTTCATCCTGCGCTGTGATCTTATGGTGACTATAAGCCCGTCATAGTATTAGCCGGCAAATTCAGGTAGCCAGATTTAGTAGGGCCTGTATTGTGGCCGTAGTTCTTGTTTTTTGCACGCGCTGGCACTATATGCATATACACCCTGTTTGAGCTTTCAGGCTGCCCTGTTGCTGACGTCGTCGGTGGAGTGGAGGAGGGACAGGGTGGCCACATATTGAACCATTGAACGGCATTTAATATTCCAGTGATATAAACATCCAGCGCTCATTTAACATTAACAAAATTCACCCAGTTGCCTAGCGCCGGATAGGTTGCATAAATAAGGCAAGTGCCTCCCGGTACCACTGAAGTATAACCGGCAGCGCCGGATACAATCTAACAGCTCCTCACACTCCGCCTTGCGTTTAAGCAACAGGTTGGCCCATCATCCACTTCCATCGTAAATGGTTATGGCGTGTCACAGTAATCCCACAAATCAAGTGTGTGTGTAAGAGTTCAAGAGAAATGGTACGTCCAAAGCGCAGTCATCTAGCTCGCGCAAGACGCCGTCGGTGTTCATGTCTTCCCAACCATCCTGATAGAATTTCGACATTCCCACTACCAACTACGGAGAGAGATAAAAACTTTATTTGGTTAAGGAGACGGGGTGTCCACCAGGCTAATGGCGGCTAAGCAGCTCATGCAACAAGCTTTTTGGGTGGCTAGGTCTGAGCTGCCGAGGACCTCCTCCCACTCTTCCCTGCTAGTGCATGCATCGCTCACTCATTGCATGGGGGTATACCTTTAAGATGTTTTCTCAAGCAGGTATTCCTTCTGAACAAAGATGACAAAGCAGTTTTTATTACCATGATTATTTCCAAAAGGGTTACACCACTTATTAAATTTCTCGATTCAGCTTAGCAGGTTCGAGGTGTTTAAAAATCGTAATGGCACATGAAAAATAAAAAAAAGTATCGAAGGTTAGTTTACCTCCTAATGCCAAGTTTGTGTGGAACCTGAAGGGCAGTAGTCTCGGTAACGGCGCACATCTGCTGCGTCTGAGGCAGTCATTGCGTGAACAGTGAACCCTCGACGGCGCGCGCTACTCTGCCGTTATCTTGCTGCGCCTTGCCACCGCCGACCATGTTGTCGCAAATCCTGTTTGAGCATCCCGCGCAAATGTCATGTGTATGGCATAAGCGACGAAGGGAGGAGGAGCATTTGACAATGTGAGGTAAAAGGCACTTCTTGGCGCCGACGCATGGTGAAAATGTGAGGGGAGGCAATGAGAGAGGTGACGCCATAGCAGCGCATGTCGCCCTCCTTATCACACCCGCCAGACGCTCCTCTTCGTTTCATTTCCACCTTCGGTGCCTCATTCGCTCACCCGGTTACGTGAATATCGATATCACCGGCGCCAAACCACGGTACCAGGCGTCGAACTGCTGCGTGCTAAAATAGTACAAGGGTGCTTTCAGTAGAACGCTTATATATACCCAGCTACTGAAAAGTGTCCTTCCGGAAATACGTGAAGTGTATTTGATGGTGGGTTTTTTTTATTCCGCAAATCTCATTCTTGAGGCCGAGACGTACCACTAATTACAATTTATCATTGTCTAAATGTTTTGCTATATCGTTCTTAGTGTTTACCAAAAAGAGAAGTTTCAAAGCATGCACTCAACCTTGGTTTTTCAGATCTGCATTAATGGCGACTGTGTGAATAAGAAGAGGCGTTACGAAATAAAAACTGTGGGTAAATCCGGTAAATAAAGTATCATAAATAAAGCCAGTCAATAAAGAAAGAGAGCTACAATTTCATACACCACAAAGAATCGACTTGCATTATCTGACACAACAAAACAAATTTTCACATTTTGTTAGTTTGGGCACTCAAAAGTAAACCTGCACTTTGCGTAGTATTATTTTTTACGTGCCCTGATGGTGCACTACCAATTGTGGATGTTTACCGTGCGCCAAAACACCGACAGGTGGGAGCATTTAGGTTTTGCCTACATAAAAAAATAAGCCGCAAAGGCCGCGATAGTACCCACATACCTGGTTTTTATCTACACAATGGCTTAGGCACAGTGCCACCGCAGCTAGTAAAAAAGACTTCTCTTTGTTTCTTCCATTTGTTCAAATGTTCTAATTACTGCCTATTCAGACACCTACAAAAATGCTGCTTCCTCTCTAGAATATATGAACACTGACCATAAGGCAAAGCGGCATGTGTAGAGTGCGGCCATGCATAATTTCCTACACGCTCTCTGAAGCATCACTGCCATTCAATAGAGAAAGTTCAGAAAGGGCTTAAAATATCTGAGGAAAGAAAGCTTAGTGGTGACTAGTTTTTTACCTCCCCCCCCCCCCCCCTGAAATCTTTACCATAGTGTACTAAAATATAAAGAGAAACACGAAAGCTTTCTTCCATTAACACTGCGTCAAAAGCACCTCAAGGCCTTAGCTAGGGGTGCGTCCAAGATTCGCTGAAAGGCGTCCATCGATCGTTAAATCTTGAAATACACAAATCGCAAATAAAGCACGTATCTATGCGACAGTATTCCCCTTCAAAGTGAACGCATCTACGAACCTTCTAAATTTTTACCGATACGTCCTTATTGAAATAAAGATGCACTCCTGTGCTCCGTCTTCATGATGGATGTGTGTATTACCTCAGCTAGAACCGTTCGTTTTTTGCAATTTTCAAGTAATCATTTTGATACTGTGGAAGCCCGGCTTCACACTCGCGACGTGTGTGCACGCATCCTATCAGTGCTTTTCTGTCGACCAACTGGTTCATGGGGAAATACATTAAGCTTGATGTCGGGCTAGTTGGCGTAACAAGCTCTTGAAGATAAGTTGCGCTTGTTATGATAACAGAGATGGACACAGGAAGAAAAACAACAGCGTCGACTTCTTGTCAAAGTGTTCTTTTTTTTTCTTCCTGTGTCCGCCTCTGTTATCATAACAAGCGCAACTTACCTTCAAGAGGAAATACATTAGCTTTTTGATATGACGCCGTTGGTCCCACTAAGACAAATGTCGCTTCAAGATTTTCCGCCTACTTGTACGCTTTGTTTTAACTGTGTAAAGGCGATAGTTTCTTTCCACGTAACCCTTTTTCCGCTGTGTGCTTCCAACCCACACGTACTCCGCCATCCCTCTCCGTTTTGCCATCACAAATGGAGAAGGGATTCGCGCAATGCATGTCATTTGTTACAACTTAGCTATTTTAATTTCTCTTGTCCTTCTTGCTCAACTTGGAACAGCACAATCTCTGTTGTTTTGTTTTTGGTTTTATCTCATTTTTGTGGACCATGCTTATGCGATTTCGTTTATTTTGCTGTCGTAAACGAAATAGATAATATTTGAAAAAAAAAACCACTTTCTCTGGGTTGTGTACTTACTTTTTGCCGTAAATGTATTTCGGGCTTTCTTTGCTCCATGACAGCAGTTGTAGTTCTTTGGAACTGTCGTCTGTTATATTGTTTGCCATGAGGTACTCCTTCGATCAGCCCGACGGCTGAATTGAGTAGCAGGAAACAGACCAAACTTTCTCATGTAGCTATCCCACAAAAGACAGTCGTCTATAAAATAGGCCGCAAAAGTGGGTCAGAAATCGTATCCTTGCTTTCTCTAATAAGGCACGTGCGTAAATGTTTTGGCTCGACAGGTTTTATAAAATACCGCAAAGGCGGTATTAGAGTCAGTGAAGGTGACTGTATTACGGGCATATGCAAAGCACCGATCCTCTATGTATGCCTATAGGTGTATGTATCTCTGTTTCGCGAACCCTCCAGAAAAGACGCCGCTAGGAAACGATCAACACGTCTTCTGCAAAGATCCCCACCTTCACCCGTTTTCTTTCATATGTCGACGTCCGACTACCAGTTGCGGATGAGCATTGCTCTTTTGTGAAGTACGACCAGCGCTCCACAGAGCCTAAAATATTTACAGGCGGAAGACTTATGATTTGAAAATTTTATTTTATTGATGACCATTTTTTAGGTAGTCTATTTCATACAAAACTTAGTACTCGCAAGGTGTTGCCCCAACAGGGGTGTAGCATGCCTCCCCATGTCGCCTTTCTCCGTCACAGTTGTTCTGCACCACTTCCCCCTTGTCTGAACATCCGACGGTCCGAAGTCCCTGTCTTTCTCTCCAGACGTTGCGGCTGCCCCTGACGCGAAAGCCCTCTCCTCGATTTGGAGATGGAAGCGACCTTTTCTTGGGTGACGAATACCCATGTGCTTGCATTGATCGATTGAATAACATTTATTTGCCCAGACGCGTCGCTTAGCCGTCGGTCAGGAGCCCTTGGTCCCTGGCGGCGGCCGTGGCCATCTGAACGAGCCCGGTCTGGACACCCGGGTCGGAGCTGAGTAGCGCGGTCTCCCACTGCTCCTTCGAACGCCAACAACAGGAAGAACGAAGAAGCGAGCGACAGGAGGATGGGCAAGCAATCTACCGGATTAAATTCAGGGAATCGGCAGGGAAGACTAAAAGAAAGACGACGGCCATCAAAACCCAATGACGAAGACATCCGGAGCCATTCCAACTCCCTTCAAAACTCCCTTCAAGCGAAGACGCACCAAGACACAGACCTAGATCTAAATCCAAGTCTCGACTGGACTCCAAGACAAGATCCCAGACAAGATCAAAGTCTCGATCCCAGTCCAGATCTCGTTCGGGCTCAAGGAGAAGGAACATAACCACCCACAGCCAGTAGAAGGGCCTCGTTAGAGGCGAAGACAACAGATAAAAGTTGAGCTGGGCAGACGCGATCTCCAGCGCTGCTACATCGAGCGTACATGGGTCCGCCCTAGAACAGGAGTTATCTAAGATTAAGCAACTTTTAGAGCACGCTACTCGTGAAAGTAGTAAGCAAAAAGAGGAAAATAGGGACCTCAAAGAAGAAATCACAAAACTTAAACAGGCTGGGTCGCAGTTGCCTCAGCAAGGTCTCTCTACAATTCCTCTTAAAGGTACGCAGGAAAACGCGGGGCCACCTAAAAAAAGGCGGAGAAACAACAGACATAGCAAGCGTAATTTTGGCGCAAATAGAAAAAAGTCGAAGGAATTTTTGCAGAACTGACTAAAAGAATGCAACAACAATCCGATAGCATACAGGCACAGCTAGCGGTTGTCAACTCTAGAGTAACAGTACTAGAGAATTCTCAAAGGGACACGAGAAGTGCTGGAATCGGTCCAATCAAAACGACAGCCAAACCGTACGACAGACCCGTAATGACGGAAATTACCAAAGTGCAGGAGAACCAAATCACCAAACATGTCTCCGCGTAACGAGTACAAAATTTGGCAATTGAATTGCCGAGGGTACTGCCGGAAACTGGGAAACCTACAGCAATTCGTAGGCACCAAGGAGGCTTCAGACGTCATGGCCCCGCAAGAAACGGGGGGACCTGCTTAATCATCGAGGTACAAATCTTGCTGTAATGCCTCTGACTATAAAACGCCCGTCGTAACGCTTGTGAAAAGAAATCTAGCCGTCATTGAGCACAACACTGGCGTAAAGAACGTCGATCACGTCCTAATCGAAATTGTTCCATCTAGGAAAAAACGAAGGCAGCATATATATTCTTAACGAATATAGTAGCCCCAAACAAAAATCTGGTTTCGGACCGCTCTTCCGCAAAACGTTAACCATAGCCAACAAACAGGCGAAAAACCAATCAAAATATCAAGCGACAGTTTTCAGCAAACACTGAATTAATCAAAAAGGTATAAGTAAACAACAGGAAACAAGAATGAACTACAGCATTACAAAATAAAGGCATACCAGAATAAACACAATTGCAGACAACCATGAAATGTAGGTGTAATTTTCCATATTAAAGACAACAAAAAATCTTTGAGGCGTTTTTGCAGATCAGTATGAATGATGATGACTTTATGTTGAGAGAGAGGCTATTTCAAAATAAAATGGCCACAAAGAAACAGGTTTTTTTTCGTAATTAGTGCGGGCAGTAGGTAATAAAAAGATGTTATTGACTGCAAATCTGGTGAATTTTTATTTATTTAGGGAAAGAAGAATAATCGCACCGTACGAAATCTAAAATTGAAGTAACTACTTATAAAAAAGTGTGCCTACGTTATAGTAAATAATTCATTTACTGCTAATATATTGTTCCTACGCATCAGAGGTGGACCGGAAGAACGGTATGAATTGCGTGTAATAATGCCAATGGGTTGATTCTGGATTGCTGGACTGATGCCATATGGGAAGAATATGCGTTATCCCAGAAGGCAATGACATAATTGATGTGAGTATGAATGAATGCGAAATACAATGATAGCAGCTCATGGTGAGAAAAAAAAGCACCATGCCTTCAATAATGCGCAGATGCCAAATGCGGCTTTCTGCTTCAGTTGGAAAAAATGAAAAGAAAACGTAAGGCTAGGGTCAAGTTCGATGCCAAGAAATGGTGAATGTTTGGATGGAAAAATGGTGTGAAATGGTGTGAATAACATTGTTAAATGTTATTGAGCACAGTATTCACCTTAAAGGTGAGAGAAGTTACTGATGTATCGCACAAAGATATTGCGGTATCATCGGCATATAGGACCCAACGAAAGGAATGAAGTAAGTTTGGAAGGTCAATATACTATAAAACAAAGAGCAGCGGACCCAATATCGAACCCCGGGGTACGCCTTGGTTAAATGTTATGGTTTCAGAGAAGGTATCAGCCTCATATACTGTGTACTGCCTGTTCAGCAAATAACGTTTTAATAATGTGCGATGTGGCCCTCTTACCCCATATGCATTAATTTCTAAAACAAAACATCCTAATCAATCGTAACAACTGCTTTACTGAAATCTAAAAAAACTGAACACAGAAAATTTCTGGTGTCATTTAATTTTTTATATAATCTGCTAAGGAAAGTCAGGCTAGGTTAGTGGAACGCCCTTATCGAAAGCCACACTGGCAGTCACTCAGGAAAATAAATCGATAAATAGCTATTAAGGCGTTTATCAAATGAATGCTCAATTATTTACTAGTAGTGAAAAGAATGGATATGGGGCGATATTTAGAAATAAACGGCCGGTCGCGTTTCTTCAAGCCGAGTATTACCTTTGCATTTTGAAGGAGGAAGGAAGAACTCTGGATTTGAAGATAAGGTGGATTATGTTACTGAGCGTATCAGAAATGAGATGACCAAACAATTTTGATTGTTCTGTCGAAATCTTATCCAGACCAGCGATGTATTTTTGAGAGAAGAAAGCGTGGCAAATACTTCGTTTGCTCTAACCGGTGAAAGAAAGAATGACTGGCTAGCACGCTGGATGTTATGACACACATTTATATTCATACGGGTGTGTGTGTAACAAGACGAGAAGTATTCACTGAAAGCATTATCTATGTGAATGGGTTGATGCAAATTTCTGCCAGTACGGATAATTTTGCGTACAGCTCTGCTGGTTGTAGATTTGTTAAGAAAGTTATTCAGTATATCCCATGGTTCTCTAGGATTGATTCTATGTTTAGAAAATTCGCATCCGTAGCAACGGTTTTTTGCTTTTTTTAATAGAATGTTTACAAGAGAACAGTATTTTTGTAACGCAGTGCAAGCTTAGAGTAAAGGGTTGCCTTTTTTGTTTTTATGTGAAGGTTATCTTTTTTCTCATAATTTCTAAAAGCTCACTAGTAAACCAATGATTATGAGGGTGTTTATATTTCCTTTTACATTTGACCGCTTTCCTGCTTAAAGATACCTCCATTAAAAATGACGAAGAAAACTCATGCAGAGCTTCCTCAGCATCACACAGAGAATCAACTGTCGACCAGTTAGTTTCTGCTATGGCTTATACAAACTTGTCAGCGCCAAATAGGGATGTGTAGTACACAGTGTGTCTACATGGCGCGTCCCTGTCAAAGGTAAGGAAGTTAGGAAAATGTTCTGTTACGTCAACGTCCACCACGGCAGTTAGAAGAGGAGGCGTTATATTACATAACGCACGATCTGTGAGCGTGCGCGATTCCTGTCACGTGCATCTAGAAGGGGGGGGGGGAGGCAGGGGGCTTAAACCAAGGATTCAAGACGACGCCCGGAAAAGAAATCAGTGTAAGCACAGCACAAGTTAGAATCAGTGTAGAGCAACTTAATTTTGACATAGCCTTTTCAAGAGGTAATTTGTTTAGGATAAGGTCAACACCAAGCAGAAAATGAGGGTGAGAAGATAAAGGCGAACGATAGACGCAACCAAGGATTAAGCTTCTGTTGTTATGCGATAAGAAGGAAGGATCCACTTCGACTCAGACCGATTCTCAGAGGCTGACATTTAGTAAAACATTATGTCTGCGCATGTATGAGACGTCACGCTGATAAAAACTGCTGTTCCCCCGTTGCTGCCTGTGAGCGATGGCAGTACTCAGTTAGGTATGAGGGAAAAGTGTGCATGTTACCATTATAATCTGAAAGCCACGTTTGGCAAATGCAAATTAATGTGGAAGTGTGATGAAGCGAGGCGATAAAGCCATTTATTGTGTGAAAATGTTTCCGAACGCTCCGGGCATTAAAGCGGTTCGAGTGAGCGCTTGTGGTTAGAAAAGCGGAATTTTGCTTCATTTGGGGACAGCAAAGACTACGGTTACGAAGTGCGCAGGTATGGACCAGAAGAAAGGTGGTTAGGCACGAATTGCATGAACACGCGCAGGTCGCTCTCTGTGGCTATGCGGTAGACATTGCTGTATTTCGTTTAGCGGGCCTTGATACGGCCGTTATCTCTCCAAGAGAACCGCCAGCCAAATTGATTCTTTATTTCGAGGGCCTCAGAAAAAAATTCTTGTTTTCTAAGGTGAGGTGTTCATTCACAAAAATAGGGGCCTGGGTTTTACCAGCAAAGCGGATGTTGCTGGTGTTGATTCTAGTTTACCGTGCCTTCCGGGCAAACTCGTTTTTCTTTACACGAGACGAACCGTGCGATGATTTTCTTCTAATTCTTCTTTTTCGACACGTTTGGGACGCGGTGACCACATCGATTTGACAAGGCTCGACAGGGCTCTAATAGCGTCGCTCACACTCAGCAAAATGGCGGCGCTTTCTTCACCATCGGTTAGAAGGATTCCCTTAATCTTGGTATTGTTAAGCTTCGAGTCTTGCTCGAGCTCAGCCAACCTTCTTTTTAGAACTGCGTTCTGTGCCAGGAACAGTCTGTTTGACTCTATTGTTTCTTCCTGCTTTCCCTTCATCTCGTCATATTCCTTGCTTACAAAATCCACACTTTCATTAGGATTCACTCTTTCGCCAAGATCTAGCGTTTCCAACTTAGTCTTAACCCTTAGGGTAAGCTCCTCGACCACGCCCTCGAGATTCTCATCGAATAGCGACTCAGAGCGGCAGCTTTTGTAGCGAGTTGGGCTGCTGTAGGCATGTTTAGGCCTACTGAGCACATAGAAGAGAAAAGGACGCTGCCCAGCAGTTGCGACAAAAGTAATACTAGGGAACATTAGTAGCGTGAGACCAACATGCGGGTAGAGGAGACAGCACTTAGCAAATGGTCCATGTTGCCGCAACTGCTGCTGCCAAGTGAAGCTGGCGGAGCCTCTTAGGAGTTCCTTTTGAACACCTTTGGTGATGACGACGAGTCGAAGGCCCAGACGCAGCAGGCTGCAGACGGCGCTGGTGCATCAGGGCTTCGTGGGGCCAACGCTTCACGCACACACACAAAGATGCGGCGCAGACGCGCATGGATTTGACCACGGTCACGAGTGATGACTCAGAAACTTGGGGGGTTCAGCAGATGACCGAACTACCTGCGAGTAGAGAAGACAGCACTTAGCAAATGGTTCTTGTGGCCGCAACTGCTGCTGCCAAGTATCATATACCGTTTTCTGTGATCTTTGAACTTTTATACTGGCCTGTTACCCCGCAGAAATCACCAAGTCACCAACCTCTGCAATGCGACTCTCTTTCCGAAACCGTAGGTGCCCCTCAGATAGAGGCCACTCGGAGTGTGAGCACAAACATTCTCTCCTCCTCGAGCACAACTAGTACCACAATACTTCCCCGAGGTACCAATCCGGATGGGCAGCAACACACTCTCTGCCGCGCATGCGAATTAAATTTCAGTGATTCGTTAAAGCTTTTTGAAGAAGTAATTATTGCTTATAGTTTCTGGTCACCGTGGGCTTCAAGGTGCCTCAAAAATGTCAAGAGCGTGCCAACCAATTTCAGTATTAGCAGAGTACACTAAAATATCGCCAGTTTCTTCGGCGATCCTATATCGAGCCTGTAAAAACAGAAGGCACATTGCGCAGTTTTTTTTTCATAAATATTGTTTAGGAGGTTCATAATAGAATTACCTTCAATTAACTACCAGTAGAATTTGAAAGGTTGCACTTCCTTTTCTTTTGAACCTGCTTACCTCCATTTAAAGTCCCATTGTTCTGGAGATTGTGCCTTGTAAAATCTATAAGCAGGTTTTACGCCATGTCAGGTAGTTTAACTGAAACTTCTACTTGGTTGCAGTGCTTGATCACCAAGAATAAGAGCTGTCTTTGAGCTAACTAAACTTCGAAAAGATATTTTCTTATTGCTGAAGAAGATATGTTATGCATGTTATACTGCTTAAAAAGGCTCTAACCGTTAGGACTGGAACAGCCGACACGTGAATACACAGTAAAAGGCTCTAATATTAACCCAAAAATTGCACAAGCAGTTTTCACTTTTTACAAACTATTGCCTCGTATGGCCAAATTTGAAACTTACGTGTGGGGTGACGAATGGGCATCATTCGTTGACAAATACAAGTGGACTATTCGCTGGCTTTAGGTGAACAAAAACAGCAACACTCTGACGCAAGCAGAATGTCGTTCATAGCTTCCTCCAATAGGCCTGTAGGTATCAAGGGGATTGGGAATCAGAACGAGCGCATTATGTTTTACGGTGAAATACTACGGACGAATGCGCGACAAAATGTTATCATGAAGATACGCAAGCTATACATTAGCATACTAGGATTTTGGTTCGTGCAGATAATAGCAAAGTTTTAAAGAACATATACTTTTCACCTTGAAAAGAAAGATCGAATTTACATTAAGGTTCCTTATGAGTTTAAAGGTATATGCCAAAGCGTCTTATTACAAATTGCTTGCTAAGAAAACTTCGAGAAAATGGTGACTTATGACTACCTCATAAGGGTGGGCAAGTACATTTTCCAGCTATAATTTTACTGCGATCCGAAGCTTGGCCTTCCCGCTCCGTCACCCGGGTAGTACTAATTTTAGAAAGCCAAACGCCTACCACGTTTGTACGCAACCGCCTGCGGGCTACACAACTGATTTCAAGAAATGCGTCGCGGGTTCGATTCCCGGCCGCGGCGGCCGCTTTTCTGATGGAGGCGAAAAGCAAAAACGCCCGTGTGTACGAGATTTCGGCGCACGTTAAAGATCCCCAGGTGGTCAAAATTAATCCGGAGCCCTCCACTACGGCGCGCCTCATCGCCTGCGTTGCGTCGGCGCGTTAAACCCCACAATCAATCAATCAATCAAGAAATGCGAACGTACCTAGGCGTACTCTCGCTTTTTTTAAGTGATACTACCCTTTTGAGAAAGGTCCTTAAATGGTATTTCAAAGAACCTTTCAGTGTACTGTGAGGAGCAGACATAAGTATGGTGTATTCGCTGTTCTTAGGTGATTTTTGATTTTAGGCCTCCAGTTTATTATGCCACCAAATCAAAGGCTACTGCCGAAAGGAGTGTTTATGTACATCGCAAACTTCCGCGGTATTAGGACTTTACTTCACCTTTTCATATTCACTAAAATAGTTAAAATTCTGACAAAATAATTATACTTTCTATATACCTAATTTCCAGCGTACGTTATGGCGAAAATTCTTAGTCCTGTGTTTTTTTCTAACATTCTAACAATGGTGGAATTGAAATTTCCTCGGGAACATATTCGAATATTAGAAAATTTTTTAAACCATTAAACCCTAAAGAAAATATAACCATGTCATGCAGCTTGTGATGCTTGCATTAAATACAGCTGCAAATGACGCTACTTAAAGCACTTAACTCTGATTACTCAAATTATTCAAAATTAACGTTCCAGGTCACTGGTGAGAAATTTATTATCCGCCTGTCAGGTTTCAAATGTTCAGCCAGCTCGGGTGAAATAACGTGAGAGTTAGGAAGAAAAAAGAGGGATTGCAGTTCACACTTGAGTTGCCAAAACTGAACCAACTGCAGTTTTTGGATTTAAAATAACTCTCAGTGAAGGTCACGTTTGCTGGTGTTACCATCCCAAATCTAAAAAACCAGCCCTAACCTTAAAATTGGGTCCTTCGAAGGTAATAAAAAATAGGATCGCATTTTCTTCATTATGCTCAGCCCTTTCAAAGTCATGTGATCATCAGTTGAAGGACAGCTTCTCGAACCAGATAAGTAGACTGCAGATGGCGGGCTACCCTGTCAATGTTCTCCTCAGGGTCGTGGAGAAGCTAGTGAAATGGATAAAAGGAAAAGATACGGCAGGTTTCGCGGCGCAGCGGCCAATGCAAAGAAAAAGATACCCCATTGTGATACAGTATAAGCACCGGCTCTCTCATACCTTAAAAAACGTGGCAAAAAGGTACGGTGTCGATGTGGTGTTTTAGGCCCCAAATAAATTAGGAAAATTGTGTAGTACGGTTGGCCGAAGATTAGCTTCCCAGAATAGAAGGACAAAAAAATGGGTGTCCGATAAATCATTCAGACCCATTTGTTAAATGTGCTACGGGTGTCGTGTATATGTTGACACTTCGGTGTGGACATACATACGTGGGACAAACCGGTAGGTGTCTGAACACCAGGTTGTCGGAGCACGCGCTTTCATTAAAAGGGAATCCGCACATCCACCTGGCAAAAAACTGCAGCTCACACGGATGTGTGCCGCTCTACAAGGAAACCACTGTGTTGTCGAGACACAGAGATACAACACCAAGGGAAATTATCGAGGCCTTTCAAATCAGACGGTCTGCCGACCGTTGTATAAGGATGCCCGCAATAGTGCTGCATGACCGAGAATACGCTTATTTGAGTGACACCCTTGCGTGACCAAGTAAGCCAAAAAGACTACACATCAATCAATCAATGTTTTTATTCAACAGCATCTGTGTTGAGAACCGTGAACAAAAACCACCAAACGGGCTTGACAGGGTTCACGGCCCTGTGTACAAGGAAAGCGGCAGTAGCAGCTTGCTGCTAACATAATTCTTTACATACATGAACACAATGCCAACATCAAGAGTACTGTAAAGACAAAATGCCTCACAGCTAAGCCGACGCCACTGTATATTATCAGTTGTATTCGAAAATACTACGAACGCGTTTGATAGCTACAAACAGGAGCCATGCTACGCCTAGAAACACATTTTGTGCCAAAAAGGCTACTTTGTTATGGCTCAGAGTAAAAAAAAGGTTCTTACGGAGTCTCCTAACAACACTAACACGGAGTGAAGTTCCCCTGAGAAAGGAGTAGTAGAGTAAATATGACATTTTGAACATATCACAAAATTTCTAAGAGGCGGACAACAGCTTTTAGAGAAATCAAATAATAAATATTTTTGAAGTTGTGTCATCTTCCGACATGACGCTGCTCACTCAAAGAAATTTATACTTCAGAACCAATTCAATTCAACTTAAAAAAACGTATTGCCATTCTGTTGTACATTGTGTTGCACGTGACAAATTTTTTTGTGATTTTCAAAAGGCCTATAGAAAGTTTTTCTTTAAACTTGTTTTTTTTTTTTCAGTCTGGGCTGCTCCCACGAAGAAAATGCAGAATGGACCTACCTCACCGGCTTCTATGCAGATTCAAAGTCGTGTCCATGGTCTGATGGGTATATAATGAGCTACATTAGAGATACTGCAAACAGTATGAAATTTTCTTCATGCTGCCACAAATCAATCACTTATGTTGCACAGTAAGTTGGAGCTATTTACAAGTCATAAGCCAATTATGCTTAAAATCCTCTAGAAAAAATTGCTTGATATACAGAGAGAAATTGTATTTCCACTTTTCCAATATTATGTGCAACACATGCGCGATTTTAGTGGTGTTTTTTATATGGTTAAAAGTGCCAAATACGGCATCCAGGCCGAAAGGCCTGACCCAGTACGTTTTCTTTTTTCCACACATCCCTCTGAAACGTTTCGTTTATACGTAATTATGGGAATACGGAGCTTCTACCTGCCTGAAAGGTCGCTGCGAAACGGCTAGTGGTAGTTTCGAGGAACACACGATAAAAAAATAATCTGTACCTTTAAAAAATATCAAGATTTTCCCCCTATATATTACTGTCAAAAATGACTCATCATTGCCCTATATAGTCAGCATATATAGAATATATAAAAAACATACCCAGACTGATTTCGCGATGAATTACTAGCGAATTACCCCACGATGCCCACATTCGCTTTTTAGACTTGGATCTCCAATTCGCCAGCAATCATGTTTGTTGGTCCTATGCCCCTCGGGCAAATAAACCGCTCCTCCCATTTGGATCGGCCCACTCGAAACTGGTGAAGAGAGGCATCGCCTCCCTGTGCATTAAGAACGCCCTCTCCAAATCTTGTCCGCACAAGATGATGGCAAGCCTAACTGCTCAGGCAGAGCGGTTATCCGAGGCAGGGTACCCCTCACACCTTGTTGTGGCGGTGGCAGAAAAGGCACTTAAGGAGGCTAAGCTGACAGCGCGTGGTGTCACGTGCACAGCTGGTACGGCGGATTCTGCACGCAAACAAAGAACCGCAGTGATCCTCTACATCCATCAGCTAAGCCACAACTTGAAACGGATTGCCATGCGCACCGGCGGCAAAGTAGCCTTTTCAGCGCCTGACAAGCTGTCCAAGCTTTGTCGGAAGATTAATTGCGGACCCAAGAAGGAGAGCGACTGTCACACTAGGCACGGCACCATGTTTGTGGACTGCATCGAAGGAGTAGTGTACAAGATTCCTCTTTTTTGTAAAAAAGTATACATCGGCCAAACCGGCAGATGCATTAACGATAGGCTACGAGAACATAGAAATAACGTCCGGAACTCTAACAATGGGCATCTAGCTATTCATTGCCTTGATTGTAGAAATTGCTACCCCTTGTTTAACAAAACCGAGGTGATTGCCAAGAGCCGTGACTCGCTCACGCGGGAGATTATAGAAGCACGAGAAATAGCGCATGCGGGTGATAATTGCATAAGTGTTGCGTCGATATCCCTATCGACCAAAGAAATCGCGTTCCTGGACTATTGACCGACATGTGGCTGCTTGTGCGTTTGGTGATGTGTGTTTTATCTTTCCTTGTTGATTGCCCACGTGCCGATAAGTGGTAGTATATATGCTGTGGTCAATAAACTCAGTTTGCTAGTCTGCGCTGTTTTGTGTTTCCTTCCCTCAGTCTCGTCTTGTTAGCGCATTTTTTCAATTATGTCAAGAAACCAACTAGCCCCCCAGATAGCTTTGATGAAACACAAACGTTCACCAAAACCTTCTCATCGTAAAAAATAACCCGATTCTGCAGTTTTAAACGCGCAACCTGCATTTTATATGCCTCCACTGTCCTACTCCCTATGTTCTATCTTGATCACAGTCAGGGTGAACACGGGAGCGCGTTTCATTCTGTGCGCGTGAACCGCCTGTCGGCGTTCCGGGTAACTTCGCACGCATGCGAAGTTCTTTTGCAACGAGGATATGTGATGCGCACGCGAAGTTACCCGAAGCACCGACAGGCGGTTCACGGACACGCGCGCCCGTGTTCACCCTAACTGTGATCAAGATAGTACTCCAGAGTCCCATAATTACAAATATGCAGAACATTTCACTGAGGGTATTCTCGTGGAAATGAAATATCGGTGCTGTACCTACCAGAACGTGGCCTACGGCATCTAAAAGTCAGTAGAGGACATATAAGTGACTCAGCAATATTTTGACTCAGCAGTATTCAATTGCATAAGCTCGCATAAAACTGGACTGCCACATTGTGATCACAGATGCTTTTAAGCGCTATCAGATGTAAGGTAAGGAATTGGGATAGTTGGTTTCGCAGTATCGTTAGTCGGTACTTTATGTTACAGGGTACACAAACTTTATTTTATAGAACTTTAAAACAACTTCATAGAACAATATTTTCATAGAACAAAGCTCGTGGATATAGTTGCAAGATACAAAAAGAAAGCGACTTGCTGTGGGAAAATTTCGCTTATACTTACTGGTTGTAAACGTCGTAATCTGCTGAGGGGCACTTTCCGTTTGTTTAATCTATGATTAGCAGAATATTCTTTGCTTACAACCTCAACTCGCTTATCTCAGACAGAGCGGGAGTGCGCGTTATCATTAGCAATGGCTTGTACAACAAAAAAGCAATCCAGGTACTCAGCAAACATTTCATGGAAGACAAGAACCTGAACCAAAAGGTTCTGAAAAAATCGCGCTGAGGCGGAAAGCGGTGCAGAAAAATATGACTGCGGATATTAGCGGCCAGCATCATGGAGAGTGACGGAGACAGTTTGCGACAGTTTTTCATTCCGGGAACCATGTTCAGACTTATTGTGAAAGGTCGTTCTACGTGGCAGAATAACTTGGCGGGCTTTATACAAGACTACGCAAAATGGGTTTTGTAAACGAGCCGTTTATTGTGGTAAACTCTGTCAGTGTTGTTGAATTAAGGATTCCGGTATTCCCAAGACTACCTATTGTAGTTATGCGAGTAGCATGAGGCTGCTATTGTTGAGAAGATACTAAAAGTGTTTGAGGATGTGCACTCAGGCTTCGACGTCACCCACAAGATCCCCAAAATAAGCACGATACAGTACTTCGACTTAGAAAGAAGGTAGAAAAACGGAGTGGTTGGAGGAAAGGGACTTCGCTACAATGCGGCGCACACACTCCTAGTGAAGAGGGTCGTATCTAATGCACGCGTAACCTATACGATTACAAAATCATGTCCCACAGTTGCCAGGATAGCTTTAGGTCTAGGTACAACGTGTATACACGGCATCATGAGTGCGGCCACGTGACGATGTTCGGCTTGACTGGTATTCTAGGATGCTTTTCTCGCCGTGGCCTTCGCTGATGCCCGCGGGCAATGGCTAGCGCCGGCATGGATTAATGGACGAATTTGATAGTATTTTTCCAGGGTTGCCATGTTCTGGGAATTAGCGTTCGACTAGGTAGGGTGTGCCAGCCTTCAAAGATTGCTTGATAATAAAACATTCACACAAAAATTCCGTGGCAGCGCTGTTTTGATTACAGTTTTTTTATTTCTACGGCTATTTTAAAGGAGCCAAGCCTAATCACGATATGTCAGAATTCTGAATTCTGTAGGAAACTTTATGTAGAACGTTTTGTTCCCAGCTGCCGCACGCTAAAATGGTTGTTTGTGCACGCACGATTGTATGACTACGAAGGGCCGTACAACAAAATGACCCTGCATAAGTGTGGAAGTTGTATGTTTCTTCTCGGCAGCTTCATGTTTCGGCCTGTGATTAATGTGCTGCAGCTCACCGCCAATTGCCAGCTGACGCCCTCAGCATATAGCTGTTAGGCCTCATTCACACAGCCCTCACCTCCGTCACGGCACCGTCACAACCAAAAACAGCGACAGAGACGTAAACCGAGTAGCGTTTGTACTGGACCTCTCCGTCAGAGTACAGGGTCGTCCGGCTAGTGATCAATTTAGCCTAGAATTGAACGTTCATAATCTTAAAAGTAAAGAAAATGGCTTTGATTTTTACGTGTACTCACGTTTCGCTAAATTTAGCGGTAAAAATTTGTTTTCTGGTAGGCTGGTTTACCCCCGGGCGTAGTCCCGTTGCGTTGACGGAACGGAAACGTAGAGCTCGGTCTCCCGTCGCCGTCACACCATCTTCGGCGAGAAATCGCCCGAGGAACCGTCGCCCATGACGGAAGACGGTGACTTGACGGCGACAGGACGGGGTGAAAAACGGCTTTGTTAGTGATTGCTCACGCGGGATCAGCTGTTGCCTGCTCCGTGTGCTCAGACTTGCGGCTGTGTAAACGCAGATGTTGAAACTGCCGTATAAGCGCATGAAGTGGAGTGATTAATCTACTATGTGTGCATTTAATAGGAAGCGGGCTCGTGCACAAACCGCAAGTAAAGCTTACCGCGTATAGCGAAGTTTGCAAACATGCAAGTCTAGTGGGCAACCTTTTTCAGCCTCTAAAAACTTTTTCGCGCGCGGAAAAATGATGCTGTAGACGGGGATATTTTTCCTTGTAACATGAATTGCAAAATTGATTTGGTAACGTATAGGTTGTGACCATTATCGGTACGATTTTAGTTATTATTTTTAATTATCGTTTTATGCAGCAATTTTTGTCATTTTTGCCACAGCAAGTTTCGTTTATTCATTTAATTTTAGTTAATATTTTTTTTATGCACCAATGTTCGTCAGATCTGCCACAGGAAGTTTCGTTTATTCATCGCTTAATAACATAACTGCGATAACCATACATGCGTACCGCCGATTGGAACCCTACGTATTATTAATTACTGACAGCAAAGTGGCGAACTTGCGTTTATGGGACCTTTTAAGTTTGGCGCGGCGTCAGTCTACGCTGAAAATTCATCCATAACAAGACTCACGCAACGAAATGTGTCGGTCAAGATTTGACAGGTAACGGTGGCCTCGAGGGTGGCTTGCGCAAGGTGCGGTATCCTCCCTGAGGCCGTAGACAGATAACATAATTTTTTAAGCACAGTTTTAATCAATAAATGAAGAGCTATTTTGCTGCTGTTTTACACGTTGTCCTATTTGCAATTAGCACGACACGCCTGGTAAACGGAGGTAATCCGAACTGCTACAAGAAAGTGATGGGGCTAGGTTATACTAGTGCGGTGCTCCAGGGCATTTGCACGTTTTCGTACATTTGAGCGGTCCCGCTAAAGTTACTTTTCATGTCGGCGACTTGCATGAGTTGGGACTGCATCAACCGTAATATATTATGCATCTTCTCATAGTTACCAAAGGACACACTTCTCAGAGGACTATGACAGTATAATATGGCGGGCGCGGCGATAGCGACATCTGGTTAAGGCCGGCCTAACCAGTCAAGTGGCTACTCAAAAGCAAGTGGTTACTCAGACAGCAACCTGTCCTCAGTGGCCAGATACATTTTACTGGTCAGAAAAGAAAAACAAAACGGACAAAAAGCCACCAAAAAGCCACAGAAAGAAATTAAAAAAACTGTGGTGGCGCCACTCATGATATATCATGCGAACGCAGCATCCATTCCTGCTTATAAAGCGCTGGCCGATCTCTGCAGCTCATTTCTGTGAATTGCTCAATATTGTAACTATTTGGTCTGTTCAGAGTATTGCATTGGAATCAAAGTGCAGGTGCAGATTTGTGGCGTTCCTCGTGAGCACTTGAGTTCAAGGTAATTTAGTGATTTCTTAAATTTGTGGGAAACGTGAAAATATAAACGATTTCACCAAAATATCAGTGAGAGTATGGGTTCCTCTGGATGATACCACCGTTTTTTCATAGAATAAGAGAACTCCATTCTGGTGAGCACCCCCTTAGCCCTAACATTGCTTTTCAGGTCTTACGGCAAAGTAGGAAGCACGACCTTGACGTACAACGAATATTTCTTTTCACCTTTGTAATGTTGGCAACGTCAGGGCAAAAGCGCACTCGTAGCATCGCCGCATGGTTGGTTGGTGGCAGTGTAGGATCAGGTGGTGCTAACCTTGCAGGAAAAGGCGGCAAATGCTTCACCCGAGCGGCAGCAGATGGTTTAAAATATGGCTCCGGCACAACAAGTATTCCAGTTGTGTATGATGAAGAAAGCCAATTAGGTTTCGCAAAACATCCCTAGAAAGTACCCAACGCCACTTTGTGAAGCCGCCTTGGTCTAGCGGGGTGTGGAGCTTATACTAGGGCATGCCAACGATGGTGAATGATGCGGGCCGCACCCTAAGTAGTGTTCCAGATCTCCTAGCCCCACACTTTACGTTCGCACAAGCGACTGCATGTCGCGCAGCTTGAATCGACAAGAATATGTCTTCGCTACCATTTCGGCTGAAATATAGTACAGTTACACCCGCTCGTGTTAGTCTCTTTGTGACAGAAAATTGCTTATGTTGATCACGCAGAGATCAATAACTTAATTAGAGATCATAAATAACATCACCATGAAAGGTAGATAACTGCAGTGTTATTGCACTCTGGCGGTGAGCAGAAACATGTGCACTACGTGTAAATAAGAGAGAAGTTCGCGCCATCTGATCTGCGGCATTGCTGCTCTGGACCCCAACATTGTACGGTAGCCAGCGGAATGGCATACTGACGCAGTCGATGCTGACATCTCAGCAGCAGTATTGTCACGTAGCCAAAGACGACGCTGCTGTCTCGAAAGTAACACATGTTTATTGGAGCGAACTTCTGCTCCCCTAACACACTCAAGAAATACCCAGGCGGCGAAGCAGCCGTGAGCAAAGTGTCGTGCGCAGGCGAGTTTCGGGGAATCGAATGTCCCGGCGTCTGCTCTGCTGGCATTTATCTTTCGGCACGGGTGTTTCTCGAATCGTCTATTTAAATAGAGAACACTGTAGACAAAAGAAGACCATTCCCGGCTAGTGGCGTTAGAGCGAAACATCGTTCCTGTCAAATGAGATAACGTGAGCGGAATAAGAAACAAAGAAACACGTGCTTCGCTTGGTACATAGCGTGCGAACCGGGTGGTAAAAGCAAAAACATAAATAAACAAAACCAAAGTATGGTTCGCGGCATTACCCCGTCTAAAGGTGTATCGACCCGGTGCTAAATGAAACGGCAGTCCGAGCAAACAAAAAAATTCACGCATCTCCACAAAGTGAATCATGACGAGTGGGCGAAGCACTGGGGACCGTTCTTACCGTACGTCATGTGTGAGAGTGTTCACTGCTGCCAAAATAATTTCCAATCCAATCCAATACAATCCAATACAATTCAATTTAGCCCGATCAAATCCAATTCAATCCAATGGTCCTCGCACATGCGCAGCACGGCTCTCAGGAGCACACACACTGTCGCTCTTTCTCTCTCTCTCCCTCTCTTGTAGAATCCGGTATGATGCGAAATACCGTCGCAGAAGCTTTTTACTGCGTCCACGTCGGAGGATGGGAGTGCAAACCCACACACGATCCCCGTGGCTGTACTCGGCGTCTCGGCGTCGCAGGTTGTAGCGTCCGGCATCCACCAGCTGCTGGTCTGTTGTACAAACTCGAGCGAGCTGGCGGGCCTCCTCCGCATGCTTAATGTAACCTTGGACGTCGGCGTTGAGGTCGTCGTCTTCTACGTGCGGAAGCGTGGTGTCAATCATCGTAGTCGGCGGTCTTCCGTAGACA
Organism: Haemaphysalis longicornis; assembly: GCF_048455015.1. Taxonomy (NCBI): domain Eukaryota; kingdom Metazoa; phylum Arthropoda; class Arachnida; order Ixodida; family Ixodidae; genus Haemaphysalis; species Haemaphysalis longicornis. The sequence continues at coordinate 103,209,162 of NW_027526407.1, read as the reverse complement.
AGCTCGAACGGTGTCATCTGCGTAGTTTCCTGGATAGCCATGTTGTACGCAAAAGTGACAAACGGAAGAACTTCGTCCCAAGTCTTATGTTCTACGTCGACGTACATAGACAGCATATCCGCGATCGTCTCGTTCAGGCTTTCCGTTAGACCGTTCGTTTGGGGGTGGTACACCGTCGTTCTTCGGTGATCCGTGTTGCTGTGTCGTAAGATTCCTTGCGTGAGCTCCACAATGAATGCCGTTCCACTGTTCGGGATTAGGACTTCAGGGGTTCCATGTCGAGGACAACTTGGTTTATGAAGAACTTGGCGACTTCTTGTGCACTCCCCCCGGAAGAGCTGCGGTCTCTGGGAGGCGCGTCATGTAGTCTGTTGCTACGACGAGCCACTTGTTCTTGGATCATGACCTAGGGAACGGGACCAGAAGGTACATTTCAATCTCTTGGAAGGGTCTCGATGAGACGGTAATCGGCTGCAAAAGTCCGGCAGGTCTCATCCGCGGCGGCTTTCGTCGGTGTAGTGGGGGACGGCGGATGTAAGGTGGGCAGTAGTACTTCGCCTTGATTTTTTCAGTAGTGCGTGCTGTTCCAAGATGTCCGGAAGACGGGTCATCGTGGAACGCCTCCAAAATTTTTGCCACGAAAGTCTGCGGGGATGACAAGGAGTTAATTGGTTTTCGCTCTGGCGCTGAAATTCTTCACGAGGACGGAGTTTTTCAGGCCGAGTGCTGGTAAGTCCCCTCTGAACACCCTAGTCCCGGCGACGTTGCGTCCTTCGAGGTAGTCGATTATGACGCGTAAGACGGGTTAGGAATGCTTCTGGGGGGCTAGGTCGCTCTCCGTCACGATTCCGATGAACGCGCTGTCTTCTTCGGAGTCCTGTGGTGGTGCGTCGACGGGGGCGCGGGACAGGCAGTCAGCGTCGGAGTGTTTCCTGTCGGATTTAGAGACGATTGCAACGTCAAACTCTTGGAGGCTCAAGATCCACTTACCAAGACCGCCAGATAGGTCCTTCAAATTCGCGACCCAACCCAGCGCATGGTGGTCTGTTACAACCTTGAATAGCCTACCATCAACGTATGGGCGAAATTTTGAAACGGCCCATATAATAGCGAGGCAGTCTTTCTCAGAGGCTGAGGAAGAGTGCCTTGAACCGACCAATGCTGGCAAAGGTGATTATACTTGCGCAACCGCTTTTATTTTGGACAAGTACGGCACCCAAGCGAATCCGTTTGAATTTCCATGTCACCGGTTTCGTAGATAAGACTGAGCACAGGCGGGTTTCCCAGGCATTGTTGGAGCTCGCAGAATGATTTTTCTTGGTCGGTTTCCCATCTGAAAGGGGTGCTATCTTTCGTCAAGCGTGTGAGTGGCTCTGCAATGCGCACGAAGTTTGAGACGAAGCGCCGGTAGCATACGCACAATTCGAGAAATCTTCGCACCAATTTCTTGCTTTCTGTGTTGGGAAGTTCGCTATGGCTGAAGTTTTCGCGGGTCTAGCAGGACTCCTGCGGCACTGACGACGTGGCCCAAAAACTGGAGTTCCTCCTACGAGTAGCGGCACTTTTCAGGTTTAAGCGTTAACCCCGACGTGCGATTAGCCTCGAGTACAAACTTCAACCGTGCAAGGTGTTAGTCGAAATTTCGGGGGAATGCCACAACCTAGTCGAAGTATAGGAGACAGGTGTGCCACTTCAGGCCAGCTAGCACAGTGTCCATAACTCTTTGAAACGTTGCTGGTGCCGTAAACAGCGCGAATAGAATTACCTTGAACTTGCAAAGGCCGTCCGGGGTTATGAATGCAGTCTTCTCTCGGTGTCTCTCGTACACTTATATTTGCCAGTAGCCTGGCTTCAGATGCATCGATGAGAAGTAGTTGGCGTGGCAGAGGTGGTTGAGGACATCGTCGATTCGTGGCATTGGGTAAACGTCCTTTTTCGTGTTTTTGTTTATCCACGATTAGTCTACCCAGAACCGTAATGTGCCGTCTTTTTTCTTCCCGAGTACGACCGGCGCCACCCAGGCGCGTTTCGATGGCTCTATTCAGGCGTAGCATCTTTGCCAAGTACCCCCACCCTCCTTCCGCAGCCAGTACCATGTAACGCCCTGCATTTCTGCAAAAATGCAGATATTGTAAAGTTCCACCTGTAATCGTTTGAATAGCATAAATAGCGATCATTGGTAGGACAAAATTTTGCAAAACTAAAAAAACTAAGAAAAATATAATAAAGTTACGCAAATGGCGAGCCGTGTAACGTCCTGCATTTCGACAGTAATGTAGCTTTTGTGAAAGTTCCAACTGTTATCCTTATAATAACGTATATGGAGATAATTGGTAGGACAAAATTTTGAAAAACTCAAAAATAAAAAAAAGTACATAAAAAGAACAGAAAATGCCAAAACTTAAAACTCAAGGTATTTCCCAAAATAAAGATTTCAAGGAAGTTCCACCTTTAGTCGTTATACTAGCGTAAATGGAAATAATTGCTAGAACAAAACTTTGAAAAACTAAAACAGATACATATAATATACTTACTGAGAATGGCGAACGGTCAACGCCCTGAATTTCCCCAATAATCCAGAGTTGGCTAAATGTACACTTCTAATCTTTAAATTACCGTAAATTGACGTAATTGGTACAACATGATTTAGAATCCCCCCCCCCCCGAAATCTGGCTGCAAGAAACCCACAGTTAATACAGGCGGCATAAGAATGCTACGTATTAGTAGATAATTCCCTGAATTTCTGCACAATTTTCAATGTCGTAGCTGAGCATGTCTTCTACTTGTGTAAGGATGGCTTCCCGCTAGTCTGAAGACACGGGGTGCGGTGACTGTCGGGTAGGTCGGGCTCCATCTTCGATTTGAATTCTGTGCTCCGCTAGAAGTGTCTGCCGTAATTTTGAGTTCAACGAAAAACACTTGCTGTAGCGACGCAGCGAAGCCAATAATTTGTTCTGTTCTTGTAGTGGTAACGCCGGATTCACGTCGAAGGGATGCGGAAGCGTGAAGGTATCTTGGGATGCGCGTTGAAAGCCGACGACCGAGATCACGTCACTTTCTTCTTGCGATCCTTCGAGAAACGCATTTAAACCCCTGTTTAAATGCTGGTACTCCTCTGTGAAATTAGTGACCAAAACGTTGAATTGGCGTTGCTTAAACCGCGCAATGCTTCTGGCGACGCATACACCGCGGTCAAGAAGCAACCTTTGGTTAGTCTCTACGATAGCGTCGACGTCAGGAGCAGTACCTTAACTGTAGACGGTGATCATCAAGCGTGTGCGGGGTGGCAGGCTCACATGATCATCGGCGATCCTTACAGCAGCATGGTGTTCGGGGTTCGGTTCCGACGTCATGGAGTGATCGGAGGGAAAATTCATAGACTTGGCCTGTAGATAAGTTATTGCACCGTTGTCCGTCAAAAAATCCATTCCAAGCATTACGTCACGGGAACAGTTAGCAAAATGAAGAACGCCGCAGGGTACGTGGTGCCGTCTGTGGTGACGCCTGGTGTGCAAGTTATCCTTTCTGTTATTAGATGGCCTCCTACTGTGCGTATGTGAGGACTCTCCCATCTGGTCGTAACTTTCTGCAGCTTAGACGCGAATGATGCGCTGTTAAGTGAGTAGTCGGATCCCATGCCTATGAGGGCGACTAATTTAAAGCCGTCGATGGACAACTGGACGTCAGACGCCGATTTCCACGAATTCCGGGTGCATCCGGGCGTCGTATCTCGGCTTGTGCGTGTTGATGGTTGGGCAATAAGCGTTGTCGTTGTCGTTGTCTTCTTAGCGGCTGGCTCGGTCATGACGAGTACGCCACGCGCCGTGTTGCTCTCGACGTGTTCGGGAGTCACGTGAGGTCTAGATTGGTTCTTCCGGCTGAGGCCTTGCCATGAATTATGGTCTTCGTGGCACCCTTTCGTCTTTGGAGGGCTTTCATTTTTCCGCCGTCGTGCAACTTTACCACCAGAAGGTGCAGCTTTTAGTTTCCCCTACGTGGGCTTGGGGACCTTCGACGCGTGAAGTTTGCGTTGTTTCGACGGCTTGACGATCGGTATGGGTAGGGCGACGGTGAACGCTTGAAGTGCCCTGGACCTAGGTTGGTGTTGGACAGGTCTTCTTCAATCTCAGTAGGTCTCTGGCTGGCTCAGGGGCGTGGTGCGTCGACGGAGAACCCTCGCAAACTGAACCTTTTGTAGGGGCAGCGACGGCAGATGTGGTCGGCCTCTCCGCAGTGGTGGCACAACAGACTATTGTCTTGCGTTCAACACGTCCGGCTTCCTTGGGATGGAGCTGCACCGCAGGTGGAGGGGCCGGCGACAGGGGACGACAGTATGAAGCCTCATGACAATAGGGTGCAAGTGGGTGAGGTCGATGGAGAGCAGCCGCGTAAGCCATGGATTACGGCTTGTGGCTTGGGGGGTGCATAAGGCGTCGTTGAAGTTCCCAGAGCGTACTGCACTTCTTCTCTAATGACGTCGGTAAGGGAAACGATTTGGGGTTGTGGCGGCGTTGGGAGAAGTTTCCGCAGCTTCTACCTCATTACTGTGCGTGTAGTATTTTGTAAGCTATCTGTCGGAATCCGCCTGCTGTCGACGTAGTTCGCATTAGCCGCTCCAACAAATTTGCGGTCATACTGATTAGCACACACTTCGACGGCGTTCTCAGTTGTGCCGGCTTCGGTAGCAAATTTGGCGATGGTTTTGGCCGGATTGCGGGAACGTCCAGAAAACAGTTCCTCCTTCACACCACGCACTAAGATGCGAAACTTCTTTTCTTCCGCCATGCGAGGGCCGGTACGCCTGAAAAACCTCTTGATCTCTTCCACGAACACAACAATGTTTTCGTTAGGGTGTTGTGTCTGCGTCTGCAGCAAAACTTCGACCCTCTCTTTTCGCACAACCGTAGGGAACGTCATTAAATGTTGCGTTCTGAATTACTTACAAGACTCTAGGGAGCTCTCATGGTTTTCGAATCAGATCCGTGCTGAGTTCTCAAGGTAAAAAACCACTTGCCATAGTGTCTCCACTTCGTCCTATCGGTTAAACAGCACGACTCTTTCGACTTGCTCCATTCAGTCTTAGCGGTCCTCCGAACGTGACGGATCCATGGAATCATGGTGGCTCCCTGGGTTGCTGAAGAAGGCAGGCAGGATTGGAAGCGCATGTAATGGTGCCTGTCTGGATCATCGTGGTTTTTTACGATGGCGTCTTTGTTCACTTTATCCGGAAGTGGTCCAAACTCTGTCTGGAGACCTCGCTGTCGCGTCTGACAAGAGGGGCTTGCTTATCAGCCTGACCAGGGCTTAGGGTGCATGAACCCCGCACCTCTACCAGATGTCATGTAGCCAAAGACGACGCAGCTGTCTTGAAATAAAAAAGAGTTTATTGGATCAAACCTGGGCTCACCTAACAAGTCAAAGAATATCCAGGCGGCGAAGCAGCAAGTTAACAGAGTGACGTGCACAGGCGAGTGTCGCCGAATCGAATGCTGAGGCGTCTGCTCTGCGGGCATTTTTCTTGCGGCGTGGGTGTTTCTCGAACTGTCGAGAACACTGCAGATAAAAGAACACTATTCTAGGCTAGTGGCGTTAAGGCAAAATATTCTCCTTGTCTTGAAATGAGATAACCTGTGTGGCATAAGAAAGACTGGAACGTGCGCTTCACTTGGGACACATGGGCACAGCCAGGCGGTAAAAGTAAAAACATCAATAAACAAATCCAATGCAGGGTTCGCTACCATATCTTATAGACGCCTTATCTGCGTTATTAACCTTTGTGAGGACAGCAAGCGGTGTATAGAAAACTGACTCTCGTGTAGGACCTTCTTGTTTGCTGCCCCTTCAGGTGCAGCTAATGTACGCTCTAACCTTGGCCGGGTTACTCACCGAGGCGCCCCTGCTGTGAGTCTGACAATGAACTAAAGACAGCTGATAAATAAATCGCAAAACATTAACTACGGAGCGCAGCCAAAGGAAGCAGTTGTGCTCACTGCCCGCCTAGTCTCCGATACGGTCTGTTGACAAGGTTGACTACAAGGATCAGGAAGCAAGTGTCGATTGGCCATGTTTTCTAACGTTAACATTAGGCGTGACGTCCTCAATCTGTTCCTTGCGAAGGAACAAAGGAATACATTTTTGACTGACATGTTAAACCGCCCGAGGGGAGATTTCTGCAGAATCTGGACAGTTTGTCTAGGAATTGCTTCCAGCTGCTTGTGTTTACACCCAGGCAGCTGGAAGCTGGAACACCCGGTTCCTCGGGCTCTGTCAAGCTGCAAAAGTGGCTTTTACCCGAGGAACCATCCACTTGTGGGAAAAAACTGATTTGATTGATTGATTGATTGATTGATTGATTGATTGATTGATTGATTGATTGATTGATTGATTGATTGATTGATTGCTTGATTGAAAACCTAATTTAGACATTGTCAATGGACGAAAATGTGTGCGCAGAACGTCGGTTTTCTTTTAGGGCAACAGGCAGTCAAACAATGGCAATAAGAGATTGTACAGTGGACAGAACATGGGGGGTAAACGCCGTAAACATTCCTTTTTTTTTGTTCAGCACACTCCCTAACTGTTCTTGTACCTACTTGTCTGTGAGGAAACCATACACGCCGGGAAGTACGTTTTCTGATGCCTGTTGTGTTTACCATTTCAACTACCCGGTCTTTCTAGACCGCATAATTACGTTTCACAAAACCCCCCAAAAAGCGAGTTCTCAGAGAATGCGCCGGGTTGTGTGGAGCGTGACAGTTTACATATAGAACACTAACCTGAATCGAACGTTGCGGGAGTCAGAGTTCTTCTGGCGGAAGTTAGTCATGTGAGACGGTAGTTCCTTAAACCACCAGGTTTTTCGCGCACCAACAAACATCTGTATCAGCTTGGGAACACAAGATCTTAGCGAAAATTGGTATAAACACTCAGCCGTTTGCTGTAGTCCTGACCTAAGTACAGCCTTCTCTTGGGCGAATATGGTACTCTTCTTTTAAATGTGGTTGATGGTATCAAAGATTATCTGGCGTTCTAATAGGTTCTTCATTCTTCCGTTGCTGATTCCGTCGGGGCCTGGTGCACAACGCCTTTTAAGTTGCTTTGCGCGTCCTTGATAGGACCAACGTCCTCGGGCTGAGCAGCACAACCCCGTAGCCGCAAGGGTGTATTAAATTTACTCACTCTCAATTTACCAGATAACTCATACTTGAGCCTCACCCTTTGAGATTAATTTCCTTATCGAAAAACTCCGCACAACTGCAAAATGCCTGACTTGCTGAAAAATCTTGCATCAGTCCAGACTCTGTTACAATATGGTTCGCCGAGACAAATGTATATGTGTGCTTCGTAATATAATGAATAAGCAAGATGGTGTTTAAACGCTCTGTCTTAACTGGTATTCGTCACCATACAAGGTATTGCCAAAAAAGTATCGCCGTCTGTGTAAGTCTTGTTTGATTTGGTTGATTGATTTTGGGGTTTAACGCGCCGACGCAACGCACGTGATGAGGAACACCGTAGTGGGGGGCTCCGGATTATTTTTGGCCACCTGGGGATCTTTAACTTGCGCCGAAATCTCGTACACATGGGCGTTTTGCTTTTCGCCTTCATCCGAAAAGCGGCCGACGCGACCGGGAATTGAACCTGCGTCCTCGTGCGCAAGTCTTGCTTTACCACAGGCTGGGGGACCTTACCACATAAGATCGGGGCCACCATGAGGTGTATGCACATGGTTTAGCTATTGGCTGGCTTTTGGTTGGTTAGCCTTTGGTGCATGGATTGTGTTTAGAAAATTTACTGTGAGAGAAAGTGAGTCACAAGACGTCTTTTATTGGCAAGGAGGTGTCTTGTATTTGCGTGAGTTTTCCACGTAACCTCTAATTTTGTGCGCCAACTGTAATTCGAACTCAAAGTAAATTTGCATGAACTGATAAAGGAACTCCACCACTGCAGCCATGTTCTTTATAAAGTGAATGCATTTTGCACACGGGGATTACGGACGGCCACGCAATAATGCTTCATGGACTTTCAGGTTATCCCGGTAACCAGGGGAACATGATGTGTGATGCTGCTGCAAAAAATGTCCGCAGTCTGTATGCGTTGGTTCAAAATCGGTCTACACAAGAAGGAATCAAAGGCTGTAGGCGACCTGGGGGAGGGGGGGCATACCTGTTAGCTTCGTAGGATTCTCAGAGCAGATACTTGCCCCTCGCCGACACACGGCCACAGTGTAAGTTCCGGCTTCAGCGAGGGCTACAGTAATAAACTGAAGGTGTCGCACAGTGGGTACCCTTGTTTATTGCGTAACCTCTTAAATTTTGTTTAAAGTAGGCTTTGGAAATGCACCACTGTTTCTGGTGTGTTCTGCGAAGGAGGACATACTACTCAATATATGACATACTACTCAACAAGAAACAGCGAAACAAACACTCGTCCGACTGCGGCGAAGAAACGCGTTACACCTGGAGTACTTTCTCGGCCTATGGGTAGTCATGCTTTATGTAGGTTTATGAGAAAAGGAGATATTTTCTCTTATTACTGAATTTATTATTTTCTACGCCATCGTTGTATTTGATCCTCCTACTCAGTTATGAGTTTTGCCTTCTTTTCGACGATTTGCCATCACCAGAAGTACCCACTTTGCAATTAGGGAAGCTAACATGGTCAATACTGACAAAAGCTTTCTCTCTCTTCCTTAACATTGTTCCATATGTTACTTAATCAGTAAGGGTTTAGGGGAAACGACTCAACTGGTGTCTAGCAAGGCGTGCCTGATGAACCATCTCGCATGTGAGCAGGCGCTATCAGGTTTGCTGGGGATATACAGATACAACGTAACGTTTTTAGGGCTGGTATTTTAGTTTTTACGCCGCCTAAACATACGAAGCGGCTGTGAGAGTGCAGTCATGCAAAACGGTACTCGAGGCTGTTTTGCCAGAAGAAAAGTAAAAAAAATATTTCTGCTTGCCCAGTTAGAAATGAGAAAGACTGCGTATAAATAAAAACATTTCTAGTTACAACTTCAAATAATCCTTTTAAGTGAACCTTAGTGATACCTGCTCAAGCCTATGTCTAAATTTGGGTTTCAAACGCCAAATCGACAAGAACTGTCCTGCGAGCCATACTGGAGAATCGCAGAATAAATCCATTTATATATAATTATACTGGAAGTGATATTCATGGGATATCCCCTTAGAGGGGCGTAGACTATGACGTGTCTTCCTCATTCCGAGCAATTTGCCACGATTGCAACGAACGGTGGAACTTTTTTTGCCAATTTTTGGCCAACCTCACTAAGTGCGCGTATGCTTCGCTTCCAAACGGGCGCCGGGGACGCTGGGCTGTCGCAGTGAGGCAGCCTCACACGAGCACTCGGCATTTCCTTGCTTTTTAACTTCCGCGCGGGCGCCGCAAACTGGCCATTCTCCCTGACGGCATAGAGTTAGCGTGTCAAACATGCTCCGCAGACGCTGGCGAATCTTCGCGAGGCACGCACACACGAGCGCTCGGCAGTTTCTTAATTTTGTGAACTGCCAAGCGATCGCAGCGAGGCCCGCGCTCACGTTCACGGGCTCGGCACTTTCTTGGTATGTTTAACTGTGGACCCAAAAAATTGCCTACTTGATAAATAGCTTCGTTCGCTGTTAATAAACGATAACTAACTGGACACACGCTAAACCAGTGTTATTGTTCCACGATGACAGGAACCATCGATGAGTGTGTCGCGCTCACGGGAACAACCTAGAATATAACGATAACATTGCCGGAGTCGTTCTACGCATTCGACTATTCTTTATCATTTAGTCGGTTTCAACTGTGATTAAGCAATTGCGCACGCACCGGTGGACGCTCCAGCCACAATGTTGGAAATATGTCTGTCTGTTCTTCACCAATGAAGTATTAAGTTTTGCCGCAGTAAATGCACATTTTTAGCATATTTGGTAATATCGGGCGAAACCCATGTATGTCCGTGTATAAACATGACCAGGCATTGTGGCCAGAATCAGTGGCTGGTTACTGCAATGACGATGAAAAGTTGAGGGTAGATTATCGATAGTTTCATTTACTTTTACATTGGTGTACAGAGTTTATATTAAAAAACGGCTTGTAGGACAGCTTTGTGCTGAGCGCAGTGATGTTCCAGGTGAAAGAAAGTTGCAACAAACGGGGTTTGTAAAGATTTACAACCATATTAAGGCTCTTTTGCTGATTATACCTGTGATATATTCCAATCGCTTTCTCTAATACTGTAGTCGGTCACACCTGCTAACCACGGTTGTCTGGAAGCTCGTATCTAAAAATATTAAAAAATGCTTGAAGCTTCAGTGTTAAGTTTTAATATTTTGTTACAGGGAATCTGAGATTGTATTTCAGTTTAGTATTGTGTTACGCAGTTGTACCCCTAAAAAATAGAGTGTTCTTTGGAATTTTGTTTGAGAAGATTCAGATTTAAGTTACTTTTTTCATACGCTACTAGAGCCTGTACACAGGCAAGCATGTTCTCCGTTGAACAGAATGTTTATTTATCAGTATGTTTTCAGCAGCTTCAGTGTTACAGTACGGGCCTGCCGCGCTAGTTAAGTTGTAACCGTCTGTGCTTCTGTTGAGAAGCCTGCGGGTCTGCTTGTTGATTTTGTTGACTGTGTTGCTGATTCCAACAAAAACAGATAAAAAACTCCCGTGACTCGAAATATTGATGATTGTTTTGGTGTCTCACGTTGACAAATGCTTCACCAGCCCTGTACAAGACTGCTAACCGCAGTTTTGTAGTTTTGTCGCTTAAAACCTGATATGAACTAATCAATGGTGTTGTTTATTCACTATTTTCGCACCGGTTAAAAGAATAAAACAGTAAAAAAATTCCGCCATCTCCACGAAGTGAGTGATGATGAGAGGGGCGAAGCTAAAATGCTTATCGGTAAAACCGTGAAACATTCGCCCGCACATCATATAAAGACTCGACAATTCAAGCTAACCACCGCTCCGTTTACAAGCCCGTCGACGACGTCGATGTTTGTGGTGATTATGTAGGGCTTGTTTGGGACGATGAGAATCTCCATGGGTAAGTTGGCGAATTCGGTGTGTGACATTTTAGCCACCTTGGCCGTCGCCTTCTGCAGACCTTCTTGTGTCGCGTACCCCCGGTACGTGTATTTAGCTCGCACACAACGAACGACAACCTCTTCTTCTTCCTCTCCTCCTTGTTGAATAGCAACAAACGCGTTAAACATTTTGACCTCTTTGGCCAATCTATGGTTGGCCAATCCCTCGGGCGATACTGCCACAATTATCATTAATTTGCCGGATAAAGCAGCCACGAGGAGCGGGAGAGGGCCCGAGCAAGAGGAGCTTCGCCCCTAAAACGCATTATAAGGTACAGAAGGTGTAAATATTCTTTTGACGGAAAACCCTGCTTTTACTTTCAGGTCGCGTGACATAAACTGTCTCTACACGATTACCTCTAGAACTCGCCTTAGAAATTACAGAACACGTACTTTACCAGGCTATTATTTGAGCAGAGACAAGCAATGCAAAATAAGCTATCGAAGGGATCCGACGACTTATTATGACACGGTATGTATATTGAGAAATCATAGTGTTCCAAAACAGTTTGTATTTGTGCGCTCGAAACCCAAGCACAGTGGCAATGCAGTTGTATAGAAGGTGCTGTTGGTGTAATGCACAATAAAAGGCATGAATCTCAATGGAAAATATCATAATGCAAAAAAGGTAAGGTGCTCTAACAACAATATAAACTGCTACGCAATCATGAGAACATTTTTTGATACGAAAGGCACTACACAATAGGTGGTGGTAGGGCAACTATCCAAAAGGCGTTTTCGCTTTCCGCCGAAAATGTTTTAAACATGTGTATTTAAGAATACCATTACTGGAATACCATATCTTCAATGGCTCCCGCCATCGAAGATATAATAGTTTATTTATGGAAGGGGCTCAAGCCCTTACGTTGGGTTCAATTGTCAGTTTCTAAATAATAGCGTGGATATTGGTAATAAATACAACAGTTAAGTAAAAGGTCCCGTGACAACTGTACTTATGCTAGACACCACTGCAAAGAGGGGGTTATAGACATTCTACACTTTTTCCACATTCACAATATCGTTCTGAAAAGCACGCTTGTGCAGATGAATTCTCACTAACAACTCTCTGCGCGTTAGAAAGGGATAGAGAAATAAATTTCCACTTCCTGTAGTTACCAAAAATAAAGTATGATTGCCCTTACTGCATGGCACATGCTCTCCGTGGAGGTTTATCCGAAGTCAAGGCAAAGGTAATAATAAAGATCACTATAAATTGCCGTGGACGTAGATTGCACGAGCACAATAATGCCGTGTCAGCTGCATTTGTACCTTTTCAATGCCTGTCATTTTATGCGTCACCAAACGTAAGCGAATGCTTAGATTATTAGGCAAAAATGTGGCTTTTATAGATCCCCCTTAACAAAACCTGGAAAACATTTTGAATGGTTTTTGTAGCTAAAAAAATTTCATTGAAATTGTGGAGAAAAATCCTTCTCATATATGCTCTCCCGGCTGAAGTCGTCACTAGAGAGGTGGGGTTCATCAAAGGGGGTTCATTCATGGGGTTCATCAAAGCATTGAGTCTTTATTCGTGCTTGATAAGAAGAGTCTTAGCCAAAACGTTTCGTGTAGCCAACCGCACAATCTGGAAATTTATTCGGCAATACACGACTCCTGCTAGCATTTGTTTTGCCGAAACGACATACGTTTTCTGAAAATTTACAAATCTTCCAGAAAACCAGCAAGACTGGATGCTCCACACGGTGTTGCGTTTGGTGGGAAGGAAAAATCCACTGTTGGACACTACTCCTCCTTGATGGCAGCAGATGTGGACGCCGTAAGGTAATGGCTGGTTCCACGAGAACAATGCATGTCTTTAAACATATTTGAAGCCATTACGGTAAAATGTAGCACAAAAGCTAAACAAGCATTTTCGTGAGTTTCAAGCGTATATTGACAGATTACTGATATATATATATATATATATATATATATATATATATATATATATATATATATATATATATATATATATATCTTCCTGTGAAAAAAAAAGTTGCAGCCGTTGCAACCTTTGCTTTTATTCTCTCCCGACTCCCGGAAATGCTATATATATATAAGGTTAGTAGAGACAGAGACAAACGAGAAAGACGTAGAAAATAAAAATAAGTTTACTGACGTTTCAGGGAGAGGACTCCCTTTCTTCAGAGTACAAAATAAGTTCGTTTCAGAGCTATATATATACAGCAAATGTAGCAAGCGCGAGGGCAAGGTAGGAGGTGGGAGAGTTTGTACAAATGGATCATGGTTGGTGGGTAGCAAAAGAATGAAGAGAGAGCGGGAAAATTAATTACAAAAAGGATAATAAGAACACACAGTCAGTCACGCGGTACAAACTTGGAAAAAAAGAGAGAGAAGAACCAAACACAGAGGGGAAAAAAATAATAGATAATTTAAAAATAAAAAATAATAAATAAACAAGGTAATTTTCCCCCGTGGAAACAGGGGTGAAAGAGGGGTCAAAATAAGATAGGCCCATGCCCCTGTTTGACATGGGCAAAAAGATTAGTCACGCGGAACGAAGACGTTCCAAAGAAGATATGCACACAAAGGGCGAACATCTGCCCGTTCTAGGAATCGAAGTAAGGTAATCGAAACAAGAGACACGTGGCTTCTGTTGGTGGGAGGCGGGGGTCGCGCCCAAAAGCAGCAGGACAGGCAGTTTCGACAGGAAAGAGTGTACATTGGTATACAAAGAGCGAAAAAAATAAATAAATAAAAAAAAATAACCAGGAAATTTTCCTCCCTCGTGGCAACGGGGGTGAAAGAGGGGTCAAAACAAGATATGCCAAAGCACGTGTGTGACATGGGCAAAAAGATTAGTCACGCGGAACAAGGAAACGAAGATATGCCAATGCACACAAAGGATGAACATCTGCCCATACACACCCGTTCTAAGAATCCTGGTAAGGTCGTTAAAACGTGATACACGTGGCCTCTGTAGGTGGGAGGCGGGGGTCGCGCCCAAAAGCAGTAGGACGCGTAGTTTCGACTCGAAATGAGTGTACATTGATAGGAAAAAAAAGAAAACAGGCAGGTGCACGCGTATGACGCGGCAGCAAGTGGTATTCATCTGCCCGGCGCACTTTTTTTTCCTATCAATGTACACTTCTTGGTCGATAAGGACGGTGTCAGACCAGACCCACGCAAAATCCAAGCAGTCAGGGATTTCAAAGAGCCGCATTCTGTCAAGGACCTACGAAGTTCTCTTGGCCTGTGCTCTTATTTTCGTCGGTTCATACCTCGATTTGCAGACACAGCCTATCCCTTGACATCACTCCTGCAGAAAAAGGTTCCATTCACGTGGACTTCTGTATGTGACGCCGCGTTTCGCCAGCTCAAGCTCCTTTTGACGTCGGGGCCCATACTTCAACACTTTGACCCCTCGGCTCCTACAGAGGTTCATACCGACGCCAGCGGTATAGGAATAGGGGCCGTGCTCATTCAACGCCATGGTCCTAATGAACATGTTATTGCCTACGCCAGTCGGGCACTGAGTAAGTCAGAAAGGAACTACACAGTTACAGAACAGGAGTGTCTCGCTGTCGTCTTCGCCACGCAGATATTCCGCTCCTACCTCTATGGACACCCGTTTACCTTCGTAACTGATCACCATTCGCTATGCTGGCTCGTTAACCTTCGGGATCCTTGCGGCCGCCTTGCACGCTGGGCCCTGCGTCTGCAAGAGTATACCTTCACCATGTCGTACAAGAGCGGCCGCAAGCATGCGGACGCGGACTGCCTTTCTCGCCTGCCACTGGAAACCACGAGCTGTGATGACGACAGTTTCGACGACTGTCTTGCTTCTTTGTCAACACCATTCCCCGATATCTCCACTTTCAAGATAGAACAGCGCCGGGACAAGAGTCTGCAGCCCTTCTTCAATTGCACCCGTGCCGCCAGGTGGTGACACGGGTCCCGTGCACGCCTCCGCTCCTTCCTCGCCTTCCCTCCCCTACCGCCTATTTGTCCCCGCCATCGGGCCTCTGCTTCATGCCGGTCCCTCCTCCAGGTGGCGACACCGCTCCCACGCACGTATCCGTTCCTTCCTCGCGTGTGTCCCCTGCCGCCTATCTCTCCCTTTTAAGGGGCTGCTGCTCCGTGCCGGGCGCTTGCAGAAGGCGGTGTGGTTTGGTGCTAGCTCTCAAGGTTAAACTGGTCACCCCGCGAAGACTGCCCGGGGTAGCGTACTGCAGCGTTCGCTACAAAACGGCATCGCACACAACATAGTGGCAACCAAACCATCAACTTTACTTTTGAGCTGCTGTGAAGAAGTTTTCTTTGTCGTAAACTTGAAATGGAATGTTTAGATGAGCCAGTTTGAGCGCGTTTTTTCTCTCGAGCTTTCTCTACCTTGTAGTTTTCAAACTGTGAGGGGCTTGATCAGGCTGTACACTTAAAGCGTGTTGCAAAGGTGGAGAAAAGTGGGCAACCGGGAACGGTAATACGAACTTCATGCTTTGCGGATTGACCCAGAAATACCCTGCAGTACTCCTTGGTTGAATGTTTCTGTGAACACATATTCAAAGCCACAGTGTTTGGGCAAATACGTTGCCAGCTCTAAACTCGCAAAAGTGTAACACGAAGTTATGCTGCAGTTTGCTTGCTCACAAAATGTGCCCGGGATATTCTTTCATCCTCCACTTCCACCTACCACTAGTTACACCAGTACAAGAAGGAGGCCACAATTGTCAAATCCTTGCTTCCCGTAGTGATGCCTTCTTTGGGATAATTCTGATTAAGTGCATCAAAGAAGTCGTTTTATTTAAACTTGAATTCTTCCCTGCCTCCAACGCTCTCCAGTCTCACTGTTTTTTTATGGGATCAAACTTCAATCACGTGGGTACGTTTCATGTACAGTGGGCAAAGCGCTTGTCTATAACGCTTGAGCAGCGTCCTCCAGACGGCGCGAGAGACAACAGCTTGTTTGAGAGTGGTAGAATGGGACCATGCGCTACCCGCAAGAGCGCAATGGTTGTTTCCCTTGTCGCTGTGTCCGCCGCTTTGGCTTTCCCACCTTCTTTCGCCATGAGAAGCGCTGCTTGCGCTGCGCAACGCCTGCAACGCCTAATTTTTGCGGCGACCTACGCAACTTATACAGAATATCTTAAAACGAAAGTGTTTTATTCAGGTATTCACGATGATTTCAATTACGTCATATCCCTCATGGAAGGGACGCCCGTTCAACGAAGAAAGCGGCCTGTGAAGGATGCACTCCTGCACAATGGGGTTCTTGCGGGGAAGCAACCTTTACACTAAAGAGTACGTTATACTTCGGGTTGTTCGTTTTCAAGCTTCATATTTTAACACAAAAATATTTTATAACGGGACACGCAAAGATTTTAGCCACGTCATGTTCGTCACGAAAATGACTCCAGTACACCTTTACCGAAGGGACGCGCCAGAAGGAAGTCGCTCGCCAAGCCCACCCACAAGAGACCCGCCGAACCGCAAACCATGCTAAGCTGCAGATTTCGCTCTTACATTTCACTTTCGCGCTTTACCTGTTCTATGACAAAGAAATCAAACACAGTTTTTTTTTCGTATGCGGGAAAACGAACAAGAAACGCTGAAAACGATCTCTGCCAGGGTTCCAGAGTGACTAGATATCGGTCCATGATGGCTTGCACAGTGCATTACGTAATATGACGTTAGCCCGTCGGCAGTGATGTGCAAAGCCGAGCGTGTAAATCGGATAGTGGTGCACCGTCACTCGGGCAAGGTATCGGCAGAACGATGGTGCAATAAACAGCTGAGCGCCGAAACTAATGCGACCAGAAAACGTTCTCAGCGCACGCTAAGGCGGGTTATTTCCGCTGTTGTTGCCCGCCCAGCAGCGCATGCAGGCAGTGCTATCACGGTAAAATGAAGTGCCCATGTCAAGGTGACGGGCACAGCGACAAGGGTCGCAGTCATCCCGCTGATTCGGGCCGCGCATGCTCACATTCTACCGGTCTTAAACAAGCCGTAACAACAATCCGCGCAGTTCAGAGCACGCCGCTCGAGCGGTATAGACAAGCCTTTTGCATACTGTACCTTCAAGAAATTGTGTTTGTGGGTCTGACCCTAAACGGCCGTTAACATCTCCCACCGGACAAGTGGCGTCTTTCAAACACCTAGCCTATTCTTCCAATGTGATCGCATCTGCGAAGCATCACGTTCTGAGCTAGTATTCATTGTAAGAATTTCAAGTCTGTCGCGCGAGCTAGCTATTATGGGTGTTGTGTCCTTTAAATATACTCTTTCAACTTGGCTTTGTTAAAACACGCAAACACAGGTACGTTTTGTGTAGATGTTCATTGAGTCCTCGTCGTCTCGAACCCAAAAGAAAGTTCAACCACCTATTAGAAACATGAAAGGTACAGAAGAATAAATACAGTTCGACGGGAAAAAAACATTATGTAGGTAATGTGTTTAGCTTCCTTGGAAAGCAACTAAACTGTAATACCAAAAAGTAGCTAAACTGGAAGCATCAAAATATGTGTCTTGGGGTCTCTGAACCTGAGAGAAGTCTGTCGGACTCAGACACGTTACCCAGTAGTTCATTTGTGTGTTAAGCTGCTAGATCGATGCTGCTCCATAGCATACGCATTTGGGGCACAGCCCCATGCAGCACTTGTTGATGAGAAGATTATTCTTACGTCCCACCGTGTATGTATCTTTCGCGTGCACGCGGTATGGGAGAAAACCTTAATTTCCATCTTTGTTCGGGCTCCTGCGACCTAACCGTTTCTGCGCCATCAAAATGTCATAGTTGACCCCTGTTGTACATCTACAATTAAAAACAAATGAATAAAATGTATGGGAAATTATCTACCACTTTTCAGCTTTGCATCCATTTGAATCAGATCTAGACGTGTGGATAAATCATTGAGTAAAGCGCTTACTGATACAGTAAAAGCTCATTAATTCGAACTAGGTTACTTCGAACTTCCGGCTAAGTCGAACCCATGCCCTTGTCCCGACACAGCCACAGACATATTTCAATGGGGGAAAACTCCCGATAATTCTAACGCGTCGGTATCCAGAACGGTTATTTCGAACTATGATCCCCTGGTTTCCATCGCTCCTCGCAGAAGAGAGAGAGAGAGAGAGAGAGAGAGAGAGAGAGAGAGAGAGAGAGAGAGAGAGAGAGAGAAACTTTATTCACAGTTGAAGTGAGCATACTTGTTGTCGAGGTCTACAGTCCAAGACTCCGTTGGTACGGCCGGCTGTTTTCGCCCTTTCCGCTAGCAAAAGCTGCGTTTGAGGAGAAGAGCTGGTCAGCGTACTCTCCCACTGCTCGTGTAAGGGGTTGGGGATGGGGGGAAGATGTAGTCGGGCTGGAGTGAATACGATGTGTTGCAAATACAAACTAAAGCAAATCTACTAATGATGCAAGACAACGAAAAAAAAAACAGCGTTGCCCGCTCTACAATCTTGCAAGAGCTTATTTCGCTTGTACAGAGCGCTCCGCGCCACTGGCACCCGTGCTCCGGCGCATGCCATTATTAGTTACGGTGCATTACGAAATCATCCGCCACAAACGTGTAGTAGCAGCTAATCCACCATAACGAATCCAGAGGTGGAGTCTTTGTGCTCTTCCCGCGCAGTATGGCCCCATTTTTCTTCACTATTGGATCCACCCAAATAATTCGAACTCCGCCTAATTCAAACAATTTTATGGCCCCCTTCGAGTTCGAATTAGGGAGCTTTTACTCTACCAAATCAGCAAGAATTAAATGCAAGCCACTCAAACTCTGAACTAACATTGATCTTCTTAAGTTCAGGATCCAGGCATTGGTAGCATTAGAAAGAAAAAAACTACCCTTGACGTTTTTGCGTTGGCCGCTATTGAAAATTTTGTTTATTTACCTGTGCTATCTTCTAAAAATAGGGGAGTTCGAGCTAGTTGGTAATCCTTTATGCACTATATAAGATTTCTAAGCGCCGATTATTTAGACAGGGTTCGAAAAGGGCGGAGACGTGTTATTTTCAATGTTGCCATGTCAGGCATTTCTACCGCACTGCTGCTATTTCTGTCAGACCATGCCAGTGTCTATATTGTAAGGAGACCGCCAATACCACTCCTGCTGTAACTTCCATGTGGCGTTGTATGCCCTCGATTGCCCTTGCGCCATGAAGCACCAATCACAATCGTCATCATTCCTTTTTAAGTACGCGGTGACAGCCAATGTACCACAAACCTCGTCACTGGATCCCCTTTTATTGTGCCAGGTTATAAATTACGTCTTATATGAGGAAACAGCATGCGATTTCTCATTTATGTGTTGGCATCAAATTATTCTGAACGCCGACAGTATATTGCCGCGACCCGCCGCGGTGGCTCAGTGGCTAAGGCGTTGCACTGCGGAGCACAAGGTCGCGGGTTCGATTCCCGGCCGCGGCGGCCGCTTTTTTGATGGAGGCGAAAAGCAAAAACGCCCGTGTGTACGAGATTTCGGCGCACGTTAAAGATCCCCAGGTGGTCAAAATTAATCCGGAGCCCTCCACTACGGCGCGCCTCATCGCCTGCGTTGCGTCGGCGCGTTAAACCCCTACAATCACTCAATCAGTATATTGCCGCGAACCATTCATTGCGTTTGTTTATTTATATTTTGTTTTTACCTGTCTGCTGCGCCGGTCTTTGTTATCTGCGCGCCAAGTGAAGTGCTTGTTCCAGTCTTTATTTTTATATGCTGCACGTGGTATCTCTTTTGATAGGGAGAGCGTTTCGATCAAACGTGAACAGTCTAGAATAATCTTGTTTGATCTACAGCGTTTCTGGATGTAATGGGGTTGTTCGAGAAAAACTCACGCCGAAAGATAAACAGTCGCAGAGCGAATGCCGCGGTATTCGACTCACCGACGGTCGCTTGCGCACGTCATTTTGCTGACTGCTGCTTCGCCACCTGTGTATTCTTTATGTTGTTAAAGTAGCATAAGTTCGCTTCAATAAACTTGTCTTCCTTGGATACAATTGCGTCTTGTTTGGCTTCGTGACAACATTGCACTGCTAACATTAGGAAGCGATGTTTATACCTTTTAATAGCTCTGCTTACTTAATGAGCTGCTCACTAGTGGAGCAGTGCTCATTCAACTGCGCGAAAACGTATCTATTTATTTGCACATGGAGTAGCCGTGACGTGACGTGACGTGACCTGGCGCACCACTTTTCAGTGAAAGTCGTTTCCGCCTAGAACACAACTGTAACTTAGTATTCAGACTGCAAAAAAGAGACAAAAAACAAACAGGTATCACAAAGATGTCGGCTTGCGGTGACGTTTATTAAAAAATGAGCTTTTTTTACAGACTTACGTAAGAAATTGGTCACAAAGTACAAAGAAATATGCACGGAACAAAATGAAAATACTTACTATATCATGCGCCCAACAGGGGAGACTCATCAGAGAAGGGGTGCACGTTGTCTAGGAAGCGGGGCACAGCACCACAAGGAGATAAGAATTATGATCAGGTGTACATAGGCTAAGAGAATCCAGGCCTATGCATGCGCGGGTAAGCCTTTCCACCTGGGCGGCACCTACATTTTGTATGCTCAGCTTAATGCTGCAACTTGTCAACACCAAAGACTTGTTATAAAGTAATACTCAAGCATTACATTTACAATTTTCACATAAATAGCGCATCTTGCAATTGTACAGGTTAGGATTCGCTCACACAGCTATATTTCTAAATACCTGGAAATTTCAAAATGACAAGCTATGCCGACGCCAACATCAGCACGCTTTCGCTAAACTATGTCAATAAAATACCTCTTGTCTGCGGTGGTGTTATCCACTAGCTACATGCGGCGCTAAGTTTTATTATGGTTTGATGATTTTTTTTATTTTTCCAAAAAAAACAGGGAGTTACGTTATGCGCTGTGCAGCCTGTTCTACGCACTTTTGCGGTAGATCCACGTAGGAGAAATTTTGTTTTGCGAATGGCCGTACTTCGTTTCTGAGACTAGACTAACTTTGATAAGATCCCGAGCTTCACAGAGCGCGTCAGTTTAGCCCGGAGATCTGAGTCCCCGTGCGTTCTCTATCATGTACCGCTTTTATTGAACATGGAACACCGACTCTTCTCTGTTTTACAGGGCAACAACTTGCAAAGACACCCACTATTGCAATACGTCTGTGTTCCCCGAACCGTAGGGGCCCGACAGACAGACGACACCTGAAGTTTGAGCAGAAACATTCTCTATGCGTCGAGTGTTGCGAGTCGCGCAATGCCTCCCGGGCGCGCTAATCCACCACGGCAGTAATGCACTCTCTGGAGCGCGTCGGCATAAAATTTGAGTGAAGTTTTAGAGCTTTTTGAAAAAGTAATTATTGTGCAGTGTATCTGGTCACCCCGTGCTTCGACATCCCCCAGCAAGGTCAAGAGCATTGATATTAATGCTACTCTTAGCAGAAAAGAATAAAAATCCGGTTAACTTTGTCAGCGTGCCTAAATCGAACACTTAAAAACACGGTACACACCGGGCGTACGGTTTTCATTTTGCTGTTCCGGTAGTTCATAATACATTAGGCTAGAACCAATGTTTAATTTGAAAGGTTGTGCATTCTTTTTTTAAAGACGCTTACCACTCAGTTGCAATTTTATGGCGGTGTAGGTTGTGTTGTAAAGAATTATAACCACTTTGTACGCTGTGTTAGGTAGTTTCAGACACTTGTACCTTGTTTCGGTGATTATTCGCCGATTTCAACAGCTTTCTTAGTGTACCTACACATACCTTCATTCGCTCATTGCTGAGAATTGTAAACTGAGCCCGTTCCTCTGATTAAAAATGCTCTACCCGTTAGGAAGAGAACAACCGACACACGAAACCACCATAAAACGCTCTAACATTAACGAAAGATTGAACAATGCGTTTCACGTGTTAAAGATTAAGTCGTACTGGCAAATTTGGAACTTACGTTCGGGGTGACGGATGGGCATGTTTTGTTCAGAAATACAACTGCAATGTTTTCCCGGTTTTTCGAGAACCAAAACAGCAACACTGACGTAAGCAAAATATTGTTCATAAATCCCTACAATAAACCTGTAGGCATCAAGAACGTCTTAAATCAGAACTTCCGCATTAAGTTTGATGGTGAAATAATGCGGTGATATGTGCAAAAAACGTAATGCAAGCAATACGTTAGCGTGCTAGGATTTCAGTTCGCACAGATAATACCAATGTTTTGAAGAACATTTACATTTAATGCTGAAAGGCGATATTTACATTTGAAGTCCTTATCAGACAAAAGGCATATGTCAGAGCGCCTTTTAGTGGCTTACTGGCTAAAAATACGCTGAGAAAATGTTGACTTGTGGCTTTCTCATAACGGCTAGCTAATGCATTTTCGAGCCACAATTTTGTGCATCCCGGAGCCTGGCCTCACTCCGGGGTCGCGCTGGTAGCACTAATTTTAGAAAGACAAACTTAAACAGACTGACTTAAACGTTCTACCCAACCGGATTGGCACGACCGAACTGATCTCAGGAAATGTGAACGTACATCCTCTTACTCTGACTTCAATTGCAACTAACACCAGCCTAATACAAAAGGTCTTTACAAGTGCATTTCGAAGGACCTTCTTGGTGCTGTGAAGAGCAGACATAGGCACGGTATATTCCCTGCTTTTTATAGGTGTTTTAACATACAGTTTATGATGCGCAGAATAAAGGCCGCTGCTGACAATAGTCTTGACGTAAATCGTAAACTTCCACGATAGAAACGCTGCTTTACCTCTTTATGTGCAATAATAGTGTAAAAATGCCGACAAAATTAATAATGTTTCATATACGCTGACTATATGGTGTACGTTATGGCGAAAGTTGTAAGTCGTGTTTCGTGTTTTGAAATGTTCTAGCAAAATTTGAATTTTTAAATGCCGGCTGAAACATGTTCGAACATTGAAAAATTTAACGTACCTTCGAAGCCTCAAAAAATACGACTAGGTAATGCAGGCTGTGACACTTACTTCAATTAAACGTACAAATTACGCTAGGAACAGCATTTACTCTCATTTCTCAATATACTCGGAAATAACGTTCGAAGCCGCATGCGAGAAATACAATATCCGCAATGTAGGTTTCAGTTGTTTTGGCCCCTTCGGGTGAAATAAAACGGAGTTAGAAAAAGAAGGGAGACCAAACTGCCCCTCCAGACAACACCTGCAAGGCAACATACAATCACCCCGCGCCTAAAGCTACAGGGCCTCGCTACTCCGCCAGAATTGTCATGGAGTGGAGAACGAACGAAGAATGTATAAATTATTGGTTATTGAAGTGAATTTGTGAGTCAAATCAACAAGAAAACATAAGCGGTGAAGAAACCGCCAAGAAAGTAATATTCGCACTCCAGGGTCGGCGTATGGAATAGTGTTGCGTTTTCTCTTGAGACATTTTCTGCAGCACTCTCGCTTCTGAAAACGTAGCTATTGATAGAGCATATTTTTGAATAACCAAAAAAATTATAGCCTATTCAATGCAAATCCACACTTTTTCTCTATTAAAACACTATCGCAGGTGCAGTGCAGAATTTAAATGCAAAGAAACACCCACTTTCCTTACAACACAAGATGAGTGCCGCACACGGCAAGACGCTGCTAAGAATACATAACTCAACAGACAAATGGCATACAGTAGACTCCGGTTGAGAACAACTCGGTTAAGACGAACTCTAGGGTTAACTAGTACAACACTTTTGCTTTCTTGTAGGTGCAACAAGAAAAAAAAACCTCCGCTGAAGACGACTTTCTGATAATATGAACAAATGTTTGCGGTCGCGTTGAGTTCGTCGTAACGGGAGTCTACTGCAGTTTTAACTTTCGCTAAATAACTAACGCCTGACCTTCAGTGGCGGTTTATTCAATAACAGGAAATCAGAAAGGGCCATAAAAAGTCGGTGCACCTTAAGTGGGTGAAGAAGGATAACCAGCTAAGCTCGACGCCGGCCAAGAAGTGGACAAAAAACACGTTTGTTTGTAATTAACGATTGCGGATACTTCCTAGGCAATATACTGAATAAAACCTGGAGGGATCGGAGATTTATTGCAGCAGACAAACATGGGGTCTCTCGGTTTTTCTCCAGCGTGGCAGGCTTCATACTGTCTGTTTAACATCCCAATCTAAGCATAACCTGAACCCAACCGAAAAAACCCAACCTGAACCACTGAGGACCGCAGTCATGTTGCATCAGTCGTGAAACGACCATTTTGAAATATCCCACTAGCAAAACGGGCATGCCGTCGGCAAGCACCTGAATCCTAGCTACTTATGCAGCCACCCCCTCTCACGGATAAACAGCAACCCTTAAATATGCACGCCCATAGAGATGACAGGGAGCGGCAAGAAAAGGGGCCGGAATCCGTTCAAGAACAATGTCCTTGCTAGAAGGCCTTCACCTCTACTATCGGCAGCCCGCAGGCGTGGGCTGGACAGAAGTGGTGTGTATAAAAGCGCCTGCCGGAGGGGGTATGTGTCAAAACCACGGTGGACATCTATTATACTCGAAAATACATTTTGTAGCAAGCTCTTTCGAATATGTCTCATTGTGTGGTCTTAATACGCTATTTGAATGAAAACTTCGATCAGCCCAACAGGCTTAGAAAAAATTAATGCTAGGGGTCAAAATAAGAGGTGACCAAAGTGCGAGGTGGATTGGAGAAATGTGTGGAGGGCGCTCAGGGATCAAATTAAGCGCAAGAAATTGGCATTGGCGGGTCACGTCATGCATATACGTTTCCACAGATTGACCATACACCTTTACCATAGTGAACGCCAGTATACCTTTAAAAAGAGGCAGCCGCCCAAAGAACCCGTGGAGGGATTCGCTTCGCAATTTGAGGGACAAAGTGGAGTCAGCTAGCAAACGATAAGCGCCATTTCAGATCTTTCAGAGCAGGCCTAGTGGACATAACCAGGCTGCTGATGATAATAATTTTATTATTACCATCATCATCAACACACTATTGATATCTACTTAGGTCTACCTCGAACTGCCCAGCGGTGCTGTTCCGGAAGGCCCGAGTTCCGCCTACTCCCGAGTTTCCAGCTGCATGGGTTATGGAAGTACTGATACTGGAGCATTCGATACACTTCAAGAAAAACCGCCCGCATCGCGCGCAGCACGCCTGGTACATTCCGCGCGATGTATTGGGACCATTTACATTGATAACGTACGGCTTCTGCTATCTTCCGCTTGCAGCACCATCTGAAATCGATCTGCAATACTCATTTCCTAGCGTAAACTAGATAACGCCACTTCTACTTTGAAATCCCCAGCCTCGCTGTTGGCCACGCCCGGCGCGGGGCGGTCCGTTTTTCTCTGTGTTCTGTTTTTCCATTGAAATATATTTGCTACGTGGCTTGAGGGTAGCTCTAGTGCAGCTCTGCGCAAGCAAAAACCAAGTAATCAAAGGGGTCCACTGTAGTCACCGGAACGCGCCCTGCTCCTGACCAACAAATATGGCTTTTGTTTACGGCTTGCTTGAGTGCGCTCGGCGGGCGTTTATCAGAAATCGTCCCGTGTCACGAGCGTGTTTGAGAATCTGCGAGTACGTTTAGGCGTTGAAGTTGTGTAATTTGTCATCGATTGTGTTTTCTCGCCCAACTTACCGCCTTAGTTGTGTTTTCTCGGTGTATGAAGAAGGCGTCCGGGGTAAAAATCGTGTTGTCTTGGCCTGTCCTATCAGTCCGTACAATAGTTAACTTCAGTTCGGACCAAACATGCCGGCGACTGTGGCACCATTGGCTAACAGTGGCTTGAAACCTAATTTGTGTTTTGTGCTAAGTTTTTGTGGCTGTTAGCGGGCATGAAATAACGACTTCGCGGCTACGATGCTACGCCCATACAAGGTGGACGCCAAGGGTGTGTGTGGCTGTGGTTGTTACGCCAAGCCTACGAATGGGCATGGTGTGTTTGACTGACATTGGAATTCGGAGGAAATTCGGGCATGGCTTTCCCGAGTTCACGGCCGAGTTGAACTCGGGACGCCCGTGGTGGCCGCTGCTGCGGCGTTGTTTATTTTTGTGGTAAGAGTTGCAGGCATTTTTATACCCCGAAAGGTCTTTTAAACGAGCTGCTGCGGTGGCTCAGGGGCTAAGGCGTTGCGCTGCTGAGCACGAGGTCGAGGGTTTGATTCGCGGCCGCGGCGGCCGCTTTTCTGGTGGAGGCGAAAAGCAAAAACGCCCGTGTGCCCGAGATTTCGGCGCATGTTAAAGATCCCGAGGTGGTCAAAATTAATCCGGAGCCCTCCACTACGGCGCGCCTCATCGCCTGCGTTGCGTCGGCACGTTACACCATACAATCAATCAATCAGGACTTTTAAACGAAAAGGAATTTCAAGCTCGTTTTTCTCTCCCGGAATGTGCTGTGCATTTGTTGTACAGTCGTCTGGGGACAGACCCTCGTTTGCCACTACTTAGAGACGTCTTTCGCTCCACGATCGTCAAGGAGCAAGTGCAGTGTGCGCTGCGGTTTTACGCTACGGGTAGCTTCTACAGAAGCGTTGGCGGCGACCGCACCATCGATCGCCACCAGTGCACCGTCAGCCGGTGTGTGCGCAATATTGTCAGTGGAGACGTCTTTCCCAGACCTCGCCTTTCTTTTATGTGGTTTGGCCGATATGGCTTCGACGGGTTCCTAGTGTGCGTCTATCCATCTGCCGCCGGAGCGTGCGCTTGAGTTATCTTCTGCTCGCAAAAAAATTTGGAATGAGGCGTCGCGTGAACGTGCGTTTGCTTATCATCAGCGCATCAGACAGTCTCCCTCGAGGGGTAGCGTGACGCGCATTTTTTGTGAAAAGGTTACTGGCAGGACAGCTTATACGTATTGCATATACCGTCAGGGAGGCAGTCGACGCACCGTTAGCGGGTTGAGGTGGTTTATTCACAGGAGTGAAGCCGACTGGAACGCAGGCCCGAGGGTTGAGATAGCCCAGTTCGTTTCTCGCGCATGCACCTTATGGGGTTCATGTTGTTCCCCTGACACATCTTTTCCGCATATCACCACGTCTGGATTGGACATAATTCTACCTTCCTCTTCCACATAGTTGATGCTCGTGCGGTGCATATACCCCGATAACTTGATGACCAGTTGCATCTGTTTATTATCCTCGCTACAATACAAGCAACGGTGCGTGCTATTGTCACACGCATTCTGTACACATTTCAAAGGGTTTTGTTCAGCGTCACTTTCATGTGGCAGGAAGCAGAGCATGCAGGACGGGTAAAGGGGCGAGCTAAGAATTAAAGTAACCGCGTGACGCCAGAGGGAGGGTAAGCGGGAGTGGGAAGGGCGCTAAGGAAGAGAGGGCTTTCAGGGGATAGAACTCTATGAAAAAGAAGACTGCCTAGCTTCTTCGAACAAGAGCGGTGAATAGCAAAATGAAATAAAGCAAACAAATCTGAAAAGTTGTACTTGTTGCTATTCCCTCCTTCCTAACACATGGCAAGTGGGGGGATTGGCCCGCATTTGGGAGCTTTGATGAACAACCGTGCCCTGTTCGCAAAGTTCATAACACTGTCAATTATAAAAGTAACAGTTCTAGAATAGTGTGTGCGGAGCGAAGCTTGAACGTGATGTCACGGGAGTATGACAGGGGTACACCACCCTCGCAGAGCCCCGATTCTAGGAAGGCTGTGCCGTGTTCCAGTCTGCTTGCTCACTAAGACGGACAAATGAAAGAAAATAAACTGACGCAAACACATATTAGCAGAAAAAAAGCCGTTTAGAGTAATCCGTGCCAAAAGACAAAGAAACGAAAGCGAGGAAAGAGGCGCAAATAGAATGTATGAGACAAGAAGTTGGTAATACGTATCGCCAGGCTTTCGCGTTAAAAACACACAAGAAGGCTCTACCGTTCAAAGGAACTTTTTTGTCGAAAAGGGGAGGGTTCCGATAACGTACTGCGAGAGAAGCAACTGCTTTTTTTTCTTTCGTTCTCACCGCTTTCTTTTTCGGCAGTCGGCCATAGTCACGTGATTGCAGTGTCTGCTACCTACGGCCGAAGGTCCTTCTTAGGGCAAAACATTTTAAACAAAAAGCTGATATGAAAGCCTGGCATAAAAAGAATTAAAAAAAAACTTGGCGGTGAAATGCCTATTAAGAAAGTAAAAGTACAATAAAATGAAATAGTTGGATTTGCTTGCCCCAGTAGCCACCAGTGCACTAGTGGAGCGAGAGAACACACTGAAAGATGCGCCATGCCCGGGTCGCGCATCCTTGGAGCGCGCTGCCCTGGACCTATCACGTCACCTCAATAATCAGCAAATAGTATGAATCGCATTTCAAAGCGCTTTAACAAATTGCCCCGAAGTATTATCATGAGCTTTTTATTATCCCCACAGCTCCGCCTTGCCCGACTTTAGCTCAAACTCGGGCGTTCTAGAGTAGCACCCCAGGTCAGCGCTCCTGGAGTTGATTCCTTACGACCAAATTTCCTTATACCACCTTTCACCCAGTATTGGCCTTCCCCTTTCTCTAGAACCGCCCCTAGGGGACCGGTATGTTACCATGGTTGTCCAAAGGCTTCCATTTCGTCTCACTACAAGGCCAGCCTAAGTCCATTGCTTTTTCTTTATTTCAACTATTTCGGAATCCTTAACCCTTCTAAAATTGCCCACAGCCTGAAAAATAATGCCAGCATAATTCTGATTCTCAGGAAGGGAGATACCAAAAACCTTCCAAATTACTGACCTATAAGGCAACTCTCATTGCTAAGCAAATTATTTACCAAAGTAATAGTTAACATTAAAAATGAGAGCACACATTCCAAGCAACCAGAGAGCAGGCTTGGTTTTGGAAAGGATTCTTAACAATGGATGACGCCCATGTCGTCAGTCGTGATAGAAACCAATTGCCACATGACTGGCCGAATCACGAATTGTATTGTTAAGCAGTTAGAAACGTTTTAAAAATGCGCATAGAGACGACTTTCCACGTGCCGGCTGATGGCGCAAACACCCACGATGCAGAAGTGTGAGGAGGGAAGGAAAAGCCCCCTCTGCAGGTTCTTGAATAGGGTGTGTTCGGTTGCGAGTGGGGCTAGCCACAGTCGCCAGTTAATCAGACGAGGGCGCTTGGTGAGGTTACGAAGAAAACATGTATTTTAGAACAAAGCACGATGCAGACAATAATACTTAGACGATTGACTACCAGAGAGCTAACAAAACACGAAACGTCTAACTAATGCACAGGAAACCCTATAAACCTAAGCGCTAGAAAAGTGCCACAAAAAAGTTCATAACGAGTTCACCGTGACGTGGCGTAGGACTCGGGGCGTCGGGGTGTCTCGGTGCGTTGCGCTGAGGGTCGGGTCGGAAGTCTCGCGTGCTGGCCTGTTGCCGATGCAACTCCGTCGCAGCTCTTCCACGAACGGCACTTGCAGGAGCGGTCGTGGCCGGAACCTGGTCACCACCAGGCGCCACGTCAGGGAAGGCCGCGGGCAGCCAGCATCCGGTAGCCGCCGGTAGACGATCTCCAGGCCGTGGTCGTTTGGGACCGGGGCACGACGCAGCACGTGTGCCTGCCACGGGCCAGGACACTGGGGAATAGGACGCTGGTCAGGGGAGGCCTTGGCGTCAGGTAGATCCCTTTGAGCTTGGGTCCCCGAGACCCGATGAGCTCTCGATCTGCGCCTGGACGCCGCTCTCCTCGAACCGTCCTCTCGGAACTCCTCCACTCGAATGGCCGTCCTTCCTCGTTCCCGTCTGGCCTCGTCACCCCTCCGTCGTGGCCGGCTCTCATAGGGCCCTCGCGTTCACCGTCATCGGCTCGTGTGACCTGCCACTTCGTCTTTTTTGGCCATGCCGAAACGAGGACAATCCCTTCACGGGCATGTGTCCGCGACGTCGTCGTCGTCGTCCCCGCCGACTGAGCGCTGTGGCCCATTTCTCTTTCGGCCAACGCTGTCCGTTCGCCACTTGTTCAAAGCGCTTCAGATAAGCGTCCAAATCATCACGAGCTTCATTGAAGACGGGAATGAACTTGTGCGGATTGACATTAAAGACAGGGCTGTCCGCAGAATGCGCGTCACCAGGAGTATCCCCTGAGCCTCTACTCTCCCCAATTTCTGCCAACCTGAGTCTTAGCTGGAGGTTCTTTTCTTCCTGCTCGAGTCGCACTCGTGCAGCTTCGCGCTCCTGACGGCTAGCCTCTCGCTCTGCCGCCCTCTCATCTCGCGCTTTCGCTAGAGCATCGTCAACCCACGCACGCAAATCCGCCTCACGCAACCCAAGACGCTCCCCGGTGGCAACTAACTCCTGCACGTTCATCGTTCACCGATGCAGGGATAACTGTCCCACCGTAACCTCTCAATGTGCAAACGCCCTCGTCCTGTCGCGGACGCCAATTTTGTGAGGAGGGGAAGGAAAACCCCCCTCTGCAGGTTTTTGAGTAGGGTGTGTTCGGTGGCGTGTGGGGCTAGCCACAGTCGCCAGTTAATCAGACGAGGGCGCTTTTTGAGGTTACGAAGAAAACCTGTATTTTAGAACAAAGCACGATGCAGAGAGACTACCAGAGAGCTAACAAAACCCCAAAAGGAATAACTAGTCTACAAATGCGACATGAAGAAACCAAAACGCTAACTAATGTACAGAAAAGCCTATAAATCTAAACACCACAAAAGAGCAACAGAAAAGTCCATAAACAGTTCACCGTGACGTGGCGTAGTACTCGGGCGTCGGGGCGTCGCGTTGCGTTGCGCTGAGGGTCGCGTCGGAAGTCTCGCGTGCTGGCCCGTTGCCGATGCAACTCCGTCGCAGCTCTTCCACGAACGGCACTTGCAGGAGCGGTCGTGGCCGGAACCTGGTCACCACCAGGCGCCACGTCAGGGAAGGCCGCGGGCAGCCGGCACCTGGTAGCCGCCGGTAGACGATCTCCAGGCCGTGGTCGTTCAGGACCGGGGCACGACGCAGCGCGCGTGCCTGCCACGGGCCAGGACACTGGGGAATAGGACGCTGGTCAGGGGAGGCCTTGGCGTCAGGTAGATACCTTTGAGCTTGGGTCCCCGAGACCCGATGAGCTCTCGATCTGCGCCTGGACGCCGCTCTCCTCGAACCGTCCTCTCGGAACTCCTCCACTCGAATGGCCGTCCTTCCTCGTTCCCGTCTGGCCTCGTCACCCCTCCGTCGTGGCCGGCTCTCATAGGGCCCTCGCGTTCACCGTCATCGGCTCGTGTGACCTGCCACTTCGTCTTTTTCGGCCATGCCGACACGAGGAGAATCCCTTCACGGGCATGTGTCCGCGACGTCGTCGTCGTCGTCGTCCCCGCCGACTGAGCGCTTCACCTTACAAGAAGTTATATACTGGGTGGCCGGATGCCTGGCCCTACGGCTAGCCAGAAGAACCGGTCGAGCGCCGCTAAACGCGCGCTTCCCCGATGCCTGTCGCGATGAGCGCATGTTTGTCCCGGCCGGACGGCCATTTGGGCCGCTGGCTCGCCTGCTGGAACGCCACCTACGCCTGGCCGCAATAGGTGCGCTTTTCTCAATGTAGGTTCCAGAAATGCCTACTTTTGGTTCTTGCTAGAGCCTCACACGCGTTTATTTTTGCAATTCTGGTTTGTAGCTGGTAGTCTTTTGGGGTAGACTGTACGGAAATATAGTTTTCAAGGTCTTTGAATTTCTATTGCAGTTAACCTTTAAGCAGCACTTAAAGGAAGAGCAGGAAAAGAAGATGCGACACTTTACACTAGAAGTACGTCGCCAGCTGCATGTTGGTAGCCTGAACCTGTGAGTTTTCATATTAAATTTTAGCGCTCAAAAGTGATGCAAGTGTCTCCAAAAAAAGACACGTTCTATGTGTGGACAGTCACGCCACAGATGTATTAGTGGCTTCGTTTTAAGGAACTCGTATAACTCTTTTCTTTTCAATCACCACGCAACCACCGTTTCATCTATTTTCCCACACTGAGAACGCCTCTTCTTAATGGACACATTTGTGTAAAGCAGCCTTTCCAAGAGAAACTTCGATAACTAGAAGTAACATATTTTATTCCCAGTTTAAATCATATCCGTCGAAAGTCCTGCAAACCCAACTGGTCGGTTAAAATTGGTTGCTACACATATTGGGACGAGACACATAGGCGGGCAATGTCCCATACTGCCTCTGCTCAGTCAGAAGACGTCGAAGAAGCGGCTTGGCCCTGGAGCGCAATGGCCACCATGTAAATGACGTAACTAGATCACTCTTCATTCTTCGCCATGGTGCGTGTCGTCTGTCGTGCCGCCGCTGTACATAAATGGCCTATTTACAAGCGTGTAAACGTCGACGGTTTTTAAAGACTGAAAAATAATTTGTGCACACCAATCTTGACCATTTCGGCTCTGCAGAAACGGCGATGTGCAAGAAACAAAGGTGGTATCCCATCACAGGCGTCCGCGAATAAAGTTTCATTAATAAATCCCTCCACCCTATGGTGTCTCATTCTGTGCTAGGGCCTTGTTAAAGAAGAAATAAAACTGAAACTAGAAAAAACTGGAATCGTACATTTACCTCATGCTTAAAACATTTTCATCCAATCTTTTTCTCTGGGGACACCGGTTTTGCGCAAAGCGCACAAAGAACACCTGAGAGTGAAGCAATACTAATACGTGTCGCAGCTTTAAAAAAAAAACGCTTAAGGAGGTTACTATTTCAGCCCTCACTTTCTCTACGAGAGTGCAGTACCTAGATATTGGCGAAAGTCAAAGCCTGTATCATTGCACAAACAATGTGAACTCATTCCTATTTGTTCTGAACTAGGCGTTCCATGTATTACCACCATCACTAGCTGAAACAGTGCTCAAAGAACTGAAAATATGTGGTAAAGGCGACGTGCAGGAACTCCCCCCCACTACCCCCGGAAATGCAGAGACAGCGGTCCTAGCGTATGTACGAAAAACCTCACACAAATTGATCCACATAGCGGCGCGGCCGAGGGTAAGCGTTGTGTAATGGGCACCTAATATATTAAGCAAGCTATGCAGACTGACAAATACAATCCTATCTAACAAATCTATTGGCGAGAAAAAGCGCGAAAATCGCTTTGTAGCATGCGCAGTAGGCGTCGTGCGCAGCTAGACTGCGAAAAAAGGTACATGGGCTAAACAGGGTGCGGCCTCAAAGAATGCCCCCCGCAGCACAGAACTAACGTGGAGAACCGCACGAGGGGATGGCTGGAGTCACACTGCCAGTAACATGGATGCAAACCACGGTTTGACAAGTGCGCAGTTATAACCAGACACAACAATCACCTCAGGCGGGAGACCTGGGAGGCTGATGGGCTAGCGAAGGCTGAATACCGGTATGTGGCCTTATAATGAAAGAGCGTCATTTCATGAACCTAATGTGTCGTGACTATATACGCATTATAACTTGCGCGAGTATTTACGGATATATATGTAGTTGTTCGCTAATAAACCTTAAGAAATAGCATCATGTGTGTGTCCCCTCTGATCTCCTTGTTGTCTCAGGACTTCCATTATTTTCGACCAGAAAGGCCTTTTCGCAGCCATTTTGGGGTGGTGGCGTGTAGCTAAAATCGACAACCAAGCCCCGGCCTTGTCACCTGGTAATTACACGCTAATGCCACATGTAGTACCCGTGTTTGTAGTAGCGTGGCGGTACCGATGCTACACACGTTGATGGGCGCATCAGAAATTTACCCAGCTATTTTAGGGACGCCGGAAACATATATTTTCTTTAAAAAACACCGCTACAGGCGACCGAAGCATGAAAGTCGTCCAGGCAGGTTGTTGTAATAGCAGGTACATAACTTTTTTCGCATCAAGGGAAAGATTATGCCGCGTGGGAATATACCAAGACTTCGTTCGGTGTAAACCAGGTTGTATACATGAGCTGGCCATCCAGCTTACCCTCAGTTATAGTGACAGCATAACTTTATGGTAATTATCATTTAGGGAAAAAAACTGGGGTGTTGGCACGGTATTCTTCCAAAGCTTGAGTCACTTGAGGAAAGCGTAATGTATATGAACACCGAACGGTTGGTTCAAGGATTTAGTGTGTCGATGGTATTCAGTATGCATACAGTAAGGCACTCAAACGCATTCCTATGTTAGCAATGTTCAATTCGTACGTGCCTAAAAACCCAAAGTTTTGATGTCGTGTAAAGATAGTCTGCCTGCGGGTTTCCTCAGCAGGAGGTCCCAGAACATGGAATGACGAAAGTTAACGCACCTGCACAACTGAACAAAAGTTTCTGGAATACAACTATACAGCAACCAAGAGGCACGTGAACTGACCGTGCGGCTTGCGACCATGACTACCAAACTCCTCTACCCGAAAGGCGTTAAAAACATTCCTCATCCTACGCCTTGGAAGTCGATCCTTCCCCGTGCCACAGGAGGATCTCAATCCCGACAAATCGCACTCTGAGAAGTATTAACCATCACTAGTACCTACTATCTTCGTGACCGAAGGCGTTTGGTGGGGATATCAAACATTAGGTGCAGACTGCGCTAAGTTCGGTCAAGCTTCTACTCTATTACAGGCAACCTAGCCATGTCCAAGGTTATGCTCACGTAGAAAAACTGAAGTATGACATGTTCTACATCTATTGAGAAATGGTAGGCAGCTTCGACCAGATAGTTTCCTGAAGATCAGAGTAAGCTGAAGGAGGGCAGTTCGAAGGAGCAACTGCATTAGCCCGCGGGGTTCAGGTTACATCCTTGAGCTCCCCGTCTTTATGTTTATTTTCTAAACCCCTATTTTTTTCTTACCGAGGCCTTCTCTATCTCTCTTATATCTTGTTCTCTCTCTCTCTCCCCTAGCAAAAAAGAAAAAAAGAACGTTCCGTCGGCTATTGAAATTAGAATATAATCACTTTGAAAAACTGACGCTGCCGCTTTCCCGCTTTATCTGAACACCCTGCAACCGCAACTTTTATCACTCACATCTTAAGCCCCGGAAACGCAAGGGGCCTCTGTAAGTCGAGGGCCACGGGAATTAGAAGCCCCTGCCCCTAGTCTTTGCTTTTCGCTGACAGCCAGGGCTCGTGCCCCATACATTGTAAACTTTGGAACTGTGTTTTAAAGCGCTCTCAGGGCGCCGAAGTTAACTATCGCGTACTACTTTTTAGGAGGGAATAGAGATGTCCTCTGCAACGTTTTTGTGCACCACCGGTTTAACAGTAT
This sequence comes from Haemaphysalis longicornis, assembly GCF_048455015.1. Taxonomy (NCBI): domain Eukaryota; kingdom Metazoa; phylum Arthropoda; class Arachnida; order Ixodida; family Ixodidae; genus Haemaphysalis; species Haemaphysalis longicornis. The sequence goes on along the minus strand of NW_027526407.1, from coordinate 103,173,954 downwards.
AATTTTGTGGCCTTGGTTAGCTCTTGGTGTTTGAAATGATTTTTTTCTGTCTGTTAGGTCAAGGAGGGCAACCTCATTCGAGTCATACAAGCCTTGGTCCTGTCCCGAATAACATACTTGACCCCCTTTCTAACCGTGAAACTAAGCGAACGAATCGAAATTGACGGCACGATACGTAAATGTTTTAGGGTAGCACTCGGATTCCCCCAAATAACGTCCAACGACTGCCTCCTTGCACTGGGTGTCCACATCTCCCTTGACAAGATAGTAAAGGCGCAAAGCAACGCCAAATTAGAAAGACTCACCATGGGTCACACTGGTCGACACATGCTCACATCCTTAGGCCTTTCAACCACCCTCCAACTAACAGCAATTGGTAGACACTCCCCCTTCCATCCGCCAGACGCTCCGAATCAAACCTTTTCCGCAAAATATGCACCGAGTACACAATGAGGATCGCAGAGTGGCTCGGGCGAAAGCCCTTGAAAAGGCGTACCCTTCAGGCTCCCCCACGCTATACAGATGCAGCAACCTATCCTACCAGAGCGGCTGTTGAAGGGGTTGACTCTACACAAGCCCAGCGCCGTTTCACCACCTTACCTGCGACCTCCCCACGGCGGGAGAAGAGATCGCCATCGCGTTGGCTATTACCCACCGTACCCACCTTCAAAAAACTATTACCAGCGACTCTAAGTCCGCCATCCTGACTTTTCATCACGCAAGTGTTTCCCCAACAGCTTTACCAGTCCTTTTGAAGGCACAGAGCATCCGATCCCGCTCCTTTACTCTCGTCTCTGCTCCCGCCAATGCCGCGCTGCTAGGAAACTCAGCAGCTCACCAAGGAGCTCGAGCTTTGGTCTTCCGAGGGCTCGATGGCGCCGCTAAGGATAGTGAGATATTTACTCTACGGGTCAGGCTGCACAAATACGGGGACATCCTCACCCATTACAGTTTGGAGCGTGCCATTCTCCCCCCTCCACACCCATCTCAATCTCGATTCTTGGCTGTCATGTATCTGCAGCTCCATGGACCCTCTCCTGCGCCACCCCTGCCATCATGTCGGCAATTTTTCCCGGCATCTACTTTGACGCATGTCCTTATTGTTCGGTCCTTCACGCATCGCTATTCCACATCATATGAGCCTGTGCTAGCATCCCACTATCCAGGCACCTATCCCACCCCATTCTCCTTACCATCACCAACGAGGAGTGCTGGGAGGCCCCCCTAAGCGACACAAACCCTTAAGTTCAAGAAGACCTGGCCCGCTTGGCCGACGGCACCGGACCCCTGCCCAAACGGGGCCCTGCTGCCCGACGGACGACGGAGAAGACGTCGCCGGCTTAATCACCCCAGCTGTGGCCAAATAAAGTTGTTCTGTCTGTCTCTCTGTCTGCCTGTTTGTGTGCCTGTCTGTCTGTCTGTCTGTCTGTCTGTCTGTCTGTCTGTCTGTCTGTCTGTCTGTCTGTCTGTCTGTCTGTCTGTCTGTCTGTCTGTCTGTCTGTCTGTCCTGCTCCTTTTATTATCACAGTTGCGATATTATTCTTTCTTTGATTTTCTACCTTTAGGCGCGCTTGTTATCAATTAAACCATAAAAACCAAACCTACATAGGACATGAACTAGCAGAGACAGGCGTATATGCAAAATATAACGATAACCTGCAAAACAATAGTAGTATGGGCTAAACAAATTTGCTTGTATTTAGAAAACACAATGGTCGCAGTTTTGATCAAATTCAGTTGAGAGATTTATTCTTCAGTTAATAGCTTGTACGACTAAAAACTGCAGCAGCGGAATTTTAAGTTTTGTTTTGCAAAGGAGTAGTAAAAATGTGCCTTGCAGAAGTGCGGACAGTAAAAACATCAATTTTCAGCAGTATTTCTTTTCCTTTCTTGACGTATGGAAATAACTGTCTGCACATAAATACCAGTGGAACTCGTCCAAGGAAGTACAGAACAGTGACCCTGTCGGGATATTATTTCAGTAGGAACAAGTATTGCAACATAAGCTCTCAAGCAGATAAAGAGACCAATTACAACGAGGTTCATATACTACAGAGCATATTGTTAAAAAAGAAATGTGATTCGTGCCTTTGAAACTCAAAATCCGTGACCCCGCCTTTGTGTTTAAGATGCTGTTGGCTGAAGTGGAGAGCATCAGGGCTGTAAGCTGCTAAACACTCTGCTGCAAAAAATATAAAACAATTTTAAGAATAATAGTGCAGCTGGGTAACCAATCGCAAATTTTGTTGTCCAGCAGGTGCTACTCTAGACAGTTTTGACTCAGCGTTCATCCCAAAGGAATGCTTTGATTTGCCCATAAAAAAGTATTTAAAAGTGTAAATGCGATTATTTTTTGTTTCGTGTATGCTACGCTTATGATAACTTTGTTACCTTGAAATTTTGTTACTGGCGATGCGTGAAAGCCTAACTGTCAGTTCGAAAGAATTGCATTTATATTTGCATTATATACGCATGATTTATTAAAGGCATTTTCGATACGCACTGCTCCCAAAACATTGCCGTAAACTTCGGCCCTACGGTCATTTCACATTGACTCCCGTATTTAAAGAGCTAAAATTTTATCTGTTCTAAAAGCAACAACTGGGTGGCCATAATCGCCCAAGCTACGTAGTGGCAAGTAAAGTCCTACAAACCACCATCGTCTGCTAGTAGGACGGACTAGGGAAGCAAAACTAAAGTTTTTGTAGTCGTCGAAATAGCACAAGACTACACTAAGCACAACATTACCTTTGTCTCAACCATAATTTGGTACCTAGGCCATGCGAAACGTTTAGGGCGTTTAAATACCACAAACCCACCCGACAAGAATAAAATATCTCGGGGTACGCTACTTGTATACGTTGTATTCACAGGCGTGGCACGCATGCCGGCAACCATGTGTGTCGCCTTACCAACGGGGATGCGCGGACACGGGCATGGCGACGCCCTCATGAGGACCTCCCAGCGAGCTTAAAAGCGATAACTTCGACGTCAACTGCTGTTTCGCTACCGCCCTACAGACTACTTGTCGCATACATGAATGACCGGATTACCAGCTAGCGTGTTTTGGTATTGGCCACGGATTGCTCAGCTCTCAACAAACGCCTCAACTGGGGCGGACCAGCCACTCGCCAAAAAATGTCTCTAGTCTCCCAGCTAACAATCCGCTCACTGTTACCCCGTTAAGCTACCGCCAAATCTCATTGGCATTCGCATGAACCTCACAATTTCTTCGGAAGCATTATTTGGCTTTTATACAAAACGACTTTGCCGTGGGCAAGGTGCGAGCGCACCTGTGTCTATATTCGGACAACGGCGCTGCAGCGTCGTCACTTCGTACGTCGTGTCGCTTTTGGTAGCCGCGGTTGCATTCTCTAGTTGTGATGCGGAGATATCAAGGGCAAGTAGAGCATCAGTACGAATGGACATCCACTTTAGCAGCGCAGGATGGTGACAATTTTTTTCTTTTCCTAACTGCCCCAGTATCACAGAGCAGTATAAATTACTGTGATAAACACTACATAGGCTGAAAATTGTCTGCTTCTCATATATAGTATACTTGCATTTTTTTTCGTTTCTTTCCTTTTTACGCGAACACTAAGGTACATGGAAAATTGGGGAGAAATTGGGGAAGCTTTCTGCTAATCCTTTTAGGTCAGCTTGAAGCTCAGCATTAAAAATGTCGGCACAACGTTGCTTCTTGACACGGTTCTATAATTAAAATGTCGTTGAATGTGTAGCGCAAGCCGCTCTGCATCGCCGCGCAAGCGGCTCCCGCCGGCTTGACGATACTGCGGCTTTGTGGAAGACGCGTATTGGTGATGCCGCCGCCGGCTTACTACGGGGTTCCTTTCCCAGCCCTCTTCAACGGTCTCCTTTCGCGGGAGCGCTTAACTGGTTGTCCGGCCGACTCCTGGCATTATAACTGGTACCGTTGTCGTCAGCTCGCTTGAAGGGGCCTTTTCCTCTCTCTTTTGAATGACGTGGGGGTTCGCCTTCTTTCCCTCGTCGGGGGGAGGTCTTGGTATACGGATCTTTTGGAAATAAACAGTCGTGTTTTAAAAGTGCAAGCCAGCTCTACGTCTGCTAACTCGCCTCATTTAGCAGCCGACATTTCGGGCTGCTACAAAAGTGGTGGCCCAACCGACGCTCTAATGAAGACGCCACGATGAGCTCCGACAGCCACACTGCCGCCTCCACGCCTGCAGTATTCGCCACAGAACTGAAGCTACCAAATGCTCGGCCTAAAAATCCAAGAGTTTTGTTCAGCCAAGTGGAGACCCGTTTTCAGCTCTGGCACATCACCTCGCAATCAACAAAGTACCTTCATGTCGTCGCAGCCCGGCCCCCTGAAATGGCCGACGCTATCGAAGACATTTTGGTTTCACCCCCCACACAATGGGAATACCACATCCTAAAAAAAGATGGTGCTGGACCGCCTGGAGGCGGCTGAAGAAAAGAGTCTTCAGCAGCCATTACGTCGGAAAGAACTGGGCGACCAACGACCTTCCCAACTACTGCACCGGATGCGGCAACTACTCGCTCTGCACGCCAGTCAGGGCAACCAGCTCCCACTTCTCCGTGAACTTTTTCTGCAACGGCTGCCCCAGTGGGTGCGCGTGGTTTTCGCGGGTTCAGATGAGACCTCCCTTGATCGACTGGCTCAACTTGCTGAGTGCATAACGGAATACTCTACTCTAAATTTCGCGGCCATAGCTGTTGCAAGAACACACAAACTACCAGATGGACTGCAGCGCCTTGACGAGAAAGTGTAACAACTTACCGAGACCATGCTGCAAGTTTTGCTATCTGGCGCTTCCCAACAGGACGAGCAACGACGCAACCGATCCCCTTCAAGACAGCCAAGCCCTTCACAGAGAAGCCAGTCACGAGATAGACAGGACGGAGTTTGCTGGTACCAGCGTCATTTCGGCACGGGTGCTAGCCGCTGCACTCCACCTTGCTCGTTTCCGGGAAACGCTCCGGCCAATCGTTAACGGCGGCTACGACATCGGCCCTCAACGCAGCCGCCTGTTCCTAATAGTCGACCGAAGTCGCGCCTGCTAGTCGACACGGGAGCCGAAATCTCTATTGTCCCGGAAACCCCCGAGGATCACCGACATAGCAAGAACATTACGTCGCTGCAGGCGGTGAACAACACTGCCGTCTCTACGTACGGCATTCGCGCGCTGACAATAGACGTCGGAATCAGGCGCCTGTTTCGCCGGGTCTGCGTGGTGGCGGACGTTAATTTTGCCATAGTCAGCGCAGACTTTCTGAGCCACTTCAACCTGAAAGTGAGCGTACGTGACAGTTTCCTCAAGGATACCAGCGCATCCCTCAAAGAATATGGTTTGGAGTCAAACATTTGCTCATCTAACATCTGCGCCTTCCAGCCAGGTTCTATGTACCACCCCGTCCTGGCCGAATTCCCTTCTCTCACCAAGCCCCGAAACACGGAACAGCCAGTGAGACATAACGTAACTCCCCATATTGTCACCATCGGGTCGCCAATCACTGCCCGGCCACGAAGGCTGTCCAGCAACAGGCTTCAAGCTGCACGCAGTGAGTTCGAGCATATGCTGTCGCTGGGAATTATTGGCCCATCGTCTAGCAACCATTCGTTGCCGCTGCACGTTGTGCCTAAAGATGACGGAGAAGACTGGCGTCCGTGTGGTGACTACAGGGCCTTGAACGCAACGAAAACGCCGGACCAGTATTCTCTGCCACACATTGATCATTTTAGTGCGCGGCCGGCAGGTACCAAAATATACAGCAAAATGGACCTCGTAGCGGCATGCCACCCAATTTCCGTCAAACCAGAGGACATACCGAGAACGGCCATAGCAACTCCATTCGGCCTGTTTGAGTTTGTCCGTGTGCCCTACGGCTTGAAAAATGCAGTGCAGACCTTTCAAATGTTCATGGATGAGGTCACCGGGGTTCTTCCTTTCGTCTTTGTCTACCTGAATGATAATTTGGTGGCCAGCAGAACTCCTAGCGAGCACGAACAGACCTACGCCAGCTCTTTCAGCGTCTGAATGAGCACGGTCAGGCTTTCAAACCTCAAACGTGCGTGTTTGGTGTCGAGGCTCTCAACTTCCTCGGCCACCACATCATTACTGAAGGCATTATGCCATTGGAATCGATGGAGGAATCCGTTAAGAAGTTTCCTGCTCCAACGGCTTTCCGCAAGCTGAGAGAGTTCCTCGAGATCTTAAACTTCTACCGGTGGTTTATTCCGTCTTGCGCTCAAGTGCTCCAGCCGTTGACCGACCTGCTGCGCCGAGAAGACCAAAACGCACCAGAATTATGTTGGTCTGACGAACACCAGAGCGCTTTCCAGAAAGCTAAGGACGAACTGGCCGCGGATCTTCTCATTCATCTACTGCCTGATGCTCCTACAGGCCTCATGGTGGACGCCTCCTCCACATCGGTGCACAGTGGAAGCCACTGGACTTCTCTTCGAAACGCCTGAAGCCAAAGAAGTACGGTACAGCACTTCTGGAAGGGATATGCTCGCAATCTATTGTTCCATGAAGCATTTCCGCTACTTCCTCGAAGGTCGTGAGTTCTACATCTTGACAGGCAACATGCCCCTCCCCTACGTATTCAAAAACCACAGTTCCTTCTACTCAGAACGGAATATTCGTGAGGTCTCATTCATCTCTCTGTTTTCTACAGACATCCGCCACATTCCAGGGTTCGAGAACAAAGCAGCCGACGCCTTTTCTCGCGTCAACGATTCCGGCACAAATGTCCTGGACTTCGAGGTGATGGCCGCGGCTCAGCGGGAGGATACTGAGTTGACGAGACTGAAGGGGGGGGGATCTTCACTAGTGCTTTTGGAGGTTGTACTTACATACAGGGCACGATAACCTGCGCTACCTCCCAGGCAACCCTACGGCCTTTTGTGCCACTGAATGTTCGCCGAGTGGTATTCAACCCTTTCCCCTCCATCAGCCAGCCGGGTGCCCACGCCAGCCAGCGGCTGATAAAAGAACGCTTCGTTTGGCCCAGCGTCAATGCGGATGTTTGACGTGGGGCTCAGACATGTTAGATGTGTCAGCAAGGGAAGGTGACTCGCCAGACTCGGGCTGCACTACAGGAATTTCGAACTCCTTAGTCCCGGTGTGACCACGTTCACCTCGACTTGGTTGGACCGCTACGTCCTGCCAAAGTTCAAGTTACCGACTCACATGTATCGACAGACAGAACCGATGGCCCGAAGTTATACCAATTTCGGACATATCAGCTGAGAACATCAGGCAGGTCTTTATCCAGACATGGGTGTCCTGCTTTGGCTGCCCCGCCCGCATAACAAATTACAGGGGACGGCAGTTCCAGGGAAACCTCTTTTCCGCGCTTTCAACCCTCCTCGGCACGAAGCTGCAGTATACAACAGCCTACCACCCCGCCAGCAACGGAATGGTGGATGGCTTGCACAGGCAACTCAAGCTGTATTTGAGGTAACTCAAGCTGCGATCACCAGCACTGGGTGGAAAAGCTCCCGCTCGTTCTTCCTGGCCTACGCTCAACGGTGAAGGAAGACCTCGGCTTCGGCGCAACGGAAATGGTTTACTGCTCATCAGTGCGCCTCCCGGGGAGAATTCTTCTCCGACCAGGCACTTTCCGCCCAAGCAGCCTCCGACCACATCGAGATGCTGCGCGCATGGCTTGCGCAACTCAGGCCAACAGCGCCTCTCATCGCCCGAAACATGAAGGTTTTCACTGTTCCCGAGATGGACTAAGTTACACATGTGTTTGTACGGCACGACACAACAAAGGCGCCCCTCACTCCACTGTACGACTGCCCTTTCAAAGTTTTGGGATGTAATAACAAGACCATCAGAATAGACGTGCGGGACAAACAAGAAGACGTCGCCGTCGACCACGCCAAGCCTGCTCATACTAAGGTTTCAGTTAATTCAGCCCTCTCACGTAGGTTTTCAGTGATAACCAGTGGACTCTTCCTTTTCGCTATTCAGCCGGTAACTGCTGCCTTTCTTTAAAAACTCCGCAATCAAGGGTGGGGGGAGCCTCTATAGCGGAAGCCGCAAGCGTCCCCCGCCGACGGGGACTTTTCCTTTCTCTCCGGTCTGCCGCCGGCTTGACGACAGTACGCCTTTGTGGAAGATGCGTATTGGCGACGGTGGTCATTCCCCCGCCCTCTTCAGCGGTCGCCTTTCGGGGGAGCGCTTAACTGGTTGTCCGGCCGACTCCTGGTACTAGACCTGGTGCCGTTGTCGTCTGCTCGCTTGGGGGTACTTTTTTCTCTCTTCTTTGAAGGACGTGGGGGTTCCCCTTCTTTCCTTTCGGGGGAAGCTCTCGGATTACACATCTTTTGGAAATAAAGAGTGTTGTCTTCAAACTGCAAACCAGCTCTTTGTCTGCTTTCTCGCCTCCTTCCACAGCCGATATTCCATTCTGCTACAAATGAAAGCAAATAATATTTTCATGGATTTAGAGATCCGGTAATGCGCCTAAGAAAAAATAACTTACTCAAAACTTGGTATTCAGATTGTGAGGCACAAAGCCAAGCACTACTGTTAAGGAATGTATGTTGGGAAAGACACGGATTCACTGGATTCTTTTACCGCCTCAGTAAATCACTCCAATGGCGTCATACCATTAAACCTATAGTAAAAGAAATGGTCGCCAAATTTTTTTGGACTGCATGATTACGTCATGTGGCTAAGCACATTTTCGAAAATTCTCAATGTTTTAAAAAAATATTTCTGGAAGCATATGGCGTTGGCACAGTTTTGTGCTGCCTACTGGAAGAACCACAGCCATGTTTTTATGTTATTTAGGTGATGTGAGATGCTATAGCATACCTAACAGTCAGCTCTTCTTGGTCTCGTCAATGCATGGCTGTGTAAAGGCGGCAAAAATAAAGACTTAACGCCCTTACACTTGTGCGTTGTCCAGCAAACACTATTCTTATGAATTGTTCAATACCCCAATTCTGGTGTGTGCTGCTTTGCAGGTATTTATTATTTCGAGATTTAAAGTGGGGACAGTTTACCAGGTCTAGGGTTACATTGAAAAGTTCGAGGGCTTACGTCGTTCGTTAGCGGCAGCTTCACGTACAATGAATACTTTTTTTCAGTGCATGTTTGTTAAGGACCCAAAAAATAAAAGCGTAATGTTGGGCCTGATGCATAAAATTAACCCTAGTCACCAAAATTTTGAGGCCTATGCCATTCCAAGAATCGCAATAATTATACGAATACGGGGGGTATTTCTGACAACCCAGGAACTCAAAGCGTCGTTTTACGACCAAAGGGAGGCGATCACACTCCCACGTCAATTTTCCCTGTGCTGCGTACCAATAGTTCTTGAAAAGAAATTTAAAGAAAAAAGGGGATTTTTATGAACACTTTATGAAGCCGGCCTCAGAAAACGGGCTTTAAAAATCATGCTTTGTCACACTATTATGATTCATCCTTTATCGTCTCACAACACAGTCACTGTTGCGAATACTATTGATATTTTGAAGCTAGGTAATTACCGTCCACTACTTATATTACCCTTAAAGATTTCGTACGGTGCATTTAGCATGCAGGACCCTATTTGATATCTCATCGCTTTGGCCCGCATCGGGAAACAAGCATTATTTCTTACCTGGATACGGTTTTATAATGGCAACATTGTGAACTTACTCGTTCGGCGACGTGTGAATACCTATTGTGGGGAAATATATCCCATATTCTCATGGTTCTACAAGACAGAGATTACAATGAACGCCCTTTGCAGTAAGCAGGGATATTCCCATGGCGCCTAAATTTTATTAGCGAGTGGGTGTGAGAAGGCTTGGAAAGGCAACAAACAATACATGCTCGACAGTGTAAGAGATAGGTTGGAAGGAGCCACAGAATGTCATGATGCAAAGAAGTGCGTTTTCTAAACTGAGGTTTTGTTCGCGGAAAATGTAGCCGCTAATTTCAACGAATACAAAGTGAAGTTCACTTCTAAATAAAAGTAAAGGTTACAATGAATTTTTACACTTTATTATCCAAGAATATTTTTGTAAAATCTGGCCCGATGATGTGTTTAGAGAACAAGTCTGTTTTGTATGATGATTGTATAAAAAAGAGCTCGGCCTTAGATGTGGCAATGCGCGGCATGAGGGTATTTATTCTTGTATGCCAAGCTCCTCCAAAGGTTTTTGCCAGCACGGCTTCCCGCTTCTGAACTCTTGTCCAAATAATAGTGGCCGTAAAGATTCTCCTGTACTTTTTTGAATAAGTAACACCATAATACTAAATACGCCGTGAAAAATGTACTTGAAACGACCTTTTCAAATTAAGTGAGCCGGTGGTGTAACAGATGCACAAACTTTGTTCGCAGGAGTGATGGTAGGCAGAGAGTGTACGACATTTATATTTAGGCGAAGGCTACTGGTGGGACTGGTGGTGACGTTGTATTCAAAATTCCACCATAAAAGATCGCTTCCATTTTCCACGTCCAGTGCAATTGTTATAATGGTGAAGAAAATATTGGTAATATTCCTATCAATAATTTCTGGCGTGCATCATGGCGAAAGTTGTGAGTGGTGTCTTAATTTTGTAAATATAGTACCTTAAGATCAGGAAAACTCGAGTTTCTCCTAAAGCAAATCGCGACTGACAAATGTTTCAGGAATTTCCACCATAAAAATTAAAGAAAATCGACAAGATGACAGTACCTTCGTGCCTAAATCTTCACCTAAGTTTCACGAAACCTTTAGGCTGCATTATCTAGAAAGTGTTTAAATTGTCATTAAAATCAGCTCATATTAACCATAATGCTAGTTTGACTTCAAACAAAGACATAGGTGTCTCTCAATTCTGCCCCGTCGCGGGTTCGATTCCCGGCCGCGGCGGCCGCTTTTCTGATGGAGGCGAAAAGCAAAAACGCCCGTGTGTACGAGATTTCGGCGCACGATAAAGATCCCCAGGTGGTCAAAATTAATCCGGAGCCCTCCACTACGGCGCGCCTCATCGCCTGCGTTGCGTCGGCGCGTTAAACCCTACAAATCAATCAAATCATTCTGCCCCTTATGTACAACGTGAGACACCGCGGATGTGCCCGGGAGACTCCGTTCGAAAAACAATATCTTAATTCGTCCACAAAGTTGCTCTTTCTCATTAATTTCATCAAATACAAAATGGGTAAGAATAAAGCACACATTTTTGCGCGAAATTGCAGGTGAGTGTAGTAAAATGAACTTGTCTATCTCGCAAAATTGCCTAACACTAACAGTCCCAAAGAGCTAATTACGCCGAAAAATGGAGTGATGTTCCCGATCTTTTGTCAATGTCGGGGGCTAAGGTATTTTTTTGCAGAACAGGAAGTGTCGAAATAAAATATCTCTTTGAGGTAATTCTTTGACTTGACGCAGAAATTGACAGTGTATGTGCTGTGTGCCTAAGGTGTCTGCTTTCTATGAATTATGGAGATACTAGTAACTCCTACTCGTAAATGTTTTCTACAATTTACATCTTGCGCATAATTATACCTAATTACTCTTGCGATCAGTGGCATAACTGCGGCCCTTAGGGATTGTGAAGATGCCTGCAATAAGTTATTTCGAAGGCAAGGGCTCTCTTATTTTTAATTTGTATTATATATTAAATTTGTATATAACACTGATATTTACATTTTACTCCGGAAAATTATGTAACAAGAATCAGAGGTTTATGAGGGAATGCGGGGCGTGGGAGTTCATTTGCAAAGTCATTTCGTGGCAAAATATTTTGGTGGAAAAATGTTTTGATATGCGTGCCTATTAACTGCTTTGAAAGCATATCCCAAAGTTTACGGAAATTGGAACGGAGCTTACGGCCGTACTAATTTCCAGACGCAAAGTTTTTGCATCTTTACCGACCATTTATGTTACTAAATATAGCATATACTTTGTAATGCGGAACAGTTTTCGCTGCTAATCTTCCAACAAATAAAACAATATTACCCACATGATTTGCAAAGGCAATATCACATCTTGGTATTTGTAAATATGCAGGGTGTCACTATACATTGTTTTGTCTAACCCATTCTGTGAGAAGTCCTAAACGTACACTCTATTCTGGCTAGACTGCTAAGCATAATGAAATCGAGTGCACAATCGCTATATTTTACCACTGGATGGTAGTATTCTTCGACGAAATCCAAAACGCAATTTTTTCTTCTCTTCTTTCGGTTTCAGTTTTTGAAGTATGAACAAAATCTGAATGGCGTTTGTTCAAATTCATTTGTGTCATAAAATCAGACATAGAAGTAGTATGCGGACCAAATTTAGCGGACGTTGCCAGCTCATTTCAGTGGGTATGACGGATCATTGGGGATCACAAAGGCGAGGAGATGGTAACTAATGAATGATACGTATCAGAACCCTGAAAATGGTGTGCAGAATGATCAATGACAATATTTATTTTAGCGCTGTGAATCAGGGGTATATGGATTTAATTATATCAGATGGATATGGACAACCACCATTGATGGTGGTCTAAATGCACTGCTTTGCATTTTCAAATTACCTACTTCGGTGCACGTTCGTTTATTGGCCATTGGTTACCTTAGGGCTAAGATATCCTGGCAAGGAAGCCAATCTAAAATCCGAAGTTAATAAGGTGGATATCTTGATTAGTAGAGTTGGGGAACTTGATAGAAAATACTGGCGAGTGGCGAGGGCGATTGAGTTTTACGTACACGATATTTTTAGTTTGAACTGGTAGGCGGCGAAGTGCTGGTAGCGGTAGGAGGACCCGTTCTCATAGTCGATACGCATGGCCCAAGTATAGGTCGGATAATTAGAAATTAAAAACACGAAAGTCACTTGACGTTCGGTAGTTCATGCTACTCTCACCGAGACATATAGCCAAAATTTGCTTGGAGATGATAATTATCTATCGATCAATCTATAGAACGACTTTTAACAAAATACAATCACCATTCTCCGAACGGTCGGTTCCGCAACCCTGCACTGAGTTGTCCTCGTGCCCCCGTTTCTCATATTGAAATGACCCGCTCGCTATTTATAAAGTGCTCAAGTGTGGTCACCTTTACTTCTGGTTACGGGGAAGCACGCTCATCGCACCTGCTCTTATTACTATGCACTAAGTCTCGTGGTCGTGCTTCCTTATACTGCATCGTGTGTGCGTTGTACGTCCATGTTCTCACGGTTATGACAACTTGTACTCACCTTAATCGCACTCTCGTGTACTGACACTAATTCTAATTCACCCTCTTACAGACTAAATACCATTCACACTCTTGGGTATAATATACTCAATAAACCTAGTTTACTCCATCACATCATACTGTAATAAAGCTCTACTTCGTAATGCATGCTCAGTAGTAGCTTTCGAGCCAGAAATATTGCTTCTTCCCCAAATGTAAAAAAACGCAAAAATATGGAGAAGCGAGGACAGCTAGGGCAATCTAAAACAGAATATATTTCACATTTATAGAAAATATGGTTTGTGTGGGTGGTGTGAACAATGTTGGAAGGGTCAAAACCAAGAATCGAAAATCGGTAATAGCAAAATGGCTTGGACCTCCAGAAAATAAAAAAGCAAACTGTTAAGCGAAACAAACCGGGCTAGGAGTGACTAACAAAGAGGAACCCGATTCAGATTGCTATTCCGGAACACGTTCGATGATCTAAAGGATGATGAGTGTAGCGTGGACACCTTGAATGTAGCGCTATAAGGATGTTCAGCAAGTCTGCGCTTACTGTGGCAGGGAAAGGAAAAATAGCTGATGTTGCAAAGTCGCTGAGACAGCATTAGTAGAGAATTGGGACTGTGTGCTAAGAACCTCGTAAAACACTGGGGACACTTGTCCGTGCAACCTGTCAAAACTTGAAGAAACAATAGAATAGTTGGCAAGAGTGAGTACAAGAAAAAAGAAAGTCGCCATTGTTAGTAATAAATGTATGAGCTTTGCAATAAATGATGCAGTGTTATAAACACCATGGAACGTTAAGTACGCAAGTAGAAAGTATGCGGAACTTTGTACATTGCTCAAAACCGACCACGGCATTCTGCCGACTGTCGCCATTCGACAGGCTTATATTTAGTCATAACCAAGGAAGAGGGGGAAATACTGAAGAGGAGGAATGAAGGTGAAGTTCCTGAAGGTGACGGTGCAGAGTAGAAATAATTGCAAGTTTTGAAATGTTGTTAAAAAGAACTGCCGTGCATATTATTGCCTCAGGACGTCAACGTTGACTTAGCCACGGAACATTCTGTGCCTAGCTGTCTCTCGCAAGAAGGATTGTTTTAAAAATCCAAAGAAACAAGGCTTATCAGCCTTAGTTGTATTTTAATGAGTACTTTATAAAAGTGACGTTTACAGCAAGTATTGACACCTTTATCTAAAGCGGTCCAATGAGCCCACATGTAACAGATTCCAATGCGTGATATTATTTTAGCATCTAGGATTAATAAATCTATACACATCGCTTCAATAAATTAGGAAGAAGCATCACACTGATTGCTAAAACAATGGTTGTGAAATTATTCGAAAATCATAGAATACAGGACACATATATAGTAGAGAAGGATATATATTGGTTCGTGCCCCATCCTTGGCGCTGTCGGCAAAAGAAGCAATTTGTTTGAGAGGGATGCTGTTCCGCATGAGCGAAAGGTGATTGTCATTCACACTTGTCGGAATAATACGTCTGGTTAAATGGGCCAGAACGGTGATAAAAAGAAATAGTAACAGCTGCAAAACTTTGAAAAGAGCAAGAGTGATGTTTTTGTTACTTCTGTTCTTGTTTTTCACTGTGTTTCTTTATATTTGTGTTTTCGCGTATTATGCCCATGTAAGATTCATTGTTTCTTTATATTTGTGTTTTTGCGTATTATGCCCATGTAAGATTCATTGTGTTTCTGTGGCATAAACTGTGTTGATGTTATAACATGTGTTTAGGCTCCTCGGTAACTTGGCTCCTGTGTTAAGTCTCGCTACTACGATGTATTCTCTACATATATAGCACAATTCAAGGATATGCAGGAAGAATGCACGAGCAGCATAAATCTTTCCAGAAAGAATAAGCACTTACCCATCCGAAAGGGAGACAGAGAAAGTCACATGTAGAAGGGGTGTTTGAAAAACGCAATTGAAAGTAAATCAGATTAGAAATCAATGGGTTAGATTTCCACCATTGTAAATGTTCTTGATGATATTGTCTTTTTTCGCCAATCTCTCAAAAATTTGTGCCTAACTCTTCGTAAGCTCTCCTCGCAGTAAGTAGCAGCTGTCCTAAATCTTGATGCATAAAAAGAAGGCAATAAACGTACACAAATCACCGCCACAATGAGTTCAGTGCCCCAATAACGCAGTGAAATCACGGGTTAAATATAATTATCAAGGCATTTTTGTTGTTCTGATCAAAGGCGTGGAAACAAAAATAATAAAATAATTATTTCGGCATGGGCTCGATCGGGAAAGTAGCATAAAACTTTTGGCAGTCACCTATCACTCCCTTTTTACATGTGTGTACTTCTGTTTATGAAGTATGGGGAATACACTCAGGTTCTGAGCAAACCCATCTAATAAAAACATTGATTCACCTAACGAACATTGAGAATATCAATTGTACTGGCTCTTAGAGAACCCGCCGTGTTTGGTCAGTGGCTAAGGCGTTGCGATGCCGAGCACGAGGTCCCGTGTGCATTTCCCGAACGCAGCGGCCGCTTTTATTATGGAGGCGAAAAGCAAAAAACGCCCATGTGCACGAGATTTCGGCGCGCGTTAAAAATCCCGAAGTTCTCAAACTTAATCCGGAGCCTTCTCCTACGGTGCGCCTCGTCGCCTGCGTTGCGTAGGCGCGTTAACCCTGCATTCAATCAACTCGTAGAGGCACGAAAACTGAGGGCCTAAATATAAACTTGTATACAACACCACGTAGCTCACATTAGATGAAGCGAGTGGGGTTTGGAAGATATACAATGTGGCTGTGGGACAGCAACTGGACCAGGACTTACCGAAATATGCGTGCCTCACGCCGGAACAAGGGGCACGATAAACTACTCATTCGTATTCTCCTTCTTGGGAAGAAGCTCTGTCCACGGAAAACATGTAATGCGCTAGATTGGAATATTTTCCGAGAAAGCGTTCTGGGCTCATCTCCACCGGCTTCAATGACTTCTGTTAACTGAAATGCTCTTCATTAGCAGATTCACAGGAAGAAGCTAATTGTGCCACACAAACCCCCGATGTGATCAAGCAGAAGGCAAACCTTTGGAAGCAAATTCTCTAGCTTACCAACGTTTACCGGATCAATGGTAAGCGGCACAAAGACCTCGATAAGACCTCAAGACAACACAAAGTAATAGCGACTTGCCAAAACTGTATGCGTTAATCTCGGTCATCAAGAAAGCATTCCGGCAAGATAGAATCCTACACAGGCCCGCAACTCTAATAAAACGCAGGGCAAGGACATGTGCACTCTGAAAGCGGCAATGATGGTGTAACAATGATGGTGAAAAGATCAAACTCTCGGGGGTATACGGCTGCAAACCACCCGCTATATCCGATGTTATACAAGTTATCATCCCAGATAATAAATTGCATACCACGATAGAACTCAATGCCCTACTCGGCCTTTCACCCAGAACAGAGAACAGAACTAGAAGATGGCTCCAAAGATTTAGGAAGAGCGTCAGGGTGTTCTCCAAACTATCCGCAGAACTACAACAAATACGGAACAGTAACTCAAATGGCCACAATGGCTAGGGCAACAACTGTCACAGGGACCACTCTCAGTAACGAGACTCTGGTCCATGCACAAAATAAAACCAACCCAATCTCCACCAAGTGTTGCACAGAGCAACACCACGACCCTGAGTGGTTTGCACAAGCACACCTCTAACCAAAAACTTGAACAAGCACTTTCCATTCCTCCCATCGAGGAGATAACCAATGAAGCCAAGGCGCTGATTAAATTCAAACGACCAATAGGACACCAAGGACATTATGTCGCTGCATGGGACGTGCGCAGCCCAAGAACACCCGATGCTTTCCCCACCACACTTTATCCACGTAGTCCACCGGAAATCGGATCCGCTACGCACAGCAAGCCGATTGGGAAAAACCATTATGCATGCCGCAAACACTGCATCGTACGCCTTTAAACGACACGACACGTAATAAAGATTACATCTACCCAGACGCCAGCGTATGCCTAAACATCACCGGAATGTCCTGGATGTGCCCGTTGTCCCAGCGCTCTCGGGTATCACGCCATGTGCAATAGCCAAACCACGAGCCTTGAAGCAGGACAGCATACCATCAACCATGCCGTATCCTTGCTCGCCTATGATAATAATTAGCCTCTGCCACAACTTATTTATATCCTCAGAGACTCTTAGGAAGCATTGAAAAGAATAATAATAATAGGTAATAGTAATAATCGTAATTTAACAACAATAACAACAAATAACAACAATAATAACAACAACAATAATACCAATAATAACATTTTACAAGACTACAAATGACCAAAGCAAATAAGGTATACGAAGCGAAAACTGTGCAACTCCACGAAACACAAGCCTGATTTGACTGGTTAACGCGCCATGATCCTTCTTCCTTGGGCAATCAAGTGACCTACGAGGTCACACAAGAAATTGCACAATCCAAACCACCACTGGCGCCTGATGAATATTCCACATGGTCGCCTACGCTCCCACCGGTTATGGCACTACAACGGTATAAGAATGAACGCACCAAGCTTAAAAAACAAATTCAAGCAGATTAATTGAGCCATCTATCACCGCTACAGCACGAACTAATAAAAATTTTATTCACGAGAATTTCGCACCGACGAGGTTTACACACCTCAAATGCATCGAAAGTGCTACACTCCCCATTTCCTTCCAAGATAGCCATGCAGTGTACCCCTGCAAACCTCACTCATCTGGTATGGCTATGTCCGACTTTCACCAAACACCGAGCAACCACCGCCACGCAACTGCACCCTCATTTGCAGGGAATTGCGATTGAAGTATGCAGATAAACACAACTTTACTCTCTCAAGAGTTTCCTCGAATGAGTTGTCTTAGCCCCGACCTCACCGGTTCTGTTCGCGGTTGGATATTTTACCTGTCAGGTGTGATGAATTATTCCAATAGTGGCGCATAAAAAATCTAATCCTTGATAAGCCTGAACAAGAGGATTAGCAGTGAAATGCAAGAACCACGCCGTTGCGTCAGTGCTTTACTCTCCTTTGCCCTTTACCTGCCACTGTTTAGACCATCCCTTTGAATAAGTTGTTTAACTACTCTATTTGCTGACAAAAAATTAAGGCCGTTCCACTCAATGTGAAAGCTATCGGACGTGCAGAATACTGATTCGCCTTAATGGGCCGTTTATGCTTTCTCAGTGCGACCCAATGCAATCAGGTTTTTGACAGGGGGAGCAAGAGGTAGGGAAAAGGGCCCGAAACTGGGGTGCCGTGGGGTGCCGACACCTTATCAGGCCCTAGGGGGAGGAGAGAGGGAGTTAAAAGGAGGGGATAGTGGGGAATACTAAGAGAAATATTTAATGAGGATAGAGGATACGGAGTGTATATTTGGGTATGGCGGCTACTGCGTAGTGGATGCACGCAGACTGAGACACCGGGCGGAGAGGGTGCCGTGAAGGCGAGGGAGGCAGCAACGGCGGCTAGAGAAAAGGGTCAAGGGGTCTTAGACAGGAATGCGGGAGGAAGTGCCCATACGAGCACCTCCACTCCGGCGGCCGTGGCGACACACACGCCCGCGTACTGGGCCCTGGGTGTATCCCAGCGGGACGGGCGGTCCTAAAAAAAATTAAGAAAAAAGAAAAAGGAAAAGCGCCCTGAGCAGCTCGGGGAGACGGTAGAGGGGGCTTTCTCAGTGCTCGCACACCTACTGGCTGCAACTGCGCCAGCGGGAGTTCTGTTCATTGTGTGATTGCTTTTCCTTCCGCAAGTGCCGGCGTTGCACTGCCACTTTTTTCGCTTACTATCGTACAAGCCAACCCTAACTAAATGAACGCGGGCCATGGCGGTTAATTACGAATTTAGCCTCAAATGTACCAATACTTCTCTTTGCCCTAAACAACAGGAAGATGTATAAAAATGCGAACGGTTCACGAGTTTCGAACGCTTATGACTATATAAACCTCTTGGCCTTCGAAGGTTCCGGGTTTCGCCGCGACGACAGCGGCTGCGACAGAACACCGTAGACATGGCTTTACACTTGAGACCTGCGAGCGAGCTACGACGACAAGGCGCCGCCCTTAAGTGATCTACAGTTAAAAATACACGAAATAATACCCATATACGCTTCCTTTTAAAAAACACTCGTTTACGTTCACTCGAGTGGCTCACAAGACGTTTTGTGAGCGGATGTAAATTAGGGGATTCCACCAGTCCGAATTGTGGTTTTGTGACGACTCAATCAGAAAGCGCGAAGTAAAAGCGCTCAAATACCAACCGTTTAAATGTTGAAGACGTAAAGCTTCGACGAGGTATGCCCTCTCATCTGCAATCTAGCGGCCCATGCGCCTTCGTTCTGTTCAAAGATGCTTGAAGCTAAATCCCCGCTGGGGCAACTTAATTTATGCTCATCATGTCATACATATGCGTTTCAACAAAGTGGACAATTGATAACATTGGATGGATAAATATAGGCTTCTTGTCATCCCAGATTCTTTTAGGAGATGTCTAGCGCCCTTTTGTTTCTTGCTGTATTTTCTTGAGATAATTCCTGATGTACTGATGCACCGAAATGCCTGCCCTTTACTATCATGGCCGGGCAGGTTCCAATGTTTTTTTAAGAGGGCATAGTTCTGCGCTAAAAAATGAGTGTTCTCAAAGATTTGGAAAGTTCTTTTCTAGTCTTTAAAAGTATTTCAGCTAAAAATATTCATTAGCGTGTGGCTTAGAACACAGATTTGTGCTGTCTATATGTTTCGAAAAAAGCGCAAGCCAATCCTTCTTTTTAAAGCGAAACTCTACTTTTTTCAAAGAAGCTATCTGCAGCGCAAAGACGCCTTGCAGGACAGTCATCTATCTCGGACAATCATGATGAGTAATTCGGTGGTGAAGTGAAAGCATAAAACACTTGAGTGGCTGGAATGGAACCTGGGTTCGTTGCGTTTTGAAGTCGGCGTTTATCCGATTACCCCATTTCGACATGGTCCAAACTCAGTAGAAACTCAGTCAAAACCCAGACGGCAACCACATAATCCGCGGCGATGAAGTTTCGCGTTCAATCTTCGTCATCGTTAGACGGAAGGGCTCGAGATTTTTTTAACGCACCTTCATAAAGCTCCCCTTTATTATAATCACCCTTCAAGCGGCAACACTGGACAAGGCAACTTTGGAGGACAATAATACGAGATGGGACGAATTCCTGCTGACTCACTGTTGGCTTGTGTATTTCTGTGATGTGGCCTTTGCGTCAAGTTGCCCAGAACAACAGTACCAATGGCGCTTTTGTAACCCTTCCGACGAAGACAGTGTCGGCCACTCTCACTTCATTGTCGTGGAATCAATCGTTAAAACGAGTCATGCAAATGGCGACAGCTTGCCTCCTGTGAGCGGCGGAGATATCCCAGGAGACTCATTAAGGTAACTACCACCGCAGCGTTAGCTGTTCGCCAAGAGCACTCTTCGCTTTGTAGTCCCTCATTCATAGGCAAAACCTGCATAAAAAGGTCTTTCCCTTACACTTCCCGTACGGCGTACAGCGCGCGATTCCAGAGAAGACATACAAGATTTTTCAGAGCACTAATGGCTTCACCTGCTCCCTGCCGAGCCGACAGAAAATCGCTCATGTCCCACTACTTAAGCTCCACAACTCTCTTACACCTTTTGCTTGCCTTTGTTACTTGTGCTGTGTGTTTTATGAAGGACGTTATGTTCAGAGGCCATTGACGATAAGACGTCAGTACGATCGAGGAAGAGTACACGCTGACCCCATTAAAGGACCACAGAGTTATGTGCCAGGTGTATACCAGCCGCGGTCCTAGTGCTTGGAGTGAACAATAAATGGGCTACATTGTCAGGAGATAAGAAGTGGGGCTGCGTTCACAGCTTACTTAACTTGGTGACTTCTTCTCTGTGGACTACACATGATGTGTCAATACATGTAAAATGCTAACCTTCTTCTGCAACTTTCCACATCAAGTATTCATTTTTTGTTATTTCCCCTAGGACAGAAAGGTAATGAATGCCGCAGAATGTCACGGCTTATCAGAAACAACGACCAGTGGGATGCACGCGGCCACCCTTTGCGGGATCTCTCCCAGCCGCATTGCAGATATTGGAAATCGACCGCTAATAATCCTATCTGTTCTGCCTTCGCCTGACATTTTTAGTGGAGTGTGTGGGTTCATTCCCAACCTCTCCCAAGATTTCAGCAGCGTCGGTATGGTCACTATTGTCAAAGGTACGCGGACCGTGTCGAGAGCCTACGACCAGGCGCGCCCACAGTTCGGCCATTTCTCCAGCATAGTGTGTGATTCCAAGAGATGAAACAAAGACCCCAAGACAAACTGCCGTGAGGAGAGCCCATGATGTACCTCCCACTCTTTCGCCCAACGTTGCTCCGAGCATCACCACCGATTCGTCGCTCTCTGAGGATGTCGCTGCTTCAGGGTCATGTATCATCAATGCCATCATCGTCAAATGACTCTCACTGCATATATTCAAGGCATTTCTCATTGGCATCGCAACTCTCGCCTTGCAATGGTCTCAAGCTGGAAGTTCGTTCTCGAGAGGAGCGTTATGTGCCTGCATACATAGGTGGTCAATGTCCCATAGGGCCACGACCCACTACGGACTACGACAAGGAACGGGCGCCCGCGCAGCCGGAGTGGCCTCTGTTACGGCTGTCTTGTAATTATGGATCACCCATAATTTATAACAATTCTTTGTCTCGCCTTTTCTGTCACCTGGAGCGCCTTTAGAAGACTAACGAAAGCCAAGGGCGCAGGTATTGGTCCCTCCAGAAGAGCGAGGCGAAAACAAAGTAGCATCAAAGGCATAATTGCTAGCGTTATTGGAACCACCAGCATCGACAACAAAAACGAAGGATATTCAGCAACAACCGCAGTGATATGTGGTGCGAGGCCGCGAACCTGCTCCATTTTGTTTAGCGGTCATTGCGTCTCATCCGCTATTTGGTTCTGACCACCACATACCCTTAAAATTTGAGCCTGCTGCGGTCGTCATATCTTACACGGCAACTCCCCAACAATATGCTCATACTGTCATGGCACCTCCTCGGGATATTGAGCTAGAGCGTGCCCGTACGCGATATTACGTTTTATCTGCTTTCCAACGGGGGCGTGGCCTTCATTCCTCTACTCTCACTGACGTCAATGCCGCTCAGCCTTGCCATGCGCGACACGTTTTTTTAGTGGCTCAGCAACCTAGCTTTCCCAAATATGTTTTATAATTCGCCTGTAGCACTTGCAAACTGCTCCGCGGGAATATATGCGCTTTTTGGGATGCTTTTGTAAAGCGCCGAAACATTTTTAAATCTCCGCCAGCATCCAATGCGCAGTCATGCTCTAGGCGATTTGAAGCGCTGTGGGCCAGCTTGTGACAGCTGCCGTGGTGTGTGCCAGCTCTGCAACAAACCCTCCCGGTTCCGTGTGCGCAACTTCAGAACCTGCCGCTGGGTTGGGTGGGTGGTGGTGACTTAAAAAAGTGCGCGTTGTGATTCAGACGCCTTACCATTCTTCGATGCTCACGACATCCCCAGACAAACTGACTCCTGCGATTGCCCGTGTCGTCGCCAGAAAATTTACTACGTGACGTGATGTGTCAGTTTTTCTCCTTTTCTTTCCGCATTAAGATGTGTGAACGTGTTTCGTATGCCGAACACCACTTTATTCTTGCATGAGCGCTTAAACAAGAACAAATCATTTTCATCTGAGGCTAATCAAGCGTACAAGATTTCCGCTGGTTGAACAATGCCGTGTTGAGATTAACGAAGTCGGGAGTGTTACTGTTATGTTATGGTGAATTTTTATGCCTGCAGTACTCCCTCAGCTTGCGAGCTTCAAGCGATTATGGCGAGAGAATTGCACATGCTCGACCGGTTGAATTTGTAACCGGAGTTTGTTAGGGCGAGTGGTAAACAATGCATTTCAATGCTGCTCACTGAAATGTTTCAGGCAGAACTAGACAGGCGAGTGCACCTGTGGACAAACTTTTACCACCGCATTGTTTCTAGAAAACGTTTCTCTGATGTTCAGAACAGAAATGTCCTGTTGTTTTATTATTGTTACGGTGCATGTAAACATTTAGGTGGAATTGTTTTACAAACCAGCAAAGTTACATTGTTCTGTTTATATCCATGGAATGTGCTTAAATACAAACAATTTTTCGTGCATTGTTTTTTTCGTTATTTCTTTTCGATTTCATAGTCATACCAACGCGGACAAGAGTGACCAGTAAACAGTAATTGTGTGGCACTGCATTTAAGGCAGGAATTCAAAACTCTAGCTGTAGCGCTCTCCACACAATTCATGGCTTCACTGCCTACTGCTAGCAGAAAAACGTGTGTGACCCAAACCTCCTTTTGGATGGGTTGCATACAGTTATTTCTTTTAGCTTGTTGTTGTGCAACGCTTATTATCAGAAAGCTAGTGCAGTGGGATCATTCTTTAGATGACTGTCATGAGCAACCCGCCAATGGGTGTGTGGTGAAACCCCCGAAGAGTATGTGCCAAACAAGAACGTATGAAGTAAGCTCGCAAGCTGAGGGAGTACTGCAGGCATAAAAATTCACCATAACATAACAGTAACACTCCCGACTTCGTTAATCTCAACACGGCATTGTTCAACCAGCGGAAATCTTGTACGCTTGATTAGCCTCAGATGAAAATGATTTGTTCTTGTTTAAGCGCTCATGCAAGAATAAAGTAAAATGAACAGAAAGAGGAGAAAAGAAAGAGGAAGGATGGAAGCGTTGGGAGAAGGAAGAAGAGAAGACCAGGCTACGATCCTTGAAACTACCCCAGCATGTTCTGGGCCTGACGACGCCTCAGACCTATTGTCAGAAGCTCAAGGCGACGATCATGAAAGGAAACCGTGAGGCAGTGCTCTATTGGTGGCTCCAGGTTACCAAAAAGCTGCCGGGCTGGGACTCTCGGGCTACGCTGCGACGCCAGTTCCACATCGTATCTAGGGCTACGCTCCCTTTGCTGTTGGCGGCGACGGTTGGGCGCAATTCGTGCAAGTACTACGAGACACGACGTCGACGTTGACATTGACCCACACATCAAATAGCACGACATGACCCGTAACACGAGGCGCCAAAATACTTGAACGTTTACGCAAACTCAAACCGCGAGAAGAATTCTTTGACGCTTTAACGTTACTTATCCTGTGCTCCGAAATACCGTCCTCGTCCATTAAACGTTTTTTCCTGTGTTGCCCGTCCGCTTGAGATGAATTGGCGTGACAATTGGGGCGAGCCTCCCAGGATACATTATTGTTCATGGTGACTCTCAATTCAGTCAGGTATATTTTGGACATGGAAAAAATTGTTAGCCCTACACCGAGGCAAAAGGGTTCATGGAAAAAGAGGCGTTGGGAATGTAGGATAGAGCAGCCAGGAAGAGTAGAAGAGCGCCACACGAGAGTAGAAAAGAGCAGAGAGGGAACAGAAAATAGTTGAACTTAAACTGCAGCTCGCTGAATATGCTTCGCAGGGGTCAGTAGTGCGCACAGGAGAAAGATCAGGTTCGGTATCACCTCGAGCCCCAAGTATCTGCCCAAAAAAATCATGGCCCCATTTATAAAAAGAAAGAGGAATTGGACACCTATTTATAACGTTTTTAGAGAATAGCCGTCGGCCAGGACTGGGAAAGGCCCCAATGGGCTACGGCCTTGAGCTTGTGTTTGGCAGGCGCAGCATTACGCATCTTCGCCCGAATGCCAGCGTCCGACTCCAACGACTGCGACAAAGGGACGATTGCGCTACTGCAGCGGTCTCGCTTGACTGCTGAAGGAGGTTTCAGAGAAAAGTTTAGGTGCTGCCAACCAGAAGACGCTGAAACCGGTCGACAGTTTGCAGCACGGATCAGCAAATACTTCGATCGGTCGATGGAGCTCTCCGGCGCTGAAAAGACCTATGAGTCTATCAGCAATCAGATTGTCCCCGAACAATTCCTGAATTGCTGTAATCACAAGTTAGTCGTGTTTTTAAGGAAAAAGGGATTACAAGCGATTGACGACCTGGTTGACTTAACTGATGGCTTTCTCGTAGCGCAGGGTTTAAAACTTTGGTAGGGTGACTGACGAACAAGAACAGCTGGATGGTAGAGCAAACACGCCAGAATTATTGAAGCTTTGCATTCCCAAACAGGTTCCCAGAAGAGGCTTCCTCTGTAATGGGGTAGGCCATTTAACCGCGGACTTCCGCATTAACTTTGTAGGCATCAAACCTGAGCAGATTTGCCCTGTCTGCGATAAGAAAGGGCACAGCAGGGAGGCCTCTTGCTTTAAACCACGAGAAATAGTTGCAAGCATGATGTCTCCACATGCAAAACCAGCGCAAAGGCCGAATGATACTCAAGAAAAAGGAGCTGAAGGCGGAACAGTAGGCGCATGCATGGTGATGGACAATAGTGACAGAATTCCGATCAGTGACGGGGTAGTCCAAGGGAAAGAGATCACAGTATTGAAGGATAGCGTTGCTAATACGGTAGTGATTGAAAAGGCTTTTGCCCCATGAAAGATCTGACAGGAAAGAAGTCACCAGTTATTTTCGTTGACAATACTATCAAGTGGTTACCTGAAGCCAGCATAGAGATAATACCCCATTATTCTGGGAAGGTTAGTGCAAAATGGCTAGAGAACCCTTTATGTGACTTGATATTGTGAAATGTTCCAGGGGTTCGAGTTGTAGACACTCCCGACCCCCAGTGGCTTTGCAAGGCAGAAATTATGCAGACAGGGAGTCCCCGCATGAGATCACAAGAGCTACACAAGACAAATGGTGATTTATCGCATATAGAGTATGCCCAAGTGGAAATATCAGCAGCCGTTGAAGCAACCGAGCTCTCCCAAATAGGTTTTATAATTCGCCTGTAGCACTTCCAAACTGCTCCGCGGGAATATATGCGCATTTGGGATGCTTTTGTAAAGCGCCGAAACATTTTTAAATCCCCGCCGGCATCCAATGCGCAGTCACGCTCTAGGCGATTCGAAGCGCTGTGGGCCAGCTTGTGACAGCTGCCGTGGTGTGTGCCGGCTCTGCAACAAACCCTCCCGGTTCCGTGTGCGCAACCTCAGAACCCCGTGAAGGAGGGAAGGAGCAGACCACTCCAAAAGCTTCATTTATCAACCCCTTACCCTAAACTTTCGTGCGTTGGCTAAGCACCAGATACAAGATCGGACACTGCAGGGCTGTTATCAGCAAGTAGGGGTGGAGTGGAGATGACATAGTGTTGTTTACATGTTTAGAGTTCAGAATGAACTGCTTTAGCGAAGATGCCTTTTCCGCTCTGGACGAGTAGTCACGCAGCTTGTCGCACCACAAGATATACAGCAGGAGCTCTTGGCTTTGGCGCACAAAAACATCATGGAGGCCATCGAGGAATGTGTGAAACAATCAGAAGAATAGCTGAACATTTCGTTTGGCCAGGCATGCGAAGTGATGCAAGGAAATGTGTCTAGTCCTGCAAGGTTTGCAAGCAAGTTTTTTCCAAAGTCTGTGTTATCCCAAGGCACGCGAAACAAGGAGAGGTGGTCTCCGAGTGGCCGTCGAAGTACAGCGAGCATCATACGAGTGGGCGATATAGCGTACGAAGTTGTGGCATATTTAGGTGAGAGTAGCACTGCTTAGTAATAGTTACTCGGATCACATGACTGGGAAGGGAGGTGCAGGCGCTGATGTTAAAAACAGTGACTTTGTAAATTTAATTGTTTCTTGGGTAATGTAGAAGTTTGTATATAGTGTTGTTCAGCAGGTCGTGTGAATTGTAAAGTGTAGTGTTCAGGTAGATACTTCAGAAACTCAGAACTGTAGTAAATGGCAAACTTTGTATCGGGAAGCTGAAATGTGTTTGAGAACTGTGTACGTTATACTGTATTATAACTTTGTGGCGCAACCGTGAATGTGAGAATGGAGCGTGCTAGTCAAGCTCGTGGATTCTTTACGATCAAATCGGCGGACAATCTTGGTGCAATGAGTAAGCCGTTTTTAGCAACCCCCGAGTGGGTGTGTGCCGAAACCCTCGAAGGTGTATGTGCGAAACTTCCAAGGAGAATGTTCCAAACAAGAAGGTACGATGTGAGCCAACAGTGAAATGAACAAAAGAGGAGAAGAGGAAGAGGAAAGAGGCAAGCGTTGGGAGAAGGAAGAAGACAAGAGAAGGCTACAATCCTGGAACCCACCCCAGCATGATCTGGGCCTGACGATGCCTGAGGCCTACTGACAGTAGCTCCAGGCGAGAATCCTCGAGGGAGACCATGAGGCAGTGCTCCATCGGTGACTCCAGGTTACCAAATAAGCTACCCGGCTGTGACGGTCGGGCTACGCTGCGACGCCGGTTCCACATCGCAACTAGGGCTACGCTCCCTTGGCTGTTGGCGGCGATGGTTGGGTCCACTTTGTGCGAGCACTACGAGACACGACGGTCACCTTGACCCACAAATCAAATAGGAAGACATCACCCCTAACGTGAGGCGCCAAAATACTTAGACGTTTACGCAAACTCAAAACGCGAGAACAATTCTTTGACTGTTTGCCGTTACTTAACCTGTGCTCCGAAATATCGCCGTCTTAAATTAAACGTTTTTTTCTGCGTGTCCTGTCCACTTGCTGAATTGGCATGACAGTGACCGAATATTTTGTTTTTGTTCTGTTCATCCCTATATTTACACAATGTAAGTGTAGTGGTTTTCATGTCTTCTCCTAGATCAAATGTATCTCTAATGGAGTTTATGAACCTAACATGCTGTGAACATCACACTTTCTGCTAATAGAAATAAAGTGCTTTAAGTACAGTGTAGAAGAATTTTTTTTCATGTCCCGTAAATGGGAAGCAGCAGTATTCGCAGCTGCAGTTGCAGCAGTGTAACTCATTGCTCTTAGTTTTATATCCCATTCTCTGATGACAATCACCAGAGCCATTATGCAAAAGATTTCTTAAGTGCTGGATACAGAAGTTTGCCGTTGCTCTATTTTCCACGTTACAGTGCAGGGTGTAAAATACTTACTCTGTTTTCCGTGTGAAATATTGCCAAAATAAAAAAAAACTAGTAATGCTTAGAGCCATGCATCGGTGGAATAACTGATTCAAGCGTACTATTTTGCGGAAGTGAAGTGTGAACAGATGCATCACAACGGCTCTATAAAAGTGCTGTGTGCTTTGTGGGTGCAGTAAAACCTAACGACCAAGTATAGTACTTAAAAGATCTTTTGCTCATTACTGTGGTGTACTACCACCAGCAAATAGGCAAATAGGCAAATAGGCAACGAAGTTAGGCATCAGCTTTGCCTTTCACTGTGGCCGTTCACGCAGCTTCTGTAAAAGGGACCAAACATGCTTACCTTTACCAAGAACTACGTGGCAGCTCATACACATCCTGCTACATCATGCCAGTTCAGAGGGAAATGAAAAAAGTGCGACAGTGTTTTTTTATTCCCTGCAAAGAAAGCGTAATTGGTCATAAAGCAGAAATAAAAATTCAATTTAAGTAGTTCAAGTAAAGTTTTCAGCCTCTAAATAAAGTCGACGGGCGAAATTTAACCTCGTGGTAAATTTTATCAGTGATGTTGCTTTGTTTTAAAAAGATAAAAATATCAGCTCTGGGCAAGATCGAACATTTTTCACCTGCCAAACAAATGTCTCCAAAATAAAAAGAAAGTTTAGGTGTAACAGTTGGCATGAAAATCTGAAAGCCAGCATTTATTTGACACAACCAAGCCCGTTTTACAATTAGTCTGTCGTTTCAAAATAGGGGAATCTGTTTAAAAGTAATGCCACTGAAAGAGTGTAGTGTAGGATCACTTTTACAGTCCAAATGCATTGGTTCCAATTCTTTGCAGCTACAAATAGACCTTTTGCCTTGCGGCGGGAAGGTAGCACATGACTCGAAATTCTTACGTCATTATTTCTTCTGTATTTTTGTCTGTGGCCATTTCCCCACGCTCCTTTTCTAGCACATCCCATTGAGAAAACACAGAAGTGCACGCATACTTAGCGTAAATAACCAATAGCCCATTTAAATCTACTCCAGGGGGAAGGTCTGTCCCATTGACCTCTAAAAGCTCCTTTCCTTAGCCACCCGTGCCCAGTCTTTACCGCCAAATTTTCTTACTTCGCCTGCCCATCGAGGTACTTTGGCAATACTGGTTGTTACTTCGTCATGTGACATGGCCAGCCCATGTCTACTACTTTTGCTTAGGAAACCTTAACTATACTATCTTACACGAGAGTTTGTTTCCTGATCTAAAGTAACTCTATTCGTGACCACAAGCGCTACTCTCAACGTTCCTAATTTCAGGGCATGTTCAACTGCCATTAGATTCCTTTCCGGTTCTTAAAGTAATCCGCCATGTTTCTGCCCCATATCTCATCACCGGAAGCTTGCATTGGTTGTATACTATTCTTTTTAGTGGTAGTATGCACACTGTTTACGTAAATGTTCTTCCACATGCTCCACGGACATGAGTGAACTCATCTATTTTGATGTTCCTGTATGAAATCTTTCAGTTTTTGTATATTCTAAAATTATTCAGTGTAGTGCGATAGCATGCCTTTGGGAGTGGGAGACTATTTTATTTTTTGTTACATCTTTGAGTATTTTTTATAACAAAAATGTTGGATAAACCACTTCTTTAAAATGCGTTAAGCCACCCTGATGTACATGAAGAGGAGCCGTCCTGCAGTCCTCGATGATGTTGACAGGTACTGAAATTAACCATTAAACTCTCAAAAAAGCAAAAAGTATGAAAGCTGTCATTCATCCTAGCTAAGAACTGAGTGTCGCATTATTAAAATGCTAGACTTGGTTTTAGATCATGGGCAATGCATTCTCTCAAGTCAAACCAGAATATTACCTAATGACAGCTATATATTTTTCATGCATTTTGCATGCATTTTCCAACTCGAATATTTCTTTTCCCATGCCATATTATTAAACAGTGCATCATAGTTAAAGTTGCTCATAAAGATACATGCCTTTTGGACCTCTGAGCCCTCCAGTTGTGGCGCGATGCTCATAAAGGGGAGAGTGTGGTCTGAAGAGAATGAGGCTGTAATGAAATCTTTTAAAACGTGGCATGAGCCGAAGCAGCGGCGAGAGCATGGGACAGCCCATAGTAGCATGAAGAAAATGATGATCTGCGTCGTCTGCTAGAAGGGGTGAAGGCGAGGAAGTCACAACAGTCTACCCCGCCGACGGATGACTCTAGGTGGCTTCCACATGATGGAGTAGCTAAACTGACCTCTTCACTGCGGTGTCGCTGGACAAAAGTTGAGTACACCGTAACAATGCCCATTGCGTCTGCCGATGAGTTTTTGCTAAACCACAGAGCTATCTTGGTGCTGTCTTCAAAATAATAGCCCTGTGTTGAATTGTTCCTTAAGTTGGTCGGATGTACAGCAGCAGGCTGGCATCAGTTCTGTAACGTCCAAAAAACTTTTTCTTTTCCATCGGTGTTTCCACTGCCTAACCAATCGATCCTTGAAGTTATTCGCTCGGTGACGGTAGGACGGATAACGATTTCTGAGGCATGGAAAGCTGCCGAGTAGGGGAAACTGTGCTTTCAGGGGTCCATACTTCGGTGAGGGGAAGTTTTTGCATTATTTTATTTTCCTCACTAAATTTGTCGGCGCGTTGGTTTCTTCACTTGCGTTCATTGTCTGCCACCGCAAATTTGTACTTGACGCTTCACTTTGCTTTGCTTCACAACTTGCTTTCTTGTGGCGAAAAGTAGCTAATGACCACGTGTAGAAACCTGGTTTCCTTCAGCGGGAGACGGTTGTTTAATTGAAGACGTTCTCAAAGCGGCCAGTTGCAGTTTCGGTTTCAGAGGGTGCCGTAAGAGGCTGAATTTGCTATAAACAATGCTGCCCACATGATTCTCTACGCATATTACCGAGCACGGCTCTCGTTCGAAACAGTGGGTGGGGAGACGTGCGCTGGGAGTAGCCGGCCGGTCTGCCTAAAGGTCTGCCGACAGATGTGTTATGCTCGACACTGGGGCGGGTATTCGATTGCTGCTCTCGTAACTGGTGCAGACGACAATTTTTAATGCAATTCACCATTACGGAATTAACTCCTTTCTCGTGTGTGCTGCCTCGTTAGGGACTTGAGTCCGATTTCGTGCAGCGGTAACAAGCTATCGCTCGAGGTACCTGGGTCAGCCTGTGCGACATCGCGGCTGTGGCCACACCTGCGCAACGACCGTTCTGCTCGCACACTGCACTTTTCGTGTCGCTGCCACCCTTTTGCGTCCAATTTAATGAAAAGCAATAAAAATAAACTGCCTGGAATCACTGTAAACTTACGTCGCAGCCAGCTGCCTGATGAGCTAACGAAATCTTGGCGCCTTGTGCCCAATGATGGGATCGTTCATTGCTCGAGAGCAAAAGTCCCGACCTGCGAACAGGGCGGCCTGCAGGCGAGAAACTGCGGCAGTGCGGAAGCAGCCGATACAAACTCGTGACGTGTTTGGATTTTGTTTATTTACTCCACATCCAGGCAATGTCGATTGCACGACGTACTCCGCTGGCGGGTTGGTTGCGTTTCGCACTCTCTAAAATTGATTTTAAAATGTTATATGCAGTATTTGCCGCTAATATTTTGCAGATGATTTATCAGTGTTCACACCAATCTATCGTCGCAGTTATCTCGCATATAAAATGTTGTGTCAGTACTCCTTTAAAACACTTCTCTTTATATATGTTCTTCCTCGAAACAGTGGGCACCGAAGCGGAACTTGTGTATCCACAACTCTTCAGTGCTCGGGACGAGCTTGGAACAAGGCAACTTAAAATTAACGACAAAGTAACTCTTACTCTCAAAAAGAGTTCTCTTTTGCATGATGAGTTTTTTCTCCTAACGCATCCGGAAGGTGTTCCACTACGATCGTATGTGAGTAATATTTGTCACTTCATTAGCATGCGGTTACTTTATCATAGTAATGCTCCAGTGGTAAATAAAATCTTTAGGAAGGCTTCTCTCAATCCGTATAATAAAACTTTTAGCAATATAAATGCTGTTATCATTAATTTATCGAACAACAGAAAATAAAATGTTAGTTGCGCCAGCATAAAAATTGTTTTAAAAAGCAGAAATAATAACAAAAACCTGAAACGTCTGCACTCATCAGTTAAAATAACTTATCTGAACTGGGCGTCCCGAAAACAGTGAAAGAACACATGCTGAAAAGCAGAGAGCCTGTGGTGCGATTTGGTTCCTTTTTTTCTCCTCCTGTGTCAGCTGTTCCAAAGAAACATATACAGGCGCCAATACGGAGACAATTTATAGTATTTAACATTAGTTTTTTAAACGGGTTTTTAGAGCAGGTAAATTCAGAACACAAAATAAGCTGGATTGCGTAAAATTAGTTTATGGTGAAGGCTCCTTTCTCTTGTCTATGGTTATTTCGACCAATGAGGAAGTCTCCATGGGAAGAAACGACACCTCCGTTAAGATGACATTGCCGGGCTTGCAATTACAAAATGGCTTGCACGCGTAACTGAGCGTCATTAAAAACATTAGGACCCGTTAAATTTCCTCTTTCAGCCGTAGTGTGAGGGCTGTAGATGTTTCTCTTGTAGTTACTATTTTAGCCCGATTGATCAAGGCCTGGTTTGGTTCTCGAAGGTAAAAAAACAATCGCTGCTCTTACCGGCCTCACGGTCCTCCACAGCGGTCGGGTGAATTGATCCAGGTTGATTCGCCCACAGTTATCACTGGTACCCTGGTAACAAAATTTGACCGCAGGTCTACTCGCTGCTGTACAAACTTCAAATGTGTTTTCAGCAGTAGTTCTATAGGCTGTGGTAGCAACTGCAATTATGAATTATATAGCCAAGTTTGAGTATACGCGTATGAGCACTCCCTCTGATGGTGCTGGTGAGCCGACGGTAGACAAGAGGCAAACGGTGCTTCCGTACATAGAACCGTCCATCCACAGTAGAGATTCGAAAGACTTGCACGCGGTGACATCGTGGCTGGGCATTGCACAGCAACGAAGATGCAGGCACTGTCTTTCTTGAAATTTAAATAGCTTGATTTTAGCGCAAATCACGTGTGGGCTTTTGAACCAAAAGGCTTAAAGACGCAACGTTTTTGCAAAGCACTACAAGAACGAAGAAAATGTCCAAAGAGAAAAACCTGCTGAGACGACGAGAACAAAAGCGATTGCCCATGATTTCGGGAAACTTATTTAACCGGTAGGTGCACCGACAAAAATACAAAACTTATAAGTCAGCATTAGTATCTCCGAATATATATACCTTATCCCATACTTGTGAACACGGTGTTTAGAGTTCCGTCCGACGGCACTCCAGATGATCGCTGTAGGAATGGCTATTTTGCCTTCCGATGGCATTCGAATATTTAGGACTAGGCTAGCACCGGCCAAGATGTCTGTCGTTGTAATGTAGATGTTCTGTGTTAGCTTCTTGATCCCAAGGACAGCGGTTCGAGACTGGTCTTTGCCTCGGTATTTTATTTTTAAATTGCACTAGAATATTTATGGCTCAGGTTAGCTTTTGTGTTTCAAGTGAATTTTGTGTGCGTTCGACTATGTTATAATATGTTTAGATTTCGTTGCCTAGTTTTACGTTATCTTGAGCGACGTAGTGTCCGACGCGAAATTTTTGTTACAAAACGGCGTTGGACGTCTATTCGCTGTAGTACTTATATCACCGTCTGGCGGCAATCTGGACAGGGCCATTCGTGAAATGAACCCGGCTACAGATAAAAGTTGGGGTTGCCTAAATTTATGCGCTGCTGTTTGCTCAACATGAACGAAGAAAAGGTTATTGAGAATAATTTACAATCATAAACTGAA
The DNA here is from genome assembly GCF_048455015.1 of Haemaphysalis longicornis. NCBI lineage: Eukaryota > Metazoa > Arthropoda > Arachnida > Ixodida > Ixodidae > Haemaphysalis > Haemaphysalis longicornis. Next base: position 103,139,935 of record NW_027526407.1, on the reverse strand, counting down.
CAAATCATAACTTGTTTACCTTATTTATTGAGAGAATACGCTGGGCCTTGTGAGGTGAAAGCAGGAGAGAGGAGTGTTGCGAAAAACGGTCTGATTTCGAAAAGTACATTGAGACGAATAATAAGTTTTTGACATCAATGAGTACTTCGGTGGGGTGTATTGTGTTACGTGGGCTACATATTATGAAATGGTCAAACATTGGTTGTCATCGAAGCAACATGAGAGTGTAATAGAAGTGGAGTGCCCAAGTTTCCTTCTCACAGAGTTATTGCGATAGTAAAAAAATATCTGTGCTATTTTTTACAGCCTGATGTAGAACAATTGGAAGAGGGTCTATTTCATGACGAAGTTCAATTAGCCTCTGTATTTCTTACCCAAGAAAGTGGAATCGTAAAAGTGGTAAGTATTTCTATATTGCCCTATAAATAAACCAGCGTTTCGTACAATTTGTAATTTGTTTTCATTCATTCGATCTTACAGGTGAGATTTTTAACCTCCTCAGTTTCTCAAAATCCACAAGAACACAGTATTTCGCGGCAATACAACCTCGATTTACTGTATTAGGTCTGTTTAAGCAGTATCCCATACCACCCACCGACCCCTATAACAAGTCCTATGCTTTTACTGGCACGCGCGCTATATAATGTAGCGCACTAAAGCGTACAGTGTGAACCTGCACGTGTAAAAATGTTCGTTAAGGATGGTATCAAGGCTTAATAAGGAGGTCCTAATAAACAACAATAAATAACACTTTTTGGTAAAAGTCCCTTGTGCTCTCTTCCTTACCATTGCGGTGTTTATGCCTTGAGCACCAAAATTCCCGTAAACTCCTATAGATAAAATGTGGAAAACGTGTTCCTAAATCTCGATGCTTATAACGCCCTTTTTAAGGTCAACACCTCAGCATGGCCGATGACGCTATTTCGACGGTACAGAACGTGTAAATTAAACTAAAGTACGTAATAAACCCTACTTTTAACAGCGCAGTGTCCATTTCCGGTGAGACGTTCAGTTAGTGTACAACCAAGTGTCATGTTTTATGGCATTGTCACACAACATTGAGTTGGTTTGATTATGCTTGTCCAAATTCCCACTTTACGGTGAAAGGAAGGTGTCGTCGGCCCAAACCTGAAGATTAGGCCATTGGAAGGAATGGAACGTGCCAACGAGGGCTTTTTCCCGCACGCTTTAGAACCTATTACCAATGAGCAACAGGAAGACAATGCAGTCCACGGTGAGTGTTGGCTTAAAATATTATTCAATTCAACAGAACACTGAGCCCAGAAAGAGCTTTCAGAGATGTCGTATTCGTCATTAAAAGTTATATTTTTTTCTAAGGTGAACACGTTCGAGCGATAGATGCACCACAAGAGAGACAGTACAGAAGCTATTGTAAGTAGATATTTTCAGTTTCAGCAAATTACGTGAATGCAATGGTCAACAATCGGTGTACCTTATGCGGCTGTGTATTTTCTGGACGGTCACAATTTGTTCAAATATGTTTACGGTTGTAACTTTTCCAAATTTCAGATCGCCAAAATGTCAAAGATGTGTACGTTGAAATTCGCGTTGTTGTGGATGCACCATTTCGCGCCGGCTTCAATCGCACAAAAGATATGGTCAGATACCTCATGCTTGAGCTAAATGTCGTGAGTATCTCATCTAAAATATTTTTTAAAACTGAACAATAGTATTTTTTCAACACTCTGGAAGAAGTTTCTGAACATCCTTCTACCGCGGTAAGAGTTCAGGGGTGCTATTCCGCAAGTCCCGAGATTGCGCGAAACTCTAGAGACCCCTAGCTCTTGCGACGACCCCGTAACATGGTGGTAATATTTTGAGGCGATGTCAAAATGCTTTAAAAATGCGATACGTGCAATTTTCTGGGTATTGAGGTCACGCAAGCGGTTCGGGGCAGCGCGCTTGAAGGAGGCGAGGCTAGGGCGTGAGGCATTTTTCAGCGGGTTCTCCTGCTTCACTGTTGCATTGGTTGCTACTGGGGGCAAGCAAATCAAACTTTACTTTACTGCGCTTTTATTTCATTTTTCTGTATTTCACTGCAACGTTTATTTTTTCAGGCTTTCACATGAGCTTTCAACAGCAGCCCTGCTTATACCGCGTTCTGTCCAAAAAAAAGATATACCTCGAAGCCTCAGTAATCATTGTGGTTACAGAGGTCCCAGGAATCGCACCCGGCACCTTTACGCCACGAAACCAGCAACCTAACCACTGGGCTCCCACAAAGGCCCACGGGATATGAGTTTAGCAGTGGTGGGTAACAATAACATGTGCAGCCAATTGGAAAGAAAAAAAGAAACTCTCCGTGGTCGGAATCTAAAGTCTTTTCCTGAAGTTATGAACCGGAGTCTATTCGATTCAGGTAATATCGCATCCTGGGTGCAAAGCATTTTCTTTGGGTTCGTACGCTGTCGTTTGGGTTTGGACATGGCCACAGTTCTAGCGCGTGCCTACGTGGTCCACTTTGGGGGGAGATGTGAAACCCTGCCGGCAAAACGATCCTGGACTGCGACACACGTTTAGGGGCAAGTTCCGAAATAAAGTTTAGGTGCAAGAGCCAGGTGTCCGATGAAAGGAGATGATCCGCCAGTAATGCTGTTTCTCCAGCCCTCCATTATTAATGAATACGGCGCCAATTTTGTTTGAAAATTATCTACAAAACAAGCAGTTTCTCCCGTCGCTTCCAGATCACGCAATCACGTAATTATGGCAATCTAGCAAAAAAGCGGGTAATGGAAACACGCCTCATTTAAGGTAATGTTTGCACGATATGACGCTATCTAAACCCCTCGGCCGTTTCCCGATACAAAGCTTGCGTACGCTTCCGGCGTTTTGTAATCCTAACGGGTCACTCTTCTCAAATCTCCTACGCTAGGTTCCCGCGCTTCATATTTAAGAGCATGTGCCGTGAAGCAGTTCGACGGGCAGCTTCCACGAGTTGGTAAGACGGCCGTTGGCCATTGCGGCTCAATGGCTCCCGCTCCGCGCAGTGCTCAGAGATGACTTCCCGGACTGGCTGTCGTCCATGGCCAAGCTAAGACTGTGAGGCCCTCCTCTTTCCAAGGCACCCTAAAAGTCACATCGTCAGGCCGCGACCAAGCTGCGGAGAGTGCTATGGGCCAAGCGGACGGCGGCGGTGGAATCTGGCGTACGCAGCGGTGATGGAGCTCCGCGCGGCGAGTCACGGGTTGCGTTGCAAAGGTGCGGCGCAGCTGCATTCAAATCAAGGTAAAAATAATGGTGACGGCCAAAGCTAGGCTCTACTAAGTACAGCTTTGCTCTAAAAAGGCAAGGTCACGGAAATAAGCTTCCAGTGATCATGCTGCCCACACCGGCTGACACACAAGCGGTCGATGTTGCCTTCGTGCACAACGGTGAATGGTGCGGTCGCCACGAACGCTTCCACGGAAGCTCCCGTCCTGCATGATACGGCAGCTCACACCACATGGGCTCCGCCGTGGTCATAAAACGAGAGCCGCCTCGAAGAAGTCAGACATAGGGGTCGGTCACGAGATGTGTGCACAGCCAATGCACAGCTCTTCTGAAGAGACGAACACAATCTCGAAATTCCTCCACCGTGAAAGAAAAGCATTGGTTGTGCTTGAAATATGCCTGGCACGGCGAGCGCGAACAATAAAGCACAGCGCCGTAGTGGTCACTACGGGCGTCACGAGTTCAACACGGCCTTGAAAAACCATTCGCGAGTTTCGTGGAAGTTCTAGTGTGAATGTAACATACCTAGCACATTAGTTGGCGAGGGGGAGTGACCGAAGTACCACCCTACAATGGCGCCGCCTTTGTCAAAGGAGTAGCCTTGTAGCCACAAAGTATCTTTTACTGAATTCTTATTACCGCAACAAGACACTAGGACGAAGTAAAAAGCAATTCCTGAGGCAACCGTGAGCTGATGCTGCCAGTTACGCGAACGTCCTGTTCCAAGTGAATTTTACTCAAGTCTAAGCCGATGGGAGCGGCCGAGACGACAACATTTTCTTACGCAAGGCTTCGTCATACACCGCGAAAAGACAGTCGATGATGGATGACACGACGTCTAACACGCACTCATTAACGGTTAAACAAGGTCTTTAAAGGAGCCTTAAGAGAAAACACAAGTGTGGTTCATTCGAAAGATTGCCTCGTTAGAACCATACTGACACGACCTTTAACGCAAGCTTCGCTCAACTAAGCTACATAATTAGGAAAAAAGGGAATGACCATGCGACCCACCAGCTCATTTCCCCCAACAGAACATATGATGTCATATTAGAATACTCTGCGATTGGCAGAGGCGCGCAAAAGAAAACGCAAGTTCGGCAGGGCTACCAGTTTGCAGAGTGAGCTATATGCCCGTTAAACCTAGTGCACATTCCGTTTACGACACTAAGAACGGTGGAGTAAACGGTTGAAGTTCTGAACGAACACGCAAACATGTACGCTAATGCGTACGAAACTACCGCCGGCCGAGCTGGAGATCTCGCCGTTACGCAGACGAATTTTCGGGTTCGAGGCTCTTCGGGGCCAACGAACTGTTCCAGCGCGCACAGCCGTGACCTTGCTTGGTATCTTAATCCCTTGATAGGAGGTTGACGTCATATCGCCAACCAGCAAAGGTAAAAATAGAAACGAGGGGAGTAAGGAACAGCAAGCAGCGACGAGATAGTGCCACTCGTCGAAGAAGTTTCGGAATGGTGTTGCCTTGCTGCTAGCGTGATAAGCTCGTTTTCAGTTTACAACCACTGAAAACTTCAGTTTGTTCGGGGACTTTACAATGAAATTTTCTTGCTCCGTCCTGAAATGCCCATGTAGTAAGGGCAAATCGTCGAGCGAGTGCGACATCCCCGCCGGTAACGAGATCTCCTTTCATGCGCTGCCCAACGACGAAACTAGGCGAAGCAAGCGGCTACGTTTTGTGTACTTTGGAAACGGATGAGAAAGGGAGCTAAATGAAGTACGAGTGTGCTCGATTCATTTCCGACGAAGTGATTACGGCAGGGACCCTTAGGTTAGCCCACTCCTGGGACATGCCGCCGCTCGTGGCCGACTTCGTCAAATCGCCGTCAAAGCGCTCTGAGCTTGGAAAAAGAACACCGTACACACCCTGCATTGACGCTCGTATCTTTCTGGTCGGAGCAGAGAGCTCTCGCGAATGGCTTTCCGTAATGACACAGGCCAACTGCATAAGCGACACGGCTGCTGAAATTGAACTATTATTGACCGTAATAAAAATACGGCACATACGCAGCAGTCTGTATTCGTCCGTCGCAACGGGGCTGACGAGGCAGCGGGCCTGACTGGTGGGCGTCCATCTGTTGTGCCTATCGTGGAATGGTCGCTTTCCGATCCATTCGTTTATCCCACAACTCCTGCCGCTGGTGCATTTAGAAGCGTTGAGCGTTCAAGTGATGTGACGTTGTTAAATGCTAGCCCGAGCTCCTCGGCGAGAGCAGTGTTGTCCGGATCAGGAGATTCCATGACTAGGGCTGCGGGTGTACGAGGTTATACTAGTATTTTTAAAATAGCCGCCGTATCGGTTTCGGCACGAGTTCCGGTTCCTCTTTGATTCCCGCGTATGGGTGCTATATGGAGTCCACATACTAAATATCTGTTTCATTTACCGGCTCATATTACGCCATTGTTCACGTCACAAAATGTACAACTTAGCGGGTGATTTAAAAGTTTGGCTAAAATTGCCCTATTTCTCACTGAATAAAGCATCGTTTGCTTCCGGGAAAGCGCTTAGGGTACTATGAAACGCCTAATCTTTCGAATAAAACAAACTTTTGTTTTGTGTTCATGGCTCCTTTATAACTCAATTTTTATAATTCCTAATAAACGCCATTAGGAAGAAAAGGAAGACAAAGCCATTGGAGAAGAGTGAAACCTAGTCATAAAAAGTAAACTCGAACTAAGCCCCGGGAGTCACTGTGTAAGGTGTTCTCGCCGTGTGGGAGCGCGCCACCACCACAGGACCAAACTTCGGCATAAAGCTATAAAAATACGTATCGTGTTCGCGTGAATGGTGACACACTAGGCCGCCTCTGGCTGCTCGGGAAAAAATGGATTAGGGAAGGCTTCCGGCATGACGCCATGCTGTCTCGTAACTTTTATTCTTCCATGACACTCACCCAAGGTGAAAACAAACACACAAGCGCCTTATTTAAGGGTCGGCGACAGGGCGCGTTCCCTTCGCTACAGTGAACTTCATGGCTTACTTGGTTAGTGCTGCTACAAGGCGGCAGTGGGGCTACCCTCAATCCCCGTAGCAAACATAATTCACTAGAAAAATGAAGACCATAAAGACGGGCCGTCCCGCACCGGGTATGTCCTACGTCCATGCCGGAGGTTTGAAGTAAGTAGTGAGGTTTTCCTCCTTATGACATGGAGTGAATCCTTCAGCTCCGCAGGAGATGGCGCTGAATGCCTATGGTAGCTTTGGTGTCTTAATGCGTGAAGGCGGGCCAATCTAGGCACTTTAATATTAGCACAAGCCGCAATTTCTAAACAGTAAGCGGCCATATGCGGGCGCGCTGACTACGCCTATTGTGCTTTGCGCAATGGCGCCGGTATTGTTGAAAGCGTGTGGGATGGTCCACTATAACTAATTTCTTAACCTTAGCAGCTGAAACGCGGGAGCAGGCTGATCTCAGGACTTCTGAAAACGCCCCAGGACTACATGAAATAATAAATATAGGCCGCGTCATCTAAGGTAAGACGTGTGCCCCTCCAACTCCCTCGTAATTTTGCAGAGCTGTGTACTTCAAATTGACTCTGTGCAGAGAAAATAGAGACACTTTCACCAAAATGTATTTCCTGTCGCACATTTGGCGCAAGCAATCCCGAACAGTGAAGTCGGTCACAAATTGCGAGTATTCAAGAATAAACACGTGCACTTCTGAATAAAATTACCGGAAAGTACACCGCTACCATGGTATTAGAAAGATGTTAGCTATCCTTTCCCCCACTAGCAATGACTGTACTCATGGGTTCTTAAAAAGGACGACGAAGAGTGTCAGTTTATTGCAAGCAGATCAGGAACTATAAAACGAGATTCAGCGGCTGATATTCTTGCAGAAAATTTCGCAATTCCCACTGCTTCTCACCTAAAGTTATCTCAAGTGTGCGAAATATCATTACGACTTGAACTTGACATTGGCGATTGAACACATCATAAAAAGTTGATTTTCTTTTTTATTAATCGCGACAGTGAACTGGATGCTTTCACACAGAGAGATTTATAGAGTACCCGAAAGTACGCTATTTGTGTGTGTACCAAGTCGACGCAATAATTAAAATCTGAGAGTTTGGACGCCTGTAAAACAAAGTGAAGGGATAGCGTGTATACTTTGTTAGCACTAGCTGCCCAATATAAACCTAAGTTTGCTCTGTCTGTCTGGGTAACAATTTTTTTTGTCTTCAGTACTGCATTTACATCATCAAAGCTAGCCTGCATGTAGTTTAAAAACGCTATGTTCTCTGGCACGATTTTACTGGCTGCATAATTAGGCAGAATGTGTAGTAAAAGTCTCATCGAATGGCTTTATTTTATTTTCTAGAACAGTTTTTTTAAGCAGGGTAAAGTTTTAATAAATCGTTTGTGTGTTGGTAACAAAATTGTTGAGCGCGTAAAAGTGTTTGATGAGGCGTACTTTCGTTTTGGTTCAACAACTTTGTTTTGCGAGAGGAAGGTGATAACAAACATCACACATGGCAGAAATTGGCGCTTAGTATTTTGTATTCTTCGATAGACGGGTGCATGCTTGAGCACGGCTTTAGAGGATGTTTTACCATGCACGGTGCATCGCTCTTCTTGTCACGGCTCGAACGTAATCATGTGTTGTATCCAAGACGCACATCTGTTGTAGAGTCAACGCTTAATAATCCAGAAGGAACAAGAAACGTCACGACAATTTTACGGCACCTCTGGCCAATAATGCAAAATCAAACATTTCTTGCCGTGTAGAATTTAAAAAAAGCACAAAATATAACACCGCTCTTTCCCCTTTTGAATTATTCTTTCTTTTTAACAATACTATTATTACAGAGTGTATCACGTTTTATCAATGCAATCTGCAGATGTTATCACGGACTGCGAAGCGCGTAAACATTTGTATCGATAGTGAAAGGAGTAATGCAAAATATGTAGTCTCCGTCAAAAGTGTTTCCGCTTTAAAGCCCTTCCAAAGCAGGACGTGCATGTGTATCTATTTCATCCCGCTGCAGTACCTCAGTGGCTGTGGTGGTGTGCTGCAGAGCGCAAGGACGCGGCTTCCCTTACTGGCTGCGGTGGTCGCTTTCTTGATGGAGGGGAAGAGAAAACACGCCCGTGAGAACAAGATTTTGGGCCGTTAAAGATCCCCAGGTGGTCAAAATTAATCCTCAGCCCTGTGCCCTGTACTACGGCGCGCCTCCCGGTATGCGTTGCGTCGGCGGTGAAACATCTCAATCAATCAATCAATCAATCAATCAATCAATCAATCAATCAATCAATCAATCAATCAATCAATCAATCAATCAATCAATCAATCAATCAATCAATCAATCAATCAATCAATCAATCAATCAATCAACCAATCAATCAATCAATCAATCAATCAAGCAAGCAAGCAATATATCATCAATATATCAATTAGTCATTCAATCAATCGTGTATCTTTTTCAATATTGCTACGGTGCAGAAGGGTTTATTTACAGGAACAGACGGGAACCAGTACGTTGAAGGAAGCGCCACACTAAGTTCACCCAGTACGAGCGAACACTGCCTTCTGTATTATCGTCGGCTATCCACCATCACTTGACACATACCCGTTCAAGGTGTATTGATCCTGATAAGCGTTCCACTACTTCACGACGTGACATTTCCTCCGGGTGGCCGACGATGCGTGACATTTCCCCCCAATCGCAACAGAAGCCCCTCGGGCAAGTCATAGTCAAATGTGTGGGTAGAACGGCTTCAAACTGTCGACGTGCGTGATTTCAAATTCGATAGACCTGCGTCCACATGATGTCAGTCGACAGATAACGTAAGTGACGTCGCTCAAGCGATCGACGACGACGTGTGGACCCGTCTAATAGGATAGATACTTGGTATACAGGCCTCGTTGGTTAACCAGTGTCCACAACAAAACCAAGTCCCCTGCTGCACTGTGTCGAGTGTCGTAGAGTCGTTTTGAGCGGCGCTTGGAAGCCAGGGTCCGTAGGTGAGCAACACGGCGCAACTCTTCGGCAATACACAGCGTACGGGCAACAGAAGGGTAATAACCTAAATAGAACGAGAAGATCGTGTCTAGGACTCTAGGAGGTGCAAGCAAATAAAGAAAAAAGAATGGGCTGTAGCCTTTTGTCTCGTGCTGTGCCGTGTAGTACGCGTACGTGATAAATGTTACAATTTCATCCCAGTTCTTGTGGCAAGAGTAATCGTACATTAGGATGGTGTTTGTCAGAGTCCTGTTCGTACGATCTGTCAAGCCATTCGTTTGAGGATGTTACGGGGTCGAATTACGAAAGTGGGACGAACAAAGGCACACCAAGTCTTCCACAATGTCGGCGAGGAATTGGCGACCGCGATACGTAATAATCAAGCAGGAAGTACCATGCCTGAGGACAACCCAGTGAAGCAGGAACAACGAAACCTTCACTGCTGCCACTTCAGTTAGAGATGGCGCTTCTGCTAAGCACTTGAGCATGGAAATCATCCGATCAGATCAATTGTGACTTACTCGAACGAAAATCTGGAAGGTGGTATTGGCTGGAGCTGACGAGGTGGAATTCTTGTAGGAAGCCTTTAGCACTGGCACAGATGGCAGCTGGTCATGTAGTGCAGGACTTCGCGACGCATTTGTGGCCAGAAGAATCGTTCTTGGTTGCGCTGCAGAGTGCATAAGACCCGAAGTGGGCTCATCGTGCATACTGTGTAAAACTGATGCACGTAGGCAAGTTGGAACGACCAGAAGGTATCGCGTGCCCCAAGGCTTCTACATTTTCTTATAAAGCAGTCCCAGAGTGCTGAGCAGCATCATGAAGAGGCTGAAGTGTCGGGTCCTTTTGCTCCGCCGTTCGGAATGGCGTATGGTCTGGAAAGGACCTGACCGCAGCTGCTAAACGTTCGTCAAAATTGCCTTCTTCGCAGTACGTATGCGCATTTCGAAGTCGGGAAAGGCAATCAGAATGCGCGTGCCGACGGCCGCTTTTGTAAGGTGCCAAGAAATCGCACTCTTGAAGTTTTAGAGCGCGCCGACGGCCGCTTTTGTAAGCTACGATAAAATCGTACTCACGAAGTCTTATGCGTGAACCGCATGGCGCGTTTTTGCATGTGATTAGGGCGCGTCGGTGTTGCGCGTGCGATTTTTGACGCCCGCGTCTACGATGGCGCGCGCGCGACAGTGGGAGGAGCCTGGCGACTTGCGCCAATAGGGAGGCGCGCGTCTAATAGCGGCGATTTTGAAGCGCTCAACACAGCTGGCTGGCGGCTCCGCCGTGGATGTTTAGGCTCCCCCCCCCCCCCCCCCCCCCCGGCAGATATTGAATGGGCGCTTTCACTAACGGCGCGGATGTTTTATAGTACCGTTTTGGCCCACTTTATAAGCTTTCTTACCGCACAAGCAACTTCGTGCGTGCCTTCAGCGGCATTTTTGAGAGCGGTTTTAAAGGGTCGCTCGAGCTCCCCGCACCACTTCGCGGCCGACGCCGCCGCCATGTTGCCGCCGCCGGCCGCGCCGTGTGCAGCGAGCGGTTGGTTCAGCCAGTTCAGCGGCAGCGTTAGAGTGCCTGTGACAAGCGCGGCGCGTTTTTGCGAGCAGAAAACTCTCAATGCAGTTCCCGCATTGGAGCTCGTCTTGCGAGTCGACCATTAAGGTCATGGAGGCCAACCTGCAAGCAGAGCGCGGAATGATAGATAAAAATTCGAATATCGCGGCATATATGGAGGAACGAAATATGCTATATCAAAGACCACAGCCAAGCATTCTTGCTCGGTTACTGTTTAATTCCCCTCAGCCTTATTTAGGCATCGGCTGGGGTAAGCGATCACATGCTTTGCGTTGTATCGCCTCTGTAATCGTACTTCCCCAAGTGAAATGCTGCTAGCGTAGGAGCGCGGGGATTATAGGGGAGAAGATTCGGTAGCGATGTCACAAGAAATTTTATCTGACAGAACGGGGCTTCACATTCCAGTGGCCACGTAGAGGAGGCATTGTTGTGCAATAGGCCAGTCAGGAGAGACACCAAGTCGGCGAAGTGAGGAATAAAACGAAGGAAGTAAGAGCAAACTCCCAAGAAGCTACACAGTTCTCGCACTGATAGGGGTTGCTTTAGGCTCTTGACAGTAGCAACCTTTAGAGGGTCCAGTATGACGCCATCTCTTGTCCACGAGGTGCCCAAAAACTAGCGTCTGGCGTTCAAAAAACAGCATTTCTTTCAATTAAAGACTAGGACGGACCTTTGTATGCAGTGCAGAACAGTCGCTAGGCTGGTGTTATTCTATCATAACGTCATCCATTACACAAATACAAATTTGCCACTTTAAGCTTCGCAGAATCGTGTCCATGAATCGTTCGAATTTCCCTGGAGTGTTAGAGAGGCCGAAAGACATAACTTTTAATTCAAAAAGGCCGTCCGGAGTAACAAATGCGATTTTAGCTGTCTGCTGTGGGTCCGTAGGTATCTGCGCATAACCGTATTTTAGGTCCACGGACGAGAAATAGGATTCCGAATAGAAACCGTTTACCACGTCATCAAATCTGGGTACCGGATAGATGTGCTTTTTTGTGACGGAGTTCCAACGCCTGTAGTCGACACAAAATCTCCATGAGCCGTTCTTCTTCACAGGAATCACTGGCCCTGCCCACGGGCTTGGCGACTCCTTTATAACACCGTTGTGTAGTATTTTCTTTAACTGGATTGCGATAACCTGGCTCTCTGATGGCGCCTTGAGTAAGGTTTCTGTCTAATGGGGTGTGCTGATCCAGTGTGTATGGTGTGCCGAGTTAGGGAGACCGGTAGTGTCGTTCTGCAGTCATCTTGTGAAAAGTCCATATGTCAACGTGCCTTGAGAGGACATCAAAATACCTCATGGTCAGCTAGTGAGAGGGACTTGTCCACCATACTAAGAAGCTTGGAGTACGGTATACCAACTTCGGCAGAGGCCGCTTCATTGTGAGTCATGACAGCAACTAAAGCTGTCCCTTGCTACCCATACTTAGCAAGCTTCATACTTTGCGGTAGCACGTTACATTGAGCAGAACAGTTGAGCGCGCACAAAGAGCTAGCGTCTTCGTTCGACGGAAACAATACAAGGCACCAAAAGGTCTGTCTTGACACAGTTCAATGTGATTGGTTCCACCACAGTATCAAACGGACGGGCGTCAGCATTGGAAGTATTAACTAGAACAACCGACAATATCGAAGCAAAGAGGACGGTGTCGTCAGAAACACGCTGAGCATTTTCTCTGCTTTGAGGCTCTTCAGCAGCTGCAGAAAAAAGGAGGCTGCTTACTGAAAGCTCGCGCGTTGCGCAATCGACGGCAGCACCGTGTGACGCAAGAAATGAATGCCCAGAATTCCGCCTTCAACATTCGCCCTCCCAGTAAGACGTCGACTGGGAGGACTCGTACAATCACTGTCGACTTGTACAATCACCGAGAGAGCATAGTGGCTCACCGCATTCTTCACAAAACGAAATGTATTTGTGCAACTTGAACGTGACGTTACGGGCTAAGCTGTCTTTGAAACCGCTACTCATTACTGAAACAGTTGCACCAGTGTCCACCAAAGCTACAGTTGAGACTCCATTGATGAAAACTTGGAGCTTGTTTGTTTCAATAAAAACGGGCAAAGGGTTTTCTATCAAAGGCTGTCCGGCGAACTCACCTCCATCAGACCTACCGACTGGTTTCCCGGCGGAGTGGATCCTGGGCGACGCCAGCGCGGCGGGGAGCGGTTCTCGCGTCCAGAGGGGATCAGTCAAGCTGCGATGGGATGCTGCTGGTGAAGCCTTGCTATGGGGGCTGGCTCTCTGTCAGTTGGTGAACTCATGAAAGGAAAGGAATTCTGGAAACAGAAACTTCCGAAGAATCGAGGGGTAGTTACGGAGTAGTTGTGCCATGAATCGTGCATTATAATTGAAGAGCGTTGGCGGCAAAACCGTGCGATGTGGCCCACGATTGCGCCATTGTAGCACGTAGGAGGTGGACGCATCATGTTCTCTTGCAGGCGGTAAGGCACTTGTGGTCGGTAGGCTCGTCGGCCTTGACCGTGATGATTGTCCTCGCCTATACGCGATTAGCCAACGTGGGATGAGGGCCATGTCCAGTGGGTGAGTTTACCTGGCGTGAACGACTGTCGGGAGCTGTTGAAGGTCCCGAAGTTCAGGGAGGGGTGGGATTCAGGAGAAACCAAGGGTCTTCGAGAGGGGGCATCGTGCTGCGGGTATCAGACGCACGTGGTAACGCTGCGATGCATCTAGTCACCATGCTGGCGCACTTCTTCTCGAACGATCTGCCGTGTTGTCGACCTCAATTTCACGGCCTGGGTGTCGTCCACTCGGCGCACAGTAGTGACATTTTCGATGCGGCGAATGTCGGTATGAAGCCCGTTCTACATGGGGCGAATTTCGCTTGCGAATTCGCAGCTGCGCCACCGCTTGTGAACCAAAGCGAACTATTCTCGTTGCTGTGGCGAATTGCCAAATGTTTGGAAGAGTCGAACTTCTCTTGTGAACGCCGCTTAGCATTTGGCAATATGTCGCAGCAGTGAAAATAGGAAAATAAATCGTTTTGCCACACGGGCGGCGCCGCAACTGCTAATTCGCAGGCGAAATTCGTCCCATGTAGAACGGGCTTGATGTGGCCTGTTTTCAACACTGCAAATGTTTGGCAATGGCGAATGACGGCTGCAACAGTGGTCAAGCTGTCATTACTAATAAGAAAAATATAGACGTCTTCCGCCATACCCTTGAGTGGGCGGCCAACCTTGTCGTCCACAGACATTGTGGGGTTCAAAGTCCGGCACAATTTCAGTACATCCTCGATATACGTCGTAGAAGACTCTCCGGCCAATTTTTCCGGGTGTAGCAGAGGGTGCTCTGCCCGCTTCTTTTACGCCATGGAATCTCGTAAGCGGTTTTAAATTTCCTCGACTAGTCTGCTCCACGTGGTTGCTTTCGGTAGTCGCAGCTTGGGTTGATAGCCGCTGCGGTGAAAAGCCGGTGACTCGGCGACTGCGGCGAAGCTCTGGTGGATCCGCCTTCACCTAAGGTACCCAGCACTCCACCACAAACAGTTAAGGTGCCGAAGGGTTTATTTACAGGAAGAGACGGGAGCGACTACGCTGAAGGAGGCGGCGCTGGACGTTCCGGCAGTACGATCGAGCACCGACTTCAGTCTCATCATTGGCTATCGAGCACCACTTCACACATATCCCTCCAAGGGGATTTATGCTAATAAGCGATCCACTACTTCCCGACGTGACATTTACCCTCTGCGCCGACGATGCATGACAATATCATCCTTCATTCATATCAGCAGGAGCTCTCATTCGGCCACAAACACTTCGGATATTTCAGCGCAGGTGCTGGTACATGAAGGGGTATTTGTAGTCTTATTTGGGCTTTTAATGGATGCTGTAGTTTTGAAGGAATTCACGAAAAGCCAAATAAATAAAACATTGATTGCGTCAACTTGGTGTTATTTAGCAGTCCAAAAAGTGGCTTTAAAAGACTAACAGCTGAGCGTGATAATATTTTACCGAGGACCAGATTCTTGAAATGTTTTTACTACACTACAATTTCTCGAATCCCTAATTAGCGTTAACAATGGCCGTACGCTGGACAGATTTGGTACATTATTATTAACCCCGATTTAGACATAACAATGGCGGTGCACCGGACGGATTTGATACATTGGTATGTAGGGTAGAGCTCTGAAAAACAAGCCAAACCCGCTGTATAGGAGTTATATGTTGGCAAAACCGTTTTCTTGCTTGATAATTTAAGGCATCGGTGCTTCGTGGCTTTGAGAAAAGCGCCAATGAGACAATTTCTAGAGTTTGCTAGAATATTAGATTGTGTTAGAACTCAAACTAAGCTTAAGGCAAACGTGAGACATAGTACAATGCAGGCACACCATATAAGACCCGCGTTTATAATTTATGACTGTGTGGTTATGTCTGCTCAGCACCTACTCAGCACTTTCCAGTGTGGTAGATTAAGAAAAAAAAGACCTATTGTTCTGACTCTGTTGTTAAAATAGTCTCACTTCTTCGAGAACGACTCCACCAGTGCTCAGTTCCGTTTCGGATAGAGATTTCTTCAATACATGCGCCGTTATACGTGTAAGGGAGAAAACCAAATGAAAACTATAAAGAAAATTTTTACCGCCGTAGTCCATTCGGACAACCGCGTTTGCGGAGTACGTTTGCAGCAGGGGAGGAACAGACAGACAGACAGACAGACAGACAGACATACAGACAGATAGATAGATAGATAGATAGATAGATAGATAGATAGATAGATAGATAGATAGATAGATAGATAGATAGATAGACAGACAGACAGACAGACAGACAGACAGACAGACAGACAGACAGACAGACAGACAGACAGACAGACAGACAGATAGATAGATAGATAGATAGATAGATAGATAGATAGATAGATAGATAGATAGATAGATAGATAGATAGATAGATAGATAGATAGATAGATAGATAGATAGATAGATAGATAGATAGATAGATAGATAGATAGATAGATAGATAGATAGATAGATAGATAGATAGATAGATAGATAGATAGATAGATTATTGCCCATCATAGTGCTGTAAGGATTTTCTCGCCTCTCTATGCACTCAGTGCTTGTGGGGAGGCAGGCAGAACAGCAGCGGCCGACCAGACGGGCAGTATACGTAATTTTAGGAAAAGGGAACAAAAAATTAAAAGAAACGCTTGATGAAAAGCAGTCTTTGACGTATAAATGAAAAGAACGTGACAAAAATCGACAAACGGTATCATGAAGATATGCGCGTACTGGACTGATACGGTTGAGAAAAAAGGAAAGAAAGAAGGAATAAAAAAAGAGAAAACAGTGACTAAAGACAAGCAAAGAAAATATAAAGCAAAATATTGAAGGCACTATACGACAATTCATTTTTGCACACCAGTCAATAACAATCACAATTCCTGTCATCTACAAGAAATGTGAACTAGCACGTTATGATGAGAGAAGGCACCATGTCTTTACAGTCTTCTTGACATTTATAGGCTGGATATGTTAGTTCCAAAGGAAGGGAAATAAGCAAACCGGCAAAAAATAATCACGTTTTCTCTCTGCATAATTGGTAAAAACACGTGGGATGTACTATCGCTCTGCTTGTCGCAGTAACCTATCCTTTTCACGGGTGATTTATATTCGGTGTCATATAATCGAGTAGTTAGGATAATATAGCTGCACAGTTGGTGAAAATTTAACATCTGTAATTCATTCATTCATTACCTAGGCAGTTTTAAAGTTATGCAATCTTGTTTTTTGCGCTTTGTTCTTGGATATTCCGTGAAGTATCTTGTTTATTTTCATTTGCCTGGTTCTGCTACACCCTCTATATATTGTTATTTAATATCGAATGACACTTTCAGCTAAAGACTGGTATGCTTGGTATCAGGTTTGCATGTTGCAACCGTCCCGCAGCTTATAAATACATGCTAACACAGCTCTTAGTTTTTTACATCTTTGCGTAATTTGTTCGTCCCAGTTTAAGTGATCGTCAATGTAAATACCTAGATACTTTATATGCTGAAAATACATTAACGGCGAGCAAGAACAGTATTCGCAGTCTCTTGGGTGTAGAAAATTGCGCCCACCTCCCCGCGAGGGGAACCCTGTGTAGATGCGATGCATCGTGAGGTTCACTTGGTGTTTTCGTTGGATTGATACTGAAATCGCGTGAAACGTGTCGGGAACGCGTATGATTATTATGTTTTATGATTATTATTATGTTTTATTCGCCAATCTTGGTCAATCTCTGTAAGTGGTATGCTTGGGGCTTCGCTGTCGCAACGTCCATTACTCCATCATTGTTGCTGTAAGTGGGAGCTTCTTTTCTTTTATTGCAAGTGTTAATCATTGCCCCATCATGCGTTGTATCAGTAGCTTCTTGACGTTGTTTGAACGAGTCAAGGATATAAGGCGCTTTCGTAGCATTTGATTCTGTCTCGGTTTTGTCGCGCAGTGGGAAGAGCACCATGTACCTCGCGTTCTGCCCACAGGGTCGTGGGATTGAAACCGGGCGCCGCTAACTATTATTTTTTTATAGTGTAGGGGGAGGGGTGTGGACGAGACAGGGGCATCGGAGAGGAGAGGGGGTGAGCGGCGTAGAGGGGGAGGGGTGTGGACGAGAGAGGGGCATCGGAGAGGAGAGGGGGTGAGCGGCGGAGAGCGCAGCTCGCGCGGCGAGGAGAATGGGGGAGGGGCAGACGACAACAACGCCAACGCTGCATGGACAAGGCGAGTGAATGAGATGCAGTCGCATCTAAAAATATTGAGGTTTGGATAGCGTACTTTGTAAGGGATACTGATACACAAGATTTTCGTTTTGGTTTGGTTTACGAATATATAGTTTGTCGAAATTTAGGTTAACAGCTTGCTTAAATCATCTTGCATAACTTCGACGGCATGTTTGTACGGAGAGTGCACATAAACTAATGCACTGTCGTGTGCATATTAATACAAATTCGAGAATAAAGAGAGTGAATTTAAGCCATTTGTATGAATATTGAAAAGTAGAGAATCGATAGTTGATCATTGAGGAACTCCATACCTTACGGCCATTCGGTTTCCGATAGTGTTACGAATTTTCACCGCTTGTTGTCTGTCATTAAAAAAATTTTCACAGAAATCGGCAAACCCCCTAAACCCTATTAGTTTCCGCTTGTTAATAAGTATTGCATGATCATCTGTGTCAAATGGTTTGGTCATTTCAAGAAATAAAACTAACGCTAATTGATTACTGTTCATACTGGCAGCAACTAAATCAATAAATTCTTCAAGGAGGGAAATGGTACTTTTGCTCTTAGTAAATTCAAACTTTTGAGTCATTCAAAAGTTGAATATTTTGTGCAAAACTTAACCATAATTTCCGAAGTATGTTTTTTTTATTATGTGGAATAGAAGAGAGGAAATTGAAATTGGTCTGTAATTAGCTGGATAGCTTTTAAAACCTTAATAATTTTTTGTAAATAAACATTTACAACCTGTGACGTCTTTCTATCTCCCACAATTTTTGTTATCTGAAGAAGGAATCGCAAAGCCAGCGTTTAGTCTGAGGTGCATTGAAATATTTCACCCTGATAGAACACACCGTTTATACTGCACGCACATTACCTGCACACCCTTTGCGGATTCCGAGAAACCTTCACTAGGGAATAAACAATTCATTTTTCGACTTTCGACTGCAGTTTTATATAACACGCTCCGGTCACGCATGCGAATAAATCTTGTATCCGGACTACATTGCTAGGGCTCAACCCGCTCTCTTCAATTTAAATTAAAACGAGAAAGATAAGTGGATGTAGCAGTATAGCTCCACGCTGTCCAACCAACCGCGAATACGAAGCCGTATAAAACTTTGCGCTTGCTGTGGCTGTCATGTCGGCCTTGTAAATACATCGCTTCTGTCTAAGCCATGGTTTGCCCCGCGTGTCCTGAAGCGACGCCACATGCTCAGAGGAAGTCATGTTCGACGCAGCTTTGTGCCATTCCGAGTCCGTTGAGAATGTCGAAGCCAAGGAGGCCGTGTCGACAGCCCCGGCTCGAAGAGAATAGGCTCCGAGCATATCCCAGCGCTATGTCAGCAGCTCATGAGCTGATAGTCGAGACCTGTTGACATGAGCCGTGAAGAAACCACCCGAAAATGCAATGTCCCCCTTATCTCTCGGACGTTTGTTGGAAAGTATTCGGTGCTTCGTTGTGTTTTTGAGGACGTCCCTCATGCGGGACTGGAGATTACCAGCCTCACTTTGGTCGCTGCTGCCGGCGCTAAACCTCGCTGCAACTCGCAATAATAAGCTACTGTTTGTTGTTATCGTATTGCTCACACTGCTAAAATCGCCAACTTCTCAGCGTCAATCCAGATAGTCGCCTTTTAGTTTCGGACTGTGACATGAAAGCAGATCTAGACAATGCGACACAACGACACGCTGACCCACAACCGGCGAAGTCCAGGCAGTTTATAGCACGCAGCCTTGCTCAAGTTGTCGCGCTCGTCTTGTGAATACTGCGGATCACCTTGAGAAATATAATTTGTTTCAGTTTTTTTGCTGCACGTAATACTGCAGCCCGCAATACAAGGCTCATTCGCATAAAAATACTGCTTTGAGTCACACCAATATATGTCTGTTAAAACATGGCTATGAATGTCAAGACATTGAGTTGCCGTACCCACGCACAAAGTACGCTGCAACTCCCCTAATATTCTGGCGGGTATAGTGTGGTGAGCGACGTATCACCACGTCAAAAACCAGTTGACGTTTTAAAAAAATGGAAGCAAATGATTAAGGCCTTAGGAATAGCAAAAGCAGAACAGTTGATGCGGCGGTGCCGGGGGGTGGGGGGCCGGGAAGGGAGCAAGGACTACGTACCTATAATTTTTTGTTGTTGCACTGACCCTGTCTGTGAGCTGTACTTTATCTGTTCTGTACCTTTCCGATTTCCCGCGTACCCAATGCTCTGTTTTGGGACCTGTAGTGGTTTTTTTGAATAAAGAACAAAGATTAAAAAAATACATGCAGAAACATTTTCACACTAATCGCTTGTGATGGACGCGGTCGAAAGCTTTCGAAAAATATCAGTACCAAGACCGGCATAACCACTCCATTCAGGTTTCCCGCTGCAGAATATTGAATACGATAAAGCCGTTTTCCCGTTAAACCAATCGTGGACTGCTCCATTGCCCCGATACTTCCCTCGGCTTTTCAGCCTTCGAAGAAAAAGGACTTCTCTCACTGAAGCATATCAGATCTCGCGGAACCGCGCTGCATTTATGGCAATTCACTTACTATTTTTAACAAGTAGCTAAAATATCGAGCATTCGCATCCCTAAAATACATGAAAGCGCCCGGGTCAAAAGGACTGCGCTACGTTTATCGCATCTGCAGAGGGTACACACGCCGCAGATACTGCACAATAGGCAGGCTACTGACGGAGGGATGAATGCTGTCGCTGGCGTGTGCACATCATGTGCTGTTCTGAAGCAGTGTTCTGAAAATGCCATTTTCCGTTTGGAATTTCTGGCAAACCCGTAGGTTCTTATCGCACTCTCAGCGAGACTGCAGCCATGGAATATCATTGCACTCCTACTTCTGGGTAATAGACCTCCGTTTTTTCTTCCGTTCTTCAGGTCTCCTCGACAGCTCCACGTTTCCCTATGCACTCCTAATATTGTAATGCATATCAGTTATAACTGTAGCTGCGTTGTATGAACTACAGTTTATGTAACTTTACGGGCACTTTCACAATTTTTGGTACCATTCACACCATTTCTATAAACCCGCTGTAATGGTCAGCTGTGAGATTGCGCTTCCTGTCCCAGTCATACAAAAAGCCTTGTTTCTCGAGAATGTACCATACCTTCCTAAACAAAGTTGACATAAGCGCGAATTCGATGATTTTTCACGCACTAAGTAAACGTATGTACGAACATATAATTTTATAACGATACGTGGTGTATGAGATATAAGTATACTACTCTAGTCCTTCAAGATTAAAGGGACACTGAAGTGAATTTGTCAAGCTCCCGTTTTTGCTTGCACTGCGTAGA
Source organism: Haemaphysalis longicornis (assembly GCF_048455015.1). Classification (NCBI taxonomy): domain Eukaryota; kingdom Metazoa; phylum Arthropoda; class Arachnida; order Ixodida; family Ixodidae; genus Haemaphysalis; species Haemaphysalis longicornis. Next base: position 103,119,115 of record NW_027526407.1, on the reverse strand, counting down.
CTGGCTCAAATTAGCACACTTTTCATCGTTTATCCGGTTGACAAATCGGTAATTATTTTACAAAGCGCGAAAGAAGAAAAACTACCATGCGCGGTTTGCGGCGGCCGCACCAACTAAGGCTGTGACGTTGAGAGGAGGGGCGCCGTGATTGGACGATGCCCAAGGTTAGCAATCACACAAGTTTCGGTTTCGGTTTCGGTTCTGTAAAACATAACCAATGGCTTTGTTGGATGGGCATTCTCAATATCTCAGTAATCATCGTACCGCGCTTCTGCCATGTTGTCGGCTGTAAAATGCACAAGATAAGCCTCCCAGGACGGCTTGTAGTCGTAGCATTCACTAGCCGAGACCTACGCAGTGCATGAACGCCCTCCGCGTACCCGCAGACGCCCAAATGTCATGCGCTTTTCCCCCATATTTGGAGCTTGCCTCCCTCATGCCTGTATCGTAAAAAGCGTGTTCGCACCAGGCCAAGGGTCTGTTCATTCTGGCCTGTGCCCACTGCCTGCAAGCAGTCGGTGCTTATGGCAACAGCACGCCAACGAGAACTCGCTAGCGCGCCAGTGCCAGCCTGCGCGCGTTTTGTGAACTAGTTCGTGTAGCCATGAACGTTGGGGCCCCAAAAAAGGTGAACGCAATATAGAAAACATCGGCGGAAAACAAAAAAGTTAACTCACAAAAAAAAAAGCACGTACCCGCGGGGATTCGAACTCGTGACTCGCAAAACATTTGCGGTGAATTCCTAACGCCCCAGACTGCTAGGCCACGGAGCGGGACGCGAACGCCTTGCTAATATAGGGTTTATATTGTACAACCGGTTTACACTTTTATTTAGTTTTAGCATTTCAAGCCGCTTAGGTGACTATTTGTTGTACTGCGATCGTGCAGTAAGCGTCGCCCGAGTTTCCACAGTAGCTCACGTCTAGCAATTGCATTTCGTAGACGGAAAAGCGTTCGCAGATGCGTAGTCGTGCTGCTGACCGCTGTGCTTGTTCGCCCAGCGCAAAAAAGTGCTTCCCGCGCCCTAGTTTTACGCTGTACGGTAAAAATATCAGTTGATTTTATTTGCTTACTACCTATATTGACTTCGCTGACTCTTCTCCTGCCTTCAAGAGGCCTTATATTTTCCTACTGGCCTACCAGTCAGCGAAGCGTCGCATGTGCAGAGCTTGTGTGAAGCGACCTTGACTTGGAGCTAGATACAGTGTACAAACAAACCAAGTAAAGAAAGGCACATTCTTCCATTCACTAACGTGTCGTGGCTTCGTTTCAACTAAGCGAACGAATTGCGACCAAGCAATTTTTTTTAACCTCCTTGATTGCGACGAGCCGCCGGCGGCCGGCGGACGAAACGCTGGGCCGACTGACTCTGTCGGCCGGGGAGCCGTGCAGTAGCGCAGCCGTGGCGCAGCCAATTGCCAGCTCATCCCCTCCTGACGTCACACGAAAACTCCACAGAAAATGGGCGAGCGTAAAGAGAGGAGGACAGCGTTTTCGAATTAGTTTTTCTACTAAATAAAATCGCGTAAACGCGCCTAGAGTGGTCGAAACATGGCCTGGGGACTCCGGACTACAATTTGCGCTAGTAATCCCGCAATGTTTACATATCACTTCAGTGTCCCTTTAATGCGTGCATTGTCTTATCTTGAACCGTTTGTTTTCCGCCAGTTTCAACTGACCGTTTCAACACGATGGAAGCTGGGTTTCACGGGCGTAGAGTCGTCTTAGCGGGTAATTACAATATAACTTCTTTGGGGATACTTTTGATAACACAATAGTTAGAGCCGCTTTTTCTAATCATGATCGTTTCTTTGATGGCAATGCCTCACTGAAGAACAGGCAAAGTGGAAAGCCAGCTTACAAAGACCAAGATTACACCGATCATTGATTGATGGTTGACTGTAAGATTTAACGCGCCGATGCAACGCAGGCGATGAGGCGCGCTGTAGTAGAGGGCTCCGTAATAATTTTCACAACCTGGAGATCTTTAACGTGCGCCTAATTCTCGCCCACACGGGCGTTTTTGCTTTTCGCCTCCATCAGAAAAGCGGCCGCCTTGGCCGGGAAGCGAACCCGCGACCTCGTGTTCAGCAGCACAACGCATTAGCCACCTAACCACCGCGGCCAATCAGTATTACACCAATACTTTAAAAGTGCATTATGCAAAAGTGCAATGCATTATTCTACAGAATAATGCATTGCTAGAAAGACATTTGTTCAGGAGCAATTTCAGCAGTTGAAGACATATGAAGGCCTTAATCCTTGCTAATTTTTAGTGAGAGCTTTTTGGTCGACCAACCAGTCTATGGGAAAATGTATTAGTTTTTTTAGAGGACACCGTCGGTGCCGATAAGAAAGTTTCGTTTTAAAGATCCATTGTTCTTCAGTAGGTGTGAAGTTGCTGTAGTAACTCATGTCGTAAAGCTAGAACAGTACTATGACCATATAGCCTACCGTCGTAGTGGAAGTCGGTCTCATCACCTTGATTACTTGGATCTGCAACACTATCCAGGAAGTTAACTAAACCGTATGCAGTTATCACCTAAAGTCCTGCAGCTTCGGCGGTTGTTTCCGTCAGGCCCTTGTTATGAAGCATAAGGCGAACACCCGTGCTATTATGCTTCTCCACAAAAAACATAAACTTATGTAGAAGTGGTACCTTACATAATAACATTAGCGAAAAAACGCCCAAAAAGGGCATTACTGCAACGTTTTGCAGTTAGTTTGTCTCTGCCGTCTGGCGAAAGGCCATGAAGCAAAATGCGATTTGGCTGGATCACATGATCGGCGAATACGGACCTGTATAATAATGTCCCTCTGTTAATAAGCAGCACACGGTAACAAGCCAGACCGAGTGTGTAGCCCAGTCATATCCTCGTTCTGTGCCGTCTTTAATAGCCTTATGTACGCTAAAGACTGTCTGCGAGAGGTAGTTTCGAAAACGTTGTTCCAGTTAGTTCTACTAATCGACAAACACTGTCGATTAGTGAAATGTGCCTCAAAAAGGAGACCTTTGCTGAAAATTGGGGCACACACAGTCGCGATTACAGAACGCTATCGTCCAACGGACCTTTTCGAAAAAAAAGGGCCCATCATGGCCTAAGCGGGCCCAGATGGAGCGTATTCCGTCGACGAACTAAGCCTAGATGGCGGAGCAAGGCTTTTTTTCCAATTTTATCGCACAGACGCGACGGTATCCGCCAACCGCCAATGACGACCTGCCCACCTGGACACCATATAAAAAGGTAGTAATGAGACAGTAGTAAACACAACCCCCCCAAAATAGAACAATAGTCAGAACAGCTGAACCACAGATAGTTTTTAAATGCAGGAACTAGCAAAACTCAGCTCTGGGAAAGGCCGCAGGGAACATCTAACGGATATAGATTACGGAACAACAGCGTCACTTTTGCCGCCGGTCGGCTGCAACGAGCCCAATGGGGCAGTTCGTTGGAGATCCAGCCCCACCAGATACACAGAGGAACGTATTATGTCTCCGTGATAAAGACAGCTAGATTATGTGGGGTCTGCGGTGGCGGAAGGTGCGTTACGCAAAAAGGCGGCGGCTGCTCCTGAGAAAACTAGACGAAGAAATGTGCTCCACCTGGGCCGCTTTTTACGCCTGTTTACCCAGAGAGTCAAGCGCTTATTATCTCGTAGAACTGCAAAAATTTCCAAAGCTGCCCGGAGTACCAGGCAATGTGCCTGCAGCCTTTTGCGTAAAAATTTTGTATTTCACATACTGCCTTTATTTTACTGCCAGTTTTATTAATTTGCTAAGAAAAATTGTTACCTTACCCGCCACGGTGGTGCAGTGGCTAAGGCGTTGTGCTGCTGAGCACGACTTCGCGGGTTGGCATCCCGGCCGCAGGCGGCTGCTTTTCTGATGAAGGCGAAAAACAAAAACGCCCGTGTATACGAGATTTCGGTGCATGTTAAAGTTCTTTTGGTGGTCAAAATTAATCCGGAGCCATCCACTACGGCGCGCCTCATTGCCTGCGTTGCGTCGGCGCGTTAAACACCCCCCCCAATCCATCAAAATTGTTCCCTTCAATAATTTGTACGCCACTCCGCCTTTCATCCGTTCCTTATATTTCCAAAATATTTCACACATATTTCATGCCACTGATCGGTGTTGCGAAATTCGCCATTGTAACCTTGAACAATGGTGACGGCTTATTTGTATGCTATAAGACTGTTCTTGAACCTTGGTAAATCAAATTTAACGGCTAAGAACTCTCTCCATAAGAAAACCCTCTACTTTTCAGGTGAGGCTCCGATACTTGACTGTAAGTGATCCAGCGGTCCACTTAAGGTGGCGAGCTATCGAGGTATTATCGGTAAGCAAACAATTTATGCATTTTTGCCAAAAAAATTTGTTCAATTACTCATCCAGTTTGAAAACGTGTTTAATTCTGAGCTGTCTCCCACAGGATGATATTGAATGCGAGTATTACGTATACCTGAATGACTACAACAAAGTTGATGGAATTGCTACGATTTACCGCTTGGCAGACTATGTTGAAGCGTATCAATATAAATATGGGAAATACGACGTAGTGTCCTTCCTGACTGGGTAAGGTGAATTTTCGCGAAATTTCGGTTGCGACAACTGTCACCCCAATTGCCCTCAATGAAATAACAATATCGAGATATTACTTTTAAACCAAAGCTTTCAACCTCTACCAGCTACCCAATTCATTGTTGTGTGCGCGACGAGAACCTCCCAAAGAGGCTAAATAAATCTACTGGCCCAACCAGGTATTGAACCCGGGGCTGAAGAGAAGCGGCGCGAGAGCCCGTCGTTTCAGCGGCTAAGGTACGCCCGCTTTTTTTCTTTATCGCTTGCTTGGTGAAAACACAACACGCCCTGCTCAGTACACAAATTAGTAGCTCCAGCCGCCAATCGGCTGAAGGAAGTGGCTTAAAACATCTTAAATTGCGCTAGAACATCCAGAATGGGTAACCACTCAAGTTCTTGCGGCATGACTCGATAAACGTCTCTTATATAAGCAACGCTTCCAATGAAGTACTCGCGCACTGTGCGAGCATCCTCTTCGGCATTTCGAACCGCCATGATAGTTTTCCACATAGAACGCCGACTAAGTGCCACGAACGTATCATATGGCACGCCTCCATCATTGTTTAAGGGGAAAAATGGAATGCCATAAGGCGTTAAGGGTAAGTGCCCCGAACATATCATATGGCACGCCTCTACCATTGTTTACAGGCAAAAAGCGAATGACATAAGGCGTTAATGGTAAGTCTTTTTTCAGGGTTCGTTGGAGAATGTCCTATTGAAACACCGCATCCCAACAGTCAAGAAAGATGTGCGCAATTGTTTCCATCTTTTGGTATCTTCTACAGTTAGGTGTCCATGGGTGTACATATTGTCCTTTTTCCTGCATCCAGGGTTTTACCGGTAGCGTGCCGCTATGAAGTTTAAAGAAGAAAGATTTAACAGATAAACCTACTGTCATTCGTTTCACTCTTTTTTCGAACATCTTTTCCTGAACCCACTGCATATAACTGACGATAAACCGGAACAGACCGGAACCGGTCTGTTCCGGAACAGATAAACCGGAACACATCAATCACATCAATAAACCGGAACACATCAATCATATCTTTGTACAAACGTTTCCGCGGTACACTACTCAAATACTTCAAGAAAAACCTAACCCTTAAAATCCTAACAGCATCCTCCACTTCGCGCAAGAACCCATGCACGCGTACACATCGCATTTGAGAAGTTGAAACTACATATTCTGGAATAACATCAAGTAGTCGGACGTATACTACAGTATGTAGAAAGCAATCTCTCTGATCTCTGAGAAACATAAACCTAGAAACTATATGTCGGATAAACAAATGTGCCATTCCCAATCTACCATTTTTCACCGAGAGAAACAAATTATTTCGACTCATGGGCTCCCAACTTGAGCCCCACAAAAACACCGCAAACACTCTGTGCAGCTTTTGTATGTTACTTCTTGACATACAAATCGTCTGTAGGACGTACTATGCCTTGGCAACAGCAAACACATTACATACTGATGCACGGGCAAGCATTCACAGGTCTCTTCCACCCCATTGTGTTAATTTCTTTCTAACTCTATCAGTTTCTCCGTCCCAGTAATCTCTAGCGTCCTGGTAGTTTTCAAGTGGGATGCCGAGTTACCTGGCCGGAGTTGTCCTCTAAGGCATGTTCTCGAAAACCACTGGCCTACTTTGCCAGTCACCCTGCCAAAATCCTAAGCACTTGTTCCAGTTAACTTCACTGGCAGGCTCCGCCCGCACGTGTGAGTAAGGGGTACAGACGCTGGTTTTCATTCATGCCCAGGAGGAGTCAGTAAGAGAGATGACACAGTCGCCGCCCTCGTCGTCACCCTTCGAAGAAGCTGCTGTCTGTTTTACCTCTTTCGATGCTTGGCCGGTCTAGAGCGCCGGCGTTTGCCGCTCCAGCGTGGCCGTCGCCGACGCTGCTGGGTGTTGAGACAGGGCATCCCACCGCAGTGACTAATATTGTGACTCGGATTCCAGCTTTTCACCGATGTTAGGAATCAGCCAACCCGATGCTGTCACCACTATTGGGGCTGGGACCTTTCACCGCAGTCACCAGTGTTTGGACAGGCCATCCGAGCGCAGTCACCCGTGCTGCGACGTTGCGTTGCTCCGTCCTCTATCGACGCGGTGCAGAGCTGAGTGATGAAGTTCTCGAGCCGACGGAAAGCTGAAGCAACATTTATTTACAGTATGCACATGGGTAACAAAGCGTTACATGCCTTACACAAAGGCGACATCACCTCTCAAGTCGGGGCCTCCGAAAAGTTCTGCCAAAGAATGCCATTGATAAGTGCCCCCGGGACAGATTTTTATAACCCCGGAAGTCGGTTGTGTCCTCGAGAAGTTGGTGCTTTCTAGCAAGTATACGCTCCCAAGGATCAGTGACCATGACATTAGTAGAATGGTTATGAAATCGTCATTGAATTCTTTTGCGAGGGTAGTGCCAGTTAATATCAAATCATTTATAGTCATATTTTCAATAGTTGGCCATGATATATTGCGATTTATTAGATTTTTGCTTTTTTTTACATGACGTCAGTTCTTTGAGCTGAGTTACCAAGCTCCTTGTAAAAACACTGTGGCTTGCGAACTTTCATTTCTCTGTTTAGCTTGTTTCGGTATACATTACAGTATTTGACAATAGTCGTGTTTTGTTTTGACAAATTTTTGATAAAGTTCATTCTTATAAGAAATGTTTTTTGAAAAGTTCAAAAGTAATTCACTTCCGCACAAATCAAAAGGACTCTTACACCGCCATACTAGTCAGTAAGAAGCTCACAGCACAATACCTAGAACTGCGACCCGACCTCCCTCCTCACACATTTATACGCCCCACACCCAAGACCCAGACCACCCAGCCCACCTACATACTGAACGTGTACAGCTCTCCTCGACTGCAACACATCTTCCACGAACTGTTCAAACCAGCTATAAGACAGGCGAACAAAGCCCCCTTAATAATTACCGGAGATTTCAATGCCCCTCACCCAGCTTAGGGTTATTCAACTCAGAACAAAAAAGCCAGAATCTTTTGGGAAACCATACAGCATTACCGCCTCATCATTGAAAACGAGACATACATTCCCACCCGGGACGGCACCAGCACACAACGAGACACATCTCCAGACCTCTCCATTACCAAACATACCCACCGCACCAGGTGGCGAGGTTTGGACCATACCCTCGGAAGTGACCATTACATTCTTAACATCACCACTACTACAGCACCCCTTACAGCAAAAAAAAAAAACCCCGACCGCACACAATATTCAATTGGCACCAATTCCGAACTACCCGCATGCAAGCACTTCCCTTCAACCCAACACCTCAATCATTTAACCTAACGGAGTGGATACGCGGAATACACACCGATGTGCAGAAACATAGCTCTACAATTACAGTCTCAACGCCCTCCGTAACTCTAGACCCCAGACTCGCACACCTCCTTCAGGCGCACCAGGGCCTCAAAAAGACGTGGAAAACACAACACCACAATAAAAAGCTACGCCGCAGAATTGCCCTCCTAGAACGTGAAATAGAGCATCATAGCATGCAACTGAAAACCACCGCTTGGGGACGCATGTGCCATAGCCTCTTAAAGGCCTCAGCATGAAAAGAACATGGCGTATACTCAGGCACCTACTCGACCCCTCTACATCCAAAACAGAATCCCAAGTAGGCCTCAACCTATTAGCCCATAATATCACGGGAGCCGACCATACGTGGCCGCAAATTCTTACCTACACTTACATTTCGCCGCCGGAACCACAGACGCCTTCTGTAACATACTCTGACACATCAAACCACCAACTAGACACTGCATTCACATTCGGCGATCTGCAATCTGCCCTACATACCCTCACCCACACCACGACACCTGGACCAGACGGCATAACATACACTACCCTCCGAAACCTAGAACCTCACTCAAAACAACAACTCCTCGACTACTACAACCACTGCTTAGAAACCGGGCACCTACCAACAGAATTTAAACATGCCACCATAACACTGATCCCCAAGGATCACAAACCTCTCTCAGCGCTCAATTTACGTCCCATTTCACTCACTACATGCATCTGCAAACTCTTTGAACAGATGATAGTATGTCGCCCTAATAAGCCCCTCGATCAACAGCGTCTTCTCCCTGATAAAATGTTCGGATTTCGCGCAGATCTCGCAACCAACGACATTCACCTCCACATTTATCATCAACTACTCAAAGCACTCCCGGATCAAGACACGTCGGCAATCCTTACCATACATCTAACGAAAGCTTTTGATCGGATCTCCCACTCAGCTGTTTTGTCGTCATTACATAACTTGAAAGCAGGCGCCAATCTCTTCAATCTTGTTCAATCCTTTTTGTCTGACCGTAAAGCCACCCTTAAACTCGGCAATACACAACCCCAACCCTGCACCTCCCCAACCGCGGCACCCCCCAAGGTTCAATCTTATCTCCCACACTGTTTACCATAGGTCTCATCCCTCTCGCTACCGCGCTCATCATTATTCCCTCACTGCACAGCAGTCTATACGCCGACGATATAACAGTGTGGGTAACTCACGGCGGTGACGCCCACATTGAATCCACCTTTCAAATAGCAACGGACACCATAAACAAGTTCGCCCACTCAGCAGGTCTATCATGCGCCCCTGAAAAGTCCCACATGCTCATCCTAACTCCGCGCCACCGGCTCACCCCTTGGCCTCCCCCAATACAAATACACATCAATGATCAAAAAATAACACCTACGCTATTCCTCATCACACTTGGACTGACCTTACAGAAAAATCGAGGCAACTTTTCCGCAATACAAACACTCATGCGACACGCGACACAAATAGTAGGACTATCCGTCGAATCACGGCCCGCGGCCTTGGCCCTTCCGAAAAGAGAGATTACAACTCGTTACAGCTCTCTTTAACTCACGACTCACATACTTCCTTCCTTACATATCGCTTACAAAAGCGGAACTCGACAATTTAGAAGCCTTGCAGCGCAGGGTATACAGAGCAGCACTTCTCCTTCCACCGAACACCTCTACCACCCGCCTCCTTTCAACTGGAACATTTAACACAATCTCCGAACTCCTCGAAGCCCACCGCCTTAGCCAACTTGCTCGTCTATCCACAACTCCCACAGGTTTGATCGTCCCGCAACAAATCAACCTCACTGCACCAGGCCCCCCCGCCCACCTTCACCCCTTACCACTATATGGCCGCGAAAACCTCTGAATCGTCACCGTTCCCCGTCACATGCATCCAAACCACCACCCAGCCCGACGAAGGGCCCGCGCCTTGGCACACATACACCTATTCCCCCCATCTCCTGGCCCCATTTACGTAGACACCGCGGAATATAGACCCCGACCAGCTTTTGCGGCTTGTATTATTACAGAAGACAGACCGATCCCAGCAGCGGCAGCCACCATCTGCACAGCCTACCCCCACGAGGCCGAGGAAGCGGCAATAGCTCTGTCCATAACACACCTAGCACCCCCATCTCATATATTCTCCGATTCTAAGACGGCCGTACGAAATTTCGCGCGGGGACACATCTCCTTCCCTGCTCGCCAAATTCTCCTATCCCGCCCTCCACCTAACAAAATCATAATCCTGCACTGTACCCCTGGCCACGTGGGCTTTGGATGTGCGGAAAGGGCCCACCTCGCCGCTCGAGGACTCATTCACCGAGCACCAGACGTGGACGTCTCACAGCACGGTGCACGAAACGCTCGCGGACCCCTGCTTACTTTTAGCGACTTTACCACACATTACCGCCTGCAGCGGCTAGAACTACTGCCCCCTCACACGTCTCTTCCTTCATCCTTGGACAGATTATGGCGACAATTACAGACCCATTCCCTCCCCACCAGACATGTCCTCCACCACATCCATCCCACATTATATCCCCGCGCAAACTGCCCGGCATGTGGCGTTCGAGATACCACGCTACACGCCATTTGGGAACGCCCCTCTTTACCCCCGCTCCGTTTACCCAACCCTCCCACTACCTGGCTGGAGATGACCGGGAGCTCTACGCCCGTGCTGCAGCTCCTGACCGCCACTAGGGCTCAGCATTACCTGGCGCGCCTCCCTCACCTGGGACACTAGCTAGGACTGAGCCTCGTCAGAAATAAAGTTATGCTCTCTCTCTCTCTCTCTCTCCACGTTTTACGAATTAATCTTCTTATTTTAAATTTTGTCAAGGAAGAATGACGCTTATATATCTCAGATAGTTGGTTTACAAAGTGATTTTATGGATCTTCTACATTCGGTGAGGTTAAAAGCCAAGTAACATCCCCTTTATTATTTTGTCTGAAAGCATCTAGAATATTATTTGTAATATTTCGAAAAATTGGGGTTGCTCTACCTTTCCACACTTCAGAAACGTGTCTAGTTATCAAGCAAATATCGGAATGTGGTCACTCAAATCTTGTGATGTGGTTGCACCGCTAACTTTGTCCTTATCGAAATTTGTTGTAAATAAATCTAGCTAGGTACCACTATTTCCAGTAATTCTTGTTGAGGAGGAAGTATAGTTTGAGCAGCCATATGACATCATCATTGTTCTTATCTTACTATTTACAGTGGAGTGAACGAAAATATCGATGTTAAAGTCCCCCGCCGGATACTATCCCATATTTATTGTCTCAAATAAAGGACAAAAACTGTTCGTAAAGAGACAGGAAAGTTGATAAATTTCCATTGTGCGGTTGATATCACACAGAAAAGACAATGTTGCCTGAAAGAAACCTCAGAATCTTGAAGTCATCACAAGTTGTACAAAAACGATTTAGCCACTGATAGTGTGCGCCTTTGTTAACATCAGTACACCACCACCACGACGGTTGGAACGATTTGAACTGAAAGACTGGTAAGAAACAAAATGAAACTGATTTTATCATCACGCACCGTGTCTCAGTAAGTATTACGGCATTAAAGGAAAGAAAGAGTGAAAGGACAGAATTCTGTATCGCGAAATTTGTTACAAAGCGTCCGAATGTTCACGTGAAGACATTTGAAAGCGTTTTTGTAATCCCAACAAGCGATATCGTTTAGTTCATGGCGAGAAGGCATCTGCTGCCTTTCTCCCTGATGTATAAGGGACGCACCATCATTAGTGCGCAGGTACCAGAAACCTAAGCAGGTAGATCGCGTTCGTTCAAAAGAAAAAGGGAGCCTTCCTATCCACTCTGCGCAAAGTCAATTTACGTTCCTGTGCAACGCATGTTGGTACCTTATCAGTTTCGATTAATCCTTGGTAGCTTCGAGCAGACTGTGGTTGCAGCGGTTGTAGCTAAATATATGTGCAACCGTTTCCTTTCCTCATTTTCTGTCTGTTAGGATGCCACTCATCTCTTACTGCTTCCCTTGCGTACTTGACAATTACGCCAGGAGGTTTACTGGGCTTCGAGGGCAGTCGCTGGATAGCCAAAATGTCAGCTTCAGAAAGTTAAGGAACCTCGAGCAGACCGCCAAGAGAATTTACTTCATAAGTTAGGTTTTCATTCTCGTAGGTAGCGATTTCGAAGAATTTCAGATATAGCCGTCAGCTCCGCCACTCTAAGTCGTTCAACTCTAGTCTCAAATTCTCAGTCTCTTCAGTACATGTGATTCTCTTGGTTAAGCATGTCCCGCCGTTCTTCAATATTTTACTTCAAAGGAGAATACGTATAACCCCCCCAAATTTTTATTCCGTTGTCCCCGATTCCTCGGCACCGCTCCGGGGCCCCTCCTCACCACCGCTCACACCTCTTTCACAACTATTTTCCCCTCGCCTCCACCGATGCCCCTATGGCAAGTTGCGCAGTCAGCAGCTAACGGATGGTATAAGGGCCCCTGTCTAGCGGCAACGTCTAGGCTTGTGGGTAGGCTGGCGCCACGTGAGGAGCTCGCACACAATATTGTCACGGGAAAAATATTGCGCGCCATCCCGCCCTACGAAAGTCGATGTCAAGCAGAGCTCTTGCAATTCACTAAAAACGCTAATGGGCGAGGGTATAAAATGTTTGAAATCGTCTCGGCGAGCTTTACGATCGCGCTCAGCTAGTGTCACTAGGTAAAGGTATCGGTACCCTTTTCTTCTATTGTCCCGTGCCACCGCCATGAGCATTAGTCAGTTCGCCTTACGTGATATGTGTTGACACTGCGACAGTTGGCAGGCGCCACCATTTTGTTGCTTATGCGTTTTAATCAGTGCGCTCTGATGGGCTTTGCTTGTCCCCTTGCTCTGCAGCGGCGCTCGACTGACGTCGTTCTGAATGCGAATCAAATACAACGCGTTTAAAAGCATTCTAGCAGCAGAAGCGTGCCCACAGCAGCTGTTTTGAGGCACCTTCGCTATTGTTAACAAACGATAAGGCCAAGGTTAACCGGGAGGCCGTAGATGCGAGAATCCAGCAACGCTGACAAACGGCCAAATTGCCGCCATTGCTCACTTGCGCGCCTATGTTTCGGGAATCTAATACCTTATCTAGAGACACGGCACTCCGCTTCTCTGGTGGCAAATGCTGGGTCCTGCCTATTCTGATGTATGGGCTCGGCGTCGTGGGCAAGAACTGCCATATTTAGTGACACTAGTCCTGCCTAGCCTTCGTATGTAATCAGCAGAAAATTTTTAGCAGGTGGTTCAATTTTCGACAGACACCTTATTATCCATAATGCGGTTTCGAAGCTTGTTTTGTTTTTGGTTTCCTTATACAATTCTGAACTCTCAGTGCTGTATGCCGTACTATCCTGTCGGATGCGCTGGCCGTTTTATGTCTAGGCTTTTTGCCCACAGAGATAAAACTTGGTCCGGGGGGGGATAGAGGCTTAGAGCTTTGCTGTAAAACACCTAGCGCATGTGAGCGTACGCTTCGGATGAGCGGCCGGAATCAGCCAGCTGGACTTTTGCGAAGATTCTTCCCTGTGTCTATGGCATGACACTGGCATGCCGTTTTCTTTACCATATCACGTGCGTGCACACCTGATGTGGAGAGCACGGACGTCGAGTTCAAGAAGCCGTTTTCCTCGAGTCCAGCGTGTGCTAGTGCGCTCCGCTTTGGGAGATATGAAACCTTGCGGAATTATAAAACAACCCGGTCCTACCATTCACAGAGAACTTTCAGCGGCTAGCCTGGAAATCTATTTGAAGTGTGACAAGCGGGTCTGCGACGAACAAAGGCGGGCCTTCAGCTCCGCTCATTCTCGAGCCATGCACATTCATTGAAAGCAGCGTCATTTTGTTGGCCTTCCTGAGCAGCGTGATATACTATTTTGTGAATTTGTTGTATTTCTTCAATGTGATTCCATATCCTGACGTTTTTTTTGTTTAAAATAGGGGCTTTTTCCTGCCTGTGTATATGTTTTCATGTGTCTGTAGGTCAAAGCCCCTGCTATGAATTAATAGAGTTATATAGAGGATTAGCAGTAATAGAGCGGGCAAAAAGGGTAATAGAAAAGACCAGAGGTTCATTGTTCGCAGCATCTAGGTCCTAAACATTTGCGAGTCTGATTCCACACAGTGGAGAAGAAAGTTTGGGATGAAGGTGTGGGCAAACAGAGATGACGAGGAATGCTTTTGTAATCAAATATATTTTAAAGGTTAGGGTTAGGGTTCGTAGTACACAGCCAAAAAAGTGCCGCGTGCGGCGTCATATTATCTGAGTATTGTAGGTTAGGGATAAAAGTACCTTGTTTAGGGTTTGTTGTGAGGATTGCATTGACATTGCGTCCATTGCATTGGCTTGGTGGTGCTGTAGACCTACCAGGGTGGCCTTGTCTAGACAGGCATATTAAACCGCAGTTTTACACAAAGGGTTTTACACAATGGGGTACTAATATACAAAATACAGCTCATTGCCACCCTTTGGTCTCATTGCCCGGTAGTGCAAAGATATTAGGTCTAAGAAGGATGTCTTGTGATTGCGGAAATCATCAAGTGGAAACCGGTTGCTTTACTCGCCTCTAAGCCTGTCTGCGAATAACGTACCGCTTTGCGACACGTTTTAACGGCACAGCTGTTTTGGCCAACAGAAATCCGCTCGGCGTAGAAGGAATACGCCGAACACATGGGAACCAGTGCCTTGCGGCGGCCCCCAGGTGTAGTCCAAGCATCTGAGTGGGCTTACCCCACATCTTGAGCTCCCGCCTTCGTCGTCGTCGTCATGTAGCGACCGGCACGCACTGGGCCATTACGCCGAACACGATAACAACAAACCCGTCACGCCATCCTTTCACAATCGAAGCGTGGAAACCGACACCGGATCAGCCGACGAAGAAATTGTGGCCTACCGAGGTTCTACAAGAGTATATCCAATACTGTTGAACACCAAATAAAATTCAGCATCTAATACAATTTGGAGTCGGAAGATGACGACGAAGGGGTGGACGATGATTGGTGCTGGGTAAACCAGTGTACACACTTTAGTTGCCTTTGGTGTACGTGCCGTCTTAAACGGCCTTGCGCTGCGGGGGTCGGGCTACTTTCTCTCTCCCGAAATCCGCTCTCAGTGTGGAAAGAAGCTCCGTCAACATTCAGCGTGGTTGTTTCTCCAGCCTTGCACCACTCGTGCAATTTGCGCCAGTGTATATTAGCGAGCACCGGCCTTTCCTTTTCCGAGTTTCCCATTCCCGTTCCTGGTGCCAAAGGGGTGTGTCGCCAGTCCTGAGGGCTGCTTCGCATTTAATAGATTATTACCGTACATACTGGTACTATACGGGAGGTTTACCGCAAAGCATTAGGTTACAACCCCTCTCCTCCCTCGTTGTCATTCCATTCAATTCGTTTCACTCGGTGCCACTCTGCCGTTCCTTTTCACCCCACCGACCCTTTTTTGGAAGTTGTTATTTTTCCGTGTCTCACTTTCAAGCACGCGCACATAAGCGGTTGCTGGTATATGCGTGCAGTAGAAGCAAGAAGACGTGCGCGAACGTGAATGTATAGCCTGGATGCTCTTACTCATGACGTGTCCGTTGTGCTGGTGGGAGGTTTACACTTGGACGTCAAACAGCCTGATGTGATGGGTCCGATGTCTTTACCGGTCGAGCTGATAAGGTTGTATGTTTCACACACAGTAATCTTCATTCACCTAGATGGCTAGGAAGTATGCTCAATCGCAAATTACAAAAAAATATTGTTTATTTAGTGCACCCCATGGACTGCGTCCCGCTTCGCAGGTGATCCAACTTCACAGAATGGAAGGGCACAATATGTTTGTATATGGGCGAGCATGGTTTCAAAATTCACATTGCCAACATTGTGCTAATAACCCTCCCTAAACCACGGACGTCAGTTTAGGCTCTACACGACGATTTTCACACGGATAATATTTTGGAATAAACTCTTAGGAGCGATGCAACAACGACTCGCAAAGGCGGTTGATGGGGTAGGCATTGAAGGTGTGATATTTCAGACTTATTTTGGCAGCACTAAGAAGATAAACAACTTAGAATATATGACGGATGTGTTTTATTTTTTGTGAATATGCGTTTTTCTTGACCACAAATAAGAAGCAAACATCCTTCCTAGTCTCCAGCGGATCGTTGCCAGGAAAAGACATTCATAATGAGGATATACCGCCAGTCGTCCTCAGTCGTCAAACTTGTCGTCTTGAGAATATTCTCCGCCATGCCCTCGGCTAAATAAGGAAGAGATTAACAAGCTGGCACTTTCATGCACAAGGTGTATACGGATGCCGTAGGTCTGGCCCTGTATCCGAATGAACCACATTCGCAAGCTTGCGGTACAAAGTAATACTAACCGTTACCGCTGAGCTCACTTCGATAATCTCTCTGTCTCTCTGTCAGTTTCGTATCACTGGGTACTTGTTTAACCTGTCAACTTATGTAGTGTTTTAAGCATCGAATACGCTCCCTAAGACTGGCGTGGCATTGAATCTGCTGCCGTCAACGTCGCTCACAGAACATCCACCTGATGGACCATTAGGCTCAGGCATGGATTCGGGGTCCCCTGCCGCTTCGCAGTTCACAATATATTCAGAACGACTGGCAGCTAAAACGACCCAATGCAGCCCCCATCTTCGGTCCTCCGGGCCGTCGCTTCCCTGGGGCAAGTGATTCACATGTTGGATTCCGCTGAAGCTGTGCTGGATAACATAGATGACACGTTATAACTCAACAAGCTGCCTCCAAAACTGTCCTCTACATTTATGAATTTACTGCGTTAGCTGAGAAAACTGAGCCATTTCAGGCTTAGCAACCCCCAAAACGCTGTCGTGCCTCCAATTGTTCCTAGAGGCCACTTGATCCAGCCGAACCGTGAACCCCTTTATACATGGCATCATCGCAGTCATAAAGCCCGTCGATGCCTCCAAAACCACTACGCCATACAATCCACTTGCTGTCAAAGATGAATTGGAATCCCTGCAATCGCGCCAAAACTATCGCCCCAACCTTCTCGCCATTTACACACGGAATGCCGATGCCTTGGATCGTGTTTTGAATATACCTTGTTTTGCTAGCATTACCGTGAAAGCATACCAGCCACGGCCCAGCAACTGTGTCGTGGGTGTGATCAGGGTCGTCGCCAAGGGCCCCTCGGGCTCTGAGATTCTGAGATTGCCAAGACCTCTCGGATGCTGAGATTATCAGAATACCAGTAAAACCCGCTAGAAGACCTGGAAAAGCTTCGGAGAATGTGAAAATTGTGTTCACAACAGAAACCATACCTGAATACGTCGTCATAGCTTACACGGGCTGCCGTGTGTATGACTGCGTGTAAAGACCTGGGCAATGCAAAAAATGCCAGCGCTTCGGAGACTTGGGAAAGTATGCAAATTTTCGGTTCGTTGTTGCAAGTGCGGGGATAGTCTTCATTCTACATCCTGTTCTTATAACAAGCTGTAATGCCCTAACTGCAGAAAAACGCACAAATCCACATTTCTTAATTGCCACGTCTACCGCCATGAGATTGGGATTTTGAAATTCAAGGCCCCGAAACTTTTCGACAAAAAGTCAGCAAAATCCACCCTGCTAGAGCAGCGTCGCGTTCGTCGCACAGAGTCGCTAAACCCGGAAAATACACCTGTGAGCCTCATCTCCATGAATGTCGAAGAGGAGGATTTCCCGGTTTCACCGGTAGTGCGGCACGAGCTGCAACACCAGCAGCATCCTGCCGAAGTTCTTCCACAGCGCAATTGAGACCTACCCGCAAGTATTCCCCAAAAGCTGCCACATCGCCTCCATCGACATCTGTGCCTGATCGGTCACCAAATAAGACTCCTACTTTAGCTGCACGATCTTCAAACTCTGCTCTTCGGGCGTCTGTGCCAGCGCAGCGTGCGAGTGATCGAAGAACCGAGCGCTAGAGTTCGTGCTGTCCTCGCTCGTGGACGCTGTTCGCATCTTTCTCTCCCCTCTCCCCCCCCCCCGAAGCTGGGGCGCTCTTGGCTCTCATGAACTTTGTCTCTCCTTTACTTGCACAACGACGGTAGCGGCTACCACTCGTGTAGTCATTATCCCCCGAGTCGACGAAATTCGTGACAGAGCAACAAGCTTTTAGTGCCATTCCTTGGGACTAAATAACGTCTTCCGGATCTACGTGAAGTCGCTCAAAAGCACACATTTCCCGTGGTTGCTATTTCGGAATCATGACTGTCGAGCGATATATGGCTTTCCGGGTACACAGTTGTACAATCGACAACTCACGCAGAAATATCAAGAGTTTAATTAGCTCTCAGAAACAACCTCACCACTTTGGTGCATAGGTTACCACCCAACCCATTGAATGAATACGTGCAGCAGGTGTGCGGTCACTGCTTTATCCTTCCCAATAATTGCTGCTTGCATTCTGTCCGGACTGGCATGTGATACAAAAGGCGTAGAAAGCATTATCAGTGCTACACCAGGTCCGCACATTTTGACAGAGGATTTCAACGCTCACGATCCCTCCTGGGGCAGTATAAAAACGGCAGTCAAATGGTGGTGACTCCTCGACACTGCTCAGAGGAATGGCATGTGCGTCGTCAACACTAAAAAGGCATCTTTTTTCGGACAAAGTATCAAGTGCCCTTGACGTAACGGTCGTCTGGCCGCAACGTATTGCTAGGATGGCCTAGGCATCGGATATTGAAGGGCATGGGAGCGACCATGTGCCAACGAACATTTCAGTTCGTGTACGTGCTGGTATACGCCCACAGCGTGTAATTCGCTGCTCAAACTGGGAAGGATTCACAACTTTAGTGGAGGAGTGTGCGGATGCAGTAAGCTGTAAAGACTCCTTCGTGGAAACATTGTCATGAGCTCGTAACTCTAGCACCAAGGTGCTGAGGTGTCAACATTAATACGGCCCTGCTGACTCCAAATTCGAGAGGCTTCCAGTAATGAGTTGGCGAGTAGAAAGACGAGCCCATAGGGCGCTAGAGCTTGAGGATATCCGAACTTCCAGGTGTGCTCAGAAGGAAGTCCAGACGTATATGGCCAAGCTTACCAGGCGTGAGCGGAAGCCCTGCTCCAAGCTGGATCCGAAGGGGCCACTTTGTAGAATACGATGTTTGGTTCGAAGCCTTCGGGCCGCGCCAACTCAACTGCACCAATTTGACTCCACTGCACCCAGCACAAACACTACTGATCTACACGTTCCGAACGCCTTCTGCACGAAAATTACCGTGGCTCCGACACCTGTGCTACCATTATCTTCGCCCCAGAGTGAGGATTCCCCAAGGATGTCGTCTCCAGTGAACGTGCCATTCTCAATGGCAGAACTGCTGGCTGCACTGGCCTCGATAAAAAGATCCGCGTGCCCACGTCTGGACGAGTCACTTATGCAACCCGGTCTTATTTAGGTCGAAAGGGAAAAGGTGCCTCTTACGTTTTTACCGCTTGGTGGAGACTGGCAGTCTTGAGCCAAAATAAAACACGCTCGCATTCAGCCAGCTCTCAAGCCGGAGGAAAGTTCAACTGTCACTTACTCCTGCCTTCAATTAGCACTCCTGTGCTGAATAGGAAAGCTTATGGGGAAGATGGTACTTATCGCTTGGACTGGGATCGGACAGTGAAAAATGTATACCCGGCACAGATGTCCTGTTTGCGCAAGGGTCGTAGCAGCATCGATAACGTCATCGCACTTGCAACCAGAACCCAACAAGCTAATTATAGGCAAAACATCATCAATTCCGGGTTCACAGACAATAAAATCAGCCGAGAAATGTGTAGAGCATGAAGCCATCCGCTCGGCTGTGAAATCTTCAAGTATCGGAGGCCGGATGTATGCATGGTTATCAGACTACCTTTGCAATAGGTAAGTCCACATGTGAACAGAGGTCGGTGACTAAGCAATAAACAGCGTCACCCGAGGAGTTTCTCAGGGCAGGGTGATAAGACTCACGCTTTTCAACATCTCCATTAGGGACTAGAGAAATGCTTGCCTCACCGATCGAAATCTTCCTCTACGCGAATGATATCTGCATATAGAGCTCTGGCCGTAATACGCATGAGAGACGGTCGTGACTGCAGCGAGTATTCGACTCCATTGCAGCTTTCTTGGCAGCACGATAATTGCAAATCTCAGCAAGCAATGGCGCTGCGGTGTCTTTTACGGAGCAGGACCTCACGCACTGCGGGTTCACTGTTGGAGACAATGTCATCCCATTTCGTTCCAAGCCATAGTTTTCTGGTGGTTACATTCGACAGGTCGCTCACCCGGTCACCTCAAGTCCGCCATCTCCAAAAGAAGCTCTAATAAATCTCCCGCATATTCCGTATGCTCTCCAGTGACACCGGTGGTTGCTCGGTTTACTGTCTCCTTCGGATCTACGAAGCGCTATGCAGCATCCCTGTATTGGTTGTAACGTTCCGCTTTATTGGGTCAAGTTTACTAAGAAGGCAAACAGTCCAGTTATTGTCTTTTCACATCCTCTTGTTGCTATTCCTCCTCCACCGGCTGCTCACCTCTCGGTCGACCTCTTCCTGATCCTCTTACAGCGGGGTCCCCTAAGTCATCAACCCTCCTGGGTTGATACGGCACTACGTTGCACGTAGATGCAGCTTCCACGACGTTATTAGGTCCATTGTGGCATATGCATTTCAAAATTTCTTGTTTGCGAGCAGTCTTCACAACCATGTAGTGCGCTGAGAATGAAGCCTATGAATCCTGCAGGCGTTTATGGACAAGCACATAATCCCCAACATGTCCCGGTACCTTCGCCGTGTGAACTCGGTCGTGATGCTTCATCATTGTGATCCGGAACCTTTCATTTTCCCTCTAGAAGCTTCCTTCTTAACGGAGTACTATTAAATCGGTAATTCCCAGGACTGATCGTTGTGCAGCCAATAAGACTTCCCGTGATATGGAAGGTATAGACTGCACCCTAAAGCTGCTGGGTGCGAGTGGTTGCGATGTGCAACAGCAGCTTTCAGTGCGCATTTCCAGCCATCTTTGAAGTTTAGGTAGAGGGAAATGAACTAATTGATCCCCCGTATAGCTCTCTCAGCTTACCCGTAGGTTTCAGGGTGGTACGAAGCTGAGAAACAGAACTTCACATTTAGCTGGAGAGCCCAATTCATCAACTCCTTCATGCGAAAGGCTGGCCCGTTGTCCGCCACAATTGGTTTGGTGTCTCTAAACATGTCCCGGTTTAAGAGAGAAATGACGCTTCTTGCATCTTCCTTTCCGGCTTTACACGCGACCATTCGCGTGCGCTCATCAATTGCGAGTAGGAACGCTTGCGCACTACCTCGTACATCGATTTCTGTAGCTTGAGCTACATAGGCCGACGCTGAGCAGTTTCACGTGGCTCTTGGAGAGCCGTGCCCCGCACGCGTGAGGAGCAATGACTTCAAATAGCGCAAAGAACGTTGCTCGCTTCCCGTTGTTTCTAGCCCACAACTCGTGCCCAGCGTCTTCGGCGACTTCCGTTCCGCACGTAGCGGCCCAGTCCACTTGATGTTCATGCGAGGTGTGGCCTGGTGTGGATCGGATGGGTCTTGCGTAGCGGCAACACCGGCGTGCGCTTGTGGAACTAACTTAGCTTTTTGCAATTGGTGATGCTGCGCTGGAGCCGCTTGATAAATATACATGTGTCACATGATGCGTATACCTTGCAGGTGTCATTGAACCAGCAGTAAGCATGACAATGAATCTAATCCTCGAAAACCAGGAAAGCTAACTACAACCAGCTGAACCTTAGCTCACGCTAGGTATATCCTGGCATAGCCGAACTAAGCCATTGCTAATATCTTTGCTCAGCTCAGCGAAGTCAAGATGCATCGTTGTGAATGGTTCTTCGGAATTTTCTACGATGACCATGCACTACCTCTGGCCTTGCAGATTTGACACTGGTGATAGATCTGTACGCAGTACGCAGTAGAGATGTCCTGCTTTATGGTGTTCCGATGCGCTCTATGCTTAATTTTCCAGTATGTGCGACAGAATCCATAACACCCGCCAGAATGAGGTGCATCATGCTAAAGAGCCAAGAGTTTTGGTACAATAGTCGTCGGTACCTGTAAGCGACCATCCTCCAGCGACATCGCCTCTGTGCCTTCCCATAAGGGCGCTGACGCGGTGATCATAACATAAGGCCGTTATGTGATGATCACCGTTATGTTGGAGCCGTGACATAGCATCGGCGTCCGGTAGATTGTCACCTGCTCTATGAGCGGTGTCAAATGTAAACGGCTGCATCTCACTGACCCACCTGGCCAGCCACTGTTTGGAATGGGGCAAATTCAGTGTACACGTCAAGGCTTGATGGTGAACAATGTGAAGCGCCGGCCCTCTAAGTACGTTTGGAAGTAACGTAGCGCCATCACCACCGCCAGGGCCTCTTTTTCGGCCATAGAACAATTAATATTTAGGAATATTACCCAATGGCTTTGAGCTGTCTTTCCGTGATTTCGTGACCCCTCTTTGGTACAACGTCACCCTGGCCCCGGAATGCGATGCATCTGTGGTCAGTTCAAACGGTTTTGTGATATTTGAGAGCGTAAGCACTGGATCTGACGATATTATCTCTGTAGGCTCCCGATATCTGCTGTCCCATACTTTGGTTCATCCAAAGGGAACATCTTTCTGCATCAGTGCTGTGAGGCATTTCGACTTAGTGGCATAATCTTTGATGAATGCCCTGAAGTCACCCGTTAGTCCTAGGAAGACGTGTAGAAAATGGACGTCATAGGGCTTGCGTAGCTGTACAATTTGCTGGACGGACTCCTCTTTTCTTGTTTTCGTCTTGGCATCAAAAACTTTTCCAAGAAAAAGAACAGAATTTATAAAAAACTCACTCTTGAAATTAATCTTCAGTTTAGCTAAGAGCATTTTGCACCTGAGAGAGGTGTGACATGTGCTGATCTCTGCCCCTGGAATAGATTATTATGTCATCGACGTACACTCCACAAAAGTGCCCAGTCAAATCTTGCAGGATGTTGCCCATAATTTTCTGTAACCATGCTTCAGAACTCTTCCATCCGAAGTGGAGATTATTTTACTCAATGTGCAAAAAGGTGTCATGAATGCAGTGTAGTGATTGTATTCCTTTTGAAGTGGTACTTGTCAATAAACCTTTGCACAGATCAGCCAAGAGCAGCCGCGGTTTCATTGATGATGACGTCTATTCTTGGCATTGGCTACGGGAACAGGTCAGTCAGGTGATTCACAAGCCTGTAGTCAGTGCACAGCCTATATGTACCATCGCCCTTGAGAACTGTCGTAATAGGTGTCACAAATGTCGATACGGTAGGTCGGAAAATACCAACTCCTGCAGATGTAGCAGTTCAGTCTTTAGCCACTTCTTTTTTTTTCGTAGGACACGCCGTATGGGTTTTTTATTACAGCAATAACATCCCGCAGCTGAAACGGTACTTCTATGACTGCTGCGGCTCGCGGATAAGTGCCTACACAGAAACGTTCGGGATATTGTGAACAGACGTTCTCGCTATCCGTGACCAGTCTGATGGGCGCCTTTGTCTTCACGCATATTGCGTCAGTGGGAGAGTCAATGACTACCTCATCCCTCCAAAAAAGTTTGAGCCTAAATCTTTTTCATGTGAGGATGGGATAGCAAAAAATTATACGTTTTTTGTGTGGTTTATTAGTAATCCTACTAGGAGCACTTTACTTCCCTGGTACGTGACTTCGATGCGCATGTACTTATCGTGTACCGTAGCAGTCCCATCACAGCCATGTACTTGAACTTTGGGTGGGACCGATCACCTTCTTTTATGCGCTTTCGGCTGATGAACACCACTAGGAGTGCCAACCGATAATATGGCATTCCGAACAGTGCCGTACTGTTGTGGCTGGCCTCCTGGCAGAAGGTCGATGCAGACGTCCCTCAGCCCATGGGGGAGTTCTTCGGCTCTGGTAGGAGCCCTTGGAAGAAGCTGACATTGAAGGGCTTTCGTCATACCCTGGATAAATGAGGGGTACAATGGACCACTCGGGGAGATTAGGATCGGCAAAATGCAGGAGTGTTCGCTTCTCGTACAAATTATCCCCCCATGTCACCTCCTCATGTTTGAAGATGGCCTGATTCTAACGCTCACCGGGGTTCAAGTCGAAGGCATGGATGAAGCTGGCTTGCCAGTTGGCCTAGTGTTTGTTAGCGTTCACGCCCATCCGCAATTCATACTTCGCGTTCCCCAAAAGGTATACTCACCGGTTATTTATGCGATCAGAGTCTGTTATCCAGTGATTGTAAGAGCACGCATATTTGTAGAACTGAATTCATGCCGACGGACTTGAAGAGGTACGATAAAAATATCATGCTTAACTTCCAGCCTCTACCGGGATGAAGCAGGACTCAATTCCATGAACGTCATAAATTTCTTCTGCGGAAGTTGTTGTTCTTGCAAGCGCAAAATGGGTTCCCGGATACGCCTGAGTCCCTGTGTATGTTCTCACTTGGTGGCCACTGATTCACATGGCTTAAGCACCGAAGATTGAGAACCAGCTGCGGGAAGTTTACCTTGATGCTGATTTCGATGCCAACTCGTCTAGCATCAGTTTGGCTTTTGTGGAAAGCAAAGGTATGAAGTCGGGTGTTCTGACCTTTTCTGGGAGGGTCACGGTCGCATCATCCCGTTCCTCTTGGTAACCCGGTTGTTCGCCATCAGACGACCATCTTCACGCTGGGTCAGGTTGAACGAGACCCACATTGTCCGGAATTGTCGGCTGCGCCAAATATAACGTTCCCCTTTATTGGGTCAAGTTCACTAAGGCAAACAACATTCCGGTTATCGTCCTTTCACATCAACTTCTTTCTATTCCCCCTCCACCTGATGCTCACCTCTCTGTCGACGTCTTCTTCTGCCTGTTACATTGGTCACGCTTTCTGAAGGAACGATCAGCGCTGTGAAGTCCATGCAAGGACAGATCTTGAGGACGTGTATTGGTGTCCTAAAACTACCTTGACTACCGTGAAACTACCTTGAAAACTACCTTGAAAATTAGCCTTTAGCGCCATCTTCGGTCACTGAAGTGTGTGACTTCCTGCCGCTAGCTTTTCTTTGGAATCTGCCCTGGATCACCCTGGCCATAAAAATAGCTACCACAGTACTAGGAATTTCACGCAAAAATATTATTCCGCCGGCCCCTTTAAGATCTTTCGCCCTTACATATATCTACACACATACGGAGTACGCACACATTTGTACACTGAAGGATTGGTGTGCTTCACATCATCCATCGTCGCGGTGTGGATACCTTCATCTCCCACAGCCCTCAGTGCCGTGCTAAGCCACAAATGCACATCTTTGGCTACCGTACTTGCATCGCTGCGGATGGCCTTGGCTCGTATCATTGAGCAGCATGCACGCATGCGGGGCCATCTTCATGGTCTCTCGTGCTGCAATGCAATGCTTGGCGTCTTTCCCGAAAGATCAGCTTGTTCTTGAAGTACATGCTTGGCATCTTCAATCTCTGCAGGCGCCTCATCAAATAATACTCCAGTGGTGTTCTACGCAATGCGAATTAATTGGAAATGTGAAGCCGGGCGTTGCAGCTTCCATAGCGCACGACCAACGTGTACCACAGGTACCGGTACCATATTCTCGGACAGATGCTTCAGCACTTGCATCCAGTGTGGCATAGAGCGTGGAGCGGTCGATTTGGGCAGACACGTGCCATCTCTACGCACCCCTCTACTCTATCAAACTACATAGTAATTTTAACATGCCGCCTGGAATATCAAAACATGATGAAGCAGTACTCTGCCGTATGCAGTTGAACGTCGCCTACACGAGATGCTTTTGTTGCAAAATCAATCAGTTCACCCTACCATTGTCCCCACAGTGTGGTGCGCGTGAAGATATGAAACACTTAATCTGTGACTGTTCGCGATCTTGTACGCACAAAGTGTGTCTCGGAATGTCTCTGGGCCGGCCGTCCTCCATTGGTCTATAGCTGAGGGATGTATTAGATGCTGGTGCCTTCAATTGTGCCTGTAGTGCTAAAAAAGCTTTATTGGTCTATCTAAAAGCCACAAATATTGATCAAATCTTCTAAAAAGCTAAAATCATATGTTCTTCTCTGCATCATTATAACCAATATTGTCACCCATTCATCTGGCTGACATCACCAGATTCTTGAAAGATTGCTCTGTTTCTTTCTAATAATGTGGGCGAGCTAATCATCGAGCACATGTGTGTTAAGCGGTACCACCCTAGAAGAGAAGGATGCCAATCGGGCCGATCTACTGAGTCTAGACATAACGAAATCTCTGGGAAATTGCGTTATCCCGGGAACTGGAAACTAGAGGAGATATCTCTTGGGAAGTACGCCGAAACATCAGTGCGGCTCTAACCAAAGGGGCATTGCCCCACAGTTGAAGTATGGATGAAGAAGGCGCGATCTGAAACCCTGGAGGTAAACTGTGGGTTGACAGCAAGGCTGACTATACAGAGGTCGCATATTTTTCAAGGAGCCGTAGTAGGAATAGTAACAAAAAAAACCAGCCGGCAAAGAGCGCTCCCGGAAGGGCGGCACGACGCCGATTTCCAAAAACGTTGGTCTTTTGTACACGAGCAGCAGGCGTCCGAGAACTGCGTGGGCCTTAATTTAAAACAAGCCCTACCTAAATTCTAAATTACGAAGTCTAGAGTGCAGGCTATGTTTGCTTGGCAAAATTTTAAACACTCTTCACGCGTGTGTTTTTAGGTTCTTTCTTAGAACACTTTTTTATGTGAACACAATGCTACCGTAATGATTCCTTAATTGGCCAATCGACCTGATGACATGCATTACCGCTAAGTGTTTCGCTTTGCGCTTGGCCACAATAAAAGCTGTAGCAACACCAGTAGCATACATTAACCGTTAAGACGAAACAATCGGCTCATTTACTAAAGACGATCACATTTCTTGGGCTGCCTAAGATCTGTAATTGCCATCCGGGTATTAGAACGTCAGTCTTTTTATGTCCCTTCATCAGCCGCCGCCCAAAAGTTGAGGACCTTCTTGCGTCGAGTTGCATAGAAGCACAATCGTTTTTAGCTTTATATACGGAAACATATTTCGCATTTTTCATCATTGTTCACAAAAAACAAACATTAGGCAAATTTGAGCAAGATACTCTCGCAAAACAGATAATAGCGCTCTCCCTTTGAGTTAAAAAACAGTGGGACTGATTTTCGGCAATCGCATCAAAAAGTAGGGTTCAAAACAATGTTTTTCCAACAGCTGAAGGTGTGTGGTCGAGGTAGGGTGGCCACATCAGCGGCACAGTACCAGTGGGGAACTCTTGAATTTTGTACTACATGCTGATATGTCAATTTTTTTATGCTGCGTGTGTTCTGCCATATTTGGTTTTCACTAGGACATGTGCTTAAGCGCTAGTAGCGCTTGATTGGTTTCTGGTGTTTATTTAATCACTGTATTCCAACGCTCTCTCTTTTGATCGGCGTTAAGCTGTCACAGCAGTGCAATTCTCTTTCATACTTTGTGTCATGCTTTCTATTTTTGTATTTCTTGTTTTCCCGTTTTCGCTTGTATTAAAACTGCCCTTGAGGGCTAAATAAATGACATGATTCCAACCGATGACGCGAAAGTATGCGGACGCAGAGTATGATATGCTGTTGACGTGTTTTACTCTATTCGCCATGGCATTCTTCTCCCCGGCGTTGGACAGTACATTACGTATCATAATCATGGCGAGAGGTTTCTTATCCACACTTTCTGGAATTGTTGAGCTTTTGTGCGAAGTCCACACTAGTTTCCGGGGGTGAGAAGGTTTACACTCAAAGGTCGGGTGTTTGGGTTGAATCGCTTGTGGCTCCAGTGCTTACCATTATTTTTTGAGCAGCTTGTACACTGTCCTGAGCAAGCAATGGGAAGGATTAGTTTTGAAGGCATTTAGGTACGTATATTACCACCTTTTGCTCGAACAGCCGTGTACTTATTAGCAACATGTGAGCAGTGCTCTGAAGGTGTTTCGTAAAAATGGTCACGGTACGGCGTTTGGAAATGGAGTTCCCCAAGTGGGTGTCATTCATTTTTTATGTGTCGCTGACTCTCCAGGATAAGCACGCACTCTGAAATGCAAATAGATGTACATTGCACAAACGGGGCGTTGTGTGTGTCAATTACCGCATGCGCAAGCATTGAAATTTTCTCAGGGCACATCGAATCTATCGTCCCATGCAAAAGTTGCGGCTGGTATCTGCTGCTCAACTATATTACTATTTCGATGGTACACAAAGCCACGTGAACCAAGAAGATTTATGCAGCCTTTTTTCTAAAAAATCTTTCGAAGACTGCGTTAATTGCCGGTCCATATCCTTACTTGATTGCGAAGTGGCCCATCTGAACAATTCTTTAGTATCTGATTGTTCTGTGTTCAGCGGTGTACTCGTCATGACTGCGAAGTTCCCACCCGCTCTTATATGTTTTCAATTTGTAGTAAAACATTGAGCTCTTAGTCAGCCCATGTGTTGTATTTTCCTCTCTGCGTCCAGTTTCCTTCGCGTTGTTTTAGTACTATGCACGCACAAAAATTTGTTTCAATTGGGCAATCCCCATCGCCTTTACTTTGAGAGGAGGGGGACGGGAAGAAGCGAGTGGGGGGAGGTGCTCTGTGAAAGAGAACGTGTAGTTGCGTTGCAGGGACTCCAGAATACTCGCCTTGTGACTGTTTGCAGCGAGGGTTGCAGATATGCGGGAAATGGTTCACACCCCGCCCCCTCCCCCCCCCCCCCCCCCACATGTTAAAATGTCACGCAGAGGTAGCTCATATTTACCAGAGACTTTGTGGTAATAGCAGTAGCCTTGTCGGACACTTGTCCACATTAGGATTAGGGGACTCTGAGTCCGCGTGTGCGAATGACGTCCGTCTTCGACGTCGACGCTGGTATCTTTGCCATGCAAGAGCAATACTCCTTAAAACTGCCCCTGAAAAGTAGTTTTGAGTGCCCTTTTTCGTATTTTGTCTGAATATAAAAGAGTTTCGGTTTTCATGCTTTTACGAGATAGCATTGCTTAGGAAAAGAGTGCAGAAGACATTTTTTCTCACTTTTGTTCAACACGCCTTCGACGGCATTGTGTAAGGCAGGACGGGTAACTGCGGTAGATGTAAGAGTAAACCGAAGCTAAACTTGCTTCGGTTGCATCGTCACTCCACTGTAAACAATTGTATGTCCTAATGCGAACTATCTTGTTTACACCGAGCCATTTAGATAGGCCAAGGATGAGGTGCAAGACGAAACACTCGACGAGCAAAGCACGCGCAAAACATCATTTGTTTGAGACGTGTACTTTGTTTCTTCGTTTAGGCAAATAGTGTTTCATTACTGACCCAAAAATTCTATATATGAGGCGCTCGCAAGTAAGCCTTCGCCACTCTGAAGATCTCCTTTCGGAAGGAACAGCCAAGGGTACTGTTAGAGGTATTCCCTCTCTCTGCGGCTCTCTTAGACCAAGGGATGTTGATGGGTACTTTTTGAGGCAGGGAAACATTAACGCCTGTCAAAGGTTTGTCCCTTTAATAGGAAAATCGTTTCGTTCAATTAGGCGCGACGGTTTGTACTAAAAACACGTAAAACGTTTCAAAAATACATTTATAGTGTCAGTGCACCTAATTAGTATGTTTTTTCCAGTTACGACATGGTCCGAGTTAGCAATGGTAAATGGGAGGCCAGCTACAGAGGCAAGTATATAAAACATTTTAAAACCATCTCTTTTTATTACAAAACACCTGATGCCCCTGTGTTCACTTCCTTATTTTAGAGACGCCGTCACATGTTTCCTTTCTAAAATAGCCAGTTCATGAAAATAAAAACGAGCAGCTTATTCAATTCGACACACTACTGCGTTCAGGACCAGGCCCAGTTCAGAGAGAGGATTTCAAAATACATTCTCTCTTGTAGGAATTCTGCTTTAAACATTATACCGTATGAAAAAACTGGCGCAAGTTCTGCAATCACCTAACGTATTTCTTGGGATATGTATTAAAAAATAAAATTAAGATTAGGAAATTGAATATTAGATTAAAATATTAAGAAATTTGTGGCTTCTTTTTAAAATTCTGAAGGCGGTAAAAATTGCTACGCTTGTGATATTACGCGGACTGCATTACTATTGCTAAAAACTCCACTGTATGGCTAGCACATTGTTTTGCTTAAAACATTTTTTGAGTTCCGCCTTTAGACGCGTTTAACTAGTAGTAATAGTAAATTGACAAATCCAAGCGAAAATTCGATTGATTCATTATCTCGATTACCGCAACACCAGGAAAATGAATGATAAAGTTTTGTGTCGCGTTCTGTTTTACAACCCGTATTAGTAAATGGGACCTTCGTAGTGTCATGTTTGAACTCTCTCACTCTTGGTATCTACAGACGTATCGTCTTGTGCACTGGACCACATTCATTAGCATTTGCACTGGAATAAAAGCATCATTGTCTACTATAATAAATGCGTCAATACATCAGAGAAGGCAAGTGTGGCAGGGGGCAGCAGAAAGTTGAGATGAAGAAGCTTTCAGGGAATAATTTGTCGCAGTACGGGACCGGGGTAATTGACTATATATTGGAAATACCATTGCCCTGTAGTGGGGATAGGCCTATGATGATTATGATGACGCTGATGATGATAATAAAATTCAGCATTTTACAATACCAATAAATGTCCTCGTACTGAAGAATGAACACTTGAATCAACCTAATCCTATATAATTCTCACGTGCGGCACCCCCGTTTTACAAGTATGCATTCAGAACCGCATTTTGCCAATTTTCTGCGCAGTCCAAATCACAACAATAATTTCAATTTCACCAAATCGTACCAAAAATAGAAAGAGTAAAAAGAGGTATGTTGCCAGGCTCTAATAAATATGCTCATATGCGATGGCACGTTCGGGGGGAAGTGAGTTGTTTGAAAAGGATATTCTTGCGTTTGTTTTGTCAACAAACTATTCCCCTGCCTTCAAACACGCATAAGTTTATAACTCATTTGAGAAAGATTTGGGGGCATTGCCATTTTTGCGTTTTTCTGCCTCGTCTATTACCTCACTGCGAAGGGCGTTCCGTTCTTCGACCATTGTATTCTGGCTAACAACAGTAATGTGCATATTCGGTACCCTTGTCGCCTTAATAGAAAGCCCGCGAGCAAATGATATTCAACACTGTTTTATGTCCTTGCAGCCGTCTACGCTGAAGTCCACGTCCTTGCAGTGGTAGATCCATTCACTTTATAGTTATCAGGATCTAAGCCGTTGTTAACAATGATAGGGAAAATGACGTGGTCCCACGTAAGATTTTCCCCGTCTTTAAAAGCAGGTATTGATACCGCTCACAAAATATATTTTGGAAAGATAGCACTGATTGGCAAAAGGTGACCAGAATTCTTTTTATAATTTGATATGGGACTTTATTGTTCGCAAAGTTCGCTTTTTGCATGTTTCTGCACCCGCCCGAATCAATGGTTGCTGAGTTTTTCAATTTTGGCAAAGTTTCTTTGGTTCCTTAGGTACATTTGTTCACGGAGGATATGGCTTTTCGTCACATGATTGAGTACAAATTTTCTCCCAATCGGATTAAAGCAATGTTCAATGTATATTGATCGCGACATAAACTTTCGTTCACTTGGGCCTAACACGGTGGTATTTCAATCATGACCAGTTTGTCCGCGTCTTGTTTGTACTTCGAATACGTACATACGCACTGATTTTATGTAAAGCTTCGGTATCAGCCGGCATAATAGACATTTCACATGAGATTAGTATTCACTTAATATATTGACATTGTTTTCTATGAAGTTGAAGCTTTTTGCTTTCTTGATAAACAGCCTAAACGAGTTCTCTATTTTAAAACTTAGTTTCAATGAATGGCGAAATAAACGCAATGTAGAAGGCAGTGCTAAGGAATGTCAGAAGCCTAAGGCTCGTGTTGAAATGTCATCGGGGAAACAATATTCGCTAAGGCATTGTTTAGGATTATACTAAAAAAGGTGGGTTGCATGGCACGGAGACAAGGGCCCAGCTGTGGCCTCTCGCTTGGACAGTCGTTCGAGATTATACCAGTGAACAGGAGACCGGCTGTGTGGCTCTTTTTCGTGCGTCGCTACCGCGGAAAATATTTGCTTTACGAACAAAAAAAATCTTTGGTATTTTTTTGCAATAACTAAGAAACGTAGCCTACAGGGATTTCGTTAGGGGTATAAGCAGAACAAGTAACCTGTCTTTTTAATGTTGCGCTGCTGTTATATCAACGGGGCCCAAATATAAACCGAAGACAGTCTCCAACTAATTGCTATATTTTTGCGAAAATAATGCACTACATTTACATTTTATTGGCGAATCTATCCATCGTGACACTTATTTTTTTACAAATGTTACAGGATTTGCCTTTGTTGGATCCGTATGCAACAGATACAGAGTCGGTTTCAGTGAAGACTATGCGTACACGTACGCCGGAATTCGCGTAGTAGCACACGAGTTGGCCCACACGTAAGTAAACACATAGAGCAACTTTTTGTAGCTGGAAGTTTTTGTTCCACGCCAGAAGAACAATACTCAAAATAAGACATATTGTGGTTGACAACCACGTATTCGTAGCTATTAACGTGTTCACACGCACCACATAAGTAGGGAGGTAACAAAAAGAACTACATGTAACCTCCTACTGTACCTACTGAGCTTGCTCAGGTACTGATTTTTTGCTATGTAAATAACGCCAGCGCTATTAAGGTGATGGTTGACCAATTAGCGGTGTCGAATCAAGAAATATCCAAGTTAAATAGGTCTGATTCTTCCAAAACGTTGGCTTTTCCGTTATTTTACTCACTTCTCTACGTAGTATCTACTTAGTGAAAATTTCAGGAGAAATTGTCGGGTACAAAACGAACAAAGTGCAATTAATAAACCAACCAGAAATATTGCCGTTAGGTGAAGATAAAGCCCCCCAAAATTGAGGGCCATAAAGCCGAAGTTTCCTGGGTCATCTTGGAGAACAACTGCCTTATTTCGTCATATTTGTCTTGAGCTGTGAGAAATATTGACTTCCATCATTTTTACGCCACACGAACGCGCTCATTTTTATCTATACTCCCTTTGAAAAAAGACTGCTTTGTTTTGGTGAAATCATGAAAAACGCGACGTCTTTACAACTTTCCCCAAGTATGAGAGGGTTTGTGAAAATGTTTATGGGTACAGCAAGACAAATTGCTTTTTACCTGCAGAAATTGCGCAATCTGTATTTACGAACACAATAAACAGCATTGTTTAAACAATAATTTTTTGTATATAAAGCCTCACGTTAGTTTGAAAGCGGCAGGTTTTTTCAGTGACCGAATATAGAAGATAAAGCCATACTCCAAAAGTTTATGACGGATCCAAATAAAGATATGTACGGAAACTTACAGAATCAGCTAAGGACCCTCGGGTGATTGCTAAACGGGAGCAGAGGCCTTCGAGTTGCGTTGAATAAAAAGAAACATAAAGAGACCTAGACGCAAATTGTCTTTAGGATTTCCGCGCGAATAGATTGTTAAGAAAAGAAAATAAGGCAGGTGAGTGCGTAAATTGTACCACCGCACGGTCATTCTTCTGCACCTAAAAGTAAGAACGAAAATTCAATAAAGCAAAGGCGTCATATTTTTTATCCTTGTAACAATTGATACCACACACAGCCGTTAATTATTATGAGTATAGCTGTCACAATGCGGAATAATATGAGGCGTCATTTTTTTTAGTTCTGGATGAAACCGCTGATTGCTCTCACAAAGGGCACCTTTGCGTTTCCTGGTAATGTTACAATGTTCAGAAATGTGAGCCGCACAAAAAACCACCCTCGCTTGTAAGAAGTGGAGCGCCCGCTTCGACATTTTCCCCCTTGTGCAAATGAGTGAAGGAAATTAGTAAACTACTTTTGTGCGCAGGTTTATCAAAGCATTGGCTTCGCACACATCCATAGACATATACATACGCATACAATCAATCTTTTATTGTGGATAGAGGCGAATAGCAAAAATCCCCGCGTGTACGAGATGTCGGCGCACTTTTAAGATCCCCAGGTGGCCAATAAAATCCTGAGGTCTCCACTACAGCGCGCTTCATCGTCTGGGTTGCAGGCTGCATTACACCCTACAGTCAATCAATTCTGGTGTTGTGCGAGAAACGTAAGCTGTGTCAATAAGTTCGAACAACTGCGCCAAAAGTCGTTTTAGTGCACCGCAGTTTGGCGGCGACGACGGCGTTGTAACCGAGCAAGGGAAGACAGAATGAAAACAGCGGATGAAAGTATGGCGAAAGTGTGAGGGGGAGGGCGGCATGCGCTGCTATAGTGTCAAACCTATCACTGCCTGTCCCTCTTATTTTCGCCAGGCACGCCTTTTTCTTTCATGGCTCATCCGAACCATTTGAAATTTGCGCGGGACGTTCAAAGGTGATTTGTTACAACATGCTCGGCGGCGGCGACGCCTTGCGGCATAACCGTGCAGTAGTGCGAGTCGCCATGCGTTCGTTGATCCCGCGATCACTTCCGGAGACGCAGAAGATATGCTCATTGACCGAGAAGACAGCAGTTCGCGCTGCCCACATTTTTCAGAAGAAGGAGTGCTTCAGAATAGGGAGTGCTTCAGAATAGAATGAAGCTTTTTACGCTTCATTACATGCACTAAGTGACCTAAACCACCCTTTTTTGAAAAGACATAAAACATCTTACCCTCCGATATTCGAATGCGCTGACGGAAACTTTATACTTTTTCTAACATAACTTTTACTTCGTAGGAAAGTATAGGAGCCTCTTTCAAATGTTGGGTACTAGTGCGGAAGGTTTCGCTTTCTGAACGTCCGATCAAATTTGTATGTCTGTTCAGCTCCGCCGTTTATTTTTCAAAATCACAAGCTCCACTTTGAAGATGGTTGCTATTTGTTCTCACCATTGAAATGCGGTTGTTAAAAAAATTGAGGGTCTGCAGCGAAACCTTCCGGGAGGCGCCGGGCAACCAATTCCTTAAAAAAATATAATCAATGTCATTATGAAAAGTCATAAAATTGCTCAAATACTTTTTTATGTTCGCCTTGTTCTAAACTTTTCCAGCTAAGTTTTATTAACACAAATGACCGGTATTAGTCTTTTAACCCCCAACGTTTCAACTTTCTAACGGAAGGATAATTTCTATGAAAATATGCGGAGTGGACTACTGTGGAATATATTCAATATTTTTTTTGTTGTTAGAATACCGCTTAACCGATCGGAATAATCTGTTACGAAAAGTAAGTTGAATAATGTTCTCGGCGATGCAAAGTAGGAGGGTTATGAAGATGGCTTTATTGAAGCAAATAACTTATAAAGTAGATATCACAACTGAGATGCGTTGTGGATTATCTATTTTCAAGTTGGTTTATTCCATGAGTACGAAATACTGATTGAATAATTTTGCTTTTTTCCCAGCCTCGGTTGTTCCCACGATGGCGATGAAGAAGGAGGATACCTTGACGGCTATTACGCAAATTCAACAGGGTGTCCTTGGTCTCAGGGATATCTGATGAGCTACATCGTTAAGGATGCAAATAGCATGAAATTTTCCAAGTGCTGCAACTTTTCAATATCCATTGTAGCATGGTGAGTTCAACATAAATGCACTTTTTAATTGAAACAAAGGTCCCCCTATTTGTTTTATATGTTGCAATACCTTCAATGTTTTTGAAAATAAGCCCAATGCAGAGACAAGTGTATGTAGTTCGTGAAACCAAGGATGTAAATTATATGTATGTCGCCAATGGTACGTAATTTTGGAAGAATGCGTGGACGACTCCAGACAAATATGACCTATGCGCTCGTTAATTACTACTAGGAAAATAGCATATAGGTACTAAGCCCTGGAGTGCTGTTGCAGAAGGCCAGAGATTTCAGGAGACACGAACTCCTGCGGTGCCCGTATAGCATGGTGATATTATGTCAAGGCGGAGTTCAATCGCTTTAAAATTACGATTCAGGCTATTTAGTGATTATTGAGGCGACGTAACCGGTCCAGGGTACACGGCTGCAAGAAGGCTAGACTAGGGCGAGGCGCATTTTGTAGTGCGTTCTCTTGCTCCACTGTCGCACTGGTGGCTACTGAGGACAAGGAAATCCAACTACTTTATTTTATCGCGCTATTATTCTATTATTCTTTATTTCACTATACAGTTCAAACACTTTTATTTACGCATTCATTCGAGCTTTTTGTTTCAAATTTTTTTGTCGTAAGAAGCAGTTGCCGCCCATTACTTCCGTAGATGGAAGGCAATGCAGTGGCAGACAACGCTTAAACCATTACCTAACGGCCATTGTTAAGAACTGTTGCCATTTTCACGAACACTGTACCGATATGAAGACAGCAGTTTTCAGAAAACTGGTGTTACTTGGTGTTATCCTTTAACCATGCACACTCTGCGTGGAGCCAAATAATTCAAACTCTGAAAATAGTCACGTATTTACACCTTGGGCCCGCTAAACACTTTTGTTTACTTCATATAGGAGTAAACAACTAGCAAAGTCAACAATAGCAAAATGAGCAGAAGCGGTTTTCCCGGTTACTATGCACTTTTAATATTTATTAAATTGAGATATGTGTGGAGTTACAAACTTTTTATTTTGAAGACGAGGCAACTTAAAAACGAACAGTTCTGCTGGAAACTGAGACTAATTTGTCACCTAAATCTTTTGACTTATCAAAGCGAATGTCCCTCTGATGACGTGCCCGCGGAGATGGAAGAAAAGGACACCGAGCACGCATGCAATTAGCGCCTGTGCAATATCGAATCGGGAGGAGCAGTGGACGCCTGGGACGTGCTGGGCTAGAGAGAGTGGCCCTGTCATCTCCCTTCTTTGGAAATCTGCATCGCAACAGTTGCTATTCCTGAACGCCGTGCCCCGCTCATCAGGACAACCGGTGCGATGTCACATGCCTGGAGCTGGTGATGCGCTCGGCGTGTGAGCGAGGGCCTTCATTCATCTTGAAGTGGAACCTCCGCTCATACCCGTTGCTGCACAATCGAGCCGTTGCCCGTGAGCACGGTTTTCTATGCCTCCTTGATGTCCCGAACCTTGACCCGACGTGGCGTAGAGCCGTTCATCGAGTCAGCCGCACCGTGAGGTCTCCGTCAACCCTCCCCCGTCATGATGTTGGCACCCCGAGGGACGGCAGATAGACCACCTTACGATGTTTCCTATTTCTCTACCATGATCATTTTCATGTTAGCTTGCTGTCTTTTTAACGCTTCTCGCTGTAGTCTCGTGTCATGCTTGCTTCCACTATCGGCCTTTTTTTCTCGACAGTCATGCATAAACAAACCTTTACCCGCGCGTGCACTGCCTACTGACTCGTGCATTCTATGTCAATCTTGCCGCCATTCATTACAGTCACAACAAGACATATCAAAACAATTCACTTTATTTTTCGCTTTATTTACACAATATCATTCTTAAAAAACATAGCACACCCAGTTTGTATATATATGTCGCTGCAAGTTTTACAAATACTGTCCACTTCGGCAGCCCCTGAGTTTCTGTGATGCACAACTATGTGAAAAGCTGCCCCAGAAATTCAATAATTGACCAGAACTGAGGAATCCAGAGAACAGTTATCAATTTTATGGTCAATAAACCACTGAATGAGCGTATGAGCGTACCAGTGTCCTAGTAGGGAGTGTTACAATTCTTTTTTTACGGTGAAAAATACCAGCAATATAGTTAAACGTTTTTCCCTCCAATCCGTCGCCCTACTTTTTCAAATCTAGTGCTTGTGAAGTTCGTTCATAACTCCCGTGATTTTTTACGTGTGAATTTTTTTGTTCTGCATGTGGGCAGTAAAGATTGAAGTGTTCGTTTCCCCGAAGTGCGGCTTTCGTTGATTTGGCAGGAGGCTCGCAGGGCGATGGTGTTGAAGTGGTTGAGACGGTTGCCGAATTTAAGATGTTGCGGCGTTTGCATTTGATGAAGGGAAACAAAGAGTTTATACACAACTAGTTACATTAGAGTAAATGGATACATGAGTAACAAAAAGGAAATTCTTCAAACTTCAGTAAGACGCTATAGCTCCAAGTGCGCACAAGTAACTCGAGAGCCTCAACGCCGCCTAACTACACTATGCTCGGAGCGCACACAGACCGCTC
This sequence comes from Haemaphysalis longicornis, assembly GCF_048455015.1. NCBI lineage: Eukaryota > Metazoa > Arthropoda > Arachnida > Ixodida > Ixodidae > Haemaphysalis > Haemaphysalis longicornis. The sequence continues at coordinate 103,081,017 of NW_027526407.1, read as the reverse complement.
GAGCGATGACGATGGCTGGGATTCTGTTCCCGCCGCAGTACCCGTCTAGTTGCCAGGTATAAAGCTGCACCCTTGACTTCCGAGGCCATCCTCAAGTCTACCTCTCGCTGAGATGTCTAGCTTCAACGACCGAGACTTTTGCCTCCCAGGGAACTGCCTAGCTGGGAGCTCAGACAAGAACTCTGTTTAACCGCCAAGTTCGGCTTTATAACACCTGGGTATTATTCTGTCTCCCGGGAACGCCCGTCTAGCTTTCGAAAACGCGTAAGGGAGGGCCCGAATTCACGTAGACAGCTGTCACTCAGCCATTAGGTAGACAGCTGCCACTCAACCATTTGCCGAATATTTAATTAGGCGCCACCACCCTTGTTTGAAAAGCCTGTGCGCAGGCGAGCAAGCACGTGGCGGTGAGTACACATGACTCCGAAGGGTGGAAACGCAAAGCGGCGGCTACCGAAAAGCAAGGTTTCCTGCGGTGGCGCATGACAAAGGGATCTCGCGGGAAAGCCGCCGCTGGCCGTGTGCTCAGACGACGAGAATTGCCCCTACATTTTCCGCTACGCGCACAGTCCCCCTAAGTTGGTGGGGACATCTGCCTTCGTAAAGGGGATTATTCCCGCGGAATTCTCGCAATCCAGACAAGGCGTCCCCCGAACGCGCCGCGGTGGACTGACAAGGACCACAGCGTAGCGTTGGCAGTGCTGTGCCCCTGGACCGAGCGGGGGGGTCTATCCATTCACTCGCAAGGCGGGGCGCCGGCGAATGACCCTATGAGTGGGCCTTACATGTGCCTTAAAGTTTTTGACATTCCTTCCGCTTTTCGTTTTTCCCCCTTGTGACCCGCCCTGCCCTGCACTTTTTCAAATCACTTGCTTGCCAAGTTCCTTGTTCTTATCTCGCCTGGTTTTTACCAGTAACTTTTCTTTTGAGGTTACCCCTCCAGTAACGCCTGTTTTCCAGGCTTTTATTGTATTAAAAGAAAATAAATAAATAAATAAATAAATAAATAAATAGACAAATAAATAAATAAATAAAAATAAAAATGAATAAATAATTAAATAAATAAAAACATCAATAAAAACAGACAACAATCAAAGTAGTTTAACAAAGTGTTGTGGGCCTAAGCTTGGACGATGAAAATTCAGTGTGCTGGCCTTTGTCTACAATGGTTGGTGTGGCCTGGATCCCGCCAACCCAAAGCAGTATTCGCAAATAGGCGAGAAAGAGAGTGCAAATGATTATAAGCGTGAGGCGGCTGTTACCTACATTACTGCAGTTAAATGGAGCAATTGGCCGTGTTTGTATATATGATAACCCAGTGATAATAACTTATCAAGGAGGAATTGAAAAAAAAATGAAACAAAAGGAAAGCAGCTCTGCGGTGTGACGGTCGAATGCATCAGTGGTGTTTTCGCAGTGTACTCCTCCAAAAAATATAAAAAATCTCTATTTATAAGACCACCTTATTTTATAACAGAACCACTAGTTTGGTCAAACACAGATAATGTGTGGGAGTGACCAAAGCCTGTGCGCGTAGTTCAAAGAAAGACGCGTAGTGACTGAGAAGGATTGACCAAGGCACGAAAAGGTTAGCCCTCAAATGGTTGGATAGCAATGCCAAAGTATTCCCTGGCTTGTGCGCACAACCCGAAAAGCGCCAAAAAAGGAAATAGTTAGCTTGGATTGAATCTGTGTCTCATAAAAAATGCTAATACAAATAAGTAAAACGTTTTGAGCCACTCGGTGACGCACCAAGCAACAATTACCTTTTTTGCGCACTTGCTATCGCATTAGAGCTGTGTTAGGATAGTCCCCCATGTTTGTGTTTTGCTGGGGGCATTTTCTCATGAATATTAGCCAGAATGAATGTGAATAGCTCCAACAATACGCAGGGGTAAAAGGGTTTATTGCAACTAATATTTGTATTATATGTCGGAAAACAAACGCTTGGTATATGTTTTGTATATGTTCCAAAGGAGGTTAAAAATTGTTTTTTACGTGTTCGAAATGACAAGGTAATTTATTCGTTGCTTTCCGCAGGTCACAAAAAATCGACTGTCTTCACACAATAACTTCACGAAGTCGCCTAAAACATCACAAAACGAAGACTTTACCAGGAGTCTTTTTGAGCAGAGACCGACAGTGCAAACTCAGCTATCTTGCCGATCCGACGACATTTTTTAACAGGGTATGTTTCTTTTCAATACACCTATGTAACAAACATCCGGGACTTAGGTGTGTTCACGCACCCTGAGGGCGAAACAGTAGCTATACCTAAAGTCTTTACTCCATACGTACTTGGGTCTTTTTTGCGGCAGTTCACTAGTATTTTACCAACTGTTCGGCTGGGTTGCTTTCTTCTGCTCACGCGTCAACACGTTCAGGTTTCATGCGAAACACACTAGTCTAAACACTCGCGGTTACAATTTAGTTTTGTGAATTTTGTGTAGCACGTCCTTCCCTTTAAAGCTCCCGATCATTGACACATCGTTTATTAGGAATGATCCAGGAAGAAAACAACAAAAACAATAAGCCGAACATGTACAACAGAACAATAAGCAGAAGTAACATAGGACTTCTATGAGACATATAGGTATATAGGAAGTATATAGGAAGCATAGCCCTTCACACGCAATGCGATAAATTTCTGACCCCGAAGCGAGTAGCACAGGGTGATACCATCTCGCCAACACTATTCACAGCACCTCTCAGGGGGGTATTTACAAAGCTTGAGGGATAAAACCTAGAATTAAGAATATACGTTGAATATGCAGCCTTGCTGCGTGACGGGCTTTGTGACACTGCAGAACACATGCAAGCACTGCTTGACGAACTATAATCGGAAATCACGGCCGTGAGCGTAAACGTACGCATGCCAAAAAAATTGCCCCCACCTCCCCGAAGGGAATCGTGAGGAAGTGCGAATGCATTTCTTGCGCCGAGAGTACACGGCGTAGTAATTCTGCCATCGCCTTGAGAGGCGCAGTACCGGCGAGGGGGAGCTGTCAGGCGAGGGGAGAGGCGCGCGCCGAGGGTGAGTGCAAACCTAATGGGGGGAGAGGCGCGCCAGCTGCAGAGCATGTGACGTAACGGCGCGAGGAGAGGGGGAGCAGACGCAAAGGCGCCAGCGCGCGGTCACGTGGGAGTGTGACGTCACGCCGCGAGGAGTGGTGCGGGAGCCGGCGCCGGCGCGCGCAGCCACGGTGCGGGAGGCGGAGCGCGCGCGGGTCACGTGGGGTGTGACGTCGCTGCGCCGTTGCTACAGACGCTCCTCTCCGCTCCTCGCGCCGTTGCTAAGGGAGAGGAGGAGGAGCAATGCGGACGGCGGATTCAGGGTCGCTTATAAAGTGCATCGCACTTAAAATGCGCTTTTCGAGTTAGTAAACGAAGAGTAAGAGAAATAAAGGAATATAACTACTTCGGACAAATGGTTAGTGTAACCGCAACCTCCAGAGAGAAATCTGGCGTTTAATAGGAATTGGTTGGAGAGCACTCGGCAAGCCCTACCAAATAATGCAAAGTAAGATACCTCTGTCACTCAAAAGAAAAAAATCTACAACCAGTGCATACTGCGTGGATGACGTACGGAGCAGAAACTCGGCGCCTCACTATACAACTAAACTTGAAACTTAGGTCGGCTCAACGGTCAATTGAACGAAGGATGTTAGCAGTAACACTCAGGGACTGGAAACGAGCTACCTAGATCAGAGAACAAGCTAGAGTAGAAGATATAACAGGTTAAATAAAAAAGAAAAGGACTTCGCCTGGCCATCTAGCGAGAAGACCCCACAAGCGGGAACAATTTGGGTAACAAAGAGAATACAAAAGTATTAGTCTAGAAGGAGGGGAAGGTCATTAAACTGACGACAGGATAAAATAAAAAAATCCGTGGGTCAACTGTGTATTCAAGCAGCCTAGAACCAGAGTGGTTCTAGGTGAACAGGAGGGACCTTCGTCGTGCAGTAGAACTGAGTAGCTGACGATGATGAGCTTCCAGTGCTTTGAATTTAACAAAATAAAAGTGCTCTCCATTTGCTGCTCCAATGACCATGGCAAGTTATTGCCATCGCGTAAAAATAGTTGTGATAATAGTTTCTCAAGATTTAATCTTGCGGATCGTGCAGCATATCCTGCGCATATATGTGGTCATAATTCCTGGAGTTGTTCGGAAGATAAGTACGACTGCTTCGACGAATTCTGGCGGGAAAAACTCAGGATTTTTTATTTTGTCCCTCTATAAAAAAAGAAGTAGCTCTGAAGAAAGTACACAAAACACGTAATGATGATACGATAATTTAGTTTGGGAGGCTGCACACGTTCGTATTCGTAGCCCATAGCATTTAGAAAGCAAGTTTACCCCAGGTGGGGATCTCAGCGCTTTAATTCATAACGGTGCATTATACTTCACATTTAAACAAAATTAGCCCATGTGAACTTACTGCATTGGAAGGGTTGTCGTTCTTCATTTTCTCGCTGCCTTCAATGTTGGAACGCTGCTGAAGCTTTTAAAAGTAATACAACCTTCGCAGACTTTTTTTCAAAGTGTTGTGCAGGTTAAAAGAAAAGAAGACAAACTGCCTTCTTGAAAGTAGATTAGGGTGACTCTAAAAAGTAGACTTGGTATCGGTGTTTGCGACTAAGAGAACATAACTGAAAGAGAATAACTAAGAACAGTTGCTATTTCTAGCAATATCCGAGAGTTACCTGTATAAACTGATAAAAAACCCATCGAGTGCCGTCCATCCTAATCTTTGTATATTACGTGCAGTCTATGACTTCTTGAAGGCACAAACCAATCACAGGATATGCTTTCACTCAGCATTAGGTTAAAAAAAAAGCTATGCCCATGGAGCTAATATTTTATGTAGAAGATAATTGTGTGCCAGTTATTAGGTTTGTATGCGTGACGCCACTCAAGAACAGGTGATAGTTCATATACATTTGTACTTGAATGTAGTCATGGTCCCAAATGTGTGGATGCAAACAAATATATGAAACTGCAGCAGTAACTTATAACGTTAGCAAGTTGTCAACGGCATGATGGGTGCTCTTGTAAGAGCTGACGTACACATTTAAAGAAAATATTGTTTTGTTTATTAGATACAGCGAAAAATATTGTCCTGTCACTCGAGTCACACATGAAAAATTTCTGCTAAGGCTGTTTCACGGTCCCTTGCTGACACACTGCGTTTTGTTGTAAGGAAAATGGTGGAAGAAAAAAGTGTAGCAGAGGCAGGTAAGAAAGTAGTGTGAGCTTTAGTTATAGAAAAAAAAACAGCCGGAAGAAGGTTAGGCATTCCGTAGTAATGGCAATGTAGATGAGGGAGTGACCCATTGAATTGTAGGACTGTGTCGGTGGGTGATGGGAAGGAGGAAGAAAAAAGTATTGACGACGTCAATGGGTTCGTTCGAAGAATGAATATTCAAAAGACATGTGTATACACAAACAACGGGAAGAGCGGGAAGAAACATAGATTCACAGGCCATTTATATGTAGGGATGGCTGTGGCTGCCTACGAAATACATGAACGTGGAAAGTGGTGCAGCGGTAGTACGCCATTTTTTGCCCTTTAAAATAGCAACAGAACTGTAAAAGAGACTAATCCCAGACTCACATTTCCGGACATTAAAAAGGCATGAACACAGCTTTCACTGTGCTGACCAACAGAAGCTGTTGTCGAGTGATGGGATGCCCAGGTGTATCCTCCAAGGCCTTACTCAGGAAGGGTAAAACTAATGACTCTAGTTGCATCAGCGCAGCTTCTGCTTGTTTACTATGATTTGGCGCTTGCAGATATTCAGGACAGCTTGGGCGGCTGGGACGATCCCGTCTCACCACTTAGAGAGCAACCCCGAGACAAAGATAATGACCCTGTGACCTGTGAGACAGAACCAGGGCAGGAGCAGGGCCCCGTTTAGCGAGCCAGACTTTGCGCTCAACAATTTAACCATCTCCGCAGAGGTTGCATTTCGGGTGTGCGCACTTGTCCGGCTAAAATTGAGGAAGCCTACTGTTCACAAGAGTTTATTTGTATGGAGGCTTCGTAGTTTCGTTGGCTTAGCTTTGGTTTGTCTAGAATCAGGATGCGGAAGTCTTCTCTTCTGGCGCAGAAATTTTTGGGGATTTAAGCCAACCACATAGGACGACGGGTATTGCTTCCATGACTACGTTTCGGCTGGAGCGGCTGGTCTTGGCCGGTGCCAGGTAAGGTAGGCGAAGGGGCGGGTCTCGACACCCGAATGCCAGGTTGGTTTTTGCCGTGCCCTTGGCAATAGGTATCATGTTGTCCCCTTGCTCGAGTGAACCGGCGACCACATCACGCAAAATTTGGCTCTCCTTGTTATATGCTTTGACGAGAACCGAGCAAAATATCCCTCGTATTGCTGGAGACGACACCAGAGGATGTTTCTGCCTTGTTCTGCCTTTTCAGAGGGCACACACACGATGCGTCATCCTGCCGGTAACTTTTCTATAGCCAGAGTGATAGCGGCTTCTTCGGCTTCCAAGACGAAAATCTGTGGCTCATTGTCACTGCAGAGACTGAATTCCAGCCTCCATGACAACCAATGCTAGGTTCGGTCGTTTATAATGGTGTCCAGCCCACGGGATCAGTTTACGGCCAGCATTCGCGTTGTATAAAGATCTATAGTCAACGGCCGACGGGTGAGCTTCTATAGATGCCACCTTCTTCCCCCTGCAATCCTGGTGTAGCGTCAGGCACAAACGTTTGTGGAATGAGATCGACACTTATTTAAAACTTATCATTAAAATAATAAATGTGGTAGTTTCCTATCACGGAGGCAATATAAACGAAGCTCCATAATACCTCACCAGTCTCTTTCCATGGCCTAATGGGCAGGTCGTCTTTGCAAACTGTCTTACGCTAGCCGATGCCTCAAATCTAAATCCCGTACGAAGATTGCTGTTGGAGAGCTATTTTGGACGTCCGGCATCAGCCAGTGCCTGCATACATATCCCGAGTGCGTAAATGCTTGGGACAGTGACTCCTATGCCCTTAGTGGTATGTAATGGCTATCCACAAACGGGAACTGCCGCCCAAATAGAGCCTCAGAGAAGGTTCGCCTTCATCTATAAATACGATCATGTGCTGTGCTGACACAGCTGTGCTGCGCTGTGGACGACCGAAGGCGGAAAATCGTATTTTATCGGTACTGTCGCTTGAGGGTGACGACAAGGGCGTTACTTGCGGTGTCGGCGTTTATAATCGGGCTTGCACAATGACGAATGATCCAGTAAGCAGTCTTAGTTCGGCAGAAGATTGCTGATGGCATGTGTTCCGGATTGTTGTCTGCGCAGTTTAGTCAAGTGGTCGGTGGGCTCTGTGCTTTCAGTAAATAGGTTGATGCATTAGTATGTTTTCACTTGAGCCGCCCGGGTGCGGTTGGCCAGCTGGCCGCTTCCATTTGCGGGGCCCGGCGAGATATTTACCCTGGTTTTTGGTAAGGTCACTTCAGAGTACCTGGCGAAGTGACCGTTTTTTATGCACGTAAATTGTGGTATGGACAGAGGCAGTCTGTCAATGAGGTCTCTATGCAAAATGTGCGAGGGCACGATGTATTTTTTTATTACATGTGTGGTGCAGTGAGCATGGTGTATGCACGGATATCGTGATGTTGGCCATGTTTCATCACGAACGTTGACTAAGCGGTGGCCGTTGCTTGTAATCAGGACGTACCCCTTGATTAGGACGTGGTTTTATTTCGGGGTGTATAGCTCGAGACACTCGTTACCACAACCCAAGAACGAACGTTTCTTGAAGATTAAGATTTCGGAGGTCCATCTCTCCTTGTACGCTGGACTGGAAGATGGCCAAGACGTTGACATACCTGCAAAGCAATACATCTCCTCGACCCCATATGCATAGGAGCAGGCTAGTGTTGGCACAAGGAGACTCAGCTGTTGGATACATATCCAACAGCTGAGTCTTGTACTTGGTGAGACTGCCGTACATGGCGCCATATGCGGCATTTTTACACAACATTGTGCACTGGTCGGTGGTATTATATAAAGTTGGTATTATATAAAGTTGGATTCAGAAGCGGGACGTGTGTGTCTGGGACCTCTAGGTAATAGGACAATGAGGTCTTCGTCAGAAATGCTCAGAGGCCTCGGTCCAAATTCATACATCGTCAGAAACTGAATTCACCAAAAACAGTTACGTCAAACGAGCACTTAATGACGTCGCACAAAGCCAATGAATAAAAGAAATGAGAACAAATGTATACCAGCAACGACGGGCTATTGATTTCAATCACGTTTATCACAAAAACTACATTTATCCGCAAGTTTGATATCTCCTTATGAGGTGCGTAGCTTCAACCAGCTCATATTTGTCATGGCCTGGCGTGGAAAAACCATTAGCTTTGGGAAGCAAGCACCACTAAGATATCCGCACCCGTACCATGTAAAATGTGAAGGTGCATTTCTGCTCGTAGGTGTCCGGCACTCCGAAAGAAAACTCAGGCGTAAGCATTGTTTTTATCCTCAGCTTGAAGTACCGTAGAAGTGTGCATAAAAAAAGAGTGATTCATTCCGGAAGACTTCGCAGCCAACTCCATTCTGGAGCGTGTCTATTGTGTTTAGTACAGGGTCCCTATGTTCGGCTATATCAAACGCATCCCTATGTTCGGCTATGTCAAATTTATTTGCGCCCAGTGACCTAATGTTATACAGTCTTGTAAATGGAGTCTCCGTGCAAGTTTCCTTCAGCTGCACTTCCTCTAACAGGCTTCAAACAGTGTAAAAATATTAGGCTTCTCTATCAGCAAGTGGGAAGAGATAAGCTCAAGGCGGCGTTATTGCATAACAAAACAACACGAACAAACATTGAGGCAGTTTAAAGGGAGCAAACATCGACTTTGACTTGTTGTTGGCTCCGTAAAATTCAGAGTGGACTTGTCTACTGGGTCGTTGTTTCAGATAGGGATATTTGGCAGAACTGTATTTATGGGTACCTACAAAGTATGTTTGCTATCTTCTTTCAACTGAGCTAAACGTTTCGTATCACTTCTCAGTGCATTCGTACGCTTGCTGAGTAATATCAACCTACCCAGGCAGCACCGAAAGTCTGTCCCAAGACCGGCCCGTCTGTGGCCGCTTTCTGGCATGTCCGCCCAGCATCCATGTTCTGGCAGCCACTGTTCAACCGTTAAACAGCCAACCTTTGGCTACCAGCACTTCGGTATTTCTCCAGCCGCCCGTGTTCAGACACACAGCGGCAGGTACTTGGCTGCCAGATATCCAGTTCACTTTCGACGGCCGACGTTCAGAAGAAGAACCGCTGACAGACGGCCGCAGGGCATCCGTTTTTCCATCGGGAAACGGTGTTCAGCCGAAGCGCGGCAATCGACCTGCCACAGAATATTCGAATTCGTGTGGCGGTTGGTGTTCGGAAGAAAACCGACCTGAGTGCGGCTGCCGTGCATTCGCTCTCTCTACAGTGAATCGAGCGTCCGGCGGCAGTATATTCGTTTTCTTCGGGCAACCGGTGTAAGAGGAGTCCGGCCTACGTACGGCCCCAGAATGTACGTTTTTCACTCGGTTAGCGGTCTTCAGCCGGATCACGGCAAGTGAACGGCCGCAGAATAATTGGCAACCGGTGCTCAGCTGGAGATCAGCCGACGTAAAGTCTCAGGTTATCCGTCGTTACTTCGGTAAGCGGCGTACAGCCAAACAACGGCACGCGTCTGGGCGTCGACAACCCTTGCACTTGTGGAAGCTGGCGTTTTGAAAAAAGCCGTTAGTCAGCCGAGCGATGCGGACACGTTTTTCATCCGCTCGGTGTTTCTACTCTTTAAATTAGCGAACTTCGTTTGGCAAGCAGTAATGAGTGGTACTAGGTGAACCGGCAAGTTGCATGGACTCACTAGATATTACCAAGTAACCCTCTAGGCCATCGGAATACCATTTATTGCCAAAAGAAGACTGCGCCGCACCGGCGGGTCAGCTAAGCCTCGCCAGTCGCAGTGCTACCATGCCTCGCCCGCCGGCTTCGTCGACAGTATTCACCCCCTCGAGAAATGGAAAGCATTTGAGACATCGACGCGCATAGTTGTCCGACTCGTGATTGCCATGGTTCGGCGAAATTAACTGGCCTACAAGGGCGCCGAGCAAGCGGCCACAACGCAGGAGCTCAACCGGCGCCATATCATGGACTTCCCACCAAGAAAAGCCAAGAGGCTCAAAAGCGCAAGTTACCACCAATTCTTCTGGTAGTAATGCCGCAAAAAACAATGTTGCATTACGTTTTTCGTACTAAATATATCAGAGGCTAAGCTTGTGCATTTGTGGGTTCAACGTCGTGCCCTGTACTGTTTTTTATCCGATTTTGTTACTGCCTATATAAAAACAAGTGTTATCTTATATTCGCGATAACAACAGAGCCTTCTAATTGACGAAGCGTGGATTTTGAATTAGTTCAGGTGTGTGATGCTGAGCTCAGCTACAGATTGCTATACAGATTGGGACACAGATTGCTATTGTTGTATAAAGTGCGCATGAGCGAACAGAAGACAAGTGTACTTATATGCGTGTGCTCTGCCCAATAAAAGTTAGTTGAGAGTTTTCGCTTGTCCCGTCCTTTCTGCATGTGCTGTTTCTTCGCGCTAAGTGCGTGTTTATTCACCAAGATGACCCAACTCGCCCAACAACAAGCCCTTCGCAAATGGCGGGTTTGTACTGTAGACAGTGCGATTGAGTCATCTGGTTGCGCTGCATGCAGTGGTCGTCTACCGGCCTCAGTACAGTTAACGTACTGTGGCTGAACTCTAATGCCCGTAGCATGGCCGAACTTCCGAAAGCTTTAGTCCGGCTGGAGTCCGGCGACCGCACCTCGGCTGACCTCTGGTGGCCGTACTTCGGCCGCACACGGGTGGCATCCGAATGGCCGGAGCCCTACGACGGGAATCTGGCCATATGAACGTAAGCCGGTTGACCGGCCGACGTAGACTGGCCATTGGATAGCCTTGGGATTACGGCCGTGTACGGCCAAAAGGCCCACATTTGGGCACGGGGGGTACACGTCTGCCAGAAAACGGCCGGATGGAAAATCACTGGCCAAAATACGTCGGCTTCAATTAGGCCGAACCGTTTTGTGCTGCCTGGATAAAGGACTGTAGGGATTTTGCTATTTATTTACAGTATCTTCCGACAAGCTTATTATTGGGGCAAGCAGCTGTGCAAGCTATCTGAATTAATACACGTTCAAAAATAAATCTTTCACATTCCTACAAAAATATTTCACACATCTCTTCCATGATGCTGCTTTATTATGTTGGTAATCGTATTCCATATGTTCAAACATAAGGTGTGCGCATTGTTTCCTGGGTAACAAGCTATAAGAACACTATATATTAGCTGACTTTACAGAAAGGTAGAGCAAATGTTCCAGTCGCCTCACATGCGTACTTTCCTCTGATATATGCACCTATTGCAGCTGGCCTCCAAGAACCCTTCCAAGAGAGCCGCTCAAAAGATGACTTCGGGAGTTTGCAAGCAGTAAAGCAGGGACTAACCTTGACGCTTGAGCAGCTACATCGAGTTACAAGATTCAATTTTTTTTTTGTATGCAGGACATTTCATGAATATACACGATATCTAGGGGGACAAGTTAGGCTTAGGCTGATACTTCGGCTGCTCAAAGACTGCAAAGCCCAGGACTGGGAATTTTCTACCTTTTGACATTACAAAGTATTGCCACCATAGCACACAGAAAAGCATTTTCCCATAGATTGGCAGAAGGGTGCAACAGGTTAGGCGTAATTTGTTTTAACCGATGCATGCAGAAAGTCGTCAAACCACTAAAAACCGGCATTGGTGCAAGTAGTAGAAAAACCACAAATAACAGTGGATATTTTTTTGCGCCCACATTCTTTTACACAGCCTAAAGAACTTAGACAGGTGGCGCGGCGTGCACCTGGTATTAAAATCTCGCCACAAGCCAGGAGACCTTCATTCATCTATACAAAATTTATATAGGCGGAGTTAAGGTGCGCACCAGCGAAGGTATTCTTATGTTTTAGACAACATCTCTTTCACCATGAACGCCATGTATCAGGTCCTCTAACACGTGGGGATTGTACATACACTGCGCTGATTTATGTGTAAACAGAGGCCCTGGTAAGCACTGGAGCAATGCGCGGAGCCTTCCACTCTTGCATGTGACAGAGTAGTGCCGGTGGTTGTTTTGTAACGCACGCTTTGTGATACCATGATTTTTTTCCATGCAAGGCGCTGAAAACAGCCGAGGTGAATAAATCTTGCTCAATTGAACGTCAAAGTAAAAATTTCTTTAATCTAACGTCTATAGCAGTGAGCAAGTGCAATTGATGTTTATAACTCCGTGATAAAGTTCACCATGTCGGGTTCTGCTTTCTTCGTCGTTAGCAAGATACCAACGTGTGTTTCGATCATCGTTTTCTCTTTGTTTCACGTCCTTTTCCTTCGGCGCTTTCTGCTTGATGGCTCAAATCGTCGGCCAATAGCCCTTGTTAGCCTGGGGGAGGCTTAGCCTTTCTTAGCCGTACCTTTAGGCATAACTAGGAGTGGTGCAACGTGCAATCTATTTGCAAGTCAAACTGCGAGGCATGGTTGGCGAGGCAGTATGTGCCTTAAAGCGAAATGTCAAACTCCACATCAAAAAAGTCCATACTGCGGAGCGACGTGTATTCTGCAACAACTTTCTTGAGCGATGCACTGCCATGCGCATGACACGTCATGGGCTATGGGGGAGTCGGCCGGTAGCATATCGTGTTCGGAGTCTTGTGCCCATCCACGTTCGCAACCACGTACGCATCGCACCCGATGTGACGTAAGGCAGGTGCATACTAGCGATGGAGTACTATTTACGTTTTGCTTTCATTGAGAATTCAGGTTTCATCTCTCTTGAATGGCGGCTTTTGGTTTGACAGTCTTCTTACTGCTCTCGCATTAAATACGTGCAGTTTTTTATTTCACGTAATGGCATAAAACACAGAATAGAGGCTTCTGTTATAAAACATTTCAATGTAGACATTCATTCCTAGCACACGTGAAGCAATTGTATTGTTATTGGTAATGGCCCATGGACAACGTCACTGTGGCTTTTTGATGTACACAGGCTAACGGAACCCGCCGTTGCGTGGCGCAGTGTGGCGTGTGGTGGAATAAAGGTATGCATTATTGGGACCAAGTACTCCTCGATGGCAGCACGTGTGGAGCCAAGAGGGTAAGTGCCTTCGTGGGAGTGTACAGATGTATTATTTAACCTGAAGCTGCAGTAGAAGGTCATTTTAAAGCAAAGGGAACGTTTTCATTCCACAGTATGGTACCGCATTATGTATTTGAAGTCAATGCCTTCTTTTCTATGATTTTTCTGACATGTAAAAATACACTGCCCATGACAAAGGCAAAAGATAATTATGGCTTTGAATGTAATACAAACCTAGATAATTTAGCCTTCAAGCTCCTTGGTGCACTCGAGTAGTACATAATGATGCCAAATATATTCAAATTCCCTTAATATGTATATCTCATGATTTGAAGGGTATTTTGCAACATATTTATTAAAGTACCCAGCGTTCCCTCTCGACACCGTGTTTGAGAACCATTTAACTAGTCCTTCTTCTACTGAAATGTTTACAGTACAACTCTCATGCAAGCCGCTCAAGTGTGACCCCTTAACAACGTTGCATAAGAGTCGCTAATACAATGATTCTTCCCCGGTAACATCGCCGAGCATGGTAAATAAAAGATATCATATTTGGTAAAAATTATAAACACATCCTTTCTCAACTGGAGAAAATTCTAATTAATAATAGTTTCATGCAGTGTTCTTATTTATTGCACAACGTCTTTAAATAAGAACAAGTATTAGAAAAAATGTGTAAATTTAGTGCTTAAATTTCCAAGAACAAAATTCGCTATAGTTATTTGCCTCTTCTCCATTTATTGTTGGCGTATTTGGTTCAAATTGTAGCTGCCACAGTGCTCAGTGAAGCACTTTCTGATTTGAGGTGTTTTTGAAGTGTCTCAGCTTACCTGTATAGCCATATTTATTTAGTTTATGTAAGACAACCTCACTTGTCAAAGGTCATCGGCAGAAAGTTGCGTTATATAAGACGCAAGTATTCAGGCAAAAATTTTAAGGTCGAATCAGGTCACTGCTGTAACAATTACTGCTGCGACACCAGTGCGTTCGTTTATAACAGGAGGTATTATTAAATTGATATTTCTCGAAAAGCTAATAGGCTGTTTGTTGCAAAAACAAAGACGAATTTTTAAATCCAAGTGTAAATTTTCTTTTTCAGATTTGCGTAAACGGTAACTGTGTTAAGAAACGAAAGTGGTATACAGTTAACAACGTGAATGAATAAAGCCCGTTTCGAAAAACACACTCTGTGTTCTGTCTTTCTGTGCTAAAATGTTAAGAACATGAAAAGAAACCGACTAGTAGTCCACCTTACATAAACGGCAATTTTATTTTATTCATTGTTGTCGCTGCAATTTTGTGTATACGCCGAATAAAAGCACGCGTACAGCATTTACACCTAAAAGATTGTTGCAGCGCATTACAGCATTGAATTGTTGCCGTATGTCTTGGCAGCGTGTAAGGCTCGATGTGCGTTAGTCACCCTTACAGTCTGCAAAGTTGGCATTCACGAAGCGACGTGTGCTGTAATAGTAGTGTGGCCCTTATAGATTGGATTTTAGGGGTAAGCGTATTAGGGGCTTGTGCTGTCAGCGTCTGATGTTATCGTTGTCTTACGCCGTCGTAGTACCACGTAGTCACGGTACCAAAACACCGTTACACTTGTTTTCAACACCTCGGGCTAGAACGTTTCATCTTAGTGGGGAAAAGGCGTACCTAAAGAACACACGGCGGCACTCGTTTTCCAACGCATCGCGGTAAGACGTTTCGTGCTCCAAAAACATGAGATTTACAGCACATCTGTATACCTTTACCCCCAGCTAATTTATATCCATGGGCAAAAATTATAAGGCGCCTAGAAAAAAGTAATACAATTCATGCCTTCCCCTTCGCCTGCTTCACTTCAGTTGAGGTGGCAATGAGACTTTTATTTTGTGCAAATTTACTTGTATTTGTGTGAGTGTGCCAGTCTGGGTTATCGGGCTTTTCCCATTATATATTTCAGGTTTTAATACAGTTCCTAGTTGCTAGCAGCGCATCGTTCCGTGCGCTTTCATTTTTGCATCGCAGTCTCTGAACACGTGTTTTAAATAAAACAAGGCATAACCATGTCGTTGTTTTGTTTGGCTTGATTTCCAACGGCAGCCCAGTAACTAAGCAGTAAAGAAATTATTATGGTAGTTACAATATTTCTAACGCCACTCTTAAATGGGCTTATCTTTGTTCTGCGAGGTGCATTTCAAGGTTGGTGTCGCTTGAATAAACGTTGACACTCGTGTAGAAGGTCGGAAAGAACAGTTCGCTTCAAGCTTTACAACGAAAAATGACATTTTTTGCACCCTCGTATAAAAACATTCTGAAAGCATACCAAAGCAGCTCCATACCGAAGCAACTACTACAAGACCTCCTCCTGCAGGAAGCTGTATATACCTTTGTGATGTCTGAAGCAGCAACTATCGAAGAAAAGAAATACATTTGCCCTCTTTAGTGAAAGGTACTTGTATAGTGGTTTTTACACAGCTGATGTAATGACACACTGTTCTAGAGGCTTTAACGCAGCGCCAATGAGCACTACATAGGACCGCGGGTTGTGATCCGGCATTTCAGATTTTTATACACGTAAAAATAAGTTTTAAAAAATTAGTGCCCTTCAAGTCTGTGAAGAAAGATGACCTGCGAAGCTCGACGCACCTTGCCGTGTGCACGAAACAAAACACGTTTTTTCGTAACTTGCGAGTGAGCATACTTCCTAGCAGTTAGCTTAGTGAAACTTGGAAGAACCCGAGCTTCAGTCTTGCGGTCAAATATTAAGCTTTCTCTTTTTCTCCCGCGTAGTAGGCATCTCTCTCTTTGTGTAACACACCAGCCCAAGTCACTGGACCCCTTACTGGACAAAGGACAAGTCGCATTGGGCCGTTTCACGCCCACGTTTAAACCTACCACCAGCACTACGGACATGCATCTTTAGTAAGGGCATGAAACCTATAGCTCCGCGTGCACGCCACCCCTCCTATCCCTCTACCAACCCGTGCACGCGCGGCAGCCCGTTATGTGCGGGGGCATAGAAGTGAAAGAAACCGTCGAAAGTATCGCTTTACTAGCTGTTAAAGCTGAACAAGTAATATGGCCCCACGTCGGCCTTCCAAGAAGGCAAGTTACCGTTAATCCGGGAAGTATTTGCAGCAACTTGATGCGCTGGAACTAGCCGCCGCAACAATGGCGCAGCGGCTTTATATTGCTTTTTAGCCTATTCTCGCTTCTCATCCGGCCGAGGCTTCAATTCCCGCACTTCCTTAAAGGCAACTACATGCGTTCGTCCCATAGAAAGCCAAAGCCGGAAGGTCGGAAGCTTTATTATGCAGGACAAACATCTGACTGTCGTTTCATCTGCCTTTTCGAAGGCATCTTACTGCGTGTGTTACACGCCAACCCAGAGCGACACCACTCGATTAAGGATAGCAGCTGGCAGGAAATATTGAAACATAATACTTCTACGTTCAAGTGTAGAAGCACCAAAACGGGCTTTATCGGTAGCGGTATGGACCCCAGCTGTTCGTAAATGTCCCAATTAACTCCACACCCTCACTCACCCATGCACGCATAAACCGGAAATCGGCGATGAGCGCATAGTTAAGCGTGAAACACGCTGGTGAAAATGTCGCTCGGAAAGCCTTTCAAGATGAAGAATTGTGGGTCACGCTGGCGTTCCGACCTAGCAAATTGCTCCTCACTTCACACGTACTCGGCGAGGGTATTTGATGCGGCCGCGGCGGTGGCATCGGCTTCCGGTCATTTTAACATCCATTCGCACTTTTTGTGTTTTCGCCGCAATCATCATCTGATAAGGGCGCTACCGCCGTTGTCAGCCGATAGATAGCGTAACTTGTGAAACAGGCATTGGTGGTGGCGAGGGGAGTAACTCTTGTGATAGAGCGGTATACGGTGGCCAGGAAGAGCCCACGAGCGGCGATATTGAATAGGCATCCCCAGAATAAAAACGTGGGGCGGAGGAGTTAACTATATACTGCTTCGCATCGAATGCCTGTGTGACATAATTTTCGCGGGTATTGATGATAACTAGAGGATTAAAATTTTCCGCTGCCTTCTACTACTGCGTGTTTCCGATCCATTGCATAACGCAAACTGACAGAATAAACTTCAAAACAAACATTTAAAATAAGAATTTATACGTGGTTGTACTTCTGAGACTTTCACCCCTTGGGTTGATGCAGCACACAAGGATGCCGATGGCCCCTCTACATTTCTCACTCTGCATTATTATCACGCTACTCATAGTTGAACAATGTCCCACAGCGCCATAACCGAAAACGGATGACGACGACGACCAAGTGGCTGTGGCTTACCTTTCGCGAACGCTTTCATTGCCGTCATGTAGATAGTGTAAAGTGATCGCTCATCATTTTGTACCTTAGTTGGAATTATCTGTGTGGCCGATAGGACCCTTATTGGTTGTGTAATTGGTAATTGCGCATCCTAGCCCCAACATTACATCGTCTCAGCATAGGCGCTTCCGTGGAAGGCTTGTGGGCCGTGTACCCCGTGGACGGCTTGCGGGCTCGAAAACGTCCCCCTTACCTCCCAAGTGCCCTTGACTGGAAACGACGATCAAGGCCTGACGATACCAGCCGTGACGAGACGAACCGCAGATGCGCCCCCAGCTCTTATTTTCCGACGTAGCTCCCGCGACCTCTGAAGATTCGAAACGGTTGGAGACCACATTTGGGGAGCCAGCCACCACCAACGACATCATCGAGATCCGTGGCGGCAAACCGTTGTTTCTTCTATGTTCACATCGCATTTTTGATCCGCATATTAGCCCCTAACTTTCTGCGGCTTCGACGAGACGGTAGCCCTCGTCCGGTGGACAAAATCAGGAGACACATAAATGACAACGGCAAAGCGACATTCAATGAATAGCGCAAAAAAACAGTTCATTCCGCTAAGGACACCCCATTTGCAAAAAATTCAGCAATTCTTATGGCCAAATGCATTGCGCTTTTGTTAGTTGAGACCATATTGGTAAAAAGCTTTCATCTAGTGACATCCTTGTTGAAGTAAAAAGAAAAAAATCAAAGCACACACTTCCTGAAACACACCACTTTGGCGGACCTGTCAGTTACTGTGACCCCACACAGAGCCTAAAATCCTCTGAAGGCGTCCTCTCAGAAGAACACTTACAGTCTGAGAGCGAGGTGGAGCTTCAACCAGGCGCTTCAACCTGAAGAAGTAACTTCTGCCCAAAGAATTGTAACCCGGAAAGCAAATGAAGAAATCCCAACAAAGGAACCTGCCCTAAAATTTGATTTCACAACCCCACCCGAAAAGGTCAAAGTGGTCTTCGTAAGCTATAATGCACAACCTGCTGTCCCTAATCCTGGGCGGCTCTTTTGTCCCAACGATATGGCAATCGTGTCGAGGAGAGCGGACTTGTCCCAAATGTGCAGAGACTGATTATCCGTCGGATGACTGTCGAAACAGCACAGCGAAATGCCCGAATTGCAGTGGCCCACACGCTGCTTATTCGTGAACCTGCCTGAAATCTAAAGCTAAAAAAAAAAAGTTTCTACAATGACATTTACACAAAACATCGCCTTTGCTGAGGTGCGCCAAAAGCGCAGGCTGCATTCGGCCACATCTTTCGCAGACGCTGCTCCCGGGGGTTTGGGGCCGCGTTTAATCAGCACAGCAACAGACTGCAGACGTCTTTCTGAAGTGTTGCTTCCCCAGCCCCTTTTGTGCAGCCACCCGCTGCCTCTACAACACCAGTAGAAGCTGTGGTGGTCCCGTCTCATGCCGGACTTCCTTCGGTAGTTCAGAGTCGTGAGGAATCGCCAATTGTGGTGACATCAGTGAACGTGGTGACTGCAATCCCCGCTGGGAGCTCTGCCACTCCTCCCGGTTCTACTCCACCGGCCAAAGTAACATTTGGCGGCGTCCAAACCAGCAGAAAAGCCAAAAAGGCTGTTCCAAGAGTGCAAGCACCACAAGACAAAACATCAATGCAAAAACACATTCCACTAGCTCATAGATGTATATAATGGGAACAGAAAATATCACCCAGTTTAACTGTAGAGGCCCCCAGTAAAGATGGTTGTGGTTTGTTTCCCCGAAGTGCGGTGTCGATCAGGAACCCAATCGCCCGGGCTCCGGTTGATTTGGCAGGAGGCTGGCAGGGCGATGGTGTTGAAGTTCTTGGAGGCGGCGGTCGAATTGACGAACTCGAGGCGTTGGGGTGATTAAGGGAAACGAAGAGTTTGTGTACAGCTATATACAGTAGGAAAACTGGGTACATGAGTAGTAAAAGAAAAAAACTTCAAACTTCAGCTAGCTAGCTCTGAGTGCGCACAAATAACTCGAGCTCCTCAACTTCGTTTAACTCTCCTATCCTCGAAGCGTACACAAACCGCTCGAGAAACGCCGGCCGAGAAACTGTCTCGCCTCAAGATCAGTCTAGTTGCCCGGTACGGCGCTGTACCCTAAACTTCCGACGCGATCTTAACCTCTAGCCTAGGGCGCTCACAAATCCCAACCTAGCTTTAACAGTCGAGACTCCTTGTCCCGCCGGGAGCTGCCCAGCTGAGCGCTCAGACAAGAACGATTTGTAACGACCAAGTTCGGCCTTATAGCACCTCGAGCTCACGCTCTCTCGGGAATTCACGTCGACAGCTGTCACTCAGTGCGCTACGGAATATTCAATGAGGCGCCACCATCTTTGGGTCAACGGCTCGCTCGCGGACGAGCAAACTCGCGTGACCCCGCGGGGTGAGGGCGAAAGGCGGCGATAGTGCACTCTGCCGAAGGAGCGTGTTAACAATAGAGGCCCGCACGGCGCACGCCCCGACGTCTGCAATTACACCTCCCCGGTGCTTCTCGGAACCCGGCGGCGCCGTCGGCGTTTTCAATGGGGTATTATCCCCGTGTTATACTGTGGGCTAGACAATCCGTCTCCCCTGCGTGCCGTGACGAATTGGCGAGGGCTGCCGCGTAGAGTCCATAGTGTTGAGCCACCAGACAGACTGGCGAGTTCTCACGCGCAGCCCGGGTGCCTGGCCGCTGATCTCATCAGTGGGTCTTACAACTAATTCGACACCGACTGCGTCCTGAATGGGGGATCATCCAAGCGGAATTCCGTTGGCCGGACCATCCCGCGCCCAAGCGTGCCGTGACGAATTGGCGGCGGCTGCCGCGTAGGGGCCCCAGTGTTGAGCCACCAGACAGAGTGGCGGGATCTCGCGCGCAGCCTGCGCGCCTGGCCACTAACCTCATAAGTGGACCTTACACCCCCTTAAGACGTCTACGAGATATTGTATTACAATCAGCCAAGAGTCAGGTGTGTCCAAGAAACACATTTAGGCTCTAAGCACACAAATGTCTTGAGTAGTTACATTGTATTTACGCAGGACAGGGATGGTCGTGCTACATCTTCAGGGGGTGTGGCGATCATTGCTCGGAAATTATTGGCGTGTCACACTATCAAATTACATAGTGGCCTTGACGCCGTGGCCATTGGAACCATAATTTGCAATAGGCTAATAACAGTCTGCTCCTTTTACATCCCCCCTAATTTCCAAATTTCTAGCTCCGATTTTGAGGGCCTTGTAAATCAGCTACCCAAACCTATCATTCCTATAGCGGACCTCAGTGCATACAACTCTCTTTGGGGATCTCTCCGCCCCGATTCCAGAGGTCGCCCTATGCAAAAAGTTCTAACACCTTCAAGAGCACGTCTCTTCAACAAAAAACAAGCCACCATACATTGAAATATGGCACAAACGTTAACACAAACCCTGACTTGGCTATTGGCTCTGTAGTACTCATTCCATCGCTTGAGCGGGATCTTAGCACTAACCCAAGTTGCAGTGACCGCTTCCCGACCTCACTAACATTGGAGGCATTTTTTTCGAAACGAGCCTCACCCAGACATAAAAACTAGGTCGCACAAAACTGTAGTGACAAGAAAAACTCGGCTACTATTCCCTGAAAAAGTGGTGGAAAAAATGGAAGAAATAACGCCCTGCAAACGTGTACGCGGGCCGTAGTTTCTATCGAAAATCACACAGCTCATGCTGTTTCAGGGATCAAAACCATCCAAATTCATTTGCCCTGTTGAAGTTTGCTTTTGAAATGACTGTTCAGACTGTTTCGGGGCTGTTTCAAGGAGTTTTTTCCTTTTCGGAGCTGGCCTATTGTGAATTCAGATGGCAATAAAGACATCGGTAAAACATTTGTTCCCAGATGTCAACGATGAAGTAAATAAATAAAGAAAGACAGAAAAGTGAAGGGAAGAAATGAACGAAATGAAGCTGAGAGGCGTGAAACGATGAATAATTTTGTCACGTCCATCCCTGCAGAGTAACTCTGGTAACAGTTATTTTGGTACCACCCTATTTCTCATTTCCGTACTTAACTAACTAGCAGCCGCTTACCAGCCCTGAAAAATCCCCTCACCCATGTGAGTGTAGGAACGACTTCATTAAGGTGATGAAAATCGTATTAGCAGCCTTCACGGGAAGCGTTTTGGAAATTCATGGCAAAGGAATGAAGACTCGGTTATTTCGTGTGTGCCTTCACGCGTGCCCAAGAAAACTATCCCAGAAAAGAATTCGAGTAGAGCTAGTACTGGTGCCTAGAGCATTCACCCGCTCTCTATGCATAGTTCGACTGTTTTTGAAGCCCTTTTGCATATTCTAATGTTCTTTTTGCCAATACTCAATGACACCACCCTTGAAAGTCACCTAAAAAGTTCTCATAAGAATGCCGCGTCAACTTGAGTGTTTCAATTCATTATAAGCCATCTCAAATTCCATCACCCCAATATTGCTCTAATTCACCCCATAGTTTCTCATTACTTCTGGCCATAAACGTCTCCTTGGTGAGGTGCAAAAAAGATAAAATAAGAGCTTTGACAGGGGTGTATTTGGGTCCGGTAAAAAACTTCCCCTTGTTTCGGAAATTCGCGTATTGTTGATCTGGCTCATATAAAAAAAACGCCTCATATATAGCTAAACGCCTCAGCAATTCACCTTGCTATAGCAAGATTAACGAAGCAAGAGCAAACTTTAACACATTCACAGAGACATGTAACCTACACTACACAAACATAGCACACTTGACTGCAGAGAAGGCCGCCCAGCTTTAGCGGCGCACATACTTGCCGCCGCCGAAAAGACCATTCCCCAAGCTTTCTTTTCCCCGCGCAACCCAAAGAGGCCCTGGCCGAAGGACGAGCGTAGGCGTTAGCGGGAGTCTCACAACAAGGCATAGAGTGCCCTTCGCTGGTACCCCACAACCATTAGCCTTAGTTCTTTTAAAACAGCAAATGCAGTGTGTAAGCGTGTGCGTCGTGAGTAAAAATTGGATAGCTGGCATGCCTCCCCTACATTGATAAAGTCATACACAGACACACAAAACGTATGGTCAAGAATACGTACACTCAAAGGACAGCACGCACAATCCCGCCTCTAGTGAGCACAACCGGGGATACACTTGCGGACCATGCTAACAAACTCGCACAACACTTGCAACACGCATCTAGTTCTGCACACTACAAAGACACTTTCATGCAACACAAAACATATCCGGAGAAGAAGCACGTACAGGACAGGAGAAGGCAAAGTATCCATATAACTCTAAATTTACAGTTCATAAGCTGAAGATTGGTTTTGACACTTGTAAGCCTTGAGACCCAGGTGCAGACATTACATACAGTTTGATTGAACACCTACACGCATACACTCTTGAGGCACTTCTAGACTGATACAACCAAATGTGGCTATCGGGGCACCTTTCAAGGTCTTGGAGGGAGTTCATATTGGTGGATTTTCTGATAAAGGGGAAGTACCCTTCTCCCGCAAACTGTAGACCCATTGCCCTGACAATCTGTCTGTGGAAGCTTTTCGAGAAGAATAATTAAAGGGAGGCTCATGTACTTTTGTAAGTACAATGAACTTCTCGAAAGCTGCCAGGGAGCTTTTTGGGCAGGGCGATCCAGAAATGACAAACTAGTTGAATTAGAATCGTACATTAAACACGCCTTTATGCTTAAGCAGTATTGCATGACCTATTTTTTGATATTGAAAAAGTGTACGGTATGACATGGCGTTACGAAATCCTTGCAGACCTAAAATCCTACGTTGTAACAGGTAACATGTAGAACTTTTTTCATAGTTATTTGTCCGAACGAGCATTTCGTGTCGGAGTCGTTTCGGCAACATGAAGACTTCACATTCAAGAAAATGGCGTATCTTTTGCGGAGTTTTTAGCTTCACGCTGTTTATTGTGAAGATAAATTCGCTTCCTAAAGCATCGCTTCCATTATTATCCTGTTATTGTAAGTGAACGATGTCCGAAAGTCACCTAAATCTGGTAACATCCATATGTGAACTTCAATTCTAGCTTGGGGTAAAGACACCATCTCTCTGGGCATACAAAAATGGTTTGAACTTACTCCCGCAAAAAGTACCTGTGTTGCATTCTCAAGGAGACGCTGAGTAAACCCCGATCCTGAAATAAATATCAATGGCGACTCAATTACTCTAAACTGGGGCACAACTTTTTGGGTGTTGTGATGGACGAAAAACTCATATTTATCCTTCACTATAAGCAACTGAAACATAAATGCCCAAAAGCGATCAACATTCCTAAAATCATGTCATACAAGTCCCATGAAACAGACAAACTTCTGTTACGTATTTTCCCAGTCTGGTTGGGTCACGAATGGGCTATGGAAGTGTAGTGTATATGTAAGCCCCGAAAACAGCGCTAAAATGATTGACCCAGTGTTGCACTTGAAACTTCGCCTTTCGTGTGGTGCGTTCCGTACTAGTCCGGTCCACAGTCTTTATGCAGAGAGTGAGAAATAGTGCCTTTCACACGAGCGAACCCATATTGTCTTGTAATGTGCTTCTGAATTTTCATCAACCGATAACCTTACTTTTAAACCGTTTTTTATACGTCAACACCAGAGCTCTTTCCAGATCGGCTATCCTCTTCTGTTCACTTCTCACAAAGAGGGAGTGAGTAGGTGGATTTACTTAATGCCATCTTTCCAAACAATTTCAAATATCTTGCATTGATTTTATAGCCCCCTGGCACCTTCGCGCAGTGCCGTGTGACTTGTCTTTGAGTCAACTCAAGAAAAATATGGGGCCAAAAATGCTATTCTGCAGCTCTTTCTGTCCTTCAGGAGAAGTACAAGTGTGCAGAATTTTACACCAAAGCTTCCAAAACTGCTTCCACCGTGTTTTGTGTTGCGGACGGGCCCAGTATTGATGTTTTTGAGACCATGAATATAACTTGTAGCATTGACACAGACCAGGCACATGTAATTTTTTTGTTGGCAATCACATTGCCAAATGTCATATCCCAAAATCTATCACTTAGACTGATTCACTAAGGGTTGTGCGAGCGTTGTCATCCCGAAAGAAGTAAAAGAAGCATAATAAATGTTGTTCTTAGGATGCTTATATCAGTATATAACGCTAACGTTGAGGTGACTGTTGGTTGGGTCCCATGCCACTCAGAGATCGCGGGAAAGAAGACAGCACATGAACTGGCCACTGCTGCACTGATAAACACAGTGTAAATAACAATACCGTACACCGAAGCTGCACACAAAAACTACGTAAATCATGACAAAAAAGTGGGGTGAGCAGACAGACAACCAACTACGCATTGTAAAACCACACTTGGGACGATACACAACCGATTCACACAACAGACACACAAGGTGCCTTAGCCAGGTTGCGGATAGGACACACACATGTAACCCACCCCCAGCTGCTCAGCGGATCACCAAAACCCATGTGCAGCGGGTGTGGAGAGGGCCTACCCGTAATTCACATACTCATTCAATGGAAAGCACTTGGCACAACGCAAACACATCCCACAACCATAAAAACAACATATTCCACCACACTCGTAACGTTTTAGGAGACGAGCCCATGCTTTCAATCAAACGTATGTTTGAGTTTCTTACCCATGTAAAATTTTTACATCTTATTTATTTATTTATTTATTTATTTATTCACAATTCCTTACAGGCTCCTAGGAGCATTGAGTAAGGGGGGGGGGTAAATACAAAACTATGTGCAAGAGCATTAAAGCAACATAGTACATAAATCGCTATGTGCATTAATACAGGTGATGCAAGCATACAAACACGTGGTAATGCGCACAGAAAGAAAACAAAGATTTCAACAATTTCAAAATATGACAATGGTGCCCAACCACAAAATTGAACAACCAAGTAAAAAGCAAACAAAATAAAAAAACAAAAAAACAAGGCACAAAATGAACAAGATTGTAAATGTACTGTTGTACGTTTGTACTGTACTGTACTGTTGTAATGTACTGTTGTAAGATTGTAATGTACTGTTGTACTGTTATATCCTATCGGGCACCTTGACAACCTGGCCCTTTAAACCAGTCATCTTCATTACTAAGTTTTTTACTTGGAATATTTTTCTGGAATGGTTTACTTTTAGTTTCATGTCAATCTCATGGCATGACTTTCGGTTGGCGCTCTTTGCCTTTTGTTGGCCTTGCGCTTTTAAAATCCAAACATCATCATCATCGTCAAGTGACCAGCCATTAAGAGACAAACCGAGGATGAGCCCTGAGCTCTTCTTTTCCGACGTGGCTCCTACAAATTTAGACGCTTCATCGCCGCTCCAGACATTGCTGTTGCGGGTCCAGCCATCATTAAAGACATCATCAACTTGCGTGGCTCCAAGCTATTTTAATTGTATATTGAGATACAATAGAAAGCGCGATAGGTGTATTGGGGCACTCGGGCCAAGGAACTCTCGAAGCGGGCTTATGTGTTTGCAAGTGTATGTATGGGTGATTACGTGCAAGTGATGATGATGCTCAAGTTGTGGAAGCTTTCGCCGATGACCCTGTGATGATTGTGGTGAAGTGTCAATAGCGCAGTGAAGAACGCAGGGAAGGTGGCCAAAGTGTCTCACATGATTACCCCTGAGATAGACAAAACCCGACGTTTCGAAGCCGGCTCGGCTCCTTCTTCAGGGGTGACTGGGGCCACGCTGTAGCTGGGTCTTATAATCTTTCACTTTCGCTGGCCTCGCACAAAGCCCCTCTCTGCGGCATGTAATCCGTGTATGTACACGGAAGAGAGAGTGCCAAGCGAGCGATTAAGGTTCCCAGGGGTGCCTTGGAAATGCCACGACTCAAGGAAACGCCGCTTGCTCCAATTTTTTTTCCCTTTCGAGGATAGCCATTCCGGAGAAGTCAATTTTGTGGTCGGCCACTTCAAAGTGTTCGGTGACTGCGCTGCGTTCTCTATTCTGTTTCCGTACGCCTGGCCCACAGTTTCAGGGGGGTAGGAGTGCGCATCGCCAACAAGCCTTCGACAACTATAGGCCGCCTAATCCCCCGCCCCAAAAACCGGCCGACAATAGAGAAAGCACCCGGGTCGTTCACCGCATTTCGTGCGCTGAGTGCAACGCCTCGTACATGAATGAAATCAAAAACCTACCGGGGAGAATTAGGCAACGCAAAAACGACGTACGAAAACAGAATAGAGAACGCAGCGCAGTCGACGAACACTGTGAAGTGGCCGGCCACAAAATTCACTTCTCCGGAACGGCCATCCTATAAAGGGAAACAAACTGAAGGAAGCGGCTTTTCCTTGAGTCGTGACATATCCAGCGCACCCCTGGGAAACTTTATCGCATGCTTGGCACTCTCTCTTCGGTGTACACACATGGATTACGTGCCGCAGCGAGGGCCTTTGCGCGAGGCCAGCAAAAGTGAAAGACTATAAGACGCAGCTGCAGCGTGGCCTCAGTCACGCCTCAAAAAGAACCCGAGCCGGCTTCAAAACATCGTGTTTTGTCTATGTATTGGTTGGAGCATAATTAAATCTCAGTTCAGTAACTCCCCAACCACACAGAAGTCTGTAAAAATGTTCACCTTCATGATGACCCCTCCGCAACCGTGAGCGGCCACTGGGCCGCTAGTCATTCTGCGGTCCGGTGGTTCAACTGCTTTAACTGAGATAGATTACCGATTTCAGTATCACGGTGACGGCGGTGGCACCGATCTGGTGACAGATCTTCTGGCGTTACATGGTAGGTTACTGGTGAAATATCTTCGATTATCTTGTATGGGCCATGAAGACGGTGAAAAAAGTTTTGGCGGAGACCGGCTACAGGAACCCGGATTACTGCCCGCAATCTAATGAACAACATTACTTCATCACCCTTCCGAAACTGAAGAGCGATGTGCAACGTCGTAGCGAGTTTTGCATTCTTGCTGCTGAATTTTGTTTCGGTGTCGCGCAAGTGGTCGGCAGTGGGTGAGCAGCAAAACGTGCTGCTTTTGAGATGGATCTTCAGAGGCGACAGGAGGTTAGAAGAAAGTTGACTCAAAGGTAATCGATGGGAAGTTGCCAAACAGGAGAATTGTTGCTGAATATTCAGTCGTTCTTTGCGTTGCAGTATTGTATTCTATCCCAGTTGAGATGATCATGGCTAATGTGACTGGAGTGCACGTCAGCGAGAGCTTGATGGAATCTTTCAGTTAAACCATTCATCTGGGCGTGGTAGCTGGAGATTGTTTTGTGCACCGTGTTGGAGGCACGCAGAAGCTGTTCGACCACAGAGGGCAGAACGCCATGCCGTGATAGTTGTGGGCCACGGGTGGTGCGCCATGACACAAAACAATGCTGTGTCAAATGATGTATGTGACTTGTGCAGCTGTGCCAGAGTGAATGGGCGCTGTTTCAGCGCATCGCGTTAAATGATCGATGGTCGTAACTATCCAATGACATCCAGATGGCATAGAAATGAATGGTCCGAGCAAGTCGATACCTACTGCCCAAAAGGCTCCGGCGCACAAGAAAGATTTTGAGTAGTCCGTCGGCACGAGATGTCGAGCGCTTGCATTGGTGGCAAGGGGAGCACGAGCGAACACATTTGGCAACGGCTGTAGAGAGGCTACGCCAAATGTAGCGACTACGCATTCGCTCGTACGTTTTTGCGAAGCCAATGTGTCCAGTGGTGGTCGCATTGTAGTGGGCTTCGAATAAGAGCGCCGGAATGTATTTAAACCATTTAAATACATTATTATTTAAACCAATTTTGTTGCGAATTCTGCCGGTAAAGGGCGCCATGTATTAGTTTGAACTTGCTGAGTTGAAAATGTGCACCGCTGTTTGGAGGTCACAAGCGGCCGTCGAGAGAGTCAGTGATTGGACCTAACTTCGCGTCTCCACATTTCAGCGGTTTCAAATTGATGTGTTCATAAATGCTCGAGGTAATAACGGGTGCCAAACACGACGTGTTATCGGAGTGCACACACGCATCAGAAGATGTAGAAGACAATGGGCAATCAGAGAGAGCATCTTTGTCCACATCCTCCTTCCGTGACTTACACACCACGAAAATATATTGTTCAGCTGGGGGTGAAGAAGCCAGAGGGCAAGATTCCAAGAGAGGTTTTTTATGGGGCAAAATAGGCATGACGCACGGTTGTCGGTAACCACTAAAATCAGTGCCAGGAAGCTAAGGGTGAAATTTCCACACAGCCCAGACGATGGCAACGCAATCCTTTTCAGTGATTGTGTAATTCTTATCTGCAGGGGTCAATGAATGGCTTGTTAGGGGGACAACCTTCTCCAGAAGTCGATCACCTCTTTGGAGTAGAACACCGGAAATGCCGTGCGGAGTATAAAGGGGTTTGTTTCGTTGAAGTGGCAGAGCACTCGAACAGACAAGAGGGCGACTTTCAGGACGTCAAAAGCGCGCTGGTAGTCATCATACCAAATGCGCGGTGTGCCGGACTGTAGAAGATGGTGCAGAAGGGACGCAATAATGGCGAAGTTCCCTAGAAAGCGCAGAAATAGGACCCCGCCCAGAGAAAAATAAGAAAGTCTTTTTGTAGCGGACGACGAAAGCTGACAATGGTAGGGATCTTGTCAGGATCGATTTTAGACCATGTTTACTAACGGCATGGCCGAGAAATTTGCTGATTTTGGCAGCAAAGGGGCATTTTCGACTGCGAAGCTGTATATGTCTTGCCCCCCTCCCACTCCCCAGTTTTTATTCCTGTGAAAATAATTTTCTAAGCGGCGTTCGAGTTCTTCTCCTCTTCACCGTCAATCCTCTGTCACAACGTTTCTGCCCCTGCCCACCACCGACGCCTGCTTCACAAGTTCTGCAATCGGCTGACAACGGCGGTAGCGCCGTTATCAGGTGATTGCGGTGAATCAACGGATGTGAGCATGGACGTACAAAACACCGAAAGCGGCCGCTGCCGAGGCGGAGGAGTAATCACTTTATTGAGCCTTAGGCTGGTTTAAGGAAGCGGCGTGGCTGCCGGTTTGAGGCCCGCAGTGATGTTGGCAGCACGGGTGACCACAAGTATCTGAACCTCTAGGTCCGAGCTTGCCAGCGCTCCCAGTGCTCTTCATTAACTAAAGGTTTAAAGGGGTGTTGAGGACAGGCCCACATAGAGTGAACCGGCGTGGCTAGGTCCCCTAACAGTGGGCAATTTGGCAAGGGGAATTGCGAGGGGCGAATTCGGTGCAGAAGTGCTCGGCGTCTGCAGGAGCCGCCATAAGCGCTCCTTCTTGTTTGTTAGCTCAGGCTGGGCCGAAGGGTATTGTCGGTGAGCGAGGCGATAACGCGCAGTGATATCATTGTAGGTCATTACGTGAGCCCTGGCTGACCTAGCGCCGTGGTAGGGAACGAGGCTGGCACCGGCACGGATAGTAAATCCTCGGGCTGCGTTGTGTGCTGCAACATTTCCCCCAAGCCGGTGTGCGCCGGGGTCCAGGCGATGTCTACAGGTCGGTCGGGGGATTTTGACGGCGAATTGTGGACGCCACCGGCGATATGTACACACGGGCTAAGTTTTGAATGGCCGCTTTTGAATCTGTAATTATAATTGTGGATGACGGCCGAGTCTTTAGTGCCAGCGCTATTTCCGCCTCCTATGTCGCTGCCAGGATGGTGGTGCAGTCATGCGGGCTATTAGCAACTGCGAGGGCAATTGCGTCTAGGTGACCGTATTCTGCCGCACCAACATATAAGATGTCGGGTTTAATAAAGAGTTCCTTGGTAAGAGCACGCACCCGTTGCTCCCTTCTACCTCTGTGG
Organism: Haemaphysalis longicornis; assembly: GCF_048455015.1. Classification (NCBI taxonomy): domain Eukaryota; kingdom Metazoa; phylum Arthropoda; class Arachnida; order Ixodida; family Ixodidae; genus Haemaphysalis; species Haemaphysalis longicornis. The sequence goes on along the minus strand of NW_027526407.1, from coordinate 103,050,725 downwards.
TAGGTGGGGTGCATGTTCCTCGAAATTGGACGGACACGGCGGCAGTCACGCAGAGGCCGCGAGATGGCAATAGCTAATTCAGAACAGAGTGGGGCCCCGATACCAACACGCATCAGTATATGTTGGCCAGGGGGAGTAGTTGAGAGACGACGTAGCTGATTGTTATGATGCACCACCACCAATTCGTGAGCGGTATTATGAACCCCCCCGCGCTCACATCTGGCAGTGGATGTACTCAGAGCAATTTGTAGCGCCGATTTTTAGGCGTTTCTGATAAGACAGTTAATTCTGATCATGTCGGCGTTCGATACACGCAGATAGGGGAGAGAATATGTTACACGACTGATGATGAAGACCTGGATAACCTGATTCTTTCTGTCTCCTGAAGACCATGGTGGCATTCAGTTTTTTGTCAGATGAGACCAAATGTTTGATTAACCCCCGCACGGGGCACCTTGAGCAATCTTGGTGACGGTACTGGCGATACCGCGGACCCCGAGCCCCCAAACATACGCTGGATCCAACCGTGGCAATGTGTTTATAGGTGGAGGGTTAGAAACCACGAACGGTGGCCGTCGGAGCCTTGGTCAAGCTCCGGCCGATGGGCTCCCTGCCTGTCTACCAGGCAGGGAGCTCCGGGACCTCTTTGACTACCAGGGTAAGGTCAAAGGAGAAAGTACCCCCGTCTCCCTGCTTTCCAATGTATCATATGGCATCTTCAAACCCCCCCCCAGACGTGATCGGCCCCCGAAAAGGGGCCGCACCGAAGTTTCTTTTCCTCCTTTGCAATCGATCTCTTCCCCAAAGCCCGATAACTTTTCGCGCTTTCTGATCATGGAATCTGTTGACAAGGCAAAACCAATCACTTCCCAGTCTGTGTTTCTAATCTCTAAGTTTCTTGAAAGCCTTGTCGGAAAGTCCTACAAGGCTAAGAAACTCACAACGGGAGAAGTTCTGATAGAAGTTGAAAACAAACAGCAATCCTCTAACCTTCTCAAGCAAACGCGCATGGTAGATGTTGACATCAAGATCACGCCCCATCGCAGCCTCAATAGCTGCCAGGGCGTGATCTCTGATCGGGATCTAATGAATGAGACTGAAGCAGATCTGCTCGAGGGCCTCCGAGATCAGGGCGTGACAGCAGTGAGGCGAATAACCATACGCCGAAATGATGAAATAATTCCAACTAAGCACATAATCTTGACACTTGACCACTCTAGCCTTCCTGAGTCGGTCAATGCAGGTTTCTTGAGATGTCCAATCCGACCCTACGTGCCAAACCCACGCCGCTGTTTCAAGTGTCAGCGCTTTGGGCACGGCACAACGTCTTGTCGTGGTAAATTGACGTGCGCAAAATGTGCAGCCCATGATCATCAAACTGACAATTGTAAATCCGAGAACTTCACCTGTGCCAACTGCCAGGGACCACACGCTGCCTATTCTAGGAGCTGTGAAAAGTTCAAACAAGAGAAACAAATCATTGCCTTGAAAGTCAACGAAAACATCACCTTCCCAGAGGCACGGAAGAGGTTCGCCTCCTTCCCTCTGGGCAGGTACGCCGACGCAGCTCGCCGGGGGGCGGAGCGGCGTCTGGTTTCGGCGGGGACCCAGTACCGCGAGTCGGACCTGGTCCCGCCCTCGCCCCCCCTGGGTTGCCTCTGGCGGCCCAACCCGCCACCGCACCGCCTGCTAAGTCAGCAGCGGCTGTGGTGGCATCCACGTCCGTTGGGGATGCTGCTGCACCCTCTGTTTCCTCCTCTCCACCGGGCCGAAGCACATGCGAGGGCCCGGAGGAGATGGAGCTGGAGGAAACCGCAGCAGTTCCCACCTCCGCCGCACCGCCTGTGCCACCCGGGGCGCTCCTGACGCCCTCGGCGGTCGCGGCCAAAACGAAGGGCACCGCAAAGGGTGCCTGGTCCGGGGGGTCCGGTACGCCGGGTACCCCTTCCAAATCAGATGATGACTTCGATGTAGGACCCTTCCTGTCTGCTTCGCAGCGGAAGGAACGGGTCCCTCCATCTAAACCTCCAGAGGAGGTAAAGAAACCCCGTCCAAGAGTCCAAGCCCCGAAAGACCCTACATAAATAGTCACACTCCAGTAGCTCTAATACATAATAATGGGAAGAGAAAATATCGTTCAATGGAACTGCAGAGGCCTTCTAAATAATCTTGACGACGTCTATGAGATTCTGCATGCTAATCAGCCAAGTGTAATGTGTGTTCAGGAAACACACCAGAATTCCAAGAACACAAATTTCTTGAATAGTTACCTGGTATACAGAAAGGACAGGGTTGGCTGCACACACTCTTCTGGCGGTGTGGCCATAATCGCCCGCAAATCCTTAGCATGCCACCCTGTCACCTTGAACACTATCCTGGAGGCTGTGGCAATTCGAACGATAATATTTAATAGGTTGATAACGGTATGCTCCATATACATTCCTCCTGATGTTTCACTTTTAAGCTCTGACTTCGAGGCGCTGGTTGACCAGCTGCCCGAACCATACATCCTGACAGGCGACCTTAATGCTCACAACACTCTTTGGGGCTCTTCTCGCACGGATGCCCGAGGTCGCCTCATAGAGAAATTCCTTACATCTTCAGGAGCATGCCTTTTCAACAGTAAACAGCCTACATACCATAACATAGGACACAACACATACTCATGTCTTGACTTGGCGATTGGCTCCGCAGTTCTCTTTCCTCTTCTCGAGTGGGGTGTGGGAACTGACCCATATGGCAGTGACCACTTCCCCACCTCACTTACATATATAGGTAAAGGCCCAAGCAGTTCCTCTTCCCATAATAGGTTCAATGAAGCACGAGCTAACTGGAATACATTTACAGAGACATCCAAACTACACCACACGTCCATAGGACACCAACACGTTGAAGAAGCTACCATACTCCTCACGGCGCACATCCTCGACGCCGCCGAAAAGTCCATTCCCCACGTCTCTGGAGCCCCGCGCAACCAGCGGAGGCCGTGGTGGAATGAGGACTGTAGGCGGGCGCGAGAGGCCCAGAACAAGGCGTGGGGTATCCTTCGTCGGTACCCCACGTCGGGAAACCTCCTCTTGTTCAAACGGGCCAAGGCATTAGGAAAACGTGTGCGCCGTGAGGCAAAACGAGAGAGTTGGCGTACATTCATAACATCAATAAACTCCTACACAGACACACGGAAAGTATGGACACGTATACGCAAACTCAAAGGACAACAGACACACAGCCTGCCCCTGGTCAGTACAACAGGGGACACTCTGGAAGACCAGGCTGACACACTCGCACAACACTTCCAACACGTGTCCAGTTCAGCACACTACACGAACACTTTCCTGAAACATAAAGCCTCTTGTGAAAAGAAGTCCCTACACGACAACAACAAATCACAGACTTCGTACAACTCCCTGTTTTCACTACATGAGCTGAGGGCTGCTCTGAGCACGTGTAAACCCTCAGCTCCAGGCCCAGACAACATTACATATACAATGATACAGAACCTACACACAGACACTCTTGTAACACTTCTTCACCTTTTCAACAAGATATGGCTTTCGGGGCACATTCCAAAGTCTTGGAGGGATGCCATAGTTGTAGCATTCTTGAAAGAAGGGAAGGACCCTTCTTCTCCCGCTAGCTATCGACCCATTGCCCTGACCAGCTGCCTGTGCAAGCTTCTCGAGAAGATGATAAACCGGAGGCTCGTGTACTTTTTGGAGTATAACGGCCTTCTCGAGAGCTGCCAGGCAGGCTTCAGGGCGGGGCGATCCACGAATGATCAACTTGTGGCACTAGAGTCGTATATTAAGGATGCCTTCGTGCATAAACAGTTCTGTTTAACTGTGTTTTTCGACCTAGAAAAGGCCTATGACACCGCTTGGCGTTATGGGATCCTTACTGACCTGAAGTCATTCGGTGTTTCTGGAAATATGTTTAACACCCTTGCTAGCTATTTGTCGGAGAGAACCTTTCGCGTCAGAGTTGGTTCTGCACTGTCAAAGGTACACGTGCAAGAAAATGGCGTGCCGCAAGGCGGAGTTCTAAGCTGCACTTTCTTCATAGTAAAAATGAACTCCCTTGGGAAGGCACTGCCGCCTACAATTTCTTACTCCATGTATGTAGATGACGTGCAGATATCTTTTAAATCATGTAATATGTCCATCTGCGAACGTCAAGTCCAGCTTGGCGTCAAGAAGCTTGCCGGCTGGGCAGACAAAAATGGTTTTAAAATTAATCCCGGAAAGAGCTCTTGTGTTGTATTCTCCAGGAAGCGTGGGGTCCACCCGGACCAAGACATCACTCTTGCGAATGTGCCAATTCCTGTGAACAAGGAGCACAAGTTTTTAGGCATTTTATTCGATGAAAAACTTACATTCATTCCTCATGTCAAACAGCTCAAATGTAAATGCCTAAAGGCAATGAATATTCTTAAGGTTCTCTCACATCAATCTTATGGGGCCGACAAACAACTCCTGCTGCGCCTGTACACAGCGTTGGTGGGGTCCCGGCTCGACTACGGCAGTGTCGTGTATGGGTCGGCGACAAAGACCGCACTGAGAATGCTCGACCCAGTGCTGCATCTTGGCCTTCGCCTCTCATGCGGCGCTTTCCGCACTAGCCCTGTCGAAAGCCTTTATGTCGAGTGCGACAAGTGGTGTCTAGGGCATCAGCGGGAGTATGTTGACCTGCTGTATGCATCTAAGATTGTGTCCCTTACCAACCATCCTTTTAATCCTATCATGAACAATACATCAAACTTGCAACTCTTTTTAAATAGGCCATCTATTTCCTTACCTTTCTCTCTCAGAGTTAGGGAGGAGGCTTCTGCACTCACGGTCCCTCTTTCAGATACGCACAAGACACCCATCCATAATTTAATTCCACCATGGCATCTACATCCTATATCATGCGACCTATCATTCACATTAGTAGAAAAAAATAGGGTACCAAGGAGTGCAATTCTGCAGCACTTCCTGTTCCTGCAGGACAAGTACAGGCGCGCAGAATTCTATAGCGACGCGTCGAAAACTGGTTTTACTGTATCTTGTGCAGCACACGGACCAAATTTTACCGTAACTAAGACAATGAATTTTCATACCAGTATTTACACGGCAGAAGCCTATGGCATATTACTCGTTTCAAACCACATCCTCGAACATAAGATTCCAAAGTCCATCGTCTACACAGATTCTCTAAGCGTTGTGCAGGCATTGTCATCAGGAAGGTCGTCAAAAAACTATGTAATCAATGTTCTTTTAAAGGTCATAATGACTGCATATGCTTCAGATTTAGAAATAACCATATGCTGGGTACCAGGTCACTGTGGGATCCCTGGCAATGAGACCGCTGATCAAATGGCTAGTGCTGCTGCTCTCATGACCACAGTTGACATAACAACAGTACCTTACACCGACCTAAAGACACACATCAGACGACAGCTTCGTAACACATGGCAACTACACTGGAGTCAACAAACAGACAACAAACTACACGTAACAAAACCTCAACTGGGACGCTACATAACTGACTCACACAACAGATACACTGAAGTTGCCCTGGCTAGGCTGCGGATAGGTCACACACATGCGACGCACTCCCACCTGTTCACTGGAACTTCGGGACCCACGTGTAGCAGGTGTGGAAAGGGCCTATCCGTAGTCCACATACTAATCACATGCAAGGCACTTGACACAACACGACACAAACATTTCCCTGAATTATACAGACGACACATTCCTTTGCACCCATCATACTTTTTAGCCGACGAACCCATGTTTTCTAGTCAACGTGTTTTTAAGTTTTTAGCTGAGGTAAACTTTCTGCAGCTCTTGTCATATCATGTGTAATCACCCTGGCCCTATACACCAGCCATCTCCATTGTCTTTTGTTTTGCATCACCTTTACTTTTAGTTACATGTTTTAGTACTTACGGTGTGATGAAAACTCAATAACTTCTTCTTTGGCGCTCTTTGCCCTCGTTGGCCTTGCGCCATAAAACACCAACCATCATCATCATCATCATGTTTGATTAACGTGTGAGCTTAAGTGCGAGATATATTTAGGGTTACTACGATTATGCTGAATAACGACACCGAGGACCATGGGGTTCGCACATCTGGGAGCAAATATTCATTCAGGTAAATTTTGATGTCAGAAGAATTTTGAGAGGTCGATTTGGCTGGTAAGAGAAGAAGCTCCGATTTGGCGGGAGAGCACTCCAGGCGCGCCAAATGTGCTTCCTCATTACTAGAAGTACACCTTGCTGTAATGTTTCTTCAATGAGTGCATCGCTACCACCAGTGACCCACAGCGTAGTATTATCCATGTATACGCGAAAGGTAAGGTGCGGGATTGTCTCAACTTTCTTTGGGATATTGAGTAGAGCAAAAATTAATTATAGCGGTGATAAAACGGCACCTTGTGGAGTCCCTAGGAAAGGAAGTGTTAGTTTTTTTGATGAGCGAAAAAACAGCGCGAAGAACGGGACAAGGAAGGACAAACGGACAGCGCTTCGTCCGTTTGTCCTTCCTTGTCCCGTTCTTCGCACTGTTTTTTCGCTCATCAAAAAATGTACCAACCAGCCCAAATTTCCACCTTGTTGAAGTGTTAGTGTATCAGAATAAAGGTCCCTTATTTGAATGAACGCTGTACGAGATGTCAGGAAGTTAGGCACGTAGTTATACATACGCCCTCCAGGAGATATTCATTCTACGCTACGCAGGATGGCGGCTTTGGTAACCCGGTCGAATGCCATGGTGAGATCCAGTGCCAGAATAGCAGCAGTGTTGAATCGGGATGGAGGGGTGATAATCTCGCGGGAAAGTTGTAGAAGGACGTCCAGAGTAGAGAGTCCGGGGCGGAAACCAATCATCGAGTGTGGAAGAACGTTGGTGGAATTGAGACGGCGCGTAAGGCGGACGAGAATGTGATCTAGGACTCTACCAACGCATGATGCGAGAGAAATGGGTCGGGGATGATTAATGGTGAGGCGCTTTCCAGGTTTTGTATGAGCGTGACCTTAGAGAGAGAGAGAGCGAACAACTTTATTGAGCCAAACAACATTGCGGCGACTATGTGCCGGAGTGGGTGGTTCCCGCTTCACGTGGCACATATGATTACTCGGCTGCCTGGCCCCTGGAGGTCTTCGAAAGCGGGGCCGGTTAGCAAGGTCTCCCATCGCTCGTTAAGAAGTGTGGGAGGGGCGGTGGAAGGATGGGTAAGGCGTGGGGGGATGGTCTGGGTGAAATCGCACTCTCCGATGACGTGCCGGAGCGTTCCTAATTACTTACAGAAGCTACACTCGTCTTTGTATCTCTCTGGGTAGATTATGCTTTGCAGATAGAAGTGCGGGAAGGATCCTACTTGTATTTGCCTATAGATTTGTTGGGCGAATTCATTGCCTTCCAGCCCTGAGTAAGCCGGTGTGCATATCGGTTCGACTTTCTCCTCGGGTATGCGGCGTATTCCTCCCTTTAGTATTCTGAGTAACGTGAGAGATAACTGCCCTTTTCTATAGTTATTATTCGCTTTCTGCGAGTTCATGATTATTTTGCTCACGTTAGTCAGCGTGAACGCCAAGGCTATTGCCGCGTCATCCGCTTCTTCCGGGAACGCCGTTTTGACAGAGGCACACGACACCAGCCCGTCCTGCGTCGTGGCGGATATTGCGGCTCGCGTCAAAAACTTGGGTGACCTTAGCGTGCTTCCATTCGGAAGGGAGTGTACCGCGTTCCCAAAAATAATAGAAGTATTACGTAAAAGTCGAGATTGAAGGATCATCATGGTTGCGGAGCATTTTGTAGTCACTCAATCCGGACGCAGTACTGATCCTGGGCGGATAGCCAGAAGAGCGATGCGCACTTCCGCCTCCTTGATGACGGCCTCTAGATCGTGATTGGTGCTTCTTGATATGATGGAAGCAGCTGAGCCTCTCCTGAAGGTTGATATAAGGAACAAACTCTATCGATTAGTTGCTGATTAGTACCCGGAAACCTTTGTACGATGGCTGTGAGCCGACGGCCCTGTTCTGTTTTTGCGCTACCGGGGTCTAAGAGGTGTCTCAAGAGGGACCACGTTCTCCACATGCCAAGGTTGCCTTTCATGTTATTCCAAATTTCATGGCAATGACTCTGAGCAAGTGTGACGGAATAGGTTTCTATTTCAGTATTATTTCAGTTAATTTCAGTTTATTTTTTCTCCACCTGCGCTGAATGATACGGAGGGCATTCTGTAGGTGTTACAAATCGTGTCTACCGTGTCGGATGGCGTATCTGGATCGACTGGAGCGCTCGTGGTTCGGGTATTAGTAAGACGTTGGTTTACCCATTGTTCCAACCCGGAAGGGGTGATTTCTGGAGGGGCTTGGGCTTGGCGCATCTCGCGGTATTCATTCCAGTCTGCCAGATGCGGCTGACGCGGATGGGAGCGCAGGGGGCGTTTTAAAATGACATCAGTAGGGAGAATGAAGTGGTCACCACCTAAAGTGTCATTGGTGTTGGAACAGTATGCGTCCGTGACATGATAGGTGAAGATGAGATCTGGAGATGAGTCTTCTTGTGCACTGTTGCCAATTCTTGTGGGAATAATCGGATCCGATGCTATAGCAAACCGATGTAACTCGATGTGATCCCAGTGGAGCCTACCCTTGCGCGTACGGTGAGGATATCCCCAGGAGTTGTGAGGCGCAATAAAGACGTCGATAATAAGTAGAGCTTGTGACCCTACTGTTTGCTTTTTGTGAAGAAACAAGTGGTTAAAAGTATGCGGTGTTGAACGATGGCTGCTGTATAAGTTCAAAATATATAGCCGCTCACCCTCCCGTTTACGTGGGTAGAGAACCGCTAAATCGTCGGGAATGAGGATACTGTCAAATTGCATCCGTTCAGCGCGAATATTGCTGTGAACTAAGACCGCCCTTGCAGTGTTATCCGTCCCCTGAAAAGCCCTGTAACCGGGGATTAGCCATGGTACCCAGTAAGCCTTGGTGCTTACTCAGCTTAGCCTACTACTTGTAAGGCAATAATCATAGGGGGGGATTCGGCTGCATGTATGAGGAGTTGCAAGGCATGCCGTTTAGAGCAGAACCCCCGGCAATTCCACTGCCAGACCTAAGCGGACCCGATGTTGTTACTGAATGGTTGGGCCATAGTTGGGAATGGGAATCTGGATAGGGAGTTGATGTTGTTCATTATATCACTTATGCTGGAGTGCAGTTTGCAGCGCAGGGCTTCGATGCTGGCATGCAAGTTGGTCATGCAGGCTTGTAGTGCCTCATGAATACTCAAGTATTCTAGGGTAAAAGTAAATAGTAAAAAGTAAAGTAAAAAGGATAAACCACAACTATAGTATGGTGCAAACGCAGTTGTTGTGGGAGTATGAAGCATACCGAGAAGCGATGAGCAATTTCAGTAAGAGTGCGTTCGCATTTCAGATTTAGTGATATGCTTCATTTTGGTGGTTTGTTTGGGCACAGACTGAATCAACAGGTTGGTCTAACTGTACAAAATGTAGATATAAAAGAAGCAGCGAAGTGCGGATTGAGGAGCAGGACGAGGGGAAAGGTTATTTTGTGTGTGGATTGGGAGAGACAGAGAGACACTTTATTGAGCGTTTTTTGTTGTTTAAGGGTTTTTAATGGCCCCAAGCTTGAGCCGAGTGGCGACTTCGGTAGCTTTGTTGACCACAGCGGTTTGCACCTCCTGGTCTGAGCTTCCCAGCGCTTCTCCTACTGCTATTCACAACTAATTGAAGGAAAGGGGTCGTTTGGTCATCCCCACAGGAAGTGAGGAAGGGTGGCGAGGGCACCACATGCAGAGAATTCTGGGGAGGGGTATAAAGAAGGATGAATAAGGTTCAGTTTTGCTGGATTAGGAAAGGTGTTTGTCTGCAGAAGACGCCACACGTGTTCTTAGGAAAGGTCGAGTTGGATATGGGCGGGAGGGTATCTATGGCGGGAGAAGCGGTAATGGGTAGTAATTTCATTGCACGTGACTAGTCAGTCCCTGGCAGATCTGACCCCGTGGTAGCCAACGTAACTGACCCCGGCTCGGATCGTAAGCCCTCGAGCCGCATTGTGGGCAGTCTCATTTCTCTCGAGACCAGCGTGTGCCGGAGTCCAGACAAGCTATACCGGGGAATTGTGTGGATTTTGTTGCCGAATTTTGGAGGCCAGCGTTGATATTAGTCCTCTAGCGAAATTTCGAACGGCCGTTTTAGAATCAGAGAACATGATTGATAGGCTCGGCCTTATTGAGGGTGCTAACGCAATGGACGCCTCCTCCTCCATAACTGGGTGGCGAGAGTAAATTATCCGGGAGGTGAGTGGGGGGTTATCGGGGTGATTAATTGCAACGATGGCGTAGGCATTGTAGTGCCTATATGCGGCAGCATCCACATATACTACATCGGGTCGTACCGGGAGACGTTTGCGCAGAGCTAGTACCATTTGTTCTCTACCGCCTACGTTGTGAATAGGATGCATGTTGCGAGGGATTGGTCTGATGATGAGGTTGAAGGGAATGTCGCTAGAGAGGGGAGATTTTCCTTCAAGGTGGTCGATAATGATTATTCCTAATTGTTTGAGAATGTGATGCCCAGTTGGAGTTTTTGATTCGCGGACCACCTGATTGGATAAATGGGCTTCGATAAGCTCCTCTGCTGTTTTATGTATCCCAAGTTCATCGAGTCTGGCAGTAGACGTATTATAAGAGAGAGGTGAAGGGCAGCTTTGTATGCCCGTCGGATGAAGCGGTTGACTTTCCCCAATTCACTTTTACTTGGGTTCAAGTAGGAGAGTGAGTACGTGATCCTACTGATAACAAAGCCTGGATCAGACGGATCCTCTCCGCCTCCTTGAGCCCCTTGCGACGGTTAGAGATACGCCTAATGAGCCCAATAGTTTGGTTGACATTCTGTTCCAATTTATGGAGAAATTGTTGATTTGCCTCGATTTCGCTGAATTGTCATTCCTAATATTTTCAGTGCAAGGACCTCTGGGATTGGCTTGTTCACTATCTGAATTTTAATGTCCGGAGAGACCTTACAATTTGCTTTAGGGGGTACTAGGAGCAGTTCTGACAAAATAGAAGAGCAGGAAAGCCCTGAACGTCCAGCTTCTTCTACTACGACCTGAGCACCTGCCTGAAGAATCTTCTCTATGTGCGAATCACTGCCGCCCGTGACACATAAGGTGATGCCATCGGAGTATAGGCTGAACCTGAGGTCGAGAATTTGTTCTAATCGATTGTGAATGTTTAGTATGAGCAGATTGAATAGTATAGGAGAGAGCACCGCTCCTTGAAGGATTCGTTTGTTTGGAAGTCAACCGTGTAAGAGGTATTTCCCCCAATTTGGATCATTGGAGTTTGATCGGACAAAAAGCTACAAATGTAGTCATACATGCGGGCTCCCGGATTCATTGACTGCAGTCCGTTCAATATGGCTTTTAGGGATACATTCTCGAATGCCTTAGTTAGGTCTAAGGCAAATATAGCTGTCGTGTCCAGGTTATTTTGTGGTGTTATTATTTCTCAGGGAATTTGGAGGAGGACATCTTGTGTGGACAGACCAGCACGGAACTTTATCATGGAGTGTGGGAGAGACTGGGAGCCTCGAAGGTGGGAGACTAGCCGCGTGAGGATAATGTGTTCAAAGAGCTTCCCCAAACCGGATGTAAGGGAAATTGGTCGAAGGTGTTCTAATGGCAATGGTTTTCGGGGTTTGGGGATAAAAGTAATTTTAACGTGTTACCACGATTGCGGTAGGGAGCCTTGTTGCCAATAATTGTTAAAAAATCCTGTGACACAGTGATAAAGCTGTCATCTAGATTCCTGCACATTTTATTCGTTACCTGGTCTGGGCCTGGGGCCGACGCTTTAGTAGGGCTCCTCTTGCCTCTGCCTCGGTTATATCATCGTCCATAGTAGCGTTAGCTAATCCTGCGTATGGGGGAAGGGGAATGCAAGCGCCTAGGGGCAGGTAAATATCTTTGACTTTGTCAATAAGGTCTAGATTCCACCCTGGAAAAGTTTGGATGATGCTAGTGAGGCGATGCACCTGTTTCGTTTTTGAGTGGTTCGGGTTCAAAAGATGCTTCAAAAGCTGCAATGTGCGTCCCATGCCAGGTTACCACGCATCTGTTCGCAAATTTGGCCCCATTAATCCTCGGAAAGCCGGAGAGGGTAATTTTCAATTTTATTTTTTAGATCTGAGTTTACGGCGTAGATTTTGGTTGTGTTTAGCTCTCCTCCAATGTTTTTAAATGCTTTTGTATGCCACCCACAGGTCTTGTAGGGGCGGGCCTACGACTTCCGAAGGTATCTCTGAGTAAATTGTTTTGGTTGCGGCTCGTGTGTCTGCAAGCAACTGTTGAACCCAAGCATGGAGATTGGATGGGGTTGGCTTATCTAATGTTTCATCATGCAATTTTCGGAAAATCGTGAAATCTTCCCACTTTTTGAGATGCTGTTGTCGAGGATGAGCTTTGATGGAGTGAGTGAGAGTAATGTCTGTTTGGATAATGAAGTGATCACTCCCAAGGGAGGTGTCGGTGACCGTCCATTTGGTCTCCTTGACGTGAAGCGTAAATTAGAGATCCGGGGTGGAGTCTCTTTGAACACTGTTACCTATACAGTAGGGGTGCTTGGGTCTGATTCTAACGTGAGATGATGGATTTGCACCTGGTCCCAGAAGCCCCGTCCCCTTTTTTGTGCAGCTGGGGTAGCCCCATGCTGTGTGAGGTGCATTGAAATCACCTACAACAACTAGAGCATGTGGGCCAGCCTCTTTCCGAGCAAGGGAGAATAAAAGGTGGAATTTATGGTTATGCGCTTTGGTGTTACTATATACGTTTAGAACAAAAAGCTTGGAGGTTCCTTTTTTCGTGGGGGAAATCGTGATTAGGTCTTAGGGAATTTCCATGCTTCCGAACTGGGTCCTTTGTGCTGGGATGTTACGTTGGATTAGTACAGCTGCTTTGGGCTCAGTATCTCCCTGCAGGGTTTTGTATGCGGGAAGCTAAACGATTGTGCCCGTTTCCCGTAAGGGTATGACATCTGGGGGAGAGGCAACCGACTGTATGTGTAGCGGCAGGTTGCCACGCTTTTTTTGAATGCTCCTGCAGTTCGACTGCAAGACTCTGACGATCTTGATGATTTTATTGATGGGCAGGCTCATAGTGAGTAATTACTGAGGGGATGCATCCCATTGGGTTATTTATGCGGTTGAGGACGTCTCTCATGTACGTGCGCATTTCGGGGCGGAGTTCCTCAATGCTAGATGTCAAGCTCGATTGAAGGGTGGATAAATTTGCCTGTAGCGCTTGATAGAGTCCTAGGTATTCGTTGTTTTGTTCTACTAGAGTTTGCCTGTAGGATACCGCATTCTGCTCGAGGGCGGCGAACTGGTTGTCTATCTGCTCGTCTAGTGTGCTTTTCTGAGCTGCCATTTCGGGAGCGTCGGGGATTGCTCTGCGTTTGGGTGGAGGAGGATTCGGAACAGGGTCTTCGCGAGTACGGTTCTCGATCTAAAGTTTGAGCGACCGATTCTTTTGCCGCAAGGAGGCATTTTCTTGCCTGAGCAGGGTGATTTCAGCCCTGATATTAGCTAGTTGCTTAGGTATATCCGGGGCGACAGATAGATGGGTTGCTGGGTTTGAGACAAGCAGCGTGAGTTGGTGCTGGGGCCGCTCGCCTTGTTTCCACCGCCAGGCGTAGTATTCTTCGGTGGTTGCATAGGTTGCTGCTTGTTCGACTTCTGAAACCCGGGTGGGGGCTTCTTCGTTCCGCCTTCAGTCTGGGTGGGTTTTGGGAGATGGTGCCTGGATGTGCCTCGTGGCTGGCGATCACGGTTTGGAAAGCCTGGGTGTCCTTTTGGTCTTGTCCAGAAGCAGCTACCTGGGCATAGGTTTGATGAGGTTTGCGGGGTTGAAAGCGGTGCGAACAGTCTCACGAGCGGGACATCGCACACAATGCACTTCGGAGGGCAGCGATGGGGTTCATCAGCATTGGGGATCCCGCACTTGGAGCATCTTGGGGTCGCATTCGCGGTAGGGCAAACGTCCTGGCGATGTACGAGCTGCCAGCTTGACGTGCAGGCTTCGGTCTTGCGGCGAAATGGCTTGCAACGGTATGTTGCTGCCCTATATCGGATCCAGTAACGGACTCGTGGGCAATGGAATAGGATTTGGGCCATGTTCGAGGTGCCAAGTCGTTTCGCCGAAAGGATCCGTACATCAGGGTTGTAGTTAATAATACTACTGTATATTTCATGGGGTGTTGAGTCTTCAGGTTTGTTAAAGATGACTCCTGTAGCCATTTTAGCTGGAGCGGAGACGTGAGCGACGACTTTAGACAGGCGACCTTTCAGGGACAGGGACTGGATGGCAGAGTGTTTTCGAGTCCGTTTTTCTGAGGGGGTGCTGATGAGCAGGAAGTTGGCCACTTGCTGGTCCCGTATTTGATCGGTCGGGTTTTGTTGGATGTTGGCTTGTAAAAAAAGAGCGTCCAAAAGGGAGGCCTGAACCACTCACCTGAGATCGAGTCCTTCGCGTGACTGGAGGACGACCTTGATGTCAGTTTCAGGGGATGGCGTAGCAGGTGGGCCACACCGGGTGTAGTGGCTGCCCTTGATTCGCTGCATTTCGTTACTCGTGGCTGGAAATGCTGAGAGGTTATTTGCAACGTTGAAAAATGTACGCTGCCGGTTGCGTATAGCTGCCCATTCCGGTTTGGTAAGCTCAACGGGGTCGTCGGTTTCTCCGGCTGCGATCTCCATAGCTGGGAGGCTCAGTTCCTATCGTGCATTGGTAGCGGTCATAAGCGCGCGCCAAGAGTGCAGCGCAGCCAAGCGAAGGGGCCGAAATAGAACCGATTTCACTTGGCGATTACTGACCGCAGGAGAGGCCAATTCCTTCAATGTTGGTGTCGGGTTGACTCGCTTGACGTAGAGAATCGTACGGTGCCTGTGTAATCAGTCTGAGGTGGTAGTAGCCGGTCAACTTCGCTTCCGAGTCGGGAGCCGGTGTGCAGTGCTTGTGCATGCCGTGGCCCTCTGGCGGGAGTTCCTGTGGATTGGGAAAGATTGCTGTAAATTTGGAAATCTTTCAAGTGTTGGATTGCAGTGATGTGTTAGAGGACGTTTCGATTTATCGGGGTTTGAGAAAGTTTAGGGCGGGCAATAGAAGTGGTAAGGCTTGTGTGAACACAATGGGTATGATCTGTAGACTGGAGTGAACAGGCAAGTGTAAAAAAGTGAAGGCGAAGTGTGGAGTGAGAAGTGTGGACTAGGAAGGGAGCAATGGTGGTGAAACTAGTGAACATCGGCGGCCAAGACGAAGCAGTTTTTTGAGTAAAAACTCTTAGAGCGGTGGGTAAGCGGTATGTGTCAAGGGCACCCCCGCAGGGGGGATGCTGCAAAACCTCGCGCAAAAAATACAAGAACAAAGAACCGAACACTTGAAGTGCACGCCAGCGGCGCACCAATGAATTAACGTCAGCGCCTAAACACCTAGGCGTCATTGTCAAATATGGCAGCGTACTGGCCAGTAAATCAAAGAACGCCGTGCAAGAGGCAAGTGGCGTGATGACCTTCTACTGTGACGAAAAGGCAAGGAGCCAATTAGGAGTGTGTTGCGTTCAAGCCGAGAGGGGTTAAAATCCCTGCGAACGCGGAGCAGGGGGACAGGCAAGAAACCAGGAAGCGGAATGAGCACGTCAGCTTCAAAGAACGAGCCACCAAAGCCTTGGCGAGTGTGGGCCTTCTTCGTATCGGCTGCGGAATCCTATGCCCACTACGAACCTATGTCTTCATGGCCCCAGCGGAGACGGTCGGGCACCTGCGGCCAACGTCCACGCTCCATCGACCTTCGCTTCGACGGCCCCGATAGGCTGCGTTCGTGCCAAGACCTACTTAGGACCTCCAGCGGCACCGGCTGTCAGGGGGTAGCCACTGAGGAAACACGTCGGGGTGAGCGGAGCCCATGCCGTCCAAAGAACGACCGCTCGCATCGAACGCCAGTAACAAGGGACGACGACAGCTCCAACCGAGTCGCGGGCACACAAGGGTTTGACACGTCAGCGCCGACAACCGGGGTTGTGCGACACAACTAGGTAGTACTACAGATTTCGCTGAGAACAGTGTTATTGTCCCCTAATGAGGGTATTAGGACAAATTGGGTAGAACTTTATTGGGCAGACTTATTGTGTTTTGGTGCGAACTGTATTTTGAGATATTAAGTGAGGGGTTTGATTGTTTCATGGTTGAATGCAATTATTTATTAAGTGGTTCGCTGTAAGGGTTTTTCAAGTTAGCATTAAATGTGTGTTTTGTCAAACCCGTCAACGGCTTTACTGCGTCCATCTCTGTTGGCTGGTCAAGACAACCTAACCATCCGTCACGTGTCAGTCATCACCAGATTGACGCCTCACAAGCACCTAATGGGGCTGGTGCCCCTAGTGGGGAGCGCCGAAATTATTTCATAAGATCTCGGCATGTATAACCCACTCGACTGGCCATGGCCAGTCTCAAACAACAGCACCTACCACAACGAATACCGCAGACGATGTCCAGTGTTTCAAGGAAAGTTTGCAGGCATAGCCAAAAATCACACTTTTTGTTTTTTAAACACTTTTTTGGTGATGTAGTAGGATGGCTTCTTGTACCCCTCTCAAAATGACCCTTTGCTAAACGCCGTTTACGACTCATAGAGGACTGTTATTCTATTGCGGTATCTTTGACAACTGCACGAACTTTGTTGTGTGGGCGCTATACCATGGGCATAATACACTTGAAAACTATAAATACTCGCTAAGTGTCATTACAAACATAATGTGAACTATCTTTCACTTCATGGGCAAAAATTAAGAAACACTACGTGCTGGGGACAAGCTACATTCGATCTATCCTTCTCGATCCTCGAGCGCCATGCCTCCTTGAGGGCCTTGTGGCTTCCTGGCCACAATAAAGCCATTAAGTCCATTGCAGTCGTATGCTGGCTAATATAGTTGCTGTCTGTTGCAGAGTACCGAGCAGCACAAATAATCAACCGGTGGGCAAGTTGGTAGTGGTTTAATAAGTTGAGGTTCTTGTAGACGAATACACGAGGGAGGATAGGATGAAGACATGACAAGACTAAACACGCCAATAATTTCATTGAAAACACAACCCCTTTCAAATTAATATGACCAAGCAGCCCACCCCTGACATCAGGACGCTATTCTTGTATTGCTAGCACATCCGAAACAGAACACTGTGCACAACTAATTGTTAATTTATAGACCGGTTTAAATTCAAGAATTTCTTCTGGTGCAGAGCACATAAGCTGGAGTTTTTCACCGCAACTTTAACTAGTTGTTTCTAAAGTGAAAGCTCTCTTGGTGTGACCAATGGTTTTCTGAGAAAGAAACATATCGTCTTCCCCAAAGACCGGTTGGTCGACCAAAAGGTTATACTAATAGCTCTAGACACACGGCACGTGAGTATAACCATGCTTCCATTGTGTCAAAATGGCTACACCAAAATCGCAAAAAAAGGAATGGCTGTAGAGGCAACAATGCACGTATGGATCATGAAGGAGTGTACTAGTATACCTTTAGGTCATAAAATAAGGTGTCGGTATCAATTAGATCGTCCGTGGATGCGGTTACGTAGTGCGCGAAACATCGTCGCTTGGGTACGGATATCTTCACTCCCTATTTGGTTTTTGAATGTTTGACGATATGTTTGGCCCTATACTTTGACTATATGTGTGGTACACATTCAATGAGGGCTGAACGCTCCTTTAGCATTCACGCATCTGTCAAGTTTATTTACCCCTAGCCATTTGAAACGCCAACCGAACGCATTTTCTCATCTTAAACATCGACTGTAATAACGGTTAACTCATGCATTTTGCCTCACATGAGTGTGAGGTTTAGTGTGCGCTAAATGAAGAACGTGTACAACTTGGAACGGTTGTTCCTACCTAAACGTCTGCTTGACCAATGGTTTCATCTTCTACCCGAAATTTTAAATCGAGGAACAGATGCGAAGACACAGGCAAACGAACCAACACTGTCGCGCTTAGGTAGCCCAGTAATACCTATCTACCTTCTTTAGAAACTTAATTCAAGATGAGGTTATCGCGAAAGGTTCTGATTCTTTATTTGATATGCTGTATTTGAAACCGGGCCCGCAGCGGCAGGAGAGCTCACTGTCCAGACGGTGAGATCCAATCACGGTATTTCCTTAGCCCAACATACTCAATCGCAGCTTAAGCGATACGTATGTCCAGCTCTGACCTCTACGGCGGAGCTGCGCTTACTATTTGCCACCGCAGATTGTGTGCGCAATAAACCGCGTGGTCCACGCTCAGTTCGAGCTCCGTTCCACGGAGGTGGAACACACACCTTGAATTGGGCGCGCTTGAGGTGGGCGTGCAGCGTCATCGTGTGCTCGGCCATCCCAGTCACTGCTGGGACGGCGGAATTGCAATGATGTAAGCCATCGAAAACACTCCATAGACTGCCACACATACATTCGGGTAGATGTATAGTAGAACCATGAAATATTTTACCTAGGACGTAACAGCACGTGTATGCAAATAACAGTCAACTATTAGCCGCTGTCCGCTGAAAAAACAAAGCTTCGTGTAAAAAATGAGAAAGAGAAAAACTTTATTGCATGGGAAATAAATGAAACAAAGTGGCATTGGCTCAACCGCTCACTAATTAATGGGCTTCTGTAACCTTCCCACAGTCATATATGAGTCGGCCCTTATATAAATTTTTTTACATGTTTAGAACCAGTTTAGAACCGAACAATTATCGAATAGAGTGTGTCTGCTCTGCTATTTCTGCATGTGTCCATAAATTGTTAGTATGTACCAATCAGTAGGCGATACCCAATACTAAGTGTTCGGAAATAAAATTTTATTTTAAACCTTTGTTCATTCATGCCTAATTATCAGTGGCGGTTAAGCCAAACGAACACCAAAGTAAATCCAAGAATTGGTAATGGAAGTTTCATTTATTTGATTTGGTTCTGCATAAAAAGCCTGTACAGTCAGACAGACCGGCACTGTCTGTAGTATAAGGCAGGTACTAACCGTGTGGATTGTAAAAAGAGTGTCTACTAGGACATTCACAATGATTACTACAGGATTATTGTTTTTAGGCGAAACCTGAGCTGGCTGACTTGTTCCGTCAATGCTATCGCAGTACGTCAAAATTCTCCACCACGTATTCCCGCCTCACCCATTCTTTCTCGCCTTTAGAATCCGCTCCTGTCCCTCAACTGGCTCTCTTCGCCCGCAGGTGGCGGTCGCTCCTAAAAGTGGCACGCGGGATCACACCATACTCCAAGTAATCAGAGTCACTCCCGCTACCGGAGGAGTGAGAGATTCATTCGCTCGACGCGCGTCTTTTGTCAGTCCGTTCTAGGCCAGCTGCACCATGCGGACGTCGTGTTTGGTGTCATCCGTCGAAGAGCGCGAAGCCATGAAATGATGTCAATGAGAGCGCGGCTGTGAACGTGCTTGTGCTAGGAGAGCTAACCATGCGATTCGGTAATTGGAAAACCATGCGATCGAACAACGACAGGCTGCTGAAGAGCAGGCTGTCGTTTGGCTAATAGAAGCAGAAGACAAACGATAACGACAGGTGAACCCACGTATTAGGGATAGAATGGCTGAGGGACAGACTCAACGAGGACAGATCCACCTATTCGATATGCTGATTACCCTACAAACTTCGCCTCCACAGCGGTCCGTTATAGGAGAAGGGTTGGTGAATCTTTTTACAACGCCAGCTCAAGGAACAAACGCAAGGCCTATATCTCATTTCAATGTAAACTAACGAATCTTACGTGCCAAGTTCATTTTGCGAAACCTTTAAGCATGACTGGTGGACCTACAAACGACTAGTGCCTAGATAGGCTTATGTGCGTGTAAGCTCGACCATAGCACTAAACAATGTTCAGGTATCATTGATACCTATTGATTAGGCTGTGGAAGAACAGTAATACTATATTTTTCGGGTGCATGCAGTACAGATCAATCAATTAAATTATGTACCAGAAGACGATACTTTACACAACCTGCATTTTTAAGCTTTATTGCTATACAACACATACCCTAAATAAGTGATGTTCAAGACTAAAGCGAATATTTCTACATAACACTGCTGATTTTGTTTTCGAAGATATTTTTAAACAAAAATAGTACAACACGAGCAAGAATAGCTTGAGGCTGTAAAAATTTCTGAAGAGATTTGTCTATCGCATTTGATTTTCGCGTCTGGACATTTCTGAGTATTTCTTACGCTTTCCACGAAATATCGCACAGTGGCTTTTATAAATGGCATAGCATATACATATGTGAAGGTCAGCCCCCTGTACCGATGTGAGAGATAAGGTCACACGTACCGTTCTCGGTATGGCGTTTGGAGTCTTTTTAAAGTGCGCCCCAGGAATTACCATCTCAAAGGCACCTTAAGTGCAAGGTACTTCTAGGACGCAGTATAAGGAGTCAGTCACATTTAAGTTTATTAATACTGAAAAACTAACGATAGCTTGTCCTTTTCGACGGCCTTTGTTGAAAACGAATAAAAATGTCAGAAACCAATACACAAATGTGTAAGCCCCGACAGACCTTTACTTCAATTCGCCATTTGAAAGAGCGGTTACTTCCATCATTTTCATTTTTTTGTGTAGCGGTGAAGTTTATTGCGGGCTGCAAATGAACACTGATCTGTCAACTAATACTACGTATTTTTAAATTATATTTGATATAGGCACTCAGCCGGGTGCTATATTGGTTGTTGAGGTTATTACCAAATTCTCCACAGAAATATCTGTCCAGTGCTTCTTTCAAGCACATTGTTCCTCGTACCAACAATACATGAATTTGGACTTTTTCTATGCCTTTTACAGCTTGTATGCAATAGAAAATGTCCTCAAAAGTTTATTCAGTTGTATATATAATTAATATGTACACCTATGCAGATTTATTCTCTTCTGAAAGCGAAAGGAGCATAAAAGGTAAAGGCAACGTTGTTTGGCAGCCGCATCCAGGAATTCATGAGCACAACAGGTGTAACAAGCAAATTCATGTAGAAAGTTTTTATTACTTCGCCAAAAAAGCACAAATTCCGTGAATCGTGCCTATAAAGCCTTGAATTAGAAACAAAAGTTGTTGAGAATTTTGAAAACCCAGAAGATACTGTTGCGCTCCCGGGTAAATTTTAATGCACATAAAATTTACTGTAGAGGACATGAAAACGAGACGCAAGTTTTGAAATAGGTGGCCACGACATCAACACTTGCCGGCCAGGCCAACTACTGCAACCATTCGTACTTTGATACGTACGCCTTCTTGATGACCAACCGCTAAAATTTTGAAATATTACGTTTGTTTGATCACGCTGAATGTTCTCTGCTCGCCGACAAGATGAAAATCAGTGGAAATACAAGGCATGCTCATGTGTTCAACAAGGAACAATTTTACTAAAGCGGGCTTACATTCGTGCCTTATATAATCGTCTTCAAATAACAATAGACTTGATGCTTGTTGAAATATAACAACCATCAAGCATTACGGACATCAATTTTTCGGTGATATTCTTTAGCTTCTGCCAGTGTTACAGGTATGGTGGACATGTGAATGCTTTTATATAAACAATTCATAGGGGCACGGTGAACATTACCACTTGGTTGTTGCCAGTAATACGACCCGAGCTATAAGCGGCGCCAGCCTCAACTAGAAAAGCGAAAAACTAAGCAATTATTCCTGCCGGTTTGGGTTCATCACTTCTTACGATAAAAAAACGCTCCGCGTTTTACACACAGTCTTTCTTGCACTACTTCCACGCGGAAAGTCTGGTCTGTCTGTCACTCGATTAAGCCGCCGGCGAAAGTTGAAGGCCTCGCCGACGGAAATGCTTTAAAATCCACTGCCATTTCTGAACACATCGGTAGCAATTACCACAGTTGTCCAGATTGTTGAGCCAAAGCAAAACATTGCGGATATACGA
Organism: Haemaphysalis longicornis; assembly: GCF_048455015.1. Taxonomy (NCBI): domain Eukaryota; kingdom Metazoa; phylum Arthropoda; class Arachnida; order Ixodida; family Ixodidae; genus Haemaphysalis; species Haemaphysalis longicornis. The sequence goes on along the minus strand of NW_027526407.1, from coordinate 103,028,721 downwards.
CAGAGAAAATGAATACCTAAAAGGTATTTGCAGTGTTTGTTTATGAAAACGTACATGGATATTTCATTTTTGCTGAATCAAATCAGAAACTTTCAGCCACTGTGAAAAACGCGCAGTCGGGTCGCAATCTTTTTTTCGCCCTGGTTGCGAACTTCCGCGAGTTTCCCAGGATCACTGCCAGCCGCCACCATCTCTGTCGCCGTCAAACATTATCTTCGAATTTAGGGGGTTGTTGCTTCGGAAAACCGTGGAGTGCCCTCGCTACTCATCTCGAGCTTGCCCATTACGTGCAACATGCGGAGAGGCAGGTGAAAGGCCATGAGACGAGGCGAATGCGGAGGCAACACGCAGCACCAAGGCGCGCGACGCGAGAATCCTTGGTTTCCCCCACTTGCACGACAATGCAGGTGGACATGCAGTGCAAATACTAGACGCGAACACATGCTCCGAAAAGGCAACATAAATTTTGGTTTGTAGATCTGTTCGTCTGCACTTGAGACTATCATCTTTCGAGGATATTTGCTTTAAAGCACGCAGACACGTGGCCAATATTTAAGATGATTCACCACTCCCATTTTTTGTCTGGGGCATTAAGTGCTTCCAACTTGTGAAGGATAGATAAACGTTGTGCGGCGAATGCATCTTTTATTCAACCCGCCGCAGTGGCTCACTGGCTAAGGCCTTGTCCTTCCCGGCCGCGGTGTCCAGTTTTCTAGTGGAGGCGAAAAATAAAAATGACGGGATGTACGATCCCCAAGTGGTAAAAATTAATCCGGAGCCCTAAACTACCGCTCGCCTCATCGCCTTTGTTGCGTCAGCGCGTTAATCCTTACAATCAATAAATCCATCAGCATCGCTTATTCCCGTCCCTATTGCAATTGCGGACTAGATCGAAGCCATCAGACATCATCAGAGTGAATTACAGTAAGCACATATGATGACATTACAGCAGACATCGGCATGCGGTCGCAATGACAAGGTGCTGGTTGTCGGCATGCTGGTAGACGACGGCATGCCTGTAATGGTAGCTTTGATGATGATAGGTTGGATGACAGTATGACTCATATATACGTGAAATAGTACAGAAATGATGAAGACAACAAATTAAAAGATCCTTCGCAATGCTAACATTAAACTGATTCCATTTCTTGCAAATAAATTTACAAAATAAGATTTCAAGCAAAGAAGTGAACTCATACCCCGGAATTGCGCTTTGCTCTGATTATTCGTGTGGTACTGTTTTTCTGCTATCCGGCCACAATAAAATAAGTATCAGACATGATGACCACCTCAGAAAAGGTAGGCAGATGAAAATAAAAAATTAATCATTCAGTTATACACCAAAGCCTGCACAATATAGACCATCTCAGCACAAAGTTATAGTCACAGTGCACACGCTTTCCGAAATATCACGTTGTTGGGATTCGGATAGGGTCCCTTTCTTTTTACCGATTATGTTGCTGCCATTCTTTCTTGCCATAACAATAAAAAATCTGAAAGAAGAAAACATTTTCACAAACTTGAGTGGAAACTATCTGGCTGGGACTCCCTTCAGTCGTTGCACGGTGCTCATGGCATCGACTGCTCTAGGAGGCATTGCATGATGGCATCACCTTTTCCGAAAAAGAATTTTAGTGTAACGTTTGCTAAGAAACGAACCAGTTGGGCAGCTTGTACACTACAGTTCACTTCTTTGAAAAAGTGGGGGTTTGGCTGAGGTTATCTGCTTGAACCGCCTTTTAAGAACGTAAATTCAAAATACTTTACAATTCATTCCTTCTAGAATTAAGGAGCTACCTTCTGAAATGGTCGTTTCTAGGCGAATCTTAAGTGACCATGCAATACTGTCAGTCGGAAACAGAACTGGTGGGACGTCTTTGTAATCGCCACAAAACATTTTCTCTCGTGACGATGACTGACGCAACCACTTCAGCTGTCTGGCAACCTTAGTCCAGCCAACTGGTTGTTTGCACAGTTTTGATACTTGTGTTGCTGCGCTTTTTCGAATTCTAGTCAGCATTTTATTTTTGCAATACCAGACGTCACACAGTCGCTCAAGAAAAAAATTTGAGGATTGATCCTGGGGCCTCTGGGAAGGCATAAATATCTTAGCCGGTTAACTAAAACCAGAAAAAGCGTACTAGACCAGACAAAAGCTGCATAATAGCCAGTTTGTATTTGTAGCCATGTACTTTGCTCTTGTCATTTTAATTTGTAACCTGCAGAGTTTTAAGAACAATATTACTGTTGAACGCTTCTGCAGTAAGCCATACACGAGCATATCCGGCTGACAAAACATCACTGCATCATTTATTTCATGAAATGAATCGAACTCGGGGCTGGGTGTCGTCGTTCCTTATTTTCGTGCTTCACGATTACCAGATGGGTTGGTTTTGATTTTCGAGTCCCTCAAGATCCGTTGATAAGCCAGGTGGTGGTGGGGCTGATATTTTTTAACGAATGTATCTAGCCATGCGTGATATGCCGGCAATCGCTCCCCCGAATCAACACCTTCTTCCGCTATGCGGGGGAAATCAACAGAAGTAATTTGATCCGCCCCTTTTGACCGCTATGCGCGGGAAATCACCAGGAGTCACTGAGGTGTCTGTCCCTTAAAAACTCAAGGATAAGGCGCAAAATGTCTCTTCTTGTGATCCAATGACCTCTGGGAAAAATATATGATCCAAACAGCCATGCGGAGCGGCTCTCTTTAAACAAACATAACCTATCCGTCGTATGATCTGGGCAGCCTATGAGAAAATGTCCCATCTCACCTGTTACACAACATGTTGCACACAGAGGTGAGGAGATAAGGCTAAGCTTATAAAGACATGCCGGTGCCCGCGCTGAGTTGGTCCGGATGCAGAAATGTAAGTATGCCTCTGTCCTCTTCATTCCTTTAGTAACAAAATGTTGGTGTTTCGGTCCTCAAAGAGTTCTCAGGTGTTCTCTAATGATAGTTTTTCAATTTGCTGTTCGGCTGGAGCCACCGTCAGAAAACGAGTCCAAGATGTCGCATCACGGGCCAACTTTCCGCGGCTTCGTTTCCAGGCACACCGACATGGGAAGGAACCGACTGGAAGCGAACGCTAAGCCCATTTTTATTTAGCTGCTGAAGGAGACGTAGTGAGCGTTGGCAAGTTTTGTCTGCGGGAAATGCAATCTGCAAAAATTGTACGGCTGACTTGTAATCCGTAAGAATTACGGCACGCCGCCACCAAAGTGATGTGATCTTTTACAGGGGCCGCCTCAATAGCTATACACCCCGCGTTGTAAATAGTATGAAATGATCAAAGCGAGTCCCAGAGGAAATGCTTATTCCAGGGAATAAATAAAGCCGCGGCTCTGGTGTTTAATTCTCTGTCGACAGGTCTGTCCGTCAACACGTGAGCAATATATCCTTACAAACTGTCCAAGTGCTCAAGTGCTAATATTCTCGCTTCAGCCACTGGTGTAATTTCACGACGCCTCATTGTTGCTGCCTTCACGACTATGGCGGGCATATCACGGCGCCAACCTTCAGGCCGCGAGCTGTACAGTCGCGACGGCAGCAGGCCGTCTCACGGGCACAATAGCTGCGAGGCTCACTGCACGGAATTAACGGAGTCTCGGGTAGCGAGGGAGGGGGGTGGTAGAATTCATAACGCCTGCGAGACGCAAGCCGACATTAGTAATTTTTTAAAAAGAACTGCCCACCAAAAACAAATTTGAACTGTTGCAAATATAACATGGAGCGGCGTATCAGTGTTCTAATGGCCGACCGCGAGTATTGATAATCGGTTGCGTGCAAGACACCGTTGAGCCAACGTAGCAGTATGATCCCATTTCGGCAATCAAAATGTTTAGAAACCCAAGGAACGGAAAGACACTGATCCTGCTTGAAGGGTAGAAGGAAGCCCTTGAAGTAGCGCTGCCACAAAACGTTAGTGAAAAGTGGCAAGTAAGACCAGCTACACGGAACAGCCCTAGCCTGTTAAATACACATGAGAAGTACACAAACTTGACTCGTTACTTACCTTAAATCAGCGGCGGTGTCTCTCCACCGAATCGATAATCCATAGACTTCAAATAAACTAGTAGAAAGCCAACCGACAAACGTGCGCGACTGCCCATATCCCCAGCCAGTGGACAGTGGCGAAGCGGTTTTTCGCACGTGATCGCACCCCATTTTCTCTCTGCGCATGCGTCCCGTTTCTATAGCAACGCACTCGCGTCGTCTGCATCCATATAGTGTACTAGAATTGTCCAGGACGCGGCGTCGTGTCGTACGTCGAAACACGCCATCGGCAGCGCGAGGTTAAAGCGCGAGGCATTCGGCACATTTAGCTTACAAGCTTAGCGACTACAGCTGATTTGACAATTCGTGTAAAATTTCGGTATGCGTTCGCTGTGGATAGGCTAATCGGCTCTAGGGTCAGCTTTCTAGAGCTAGGCATCGATCAAAAATTAATTCGAATAATCGATAGGCAATATTCAATCAATTGATCGGTTAACCGGTTGGTGCTATAAACTACATTTCGAGTTCGAAATATTTTTTTGCTATGAGGTCTTCCACACGGAAGAGTCAAAATCACATACATTTTTTAATTTGAAGGCAATATGTGTGGTTGTCCAGATGTGTGTGGTTGTCCAGATCCTCGCGTAGTAGTTGGTTAAACAGACCCTCGCGTACTAGATGTGGCTGGCATATGGTGGCTCGAACACGTGCTTCTATGGGGTCGTTGTTTCTCAATGAAGCGAACCCGGCGCCACTCGCCGTTGCCACTTCAAGCGTGGGGTTTTAATTATGGCATTATACGAGTGGGCTGTTAAGATGTAAGGCGACAGCGTGAGATAAACTAACGTAGAGTTTTGGGGAGCTTGATTTCAGGTTTAATACGCTCAGGTGAGTTGAACCGATTAATTGGTACAGAAAACCTTTATCATCCTTAATAAATTATTTGATTAATCGGTGGAGTAATCTATCAATCGCCCACGTCTACAATCAAGACAATGGCCGCTTGATACCATCGACGTCCTTGGCTGTCCACGATACCCTGGTAGCGTGTGCTTCGTAAACCGATTCCACGATGGGAGCACGATACTGTGATCTGCAATGATGCATGCTTTGTTTTGCTTCTCCTGTTCTCATTTGATGAAGTTATTCTGTTACACTTGGGTTGGAAAACGGAAACGGAATTCTTGTGAGTTGTTCAATAAGCAGGTTTTCAGGTGTCGTTAGCGTCATGGAGTTACTGAAGTAGAAAATCCATAATACCGTGGCTGTTCTGGGTTACTTTAATTAGTGAATCAACAGAAGCAGCTTCCGGTGGTCATAAATTTGCCTACTCTCTGTACCCCACATATGTATATTCAACAAACCTAGCTCATTTGTCAGATGCAATAAATATGTGCCGTGCTTTGCTCTTTGCAGTTTTATTTGCCATAAATTTTGGTGCAATGCTCCTGTTTCTGAGAAACTGCCGTCACACTGAAGTGGTTGTTCTGATAGGTTGAACAAGCGGGCTTTCACGGAAAGGAGATGTTGTGGTGCCACTAAAGGAGGTCCACATGCAATTGGAAACATTGTGGATTGGCGTCTTGGTTAGTCAGTAGAAGCGGCTGTGTATTGTGCATTGCTTCCATCTTATTATTATTGTGTATCTTATGTTAGGTTTCAACTGTGGTGAGGGCCTGGATTCACACGAAACTGTCTTAGTGGAGTGGTGTATTTTTTAGGTTTTCTTGTTTGCTCTGAGTACCATTGTTTTGTCTTGTGGATATTGTAGACGTTGGTCGTGTTTCTACAGAGGCCATATACATGTGAGGTGTACCTGAATGGTACTGATGTAAATGTGTGAACTTTGTTTCAGCAAGGTGGCCTGTAAACGCCTCACTTCCTTTTTCCACATTTTTTGATGAGTAGAGGGTGCTGAACTGGCTTGGAATATTGTTTCGCAAGTTTTTTAGTAAAAAAGTGCACTGCAATAAATTCAAGATAAAAAAACTATCTCTGGTCAAATCGCCATCTCTTGTTATTAATGAAATTTAATTGAAAATTTTATCCTTGCTGCATTTCGTTCTTGCTTGACATTTCAGGATCCATCAAACAGTACACATTATCCATTGTTTCAGTTTGGGATACCTTGCATCCGAGCACTATACGTAGGATAGTTGGAAAAATGAAATTAGGTAATGTAGTAACCGGCATCCGGGCAAGCGTGGAAAACGTTGCTTTATTTCCCGAGGCGCGCACTGGCAGCCTCACAACTGAAGGACGCGCACCCAAGCCGGGTGCGCCAATTTATACACAAAGCGTCGCTGCTGCGCACGCGCTGCTAGCCAACCGCTGCGCTGATAACACGATCGCAACACGACACTCCCTCCCTGCACAATTCTAAAAACTATCGTAGGTCAAACGGTCCGGTGGTCGTCGTTCCCTGTTGCTCCTCCGCAAAGGGACCGCTTCTTCATTGCTGGCCGACGGCGCTACCGTGGCACGTGTAGCCGGCTCGGCAAGGCGTTCCGTTGTAAGTGCAGCAGGGACCACGTCAGTTGCATGAGGCAGTTCGCATTCAGCGTGGTTGTCTGGATGATTGGTCGATTCAACGCAGGATGGTCGCAGATGGTCAGCGTGCACGAACCTCACTTTGTTTCCGACGCACACCAAATAGGTTGACGGAGACTTGACACGCGTCACTCTGCCAAGCCACCATTTCACCACATCACCGCGCACAGAACGCACCAACACACTGTCACCCACAGCAAACACTCGGGGCCGACCTCTTCGCTTGTCAGCCAGAGTTTTCATTTTCTCCCTCCTCACAACCATTTCATTTCGAGTGTCTGGCCGTAGCAACGACAACCTGGTCCGCAGTTTCCTTCGCAGGAATAATTCCGCGGGTGTCCTTCCCGTAAAAGTGTGAGGAGTTGTGCGGTAAGAAAACAAAAAGTTGTCTAGTCTGTGTTGAAGAGACCTCGTAGTGCCTTTTTCAGAATCTTCTAGATTCTGTTTGAGTAGTGCTTTCTTGGTGGATTGCACCGCGCGCTCCGCAGCTCCGTTAGACTGCGGATGATAGGGGGGTGTCAGTGTGTGCCTAACACCATTCGATGAAAGAAAGTCTTCGAACTCTTGTGCACGAAACTGCGGACCATTGTCAGTTACCACTTCCAAAGGAAGTCCATGCGCAGCAAACCAAGATCGCACAACTTCAATCGTCTTCGCGGCAGTTGTTACACCCATAGGTTTAATTTCCAACCATTTGGAGTAGGAGTCTATGGCTAGCAGAAACATTTTTCCTTTTTCTTCTGCAAAATCAAGATGTACTCTTTCCCATGGGTTTTGGCACACTTGTCATGGTGTCAAAGGTACAGGTTGAGCTTCAGGAAGGACAGACTGACAAATTTTGCACTTCCGCACAGTTTCTTCCAGGGCGCTATCCATGCCTGGCCACCATAGCATTGACCTTGCTACCGCTTTCATTTTGGTTATCCCTAAGTGCTGTGCGTGCAGCAACCCCAAGACAACACTGTGCAAGGACTGCGGCACAACTACGCGATTCAGCCACACAATGCATCCGTTATCTACACTGAGTTCAAACCGGCGCAACCAGAATGGCTTTAACTGCTCGGGTACAGTTTTTTTCCAGCCGTGCCATATCATGTCACGAACGACACTCAACAGTTTGTCCTGTCCAGTTTCGCGCTCAATATCTTTCGCTGTCAGCGGCAACTCATTCAGTGGCGCAAAATAAAAAATATCTTCACTGTGGTCGTCCGTGTCCGGCAGCGGCAAGCGAGACAACGCGTCCGCATGACTGATAGCCGACCCTGGCTTATGCTTTATCTTGTAGCGATAGTTCGCCAAAAATGTGACCCATCGATGCACTCTTGCAGTTGCAACAGCGCTGCCCTGCCGTCTATCGTAGGTCATTGGGCTATGCCCAATGACCTACGGGCATGCCCAATCCATTGGGCTATGCCCGCGTGGGTTCGAATCCCATCCTCGTCGCCACTTGTAGTAACCGGCATCCGGGCAAGCGTGGAAAACGTTGCTTTATTTCCCGAGGCGCGCACTGGCAGCCTCACAACTGAAGGACGCGCACCCAAGCCGGGTGCGCCAATTTATACACAAAGCGTCGCTGCTGCGCACGCGCTGCTAGCCAACCGCTGCGCTGATAACACGATCGCAACACGACAGGTAACCATCAATTGCATGTCATCTTATATAAAATACGCTATCAGACGCCGCATCACGGGTTTATGCAATACATTTTTTAAATAAATGGAGTACTGCAGCCGTAATTTGTCAATCTCTCATTTTTCGGCTGATTCGCAATATTCAGCTCTTTCAATTAGTGCCTGAACCAAAACAAATGCTCAAGACCCTGCACTGTTTTGTTTACAATAGCAGCCCGAACATTAGTTTTTACGACTGCAGTGCTTTTGGCAACTTCAAGTTAACGACGCAAACGCGGCGTGTGGGTTGTGGACGCGGCTGCTCGACAGCCTGAACGTAATTGGCGCCGAGTGCTTCCTGCTGGGGTTCATGAAGGAGCCGAAAAGCTACCGTGTGATGAAGCGTATCTTGCCAACCTCCAAAAAAATTATTTCGCTTCCCAAAACCATATTTCCTCGCCGAATGCGCAAGGCCGAATGCGCAAGTCCACACATGGCCTCCAACCCTGCAATAGCTGATATACATTGGCCTTTATTATTCGGGTTTTGTGTTTCATGTATTCATTTCTTTATTTATATATCCATCAATGTTATTTATTTACTTACTTATTATAATAATTTATTTACTTCGTTAGTAAGTCAGTAAGGCTGCTGAGCCAAAAATACAACAAAAAAACCGCAAACAAGACTAGCATCGTTCCCGACAAAGCAGGAAGCACATGAAATACATCAGAATACTTCCAAGTACATCATTTCCATAAACAATATCGTGCTCGCATTGTGAAGCCGGTTTCTGAAGCACACGTTACAAGATACGGTGAACAGCCAAGGTCGTCATTGTATCAAGCACCCATCGCAAAGGAAGGACATGCTAGCGCCGATTAGCCTAGCTACGCACATCGAAATATTACACGAATCGTCAGATAAGCTGTTCGTAACGAAGCAGAGGTGATTGCGCCAAATGTCTGGCGATCTACGCTCAAATATTTTAAATATCGTCATCGTATGTGCGGTGGCACCGGGGGTAGCTATCGGCGGCGCGTTTCAGTGAGCGGCGTGCCGCGCCCTCCCGTTCGACTTCGGGTCCGCGGCGCACGGCAGCGGAAACGGAAGCCTGGAAGCAGACGACGTGCCTCCATCGCTATGGCATCAATGTGCATGTGCAAAGAGTGGTGGGGGTGAGATCAAGTGTGAAAAACCACTCCCGGACAGTGCAGGCGACGGCCATTGTCACGTGATGGATGGTGAGGTTGTCTCGACCAGCTGAGAAAGATGAACGCAGGAAAGCGGTTGACGAGTTTGACAAATTAAACATTTAATCCATACTTGAAAACCCTAACACACAACACTCCTGAAATCAATTGCCCACAATCGATAAAAATCAAACCTCAAACCAAATATACCAAAAAAATCGGTGTCTTTCCACTCTGTGAAGAAGGATGACCTGCAAAGCTCGACGGATGACCTGCAAAAGAAGGATGACCTGCACAGCAAAGTCGCCCGAGCCGTCGCTGTCATGTGGTTGCCTCGGCAAGCGACTTCGGATTAGCGACTGCGGATCCTAGTCGCGTCGCTCGTGGCGTCGCTGAAAAAATCGCTCCATCTAGTTAGCGCTTTAGTCCCCATGACCACTGCATTCTATAGCTACAAGATTACATTATCACCTTTGATTACCATTCCGACATAACGTACTCGGAAGCTGATGATCCGTGGCGGGCTCGAATGCCGGAATAAGTGTCTCGACTTTCCACAATCTCGCAGCTTCTCATCTTTCTCTGACAACCTGTCTCCAGAGCACCGTCAGGACCAATGGGATGTATATACAAACGGGTTCTTGTGCTGCTTGTCAGCAGTAGGAAAGCTAGTGATAGACATTGGCACAGTTTTCACTTGTTGGTGCGCGAGTATCTGCGGTGTCATCCCCACAAATTTTACTTAGTTGAGGCCTGTTTCTTGCCGACACATGCGCATCCTTTCATTTAACCCTGAGGGCAGTAGTATTGTTGCGCCTGAGAGATACCAGTGGCTTTGGCGACATGATAAGTGGTAAGACAAGTATACCTAGATAAGGAAATACGCAGGCTTATGCCTTTAATGCCAGATCCACAGATCATCACCTGCACGCTTAACCGTGCTTTTGCAACTACCCTTCCCCAGAAAACCCTCCAACCGCGTAGAGATTGAGTTATAAGGTCCACTGCCTTTTACTGCCAAAGCTAAGTGTGCAGATTTGCCGCTGTCGACAATATCTCAAAATCACTCCAAAACCGTCGCAATTCCAGCAACCACGCCTGGTGACGTCAGGGATTTTTACGTCATTCATATTTTACGGAGGAGCACCTCTGGAGCTGAGTGACAAAAGACTTTAATTTCAAGCTGTGAAAGCGCTACTTGGACAAAGCCAACGTCTTTCAATGAGGGTCTTCTCAAAGACCCGACAAATTAGAGATCTTGTGAACGGAGTCGACCTAAGTCTTCGCGACATGTTTTAAATGTCGGGGTTGGCAAACTAGTCCAATGGTGTGTTCGTAGTCCCGCGTGAAAAGCATGTGTCTATACAGGCACTGAGAAAAAAAACACAATTTTGTCTATTTATTTCTCTTGCCACAACCAATACAGAACCATTCCCAGCAATTTGTCTTAATTCTCCGGAACCAGTTATTATACTCCGGTTGTAAATGTCACTTAGAACACTGAAGAATGTGGAAAATGTAACCGTTGTTCTACGAGCGACAACGAACAGGGCCAGAAGAGTGACCGTGATAACTCCAGCCATGCTTGCTTGAATAAGTGGGTGAAGGTGCGCTATTGCACACCGCGCTTCTCCTTCATACTAGCTGGTAATTTCATTGACAATTCAGTTAGTGGCTGCACCAGGACAGCGCACACCTTGCTTGAACCTGTCGCTACGCATGTGAAATTTGACGCGTTAGCCATAAAACAATTCACCCACAAGTTTGTCACCCACAAGTGGTGTCATGTACTGCTTTTTTTGTTTGTTTTCCCCGCCGCTGTTGTTGTTTATGTTGTTTCTGTTGTTTCTGTTGACCATGAAGGATGTAGGGCTTCGTCAAGTTGCTGAGTGCAGCTTTTTACCCTATTTTCTGCCATAACGGTGTACGTTTATGGAAATAAACTTCAACTTCAACCTCAACTTCATATACATGGCCTCAAGCCCTACTATCACTGCTGGTGTCGTCATCACTTTAATTAAGTTGCCACAGTGGTGCGTCTTTTAAGTTTACTGATTGTGGCACGTGGTGCAGTGCACTGTTCGTGGTAGAAAGATGCCCACTAAGCCTGAAGAGTGTTCATTTAGGCTGTTTTCCGCAGAAGAAGCACCACAGAAGGTCCTTGGGTGAAACCTGCTACCACGTCAAAGCTCGTAACTCGGCTTAACCGAGCCGTTGGCTGTAAATAATCCTCTTCAACAGAACAATACAAAAGCATCTTTGTCCTTTGCATTGTGAATACTGTGAGATTAACAGTTGACTGTAACTGGTTCAGGACGAAACGGTCCCACCACCCTTTCTTCCCAGTGAGCGCTCAATATCATTCGGGGCTTTTATCTTTCTTGTAAAGGCAGTTTCTTACCTCTGATACACTTTTCCCCTTCAGAACAGCCACAACACTACCACCACCTTAGGTGTAGTCACGACATGAATAAAAGTATACGCTCCAGTCTAACAATATCCCACATAAACTTCACATTGCTAGTTGTCGCACCTGCAGAGTGGAAGGCTGAGCAAGACACACTTTCGGCATCCTGCAGGCAAAATGAAGCATCGAATTTGCCCTTATTACTTCGCCGCGACTGTAAAGGAGCAATCACGCCGCAAAATTACTGCACTTCGGTGCAGCGAAGGCCCAGAATTTAAATAGTCCCTCTTTCACTTATTCAGTTTCAGACAAATTGTAAATGCTTGACAAATGTTATCCCCAGCAATTCCTCAGTGGCTAAGCCGCTGGGCGCATTTTTATTCACTTGCCCCGCAGGCTTTTTTTCCGATCTACACAAAAGAGTACAACGTATGTGTTTCGATATTCTCATATAATTAAAATATTAGGAGCAGAGCTGTTTGGCCTTTTGGTTGCGCAATTGATAAGAAAAAAATATTTAGAAAAAACTTAAAAAAATACCGACCCCGAGCCCGAGCCTACGTCGCGTCATTAGCGCCCGACGTCATCCAGGCTTGCGCGTGGTGTTGAGTCACGTGAGGGGTTCGGAAACAGAAAAGAAAAAATACCTACTGCACGTGCCAGTCAGCGTCTCAGCAAACAGCGTCACAAAAAAAAATAACTGTCGTTTGCTCCTGACGTACCTTGAACCTCCGTGCTATGGAGAAAGTATCCGCGTTTAAAGTAGGGAGGGAACGTTAGGGCGCTCATTGTTAACTTATAAGTTTTGGTGGAGCGCACAGAAAAAGAAATATCGAGACGTCACTAAAATAAATAAAACTCAGGTACAAGGTGAATTTATACTTCTACACAACGCTTCCGCTTCCTCAGCTGTCTAGAGTGCGATACGTGGAGCCACCAATTGAAATGACAATGTTTTAAATGGTTGTGCTTCTAAGCTTCAACGGGCCAGAAACACGTAGTAAAGCAGCGTACTCGGTTCAATCCATTAATCAGTCGACATTACCTGGGTGAGCTCATGTTTTATTTGAAACCAGCAAAAAAAAAAATTGCGCGCACAAGGCACCTGACAAGGAGAAGCGATATCACCTGCGCTCTTTACCCACTGTTCAACATCCTAGTGATTAGTAGTAACTCAATTTTCTAAACTCCAATAACGAATAATTGAATTTTATTCATCGTTTTGTAATGTACAAAATATTCTCCAATATAAACTCGGAACAGTGTGCAGTAGTGGAGTTCCCAAGGGTCCTCCCCCCGCCCCCCGGGAACTCCACGACTGCACACTGTTAATTGCTTCACGCCGCCCGAAGGGCATGTGTGACCACACTCTGCGCTGAAGTCTACGCCATCATCCACACTCTCGATTCCACATTAATCAGTTTGCGGTTGCCATTCTGCCCCAACTTCGTATGTCACATATTTTTCGACGCTCTCCAAAGTATTGAAAGCCTTAGTTTAACCAACGCACTTGTTCACAAAATTCCTTAACAGGTGAAATTCTTTAGTCCCAACAACACTAGCACTCAATTGATTGGCCACACGTGCATAGAGAATCTTCACCAATGAATGAGGCAGTTTACACGGGGTAATAAGAAGTTAGGGCAACGCGTGTTCGCTGCTTTCCTCGTGAGGGCGGGGCACTCCGACACTAGATTCTAATGAGTGGATACAAAAACGTGCGATAAATCTGCCGCCAAAACCCCAGTCTTTTTCTGCCTCCCCCCGAACTCACCGGATCTCCCAATGTCTTCTCTACGAAAATTTCAAGGGAGCCTCAAGAATGACTACCTATGTGGCTGCTATGAAAGAGCGTAACGGCTTCCGCTGGCAATTTACGCCTTCAACCTTTGGCTGTTGTTTGCGTACTTGCATGGTCTACAACCCATAGCTGACCCAGAGACAAGAATACACTTAACGTCGAGTCGCTTTCTATTCCAAGCTACAGCAGGAGACAATCTTACAACTCCGATTGTTAACAGGTGCACTGATGTCTTTTCTTTACGGCCCATGACACCACGAGCCCCATGCGCTGATGCATCCCCAGTGAGATCTCGCTAGTTTCAACAGCGGAGCTCTAAAGTGGGTCGCAATGTCCGCTGATGCGGGTCCCGCCAGGCAAAGGAACGCCGCTAGGCTAACAGATGGCGCCACTGCCTCGACGGCCGTTCTGTGCGCGTTCTCAGAACGTAGACCGGAGAACTCGGAACCCATCCACCTCGCACCCTAAACATGCGCCGATAAACTACCAGACCTGCGTGGGTGAGCTTTGAGTGCTTATAGACAGCGCCGAGTGGCTTTCTGGGCGACACTGGCCTCTGGAGGAGCTGGCGTCCAGCGGAACAAATTCGCCAAATACCAGTGGCGTCGTCACACGGAGGGTTGGCGCACACAATAGGGAGGGCCTCACTCCTTCGGCCAAAGGTGCCCACCGCAAGCTTCCTTTAGACCCTTACGGCTTGCAGGGAATTGCTCCGGAGACGAGGCGAAGACCGTCCGCTGCGGGATCTCGGCTGATGTGTCGGAGAACGCGTCGTACTCCACTCCACATATATGCACCGATAAGCAAGCAGGTCTCAGTGGGTCAGCTTTGAGTACGTACAAACAGCGACAAATCGCGGTGTCAGCGAGAAACACCTTTGCGGGACTTAGATGCCCACGTGCCGAAGTCAGTTACGGTGTTTTAGCAGATTTTACAGGCGTGAAACTGGGTTTAAGTTTTTATTTTTCTTCTTGGCAGCGCCGAAGTGAAAGCTGCTAGAGAGGTTACAGTAGCGCGATATTGAGTCTTGCGTTGCACATTATCGTGCACCCAGAAGATGCTTGCCCTCGTTTTGTGTTTTGCAGTCAATCTGCTAGCCTATCGTTGTTCGGAAAGGCCCCACGTTGAAACGCACACACCTGAAGAAAACGTTCTATCCAACGAGAATGCCCAAACTGCATGCCCAAGGCACTCACCTAGCGCGGGCGTCGTACGCACTGTTTCCACCTACACTTTTTCCTGAACTGCCTAACATGCCACAAACATGACAACTGTTGGTACAATTTTATCTGAACAAAAATGACGTTTATCTCTCTTTTCTTGCAGGTTGTAATACGGGAGCAAAATAGACACGCAGCGATAACCGCACTGGCTCATTGTCCGAGTTTGGCTGAAGGCTAGAGGTGATTACAGTGAAAGAGACCACTTGTCGCGGGGATAGACCTCGGCACAAGTACATCATTTTCCTGCTGGAGCGGCTTTGCCTCCTCGAGTGCTTTCAGACACTCTGTCTTTATACTGCACAAGTCTGCAGGTGAAAGTGTGGGTATTTGTATATGAATATATATAAACACAAACATTGTTCAATCACACGTACTTGCCTTACGTTCACCAGCTCTTCCAGTTTGCGGAAGGTGGTGACTTTTATTGAACTGGAGATAAGTCAAAGCACTGTTTCTCCGTTTCCTTTGGTGGTTTTCTTAATTGTGCAATGCAGCCACGTCCTCTACGTCGGCACCCACGTGCACATTCTGCATGGCACAAGTAATGCCGGACCTTTATAATGTAACCGGCACTGCACAAGTTTTATTGGGAGCATGGCTGCTTTACTCGAGAAATAGAAAGCCTCTACTGATCTAAATTAATATCCACAATTCGGTCCCAGAAAACCCTTTTTCTCGTGAATATTTGCCGTAACGCGCTGAGAAACGGTCTCTTTAGGGCTGCCTGAACCGAGCCTGACAATCCCCTCAGGTTGCCATCCATGACTCAAGGCAAGAAGACGTGCCACCTAGCTATCCTCTTCCTGAAATCCCCAACCTCCTTCTCTTTCAAGCCTCCTCATCATTAAATACAATCTAACAACCGATAATTTTTTATATTTCCCGTGTTACTTGGAACACTGAAATACGCGTCATATCTGTTCACACTGCAGTCCCCCCACACTAAAGTGTCAATAAAATGAATTGTCATTATTTAGCTTGCGGGACGTCTGCTTCCACCGAAAGACGGTTCTGGCCCTTTTATTGGCATGTTCATTGAATCAGCGTTAAAGAGTGGCTGCTCCGTCTAGGTATAGTGAAATAACGACGGCGAGAAGCATACTGTCTGGACAAAAGAATGCGACAAAATGCTGCCCCAAAAAATATCAGGGCTTCAGAAAAGAAAACGTTGTAGCGCTGTGAACTTGAGTGTTCCAGTTTGCCTGCTATTCTACCCATTCTTCTCGGCTTATTTCACAAACCTCCAGTTGCATATGGGTGAGAAAGTCTGGGTGTAAAATTCCCTTTTTATGGATAGCTCTATAAAAACACGACTACAAACCAAAGTACCGGCTATGTATAAAAGGTTCTGGCTATTTTTTAAGGAAGACACCTTTACGGGTTACTACTATGTTCATTTGACTACATCTTAGGCAACACGGTTGTAATAAATAGGTTTCAAGCTCTTCAGAAAAACATTCTATTAAGTCGCTTTCCCTTTCCTGTCAGTGATTTCTTCACTTCTGTGATTCTATGCCTCCTTCGCTGAAAAACTTTCAGCAATTTCCGGCCTAGCGAGTCGTAGTCTTGTAACGTGAATAATTTGGAATATGGTAATAGCGTTAGCATACGCCCGGCGTTCATTGGGCCAGGTGGAAACTTGTACAGGTGTGACCCATATTGGCATTCTGGAGTCAAAAAGACACGTATTTCTAAAAATATTTGAAATAAACATGATTAGGAGAAGACAGTGCGGTTTACACACGGACAAAGGGAAGAGTACTTGACACATACGAGCGCTGATCCGTGTGTAAACCGCGCTGTCTTCTCCTAATCATGTTAAACCAACACGCCCAGATAGCCACGTTATTGAACTAAACCTCAGATGTTTTTCAAACTGCTCGTTCCTGGCTTTTTTGCTTGCTGGAACACTTGCTCACATTGTAATCTTAAGATATATTCTTTGTGTATTGAGTTTACGTTTATTACGTTTACGTTTAAAATGCTCCAATGTACAAATGTGTATTCATCTGTTATTCTTTCAAAAATTTTCGATCGATCTTTGTACCATTCTATAATGCCTCGCGATTGGAAGGTGGGAAAGGTGTCTCCTGTTTTCAAATCTGGTGACGTTCATTTCCCCGATAATTACGGTTCCATCTCATTAACATTGTAGCATTGCCTTGTAAAACGTTACATCATATAACATATTCCCATTTATTGAATTTATTGAGTCCAATTCCTTTTTCACTAGCTGTCAACACGGGTTCAGGAAAATGTTTTCTTCTAAAACGCAACTGCTAACATTTACTAACCATTTACTCGCAAGTGCTGAATTTGGAATTGAAACCGATTTTATAATCCCAGATTTCACTCCAGCCTTTGATATAGTCCCACACGATTTATTAATTTTTAAGCTCAGCAAACTAAACATTATTCCCGAAATTTTTGATCGAATAAAGACTTTCTTTTCAACCGTTCCCAATTTGTTATGGGTAACCACAGCTCATCTGCTTTATCACCGGTAGAATCAGGCGTGCCACAGGGACCGGTGCTAGGAGCACTTTTTTCCTTGTTTATATCAACGCCATTCCAGACTGTGTTCAATTCTCATCAATTAAGCTATTGGCGGATGACTGTGCAATTTACTATAAACTTTCTAATCTTGCTGATATTCAAATTTTGCAAAATGACCTTAACAGTGTAACTAACTGGTGTAACAAATGGCACATGAAGCTTAACAATACGTAGTGCAAAAGTATAAGGATATGCGGGCAGCCCAATAAAATATATATGCATTCCTACTTTTTTCGCGATATTCCTCTTGTACATGTTAACATATGAATATCTTGGTGTACACATTTCTGATAACCTGTCATGAAACCCTCACTTAGACTACGTAATAAAGAACGCTAGTCACATGCCAGTTTATTTGCGCCAGAATTTTTATTCTGTACCTCAATGTTTAAAAATAACCCTGTACAAAACACTCGTCCGTTCCAAATTAAAATACGCATGCGCAATATTGGAACCTAACCAAACCACGCTGACCCTCGCTCTTAAATCTGTCCAAAATTGTGCCGCTCATTGCATATTATCATCTTATTTTCACCTTGCCAGTGTCTCACGCATAAAAAATACACGCAGTCTCACCAGCCTTTTACGCCATCGCAAGTGCTGTCGTCTTTGTTTCACAACATTTATCATCACAACCCAACTTTAAAGGATCAAGTTATCACAGCCCCCTGTTGCGTGTCATCTCGAATTGACCATTCTAGCAAAGTTCGTGTACCATATTGTCGTACTGCTATGTATCATGAATCATTGATCTCGAAAACCAGTGTAGAATGAAACCACCTCCCTCCCACCATCGCTGCCATCGTTGATGCCACTCTCTTTAAAGCAGTCATTAACAACGCTCCTTGTTGAATCGCTCTGGTTTGTTCTTGAGTGTTGTTTGCATGCTGTTTCTGTGAAACAACTGCACCTGATGTTTGGAATCTTACCACTTCTTTCTGTTATGCCCTATGGGCCTTGAAAGTATTTTCAACAAATAAATAAAAGTAAAATAGCGCGCAGCGCTAGGCTATCCGTTTTACGAAATTCTTTCCGTCAAGAACTCTCGCTCTTCGTTGCAGGTATAGTAATGTCCGGGTCGTTCCTGTGGCCACTAAGGAAGCAGGGAAACCAGTACCACGCAAGCAAAACCAGTGCATAATGCTTCCAAATGACGCTTTGCACTCGCTGCCATTCAATCATACATGCATCACTTGAATCAAGATGGTGTGAAGCGTGACATGTCAGCCACATTGGTGTCGTGTAGAAGTTATTTAATGGTTCTACCTTTATCGGTCAACTACTGACAGTAACGTAGCTTCACTACCTGAAAAAAGTGCGCACATGCTTGGGGTGTATTAAGCAGGAAAGTTCACATACGTCTTTAAAGTTAAAATGCAGCCGAAGAAAACACCCTAAAAGAAGCGCGCAGACCTGAATTGCAATAAAGAACGTAAAAAAACAGCCGTTCACAGCAGGTCAGTAACATTTCCTGAAAGTGAAAAGTCACTTTCTGCAGGAGCTTTTGGAAGGCATTTACGAAGTCTTCTTCGCCTATACAGACCTTTGTGAGACTTCCTTTCACCTCGTCAAAATTTCATACGTCGAAATGTTATGGGGGTGCTTCGGTATATCTAATCATGTGAAGGCAGAAGCCTAGTTAGTTGGACGACCTTTTGGTGATCCTGTCTTGTGACTTTGTCCAATTTTCCTGCTGCGCCCGTGACCACTTTGCCATACATCTAGAGAACACTCTCTTAAGCTCTGTCCGTTCGCTAGGCCTCGCCAGGGGCACGTTATGCTCCTCCGCTCCCTAGGCGTTGCAAGAAACATTTTGTTCGACGCCGTCAGCGTGTTCACCTCTCAGGCGGCTAGCATTTTAGAGACGAGCGGCCTAACGTTCATTTACAGTGCCGTTTCTCATATCGGGCGGCCGCTGCATCGGCCTTTCTGGGAGTCTTCCCGGGAACTAGCCCTCCTCCCACCGTGTTGTTTCCCTTTCCAGGAGAGGCATTTCCAAGCTCACGCTTTTCTGATACTGCCCTTTCAAAGAGGGTGATCGCACGTGGCCTATGTCCGTCTAAAAAGTCTATTTTTACCCATACCTTTTCCACGACACTTAAGTATCTGAGACGATCTGAGACATTCCAATCTTCGGGGCGTGCTACCGCGTTGAATTATGGCTTTCTCTTATCATGGGCTGAAGGTCGTTTATTGAGTGAGTGAGTAAACGAGTGAGTAAGTGTGCGAGTGAGGAAGAGATCAGTGAAATGATTTAGGGAATGATTGGACCAGTAAGCAAGAGAGTGGAAGCGATTAAGCGTGGTAATTGATAACCGAGCTCGTTAAGTGTGTGTAACTTAGCGTAAATGAGCTCTGTTAATAGGTAAAGAGTTGTACCCGATACAATTACTCGCAAAATGGTTGAAGAAAACAAGGAATGAGCTCCTGACTAAAGGAAGAATATACCGACCCACTCACGGACTACCAACTCGAAGACAGACTGTGTCGGAGGCATAAACAGGAAACATACCAATCAAGTTTCCTTACGCGCGTGATGGACTACAGGCTTATATGTTTATTTCCTAATACATACATATATCAGAACTGACCGGGAGAGTCTCGCGCAAGCTGTCATCTTCACTGGAAAATTGTCTCGAGTAAGAATGTAAGAAATGTTGCTGGGTACGTTTGCGCCACTCCCATACAGACTTTGTGATTCGACTGGTTGCTTTTGACAGCAGATGTAACCAACCCTGCACTCTTTTTCTGAGTAGGTATGTCATTGTGTTGGAAGCTTATCTTTCCGCAGCAGCCCAATGAGAATCGCTTGTTGAACCATGATATGCTGCCATCAGATCTCACCGTCAGTCATGAATCCCCTTTAGAAAGTTTTGGAGAACCGGTGTTCGGTACAGTTATCTATGCCAAAGAGCACCTGACGCCCAATCCTTATTGGCGGACCTACCAGTAGGGGTGTGTTCTAATTATGTAACGTTAAAATGGAGACAACCGTCCCACTCATTGTACGTCGAGCTGCGAGAAGTGGCCGACGACATGAGTATTTCAAGCATAAAGCTCGCTCTAAGGTCGGGTCATGGCATGCCAAATAGCGGCCTCGGGACACTGCTTCGGGTTGCGTTCGCTACCACGTGAAGGGTAGAAAGCAATGAGGAGTAAGGTTACCTCATATGCCTTTTCACTTCCAACGGCCACATCAGGTTGCCGCATACCCGTAGCAAATGAAGGTTAGTCCGGCATGTACTCGTGTTCGCTGCGAAAAGAATGGGAATTGTGCAAGGGAATCTCGGCCTTCGAAAAATGGGGTTGACAAGATGACGGCAGGTACGCCGTCGAAACTTGCAACTGTGGCGTCAAAGACGGACTTCTCTGAATGGATATATAAGCCAGTTGCGTAAGCGATAATTTTTATAAGCAGGAGCTATTTGATTTGCCCTTGGGGAACAACGTGATGTGGAAAATGAGCAATTAAAAAATGTGGGGTTAAACTGTGTGATGTTTATTTTGAGACTAAAAACATCAGAAAAGATACACCGAATCGGTTCTGTTACCATCTTACGCGGTCTCCCCAGGCAATCGCGACACCAAAACATGTGCAACTGATCCCTTGCTAATGCGCTAAAACACTTTCACGTGTTGCAGAGAGCGCAGAAAATACGAGACGTTATTTGCCGAAAATCTAGCTACTAGTGCTCACCTTTCTATCAATCTGTGCATTTCAGTCACCGGTACAAGGCATTAGCTAACAGCTCAAAGCTAATTCTGTCCATTGACACAGTATGAGTTTTTAGAGTCCTAGTTTCACATATCCTCGTGCCCCGTTGAACAGCTCTGCATTGGTAGCAAAATAAATGCTCGTAGACTAAAGGCCATTACTCGGAAAACCACGTTTCTGGTTTCTCACAGTAATACCACCATTACCCGAAGTTTTTGGTGAGTGAAAATCATTTGACGGCAGAAACCACCAGGCGAGTGCTTCTCAATGGAACAGTTGGAACATCAACGACTGTCTGAAACCTGTATCTAATGGGTTAGGCTGCGGCAATTTCTGTGGGTCCGCCGATTTTTGACCTTGTGTTTGGGGGCGTTTCAGGTGTGGCAGAGCCTCACTTCTATATCTCGAATCGCAGCCCAAACACAGAGATGCTCCAAGCACGGCACTGGCAGCAACAGCCACACAGGCGCCAGTAGATGTGGACTCGGATGTTTGCAATACAGACCAGGAAAAAGCAAGGTGCCTAATTGTACATTGCATTTGCTGCGCAATCATCAGAAAAGAGTGTACCCATGAAAAAATAGTGATCCGACTCTCCGACGCTGTTTCTGGACGAAATAAAGAGCACTTATTATTCCGAAATGCACTAAGGCATTCTTCACTTTAGAAGACGTATTGTATCGTCAATACCAGAATTCCGAAGAAACTGTGATAATCAATCCTTCTAGCTGCAAATGACAATGTTACAGTTGTAACCAGGACGAAGGAACAACAGCAAATTGAATTTTGAAACCCTACTCCGGCCAGACATGCTACGAGGCCTACCCAGTTTGTAACGATGTGTGAAAACATTTGCAAATAATTCCTCTAAAAAGGCAGGATTTTGAGAACGAATAAGGTGCCAACCTGCCTAAACCGAAACAAGGGCGTTCCAGGCTCAGATACGTTAAAGAAAAATGCAATCACCATCCTGCATGTGCAACAAGCCACTTAATAGTCAATAGCGCAACTACTGGATAGGTAACCCGTGTTGAAGTATATATTCGTCTTCTGGTACCTAAACATAAAATATTTTGGTCTGCCCGACTCTCAGTCTATTCATCGACCGGCCTAAAAGTAAAAGAACTGCTTCAGCACGTGGTATACATTGCAGGTCTCTTCAAACCAACTAAAACGGCTCGTATGATTCACGCATGACCTTATTATTCAACCCACAAAAAACGTTAAGAATTTATGAAGCAATATGTAAGTGTGCTGCGAGAGTACCCAAGTTTCCACTTAAAATACACAAAGAAAGGCTTTTTATGATAAGCAAGAAACAATTCAACGCTTTAAAATGGTGGCCAATAAACAAATTGGCTCGAATCCACGCTGTGAAGGTGGTTGTGAAGCAAAGCTTTAAACGACGCCCAGAACAATTGCCATGCGACGTCACTTTGATTCACACAGGTGGCTCTACCATGAGTTAAAAAAGAGTTTCCGCCAGTTTTTACCTGGAATTCGCGGGGTGGCGTCACGTACGCAGCAGAATCAGCCATTGGCGGGCTAGAACGGCAGTCGGTTATAGCACGTCCCTGCGTCGGTGGAACGTAAATGGCGAGGAGAGTCTTTCGAAGGGTGAGACAGCAGAGCCTAGGTGTCCTGATGTACTAGCTCGGGGCTGCACCACCACGCGACACAAGCGCAGACACCGAAACAATTGAGTATGTGAGCTTATTGATTCCCATGTACACCGACTTAAACTAGTCAGTTTAGCAAGTTTTAGAGTTTCCAAAAAGCTGAGAGAATGTTTTATTATCGCTATTTATCAGAACCTCTTGCTCCTTTCGCCTTTTGCAATACCTCTTAAACCTGATCGAATTGGTAATTCACAATGTAGAAAATGAAGTCACATTCATGGGAAGCAGTGCGCGTGAGTTAGCTTTTCTCTAGCGGCCAGATGTCTGTATTTTCAGTTTCAGTTTCACTTCATTATTCATTTAAAAATGTAGTGCAGTAATAGTATTATACAGACGAGGGTATCAAAGTTAAAAACTGTTATGTGACCCTCGATGCAATACAACAATCAATAAATTAGATCAAGTAAACAAGCAATTTGTAGTACGAGTAAATGGCGATCAACTATACAATATAGAGTGGTGAGTAATATATTATAAACTAAGTCTGTGTGACACATCAGGTTACAAAAAGCAACGCAAAGAAGGAAAAAAAAAGAAGAAAGAGACGAAAAAAATCACATGTAGTTTAATGGCGGATATTGGAAATCAAAATACAGTTATCTAAATTGCACAACATAAAACCCAGAAACCCAAAGCCCCCCAGGCAGCTAATAATTGAACAGAAAACTTTTGAGCGACTTTTTGAATGATAACAAAGTAAACATCAATTTAACAGGAAGAGGCATGTCATTCCATAAAGAAATGGGCGCAAAGGCAGAGTACATTTTTCCATAATTTGTGCGCGATACGGGTCGCAAAAAGTTAAGGTTCGTTGCAAATATGGTCACACTTTTGTTTCATAAGAAAACTGAATCAATAAACACAAAGGGTAATCGTGAATTTCGCAATTGAAACAAAAGAAGCGCTACTCTATAAAAATAACTTACGAACATGCAGGATTTTATTGTCTTGGAGTAGATCGCCTACACTGGAGTAAGGTGGGCTATTAGAAACAGTGCTGATCGCTTGATTTAGTATGTTCTGAATTGTGATAGATGACAGTTATACGTGTTTCCCTAAGGAGCAATACCGTACATGATATGGGAATGAATGAAGACGACATACAGAGACGTAAGTACATTTATATGAAAAACTTGACGAGTTTTTAATAAAGCCCGAATTCCGAAGGCAGTTTTCTTTCTGAGGCGATCAGAGGGAAGAATAAACTTCAAATGGCAGTGAAGATGTACACCAAGATGTCCCGCGCTGCAAACAATCGTTAACGTATCTTTGCCGTACGACAACTTAATTACATCGGGTTCTGGTTAACGAGAATGTTTTGTTAATCAACTTAGTCAATCCGTGCGCAGAAAGCGCGCAATGCACGCAAAGCTGCGCCAAAACAGGCTCAAAGCAATCGTCGCTAAAGGAGCCGACAAAGCCGACAGAAGGATTCCGCTGATGCACCCGCCGAGGTGAGCACGGGGAACGCTGGGTAATTATGATGATGATTATGATGCTTAGCAGCTTCGCCTTTGTAATGGGGTGGCGTTACTAAGGCAGCGGCCTTAGTCGTAACGCCACTGTACAATCACAACGCGAAAAATTAAAATTAAATTAAGAATAATAACATAAAAAGAACTTAATAAAATTTTTGTGCTTGTCTGACTTCTTTGTTCGCATGTCTTCCAAGTTAGTTCTCTGCTCTTGTCCCACCAACATTTCAACCTTCTT
The DNA here is from genome assembly GCF_048455015.1 of Haemaphysalis longicornis. Lineage (NCBI taxonomy): Eukaryota > Metazoa > Arthropoda > Arachnida > Ixodida > Ixodidae > Haemaphysalis > Haemaphysalis longicornis. Next base: position 103,004,277 of record NW_027526407.1, on the reverse strand, counting down.
TTACTAACCTCTTCTACTGTCCAATTCACTTTTCCGTTAACCCTAAAGCCAGGGGCTTCCGGAAGCTGGATGGGTTTCACACTGAGGACTGGACGGATACTTTTGCACTCTGTTACAATATGTCGCATGGTTTCTGGCTCCCTGGAGAAGCCTGCGCACGGTTCGTGTTGTACCGGCTCGCGGATAAGCGTTTTTGTCCGCAGGCACCCGCCCTGGATTACTTCCGCCGCCAATTCGGTGCGAGATCTATATGTGCTCCATGAGTTAAAAGCGCCCTCCCCCTTCGCAGCCGCGGTGAAAGTTTTTTGTGCCGCACGCCACGAAGGAACGGTTGGCTGGTAGAAGTCGGAAGCTTTGCTTCAAAACTATATGAAATCAAACATCTAAAGAGAGGCTATCGCGTTGAGCGGTTCCACGCAGAAGTAACAATAAAAGAGAAACAACAACATTGGTGTCCTCTTAACAGATGGCGAGCGAGTGCGCCGCGAAGGGCGGGCAATTGAATTGAACGAACCTTCATTTCATTCATGGTGGCAGTCGCGATAAGGGAGAAGAGTGCAAGTGGTAGAATTGGAAGGAGGAGAGGCAGTTTCCCAGCAGGGACCGCGAAGTCTGTCGTGTCTGCATGGCATTTTCAGGAGGGCAGACAATGTTTTTGTGCGACATGTTTCTTCTTGGCCCCTCCTTGCCTTTCACTAATAACTCCGGGGCTTCGGCATACAGAATTGGTGTTCATATGTGCGTTTATGTCTCATACCACAATTGGTGTCTATGATGTAAAAACGTATTGAGTTTCTTGAAAGAAAACTGAGGCGTAAGACGTATGGAATCGCGTTGAATAATTTTTTTTCTGTACATTTGGAAGAGGCAGCTTATGACTGAACAAGTACACAATAAACATTTCCAAACTTTATTTTCAATAATTTTGTCTATAACATTTGTTCACTTGATATTCACGGGGCAAAGCAGCCTTTTGCAAGTCTAAAATAGCAATTCTCAAGTGAAAAGGCACTAGGGCACGCCAGTGCCCTATTAGTCATTAAGAAAGCGCAGTTATCTATTGCACTCACCATAATTACACCAATTTGTCAAATGATGGCAATAGCTACTTAGATTCTGCTCTATGCCAGGGGATTTCAAAAGCATTTTCACACTTTTCGTTAATTCAAAGGACAAATTTTAAAGTGGTAATTTCTTTAGGAATTAAACGCACAAACAAAAAAGAAACCGAATTCTTGTACATCCACTGCCGCAAAAAGGCAAACAAAAACCTGAAAAAAAAATTTACTTAAAATATTCCGGTGTAAGAAAACCTTTGAAGTTTTTTGGACGCCATAGTCGGTTAGTTTCTCACCAATGTCTTAGTGGCATTCAAACAAAGGCCGTTGACGACGGCCGCTCTTTGAGCCGCGAAAGCAGGCCTGTTAAAACAGTTTTGTGGATTTCTTTCGTTGGGCAGTAGTTGCTACAATGCTCGTCAGGCTCACGGTCGTCTTGTCGGTTGCATTTTTCTACTCATGTACTGCGTATGGTGAGTCTCCAGCCTAATATATCAATTGCTTTTCTTTTCCGTTTTCGAAGATATGTTCAAAAAGGCTATTAGGTTTTTATTTTTCAAAAGGGGAGCGGCTAATATTTGTAATTATACTTCTCCGCTCATAACACATTTTGAACTGATTTTGTCTTCACTAAAGTTTTTCCCAACATATGCAGTCTGCAACGCTCTTCGTTGTATGAAACAACGTTTACTTAGTTTGAAAACTACATTTTATTTCGCTAGTGTTCCGTATCTGAAGCTTGGTATATTTTAATAGCTCCTGTCACAGTTCTTGTTATGTACAGTATATAATTTCTGTCAGGGTAAATCACTCACACTCTCATCAGCGTGTATTCTGGGTCGAGTATACGCGTATAAAAAGACCGCGTTTCTTAGGAGGCGAGGACGGCAAATCATGAAAAAGCAGGGAGGTTAGCCAGGTACACAGCGCGGTTTGCTACCCTGCACTGGCGGAGTACGTTTACGGGAGAAAAACGGGGAACGCGAAACCAAGGACATAGAAACAGGAACGCTCAAAGTCTTTATATGACGCCAAAGTTGTTATTGTAGACGTTTATTGCACAGGAAAAGGATGATGATGATGATGATGATGATGATGATGGTGGTGGTGGTGGTGGTGGTGGTGGTGGTGGTTTGAGTTAAATGGCGCAAGGCCGACATGGGCAAAGAGCAAAAGAGACATGAGCAAAAGGAGCTATTAGGCACTGCAAATATTATTGGAGGGGCCGAGTTCATCACCCGTAAGGGGCGAATGCCCTCTCCATTAAATTTTATGCCCAACAGGTTTCGCTCGGTGAATACTAATGCAGCAACTAGACAGATGACAGATACTTGACTTACTCATGTAGTTCTCATCGTTGCGGGCACTGCTGCGTATTTTGATGAGGAAAAGGTAGACTTTGCGAACGCTACTCTAAACCACTGTCAACAGAGTGAAGTCAACAATGATGGTGATGAGCCACACAGAAAACGCCGCTAGAGGAGGAGATACCCCCTGTAGAAGAGGAGATAACCATTTGCGGTCAATCCTACATTTTAATGCTGCAATACTTTGAAGAGAACAAGGTGCCCTCGCGGTGTCCAAACTTGATAGCAAGACCAAGGTGCGCTCACTCCCATGGGCTTTTCATGCTGCTTGCCAGCCACAGGAATACGATGCCGTAATTGTTAATGACAGCCTACTAGAACGTGCTAAAAATCTGCTGCCAATTAGCATTAGTAGAGAGGGGGATAGCGCAGCATTGCTCGCAAAAGCCATCGTGAGCCGTTAACATAGAGGAAGTTTGACTACTTGTAATGTAATAAGCAGCTGAATAGATCTCTTTGAGGAGACTAGTTTCGGGGTATGGCAGGTAGATTAATCGCATGTCTGGCAGTTTTACCCAGTAAGATTTATCCCATAGAACCAGTAAAAGGACGGGCATATTATAGATGTTTAAATCAGAATTCCTAAAAAAACAGGCTTTGGTTGAACTAAAATGATTGTATAATGGCCCTTCCACTGTATGGATATATAATTGCTTTCCTTTGTTCATTGCTTCCCTTGCGAAATTTAGGGCGCAAAAAGATTCGTGCCCAGGAGTGCTGATTTGCTCCTCATGAAGGGCTGGGGAAGACAACGTGTCTTCCGGTGGTATCACCGCTACGAAATATCTCAGTAAACAATTTAAAAACTAAGTGAACCTCCGTACTTCAAGTTTCTCTAGCTACGTGTGTGTTATTTTGTAATGCTTTTATTTCAGGACGAGTGCATGCTACAAATGCAAAACCTATATTCCCAACACTACGTAAATTTTGGTGTTAGTGTGGGAAACATTTTTGCCTGTTTTGCAAGAGTAAGGAGCATGTTTAGAACTTTTCATAAGAGGTCACGCCATACTGTTTGCACCTCGGTGAAAAACTTTAACAAACAAATCGCACCATTCACGCATTAGCATATTCAAGCTAATTTCACCTGCATCAATGAGTACAATTATTTTCTCACTATAGCAACATACTTTCACTGGGAGAAGCATCGCAAAGTCTTGGGTAACAAGTTACGGCACACCTATCATACGGTAGAGAATATACCGAGAATGAGAATCTAAACGCCAACATTAGGCAAAACGGGTCTTTGCACAAACTATAATTTAGGGGGTGAATAACTTAGAACAGCTCCTTTAGAGCCCATTTTTCGGATTTCAAGGAAGTAGTTTAAGAAGAAGTTTCAGATTTTGATATGCTACGAAATCGTCCTTTCATTTCTGGAAACTGTGTATGGTTTTGCCATTTATGTTTATTACAATGGCGAGTTCGTTTTGCCACTTTTTATCAGAAAAAAATGTGACGAAAGCTGAAATCATGCTTGGTCCAGTACCTCTAATAGAACTTACGTCGATTTTAGAAATCACACCAAAACACGTTTAAGCATTTAAGCAGTGGAAGTAAGCTGAGGTATTGCGTGCTGCTTAAATCGGTGAGTCGAACCGAAAAAAACTATGCCTCTGTTAGCTTTTGGGTCATTTACGGATAAATTCATTTCGTTCCGGTTCAGTTCCAGTTCGACTAAATCAAGTCCCGAACATGTTGCACAAGTTTATCGGCGTTATGAGAAAAGAAATGTTTAGTAGTTTAAAGGGATAATAACAACAAGATGCTAACGAAGCAGTCGTAATACTGCTTTTTCTAGTGGGGGTGGTGCAGTTGCAACGACAAGGGCATCGATTTTGTAAGATAATAAGGAAACAGGGGCCTCTTTATAGCCAAGCTGTTATGTCGCCTTATTCATAAAGAGGGTGACATGTGGGTGCTGTCAATATTTTTAAATCCGGCATCAAAATTTATATGCAGCTTCCTGTGCTCAAAGAATAACATATCTGTATTTTGCAGGAAAAGCATACTTCCATAGCTAAATAGAAGTCCTAATGACGGAAATGGTCATAGGCAGGTTGGACGAATCGCGAGATATTTCACGTTTTCACCTCCGCAACTGAATCTACCGCCGCAGATTTTATCTGTAAAGACATTGCATATTTATAAATGAGCTGACGAATTAATGTTTGGTTTGCAGAAGAATAAAGAAGATCATATAAAAGATTACAAACATGACACGTTTTAAAAATATCCGGAATGTCGCTCCTGATTTTCTTTATCTATATCAGCTAGGGAGTTCAATTCTTGAAGTATTATTCAAACACTATCTTTTCTTCTTTTTGCCAACTTAGATTACATAGAAAAACAGCTTACTTTTAAAATTACATTTCATTGCAGGTAAGTCGGGCATTTTGCCACAATTTTAGAACCAGTACTAAAACGGCCACCCCGAACTTTTGTCTTAAACTGCTGCAAATCGAATGTAAGGTTTTTTTTTACCACACGATTCTAAAACATGTTGCATTATTGAGGTACGTTTGTAGCTGCATAGCAAAACATTTTACCTTCTTAGCTGTAATTCTCTGCGAAACCTAAGTGGTTTCTTTCAAACTCTTGGCGTCAACGTAATACGACAAATACCCGGTACAATCAAGTCCGCTTTACGTGTCCTGAGAGATTAACTTATACCGTGCACGACGGCGTCCACTGCCTTAGCAGTGACTTGAAGTGAGGTTATGTAAAAAGTGGGACAAATGGTGGGGACGTCTACAGAAAAATCGGCCTCTTGATTTTGGGCTTATAAGATTGCTGAAGGCAACGAAGAGCACATATTTTTCGTATATTAACTGTGCGCGCAATGAGTTAAATCTAATTTAAGCGCTTGGCTTTTTTGTTTTCCCGCGGAACATTTTTGTCAAAAAAGGTTGCAGCGTTTGACACTTCGATGCTATGTCTGTGCTCTGAGGCGCACCGAACATTTTTTGGGAGCAAAAATATTTTGACCACCTGAGAATTTTTAACGAGCGTCAAATTAATGACACACATACGTTTTCCTTTTTTACCTACCAGCAAAAAACGGCCGCCGGAGGGGGGGGGGTAGATCGAACATTAATCATTGCCCATGGACTAACCACTAAATCAGTCGTTTGGAAAACATTTCTCAAGTACTGACGCTTTCCAGGTCTTGAAACTTTTAAGCATGATGATAAAATTCAACAAGTTGGCACGTTTATGGTGTGGGCCTTCCCCGTTGCGCAGTGCAGCAATCTTCCGGCCTCACTTCTCTTAGGCAGCGGAAGTCAAAGACAGGCAGAGAGAGAGAGAGAGAGAGAGAGAGAGAGAGAGAGAGAGAGAGAGAGAGAGACGGAGAGGGGGAGCTTTTCTTTGAGCAGGAGTCAATGTTTTGTATCACTTGTAGGATCCCTGAAGTGTGTCTGTAATGATTGTTGGGCCGGACAACGTAGAAAGTTACCAGTGAGGACTATCTTCTCGAAAGCACACGCACACGCAGACACACGAAATATATTACCGGGTGCTCGTACAAAGCGGAATGGGCACTAAAACACACGAAAGGACAAGGCGCGTAAACACTCAGGGGCAGATGATTGCGGACAAAGTTAGAAAAAAGAAGGAAGCTCACACTAATGCGCAAGACTTAAAACTGGCGAAGCTTGCGCAGTCTTCGCAACTATCACGAATGTTCAAGTTCATGATTGCAGCCGATTTCTTCCTTGACTGCCACAACCACCTTTACTCCATCATTGCTGCTGTAAGTGTGAGCACCTTTCATTTTTTGGAAATGCTGATAATTGACCAGGACCTTGAGGGGCGTACTCTACGACGTGTCGTTTTTGTTCCGAACAATTATTGCCATGATTATGGCGAACGCTGGAGTTTCTCTTGGCCAATCTTGGACAATTTTTTAGGTGGTTACTCTTGGCGTGACAAACGTGCACCGGGGACGCTGGGCAGTTCGTTTTAAACTGCCGGGCAGTTCCCTAAATATTGGCCAATTTGCCTAAGTGGGTATACTTGGCTTGACTACCAGTACCAGTACTCAGAGGACAATGGGCGGTCGTCGCGAGGGACGTCGCACGAGCGCTAGGCATTTTTCGTTTTGGTTTTATAACTCGCCGGCACGAAAAAAACGATTTCTAAACAGCTTCGCTGTGAAAAGGAAGAGTCGTGCACCCATCACGACTTTCGCACTGACGAGATGGTCTGAAAGCGGCGACTCGGAGGCGCACATCTCTGTCTCACGACAGAGCAGGTCACTGCAGCCCTTGAAGAGGTGCCTTGCTGGACAAGAACGTGATATTGGCTGTAGGCTAGCGGCGATAGGGAAGACCTAAGGCGTGTGCTGCAGTGAGGCCTCACTGCTCACGCTCCACGCCACCGGGACCCCGTTCATTCATCGGGCGAACCGCCTTATCGAGGTAGCGTTGGAGAAATTTGTCGGACCTACACCTCGACGGATGGCCGTCGTCACGTTGACAGCCGGGTGTTGTTGCGGACTGCAGAGTCGGCGACGGTCCTCGGGCTACAGCGCGAGGGTGGCCCTCTTGCTGATGGTGATGATGATGCTGTCCTCAAGGATTTTGGCGGATACCCACAAGGGGGGATTGGCTAGGGCCAAATCGGTTGTTGAGATACATGGGGACCTCAAAATAATAAATTATCTCCAGTCAAGCCTTCGAATTCTGCATCGCAGCTCGGTTTCTCCGAGACCGAACAGCATCTCCCCGTCTTCTTGCTTTCGGTGCAGACCGAGCATTCGGTGGATCGACCACTCTTGATGTGCTACAGCATCGACACCTGCTCGGCCTACCCCCATCTTAACAAAGCTCCCTGGGGGACTATTCTAAATGTCCTAGTCGTATATTTGGTATGTGTCCAGCTCATGTCGTGAATGGTTATGGTTGGAGAGTTCAAAAATGAGTCCTACAAGATCGGCCTACAAATACACAACACAGTCATTGAGGTAAATTTGAAAAAAATTCAACAAATTCTTGAAATGTAGCTCCTTTTTGTACGGTTAGTTAGAATAAACAACGTTCGAAAACCGGAAAGGTTTGTGAGGTATTTTACCCTGCTTGTGCGGACCACCCGAACAAACAAATCTAGAGTATGCAACACCCCACTGGTCTTTCGCATTTGTGTGGAACAGCCTTCGATATGGTAAAAAGCACACTACACGGGGACACAAGAAAAAACAGTGACACGCGACGAGCGCTCGTCCCGTGTCACTGTCTTTTTTTGTGTCCTCGCCTAGTGCGCTTTTTACCATGTCGAAGGCGTATCACCAACTAGCCCAAATTTCTGCGTTGAAGTGAGGAACAGGATTGCAGAAAAATTTCAAGTGTACAAGCGAGCCTTCTGGGAGAGCAAAAGGTTCCTCGCGAGGAAATTCGGTGCCTCTTTTGCCGTGGGCATCATGCACACTTGCTGAGCAAGACACCGCGGTATCGGTTCCTGCGCCTTCTAGAAGGGCCGTTTTCATCAATTCTTGAGCAAATAAAAGAGCCGCGACTCTCCCAAAAGTTAGGAAGCACATGCTTTTTCACGTATTCATGGTTTCGTCGCTGGTTTTGTGTGAATTTCGTTCACATGAGCCAATTCCCCACAGGTGCCTTTTCAAGGACTGCGGCATTTCGCATGCTGCCGCGGACACCATCAGTTACCTTTCTGTATTGGCTGCAAAGGTATACACGGCAATTGAGGCATGAGCCCACCGAGTTTGTGGGACTCTGTGCGCAGCTTTTTGTAAGCTTTTCTGCCTAATCTTCACAAAGCACTGTGCGTTAGGTTGCCTACAAAGCCTATACCGCTTTCTGAGCCGGAGCGGCCCTATATTTTGTCCATGGACTGACATCGGTCTCAACCTCTTGCGATATCTCCTTTTCCACTTGGATTTTCGTTACACTGAAACATTAGCACTAGGGGTTGAAGAGAGTTCTGTATAAATGGGTTTAGCTTCTTTGGTGTGATGTCTAATAGCTGTTGGGATATACCACGGCTCTTCAGCCTGAGAATATCGTGTGCTTTCGTCACAAAATTAAACTTCGTGCAATATTTACCATGAAGTGAACACTATTCTGCTTCGCCATCATAGTAATTTACACTGTGAGTCTTACACTAACAAAGGGGTCTCTCAAAAGGGGCGCTTCGAGAATTTCGAGCGTTGTTAAGAGGTAGCGGACTCACCTCTTGAAGCAGTAAAACATACGAACATTGGAAAATAGACATCAATATTTCTCGGTCTCAAAATACAACTGCCTCTTTTATATAAAGAGCACGATTTTAAATCTGAAAATGGAGCCAATGCCCTAAATGACGCATAGGCGTTTGATGTGTTAGTTCTACAGCTCAACAAAAACGTTTTGTTTTGGATTCATGACTACGAATCGCGAATCATTTTCACGTAAAAGACCGCCCAGAAAAAAAAACATCCTTCCGGGATTTGAACAACGACTTTGTGCACCTCGACTATTTTTTATTGCCTACTTGGCGACAACACAAACGCACTGCACAGAACAGAAATTCAAAGTTCCAGTCTCCAGTCTGCGAGAAGTGGGTGGCATCAAAATTCTTAAACAGTGATTGTACATCAAGAATAGATAATCACTCAGGTTTTTTGAGGCATGATTTCATACGGTTCTTTTTTATAACAAACACCTTATATGAAATACTCCCCTACTGTAGGAGCATCCTCGTGGGCATTTTGAGTTGCCATACGAGTATTCTACATAGAATTCAGACTAAGCACCATATTATAGGGCACACCCTCTTCATTGTTTACTTGCCGAAAGCTAATGCCATAAGGTTTTAATGGCGGGTCTGTTTTCACCCTTTGTTGGAGGATGTTCCTGTGGAACACCGTATCCCATTACCCCCTAAAGATGTGCTCAATTGTTTTATTTCAGGTTTTGTGAATGAGCGGCCGTTAAGTGTCCATGGCTGCACATATAGTCCTTTTTGCTTTAGCCAAGGTTTTACTAGGACCGTGCCGTTATGAAGTTTGAATAACTTGGTTTGACTGATCAACGTACTGGAATTCTTTTCACTTTTTTAGAACAACTTTATTAGGAACTGCCGCATAAAACTGTCGATAAACCGAAACACATAGACACACATCAATCATATATTTGCACTAAAGCTGCTGAGGTATATTGCTCAAATACTCCAAGGAAAACATAACTCGTAAAATCCTAACGTTGTCCATGACTTCGCGCAAGAAACCACAGACGTATACACAGCGAATTTTGGAAGTTGACACCCCATAGTCTGAAATTGATATGCAGTCGATATTGTCCCATAGACCATAGAAAGCAATCTCTCTGCTCACTCAGAAACATAAATTTAGAAACGATTTGTGGGATAAAGAAGTATGCTAGTCCAAAGCCACCACTTTTCACCACGCGAAACAATTTAGTTCGACTTATGCGCTACCAAATTCAGCTCTAAAAACAAACGCAACCACTCAGTGAAACTCTTTTTTATGTTTCTTCTTGACAGAGCGCTTGAAGGACGTACCATACCTTGGGAACGGCAACCACATTACACACTCATGCACCAGCAAACATTGAAACAATCTCTTCCCCATTTTGTTAATTTTTCTCTAACTCACTCTGTTTTTTCCGTTTCAGTACTTTCTAGCGTCATGGTAATGTTCTAGCGGGACTCCTAGACATGTGGCCGGAGTTGGCAAAGGCATGTTTTCGAAAAACACAGGCCTACACGGGCAGTAACCGTGCTAATATTCTATGCATGTGTTCCAGTTACCTGCACTGCCAAACAAATTTTAAAAACGATTTAGATCATTCACCACCTCACTCACACTATCTTATCACTACAGAAAAGAGCGATGTCATCGACATATCACAAAATTTTAACTTCCCTGTAGTGCAAATGGAATCCGTGTATGTTGTAATGGTAGTGAAGACCCCACACAAGTCGGCACCAGTACCAGCAGTCTGGGTTTAAATCCGCCCTTCGGTGACTGGACAGAACCAGCCACTTGTGACGATGGTTATCTATAGATGATGATTACAATGGGTATACAGAAATGAGAGATTGGCCCTACCAAGTGACAGCATATTTAAGGGTCCTACAGCGAAGCAAGTGCTCATTAATGTTGAATGCACTCACGCACGCCCACAATATTTTCATTTTAAGAATATTTAGACAAAATGGCCCAAGATCAATCACAAACAACAAGGGTCCCAAGGGCGACCCCTGCTTCAGGGACGACATTATATAGAAACGTTCTCCATTTTTTTCTTTAAAATCACGCTAGCTAAGCACTCGCCCTAAGACATCTCTGCACATTCGAGGACGCTGTGTCGCAGCGAGACGTGTTATAACACTGAGAAAAGAAAGTCATGCACAGCACGGTTCACAGCTTTCTGCAAACATACATTTCTGACGAAATAACCCGTTTACTAGATCGATATCACCCTTTGTATTACATCAATGCTTTCTAACTGATTTCAAGAATTCCTGGCAGGTAACTGAAAATGTTTTGAATAATATTTGCGCCGTAAGGTTGAATGAGGGACATCACTGTGGTTTTTCCCTGTCTACCTGGTGTCCGTATCTATGTGCGCTACCTTCAAGACGTCCCAATTGCATGACCATCTATCCCTGTTGTCACTTCTAATGGTTCCATCAGCCATCACCATAATTGACCAGCAGTAACTGCACTTTTTTAGAGAAGAGCAAGCGATCGCTAAGTTTTTCCAGCTGCGACTGCAATTTGCCTTGGCAGGAATAGTGCTCGCAATACTTTTGCTTCACGCTAAAAACTTATGCAGATATGGATTTCTTATTACCTATTAACCTTCTGTGACTTGTCTTCGGCTCTTAACTCCGCTTCTTTTTTTACAAGCGTTCCTCGTCCCACACGAATATGCAGTTTGCTACTCGGGGAAACGCATTCCCCAGAGCAAAGAGCCGCAGCATCATAAACCGAAATACCGATCGCATTATGCACCATTTGTATGGACTTCATAGACCTTACGATGTTTTTGCACTCTATGAACTAACAGAATAAAGCCGCACGCATTAGGGCACGCAGGGTGTCAGGGCTCCATTTTCTCTTCTCGATAAAATCTGGGTGATCCTTCGGCCGTTCGGCCCATCGAAATTGTCGACGTCTTTGGTCAGCCATCCAGAGGCAACACGCAGATTTTAGATTCACCGACGTGCTCCTGTCACTGCTAGCGTCGTTTGACAAAGTGCTTTGCCACCTCTGAAGTCATCGTCGCCGTCGTGTCGTCGTCGTGTCGGCCTAGCGAACGCGCCTTAACAACAAGCGTGGTAATAACATGAAAAGATAAGGTAGACGAACACGATAGCATTCCGCATGCTGCAGGAAGCGCTAATTAGCCAAAGGCGCCGCCGCGACCCGCCGACGCTTAGCAGACGACGCATGTTTCTGCGGGAAGGCCGTGAAAGAGCCGCTTAATACGAGGGTTCAGGCTTTGTGACGCACATGGGAAAATCATTGACGTACATGCTTTTGAATAGCGGAGCTCCAAAACACGCAGGAAAGGGTGGGAACGTGGGGACAAGCTTTTCAACAAAATTGTGAGCTTTCTGCTGCACATAAAGTAGTTAAACTTGGCACAGATGACGTTGACCACCCAGCCTAATGATTGCCCTTGTTCATGTAGTATGCTCGCAATGCCTTTATGGACCATTTGAGTAAATAACCATTCTAAAGCAGCGTAACAAGCATTTCTAGTAAAATGTAACTCCCTCCTTTCAAAAACCCACGCCTACTTCACCGTCGCCGGGAAATGCTTCTCTTGTGATACCTTAGGGTGCCCTATGTACTTGTTCATTAGTTTCTAGTAAGATATCAAAAGCTAAGCGGGCACGCTAACTAATTTCTTCTGCCCTAACAACGCACGCGTATACCCCGGTGTAGAATAGCTCCAATAGTTTTACTACGTCATCCATGCTGTGCGCAATGTTACCCTACCCGTTTCTGAGTGCGTACAGTCTGTCAGTCGATAGGTAGCTTCCCCTTAACAGCAGCCAACATTCCTTACCCTTCCAGCGTTTTCTTGATCACTGCCATATCTTGCGCACAATTTTAGCTTCCTTTACTTCCGTCAACCAATTTTGAGAGCTCCACTTATTCAGCATCTTTCACTGTACCCCACACATTTATTTTCTTACGTTTGGCATTACGTCCCTCCCTATTTTGGGTAGTTTGCCAGTTTCGTTACTACATGCCCTTTGACCACAACTGCTGATTGCTGTATGACTGCCACTGTTAGGCACTCCAGAACTCCTCTTTCTGACCTGCTAAAACTGCCCACATTTTGTTGTTTTGTACTCGTCCGTGCTGGGTCTGACTCCGCCTTGGGTTTCTTTGATTTCGATAGATTCTCTATTTTCCTGCTTCTATCTTTCCCTTTCGATATTCTGGCTTACCTTTCACCTGACCAGCCTACGATCGCTGGTACGACTCTTGCATAGCCCCACCACGTCCTGCACAATACATGTGTGTCTTCAGAAACGAAATCAGTTTTTGTGTTAAACGTTGCAACATTTGAATGTCCATTTCGTACTTTTAGTTTGCTGAAAGATGTGCTCGTTACCCTCCGTTCTTTGTTCCCTCATAATTCTACCCCTGTATCTCCTAGATTGGTGCCACTACCTATTCTGATGTATTCCCACTGACGTTTCTCCTACTTGCCTGTCACCTACATTTGCGTTGAGGTCTCACACACCAATGGTAAACCATGTTGTTCGAATAATAATTGCTGCTTCAATGCCTTCTTAAAAAACTGCTTGCGGCTTCATGATCGTAGCAAGCTCGCATGCGTCGATTGCGACGGTCCAAACAAACTGTCAAGACAACAAACGTCACTGAAACGGCCAGTCTCACTTCCCTGGCACAAATCTGAAACTGCGCGACAGCCATCGGCCAGTCGTCGGGACAGAAGGAAAAGTTTGTAGAAAGAAAACACTCCGTAGTCGCTCACTACACACTGCAATTAACGCACAAGGCACACAAATATTGCCGATAAAATTGAAACGCACTAATAAGGAATCAATGAAGGGAAAGTACTATCAGCTGTTCATAGCACATTTTCTCACAGTTCACGAATGTCTGACACCGGTGTTAGAAAATATCCAATTCTAAGTAGCTTTTGTCCTGATATGGCCCAGGCAATTTCAAAAACTCATTGTTGATCACCAAGTACACCCATTTGCGCTCTAGGGCTTCTGTTTTTATAATTAGTAACCCGGGAGTTAAGTCCAGCCTGAAATTTCGGTCGTGGTATTGCTGGCATTTATTGTAGCCGGATGACATATAGCAGAAACCTGAACACGGGAATCCTAATTACCGGTCATTTTTTCCTATATAGGAGCGGCGCATTTGCCTCGTATCGAGGTTACGATAGCCGAAATGCCCTAAATGTGGGTCTTGTAGCAAAACTGAGGTATTGGACCACCGCAGTATGGAAAAAACTGAATCTCGACTTCTGTACACTCAATCTACGCGTACTGGTCAAAAAAAGTTTGGGACCAACAAATATGTATACAAAGATCTCGTAACATAGCGATTACAAAAGAGAATGCATGTTCGTCCATGTCTTCATTTGTGTGCTAGGGAAATGTAAAGTGATGTCTCACGAATGGAAATGCGCTAAGACAGGATAAAGAAGACATGTTTGCTGGACGTTTACGTTTGCAACGGGCTTGAAGGAGACCCTCACATGAGTGGCAGCCTCGATATGCGCCCTACTCCTCGCCAATTACCACGAACGCGACGACTATCACGAGCCAATACTCACACCAAAATATACCCATCATCGCCAAGCACACTGTACACTGTCGTTGCAACCTAACCCCTCAAACGGGCACAAAGTGGTCATGTTGTTGGTTAATACACGCCATCTAACATCATACCGTTCGCCACACTAACTACCAACACAACCACGGGAAAGGAGGCAGCCATTGTTTTGCGCTTGACCACTGCCCGTCCCCGAATTAGTCTTATGTAACGCTCGACAGGCGATCAGCAACTTTATTCGCGGTAGTATATTTCCCACAATCTCGCGAATTCTCTTAGAAAATCCTCGATCCGACACGTGAGCCTTTTGTGTGGCTCAGTCCACACAGGCGTACTTGATAATGAAGGGTTGCACGTCGGTGCTCGGAAACTTACTGACCGAGTCGCCATTTTTATTTCGCGTACACAAGATGCTCCTTCAGGTAGCCAACCTCCCTCTTGCAATACAGGGACATGGCCCTCCCCTCCTGCTTTCTCCTCCGCCGGCAGCCTCGGTCCCGCACCCAACACTTTCCTCGAAGGCAGGTTACGTGGCAGGCATCCTATGTCCACACACTTTCCACACACCTCTTTACGGCCCCTACCTGTCCAGCCTGCGGGGCAGTGCACACTCACAACATTCTCTTTGTGAATTCCCCGCAGAACCATTCCCAACCCTTCTCTCACCTCAGCTCTGGAAGCGGAAGCGGCGCGACTTTGGTGAGTCAGGTACATTCGTTACAAGGTGCAGGGCCCAGGCGGTCACGGCGGCTCTCTGTCATCCCACCAACCCCAGCCGCAATACCTGGCCCGAAAGAGCCAAAGAACGTATTTTTTGTCTCTCTCTCCCGTATTTGTGCGTCCACTCGAAAATGGCGAAAAAGGCGATAGCCACCTCCGCTTTAAAGAACTTCCTCTTTAATTCCTCCCGGTACAAAGTTGGTACCCGGTACAAAGTCCAGTGTTGGGACTCAAATCGAGAGCTTCCGATCTACTGAGTGTCCGGATAACCTGCTGCGGAGCATTGACGACAAACTCAGCGACTTTCGGGGTACGCCTTCCAAGAACCTCCAGTCATGCTGTAGCTAGACCGGTATGCGGCCACCTAAAAAATTGTTGGCGGCGCAGGTGTGGAGGTTAATTTTCAGTGACCACCAAACTGAATAGAATATGCAACGCCGTCAACCACGAGGAAGTAAACCAGCATTGCGCTAAAAGTAAACGCTACACCCTTTGCAAACGCTACGCCCTTAGTCAGTCTAAGAAATCCGATGGCCCTGTAAAAATCACATCTTGATGGGACGCTGCAATAACGACCGGCTGCAAAACAAGTCAACTAGGTAAAAACCAGTATGGTTGCCAGGCATGTGAAGAGTTGCAAGTGTGAGCCCAATTTTTAGGCCTGCACTTTCTTAAAAAGATGCGGTGGTCAGCGCCCATGTGAGGTCTCCGGGGCGTTCTTTATTCGTAGCAGAAAATTGTACTTCATAAGCACACCGTCCCTGGCACTGCGGGATAAATAAAAAGCACAATTGGCCAGAGAGGAAAAGTTCACGTTTCACCTGAAGGCAACATTCACATTATATTCGCGGTTCTATACCTTTTTTTGTTTTCAGGCCTCCGCACTGCGCGCACTGATAAAAATGTTTGTTTCGTTCCTGCATATATAGTGGTTTTTTCACAAATTAAACTCTGGTTAGCGAGCCCCCGTGTTTGTTACACTTCACTTTGTCTCATCATATAGCTGTTCAATTCGTGATAAGAGCTAACTGTCCCAGGTACCAACCTTCCTGATGTATATTATGCAGAAAAAGGATATACGCATTTACAGCCGTCAAAATTCCGCATTTCCCCATTAAACAAATTTTCAGTTTCAATTTGCCGAAGACAACGTACTGGAAACTTAAATCGTACACAATGCACTTCTAGATACCTACTAATATGTAATTTATTATTCGTTTTTATCAGATGTGTTAAAACCATCTAGCTGTTGGCGTCAACTTTCACAGCTGGGCTGGTGGTGCTGTAAACGTCCAGGGTATTAGTTTGGTGCGATGAAAACTTTCCCTAGGCTGGAGTTTTCGACATTTAAACATTACATACGAATGTTTTCGGTGTCAGCGCGACATGGGAAACTTGACCAATATTCTTGAAATGGCGGTAATCAGCACCTGCAGGATATATTAAAAAAAGGACACTCAGAGAAGCTTACCCTTTCTCTGCTAATGCATTTCAAAAAATATAAAAATATACGTTTACTTCTTATTTATTGAGGCGGCCGGTCATGTGCAAACATGCGGTTGTAGGTCGAAGAACCTGAATTTTGGCGTATATTTTTGTAACCCGTGTCGTCTTTAGTATACTTGTTTGAAATCGCACATCGTAATTCTCTGTAATGCACATTTGCTCTTTTCTAGTGCCCAAAGGAGCCGAACTTGTATTTCCACAAATATTTGAGGACCGTGAAAATCTCGGCTCAAGAGTATTAAGGGTGAACGATAAGCTCACTCTTAATCTTAAACGAAGTTCCGTATTGCATGAGGAATTCTTTTTGCGGACATATCGCGAAGACAGAGAAGATGTTCCACAACATACTTACGTATGTAACAAACTCTTTATAGTTCGAGCCCTTTTTGCTTCATTTCAAATATACTTTTCATAACTGCCTGTGCCTTCGAGCTTTGCCGCGATGCAGCAGACAAGTGAGTGGGGTGGTTCTACCGTGAATTTAATTGGGATAAAAAATGGAGGTAAAACGTTCTGTTAAACTCAACGCACAATATAAAAACATACTGCGAAATGGATATAAATAGTTTTTATTTGAACGACAACTTCACTTGTAACACAGGCCACGCCCAGTTGTGAAACTCAGCCTTTGACCTTCTTTGCGTAATATTGCAATAACACAACACGTCCTTAGCCGTTTGTATCCTATCATTAAATTTTTTGCACGCGCCTATGCTTAGCAAAGTTTAAAATGGCATAAAATATAAAGCAAGGCTTTGTTCGAAGAACTATACTAGGAAAGAAAATTCTCAAGGGGATGCGAAGCCCTGAGCCTCGTTTCTTTGAGGAAATGACGTTCTGTGTTTGTTACTCAAGTGTCACGGTGTATAGGAGACTAGGGCACAGATCATGGTTACTGTAACCACAACCGTGCTTAACAGATTGCGTTAGTGTTTAAATAAACTGGGTCACCTACTGTAAAACCAAATTACGAGGCATCTCATTTAAGTTACGTGAACTGGAAGTATCACCTTAACTGACTAATCTTTTTCTCCAGTTTGCACGACCGCCATCCAGTGAATGGTTGCTATAGCAGCTATAAACAGGTAGCCACAACACAGGCCAGTGGTAAGGCCCCCAAAGACACCTCGCTTTTGCGAAAAAAATCACGTGTGGACACCGGAAACCAACGATGGCCACAATTCTGAGTAAATAACAAGAATGAGCGAAGGAGCAATGGCGCAAAGCGCGGGGTGTCATTATGCAAGATGTCTTCTGAACCACGCTACTCGAAGTAGCACCTGTGTGAAGTTTTTACGCATGGCGGATTTATTATTATCACCACCTAATTCTTAGGTCCGGCGTCAATGCTATACCTAGCACGGGAGAGCGAAGAGTTTCGTTGCTAGCAACTGAACTAAACGACAATAAACGTTTGCTGCAATATCGCAATTTTTTCGCAACATAACCCAATAACTTTCACCGGAAGCACACTATTTCAGTAAGCTTCCCCGCCATTTTGGAAATAAAAATTTTAAATTCTGAAGCTTTTTCGATTTAGGCGCTTAGTCGAAAAGACCCGAATGACTAAACTATTCCGCAAGACCAAATGAAGTCTTTGAGCAGCCATCAGAATACCAATAGATAAAATACACAAACAGTAATAACGTCAAGTTCCACCGCATCAGGGAGGGCATGTGCATGCAATAGAACTTTGAGGGGTGAGGACGCTTCACGAAAATGACTTCGTATGTAGCGCTTGCGGCCACTATAAGGGGAAAGCATTGCGGGGGTGTGTTTTGAATTTTTAGCTTTGAACAGCTTTGAATTTTTACGTTAAGCTGGGGCTGCCAACAAAAAAACGCGTTGTGGAAGATTGTCAAAACAATATGTCCACCGATGCATGCAAAGTTTGCCTAAATTAGTATCATCCAAAGGTAAAAGCGCTGCATTCCAGTAGTTAGCGGCTCCAATACGCCCCACACAGTTCTCAGGCTAAGCGTTTCTTTGAAATCAATATTTTCAGGCTTTTTATAAACTTGCGTAACAAAAAAACAGCAGCACTTTGCTATTGGCTGCTAACTGGCCAGATAATCGAAAAGTCACCATTGCTGAAACAAGAAACCTTTTTCCATTTATTCGCCCAACTTTTTGATTTTTACACATTGCTATGGGCATTGATCGGTAAAACTGAAAAGATAAAATTGGTCACTGCATAAAATACCTAAGCGCAATCATTTATTTGGTCCAGCTAATTTATTTTGTGGAGCGCAGGCTTCTATATTCTGCAACAAAATTGCTTCTTTGCAGTTTGATGTGTATGCCTTGGAAGATGATCTTTATCACGACGAAAAACATTTTGCCAGTGTTTTCGTCACTGACGATGGTGGTGCTACGAAAGTGGTATGTTTGTTTTTATTTTCATCGCCCCAAATATTTCTATGTGCTATGTCATTCCGCAATCATTCAGCGAAATAAAATTCCCCTTGTATTAGGGCTAAGATCAACCGCCTTTTCTGTTTCTTAGAATATATCTACCGAAATCATGGTATTCTGCGAAAGTTGGCGTATGTATAGAAACTGCAAGATTAATCTACCGAATGCGATAGCAGTAATTTGTTAGAAGGAACAGCTCCCCACTAATTTTTCAGTAACTTCGAAAAGGAGAAAATGTGAAATCAAGGAACTATGTTGTATCTCGTTCGCTTAATCGGCGGAGAAAATTGCTTGTTGACAATGTTTTTACCAATATAAGTATTAACATTTAAGGTCTTATTCGCTCTTTTGGAAAGCATTAATGCAGTCACAAATTCGGAAGACGGATTACTAATAAAAAACGCAATTTCAATGGACTTATAGCAAAGTAACCTTTTTTGTAACATAAAGCAGAGTTCTGCAGAAAGCACAAATTCCTAGTGGGGACCCAACAGGCGGCTGCAGATTAGGGGTCGCTTTTCCTACCAATTAGGCTGAATGGGTGGCTCATTTTTTGACCTCATTGTGGATAATTTAAACAAGACCACAGTAATACCGAATTGCCTCCCCGACAGGTTATTAATTCAATGCTAGCACGCAACCAAGAACGGCTGAAGTTTTCGTAATTAAGTTTTGTGCTGACGATGCGTATACTCCCCATTAAATTCAGAAATGAAGGGCGGGAGAATTGGCCTTATTGAAATCCGGTCGTCATATCGGATTTATATAATCTTATTTGCTCATGTGTATACTTACGGAGCATAGAACACAGCTTCTATCCCGTCGTATCCTACTTACCTTCTCTGAAATATCAGACACCAGAGACTGCGGTGAGCTTCTCTCGGAGCTCAGTGGCTTTGCAATTAAAAGTGGTCTGGCGCGAATTGCCCACCAGGGAAACGCCTAGTCCGTCACACTGACTAACAGACTGTGAAGTGACACTAAGAACTTAAACGGGTCCTACTCTGTATCCTCCTTCCCTCACAACCCCAACCAGGCCCTCATTAGCTTCGGCCTTCCTGTCAAATGAAAAGTCCACCCACATGTTCCACCAACGTTAAGCGTTTCTCCCCTGGTTGGTCTCTTTTTTTTTCATGAGGCGGTGCTCTTTCCATTGTTTTGCGTTAAACTCAACTTGAGATGCTACTTTCCTGCTTTCTTGTTCTTTTATTGGTTAGTTCCGACATCCCCAAGGCATGCGTTCATTTGTGTCCAGGTTTCGTAATGAGGTACGTTGGAAAGGCGAGATGAAAGTTTGCGCACGCTATTTGCGCCTACATTTGATCTTAAACGTATTTACCTTTTAAGCTTCAAACTATACTCATTTCAAAATATACCTTCGAAATTTCAAAATATACCTACGAAAACGCTTATCCGGCCTGTTTTTTTGTGGGTGTTGTGCACTGCGTGGCGACACCACCTCTTTTTTTTCTTTCCATGTGGCTGCACATGTTATTGTGGGAATTTCAAGAGCTCGGTTGAAATTATACTTCTTACGACCATCGGTGCACCGGCGAGTTACAGAGCGGCGTCACCGTATCAGTAGTTCCCTCGACGCTGCAAATCTATTTGACGATCCAAATAATTTTAGGTACAGAGCACTTTAGGGCCGTGCCATGTCGTCTAGCTCGCTCGCTTCACATGAGTAGAGCCGGCGTTCCTTCGTAGCCGCTGTCGTTGCGGCGCAACCTAGAGACGTCGAAAGCCCCGCTTTTTATATAGTCATAGGCATCCAAAACTCGTAAACTGCTGGCGCTTGTCATACATCTCCCCGTTGTTCAGCGCAGAGAAAACTTTAAGTACATTTCAGGCAACGAGTGCGCAATTAACCGGCACGACCCGCGTTCATTTGGTTAGGAACTCTCGTTTTGTTGGTGTTAAAATAGTAAGCGAAAAAAAGTGTCAGTGCAAGGCCACCACGTGCGGGAGGAAAAGAAAGTACAAAACAAACACAACTGCCACTGCCGCAGTTTTAGGCAGGGGACGCGCGAGCACTCCGAAGGCGATAAATTAGAACTGCATTGTGTGGTAGCATGGACCGGATAATTGGCGGTACAGCCCATTATGGCGAATCACTGCTCTGCACTTCTGAGAGCTTTGCCATTGAGTGGAAAGCCTTTACCTTTTAGCCCTAGTGCCAGGTTGATCGCCAGGAAGAGTTCGGACGCGCGAGGGCTGTGCAGGAGATCATGTCGCAAAACAATCGGGAGTACCCTGTTCATGTCGCTTCTGTGCACACGGGAGGCTACGGTACCTCCGCAGTTTCGTACTATGCGGATGTCGGTTTCGCCTGAGGTTGGGCAGAGCTGCCTGGGGAACGATGATGCCTATGTGTGGCAGATACGCCAAAGTCGGTGTGATCAGGTCTGGTGTCGTGAGTTACGCTGTGGCCGCTCCGGCTGAATCGATTGGGTTTTTGTAGGGTAAAATTGTAATTTTCTGAAGACAACGAGAGACGCACCTACTTGGAAATATAGTGTACCATCAAACGTGTGAGGTGCAGGAAAATCTCTGAGGACTATCCAGATTCTCACCAGTGAGTCAGGCGATGGAGGGCAGCAGCTCTTATTTGTTTATTTATTTATTTATTCACGTTACCTTACAGGTTCCCGTAGGAACATTGAGTAAGGGGGCGACAAGAGCAAAAACACAAAATATAACAGAAGCAAACAGAGTACAAAACATTACAATGTGGTAATATAACATAACTTAAAGAGGAAGGGCATGGAAAACATAATGTAGTTACAATGGTGGTGTCTATTACAAAGGTGTGGAATACGACAAGTACTCAAACAAATAAATGGTACCAAAAACATGAGCACTAGGTACAAAGTCAGTGCACATATACAGATATGTACAGATATACAGAGCTACATTTTTATGTTAAGTAATGCCGGTATACTTGGTTGCGGAATAATGTATGGTCAGTGATTGAAACTACTGGGTTAGGAAGATCGTTCCATATTGTTACGGGTGTGGGCAGTGCGGATAAGTTAAATGCTTGGGTGTGGCCCTAAATGCGTTTGAAACTTCGCTGGTTGTTTAGTCTATTAAACATGCGCACGGGACCTTCTAGGGGAAGGGGGGATAGATAAGAGCAGTTTACATATTTGTGAAGTAAGCAAACGATGGCAACAGCGCGACGTGTTTCCATGGGTTTGAGAGAGTTATCAATCTTTATTTGAGTTGCACTAAAATAACGGCTATATTTCTGAGAGATTAAACGTGCGGCACGGTTTTGAATTGCTTCGATCATAGAGATGAAGTATTTTTGATAAGAGGACCAAACATATTAAGCGAACTCAAGTTGAGGACGGGCGTACGTTAAATAGGCCAGTTTAACGACATTCGTAGGGCAGTGTTTTAATGTTGCCGCAAGAGACACAGTGGTGGGCTGTACAGGTTGACTATGAATAGACTTTGTTCCCAATTGTTGTAAGGGATCAGGTATCATAGAAATTGCCTAATAGCTCTGTGGTCGGTATCACTTGTGCGGGAATGGCATATTTGAAGAATACGGTCATGCGTTGGTACTGAGGAGTCCTTTGGGCGTTGTCATTCGGCACCACACAAAATGGGGTGACCGCTTTTTTGGTGCTAGAATATTCCGGGACTAACTTGGATTGACTAAACTTTATTTAGGCCGACAGAACCACGTTTTTACATGCCGCGGCGTGGGCCTCGGCGTTTTCCTGGTAGCTACTCATCTAAGACATGAGCTCGCCGTTGCGACTCGCGAGTCTCATGCCTTTCGAGCGCCCCCAGGATCTGCTGCACGGCCCAGTGCTGATGTTCGTAGGTGTAGCTCCTTGTGGCTTCTGCAAGCCGTGGCGGGATGGCTCTTGACGTCACTTCCCCATGGTTCGTGACACATTTCCATTAGATGTGCTCCTGGTCTTCAGCCACTCCTGCTACAGCGGAGCTTGCACGTGTTGGTCGGGTACGCATCCGGATACATTCGGTGCATCAGAGCCGGGGTGCGTATTCCCAAACTGTATCCCGTAGGGGCCCAGGCCGACCACACCCCCTTCAAACAGCGACGTCACAGCGTGACGTCACTTTCTCTTCGTGCGCGACGTCATGCGACGTGGATTTTTCTTTTTTTTACTCTCTCTCTCGTTTTGGGCGGCGGCCGATGGTTTCGCTCCGTGCGCGAGACTGGGGATGCGGCGCTGGCGAGCTGCCGCACATTTAGTAGAAGTTGAAGGCCCAACCACATGCAGCGTACTTTCGGGGTTTTCTCGCGTGGCGACGAGAGCTGACGTGCAAGCAACGCCGATGTCTACGCTCGGCAGATATCGGCGTCGACGCAGCGCCAGAGAGCAGCGGAAAGCTGGCAGCAGCGGTCGGGTTTCACATCCTTTTTTCCTTTGAGGTGATTCCTATAAGCAGAAGAGCATCAATGTCTTTTTAACTTGCGGGTACCGGCTGCCTTGAGACAAATCGCAAGCTATTTCGTTTCGAAAGCGCTCATTCATTGGGGGCTTGTTTGATTTTCTTCGGGGAGACCCGGTATTTGCGATACCTTTTTTTAAGTTAAATAAGGGAGCTCTGGCTACGTAGCTTGTAGTATTAGCATGATGGGGCCTGGCTGCAAGATTGGTGCGTGACGACCAAGACTTATCAACGCCAGAATGCTAGCGGCGCATGCCATTCCATTCGTTGCTAGCGTGGATTGCGTAGGGAAGACCGAGGTTTTGCGATAGCTTTTCTTGACTGATTGATTGTAGGGTTTAACGCGCCGACGCAACGCAGGCGATGAGGCGCACCACAGTGGAGTACTACGGATTAATTTTGACCACCCGGGGACCTTTAACGTGCGCCGAAAGCTCGTACACACGGGCGTTTTTGCTTTTCGCCTCCATCAGAAAAGCGGCCGCCGCGGCAGGGAATCAAACCCGCGACCTTGTGCTCAGTAGTGCAACGCCTTAGCCACTGAGCCACCGCGGCGGGTGCTTTTCTTGACTCAAATAAGGGGGCTGGGGTTACATCGCTTGTAGTAATAGCATAACTGCCCTCGGATCTAAGATGGGTGTGTAAGAAACAAGCGTTACCACGGCTCAAATTTCTCAAACGTGACCAAAGCCAATCACTCGACAATATTCGTTGGCAGCCTCTGTAGGGTACCAAATTCTTGTCACCCGCGTCTTCTTCTGGCGTGGTGGTTGCGCGCTTGTGTGCTGGCGTTTTGTTTCGAAAGTCCATGGTTCGGATCTTGGCAAAACCTGATTTTTTGCAATGAGGGTTTCACCGGTTTGTCTTTTTTTTTTCAAGGCAAATAAAGGCGGCCAGAGAGCCTTGTCGTTTAACCTTCAAGTGACATTCGACGGTACCCTCAGTATCAAGGCCGCCCCGAAATTCGCGTTGCTCACACTTTGAATACCCATGAAGCTGCAGTTGGTACATAACATCTAGGTTAAATCAAGTAGCAAGTAAAGTTGTGCTATGTGCGTCTTCTTTCATCATCCTATCTTACTTTGTTCAGATTTGACGGTAATGACACAATTATAAAAACGGATCAACACGCTCGCTGATCTTAACAGCAGATGAGCGACCGACGTACGCGTGTGCTTTCGGCCGATTGGGAGCAAACGTTCTGCTCTTCGGTACGGAATCCAAAAGACCACCCAAGATAAAAAAAAAAACATTTTTGTCTTCACTGTAATGATCGAGAGTGTTCGCTTCCAGGCACGTAAACAATGACCACGTGTACGTGAAAAAGCGTCCGCCTGCGCACGCACTTAGAGCTCCACGCCCAGTGCTAGATTAACTAATAACAGGATCGAAGACGAGCGTCTGCAGGCTCACAAGAGAGTGCGGAGAGTGAGAAGCGAGAACGGGTATGCAAAGGCTTCAGCTTCCCAGCGCGTACGTAATACTCGCGCACGGAGCGAAACCATCGACCGCCACGAAGCAGCGCGACCACAAAACATCAAAACTAATTTTTGTCTTTACTTTAATGAGAGTGCTTTCCGGAACGTATAGGTACGAGAAGGTTAAAGTCCTAACTACATGGACGCGAAATCACGCGTCGCGCGAGCGTCGGCGTCGTTCGGCGGCAACGCACAGACTCGAGCACTTTCAGTCGCGATTGAAGTG
The DNA here is from genome assembly GCF_048455015.1 of Haemaphysalis longicornis. Classification (NCBI taxonomy): domain Eukaryota; kingdom Metazoa; phylum Arthropoda; class Arachnida; order Ixodida; family Ixodidae; genus Haemaphysalis; species Haemaphysalis longicornis. The sequence continues at coordinate 102,979,276 of NW_027526407.1, read as the reverse complement.
AATCGCGATCGAGTTTTCGAACGCGCTCCACGCACTGCCGCTGCTACTCCGCACGTTTCAGTCGCGATCGAGCAGTTGCACCGGTTGCATTCGTGTATGCCACATGGCGCTAACAATGTACTTGCGGCCGGCGTCTGGTCACTATGCGCGGCCGTATGTATACGTAACTAAGTAAATAATAACGCACGCTCATTTGGGTCACGTTATTTGACACAATTTGTGGCGTTAGTTGAAGTTGTCACCATCTGTGCCATTACTGAGCTGGTACAAGATTATCGCCGTTTTCGTTCGATCGCGCTTGGAAGCCTCGATCGCGCTTGAGAAAGCAGAATTGAGTTCGAGCGGGATCGAGCTCGATCGCGATTAAAACGGCCGTGTTACAAAGGCATGAGACCGGCGAAGTCAAGCTATAGTGTACTAGTAAAGTCACGTGCTAGCCGCCGCGTCGGTGCGCTGCTGGACACGTTTGTATTAAACTTGCCATTAGTTGAAGTCATTTATGAGCAGTTATTGTCTATTGTTCAACTCCACTTAACAAGACACTTGCCTTATAAAAAATATTTGCGGGCAAATGTCGACATCCTGCGAAATGTATGTCAAGTCATTACCGTCAAATCTGAACAAAATAAGATAGGATGATGAACGAAGGCGCACTTAGCACAACTTTACTTGCTACTTGATTTAACCTTGATGTTATGTACCGACTGTAGCTTCATGAATCCAAAGTGTGAGCAAAGCAAATTTCGGGGCTGCCTTGATGCTGAGGTTACCGTCGAACGTCACTTGTAGGTTAAACGGCAATGCACTCTGGGCCCCTTTGTTTGCCTTGAAAAAAAAAGAAAAGCCGGTAAAACTCTCATTGCAAAAAAACGAAGTTTTGCAATATTCGAACCATGGACTTTCAAAACAAAACGCCAGCACACAAGGGCACAACCACTGGACCACGGCAGGAGAAACGCGGGTGTCAAGAATTTGGTACCCTTACAGAGGCTGCCAACGAATATGGTCGAGTGACTTGCTTTGGCCGTGTTTGACAAATTTGAGCAGTGGTAACGCTTGTTTCTTACGCACCCATCTTGGATCCGAGGGCAGTTATGCTATTACTACAAGCGATGTAACCACAGCCCCCTTATTTGACCCAAGAAAAGCTATCGCAAAACCTCGGTCTCCCCTACGCAAGCCACGGTAGCAACGAATGGAATGGCATGCGCCGCTAGCATTCTGGCGTTGATAAGGCTTGGTCGTCACGCACCAATCTTGCAGCCTAGCCCCGTCGTGCTAATACTACAAGCGACGTAGCCAGAGCTATATTATTTAACTAAAAAAAAGCTATCGCAAATATCGGATCTGCCCGATGAAAACCAAACAAGCCACAAATAAATGAGCGCTTTCGAACAGAAATAGCTTGCAATTGATCTTAAGGCAGCCGATAACCGCAAGTTAAAAAGAACTTGATTCTCTTCTGCTGAAATTTAAGGAACGACCTCAAAGCACAAGAACGACGTGAAACCCAACCGCTGCTTCCGCCGCTTTCCGCTGCTTTCGACGCCGATATCTGGCGAGCGTAGACATCGGCGTTGCTGGCGCGTCAGCTCGCGTCGCCACGCGAGAAAACCCCGAAAGTACGCTGCATGTGGTTGGGCCTTTAACTTCTACTAAATGTGCGTCAGCTCCCCAGCGCCGCAGCCCCAGCCTCGCGCACGGAGCGAAACCATTGGCCGCCGTCCAAAACGAGAAAAAAAATCCACGTCGCATGAAGTCGCGCACGAAGAGAAAGTGACGTCACGCTGTGACGTCGCTGTTTGAAGAGGGTGTGGTCGGCCTGGGCCCCTACGGGATATGGTTTGGGAATACGCAGCCGGGGTGGGTAGGGACCCAGTTTGAAACTGCCTAAATAGCAGTGCCTCCGCGCTTCTTAAACCCGTGTCCGGAGGAGGGATGGCCCTACAAGCCAGGCGGCATTCTTTGATGATTTCGCCATTGTCTGTCATTCGGTCGTTAGCACCGAACTACGTTGGACGGTCAGTTGTGGGGGCGCGGTATGTGAGTGCTCGCTCCTTCGCGTGTACAGTCTTGTTGTGATTTGCATTCTTACTCGTTGCGCCTTTGCCGCAAGCACCGGGATCCACTTTACTCGAACAGCTATTTGCCCTTCCTAGACGTGCATTGCGTAGCACCTGCAAAGCTTCTTTGAAGATGCATCCCTTGGCGTAGATCCAAACTGCCGTTCGTGAGTCACTGATCACCGGCTGGCATCCTGCGTCGGTAGTGGCCAGGGCGATGGCCACCTCCTGTGCGTGTTCGGCATCGGTGCACTAGACGCTTATCGACGTCACAGGCTTTATGACAACGCCAGCGAAGGCTTCCTGTGGATATTGCGCCGCATCAACATAGCGAGCGTGCTGATCCTTTGTCGACGCGGGTTCTAGACCTTGCCGCCTTCCTGCCCTTGTTGAAGTCTGGGTGCGGGCTTTTTGATAGAAAATCTACTCTGATTCGTTGACGTATCTCATGCGGGATGGTGAGTTCGTTGTTATCACCGCTGTGGCGTGCATATCCTAGGTCCTCTTGTATCTTTCTTCAAGTTTTCTTTGTATATAGACGCTCGAGCTGGGCCGTGCGTTGTGCTCACGTTATCTCCTCGAGCGTATTATGTACTCCTAACTTGAAGACCGGTGTGTTTATAGATTCAAACAGGCTCAGCGCGGACTTATAGGCCTTCCTAAAGATGGCGTTGATGTTATTACGCTCGTCATGTAACCACTTGTGGTATGCCGCTACATACGTGATGTGACTGATCACAAAGGAGTGGACTAGTCTTATCAGACTGTCCTCCTCCATGCAGGCTTTCCGTGAGGTGACTTATCGAATGAGCCTCATTGCGCCCGCGGTCTTGCTGTGATGATTGCGGTAGCCTCTCCGTTTCTTCAGTGCCGTTCGATGATCATAAAGAATACTCTGATCTTGCTAACTTCGGCAACAACTTGACAAGACCGTGTAGGTATCCTGATTGTGTCTTGTGTCTGTCGGTGATGCGACCCCTACGTGGTGGTACTACTAGAAGTTCTGATTTTCTTGGAGAGGAAACAAGTCCAGACCCATCCAGATGTTCCGCAATGGAGTCGACTGCTTCTTGTAGTTTGGTGTCTTGTGAAACTCAAGTGCGGCATTTTCGAACAATTTTGTCCACAATCTTATTGGTATAATGTGAAAGTGGAGAATTTCGAGTCTAAGCTTAATGCGATTACTTTCAGATTTGGGGTGGGTGTTCGAGAAAGAGATCCTTTTAGAAGGTTGCAAATTGTCCCTTTAAAAGGGTGAGGGGTCAAGTCGCCCGCATCGGTGACTATTTTATTGTTAGATCGCATAAATATTGAAGGCGCTGCTCAATACACCGGGTAATTGCTACGGTTAAGTGCATGTAGTTAATCTTCGCTGTTTTGCCTGAATGAGAAGGTGATAACCACGGTTATTTAAATTCGGGTGGCTGCGTTTACCGCATTTTGCTTGCAATACCTCGATGTGGCTAAGCTAAAGGGTATATAAACATTGGGGTTTTATATCCATGGCGTTATAAACTGTTGTAAAGTAGGAGTGCGGGAATATTTCAAAATTTCGAATACTACTCGAATAATAAATATGTCATATTCGTATTCACTTGGAAAACTATCTTTTCGAAACATTTGCAATATTCGAACTGGTTCGAATAATCGGCTATTATTGAATATTTAGATTGATTACTTTAAGGGGTGGGGGGGGGGCATGTCTTTTAACTACGAAAAAGAAACCCAACATCGTTTTCTTTAAAGCCACATATTCGGTTTCTATGTTTTCTATTCTGTGCGTTTCCAAAGTTTGTCCACCGAAAACCGTTGCAAAGTGGTATAAAGAATACTTTTGTCAGCTGCGGTGACAAAATGTCAGCAGAAATGGCCCAAAAAACAGATTTTTTGGAGCTCCCTATCTCCGCAACGGTGCCACCGGGCGTGGCCGTATTCGTACCTTTGGACGGGCCGAGCGAGCCTCTTTTCGGTGCTTACCATGTCTTTTATGTTCGTTCATTCACAAACGCACGAATGGCAGAAAAATAAATGCGCACAAACAAAGCCAGAATTAGATGCTAAAGCGCGGTTGGCCTTCCGGTCAGCGGGCGTTGAACCGGCCCTCCTTTCTGGGCGTCGCGGCGGCAATGCACAATGGCGGCCTCCTGAACTGTATAGGGCGCGTTTCTCGGTTCATTTGCCCTGCCTCGCTCGTTCAAGTTTCTGTTCCATCAGTGTATCTTCTATGGTATTCAACACGGCATTATAGCGATGGCAATTCCTAAGATAACAAGCCGTATTACGGGAAGTTGCGTGACTCGAAAGGCGGAGGTCATCGAACGCTTCGTGGTGCACGTGACCTTACCCTGGAGGATGAAACGCGGTGTGCGCACTTGTAATAGCGGTTCTCACATTGAACGTTTCGTCTTATGTTATTTGCTTGCACGCTTAGGTATTGCTAAGCTTGACAGTAGGCTTACTAGCCTTGGGAAAAAAGCAGCCTATGCGTCAAAAGTTTCGATGCGCACGGCGTAACCGCTGCGTGTTGGAGCATCGCTGGCTGCACAACCTGGTACGATTGAACGCCAGTGGTAGTAATAATTGTCGGTCACTTTAGAGTTATTCTTAGTAGCGACCTGGCGGGCTATGTCAGGGATAAACAGAGTATGACATGTTGCGGTATACAAGTGCCGCGATGCGGTCGAGCCATATCGCTTTCTTGCGCAACGTAAGACTGTCATGACCTCGTTCATTCATTTGGAAATGCAAAGCACATTGAACAATTTTTCTATCGTGTTTTATAGGCCGCTTAAGCTCGGTGCAAGGTTGACAGAAAGAAAATATTGTGAATAAAAAGTTTTCAAAATATTACTTCGAAATATTTATGGTGTTAACACAGAAGCACTTACGGTTGCTGTGGCAATTCTCATCAAAATTCATCAAAATATCAAAAAGTTGATTTCGAAAGCCACATTCTTCCTTATTTATTCGATATTCGATTTGATATTTGAAGCAAGATTATCGTATTCGGTTCGTATTTGAAAAATTTTATATTTGCACAGCCCTGTTATAAAGCCTTGGCAAATTGTCTCCCAGAAAGTGCGATGAATCACTCGCAGTCAAAACATGCGTATATAAAGCCATCTCCCTTATTTATTCAGCAGCCTCTGTATATCTTCAGGATAAACATGTTGTCGACGAAACTTTACTGGTTATAATTCGGAAGGGTCGTGCTTAGCATCTTAAACCACCCTGTTTGCGTCTTTCCTCTCGTTTGTTCTCAGTCCCGATTAATGTTGTTTCGAGTCATACAATCACTCAGCTTTGGTGTGGAACCCCACTCATGTCCTTATTTCGCCGTCATTTTAGTCTATGCGATAGCGTAAATGGCTAACTGTGCGAGAAAATCTATCATGCCACAAACGCGTCACACAAACTGTTCTGACATCGTCCGCATAGAATAAACACACAAGGCATATCCTGTTGTCGTCGTCATTTCTTCTTGTGAGATGGCATAAATGACTCATTGTGCGGCAAAATATATCGTGCCACAATATGTCCAATAAACTCTTTTTTTATAATTTGTGCATAAAATAAACCCAAAAACCAGTGAATGGCGGAGATACAGAATTACTACTGGGGTTAGGTTGTGTGCAATAAAGATAAAAGTTGAGCAGAACCTTTTTGTGCTCGTATAGCGTAAATTCTGCATTTCCGCGCGTGTTTTCCTTTCTTTTCTGGTGCCAATTACTGCGACACCTGCTTTGATTTTATATTCGCTTTTTTTTTTCTTTTGTCGTGAGTTACGTAACACGCAGACTGGCATCCACCTCACCTTCCCTACAACCGGACTTTCTCGCGGCTACTATACGCCTGTTCTACTTGCGTGCGTTCCCCTTCCCGAGTCACGACGCATGGCCGATGTTATTCTACCAACTGCACGTTTTCCAGTTAGTATTCTGACGCTGTCAAAACTGCCCTTCAGAGCTGCCAATATCTGGCCAGTTCCCAAACTGGGTATGTGGTACAAAAGGAGAAACAGCAACTTTTGTCCTATCGTGACAACACCTATGGTTAACACGATCGCCCCTGTTAGTATGGCACACGACATAGGTCTCCATATTTCAAGAACCCGCTTTGAGGGACACAAAAAATGGCGGTATTAGATAAGGTGGCTAAATAAGGTGCTAAACTTTCGGAGGTGACCGCGCGCCAGTAACGCTGGCCATGAAGAGGAAATGCTCCCATCTACTTCCCCTCCCCCGCTAAGTTCTATGGAGGTGAGCTCCCTGCAGAGCTCAATAATATCCCCAGTAGACGACGTTCTCATTTCCATTGAATCAAACCAGAAACAACAAAAGAAACCGCAGTGCGGAGCACGACTCAACAAGGCAACCCAGATAGACGCAGCGCGAGGGAGGAAAGGAATACCAGTGACAAACGCGGGTTTACCGCGGCTGCACGATTAAAGCGAGCCAACTCGAGGGGTGAAGGTGCTGATGGAAAACGAGCACAATGCTCTTTGCGGTGAGTAGCCAGAGGACAAACTTAGGACAGTTTTGTCCATGGGGTTGGTCAAATGGTTATGCGTACGCTTGCCAACGTAAACAGCAAGGTCAAAATTAAATAAGCAGGAGGCTCCTACGGATGGCCCGCGACCGCAATGAATGGCTTGTGCTGTCCAGCAGCCTGTCAAGTGGAGACGGGCGCGGACGCAGATCTGAATATAAAATTCGACACGACATAAGCTGAAGGGCAAACCAAGATTGTGCCATCACATTCTCGGAGAGTTACACTTCACCACCGCAATTTATATTTGCTCTTAATAGCGGCACCCATTTCGTTTACCATTTCGGACAAATAGCAATGGGGTTTGTTGCAGAATAGCGCATTTAGGCCATGAAATTACGCGGAACGAAATGATGCGCGCCCAACTAGGGAACGCATCGACATTTACAAAGACGTCCTCGGTACTGGAGAGGGCGGCTGCATACGCGGCTGCCATTTCGGCTACCGCCCACTCCACGCTAAGTTTTGGTGTGCGTCCGCTTGTGCTCCTCTTGTCTACCGGAGCCGCTGTCATCAGTTAAATATGGTGAACTGGTTGGAATAAAATTCCCCATTGTGTAATTTGAGATTGTTGCGCAATCCCGTCATGAGTGCCTTCCCGTCCTTATAGTTTTAAGCGGGCCAGCACTAATTCACCTCAAGTATCAGCCACTAGACTGTGATGAACTCATCAGCCTTCCCAACTACCTGAACACAATCGGAACCCATGTGCTGGCGCCGAGTCTTTCGCGTGCTAAATCTAAGAGACGTTGAATGCGTGGCTTTTCATGACCTCAGAGCTTACTAGACCGGAGGAATGAGAGTCACGCAGATTGTGTGTTACTGCAGTCATGAACATGCAAGAAGGGACCGTTGTAGTTGCATATGCATACTAATTCCATCCGAAAACCAAAACTCTCTAAAGCACACTGCTGTATGCTAACCCTAATCCGGTATATTTGCGCACACGCACAAATGAACGTTCGCACATCGAAAAAAACACGTAAGCAAGCATTCACGTGTACATATAAAACAGCAAATAACTGAAAAAGGTTTATAGCTCCTAGATATCTGTAGCGCATGCCGAGATCTCGAACACGGAGGCCTTCTTTTATGGCTTATGCTGCAACATACCCGCTTTCGACGCAAAAATGACTCATTACATCATTCTACGCAGCCTTATTGGCTGCGGCATTCGATGAGTAGTTGTGACGTTAAAACCAATCGGCTACGACAGTTTTTTATGATCAGTGGTTGTAGTTTGAACGAAATAAGCATTTCTAATTGGGGAGCATATTTTTCTGTTAGGCCTGTTCATGACTTTTTGAAATGCTTTAACAAAAGGCATAATATTTTCTTCTAACATTCTGCTTGTACTACTTTTTACCACAAGGAAGGTGTAGTTGGACCAAATTTAAAGATTCGGCCTTTGGAACACATGGAGCGCACTGAAGATGGTCACCTACCACATGCCTTAGAACTTATCAGCAACGATGATCCAAAACATCAAACCGTTTTTGGTAAGCTAAAAACTTATAATAACATTGGCGTAACAGATGCAGATTACCTTGACGTGCCTAATGTATAGCACCTCTCATAATATGTTAAAAAAATTTATTTCCTCAGGTGTGCCAATCGAAGAAAGGAACACCACAGTTACAGAGCGGAAGCTTACGCTCAATGGTAATGTTGACAACTATATTTTGCAATAGCGCAACACTTGTTTTGCACATAAAACGGTCTTTTTGTTCTGAATTACTTCAGGTGTTTTTTGGGAATTGTAAAACTCATACGTCTTCTCACTATTTCCTTCAGATCGGTACCAAGCAAAGAGAGTCCATTGCGAAATTCGACTTGTGGTAGATTCAAAATTCCGTCGTGAATTTAGAGTTGTGAAGGATATGATCAGATATTTAATGATTGAGATGAACTGCGTAAGTAATGTTTTTATATTGTTAATTTTATTAAATTTCATCGTCATCTTTTTGTTCACTCTACAAGAAAGGTACTTTATTTTTTGTACAGCGGCAACATAAAAGTTTCCACTTCACATTGTATAACCCAGTTCATCGTGGGGAGTGATGTTTCATTTCAACTTTATATCATATGGATATTAATGGGTACGTTCTGCCGCACATTGTCAAGAACACAGGGATTAAGTTCGCATCGCATTTATTTTCTTTTATTTCTGAGAGGAATAAAGATATCAAAAGTACCTTCGTTGCTACTTCGGGGTCAAAATTCATCCAATACACTCAGCCCCCTTTCTCTTCCCCTTCTATTTTCACAACATAAGATATATGATTCACTATACAATTTTAGTGTATTTCTATTCTCAGTGACTTCGCCGAAGACTAACGTGATTCTGCTGTCATTCAAGGAGGCAATACGGAACCAAGATAGATTGAATACGAAAAGTATATACATAGATTTGTATGCGAAATAATTATTCAAACGTATTTACGTAATATATGTATAAAATCAGCGACCTTTTGTTTTTTATATTCCTTTATTGAAGCATTAGACATCAGTTCAGCCTGTTAAATGCGTGCTCTGCTGCAGAATTGTAGGCGTATAGTGAAGGACATTTCGCTAAAGTGACGAGATATCTGGCAGGCAACAAAACTAAATGCAGCATGTTAGCACCATGTCCCTGACCATTTCTCACGCAGACCTCTGCTGCCAAGCACATTACTGTCAAATTCCAACAACCGCCATGTTTGCGAATTTCGAAAGGTGCCCAGTTATGCTTCTAAAGATGGCGGAAACATTTTCATCTGCTTTCCAAATATCCTGGATGTTTAATATAGTGTTGTGTGAAACCTCAGTTTGTAGGACGCTGTTTCTAGGAGAGGAGAATATTTGAAAGGGGGAGGAGTGCAAGCGGTATTTAATGGAACATGCCCATGTCATCGACCTAGAACCAAAACTTTTCGATACGGTGTCGTGCAATCGCAGTGTGACCGTCGTGCGTGTGTCCCGACTTCTCCGAGCCCGATGGAAAAATGTTGCCCGCAGGAAGTTTTCCCAGGGAACACGCGGCAGCATCGCAAAGGAAACATGTTTCCTTTTTGCGCCGGTGAAGTCAAGCTTCCGTTCGCTTGACGCCTCCTTGGCGGGTGCGCGGACAGCCGCGTCGTCCACCGCCGCTTGTAGCCCGCCCTTCTCGCCCATCTCACCGCCTAAGCTTGGACGTAGGAGGAGCACGAGATAAAGAGGAGCGGACGGAGAGGATCGGGGTTGGACTTGGGGCGACCGTCTTGTTATTCGGACGCAGCTGTAGGAGCAATCCGGAAGCGCGTCGCTCCCAGGAGCTCGCACGCTGCCAGGGTTTCCGGACCTGCAGTACACTTCGAGCGCGCCAAGCTACCGGTCCTGCACGGCCTCCCCTTCCTGACCGCGGCCTACAGCTGGAGCCCGCCGAACTACTGGTCGGGTACTGCCTCCAGTTTCTGCCCTCGGATTCACCGCGCAGGCCTTTCGAGCCACCGGCCCCGCACTGCCTCCATCTCCTGGCCCTGAGACCCAGTTGGCCCGTCGGCGTCCCGTCGACGTTCGACCACTCCTGCAACCTGAACGATTCCGCCCAACCTGGTGAGGAAGTCGGCACCACTGAGGTACCCCATTAAACTACTTTAAACGTTTTTCTCCCGCCTCAGTGTGTCTCATTTGCTCCAAGCTCTGCGTGTACCCACCATAATATAAGTTTGTGACTAACGAATTAACGAGCGTCATAGCAGCTCTTGTAATTGGCGGAAATAATTTGTTGGCAACATAAGTACGAAACGTTTTATCAGGTATACCATTCTCAGTGCCAACCTGAACTTAAACCCCGTATACTTTGCTAGGGGATTGTAACACAGTGCCACTGATGCAGAAAAGCGATCACCTAAAATAACAGCAAGATAGCAAGGAGTCAGATCTTGTTAAAACCTCTACGTATTACCCCTCACAAAAAATTCTTTAAATGAGCGTTCTGCCCAATCTAAACCATCATGAATTTTCACTGGAAATGTATGGCAAGCGCACAGCAAGATGAAGTTATGATCAAGGGGCTAGTGCTACCTCGAAACTCACGACAGACTCATTGATAAGGAGGGTATGATGTTTTAAGTAAAAAGCAGGAGAGTGCCCTTGGAGATTGAGATTTCCGGTTTTAGCTCTGACAGAGCTCCCACAGGGCGCATTTTATTTACGAGTATTCGACATTTTGTGTACTAAAGGTATTTTCTTCCATGCATGCTCTTGCTTTAGAGGCAACAAATATTGTGCAAGTGTTTTCTGAGTGATGTTATTGTGTCTGCCCCCCCCCCTACTGGCGGTTCATTAATTTCCCAAATACCTGTTGTTTTAATAAAGATTTGTTTCATTCATTTTCCAAATGGCTTATCGCGAAAGCTTAGTTCTGTTTTAATTCGCTGTTCATAACCCAAAGATATTTCAAAATCTACTAATCAATTTTGAGAAATATACGAAATATCTACTTCTATCTCTTGGGAAGATGCAGCCGTGACCCGAGCACATGCCTTGATCCGGGTTTCTCTATCGTACAGCGGCCCAACCGTGCATAGCACTCACATGGTTTCCGTAGGGACGTGTTCTCGTGGTAGCACTGACATTCTGTGTCTGCTCCTGTTTTTGTTGTTCAGCAATATCAGCATTTTTTAGTCGCCGTCATCAACCTGCATTCCACTTTTGCTACCAACACGGCCTGCAAACTGGATTCTTTAACACCAAGAAGCAATTGTGGGGAGTGACAGGGCCCGTCAATGGAGCAGCAGCTGGCGCTCCTCGCTGCTACTTGATTTATAGGCAACATAAATTGCGTTCATAGCCCTCTCCGCGCAATCTATCTCCTCTGTCGTTTCTGCCTCCAGGTCGGTCGATTTAGTTGGCGACCAAAACAAAATTGAATAGCGTCACACTCAAATTTACGTGGCATACGTAATGTCATATTAAACGGAACGGTTTTGTCATATGTTACATAAAATGACTTCAACCTACTCATGTGATATTCGAGGTTGAATGGTTGGGTAATTAGGAAGTTGTACAGTCCTTCTGTGCCACGATGTAGAGACTCAAAAAACGTTTTGCAGCCATTTCAGCCATAAAATTGTACATGTAAGGTTTCAAACACTGTACAACAAAACCAGGACGTTGTGGCATGTGAAATTAGAACTTATACCTCAGCGTCAAGCGCGCTATGAAATCATCTGTTTTTACAGCAAAGCTGTAAATGGCTAGGATCCAGCAGACCGTCTCCGGTCCCAGAGCGATGTAGACAGGAATCGCTAGCGAGCGTAGCGCCACGTTGCGGAGCCCACTCAGATCCCCGGAATCGCAAAACTGCGCGCCACACCCCCGGGGCATGAAAAAAATCACACACAATTAAAAAGGTCCTAGGGCCTTCATAAAGCATGCACCGTGATTACCATACCCGCGCTATAATTAATTTCTACTCACGATTCCTGTGTGTTTTGTAGCGTAAGCTACACTAGCCGAGGTTGAGCAGTTTTGCGTGTGCCGTGAAGGGCCGTTCTGCGCAAGTGCGAGGGCCATTGGATTGGATTAGATTGGCTTGGCTTGGATTGGATATGGAGTGGATTGGATTAAAGTGGATTGTGTTGGATGGTGTTGCGTCATAGCCGCGGCAGACGCAATGGCGCCGGCGCGGGCCCAGGTGTGCGCCTCGATTGCGCAGTAGCCAAGTCTAACGCTGTGTCGGAGCCGCTTGATAGCCGTTTCACGTGGCTCGGGAAGAGCCGGGCTGAGCATGCGCGAGGAGCAGTGACTGGACAGGACTGGACTTTCAGTTAATAACCAGGAACAATGCTAAATCGCAAATTACAAACAAACGTGTTTTGCTTCGTGCATGCTTAGCTTCATGCAATTGAACTTTACTACGACCCAGCCAAACCTCACGTTGAAGTTCGGCACCGCAGCTTTGCTGGCCATCCCACTTCACGGGGTGGAAGGGCTCTGAATTTTTACATCATACTACAGGCTCAAAAAGAGTTCGCGACTGAAAATCACTTGCATGGGGCTGGAGTGGCGCTGCTCTAAAAAGCATCCTTGCTTGATGACGTCAGCGGCTCGCTCGATGCTCAGGGCATCGTTGTTGCTATTAAGCACAGCATGCTGAAATACGAGCATGTAGTTCTAAAAAATTGAATTCGGCTTGACTCTAGAGGCTCGTACGTAATGCGCTGTGTTCGACTAACCTGCACTGTAAAATACCTCTAACTAATATGTATGACGAGAGTGTGCCCAATGTTTGTCCCGGTTGGTGTCACGCCATGTGCTGGTTGCTGGGCGCTTTTCTTCAGTCGCTCTGCATGCTCCATGGTGAGCTTGTGATCTCCTTGTGTTGAGACTCATCCTATTTGAAGATGTCATGTCGCTCACATAAACTCGTGAATAGGCAGAAATTCGTTTCAAAACAGTCTGCTGATGTGTTAACCAAGCTACTGCGAAATATAACTAATTCAGTCCTCCATGATCGTTGCTGTGCCACGTGGCGCAGTTTTTTTAATTTCGAGGATGCATGTTTAGGTAAACTCTGCATGCACACATCAATAGTTAGTAAGTGGTACACAGGAGCGGTTGAAGGCCGACGGGAAAGGCCCTTCTCTGGCAGTATACCTAGAGGGATGTGGTTGTTGATGATGATAGTGGAACACCAATATGTGTCAAAAAACAGGCATAGTCGAATTTTTGAACCGATGGTGACACCCTCGCTCAAATAAACAACTGTTTTGCGGTTCTACTGAGGACAGACGACGCCCACGCTTCAAACAAGTAATACGATAGCCGGGTGCAGCCGGGGGTGTAACAACATTCTCAAATCACTGTCCTGGATGATAGCTAAGTTTGTAAATATTTGTATAAAAATCATTTCGGCAATATCTCTCATATTGCCAGTACTCCCAGTAGAAACTTAGAGGCTGTAAATTTTTTTTCAATAGTTTCACAATCTTGAATGACCTGCGTTTCCAGGTGAGACTTCGCTATCTGACTGTTACAAGACCGGAGATACACTTAAAGCTCCGTGCCATTGAAGTTACCACGGTAAGCTCACGGCCAGACCACTTTTTCACAAAAAAGGCACCTCGAATGATGTTTCAGCGCACCACCGTTGTCTTTTACCTTTCCTTGTGTTCAGAGAACTCAAGAACAAGAATATATGCAGTGGATATACTATGATACGTCAATTAACGCTTTGGACACTTTGTACAAACTGGTAAAATACGTAGAAAAACGCAACAGTTCATACGGAAAATATGACCTTGTGTACTTTACTACTGGGTGAGATTACACTTTTGCCCAAAATTATTTTTCAATTTGGCCTTGCTAATGTAATGGCGGTTTAAGAATTGTAAGCACCACCATTTCGGCTGACTTCGCCTTGAGCTCATCAGCATAGCCACCCGGATACTCATCGGCTTCGCATAGGCGACGATAAAAACTCTTTGGAAATTTTCTCCACGATATCTCGTTCACTCCCCATTTTGTTTCACCTGAACTTCTCCGGTGCCGCTAAAAAACGGAGTCAACTTGGAAAAGAAATATCATTTAAAAACAGTGCAGAAGGTTTAAAAGACAGAAGCCAATATTAGTAGAATATTGTCATAGGTGCATTCCCTTGGCTCCTGGTGATAAACTGAACCAGTGGCCAACCCATCTCTGCGGGTATGCGCCATGTGGGATAAGCGGCAGTATAGGCTATGGAGGAAGATGAAGACGCTCGCTTATGTTGGTGTGCGTGAAGTACCTGGGACATCGCAGCTGCCTTGTCTGCCTTTGCTATCCCGTTTATTATGGTAATTACTACCTGTAAAAACATCCCCTTCGTTTCCATGAACAACATTACGCTTTTACTGAAATGGCCTGCAATATTCAGCGTTGAAACACTGGTTGAATATAGCGACCCGTGTGTTATAAAGACTTCCACTGAAATGGTCGGGATAAAGGTTTTGAAAGTGTGTGCTTCGTACATTGCCATAAATTGCGGAGTCTGTTCATCGATTGCTCAATGAGAACCGCTGCTAAAGGTAACCCAAAATGAATTACAATTACTTCTAGAGCAAAACACTAAAGCGGGCTTAGCTACACATTTTTTTGGCTATCGTCGTTCACTCTTTGATGTTCCTCCAATTGCATCGCCCATCGCTTCCAAAGGGCCTACGCTGCTGACGTAATCAGTGGCTCGCTGCCGACCTTTTTGGTGATGTGGCTGAAGCCTTTTTAGTGATTTGTGTCTCTGACCTGTCTTCAGTCCCTTAGCTTCAGGTGATCAGCAAACATCCATGTCCGTGATCACAACAGTAGACCATGTACCTTCTTAACTTTGATGCTTGGGCGAGTTGGTGTTCCATAGTCTTAATATCTACAGTGCAAACAATTACAAGGACGACAGAGAGAACGTCGTCCTCGTGTGTCGTGCTCTCCACACTTCCTTGTTTCTTGTTTGTCATCTGGATTTGAAGACCATGTAGCTTCGCATCCCCTCGTTGGCGTGAAGGGCCACAACGTTCATTCTACTCGGAGCTTGGTTGCTCTAAACTGCCCCTTTATGCAAAAAGGCGCCGTGGTTTTTTGTCAATAATATGGCCGCCGCTCTAAAGACTAAGCAAAAACACAAAAAATGGATCCCGGTTGTCGACAGTAGCAGCTAAACGTATTAAAACTGCAGCATTTCGGAATGATAACAGCGGAGGAACAAAACCTGCTGTCGTTGCTCCTTTCATCGCTGCACGTACATTGCTTGGAGTATTTGCCCCATACGTTCGGGAATTTGCCGGGGATCTGCCAGCTTCCCAAAATCATAAAAAGTATGAACTGGAATTGCAAAATGTAGCACAATGTCACGTGAGTGGAAGGAAATGAGGTGGCAGAAGTAATTTATTAAGGTTGAAGTTGTTAATATATAGAGCCAACTTTTCTTCCCTAAAGCACGATGGATACCTAAATGCCCCGATGAATTATATGCTAGGTCTCCCCAGAGGTGCTCTTAGCTTCCTCGTCCGCTAATTCTGGTTATGTTCCTCCGCTGTCACGAGGTTTCCCACGCTGCCGGCAGAAATCAGACAATCAAGGCGGGATATTCAGGAATGTGGCACCATTCTGGCGTACCTGTAAGCCGACATGACGCAGTCGAAGCGCAGTTCTTTAATAGATGGTGTAGATCGCAGTTGCAGTGCTTAACGCAATGCTGCTACAAGTTGATGAAACGAAATTATGCAACGTATCACACCATACAAACACACAAACACATGAGCTGTCAAACAGAGTGACGCAAACCCTGTAGAGTTGATAAACCTGGGTTTGAGACACTTGGGCATCTGGTAATATACTTTAGGTTTGCGCGTTTGAGCACGTGTGGTCGGCTAAACGGGCGCTCCGCTTTTTGCAGCGGGCACAATACACTCATCTGCCTAAAAATGGCAAAAAACATAAAAAAACGTATTTAAAAAAACATGCTTGCCACTTAAAACTTCAGAAGAAGAGTGCGCCTTCGACATGTCGTCATAACGAAATGTTACAGTAAAAAAGGTTTTTATCTGGCTTGGTATCTCTTGAGTGGATCTACGTAAACGAACTTGCGTTGCTGCACCATCTTGATTCTATGCAGGCATCGTCAGAAGCAACTTCACGACAAAGTTGGGCGAAATTTAATTATACTAAGGATGCTTGTAAATATTGTCGTACCAATTTCTTACTGACGCCTCGTCACTGAGTTTCAGCGTAAAAAGTTACCATATTCTGCATATTTGGCGGCCTATTATTTCCGACGTTATCGCGCCGTTCTTTCGGAAACAGTTGGTGCGTGGTGCGGGGGATCGAATCACATCCACGATAAACGCATGATGACCCAAAACAATCTTTGCCAGTGGTCAATAAGTCCTACTTATTAGAATATAATTAATAGATGGTAGAGTCGTAAGGAATGCGTCGCTTTGAGGAAAAGTGTGAGAACATTGAGTAACCGGTGGCTGGCAACAAAGCACTCAAAACAATTTACAAAGCCAACTCGGCGGCAATGGGCAAACAAATGAAGAGTGAAACTTCTTGCTGCGGGTAAAAAAAAGTTCGGTGAGTCACTGAAGACATCTCACTAGTAAAAACGCCAAAGCCCTATATTACTTTTCACGGTGTGCTCACCTGCATTAGAGCGAAGCCGTTCAAGGCCGAGGTTCCATGTATCCAGCGGGATCGGAAACTTCACTCATCATTTGCATGCAGAGTGCTGTCGCATTCGCGTGTCTGTATTTATTTACTGGCTCTGTGTCTACGTTCATGTCTGAACAGCGAGCTTCTTTGGTTCCTTTTTTTTGCGCTTTCTTGCTTTTATTAGTCTCCGCACTTGCTTTACCCAAACTATTGTCATTCTTCATTGTAACTTTCACTTTTGTTCTTGCATCGTAATGGGCAGTGCGCATACATTTCGGAAGGATGAAAGACGGTGAGGTCGAAAATGTTAAAACGTCGGGCAGTCTAAATATCTATCAATAAAATTTCTCACCTCTGACTCTCAAGAACAAACAAATCCGTCCACCTCTTGTTTGCAGATCGTTCACACAAATTAAATGTTTTCCAATAAGGGCTACTTCCAGCAGGAGCGTTTCCAAGAGTGTGTGCCTTTATTCATATTCATCTGCCGTCTCACCGTCACGGGACAACGACATCCACACAGCTAATGGCTAATGCCTTTTTGAGTATGTCATTACCTGGGTTCGTCGTAACCTTTGCCTCCAGAACTTCGTTTGCCTCGTTAAATATTCGAGTAGTAAGTGTTTCAGTAGCGTCGACTAGAGGTAATTTTGGCCAGGCATGCTCGTTTACTCTTCGAGAGTTCTTTTTGTGTTCGCTTGCGTAATCCTAGGTGAACTTCCGGTAATGACGGGATTGCAGGGCTGCTGCTGAAGGTGAGGTTTCACAGCTTACCGTAGATATAGTCACTATATCAAGAACGTGCTGGCGGGGGTGCGAATATGTCCTAAGATTACTGTGCTGATATTCGCTTTATGACTATGTGGTTGCCTTCATTTATTACGGTGAGTGAGGCGCTCTTTCACCTGCCTGTGTTAATTCCACACACAAGGTATTGGGTTAAATGTGCAACGTTACAATTACCCCCCCCCCTTAAGCTCAAATTTGCGTACTCTCATTGCAGGCGTCATAAGTATTTTCCCTTTTATTTGTTTTATTGTACGCCCTTTTCTTGCTCTACACGATTGTAAGGTTACCCCACTTGCTATGAGCTACCAGATGCTTTGTTGATTCTGTAATTAGCAGGTTCAAGTCACTCCCACAAGATAGGACGCACTTCTTAACGAAAGCTTCAGAGTTGAAGGTGAAAACGCATAACGAAGGTTTCAATTTAGGCAGATTGAAAACAATTGGGGCAGCCTGCAACGCTTCCACTTGCACCTCACTAGGCAACAGTGCAAATATATCTTCGACAGACCGATGCCGCAAAGAGATCTTGGCTGATTGGCCCCCCTCGTCACGCAGGCCCTCGTTTATAATATTATATCACTCTGGATACAGAAATCAACAGCGAAAAGCACATCTGACATCTCCATCTATATGCAGGCGTGCATAGGCCTGTCGCATTGGCATGTCTTGCCGACAAGCCATGCTCACGCAATAATATGAAGATGACACTTCAAACCCAAAATAAAAAAATTAAATCCATGCTAGAATAAAAATTAAGCCCTTACATGCTAGAGTTACGAAAACATTACAGAAGAATCTAACTCTAAAGTTACCTATATAAGAATCTTTCACGTGCAGAAATTTGATTTAGTCAACCGGTCTTGATGTCAGCACTTGTTTGACTTAGTAGCTGTGCAAACATTTCGGAATAATCACAATTTCAAGAAAGAAAAACCACGCCGTTTGGTTTCTCGCAACCGTGGTATTGCGCTTTACAATTCAGCTTTATATATTTTATAGTATTAGCTGGCTCTGGAAGGGCAATATTGGACGATGCTTGGGAAAAGGATATTCCCATTATAACCCCTAAGCGTAGACCCCATGCTATTCGCAAGCACATTTGTGGCCTTCTGTCCGGTCCTTATGGCCAATGCCGATTCTGTGATTGTATCACGGCCAGATTTCTGCTTTATACGTGCCAGAATACAAAACTTTATTTACTTCACGAGCACAGAATAGGTATTTGCACAATGACATGCATAAAACGGAAATCAAGCCGCCAGGCACAACAAACGAACCGCATCAACTTTGGGAACTATAACTACGCGACTTCCCGAAACCAATTGAGGACCATACCACACCAGATATCTTTGCTTACTTTTCTTTAGGCACAGGAAATTTACAATGGGAAACGTGACTTTACAGTGGGAAGAATAGAAACAGGTTTGCTCACAAGTTTTACACGAAAGTAAAACACAAACACTATAGTAGACTTAAAATTGGCACAAATCCACGCTTTGGCGGGGGTTCGACTGCGATGCTGTAACCAACATCCGCAACGATCCCCCATGCGACGTCACTTAAATTTACACACGTGGCTCTACAAAGAGTTAAACCAGAGACAAGTGAAATGTACTTACCCACACCCTTTATTCCTTTACAACGACATTCAAAACTGCTTTTTTCTCATTGCGATACATGACCTCAATCAGTTGCAGTACCAGTCTCTCTATTAGTGCGCAGCCCTCTGGCAGCAGTTACTGGCTTGAGAGGTGGCTGCGCCCCAAACGCGGTAGCGTCGGCGAGGAGGAGGGCGGATTGCCCGGCAATGGCATCATCTCTGGCACTGCCTCGCCGTCACTGTTGTTTTGATGCCTCGCCTGTAAAGAGCGCCGCTCCCCCCCCCCCCCCCCCCCCCCTTGCCCACCCGCCCACGAAGCCACGCTCCCCTTCCCGAGACGTTGTTCTATTCACCGCTAATCCAAACCGAACTCAATTATCATACCTTTTGCGGTTTGCACTTCCCACTATGGCTTTGAATGAGGACAGGTTTGTAGACCCGCAGGTGTGCTCGCCATAAGTACACCCTCTGACAGTCCGTTTCCTCGTGTCGGAAACGGAGTGTCAGACTCGAGTTTACTTTCGTTCCGCTTCTCATTCCGGCCCCAATTTGATCCGTGGTGATGGCAGTAGTTAGGTTCTGTAGCCAGTGGCCATTAGTAGCTTTGTATGTTTGTTTGTGAAGCCAGTAGTAGACTATTAGCTTTCTGCTGACGCGGCACCATACTTTCCTAGTCTGTTTAGAGGTATACTGTTCTGCAGTCACCAATGAAAAATATCATGAAGCACGAAACGATCCGTGCTTCAGTTACCTGCTTCAGATGCCTACAAAAGAAAAACATTTAGTTAAATGAAAACAACACCCTTTTCCTTAGGTGTTTCGGCGATTTGCGAAGACCAAAATATGTAGTTCATCAGCACTATCGTAGCATGGTATAGCTTGGCAGACTTGTTCTCTCTGCTTTATCCGCACCTTGATTTCGGGAAATACCTTTATGTTTTTGCACCTCTAATACGGAAACAAAGTCGTGCACTACAATGGTAAATGCACGGCGCTTACTAAATGCAGCACCTGGCACCATCCTTAACGCATGCACGTGTGAATATATTCAGCCAAAAGTTTTAGCTTGTTAACTCTCACTCTGGAAGTATTAAACGTACACTATTTTGGGCTATTTATTTTTCAATACTACACTTTGCGATAGAAGTTGGTTCGTTATGAATAAATTTTCGGGCTTTTACCGCAAATGTGGTAAGGCAGTCGCACAAGGTAAGTTTAACAAACTTCAAAAGACAAGTATCACACCAGTGTTCCGTGTTATTTTGTTGTGCCTACTGTAGTCACACAAACAATTAAGCGCAACACAAAATAGTCGTGCCTGCAAGGTTTTTTCCTAAGTTTGTTTCTTTAACAACACGACATCAGATACTTGGTACATTTTACTAGCGCAAAAGACGGACCACAAGAGTAAAAAATCACAGGACGAACGCTACTTCGTCCTGTGATTCTCTTACTCTTGTAGTCCGTCTTTCGCGCTAGTAAAATATATCCAGCACCGTCCATAACGGGATCAGAAACTGCAAGCCAACGTACTACACATTGGGTTGGGAATGCAGAAACTTTCACGTCTTTTTTCGCACGACATCTATGCCAGCCTGGAGCTAATTGTGGATCCCTTTGACCTTTCAATACCCTATATTTTTAAGGCGCAACCAAGAAAAGTGGCAATTCCAAGCGACGCTACAAACGTAACGCATTCGTTATAAAGTGGGTATGGTGTTGCTGTTGCCGTTGCTGCGAAAAGCAAAAACGCCCGTGTGTACGAGATTTCGGCGCACGTCAAAGAACCCCAGGTGGTCAAAAATAATCCGGAGCCCTCCACTGCGGTGCGCCTCATCGCCTGCGTTGCGTCGGTGCGTTAAACCCTACAATCAATCAAAATCAAATGTTGTCGTTGCTCACCTCTGCCTCGTCAGAAGCGAACGAAACCGACTTATAAGCAGAGCAGTAGTGGGATTACTTTGTCGCCAGGCCATACCTATATGTAAGGCACGAAGAGCGGAAAGCGAAAAGTTCATTTATTGTGCGCATTTATGATGCCAGCCTAATACATCCATATTCCTCACACTACACCAGTCCTGCTTCAAAGAATGCTGGACGTCGTGAACCATCAGGGGGAGGACGGCAACATGTTTGGAAACACAAAGCCGGAAAGAAGATAGGTAGAACTGGCATCACGCAAATAAAAACACAGGTATGTGACCGCCTAATTCTTCCTATGAATCAACAACACGACTGAGCACTACACCGCGCCAATCGTTATAAAAGACAGGTCAAGTTTAGGTGGGAACAAGCACCAACTCAGGAGTACCGCACACAGAAAAAGTAAAATGGGACTCATAGATGTAGATAGATAGAAATGTAGATAGATAGATCGATAGAAACTTTATTATTCATGGGATGGTGGGGCGAATCAGCCGCCTCGGTCCAGGCAGCCGCTGAGGGCCCTGATGACGTCGGCCGCCAGTTCCCGTTGCTGTTGGAGACTCGCCGCAACAGCCAGCCACTCTCCGGTGTAATTGTGTAGTTGGGAAGGGTTGTAGGGGCACTCCCACAGAATGTGGTCCTGGGTAGGGGGAATAAGGCAGTGGGGACAGAGTGGTACAGGGGTGTCTGGCGTGCGTTGGAACAGATGGAGCCGAGTGGGTGTGTGAGTGTATATGTTTGCGCCTGCCGAATTATTACTTACTCGCGACGAGTAAGCCCATAATGGAGAGGAGGGAACGTGCGGCGTGTGCTTAGAATATCTGCTAAGGTGGGGAGCGGAGGGGGAGGACAAGGATTTGTGTCCGAGCGTCGACAGGGGCCCGGAGGAGAGCTTTGCGGGCAAGCTGATGAGCGCGTTCGTTCCCTGCAACGCCTGCTTGACCAGGGATCCAGTACACGTGGAAAGGCCCTTTAACGTTGTTGAAGAGGGACAGTCCCCTCCTCACGGCCGCTGTAAAAAAACGACGTTATACCACCAGGCAGATATAATTCAAACACACTCACCAAAACCAAAATACACCTCATAGACGCCGATAGGGGTACAAAAGCATATTCAATGCTACTAAACAGACGCAGCCGTCCCAGCTACGCGTCCGTCCAGTCTGAAGCCGCGGGGACTAAGGGAGCGCGGTAGCGCACATTCACTTATTCCACCAGACACCTTTCCGTTAGGCCACACAAATGGCCCACACCTACTAAACGTGTAGCACAAACTTGCACGATATTTTGAATACACTGCACTCTATTTATTATTAATTATTTTCTATTTCGAACATCCCTTGTTTCGGGACGCGGTGCTGCAGCCCTATCTGTAACTAGGTTTTTTTGTGTTGTTCCGTATTAACCCCGTAAATCGGCATATTAACCCCGTAAACACACGGAAAAAGCATAGTCTATGGTCGCGTTTATGGGCTGTCCAAAGCTTGGGCTCCGATAGGGTTTTCCTGTGACGCTACTTCCGGTCCCCGTTTACTTGACGCCCAAACAATATTCATGCTGCTGAACGGGCGGGTGGCAGATAGCTCCAAAGCCAATAGCAACCCATGGAATTTCCAAACATTGGCAATCGGCCACGGCCGCTTGGGCAGTTGTTTCAGCCACTTTCAGCGGAAAGTTCTGAAATACGTGTGAGGTGCAACCGCTTGGTCTCCGACGGAGGCAGCGGGTCTGCCAGCTAAGCTCCTGCTCCAACTTCGTAGTGCTACTTCAAGCTGCGCCAATTTCGTGTTTAGATAAAGGTGATAAAAGCAAACCAAAGCTCTAAATAAAAAACAGGAAAAAGCGCCAAGTTTGAACTAGCAGCCGAAAGCAGACTGCCGCGATTTATACAGATTCACGTGTAGCACAGCGGTTTTCTCTCAAATGCGGTCAGACACGAAAACATGGCTTATCAACCAAGATCATTCTCCGCAAGGACCGCACAGAATATATCCTTTCATTTGAAGAAACACAGCAATCTCACCACCAACAAAACAAATGGATGTCCCGCTGTTAGCATATATAACAATCTTTGGAGGTTGGGTGCCGGATACAAAGCATAATGGAAACTATTTCGGGAACGTGATTTCCGCCATTAACCACCAATCAGTATGCGTTGTTCTGATGCTGAGCAACTAAAGGAGAGCTAGGCTTTCTTGAGTATTAAGGTTTGCCGCGAACCTAATGGACGACCTCAGGCCACGTGCGCCGTTCTCATGTTCTGTAGTTGCAGGAGACAAGAACATCGCTGACAACTTGGCTTAGAGGACACTTGGTTTGGAATATTCCTAAACATCACAGAACTATTTCCCTGAGCTCGGTTCATCGGAAATAGCCAATCCCGTATCAGGTCTTTGGGGTGTACTGAGGTTGTCTGCGTTGAAGGTTGCGGCAGACAGCATGCCAGAGCTGCTTGCCCGTTGCATCGTCGCGAGCCAGCTTGGGGGTCCACTCCTAAAAAGAATTGGCAACCTCTTGCGCATGTCTCGTCATAAAGGGATGGCTTTTGCGTAGCGACCTACGTATTATGCGACTAAAAAATCCAGCCGTACGGTGCTCGTAACGTAGTAAGCGAGCATAGGACGTTCAGACTGATATCTTCGGAACAATGTGATTGTGCGATATCCAGATGGAAAACCCCGGCATGCCTTTCCCGTGGCATTTTCGGCCACTCACAGAAAAGGCAGCTCCATACGGAGGGCGCCACATCGAGTGCGCAGCGGATTAATGATATTCCCCTTTAAGGAACGAAGTTTGGCTAGTCGGATATTGTATGGATTGTACGAGCAAGTGTCATGTGTGCATCTTTCCAGTGCTGGTGTTGTTTTGTCTATTACGGGGCATTCGTCCATTTGATATTGTTTGTATAGGTGATGCGCCAAGGTGCCAAGAGCACAAGTTGCAGTGGTACGTTAAAATATTTCGTAGTAGGCGGTAATAAAAAACGTTACTTGCCGGGCCTCAGTTCATGACAAGGATAGACCTCTTCGGCATGAACGCCGCTGAGTTACGCTTGAAAGCCTTTGTTATGGCGGCGTCTACATTTGCGACGTAATCAATCGTTATGCACCTGTCCGGGTTCCGCGCTAGCCTGTGTAGCTAGGTAGACCTCTACCATGATGCGGAAGAAGTGTCGTCTCCATAGATTCAGAAGCGGCAATCTGCGATTGCGCGCTGTAAGCCGTCGCCACTTAAACGTTTCCTGCTGCATGAGTAAACTGCCATAACATTTAGTTTCTGCAGGCACAAGCCCTTCCCAGGAGTGGTGATAAGGAGTAGGCCTTCTCCCTGGCTTAATTGCTCCCTCAAATAGGGCGCTATCTATTGTCCAGCGGTTGAGCGGCTCTGCCACTCGGGGAAATGTTTTGATGAAGTAGTGACACTGTACACACAGCCCAAAGTCTTATAGCATGTCTTTTTTCTCCTTGAGTACCGATAGATATATTTATGGGTGTCGTTTTCTAGTAAGAGATCATGCAGAACTACTTTGATTTGGAAGACGTTAACGAAAAATTCAGTTCTTCGCCAACGAAGATAAAATTTTCGGCCTTGAATGCTGAGGTTACATCAAATACTGGCTGCTAGCTATATGAGATGTTAATAAAACAACGCTCGCTTAGTAGATTCGTTCGTAAAGACCCTGTGCAAGATGAGTGACGTCCTCTTTGGAAAGGGCACAGAAATGAGGGCGCACAGCTGAACATCCTAGAAGCTTCGGCCGACTTAGACAGGGTTGCCAAGGTTGACGCGCTTGTTGTGGTGCCTCATGCCGGCTAGCACCTCGTTCGTAATATGTTGGAGCGTTTCTGGGGGCTTCCCGAGCCGAAAGAACATGACCGGCTGCACCGGTACTTACACTGGTACAGTATATCCACCGTTACAAACAGTCTTCTCACAACAATTCTTGTCTCCTTTAGTTAGCTTGCATCGTTTTTCATCCATTCAATCAGTTCTCAGTACAGGTTTTCAAAGTTGCATTCAATTTTTGTGCATGATCAGTCTAACTTCGTGTCCAATGACAGCGAACACAGAACTGTTAATGTCCGGCATTGTGTCTTCATCAATACAACTGGGCAGCCTAGGGGCTGTTGGATGACTGTATTGTCGCCATCAAGAAAATGTGGAACCTAATTTCGGTATAAATTCATTCGTTTAAATACACGCTGTAAAATAACGGTCGTGGAGGCAGGTCTTCTTTGATAATTTCTTGCTTGGAGATGGTGTTGGTTGTCATTAAGAAGTCAACGAAAACAATTTACTAAGAACACTTACCAATTTGGTTTTCTTTAGATAGAACTCAATTTAGGGTAAAATGGTGGAGGATTGCAAGCACTGTATTATTTGTAATTAAATGGCACGCAATGATAGCGCTCTGAATCCTGACACTCATCCATAAAATATTTCACCAAATTACTACGCTGAGGTCGCTCTCAGTTAAATATTGGTGCCCAAAACAGCAGCGAAAGATGAATCTGATTATATGCCTCTGACGAGGCAGCAGTATGACTCTGTCATAAAGCTCGCATACATTATTTCAGTTTGCTTAGGCCCCTCGGCGTAATAGCTAAAACATGTTCACTTTCTGCAGATGGCTTGTTTGGTCAATGACCTTCAAAAAGCGCATTTCTGAATTACGCTTAGGTAGAAGCTCAGTAGTGTAAGCAAATGAGAAGATTACGTGGTGCTGCTTGCGATGACGCGCGCTATATTTGCTATGGTTTCGAGACGGCCTCATATTGTGCATATGTGTGGGCGGTCTAATTGCCTACCTTTTTCCAACTTCGGTACCCATGATAAATATTCTGCTCCGGTGTCTATTGCCAGAGATATTTGAAGGTTCTGTGTCGACTTCTGTCAACCTGTGTTAGTTTAGAACAGGAAATTTTCAAGGTACGTTATTCACCACAGCGGGTGCGCCAACCTGAGCACACATGGGAGAGATTTTAAGTATCTAAAATGCAGCGCAAGGGTGGTAATTGCCTCTGCAGGACGTTTCTATCACTGACCACAAAGGAGCTGGCCTTTTTTGGCAAAGTAATTGTACACTGCGCACGTTGGTTGTGTTATTTCCTTGGCGTATCTGTTGAAATATATTTGTCTCGAGAGGAGTAACAGGAGGAAAAACATTTATTGCTCCCGTTGAATGGGAAAAAAAGGAGCGCGGGATGCTTGTCGGTCATCCATGGTGGGTGGCGTCCCTTGTCCGTGATGCCATGGCCAGCTGCAGCTCGAATGGCCCTGGTCACCAGGCCACGCTGGTTTTCCAGGACATCGCAACTCAGCAGGTCCTCCCACTTGTACCGAGAATAAAATGAAAATTGATAAGAAATAGCCCCTGCTCTCGTCTGTCACGTGCTTTGTCTACAGTCTTCAGTGCTTAGCGGTTGTTTACCATCGAATACACGGACGCTATATCTCAGAATTTATTACGCATTCTTCGTGAATGGTGTGCGTCTGTACGTCCCATCTGGGCAGGTCGGCGCTCATTTTAGGCGGCTATAGGCTTCTGCTCCATAGTGGCTATTTTGGAGATTTTAGAGCCTAGCAGCATTCGGCAGGTTCTCAGACGCCCTCTTTACGTCAAAGAAGAAGATTCTGTTTGTGGTGCAGAAGTTGTCAATGACTTTTTTAAAGGAGCCTCACTACGGGTGCTAGGCCTCGTTGTTGGGAAAATGGCAGGTTGTTCGTTTGTTTCTGGGAGTCAGAGCCATGCAAAAGGGCGTGGCCCTTATTGGCAGCGCGTCAAGATTTAAGTGAAGCCTACGCCAGTAGACCCGTGATGAAGCAACGTATGTGTCACGTCGTTACTTTGGTGTATGACTCTGGAGTTCTACGATTCATGTTAACATGCCCGCCTGAAGATCTTCTCTGACAATGACTTCAGTTTTCTAGAACTTCCAGTAAACTAGGCCTTTTATCGTGACAAACTTCCTTAAGAAAAACGGGTACTTAGGAAAGATACGTCTAAAATGTATATTTTCAAGTTCAATTGAGCATGTTACAATTAACTGCGCGCGGAAGACCAGATAATTTGTGAATAATACTTTACAATTTTGTCACGTTTTGGTAAAAGTAATAGAGGAAACAAGACAAAATCATACATGAAATTACCCCGTGAGCGAGTGCCCATTTTAAAGCGTGGTATTAAGGTCAGAGCAAGATGAACAACGATCTCTTTCTTTCTCGCAGCCTGGACATGGTGGCTGTTGAAGGATCCCGGCATGAAAGCTCTCTTCAAGGTAAAACTAGAAAATTACACCAAATTCATCTGATGGCTAAAAAAAGCACTGTTGCAGATGCCTTTAGGATGTTCTTGAGCAAACGCACATTCATTCCTGACTAACGATTCCTATAATTACATGCTAATATTTCTTTCAGAGGTTTTGTATGTCCACGTGAAATATGAAAATCAAACCACACAATTTGAAGTCAATTGCGAAAGGAGAGGTTGCCTACAAAGTTAAAAAGGCGGTTTCAGCGGTGTCTGTTGAGAGAAACAGCTCCTAAGCATTTGTGGGAACGCCTTGTTGCTGTGTTCATACTTTTAAGCATTCAAAAAGCATCCACCGTTAGGCAACATCTGCGTGTAGGCAGAGCCACTCAGAAAGCTCAGGCTGCGATCGCGAATGTGGGCGGGAGCTACACATCATTAGACTTTCGTGGCGCCGACGTCCTCTGCGGTGCAGTAGTCACTGTAGAGGGGGTGGGGGCACTCGCCGCAGCACTAAAATTCTTAGTAATACTGTGGAACTGGTTCGTATTGATAGCCAACTAATTAGCATGCAAACTAAAAATACTACCTGCACCAATGAATTCGCAAAGCCGAAAGCACTAAAGAAGACCAAGTGTAAAATCTCAAGCTCTTTTGCTGCGCAAAATTCGAATTTGAACTGAATGCCCTTTAACAGGGTATTATTTCTTCAGCAGTGAAATAATTGCGGGTGGTTTGAGGTTTTTTGGTTTTCTTCCGCTGGACATACTAGTCTTCCTTCTGCGACTGATTCACTATGGTAAAAAAACACGTAAATCACCCGTAAAATTCATAATTTCACAAACACTACTTCAAACAATTTAGTGTTAACTACGCCTTGAGCATTCTAGTAGAAAGAATGAGGACCCGCATTTCCCACTTAGCCTTGGCAAACAAAACGAACAAAAATACAACAAAGAATTTTGGTTAAGAACTGACCTTACTTCATATCTTGTGTTCGGAGTGTGCATCCTAAGTAACATACCCCATTTGGGCATCGTATCACTACGCGCAAGTAACAGTGATGATCATGAGGGTTGTGTTCATTAAGCTGTGTTCATAATGTCCGTAAACGTAGGACATCTTAAATTGTGGCAACGTTTAAAAGTGTTTCTCAAAGATTTGTTTCGTCCAGCAATTTCATTTATCTTACCTATGTATACAGCCAGTAGACACTCAATTTTTGCTGTTCGGAATGCGGAACAATACAAACGCATGGAGTGTCGTGCTTGTTTTGCATGAAATAAACTGTTTAGAAATATTGCGTTCGGTTGGCCAATGCTTTTTACGAGCATGTGTTCTTGTATTTAAGAATGAGGAAAATAGGCCTGTCTCTAATTTAAAACAATACATACTTAGTAAAGGCGACAAATTAAACCGTCTCAACTCGGATAATAAGTTGAACGATTGATATCTTTGTCCTTAGTGTACAAAGACAAACGTCAATGAAGTAGTTGAAATCACTTTGAATACGTCTCTCAGTGATTATAGCGTGGGCAACATTTAATAACTCGCGTGCGAATTAGATTTTGAAAAGACATTTATTGTCACGTATATTCCGCGAATAGTATAGAGTGCCTGCTTATGTAGAGTTTAGTAATGTGCAATCATTTAGGTCAGTATCAAAGCCATAGGCACTCGACCTCTGCGCCCATGCATTTGGTTGCTTGCAATTGCGCCCGGTTCACAGATTTTTGCGGCGTTCATTAATGTGAGTCTTATTCTAAGTATTCCGGATTTGCTTTTGGATGTTCATGTTTCTCACGGTTATCTGCGCGTTGATTTAATGAAATATCGTGTAGAATATCTAATTGCATTCTTAAGGCAAGGACGATTAAAATAGGTATTTTTTCTACCATGCGATCTTAGTCAAAGTTCAATAACGAAACTGCTTCTATGTTTCTCAATGGCTTGGTTGGATGGAAGGCGGCTCATAACACGATGGGTCCACATTCGACACCTCGCGCGGGCCGATGTTTTTGTTTTCTTGAGGCGGTCCATGTACTATGGTCGTAAATTTCAATACGAACAACGGAGCGCGTAGCTTTCAGTACATGCCGCGCATCCTGGCGACAAGCTGCGTATCCGCAGTGCAAAAACGTTACCAGAGTTTGTGTCCAAAGTTGATGCGGAAACACCATCGTTCGGCGTGTGAGTGTTTTGCTTTGTTTTCCCAACGCGTTCGGCAGCCGCTCACACAAGAATTATCTAAGTTTGTTGCTGCGAAGAGTGAAAACGGCGCACACAGCTATGTTCCTTTATTTTGTATTTCGTGCTCAGCGCCCATTGGACAATGGAAATGCGAAGGTCTTTCCATATCATGGTTGGTCACGAACTCTCGTAATTCGTTCGCACTGCGCAAACGCGGCCCTTCGCCAGGATGCGTGGCATGTTCTGCAAACCACGTGGTGTGTTGTTCCTATTTCAATTCATCACGATAATACCCATGGAGCAAGAATATATTCTTGCTTCGCGAGAGTACCTTCGCTTTTACCTATAGTATATCTGTGAAACCCATTGTGTAAAGTTCGCCTTCCTACAGTACGATCACTGTCAGTGAGTCACGAAAGCTTTGCTTGAAGATGTTGTCTTTAGCGTTCCGCTTTGTTCGTGTTTATTGGTGTTCTTTATTTTCTCTATGAACAGCACTTATTTATTTCCTTGTTGTTGCTTGTGGGTTGTATTACTTGCTGTTTAGAATAATTGATTTCATCTCTTTTGTGCCTATTTCTATTGTTCACTTCTTAAGTAAAGCTGCCGGCATAGTGTAAATATATAAATAAAACAAGCGTGCGTGAAAATACCCACAGCTTTCATAAATTTCATTTGTTGAGATTTGGAGCTCTTACGGAAAATTACTGATGCCTAGGGTTCCATGCATTTTTACTCTGCACAAGAAAAAGTCCTGAAGATCAATGCATCATTGATTCAAGGGTGTCGCTTAGCCCAAAATTTTTGCGTCGTTTTGTTTTGTTTTTATTTGGCCCGCTTTCTTTTGTTTTCTTGAGTTTATCTCAGCTCAAGAACTTTCTCAATGATATACCGCTTTACGACCGGTGTCGTCCATGGTGACTCTTAAAGCCCCATCTTTTTCGCAGTTTCTGTCACCAAGTGGTTAGTTTTTCTTTTCTATTTACTTTCTTCCTGTGGCGGTCAAACATCAGACGTGTCTGAGGCGGGCAAACATCAGACGTGTCTGTTTCCTCGTTTTCTTAAAGCGGTAGCAAATATCCATGCGAATGTATAAAAAATCAGTAAGACAAGACAATTAATATTCACAGGCACCTTTCGGCAGGGTGACCACCAATGTGGGAAATAAATCATTTCGTGCATTTGTTCAAAAATCTCTGGGGCTACATATATGCTGGGTATTCTCTTTCAAAACGTAGAGACGTCAGTTATAATAACAGATTTTATCTTACGTTTGATAGCGCAAGAGTTTTGGAGTGTATTAGTATTAACGTACCTCAGTTACGCAATTTTTCTACTTGTTATTCTCGACTCCAATTACTTCAAGTTTTCTGCTGTTGACGGGGGAATATTGTCAGCAGAATTCGATAACGAACCACAGTTAATATATATTACTGGGTTTCTAAATTTTTGCACTGCATGCTGGTGAGACGTTTCTTGAAAAGAACAACCAAAGAATGTAGACTACCAGATTTGTTCGACATGTATTTTACCTTCCGAATGTAAACGCTGGAACACTGGGCATTCATAAATGCATAAAACAAAAACGTTACCTAGCTGAAGTTCATCAGCACTTTTTTTTGTTTTCAGGGTTTGCTTTTGTTGGATCCGTGTGTACTCATAACCGAGTAGGCCTAGGGGAAGATAAACCAATGTCATACATCGGAATTCGTATTATGGCGCACGAAATGGGACACACGTAAGTCTTATACTAATCATTTCTTTACTCATCAGCATATAGCGACACCGACCTCATTTTGCTCACAAAGAGGAATGGAATGAGTAAAAGGTCACGGCTGCATTTTTTGCTTTAGAATCATTATTGGCATGAACTTGAAGTGCTCCATTGGGATTTTAAAGGACGTTACAGTGTGACGATAAAAGCCAGCTCTGGTCGTCCTTCTTATGAACGACATCACTAATAAAATTTTTATACCTTGCATGGGTTAAAAACCATTAAAACACATAGTTCAAAAAGTATCAAGAAAGCTCATTGGCTTAACACCAAAACGACGAAATGGCACCGCATATTGTAATTAATAGTAGGCCTCAAACAAAAAAGTAGTTCATTGAAATGTGTTCGGCACGAATAAATCTTAATTTATAAGACTACTAGCACCGATGAAGTCTATCGCAATCGGTAGGTATTTGTTTCGGGTTTTTACACTTGCGTAGCCTGTTCTGTGTTTGTGAGCTATTTAGCGAAATATGTTTCGCCGAATACCTAGGAATGCAATTTATTAGATGCTCAAGGCATGATGTTTTTCTAAAAACTAAAATTTCAAAAACAATATATTTACTCACACATTTCTAAAGGAGCCGAAATGCTTTTATCAGTTTTCATCACTTGGCGAAAACCTCTGCTTAGTGCAATCAAGTTTACGCGTCGATTTCCCTTGCATCGGTGTCATGATGTTTGTTACAAACACAATAATTTAAAAAACAGAATGGCCCTTGATCGCTAATTTTGACTGTGATGTTTACCGATTGTGTTGATAAAAGCATTACTGAAGAAATCCTTCATTTCACCTTTAAAGCTTCACTGCAAACATATTAAATTGTATATTTCCTTATAATTGTTTATTACACGAAAACGTTGAATTTATTGGTTACATGTTTGAAAACAAAAAGCGTATGCGTAATGTCAAAGTTTTACTGTATGTGAATTTGAACCTCCCAAAAACCTAAACAACTACAAATCCTCTTTTCCAGCCTTGGATGCTCTCATGATGGCTCAGCAATAGACGGAACAATAAAAGGGTACCATGCTAACTCGAACAGTTGCCCTTGGACAGATGGCTACCTGATGAGCTACATTGAAGAGGACCACAGGAGCATGAAATTCTCTACATGCTGTGAATATTCAATGTCTCTGGTGGCTTGGTATGTACTTGTGGTCGTTTATTGCCACAGCAGTCCGAAATTTGGTGTAAATATTATCAGAAGCAGAGTATTTGGTGACATATGCACATTTTATAGAATGTCCGAACACATGTCACGTATTAAGATTATATATTACGCGGGTGGTAAGAGGTAAGGAGAATTTAAGAAGACACTTATCCAAGGAGTGATGTTTAGGACACTTAGAAAAGCCTGGAGGGAATAACCTTGAAAAAAAACACGTTTCTTGGAACTGTAATCATGACAGCCATCAACATAAATTTCCGTTTTAATTACACAGATCTTTCAGTGCAGATTGGTGTTTGTTACGTCTGTAGGAAAGGTTATCCTGTTCACAAATATTTGCCAGCCACTTCACCTTGCCAGGCTGCATCAAACAACGACTGTCTGATGACAGGGCTGTCTGTCACGGGCGCTAACTTCAGCGTCTGCTGAGCTTTGGTTCGAGCGCACGCGCCCGCTTGAGTCCCATGACTACGCTGGGCAGGCGACGGACGCAACAGAAGCTCGGCAGATCCTTTGCCAAATTGGTTAGTCACACCCCTTTATATCGCAAGCAATCATTCTAGCACGCACCTCGGTGCGGGCTGCCTCAATGTATCGAGCCTTTTAATCAGCAACATGACGCTCCATTGGTTCGTCCTTCGTGTGCGCCCGAATGACCCTGTGCTAGCTTTTCTCCTATATTTTACGATTTCTTCCACAAACTTGATTCGGCTGTTGGTTAATTCTAATTTTAATTCCCACACATATCAGTCACCTATTTTAATTTTGCCTTTTCACTTTGCTCTCCGGGTTCTAGATCAGCTACAGCAACGGCAGAACGTCCGTGTATCGTAGTTATGTTGTCATTTAGTATGTGAAGGCAACCTTCGTCTTTTATTAAGACAGCAGAATTGTTCTGAAATGTGACCGAAGCGCGGTGCGCCAACAATTTTTTTCAACAAAACCTTGGATTCCTTCGGTTACCACTTTTTTTTCTTTTTTCCTCTTACACCAACCTTAGTTATCAGCTTCGATGTTGCTGTTCTGCAGAAAAAGCTATTGTAGCCTAAACATTTCCCCCTTTGAGCCCTTACTTTTTTATTTGCAGCAAGACAGCGTTTTCTGTTCTCCTAGATTTTAATATCCCTTAAGCCCACAAACAAAAACTTGAGCTTGAAGCAAAAGTATTAAAGAATTATAATGAGGCAGGGGTCTCGCTCCCTGCGCCCGTGCCTTCTTCTTCCAACTCCTCAGCAGGCGCTTGGCCTTGCACTTCGTCTTTCTCGCGTAGAATACGGCGTCAGTCCCCTTCGCGGGTATGTTCCATCACATTACCCCCCGCTTAAGAAAGTTGTTCGGGGAACAACTATTCTACAGTCCAAAGCAGAGTCCCAAAAAGTCCAACACGTACCCACACACAGACAAAAACACGCACAGTCCCCTCGAAGAAATTGGGTTGAAGCAAACATGGGGATCGCTAAGGCAGGTCAAAAGTAAGTAATCAAATGCGACTCAAGTAATCAGCTCCTACATTGTCACTGCCTTTGATATAATCAACAGAGAAGGAATATTCTTGCAAGGCTAAGCTCCAGCGCAAAACTGTGTTGTTTACATGCTTTGCTGATTGCAAATATTGCAAGGGTTGGTGATCACATTGTATCTCAAATGGTTTGCCGTACAGGTAAATGTGGAATTTGTGTACAGCCCAAATGAGAGCTAGACACTCCCGTTCAATGGTGGAGTAGCGGGTCTCTCGTGGCAAAAGGTTACGGCTTGCATAGCCGACAGGGTGTAAAATGTTGTCGCTACCACGTTGCAGAAGAACGGCGCCAAGACTGGTGTTTGAGGCGTCTGTCCTTAACACGAACGGTTGATCCAGGTCGGGTGCTTGGAGAATCGGGGCCGACGAAAGTTTCTCCTTGAGGGTGGTAAACGCAGCTTCCTGAGAGTCGCCCCAAGCAACAGTGTTTCGATGTCCTTTCTTCGTCAGGTCGGTTAGGGGTTTGGTGAGGGTCGCGTAATTCGGAATGAACTTTCGATAATAACCTGTCAAGCCGAGGAAGGACCGAACAGCTTTTTTGGTCGTCGGTCGTTTGGACTCTAAAATTTTGTCCAAAGTCTTCAGTAGTGGTCGGACCTTGGAGTCCCCGATGCGATGTCCCAGGAATGCTATGTCGCTTTCTCTGATCTCGCACTTGCTGGGTTTAATAGTAAGGTTGGCTTGCTGGATCCGTTGGAAAACTTGACGTAGGGTGTTGAGATGTTCCTGCCATGTGTCCGCGGCTACGATAACGTCGTCGAAGTAATGATGGACGTTAGGCAAACCTCCAAGTACAGCTCGCATGAGACGTGCAAAGACGGCAGGGGCTGTCTTGATACCAAAAGGCATGTAGCGGAAATGGTAGAGTCCTGAAAGGCTCGAAAACGCAGTCTTCTCCCGGCTTTCTGGATCCATCGGGACTTGCCAGTAGCAATTTGTAAACTCAAACTTTGAGAAATATTTCTTTTTGCCCGCAAGGGCGAGTACTACGTCAATACGTGGAATCAGTTCACAGTCCGGAAGCAAAAGCTTGTTTAGCTCCCGAAAATCTATGCAAAGCCTGATGGTGCCGTCAGGTTTCTTAACCACCACAATCGGGGCATGGTATGGCGACTTTGATTTCTCTATAATACCCATGCTTAACATCTCTTGCACCTCTTTCTCAATTGTCTCAAGCAGAGCTAGAGGAATCGGGTATTGCGGTACATGTACCGGCTTGTCGGAAGTTAATGTTAGCGAACAGTTAACTAGATCAGTCTTCCCGGGCAAATCCGAAAATATTTCCCCGAACTGTTGGAATAAGGTGCGGACCTCTCTAAGCTGTTCATCGTCAAGATTGGCCGACAACTTGATGTCTGCGGCCGACTGAGTTCGAACGAAAGGTAGCATGGGTAAAACCTCCATCGATTCGTTATCCATTGGCTCGTCTGATGGAGAAACGGCGTCGTCTACCGCTGCGACCGCAGATGCTTGGAGTGGAGTCGGTGGGTCTCGTTCGTCGTAACGTTTTAACATGTTAATGTGGAAAACTTTGCACTTTTCCCCAAGGTTGATGACGTAATCAACCTCGTTTTTCTTCTCTGCAACCTCGAACGGGCCTTTCCATTGCATAACCAGTTTGTTAGAGTCGGTAGGAAGCAAAATAAGGACTTTATCTCCTATAGACAGCTTTCTCGGGCGACTCTTCCGGTCGTAGTACCTCTTCTGCTTCGAGTGGCTTTTCTCAAGCTCCGCATGCGCCAGTTCACACGTTGCCTCGAGTCGCTCTCGAAGGTCGACGAGGTAGCTGTATGTAGACCTAACCTCACTCTCGATGCTGTCATTCGTCCACAGCTCCTTGAGCACGGTCAAGGGTCCTCGGATGTGACGGCCGTAAATCAGGTCGAATGGCGAAAAGCCTAGACTTGCTTGAGGAACTTCCCTGTAGGCGAAGAGAAGTGGTGCAAGGTATCGGTCCCAGGACTTCGGCTTCTCCTGACACATCTTCTCTAACATGCATTTGAGGGTGCCATTCAACTTCTCTACGAGTCCGTTCGCCATAGCGTGGTACGGGGTAGTTCGGAAAAGTGGAACCGATAGCAGTCGGCCTACCTCCTTCATAAGCTGTGAGGTAAAGCTCGCCACTTTTTGTAATGAAATGGGCCGGATCACACGAAACGGGGGGAACGCTCTTAGTGCGGATGAGGAAATAACATTGTATTTACAGACTGGACAGCACAGAGGGTTGAAGCAATGACAAAGGGAATTCACTAAGCGTTATGGGGAAAACTCAGATAATAAAACAGCCCACGCGGCCCGCCCCAGCGCCCGCAACTACAAAGTCCGCGCACCGTCCCCGCGTAAACGTCCCGGGGCAGGAAACGCTCACATCGGCTGTATGGGACGCGGGTGCCGACGTCGCCCTCGTAGCGGTGTCCGCGTCGTTGAGGTTGGCTGCCCAGGTTCCGTAGCCAGAAGACTTTCCGCCGGGTCCGCTGACGGCCTTGCTCCCGCCTCGAGCCTGGTCACGCGCTGTTCGGAACGCCGGAGCCCGGTCGACGGTGGCCCGTGCTGGCGACGATGTTCCGGGCCTTGGCGGCGACGCCCAGAACCGTAGCGGAGACTGGCGATGGCCTTGCCTCACTGTGGCACGTAGACCAGACTTCTCGCCCTGAGGTCGCACAGAGCCGTGCACCGTTCAGTCCGCCTCGTTCCCTGGCTGGGGTCTCGCTCCCTGCGCCCGTGCCTCCTTCACCTCTTCTTCTTCCAACTCCTCAGCAGGCGCTTGGCCTTGCACTTCGTCTTTGTCGCGTAGAATACGGCGTCAGTCCCCTTCGCGGGTATGTTCCATCACAGAGGCAATTATTTAGGACATCTCACAATTAAAAATTTTATGTTCAGTAGAGACATCACTTTTGTACATTCTGCTAAACTATATGACAACATGAACATACAAACATAAAGTGAGCTTCGTAGTGCAGGTATTTATAGATTTATCACATTGGGAATGAAACTGAGTCCCCCATTTTTTCCAGCCTCAATTTTGTAATTTTCACTTCACCGGAACTTTTGATTCCTTGTAACCTGCAGCTCCACTAAAAAATAACAGTGGTATTTATCGCAAAAGCCATCATTGAAGAACAATTCTCCCAAAGCCAGCAGTTTTGGTTTCGTTCTATATTGGCTCGAGAAACTTTTCTTTGATGGTGTCAGTGGACACCACCAAGGCGGAAAGGGTTAATTGCTGCTCTGAGCCTTGCCGAGCAAGTACACATGATGAAAAAAAAGTAATCAAGTAAGCTTGCACTCCCACAAAATACTTGAATGGCGAAGCTGTTGTGGTTGCGGATGGCCTGAAACATAGTTACGCTTCAGTATCATCGTTTATTCGCACATTTGCGGTTGCATAATTCGCAGTCATATGCATCGAAGAGGTCGTCGTCCTCTTCTCAGTGAATGGTGGATACAAACTCATCCTCAGCATTGTACGCTTCTCCCAGCTCTTCGTCATCTACTCGGGGCAGCGGTGGCGTGATCTGAAAGTCCTCTCAGGAAGGATTGGCACACTCTACATATTCGGGGAGGATTTACCCTGTCTACTTCTGGAAAAGGCGGCAGCCGGGGTGACCTCTTTTAAGCAGGGTGTCTGTTCATTATTATAATTGTTGCTGGAGATTGATTTTCTTTTGCGAAAGCCACTGCGGGAGATAGGGCCTTGGCGGTCACCATTGTCCTGCTCCTAGGGGTTCTGCCAGTTTTTCTTCTAATGGGACCACGTGTGCTGAGGACGCTCGGCGGTCGCCGCCAGGCCCACGCTCACGAGCGCTCGGCATTTCCTTGGTATTGTTTCCTGCACCGGGGAATTTACGTCCAGCAACATCATCTTCGCTGCTAAAATTAAAACGCATTTAGTTCTCTGAAGGTAAATAACCAGTGAAGCTGCTAGGCACACTGTACAGTGGTGACATTTAATTTTTCTGAAAGATACAGGCTGAATTTACTCTGATGCTACGCGCACTTACTCTCCTACAATCCACATCTCTTCAGCGCTCCCTTTCGAACGAACCAGTGATTGATTAAGCTAATCCAGTGGGCAAGTTCACTAGGCGCTGGCTCGAGCTTTACGGTCAGTCGGACGCTGCAAGGAATCGGCCGTTTTATCTATTTGATGCGACATTGCGTAATTCCCGAGCTGCCCCTGAGAATGAAGGTGGTTACGTTTTGTCTTTCAGTCTTGCGGTTTTGTATTCCTGTTTCGTTTTCATTCGCTTGCAAAAATATTACAATTACCGTCAGGGCATATATTGCCCGGTCATGTTTGAATATACTTTCTGGTCAAGTATTCCTTCATTTTGGTCATGAGGTTGAATGTATGGACAAAGAGCTAGCCAGCAGACATGCATACTGGCGTAAATGTTTTGGTTAAGGTAGCCGAAAAAGACTATCATTTTTGCAGGAAAAGTATTCAAAGAGTGCGTATGACTTATAGGTGGCTTGCTTGGCCAAAACTGGGGTACCGTAAAGGAATTTCAAAAATGCGTCTGCCTACGAAGGTTGGTAAAGAAAACATGTAAGGGTAATGTCCAGCCACAAAAAACTAGCGACGTAGATTGCGAACAAACAGAGACTATAGACAGCCTGTGTCAAACGAACAGAATTACCTGCGGTCGCGTTGTAATATATTGCATTATGCAAAATAAAATGTGGGGAACTGACAACTGAGAGACTACCTGCGGAACAAAGTGCCTACCGAGCAACTGGAAGAAGCAAAATACTGATACCTAGGTGAAGGAATAAAATTGAGAATACCTGGCTACAAGAAATGTGGAAGAGGAGCAAAAAACTTTATTCGAACGCATCATTAGGCGTCGAAAATGTCCCGGACCAGGTTCACCAGTGCCAACTGGTCTGTGAGGTGGTCCGAGGCTAGCCAAGTCCGCCACGTTGAAGGAGGACGGCGGGGTTGGGGGGTCGGGAGGGGGGGCGTTGTGTGAAATGAATCGCCATGGGGCAGAAGGAAATGCATTGTTCTAAATTAGCGTATGGTTCGGGACAATTGGGACATGCTGGTGAGTGTCGAATACGGTAGAGGAAAGAATGAGCAGGTGTAAGGATGGTATTTACCTGTATGCGTCGAAGAATGCGTAGTTGCGTGGTGGTTAGAGATTTGTCGGAAACAGGAGTTGTACGAATAGTTTTTCTGATGTTCTTGTAGTGAAGCTTTATTTTTTGTTCGTAGTGGAGAGTAGGGTCCCTCGCCGGTGGATAAGGCCGGGGAATTCGAGGCACCCGGTGCAGAAGTTTGCGGGCGAGGCTATGCACTACCTCATTGCCTGTGATTGCAGCGTGACCAGGAATCCCCCTCAGTGTGACAGTGTGGGGACGTAGCTTTGTTAAGGCTTTGCGTAGATCATACGGCAGTTTTTAAGGAATCCTAATAATGTAGATGATACGAATAGCTTGCATTGAATCAGTTAATATGGTATATCCTGAGCGGCTCGGGGGGGGGGGGCTAACGAGAGGTATTGAATACTGGTGGTTATTGGGATGGTTTCTAGAGTCGCTGTAGGTGGGTGATTAGTGAAAAGACCAAGGGTGTGTGTCACTACTTCATTGCGACTTGCGGTGGTATAGGCGGCTTCTCCGACATGCGTCCGTGATGGATCCGTGTAGACGATTGTGGAATGAATAGGATGTACACAATTGACAACGAGCACACCTACTCCCTGGAATTATATCAGCTGCAGCGTTTTTTGGGGTTGTAGCTATCCTGAGGCTATCTGGGAGCGGTGCAGAAAGGGTGATGATAGGGAGCTCAATAGGCTTCAGAGCAACTTGGTGAAGGATCCAGTGTCATTGTTTTGTACTAGAAAGACGTGGTATTTGCCGATCTTTATGTTGTATAAGATCTCCCAGGGGCAAGAAGAGTCCCGTAAAAGTGGGACGCTAAGGGGACGTATTAATGGGAACATTGAGGGCGGTCTTATACCGTGTCTGAAGTGCAAACCCAATCTGATGTCTTTGTGGACAAGTAATAGAGAGATATGTAATTGTATAAAGACTTTACTTAGAGCTAAGGCATGTACGAGCTGCCTAAGTTGACCCTCATGTAGCCCCGCGTGCTTGTTGACAATGCGGAGCACTAGCCGCGTAAGCTGTTAGCAAACTTTAACTGTTGTAGCCACATTAGCCTGATTAGATGACTCATAGATATGCAGCCCAAGATTTCGGCAGGATATTGCGTGAGGGATGGGGTGATCTACTATTGTGAGTTTGATCAGGTGGTTGTGTAGGCGCTGATAGCGAGTTTTCGAAATGAGCAGCAATGCGGACTTTTCAGGTGTGGGAGACAGGCCTACTGTGTCGAGATACTTAGTGCCTGGATTGATACCTTGCTGCTAGGTGTCCTGCACTGACCCAGGAGACCCAGATGTGCACCAAAGAGTAAGGTCATCTTCGTAGGATGTATGCTTGTGGTTCGGAATCTACGCTAAAATACGAAACAGGGGCGCCATTCCGAGGTTGAAAAGGGTGGGTGAGAGAACATCCGCCCTCGGGGGAGCACGCGTTATGGGAAAAGGATCGGAGACCGAATCAGGGAGACGGAACTTGGCCATGCGGTCACACAGAAATGCAGCGATGTAACCGTACATCTTCGGCCCACAGCCGGTAGAGGCAAGTATGTTTAGGAGAGGATCGTGGGCAAGGTTATCGAATGCTTTGCGGACATTCAGGGTCACTATGGCCTGTATCTGGGGATGAGCAGGAGGGTCAAAGTCGTGAGCTAAGAGAAAAAAGAGGCCTTGGGTAGACACACCCTTGCGGAAACCAATTTGTTGAGGAAGAAAGAAATCTGTGGACTCAAAATAGGCCTCACATCTATTGATAACCTTCCTTTCCATGGTCTCTTCTTGGCAAAGGGTTAGAGAGATTGGGCGGAGATTTTCAAGGGCAGATTTTTTTGCCTGGCTTAGGTAGCAGTGTTATAAGGCATTGCTTCCAAGATGTTTACAGGCTCCCTTCTTCCCAGTGGGAGTTTATATTGTCCGTAAAATATTCCTTCTCCTTGTTCGATAGATTTCGTATAAGTGTATACGCAAGCTGATCCTCACCTGAGGCCAACATTCGCATTAGTTGTTCCAGCGCCCACTCGAGATCCTAAAGGGTGAACGGCTCATCGAGTTCTAGATTTAAGGTGCCCATATAGGAAGGATAATGACTAGGTAGGGGTGGAGGAATATAAAGGTCGCGGAGCGGGGTTGCTAAGGCGTCAAATCGCAGCAGGGAATGGTGCTTCTCAAAAGTGGGAACAGGAGCCGGATCAGGCCCAAGGAGCTTTCTACGTAGGTGCCAGTTGCTTTTCTGATCCAGGCTGCCGTTGATAGCGTTACAAATTTCATTCCATTGATTCCTGGCTAGTGTAGCAGTGCTCTTTGACATGTTCTCTTAACCCAGAGATGCGCTCTGTTAGCCGACTATTATTTGGTTGGGTGCGAAGGGCGCGCAAGAGTCGTTTTCTCCTCTTCCAGATACGAACAAGATAAGAGTCTTGGTTGTCTGATGGGGTTAGTAATGCCTCGTTCTTCTCCGATTCGCCTCCTTGCGAGGCGGGCGTTGGTGATCCTTGGAGTTCCTGCCAGCCCTGCGCTGCGTGTAGTGCAGCGCTGCGGCTGTGATGAAGGCGACGACCCGTTGAGACGAAACGAAAACTTGTATTTACACTTTTTACAGTTGGTTACCAAGAGGATACATTGAGGCCGTTGGTCGCTATGTGCCCGCGGCACCCCGTGAGAGACGAGCCACAACTCAACCCGGTCTGCCCGATCAGCGCATACTTGCAATCGAAGAAACCTCGCATCCGGGGGAGGAGGGCGCGCTTGCTCCGACCGCGCTCCCACGCACCTGCACTGTTGCGGGCCCTTATTCAAGGGCGCGCAACCATACGCGCCACTCAAACCAAACTTACGTGCACCACGATATCCGACGCCTCAACCTAGCGCTAGCTTCCCAGCCGCGCATTGCAGCCGCCGCGCGAAATACAAAGCGCGGTCATCCACCCAGCAGCTCCCTCGATTGCCTCCATCTGGCACGCAAGGCCGAAACACGGCACACAAGAGGGGGGACTCTACGCCCGCGAGGCCGTTGCCCTGTTGCCTGCCTGCGCATGTAATTAGGGCAATAATGACGGGATCAACCGACCCTTACACGCCCTTCCCAAGATAAACATAAGGGCTCAAAGGCCTCTTATGGAGATCCCAACAAGACACAGAAAATAGCGACAATCGCTCCCTTAAAACTGAATAAGAAAAGATGAACACAACACAGAGCAAACCCGACAAAATTCCCAACGGTCACTTCCCATGACAACACAGGCACTTGTCCGTAAGCATGGTGTCCACTCAGGAAAAGCGCGTCACCGTAAAGAAAACAACACACACGCACACACAATCTCATGTCAAACAACCACCCATGCAAAGGTCGTTTTCAGGCCGATGGGTCCTCTGCAAGTTCGAACGTTCACGGTATTCTTCTCCGCCGTGAGACCCCTCACTTCTCTTGGAGTGGGTCCTTCTCGCCGCCCGCCAGGCCACCAACACTGCCACCCGCTTCCCGACATGCGTTAGGTACTCTGGACAAAGCGTCCGCGTTTGAATGGTCGCTGCCCTTTCGGTGCTGTACGATAACATTATAGCGCTGGAGCTAGTGCCCAAAGAGTCAACTTTGCACCCTGAGGCGTGGACAAAGTGAGGAAGGAAAGGGGGTTGTGGTCGGAGATCACCGTCACCTGGGCGCCGAAGAGCCAAATGTCAAATTGTTTAAGCCCCCAGATCACCCTAAATGCCTCCCTCTCTATGGTCGACCATCGAGCTTGAGTGGGCGTGAAGTTATGGCTCGCGAACGCTATGGGGAGCTCGGAGCCATCCTCGGCGCGCTGGGACAAACAGGCACGCGCCGCGAAAGCCGAGGCGTCGGTGGACAACAAAAACGGCGCGTCCGGCTTCGGCGTTGCCAGCGCTGTCGCCTCGCAAAGTGCTGCTTTTAGTCCCTGGAACGCGCTGTCAGCTTCGGCCGACCACGGAATCTTGTTTGGAATTCCCTTCCCGGTCAGTTCTGTAAGCGGCCTCGCCACCTCAGCATAGTTGGGCACGTAACTTCGGTAGTAGCCGCACAGTCCGAGGACGCTGCGCAGCTCCCTCTTAGTGGTTGGCTTTTTAAGCCCCCGTATTGCAGCCAACTTGTCCGGGTCCGGCGCGTGCACTCCCGAACCGACAATATGCCCTAAGTAGCGTATGGACCCTCGGGCGACCTGACACTTCTCGAGTTTCACCTTGAGCCTCGCCCGGTCTAACGCCGCGAAGACCGCCCTTAAATGTTGTACATGCTCGCTCAGGGTCTCACTGAATGCCGCTATGTCGTCTAGATACGCACGGGCGTATTCAGAGTGCGGATGGAGCAGCTCATTCATGGCCCTCTGAAACGTTTGCGCCGCGTTTTTGCGGCCAAAAGGCATGACTTTCCACTCAAACTGCCCCCGATGGCACGTGAAGGCGGTGAGTGAACGAGCCGCTGGCGCTAGAGGCACTTGCCAGTAGCCTCTTCGCAGGTCCAAAAGGGTAATATAGTTGGCCTGCCCGACGTTCATTATGAGCTCCTGCTGCAGTGTCATCGGATACGCGTCGGGCACCGTTCCTGCGTTCAGTCCGCGGTAATCAACGCATATTCTGACTGATCCGTCCTTTTTCGCCTCGCACACAATGGAATGCGCGTGTGGGCTCTCGCACGGGAAAATTAAATCCCTATCTAGTAGCTCGTCCACTTGCGCCCCTACTTCTTTCTTTAGAGCTAT
This sequence comes from Haemaphysalis longicornis, assembly GCF_048455015.1. NCBI lineage: Eukaryota > Metazoa > Arthropoda > Arachnida > Ixodida > Ixodidae > Haemaphysalis > Haemaphysalis longicornis. The sequence goes on along the minus strand of NW_027526407.1, from coordinate 102,935,470 downwards.
GGGGGTGCGATACGGTTTGCACGGTTTTAGCGTGAAGTCCTCCTGCAACACTATGTCGTGATCGCGTACCCTCGCCACCACCAGTCTGTCGTCGAACAAACCGCTGTACTCCGCAAACACCTTGCGGATCTGACCACTCTCGTTCTTCTCGAGATAACCTAATAAGTTCCCCAACGAGGTCATGTCCGCGGAACCTGCTTTCCCAGATCGGGGCGCGCACTCCACCTCCTCGAACGCCTCATCTTCCTCGAAAGCAACGCCTATCTGTATTACCCTACTGCTATAGGGTCGCAACTTGACTGCGTGTACTAGCCGTCGGTTTCCTTCCGGCATTTCGACAAAGTATGAGTGCTCCCTGTACCGCTCGGTTACCCTACCTGGTCCCTTCCACTTGGGGAACATCTTACCCGGAGTGTCGTCATGAAACACCAACACTGCGTCCACCTCCTGAAAGCTCTTGCTTGTCGCCCGCTTGTTGAACTGCTTTGCGTAAGCATTCTGCTGTCTGGATCCTATCAGTTCGGCTGTTTGCGCTGCCTGCTCTAGACGCTCTTTCAGCTCTTTCTTGTAAGCGGACGGGGACGGGCCAAGGTCCGCTAACGCAGGAATTTCTCCCGTTAAAGCGCGTATGACGACAGCTAGCGGTCCGCTAGGCGGCCTACCATACACCATTTCAAATGGCGACACTCCTGTAGTATCATGCGGGACTTCGCGATATGCCCACAAAAGAAAGGGCACCGCCTTGTCCCAGTCTCTACCTCCCTTTTGGATGGTGTGGTACAGCATGTTCTTAAACGTCCTGTTCCACCGCTCCACAGCGCCGTTGCTCTCCGGGTGGCCCGGGGTCGAAAACCTCGGGGAGCAGCCGAGTCGCTTTAAGAACTCCTGTGTTAACTCAGCAGTGAAGTTAGTCCCACAGTCGGACGCGATCACTTCGGGTATCCCTGTGCTGCTAAATACCCTCAGTAGGGCGTCGCAAGTCGCCCTAGCGCTCAGAGAGCGCAGACACACTACCTCGGGCCACCGTGTGCACAAATCAATTATGCACAGTGCATATTTGTGCCCTCTAACTGATGGTGGCTGCAGCGGGCCAATGACGTCAACGTTAACTCCCTCAAACGGGTACCTAGGCCTTGCCAGCGGTTCTATCGGGATCCGGTCGGCAGTACGCAAGTCGGATCTTGTCTGACAGGCATGACAGCTAGCGCAGTAGCGCCTTACGTCTCCTTCGATAGCCGGCCAAAAGAAACTGTACTTTATGCGGGCCTTCATTTTGCGGAAACCTAGATGACCAGCCCAGTTCGACTCGTGAGCCATTCACAGTACATCGCCTCTACGACTCTCCGGTAGCACCAGTTGCATTACAGCTTGTCCCAGAAGTTTGTCTCGGTGGTACAAAATGCCGTCTACCACGACCATGCGTCCCTTTCCGCGTTTTGCATTTTCCCAGGCAGCTTGCAATGTCGCATCACTCTGCTGCTCGGCCCGAAACTTCTCCGACGAGCTCCTCTCGCCATTCGCGTCGTGAGTTGTTTCACTGCACTGCTCCTCGCTTTCCGCGTCCTGACCACCCTTTGCTCGCGTTGTAACCTGACCGATTGCAACTTGAACCGACCCCTCTGCTCTCCGCTCATCGTCTACCAGCCTTGCCAGTTCGCCCTCCGTGCGGTCCGCAACGTCGCTCCCGCCTGCACATACCACCCCTTTCAACTCGGCTCCCGTCCTAAGACGTTCCCACGCCTCTTCCGAGAGTAGAAAATCGGTCTGAGAAACCAACCTGTCCGTGAGCGCGCAAAGTACCGGCACCGCCTCTTTAATGTCCGAAAACACACCGACCTCGCGCGTTATCGTCAACGGAACCACCGCGAGCTTTGCCACTACCTTCTCTCCGAATGCGGAAGTCAAGTTGATTGTCCCGTGAGGCTCGACTAGCTCCCGTGGCAGCGCGCTTTCTCTAACGACAGTTATCTCCGCTCCCGTGTCCAGAATTGCGTCGATCTTCCTGCCATGGCAGCCCAAGCTCACGCGCTTAAGTTCGCTGTGGCCTGCACACGCTTCATTCCTTGCAACTCTGGCCGAGAAGCTATTTCCTTTTCCTTCCGAGGCAACTGCCGTCAGTTTGTTCACATTGTGCGGGCATTTCGCTTTAAGGTGGTCTCTTGAACCACACCCGAAGCAGGCTCCTCACTTTTTTCGCACGTCGGTGCTCTGTTTCACCGCGCCCGGTTTTGGCGGCGGTGCACTTGAAGTTACTTACTCCCTGCGAGGCCGGTGCATGCCGTACCTTTGTTTTCGGCTTCTTAGCTGCGCCGTCCCTTCCCTCTGCATCCTCAAAAGTCTGCAATAGGCTTGCCAAAGCTGAGGCCTTCTTCCAGCCTTCCCTTTCTTGAAGGGTTACGTAGCGCAGCGCGGACTCGGCTAGGTTATTTTTTAGCTGGTCGGCCACCAGCAGCTCGATCACCTCCTCGAACGACTTCACGTTTCTGGCCTCGAGGTAGAAATGAAGGTAACTCTGGAGTCACGTCGCGAATTGTCTCCATCCTTCACTCGCGCGTCTCCTCGCCCCAAGAAACCTCCGCTGGTACTCCCCGGCTGACAATTTCAGCTCCTCCAGCACTGTCTTTTTGAGAACCTCATACTCACTATGCTAAGATGGAGTAAGTCGCGTCGAAACAAAGGGAACCTTTTCCGCTATAAGCGGAAAGACAATTTTGCCCCACAACTGCCTCGGCGCGGCGTGTGCCTCAAGCGTATTTTCCACGGACTCAAACCAGATCGGCACTTCCGATTCTGAAGGCAATTTCGGCACTACTCCCGAGACGAGTTTTGAAAAATGCCGGAGTTCGCTGCGCGTGTCCTGTCCGCCCGAGTAGCCGGAGCTCACGCCTGGTTCAGAACTTCTTTTCAGTTTCTCAAGCTCGATCTGCCGCTCGAGGACCAAGCGTCTCTCCTCTTCGATTTTTAGTTCAGTTTCCAATTTTTTCATTTGCATTTCCGCTTCGGACGCCACTGGCTCAGGTGGACTCCGCCCTTCCGCACCTTCATCTTCGTTACCCATGATGGGCTCCCCTCGTTTGTCCGGATTCAAGTGGGCAAAACGCGTGATCATGCCTTTTACGGGCTCTTGTTGGGCGGCAGTGATCGCGACCCAGCGGAAGACAAAAAGGACTCACCCAGTGTCGATCCGATGTGGCCGCCTGTTTCGTCCGCCGTTTCCGCGCGACTCTCCGACTTCTCCCTCAGATTCGGCAGGTCTGCGATGCCTGTTGGCGCTCCTTCGCCTTCGCCGAGGCGGTGTCGTTCACAGTCTGTCGGTCTGCGGTGACTGCCGGCCTCCTTCGCTACCGCAAAAACTCGCCGTCTCCGTCGGCCGCTCCTCCGCAACTCTCCCAGCTGCTCCGCTAGTCGCCAGGAGTTTCCGGTTGCCTGCAGGTGCTCCTTCACGTGGCTGCAACCCAGTCGTCGCTCCTCAGTCGGCGTCGTGACGACTCTGGTGCTGTCGATCGCACCCAGCAAGTTCGGGTAAACTCGCCCTTCCCGCTTCGGCACATGCTCCTTGGATTGGCAGAGCCCTCCGCCCGTGGCCGATGCGTCTATCCTCCGTTCTCGTTCCCTGGTCGTCTCGCCAAGCAGGATCTTGCCGACTGCGCCAGTAATGCCTCGTTCTTCTCCAATTCGCCTCCTTGCGAGGCGGGCGTTGGTGACCCTTGGAATTCCTGCCAGCCCTGCGCTGCGTTTAGTGCAGCGCTGCGGCTGTGATGAAGGCGACGACCCGTTGAGACGAAACGAAAACTTGTATTTACACTTTTTACAGTTGGTCACCAAGAGGATACATTGAGGCCGTTGGCCGCTATGTGCCCGCGGCACCCCGTCAGAGACGAGCCACAACTCAACCCGGTCTGCCCGATCAGCGCATACTTGCAATCGAAGAAACCTCGCATCCGGGGGAGGAGGGCGCGCTTGCTCCGACCGCGCTCCCACGCACCTGCACTGTTGCGGGCCCTTATTCAAAGGCGCGCAACCATACGCGCCACTCAAACCAAACTCACGTGCACCACGATATCCGACGCCTCAACCTAGCGCTAGCTTCCCAGCCGCGCATTGCAGCCGCCGCGCGAAATACAAAGCGCGGTCATCCACCCAGCAGCTCCCTCGATTGCCTCCATCTGGCACGCAAGGCCGAAACACGGCACACAAGAGGGGGGACTCTACGCCCGCGAGGCCGTTGCCCTGTTGCCTGCCTGCGCATGAAATTAGGGCAATAATGACGGGATCAACCGACCCTTACAGGGTTGAAGTGAAACGATCCCGTGTGGCTTGTTTACGGGAGTGTTTGAGTGATTTAGAACAGTTCTTGAGGTTCCCATTCATTTTATAGGTGTCCCGAATATCGCGGAAGAGTTCACAGTTTGTGAGTGAAATGTTACGCTTAGGCGATCGGATACAGGTAGGGATAGTGTTTGGAATAAGGTATTGGTAGCTTAGTAATGTTTCATCTCTAACATTCCCGGTGACGTCTCGCACTCCCCGACGTGCCTTGATGTCTGGCATGATCGACTGTTGATATTTGTGACCTTCGCGAGTAATGGAATCGGGGTGGTTGTAAACTGTTATTTGAGCTACGTTTAAAGTGTCATTGATTATGCGGCCAGCTTGTAAGGTGCGTGGGTAAGCCCAAATAGCGTGCTGGGCATTAAAGTCCTCACCTATTATGAAGTCGCCGTTGCGATACAACCTTGAACTAAAGTGAATAAGTGGCGTAAATAGGGTGTACTCTTTATGGGGATTATAAACATTTAGGATAGACAACGGGCGAGAGTGTTTTGGGTACATAGTAAACGCGCTGAGATACCGCTGAAGACCGGGGGCACATCGATAACCTCAAATCGAAGATCCCGGTGACTGTATGTGCCAACTGATAGGGAACTATCGCTGTCGTAAGCTGCTTGTAGGGTGCGGTAGCCAGGGATAACTTTAAGTGCACGCGATTCCTGTATGAGAACGACGTGAGGTTGCGAAGGCAAAGTAAAGAGCCATTGAATTAGGAGGGTTCGATTGGTGTTAAGGTCTCTACAGTTCGACTGTACAATGTGAGTGGTATTGTTCACTGCCATCGTTAACCTATGTTAACCCGCTTCTCTGGAGGCATGAAAGAAGATGCAGCAGCTACTTCGGTGGATTTAGGTGGACAGGGACGTTAGAGTGAATTGGTGAGAAAGTCCACGCGTTCGTCATCCTGTAGAATATTACTAAGAAGGGTGTGCATGAGCTCCACTTCATGGCGAATGACAGAAACTTTTTCGGCGAGATACCAAAGTATCGGGTCACTCCGGTCTTTTATGTTTTGCATATAATTGTCACATGTGATGACTGGTATGGTATTTTGAGATCCGTAAGATGGAGGGGAGAGGGAGAAGGGACGGGGTCGGTGAACCCGCTGGTTAAAGCGTAGCCGGCTTGAAAGGTGAACGTGGTGGAATTGACTTTTCCTGAACTTGCAGATGCCAGGGATTGGGTCGAGGATGTCTTGCAGCCTTCTGTTGGGCTGGGGGTACTGGGGGAAGTCAGGTTGTTGGAGCTGCGCATGCTTCTGGTTGCTGCGACCAGATGACATCTGCCAAGCAGTGGATGTTTTCTTTGGAGCTAATTTCTGGGACTTAGGTGACTTTGTGTGTTCTTCTGGTTACGAGGTTTCCAGCTTGTTCCGGCGACGTTTCCTGCGCTCGTATGCAGCTTTGTGGATCTTTTGGTCTTGCTGCTTGTACACGAGGCAGGTGCTGTCAAAGTTCGGATGGGTTCCTCCGCAGTTGAAGCAATGGGCGGAGCAACCGTGCGGTTCATCCTGTGCGTTGAGCTTAGTTGAGCAGTGGGGCAGCGTTGATATGTCGGACGGTGAGGGCAGTTCCGCACCCGATGTTCATAATCGCGGCACCTATTGCACTTCAGGACATTGGGTCTCTCAGGTTTGCATCTATACATGACGCAGCAAAACGGAACATTGTGGGGTACATGGGTGCCCTCGGACGTTATTAACACCGACTATCTCCCATTATGCGGGCGGACAGGATCGTCGCATGCCACGATTGAATGCTTTCTAAAATTTGGGTAACGGAAAGTCCTTTCTCAATCCCGTGAATGACGCCAGGGCGCAAAACCACGGGGCCGTCACATAGGCTTTCGCGATGTGAATGCATGCTCGAATATACAACGTGGTCATAGCTGCTACCTTTCGAGCAGTGAATTCTTTGGAGGCCTTGAGGACGATACCATTCTGGCGGTACCGAACTTGGAGGCTCAAAGCCTGTTGCTGGTGTGGTGCCAAGTTTGGAGCTGAAGCAATGGCTTGAAGAATTTCGTAGGGTCTAACCTGAGCGATTTTCAGAGTGTTTGGCATTCTGATGACGACGGTCTTCAGTGTTGCGATTGGTGCTGTGGGAATCTTTGGCTCGCATTTCCTGGTAATGGTAGTGCAGTCACTCGCGTGGATGTCTTCTTCGATGGTATCAGCGGGGTCTTCAGCAAGAAGAGCGTGTGCCTCGGGTGGAGATACACCGGCGGCACGTGGTGGCGGCGGCGATCGCCCCGCTGCTATGGTAGAAGATTGAAACTCTGTTATTACGGTTGGTGGGCGTCGGGCATCCCTGCTGCCTTCAGAAGGTCGGTTTACAGTGTAAAAGCGGCAATGTACGGCAGTTGAGGGTCGAAAATGATCCACTATACTTGCGAAATAGTGTGAACTCGATTGGTTCAGGTCACATCGTAGATGGCCTGGTAAGAAGAGCGTAGATTCTGTAGCTTGGTGTTGCGCTGTCTTTCCAAGCCCAGGATGATGATGCTGTTCGGCTACAAGAACAAAATACAGCCCTTGAAGAAGCTGTGTCATTCTACGTGAGGGGGTGTCGTTCGTCCCGCAGTACACCCAAATGGGCTTGTGAAGATGACGATGAAGTGCAAGTCCCAGGAGTTGTTAGTACTTACCTATATTGATATACATGCGCAGCAAAGCGAAGTACACTGAAGCTACCCCATTAGCCGAGTCAGTAATGAATTCAGCATGTAATCTGGAGCTCATGACCTGCTTTCCCACACTTTTGGTTCGTTGTGAACCCTCCTTTTCAGTTTACTTTAAGTAACGTTAATTTCACACAATAAAGAATCAAACTAGCTTACCCAAGGCTAGTTCAGTGTTCCTGATTTCATGCACGTCCTTTGTGCACTTTCGCGTTATGCTCGCTGGGTGATTCCAGGAATGAATGCCAGCTGTTTCGAATGGCGTAAAATGTACCATAAATTATTTTCAGGGTTTTAATGAAGAAACCCTATGTAGAAATTTTATTAGGTAATGTGGAATAGACACGCGCATAGACTTGCGAAGCAACCCAGGAATTCGAATGGGTCCAATTCGCCGGGAAATTAATGAGGCAGTTGATATTTCTAATATTATTTGCAGAGCAAGTTGAAATAAAGTCTCTGAAGAGCGTACTTTTCTTTTACTTGATGCCTATATATATATGTATGTGTGTATATATAGAAAATAAGGGTTGGCAGTCAAGAATACCCTGACAGCAAAGGGTAGGTTGTGGTGGGTCATAGAAACAGATGAACAATTTTTTGAGTCAGAAAGAAAGTGGGGAAAAAATGCCCCCCGGGTGGGATCGGAACCCACGACATCCAGAATACCGGTCTGGTGCGATTTTTTCACAACTTTCTTTCGTACTGAAACAATTCTTCACCTGTTTCTATGACCCCCGACAACCTCCCCTTGGCTTTCCGAGGTTTACTTGACTGCCAACTCTTATTTTCTGTTTTATTTCACCAACACCCTTATTTCCCATTTCTGATTCGCTACATGCTTAGCGAGGGCCTCTGTTCTGGCAGTCTTGGTGCCAAAAGTAGCTAGAGGGTTCAACGCCAGTCGACCACCCTCGACATGTCGTAGACACTAGAGTCACGACCCGCGGATTAAAAAGAAGGTCGCCTTCAGCCCGAGTAGTCCGAGTGGCGCTGGCTACCACCTCCCAGTGCAGGAAACAAAAAAATAACTTTACATAAATACCCGAGAATGTTGTGTGGGAACAGCCCCGCCGGTAGCGTAGTGGTTATCGCACCAGGCCAGGTATTCTTGAGGTCGTTGGGTCGGATCCCAACCGGCGGGAATTTTTTCACCACTAGCTTTCTGACTCAACAAATTTTTTATCTCTTTCTATGACCCACCACAACCTCCCCTTTACTTTCCGCGGTTTTCTTGACTGCCAACAATTATTTTCTGTCTTATTTTACTGAGGCCCTCATTTTCCCATTTCTGATTCGCTATACATACATATATATATATATATATATATATATATATATATATATATATATATATATATATATATATATATATATATATATATATATATATATATAATATAACTATAATATATATATATATAATCAAACGTAAACTGCCTCCATTGTGACTGATCAACCCCGCCGTCACACCTAAACTTCATTCTTACACTATGTGCGGCCATCATAATCATGTCCTTCCTTCTCTGTGCTTACACGCCAACACCATCATTGTGATTCGGCTCTCTCCTGGCCAGGGTAGCTCTCGCCGAGTAAACGTCGTCCGTCTAACCTCCTTGCATTGCTTTCGAAGCGCCAGGTGAGGTTTTGGATGGAGGACAGCCAGCACATGGTATTATGATCCGCTACAACATAAAGTGACCTTAGTGCAGGTATGGTTAGAACGTTGTAAAGCGCCAAACAAAAGCGAGGCTCTCTTTTTCCCTTATAGTGTAGTTTTTTCGGCTGCCGTCAACGTACGGCTGGCGTATGCAACCACTTGCCCCCAAGAGTGATACGTCGAGGTGCAGGAGCGCAGCACAATACCATGGCCACTGGTGCCCGTGCGCAGTATTGTCGTAGTGTTGTCGTCGAAATGGCTTAGTACGGGTGAAGAAGCAAAGACTGCTTGAGTTTAAGAAATGCAGTTTTGTAATCTTCGCACCGAACAAATCGTGTACCAAAGGTTAGGAGCTTGTGTCAGAAATGTCCCAAATGAAGCACTGAAAGTATGAATCAAATCCGAGTTAACTGAGAAGTGTTTCGGACGGACAGGCCGGGAGAAATTATGTACAGCCTTGTTTTGTCGGGTTCGTGATTAATACTACCTTTGGTAATGGCGTGACCGAAAACTTGAGGGATTTGCTTGCATCGTGGCATTTTTTGGGCTGAGTGGCAGAGCGGCGTTGCTCTAGCAGGTTAAAAACTTTTCCAGGCGGTTGACGATCTCATTGAATGTTCCAGAAAAGATTAATCCGTCTTCCAGGTAGAAAAGGCATATTTTTCATTTCAAAACACGAAGTACGTTATCATGCACTCCAAGGTGGCGGGAGCGTTGCAACGTCTGAACGGCATTTCATTACATTTGTATAGTCGATTACATGTTGCGGAGATTGTTTTCTCTTAGCCTGCTTCATTCTTACGAATCTGCCAACTTCCGGATTTAAGTTCGAGGCTATAAAAATAGTCTGCCCCTCGGAAGATGTCGAAAGCACCGTCGAAGCGTGCCATCGGGTAAACGTCTTTGCGTGGAAGTTTGTTGAGGCCTTCTTATCAACGCAATACCTTACTGAATCCTTCGTCTGAGCTAGGACCAAAGGTTCTGACCAAGAAATTTTCGAAGGGCGAACACTGTTGCATTTCAGGATGTGGTCGACGTTTTCTTGTATAATTTTATATTGTTTAGGCGACACACGGTACGCACGTCGACGAACTTGACAGGAAGTTTCCATTTCGAAGCGATTAGTGGTTGCAGACGTCTACCCCAAAACCAAGAAGTGGATGTCAAATAAAGCTGTGTGATTTTTCTATACGGTAAACATCTTTTTGTTTACTTCATGGTCAGTCAGGGTTGGTGATCGCATCAATAGGAAAACATGGGAGCTTAAGAACGGAACAATTATCCAGATTGATATAGAGTCAAAAGAAAGAAAATCAGTGGCATTATAGAGGGAAAGAGGCAATAGTAGCATGTTGGGGTACGTGGAGGGTTTTCAATGGCGTCTTTATTGCTACGAGATAACCCTCTCCGCGAGGAAAACGTAGAAGGCATGGCAGTATCATCAGCCCTTTAACCGAGATTTTTACGTTTGTGTAATTGATGTATCACCGTCAAAAAGTTGGTCCGATGACACCAAAAGTCAGGCTTCTTGGTCAGAATACAGGGTATAGTCAGAGGTCATTACCAAGCGTAGCTGTGACGCATGACCTTAATTTGTGAGGTCTTTGTCTGCGATATCCATCAGCGGGCGACAAAAGGAGTTGATAGCAGATCCTGACTGTAAAAATGTCAACCTAAACTCAGTTGATGAACGCATAAATAGAGTACCGCCAACTGAATGTGATGACCAATAACTTTGAAAAATACGGGTTTTCTACAATATCCTGAAAGGCAAATCATATCCGCGTTCTTACCAAATACAGGTGGTGCAGAGTAAAGGGTCCTTACCTTCCTTAATCGAACGCGCACAGTTTGCCGAATGATAGAGATGCTGGCGCCCGTGTTTACCAGAGCTTCAATTTGTATTCCCTCGACGACGGCACTCACAGTATTACATGCCCGGACAGCGGGTCTTAAATTATTCCTTCGCAATGGAGTTTCGCCACCAAAACATCAGGTTGCAATCATGAGTTACCGGTCGAAGAGTTAAAATACCCCGGTCGTGTGGTTGTGGTGAGTGACGTCGGTCGTTTCGCCCTGTGCGTGGGAGGTCTGCTGAGTCACGTGGAGAGAAAGAAGGACGTTTCGGCGACAAATAGTTTTGCTGGCTACGGCCATAGGAGACTCATGGTCGCGCTCATACGTGGTGTAGCCACGTCTCTCGTACACTTGGCGCCGGCGGCTGAACCAGGAGATGTCACCGCTGACGCTGAAGTAATAGCAAATCGCCGCCGAACACCTGAGTCTGGTCGGGGTGGTCAGAAACTTTGGCAGGGAGCCCGCGGAACCAACACTCGCCGAATTGCTTCCATACAGTTGGTAGAACGTTGAGCCAGAACCGAACCAGCGGCATAGGGTGTCACCCAGCAAGCTCTGAGTTGTACGGTATTGTGAGAGGAGTAGGAGGGTCGCGAGAAGAAAGACCGGGCACTTAGGCAAGCTCCTATACAATGATTTCTCACAAACCAGTTGCGGAACGCCAGGGATGGGAGACGCGAGGACAAGGAGAACCCTAATCGAGGAGCTATTAACGGAGGATAGCCTGTATCAGCGCCCAAAGACTGTCTTCTGAGGTGTACTGTGATGTGATGGTCTCCTGCTGCAGGTGCATACACTGGTGTTCATCAAGACTTTGGCCCATAGCGGTCGCATGTGCCACGGCTGAAAAGTAGGAATCGAGGTGGGAATCGAGGTGTTTTGAAGCTCGTGCGGTCACTCCACCTGTCAAAGGCGCTGACTCGTCCGTGGTTATCGGTCCTCTCCTCAACGTCGTCCCCACGAAGGCCAGTGAAAACGTCGTTCTTGCAGGCGGCTCGGGACGAAGTATGGCGTTGTCGAGGTAACTGACGATCCGAACGAAACTTCAGGGGTGCACTCAGAGACGGAGGCCACTGGATCAAGGCACAAACGCAATCTCCACCACCTGAGAGGCAATGCATAAAGGTAGTTTACTCGGCGAGTGGAATCCCTGCCATAAGAGAACCGAATCACAATGATGATGATGATTATGAGAAGAGGAGTAAGAAGAGGAGAAGGAGCATGAGGAGGAAGATGAGGAGTCATAAGCGGAGGAAGACGATGGCCACTGCAACAAGTGCAGTAATGAATACAAAAAATGACAGCGACGTTCACAATATCCCGAGCTCGCAATGCTCAGAGTTCGCGTATTGAAGAAGCATGTAAGATTCGAGCTCTCATTATATATATATATATATATATATATACAACTCTTTCAGCAGGAAAGAAGCAAGCCAGCCATCGTCTGTGCGAATCCTTAAGTACCACACTAAGAAGTGCTGCATTGTACCTAAATAGGGTTATATTCATATTCGTTTAATCGCATCACTTTCGACAGAACATTCAAGGAACTCTGAGGTTTTTGCTTGTTGTTGTAAACGACTCGTATGAGCGGGGCCGATAATTGTTGCGCTAGATTTACTGCAGCGGTTGGTGATGACTGCTTGGGTGAGCAATACTTTGTGCTTCGATAATTGTATGAGATTTTGTAATTTAAATAAGTGGAGGTGGAGCGTTTTAACATTACCAAATTCTTGTTGCTTCTTCTGTTTTAGGTCAACAGAAATTGAATGTTTGTATCATTTTACCTCTGGAAGTCGTTTAAAAAAACATAAAACAGGAAGACTTCCTGGTCGCTTTTTAAGCAAAAACAGGCAGTGCCAAATGACATATCCAACCCTTAAGGGGACATACTACATGACGGTAAGGATATTTTATACAGCCTGGTTTTATTTAAATAGTTTTTTAATCCTCGCTCTGCAACACACCGTGAAAATCCTTCGCTGTGTTTTAATTATTTTGCTGCTTGTGTCTTGTTAAAACGAGTCGCAGCCAATCGGAATTCATCACGCGTACACATCAGAGTTGAGCCCAACCAATGAATCAAGATTGTTTGCGGATGTTCTCCGCAGGCGCAATTTCAATACTTCGATTTGGTGGGTAACCTCGTAATGATCTCACCAGGTAACCTGGTTGTGATAGTGAATGGACGTTCGTCCCGCTTTTGTGTGCTTTCGGACGAGAAAGGAGGCGACAGAGACGTTGTGAAGAGGGAAAAAGAGAATTAGATGTTTATCTGTTCCACAAGTCCTGAGTTACGGGAGCGGGAGAACAAAGTACATCGTCATTTCGCGTCAGTCTCACATGACAATTGAACCCAAAATACGGTTCGGCACTTCTCGAGCTACTGTCTGTTCCGCCCCACACCAACGTCCCTCGCGAGTAGGATTCGGGATAATCAAAGCCTTCGTCTCACAGGCTGGTCCCGACGCCTTCTCGTCGTCAGTTGATGTGGCCGTCGAAGCGAGCGAGGGCAGGGGTGGCGCGACTGCTGCAACTGGATCGTCGCCGGCACACAGCTGCTCTACCGTGTGCGGCGTTCGCCACGGGACAGCGCACCGATGTCTGATCCAAGCTGAGCTCGCAAGGACCACGTCCCACGAACGACCCCGGAGATGAGCGCTTCGGTAGCGTCGGCCAAGGCCCGCACTCGGCAACTGCGCCCTGGCAGGAGCCGCTGGACAGGCCGCCCCTTGGTCCTGGAACAAGCCACCAGGACCGGATGAGGTAGGCACGCCCTGGGTGAAGGCCCGCAGCAGGAACGCAGCAGGGTCGTTCGTGGGACGTGGTCCTTGCGAGCTCAGCTTGGATCAGACATCGGTGCGCTGTCCCGTGGCAAGCGCCGCACACGGTAGAGCAGCTGTGTGCCGGCGACGATCCAGTTGCAGCAGTCGTGCCACCCCTGCCATCGCTCGCTTCGACGGCCACATCAACTGACGACGAGAAGGCGTCGGGACCTGTCTGTGAGACGAAGGCTTTGATTATCCCGAATCCTACTCGCGAGGGACGTTGGTGTGGGGCGGAACAGACAGTAGCTCGAGAAGTGCCGAACCGTATTTTGGGTTCAATTGTCATGTGAGACTGACGCGAAATGACGATGTACTTTGTTCTCCCGCTCCCGTAACTCTGGACTTGTGGAACAGATTAATATCTAATTCTCTTTTTCCCTCTTCACAACGTCTCTCCTCCGGACCCCAAGGTTTATCAGGTAGTCATATTCACTGTGTTTGGCGACGATCGTGAAGTGTCCCTTCCATGTTAATATCCGCTTGTTCTTATCTGCAGGTAAAAGCAGCAGTACCTTGTCCCCTGGTGCTAGTTGTCGAACTTTTGTTCTTCTGTCGTAATACTCCTTTTGTGTCATTTTAGCCTTCTGGAGTTCTTCATGCGCCACCTTGCAGGTGTTCTGCAGTCGCTCCTTAAGCTCTACGACATATCCGTATGTTGTCTTCGTATCGCAATCAATGTTGGCCCCTGTCCACAGTTCCTTAAGAATTGACATCGGTCCCCGTACGAAGCGACCATAGAGGAGATCGAATGGGGAGAATCCCAGACTCCTTTGTGGAACTTCACGGTATGCGAAGGGCAATGGAGCTAGGTATCTATCCCATTGTTTCGGCTTTTCCTGGCACATACGGCGTACCATTTGTTTTAGAGTTCCATTAAACCTTTCCACCAGTCCGTTGGCCATGGGGTGATAGGGAGTTGTGGGTAGTTGCCGAAACGAGAGCAGTCGCCCGAGTTCCTGCATAAGGTTCGAAGTGAACGACTTCCCACGGTCGCTCACTATTTCTCGCGGAACTCCGACACGGGAAAACATTTCTACAAGCGCTTCTGCTACCCGCTCGGTCTCAATACTTGGTAGTGCTACCGCATCCGGGTAACGCGTAGCGAAGTCTACCATTGTTAATATGTATTGGTTTCCCTTAGATGAAGTTGGGGACAGAGGGCCCATAATGTCAATTGCGACCCGCTGAAATGGCGTGTCGATGATGGGCATACTTCCCAAAGGAACTCTACCGACGAGGTGTTTTGGTACCGTCCTTTGGCAGATGTCGCACGACTTTACAAAACGTATAACATCGGCCTGTACACCCGGCCAATAAAATTCTTCAAGGACCCGGTCTGCAGTCCTTCGTTGCCCCTGGTGACCAGCCAGAAGACCTTCATGAGCCATCTTCATCACGCTCTTGCGGAGATTCTTGGGGACTACAAGTTGCTCCAAGTCTCGCCGTTCTGCCGTGTGGTGGCGTCGGAAAAGAACGTCACGGATCAGCACAAACTCAGTGACTGCCAAATTTTTGGACGTGATTTTCCTTCCCACAGCCGTGAAACAAGTTTCCAGCGTGGGGTCTGCGCGCTGCAATTTCCGTAATTCTTCCGGGATGACTTCTAAGGGGTTGATCTGTGGCACAAGCAGTTCTCTTGGCTTTTTCCCTTCTTTACCTGCAGCTGCTAACACGTTCCCTTGCCGTTCTCTATTCAAAGCCGTTGTGCCTTCAGGTTCCTCTTTACGGCCAACATGCTCATGGTCAGTCTGAGAAAGACTCAGTTGATGTTCCGGCTTTGCGATATGCTGTTGGTCCGACCGTACTCCCGAAATGTTTCCCAGCACTACTTCGTACAACGGGTTCTCCATGCAAACAGCAAACACCTCTCCCTTAAAGAGCGGCGAATCGACGTACACCCTAGCCTCTGGTAGGCTCTTTGCAGACCGGTCTAGTAAGCGGATGGTACGGGTGCTACCAGTAAGTTGCAGTCTGGTACGAGTGACCGTTTCACTACTACGGTATTACATCCGGTATCCCGTAATACAGTAACAGGTGTTCCCTCCAGATAGCCCTCTACTGTCGGTAACGGCTTCGAACCTCCATCGCAAGTTGTACTGTTTTGGGTACTATCGCACATGTCATGACTATGATTGACCTGTTGCTTGTAATCACCAGATTCCATCGTTTCGTCATGCTGCGCTTTCTGGGGTCCTAAGACGGAGCACGATGCTTCCCCACGTTTTCCAGAATTTGCAGGGCAATTCTCTGGTCGGTGTCCTGTCCTCTTACACTTCCAGCACGGTGGTGACTTCTGTGCCGTGATTTTGACCAACAATCCGAAGCTCGGTGACCCGGCTTGTTGCATAGAAAACAAAGCGGCTTTCCTTTGCTTTCGTTCGCGGTGCCAGCTTTGGCAGCAACCATCGGTCTCCCCTTTTCTTCCTTTCCTCGAGCGAGATTCACGATTCCTTGGGCTTCCAAGTACTGATCTGCCGTTGTCGCCAACATGTCCAAGTTATTACTTCCCCGCTCCTTCAGGAAGATCGCCAACCTGTCGTCGCACCGCCTGAGAAATTGCTCGGAGATCATCTTGTCTCGTAGTGCGTCGTACGTCTTCGGAGTCTTCGCCTTCTCTTGCCAATGGTCGAAGTACCCAGAGAGACGTCCCGCGAACTGTCGACCCGTCTCGGCATTCTCGGGCCGCGCATCCCTAAACTTCAAGCGGTATCCCTCTTCCGTGTATCGGAACCGTTGGAGCAGCGTTTGCTTGAGCTTTGTGTAGTCCGTGCTGTCTTCAGCAGACATCCGCCCGATCACGGTCAAGGCTTCTCCCGTCAGGCATAAGCTCAAAGACAAAGCCCACTTGTCGGTTGGCCACCCTAGGTTCATGGCAACCCTTTCAAATCTCTGGATGTATGCATCCAGTTCATCCGTACCCTCATTATAGGGAGGAATCATCTTGTGCGGGCTTTTAAAACTCTGACCGGAACATACACTCTCATCCACCAAACTCGCACTCGGACGCTGCGCCTCCGAAACTCGGCGTCACTCCTCAAGGAGGAGTCGCTCAGCCTCCAAGCGAGCCATTTCTCGCTCATGCTCAGTCTGTGCTGCTATGCGTGCCTCTTCCCTTTCTTTTGCTCGTTGTGCCCTCATATATTTTGTTCATCGGTCACCCATGCCCGCAACGCCTCTCCACTCAGACCCATCTCCTTTCCTAGCTCCACTAACGTTCTCTTTTCTTCCATTCTCGTCCTTACACAAGAACAGCGTGAGGCTCTCAGATGTAGCGAGAGAGATTCGTCCTGTCGCGGGCGCCAGAAATTGTGATGGTGAATGGACGTTCGTCACGCTTTCGTGTGCTGTCGGACGAGAAAGGAGGCGACAGAGACGTTGTGAAGAGGGAAAAAGAGAATTAGATGTTTATCTGTTCCACAAGTCCTGAGTTACGGGAGCGGGAGAACAAAGTTCATCGTCATTTCGTGTCAGTCTCACATGACAATTGAACCCAAAATACGGTTCGGCACTTCTCGAGCTACTGTCTGTTCCGCCCCACACCAACGTCCCTCGCGAGTAGGATTCGGGATAATCAAAGCCTTCGTCTCACAGACAGGTCCCGACGCCTTCTCGTCGTCAGTTGATGTGGCCGTCGAAGCGAGCGATGGCAGGGGTGGCACGACTGATGCAACTGGATCGTCGCCGGCACACAGCTGCTCTACCGTGTGCGGCGCTTGCCACGGGACAGCGCACCGATGTCTGATCCAAGTTGAGCTCGCAAGGACCACGTCCCACGAATGACCCCGGAGATGAGCGCTTCGGTAGCGTCGGCCAAGGCCCGCACTCGGCAACTGCGCCCTGGCAGGAGCCGCTCGACAGGCCGCCCCTTGGTCCTGGAACAAGCCACCAGGACCGGATGAGGTAGGCACGCCCTGGGTGATGGCCCGCAGCAGGAACGACGGCAGGAGCTCTTCCTCTGGAACGTCCCCCAGCCCGTGGTTCCGTGGCACGAGCCTCATCGCACGTCCCACTTGTAGCCCTTCTGGCTTCGTTCTCCTCTTCCCTCGATTTTTGCCCAGCTGTCGCGCCACCTGCCCACAGCCCGTCGTCTTCTCTTCCGTGTTGCACTGGTAGCTTGAGTTCACTCACGGCCCATGTCACAGTGTAATAATTAAAAAAACACACACAAGGAAAAAAAACAAAACTTGGGTCTTTTCCTCACACTGGTAAACAGGCAAGGTAACCTGGTAGTGATCTCACATTTAAAAACCTTTTCATTTAAGCCCACTGTCGAACCCACTGCAGGTTTAACACTTCAAAAATACGTCTGGAGATGGTGGTAGGCCAAAATAAATGTCACAGAGAAAGATGAAGATTAACTAATGACGAGTCAGACCTAGCAAGGCCGTTTATACGTACAGTGCTCACGGATTCAAACGCGACACTGCGAGCGCGTGGCCGCCGGTACATGCAGCACCGCCCATGGACGCCCGTGGAAGCTAGGTGTTGCATTGTGGTATACCGCGAGGATGAGAGCGCGTTGACCGTATGCTTACTGCTTCCGTTTGCCAATGAGCGGGACTGTGGTTCCCCAGTACCGACTGCGGGGCGCTGCGAGCCTGGAGCGCTGGAATGATTTTGTGCGCCGACGGCAGTAGCCCGGCTGTGTGCGCAGCCGATTTCGCGACATCGTGTGCGCGCGCTATTGTTACGCGTGTCCTTTCAATGCGGCAGAGTAATTTTCATGTAATGCACAGTCACGCTCATCAGAATAAAAGAAACCTATGTATGAAGGAACAGCAAACATTCCAGGATGTAAACTAAAAAAAGGAAAGACGGTGTGGTGCATTACTACGTCGTCGGCTCTCCTCTTTTTTTAGTTTATATTATGGAATAAAGTTGGCTGTTCCTTCGTGCAGACTCTCGTTTTATTCAGATAAGCGTGACCATGCCTTACATCCTCGCCTCTTGTATTTTCACAATGCCAAACGCACTTTCCAATGGGAGTGCGTGGTACCCCTGCAGTGCCCACATGTCACGAGGGATCACGGAACCGTAACTGACTTCGAGAGCGGTTTGTGCCTTGTTTCCAAGGCAACCGATGTTTGAGATTGTCAAACAAATGCCGCTCGCACCAGTGCTAGAAAGCTCAGAGCCGCCCGCGGCGGAGCATGTTTTTCCAACGTTGCCGCTCTCCACCACGCGTCGCCCCAAGCTGAACTGGTCACATGATTTTAGCGCTGGAAAGGTTACCGATTGGGGGAGAGTGGCCGGAGTAGAAGAAGAGGGCTTGGTTGGTCGGTCCGGGCTGATGAGTTTGGCATTGTAAAAATACAGGAGGCGATGCTTATACGCACATAATCTGTGTCGCATCAGAAGGGCACCCGTAAGAAGAGCGCGCGAGCAGACAATGTAGCGAAATTGTCAGCGCGGACCCCCGGCCGGCTACCAGCGGCGCACAAACGCGCTCCTCCGCTCCAGGCTCGCAGCGCACCGCTGTCGATGCGGGGAACCACAGCCCCGCTTATTGGCAACCGGAAGCAGCAAGCCTGCGGTTAACACGCTCTCATCCTCGTGGTATACCACAATGCAACACCTAGCTTCCACGGGCGTCCACGGGCGGTCCTGCAAGTACCGCAGGTCACGCGCTCGCAGTGTCGCGTTTCAATCCGTGAGCACTGTACCTGTGTTCGACGGTAGTGCATTTTTTATGGGAAACTTCAACCGTGTTTGTCAATATGTTTTTGCCGTCATGCCGGCAACCACCTTGGTTGAAATCTTTGAGGCCTATCGGAGGATACTATTAATAAAAATGTTACCCCTTACTGCCACCATCCGCTTTGCCAAAATAATGAACACCCCAACCCGGTACACAAACATCCTCACGTAACCTGAGACCCATGAAGTATTACCTTTTGCAAGAAATAGCTAAAGTGACGAAAAACTGGCGCGCTAAAAGGACTATCTATAATTTGAGAGACTTAATGCTGAACCAACTGAAATCGTATCTTCCTCTGAGCCGTTCTTAGTGCTCTTCCAAACCACAAGATTGAATTCTGACGCAGGATAGGTATGTGCTGGGGCGCACTCTGCAAGCACTTGTAAATAATTTAAAGTCAGCTACCTATGCCACTGAAAAAGATAGTATGCAATCATTGCGTGCTCGCAGTGACGACATATGAAGCAAACACTTGGCCCGTCACTAAATAACTGGACCACAAACTTAGGGCGGCTCAACGGGTGATTGAACGAAGAGCTATAGAAGTAACGCTCAGATACTGGAAACGAGCTTCCTGGATGAAAGCACAGACTTGAGTAGAATTTATCATAGCCCAATTTTTTAAAAAAGGAAGTGAACTTGGGATGGCATGAAGTGAGACGAATAGAAAACAACTGGATTTCCAGGATTACACAGTGCCTGTGGAGAGACTTATCTAGAAGAATTGGTAGACCTTGAGGCAGATTTAGGGACAAAATACAAAGACCTGCAGGCAAGCATTAGACTCAGGCAGCACAGGAGAGGATAAGTTTGAGGTCAAGAAGCAGTCGACCTTGATCAAGCAGTCGACCTAAATATTGTGGTGATGATGATTGTGAAGAGCTGATTGCAAGGTTAGTTTCTGCGGTCGACACGACTTGTTTAGTTTCATGATGGCGGAAAAGCGTCGTAAGCTTCTCGGGAAGGTAAAACATTGGTGAATGGGACACCGGAGGTTCTCCTTGAGCACCTGTCCTCCCTGAGTGTTGCGCTGTCACAATTACGATGTTTTCAAATAGGTACGGCCTTTATTCTGTCGTCTGTTCAGGTGTCGACAAGTACAGATCTCAACGTCTGTATGCCCCTTAGATTATACAATTCCACAGCTGCTTAGAGTGTTTTGATGCAAACCCTCGCCTGACCAAATTTTACTGCACGTTTACCCGTACGAGCCAAGCAAATATTTGTGTCCGGATCATTATAAAACGCCGGCCAACATGGAAGAAATTACTGGCACCGCCGGTAATCGAACCTGGACATCAAAAGAGAAAGGGAGCGACGGCTCGTCGTTCAAGCCATCGTGTGAAGTGAAAATGGCATAATGTATTATAGCGGCGTTCACGTTGTTTGGATTCGCGGCGAAGGGAACATCGTCTTGGGAAAGTGTCAGGGCCTTGGCAGACACGCATGAAAGCCGAGTGAGGGGGTGGCAGTGGGAGAGAGTACGCTATCGCCACGCGTGCGGCCCTCCTCCTCATCCTTTGCTAGACGCTCCTTTTCGCTTCCTTTCTTACTTCGCTCCTGCGTTCGCCCAATCGCTTACGCGGTTGTCGCCACCGCGAATCCGAGTTAACGGCCGCAAGAGTCTCTGGCTTCACTCTTCGTATAGCCACCTGTGTGAATTCAAGTGATCTCGTATGGGTAAACCGTGAAGGTGTCGTTTAGCGGTTTGCAGTCTAACCACCTTTACAGCTCGCATTGGAGCCATTTTTTCGACACACTCCTGCGATATGAGAAAAAAAACGAACCTAAGCTTTGACATATATCGAAGTTACTGCATCCTACACACTTACCTGCAAAACTTTACAGCTGCAGTTATATTACGGCGTGTAGAAAACCGAAAACCACTCGATCCTAGTAGCGCCAATCTGACCTTCTAACTATCCAACATAAAGCCAGGGGCTCGTGAGATGCCACAATTCAAGCATCTAATTTTATGTTTATTTCTAGGGGAGTGGTGCAAAGGGGATAGAGTAAATACGGGAAGCTCCACCAGAAAATAATAAAAGGAGGTCAGGTAGCATCAAGACCAGTGTGCGTCCACGCCTAGAGTACCGAGTGCAAAGAGCGACATCGCTGTTCTTTTTTACGGTTCAAAGGTGTGCGTGTTCACTGCGTACTGTCGGCTCAAAAACTATGCTATCGCTAGGCAACCTTCGTATAGCAGCCATAAACCTCAGCAATGTTCGTGACATGGTTTTGCCTTTTGCATATCTAATCGTTGTTTCCTAAGACCCATCCCTTTGGACAATATTATGGCTGCTCAGTTGTTTGTTCTTAGTTAACAACTAATCCCGCCAAACCAACACCGCAGTCAAAGCAAAATGGCGCACATGTTCTTGAATCTTTTTTACAGTGGTTGATGTCCTCGGAGGTAAACAGCTTCTTTTTTGGGCGTCCGCTTCCTCAACCATATCCCTCCTTTTCTGTACTCGATTTGGCCCTTTCTTTCATCAAGACCGCACGGACATCTACAATATTTCATAAGGGTGACTAGAAAACATACGGTGTTTCAGTCTACTCAAAAGGTGTGGGCGGGCGTGAGTGTCCAGGTAACTTTGTGTGTGTGCGTATGCGTGTGCGTGTGTGTGTGTGTGTGTGTGTGTGTGTGTGTGTGTGTGTGTGTGTGTGTGTGTGTGTGTGTGTGTGTGTGTGTGTGTGTGTGTGTATGTGTGTGTGTGCGTGTGTGTGTTTGTGTGTGTGTGAGCGTGTCTGCGTGTGTGTGTGTGCTGGTGCGTGTGCGTGTGTGTGTTTGTGTGTGTGTGTGTATCTGTGTGGGTGTGTGTGTGAGCGTGTCTGCGTGTGTGTGTGTGCTGGTGCGTGTGCGTGTGTGTGTTTGTGTGTGTGTGTATCTGTGTGGGTGTGTGTGTGTGTAGTCGAGCACTCCTTCGACACGCCAACGCCAGAAATCGTAACCGTAGATTTATTGTCGAATTTATTACCATTTTATGGCATTGTGTGCGTGCTAGTAATACAATGACAACCCTATTTTTAATGTTTTTGCTAATACGTCACTGATTACGTCTTGCAGCCCAAAGTTGACCTTATTCAATATTTCTCATCTTTTCGGCACAAACGAACGCTCTTCAGGCAACAGTAGAATTTACGAGGTACAGTAGGCTAGTTGTTGAAAAATCGCAAGACTATGTTTCCTTGTCATGGTCTATTTAGCGTGCCCAGCCAATCTTGTAAGGTGTAACTTTGAAGAAATAACACCGAATATGAACTATGCCACTTCCGTAATTGACCTGTGGTAATGCCAACCACAGTGTATGCTGCCCGCCTCCTTACAACAGAAATATTGTCCAAAAAAGTTTCGGCAGCTTCGTACTAGTGGCCAAAAAATAATCAAAAGGCAAACTTGGCAGCTCCACATGGCTTATTCTTGGTTCAGCTAACTTTATGCGTGTTTAAGCGTCGAATCTCGGTCAAATGTACAGTGTAATCTGATCACTGTAGACCCCAAGGAGCACTGAAACTCGGTCATTGAAGTACCTACAATGTACGCGTGCCCATGGGCTTTGGGGTGAAGTTCCAAGAAATGCGAAAGACGCAGCGGGACAAACGTTTGCTGAAAATGCTTTACTTGGGTTGGTGTCCACTGTTCTGTTTGTGTGGTCTGGTGTTTGGGACGCTATCAGATTGAATAACGTTAACGCTTCTAGGACTTGGTTTCTTTCATTGTGGTAATGTTTCTACTTTTTGCGAAGGGAAAACTGCGCCATTCGTCGCAATAAGCGATAGAGCGAGGCACCTGGCGATTCGCTTCCGAAGCAGTGCTTGAAGCAGTTGTGTCGCGCCTCGGAGATGTAGCAACATGAATTACGCCGGAGGGCGGCGAGGAAAAGCTATCGTGAAGCGATACCGGCGCCCGCAAAAAAGTCCGTTCGGCCAGGTTTTCCTGTGCACGTTAGCCGGTTCAACCACCACAATAAACGGCGTCGCTGTTAAAAGCTTCCCTGAGAACCGCGTGTCCGAGTCCGATTACCGGACTCTGCTGCCGCTTTTGTAATATAGGCGAAAAGCGAAACCGCCCGTGTGTTTGAGATTTCGGCGCACGTTAAAGATCCCCAGGTGCTGAAAATTATTCTGCAGCCCTCCACTAAATATCATAAACATCATAAACGTTAAACATCATAACCGATCAAGTCATCAGTGTGAACCACACGTCCGCGAGCACATGCATGTGCTCACGAGCGCTCGCATGGGCGCAGGGAAGAAAGCACACGACAACCGTTCGCACACGCGCAACTTGGCATTCAATCCACCTGTGAAGACAAAACTTTTCATCGAGGCAATTATTCCGCAGTAGAGATCGGATAATAACTCAATTTGAATTTCGGTATGCATGCGGCCGCTGTACGCCGTCCTCCCAAAACTTGATACCGCATATATGTGTAGCAGAGAGGTTGCGCTCTGACTCCATGGCTACGTAAAAACGCCTGCCACACAATACGGGATTGATGCACACGCGCTGTAATTACGTGCTCTGCAGTCGACGAATCAATCACTAAGAAGAAAAGTCATGATAATAGTTAACATTTCTTGTGTTGCGTATAAGAGTTCAAAATTATAGGGTATTTATTTTTATCGACAGACGAAAATCTTTAACGGCAAAAAAGAGGAACTGGTTATATATATCACCCCGGTTTCATAATTCGGTGACAGCGGCATGTCCACTGCAGCTGCAAGTGCAACCTGAATCTGGATTGTGTTGCTTTTGGGGAGAAAGTATTCTGGCTTGTGTGACAAATGGTGCGGTTAATATTGCATTGTTGAGCTCCGTTTTGATCAACGGCGAAAGGGCCAAACACGCGCAATAAACACTATAAACACCTTGACAAATTACAAAGGCCAGGAAGCCTTTCTTGCTGTGTTTTGTTGTCCTAATTTATTTTGTTTCCTGAATTAGTTATTTTTGGTTGTTTTGTGTGTTTTATTTAGGCTGGTACGGTGATTGGTATGTATGGTGCTTTTTAGTGCCAGCGTCCCTATCGGTGGGAGAGGCACTTTGGTGTGATGGCGTCAGTTTTGGGAACGGCTGGTAACATTTTCTGTCTAGCGTTGTGCTACCACTGATAGCACGTAGGAGGAACTTCACTGCACAGGCCCAGTGCTGACTGAAATTCCGTATTGATTCTTCGGTTTCGAGCATAGTAATATTGCACTTCTTTTAACACTAACTTCTTTTTACATTAGCTTCGTTTTACGTTTGCCCCTGTGGCATATTCTGCATCGAAGCGAGCAGTACGACGGCGGCCTCAGTGGTATTTTTTGTTTGACAGCGGCGTCAAGGATCGCTAATAATTAACGCCTAGCACTCACAGCACAATCGCAGAATCAGCGCAATAACCACATCACGGTAGAACAAAAACAACCAACGGGAGCTCTTAACTTTGCGAATGCACTTTATGAATGAACAAGCCGCCCAATACAATTTATTGTGGTTGTCCACAGTGTAAAAGCGCACTTGAAAATATTTGTTCCGCATTTCTTTATTATAGGAGCCCAAACTTGATCTTGTGTCCTGTTGACTTGTATTTTGTAGTTGCTATTTTTACAACTTTGACACCGCGGTCAAAAACGATGTACGATCTGATACATGGTTGCACAATCTAGCACAGATTAAAATTAACGCCATAAACAATTCAGATTACTTTTACAAACACATTTTTTCCGCAGGAATATCCCATTCAACGCTGTATCGCCCAATGCTTCGTACCAGGATGGCAATTCCAAGCCTCCAACTCTCACTGGCCTGTGATCCTCATCGATGGTACTAGGTGCGGAATAAACAGAGTAAGTTTCCGTATTGTAACAAGTCCCGGCTGGACTGTTATTTTTGAAACTTATTTACCGTAGGGTTCTTTTGTTGTGAAAGCACTTTTTTGTGAACTAAACAAGAAAGCTCGTCCGTCCGACTGCAACGTTTATGTGCCGCATTATCACACACTTCTCAGGGAAATACAGTTTTGACAAAAAAAGACGTAACGTATGAAACAATATAGAAATTGGTGAATCAGGGGAGATACATGGTTTTAAGTCTCGAACCTGGAACCTCCCGGATCCAATGCGGGCGTTTTTCTTGCTACACTGCCGCTTAGTTGTCGCAATCCACACCATACATGCGGGTGTGTATTGCTTTGGCGCGAAACGGGGACAACACACTTACTCACCCGGATGCAGTCCACGGTGTTCATGAGCAACTTTA
This sequence comes from Haemaphysalis longicornis, assembly GCF_048455015.1. Classification (NCBI taxonomy): domain Eukaryota; kingdom Metazoa; phylum Arthropoda; class Arachnida; order Ixodida; family Ixodidae; genus Haemaphysalis; species Haemaphysalis longicornis. The sequence continues at coordinate 102,910,166 of NW_027526407.1, read as the reverse complement.
CTAGACAACAATCTCAAGGTAAAAACGCGTTTTAATTCATCCTTCATGACATGTGTTGTCTGGCCAAGGGGATCATCTCTGTTTATGCTCCACACAGAATTCCGAATGTTTAATTGTTCACAACAGTGAAGCGCAGGTGGTGTGTAAATGTCCATGGACAGTATGGCGTACGTCCCTCTACATTCCATATCGTAGAAACACCGATGAAATACGAAGGTATTGGCATTAAAAAAACAACCGGAGGCGGCACGATGTTTTGTGCGGACTAGGGTCGCTGAAGCACTAAAGATGCGAAAAAGCGGCGTTTAAATGTTTGAGGGAAAACGATCATGCATCCCCGACTTCGTAAAAGGATGACGATGTTTGAACGCGAATCTTTCTCGTGACGGATTCTTTGTTTGGTCAATTCCACACTACGGGATGTGCTACTCTGGAGGTGCGCACCACTTTTCAAGATATCCACAGCAACTCTCCGGTGTGCACTCCGTAGGCGTTATTTTTGGGGTTTGGGGTGCATGTGTACCTGCTGGCTGACGTTCAGTAAGACATTATTAGTGGGTGCCGGTTTGAGGAGGTAAACCCCACGAGGTGACGTTAGCGTAATCTCCTAAACCTCAAAATGGAGAGCGAGACATCATGTCTTGTGGCTAACAACCTTGCTGCGCACAGAGAAAGGCCATTCTGATCCTACGTCGGTCTGTGGGTGACGCCTTTTGGTGTTCACTTCACAACATGACGCTCGGACTACTTATGACGTGCTGTTGCACGCCTGCGTCACCTCGCCCCTCTGTTCTACATCAACACTTAGAGGAGAGAGTGTAACGAAGCTGGCGCCAAGCCTAGCAGGGAACCGTTTTAATGTTGCGACCCTTCACAAACAATCGTCGTCATCGTCAGAGAAAGTTATCTTTTTTGCAGTGCCCAGTTAGGTTAGATACGCCATCAGTGCGAACACCGAAGCTACACTGTACAACACAGACAGGACTGGGAACGGCACTTAACTATTCAGCGCTCACTGGCAACTGAAAGCTTATTACACAAAACAGGAGGTTTCATACTGGTGTAGCAGATAGCGTTCCAAAGAAGGCAAATAAAAATAACGACAAAACAGTAAAAATATACGGTTTGATATATTTTTTTGCCTTTATACAAACCTCAAGGATTGTGAGCATATTCATGTAGTACCTTTTTTCCGATGGCTATAGCTTGAAATATGTTGTGCACGTTCATCCTTCTGTCGCCCTAAAAGTATGACTTAATTTAGAGCTTGCGAACAACTTCAAATAATCCGCAGCAAGGTTACTGCCATTGGATTTCCTGTTAACAACGTACGGTGAGCGCAGAGCAAGTGGACCTGTATTTGTACGCACTCCGAAGTTGTTAACGGGAGTGTTGCCCGCTCTGTCTACAATTTCCACTAGGTGCATGTGTTTACCTCAGAGTACATAGCCTTCTGAATCAAGTTCAAAGGTATTGGGTATACTGCCACTCTAATGATCTGCTTCTGAAAATCACAGGAGCGCTGCTTTTAGAGACCCGCGATGGGGCTGAGATCAAGTGCCAGCCGTTGACACGTCGTCGTTAAACGGCGATTATCTAGAATGCCCATGTAGTAAGAAAAAAGGTTTCATAGAGTAGATGGTGCGGTTGATAGGCCCAAATAATTGCCTCTACGAAAAGGCTAGGTGACTTGTGCCGCCTTGTTGTTCCCAGAATGAGTAAATACCCTTGCAGTAAAGGCCGTTGCAATAAAGGCTCTTGCAATACTTTGCCTGGCGCTCTTTGGTCCAGTAGCCCTTGGGCCATTACACAATCATCATAACAGGCACTTGCAAAACACTCGTTTTCACTATATTAAGTGAGTGTACGTGGGCTGTAAAAACCAAGTTTCTATGCGGCCGGTTCAAGTCAGGCAAGCTACTTCGGTGCGTCATTGTTTGTTAAAGGGAGAATGCGTACTACTGAAAATGTGTAGCCGCAGCCGTCTTCTGCTTTTCTCTTGCAAGTAGATCCTGATCTCCGGGGATTGCTCACTCACCAAAAAGGCAAAAATTTCGTCAGCTGCCCACCCTTCCATCTCTTGGAAGGGGAAACAAAATCGCTGAATTCATAACCGCGTGCTGTTTGGTCACATTTCTTATTTGTCATGCTTTGTGTTGTGTCTACCAAACGTTATAAAAAGAAGCCTTTTCCGAAATACATTTTTAGTTGGCCGTCAACGCTACGTAGCGTGTCGGCTTCCTCAGGCCTATTTCTGGCATTTTTGCGCACCTAGTTTCAACTGGCCCGTTGCAACTCCTGTACAGGGAGTGTTGAACAACCGCAAGGTAGCTTAAGGGGAAATCTGCAATCCAGAACAACCCGGCAAAGTCAGGCGTATGAAGCTCAGCGTCACCGGGACCGGAGATTCCAGTTGGAAGGTTCATTGCGCCAAACCCTTGTCTATAACACTGAGTTCAACTTCAACTAGGTACCTCTCAAAACTGTGGACTCAAACTTAAAAAAACGTTGAGGCCAAAATACATGATTAATACTTGAGAATGACACAATAGTTTTCTTGAAATGCTTTTCGGCCGAGGCAAGATAAGGCTGTATGTACGAAACATGTGTTATACACAAGCGTGTCGCCCTCTGTACAACGCAGGAGAGATACCAGCGTAAACAAATCGCTCACTCGGGTGATCTACAAACCCCCGCAATATGGGAGAAAAATCACTAAGTAAAATATAGGAGCGTGCCACATCCGCCCGCAGAAGCAATAATTAAAACACCGAGCCGACAAGTACTTCAAAAAAAAGTTTTTGAAGACAAATGTGAACCTCGGGCATGTAGCATCTCAGTCAGGTCGTCAATTCGTTTTGCTGCTACAAATGCGCAATCGGGCGACCTTAACACGCATCCAGAAACATTTCCCGACAAAAACTTCATAAACCAGCGGTTTTCTACGTGCAAACGTTTGTTGCGCAATAGCAAATTTTTCGACTTCAGAAGCAGCTTCCCATACGTGAAGGCGGCAGCCCATTTCCCGCCACTGAATTAACCAGTAAGCATTGCACTCCTTCACTGATCTCTATCATGTTCAGTGAGCTGCTAATGACAGCAGAGCATTTGCCTAGTGGGCTAAACAGTGAATGTTTAGTGTTCGCAAGCGGTTTCCTCAGTTCGTTCCAGAACTACGAGCGCCGACAGAACATGTATCTGCATCAGTGAAGCTTTCACCAAGCTTCCAGAAATCCTGAATGTGAGTCTCAAGCGACCTACCCTTGTTAGGGGGCACGGATTACCGCAGGGACCAGTTTTTTTTTCACAGCAATTTGAACATCGCCCTCATCTACCTTACCAAACTATTTCGAGCTATATCAGACCTTTTCCATGGCGTATACGTCGATGACACAACATATAGACTGGAATAGAGACTGGAGAGCGAATGCAAGAGCGTCTTCAGGAAGCTCCTTGCATCGTACTAGCCAACACAACCAGTTGTGGTTCATGCCTCATTTCACATTAGCGCAAACGTGTCTGAAAGCATGCAGTAAAACAACACCCAGTGGTCACGCTTTTTACACATATTACAGTACCTCTTTTTAGTTTCTTCAACTGGCTCGTGTATGGAGCCCCTTGCGGTACCACCAAGGTATAACGGGTTAAAAGGGGCGTTGAAAGTTTATATATTCAAATGGTTAATAAGTGTATAAAGGCAGTTGCACGAAATAATTAGATAGAAAATAACTTAATATAAACACACTGGTAAGTTACGCAAGATCTCAAAATTATTCTCCTGTTATTTGCCGCTTATTTTGTCTGCGTGTAAGTAAAACTTTGCCCCGAAATATTTGATGGGTAATATTATTAAACATTTACGCTAATTGGCATTGTCAGTGTTTCTATCATTTTTATTGTTTCTGTAATTTTATTACCTCATTTTGTTTTCCAGTGGAAATATTTGTCTAGGCAGTAAAAATTACCTTTAAGAGATACTGAAAAATCAAGATTTGTTCACCGCCTGACTGACACAATTCATAAAATCGTAGTCCTTTTCCGCCGAATAACGTAAGATTCGACGGATGAAAAATACAGACAAACTAAGACTAAACAATTCACCTTCTTTAATAACAATTACACCATGTATTATACTGCCGTCCCTAAGTGAAAAGAACATATCTCCACGAACGTATTCGGAAAGCAGATGTGCAAGCACTCGTCTACTCAGCACAACTTTGGAAGCTCCTCAATTTTGTAAGAGTATATAACACGGCAAAAAAGCTATTGTAGGCTCATCTGGAAACTCTACAGTTTACTAGCGAAAACATACACAGGACGCAAAGGACTCGCTCACTGAAATACAATACCCGAAGAGAACAAGGCAAGTATGCCCTAGACACACCACCAACTATCAGTCAAAACATTATTGCGGTTCTCTTTCTACTGAACATACAACTGCATTGAGTCCACATGAATTACATAGAATGTATCGATCCAACCCCACAACCATAATCACAGACACTGCCGACAAGCTAGCACAAAAACGATGAAAGTGGGTGTCACCACAGCACCGAGAACAACGCCAGTATCACGTTTACGAGCCTCAAAACCACCCAAGCAGAGAAACTACCAATCGCTCTTGGTATCACTCACCACACGTCAGATACAGTCATTACTGACTCTAAAGCAAGATTTTGAAGATACCTAACGGGATAACCACGGATACTTGCGAAAAAAAACTTTCCCTATGGCCCCTAAATGCGACATCTGGATTGGTTTACCCTCTGCCTGCACGTCCGGTGGCGACAATGTTATTTCCAACATGCCATCCCGAGAATTACCAGAAATGTTCCCCGAGCCATTTGTCTAAAAGCGGCTCTCCCCTCAATTATTCCTCTGAGCTCCACCTTGCACCACAAATTAAAAAGGTTACCGTACCATCCCGTCAACTCATCACTCAAAGTGAACAAGGAGCATAAACGGAGGCTCTCACGAACTTACGCGATTTTGCCCATTTTAACCACAGGATATTTATTTAAAGACAAATATAAATGGTCAGAGGCCAAAGCGGGAGGTGTAAAAGAATAGATTTATTATACGTAAAATTTTATTACAACAGCAACAAAAAGGAAAGAAAAAAAAGAAAAGCGAAACATTTCATTCAAAAGCCAAGAGAGGAAAAACTTAGAGCGAAAAGCGCAGCCGGTGTAACAGGTAGAAAAAAAATTCAAACTTGAGCAACGCACGGTGTGGGCTGCCAGCAGGCCAACTGTTCCCCTCCTCAATGGTGTGAGGAACGAAAGAAAATTTAAACTAGTTAGTGCGAGCAATGTACGGGGTGAAAGTGAGTATGTGTGAATACCAGGTCTGACGTGTTCTTACTTGTGTGAGGTAGGAATTGGGGTTGACAGCGAGCTTGCGATTTAAACTCAGGTGGAAATAGTTTAGGCGCAAGCGTCTGCCTCATGACTGCAAAGTTGGGAAACCATTAGTCATAATAATGTTACTGAAAGAACTACCACGCTTATAAAGTGAATAAACGTGTTTGTTTTATAACGAGGGTCACAAAGAATGCATGGATATTTTTCTTTGGGAGTATCAAGGATTGGTAGGCTCAATGTTTCACTTTTGTGGGAGCATCTATGAACATGTCCTTAGCATTGCTAAATTGCAGAATTCTGTGGAGGAAACATTCCGAATATGACAATTCCAGGTGAAATTACTTTTAAAGTGACTCCAAGATACTTGTATTCCCTGAATTTGCTTATAGAATTGTTACAGAGCGCGTATCCTGCTACTAGTGGTTTTTTTATGTTTGTCATAGCAAGTAAACGGGATTTGAACGCGTTTATTTTTCTTCCCTATTGGATGCACCATAAACATATATTGTTTAGAGTTGACTTCAGAGCTGCTTGATCACCAGGGTTCTTTATCGATTTAAACAGAATACGTACAATCTTCCACAACTTGACGATCATTAACAGGAAGATTTACACTGTTTTATTTATCACTAAATTAACTCAAAAATAGCAGGGGACCAAATACACTGATCTCTGGAATTCGTGGAGTAACCTGTGGAAGAATTGGAATTTCATAAGAAATGCCAGAAAACTGCGAGAGATTACAGGAGTTGTTAGAACTCCAAGCTAACAAAAAATAGGGAGGGCCAATAAGCTGAAATGTACCAATCGCTTTGTCGTGAGGGTGAACTCGAAAGATTTGCGTAAATCTGGAAATATCACGTCGACTTGGCCGCCCTTATCAAGCGCAGATGCAAGAGGATGAACGACTGTACGTAACTAGGCTGTTGTTAAAGAGCGTTTCCAAAAACCATGCTTCTACAGAGATTAAGGTGTTTTAATATGAACGCTGTGGCAATGTGTTATAGCATTTTATTGCAGGGCGATTTAATGGAGATTGGTCGTTAGTGTGCAACTAGAACGTGTACCACTCTTGTTAGTAAGCCTAACTCCATCCATTATTAGTTATTCAGGTAGCGCTGCAGTTCTAATTGAATGTTTAAAAATTGTAACGAGGCTATTGTACAAGGGCTCCGGTCACCGCGGAAATTTGAATTCGTATTCACTCTGATCCACCGGAAGATTTTACGTTCATTCAAAAACCGCGCTTAAAACTCCTTCATATGAAATAAATTACCCGGTGTGATATATAGATTTCGCTCAAAGGAGGCTGGCTGCAGACTTAGAGATTACACTATAGAAAAAGGCGTTGAAATTATTACCAATCATTTTTCCATCAGCTGTCAGAGACCCGTTCACGGAAACTTTATTTATAGTCTTTTTGCAATCGCTAATTTAGGGCCAACGCTTCTGCAGGTAATCTTCACTAAAAAACCTACTCTCACATTGAATAAAAGCTTTGCGTACGAGAAATCGTTTCATGTAAAGCATACAGATCTTCGCTTCGACAGCGGGAAACTGCCCTGTTTTTTGTGAGACGTTCGGCCTCCCGTTCTATTTGTGATAATATCTTGCGTCCCACGCAGCGAACTTAGTGGTTTTTGTTTGTTTGTTTGGAAGAAATGTATTCAAACAAAAAACTCTAGTGCCTTCATGTCTCCAAAAGATGTTCCACACCATCACCACAAAACTAGGAAGTATGATAGTCCAAATTATAAAAAATGCCAGTATAATCAGCGCGTTCCAACTTTTTAACTGATGTTGTGTTATGCGTGAGCGTATGCTTACATGTAAAGGAAAACAGACACTGACCGAACGGAGGTCCGTTATGTCACCGATTGCGGACACGTCGCACTGAACTGAGCAGGTAAATGTAAAAATAACAGGTCAAGCACTGAAGATGGTGACTCTGACATACGTGTAGGCTCAACCAAAACATGCACAATATTGTGGTGAGACATAATATCAAACATAGCATGTATTGCCGGAGTGAGTGCAGTCTTGTAATTTTACCACATCAATGTCAGGAAAGTTAAAATGTCCTACTAAAATGACGTGTTGGAAAACAGCGCGAAAGACGGGGACACATAGAATTAGGTGAACAGGACGAGGACTGACTTTCAACTCGTTTTAATGGAAGGGCGTCTAACTACATGTACATACACATATTCTCCCTTCCCCGTACCCCGTGCCAACATCAGCCACTGACATACATTAGCAAAACACGCCACAGTTGACATCCCACTTTTCTTGCCATCGGAACCGCTTATCACAACTACCATTCAAAAAGCCTGTATTCTTTCCCGTGTAAAACAAAGGACGAATGCCTAATGCAATCTCTCTCACTTCCTGATATGGAACGATTATAAGAACTCTCTGGTGTGTCTGTCTTTGTGCCTGTACAAGATGAGTCTCGCGAAATAATGAATAACAAGAGTGCTTACACTTGCGACAACGCTTCGCCAGACATGCGTATTCGTGTTTTTTATCAGGAAATGAGGGAGAGATTGCATTAGGCATTCGTCCTTTGTTTTACACGAGAAAGAACACAGGCTTTTGGAATGGTCGTTGTGATAAGCGGTTCCAATGGCAAGAAAAGTGGGATGTCAACTGTGGCGTGTTTCGGTAATGGTAGTATGTCAGTGGCTGATGTTGGCACGGGTTGAGGGGAAGGGAGAATATGCGTATGTATATGTAGTTAGACTCCCTTCGATTAAAATGCGTTGAAAGTCAGTGCTCGCCCGGTTCACTTCTTTCTTTGGGTCCCCGTCCTTTCGCGCTCTTCCCCAAGATGCAATTGCACCAACTAGCCCAACTGGCCACCTTCCTAATAACGCTACTTTTCTCTCTTTGTCCTGTGCTAGGTCCCTGTGCCATGTTGTCAGATAATCGCTAGTTGAATCAGCAGCCCGTTCCACTGCGTACAAAACGAAATTTTGCCCGTAAAGTGTCACTTTTAAACCCAATTACTCAAGATCGGGGACAAGAGATACCAACTAAGCTACTATAGAGTTCTTCGGAACAACTGCAACTCCACCCCCGCTCTTTTTTACCTGTCTTTACAAAAAATGAAAACCCGGCAGCATGATGTCATCACCACTGACAATAGTAAGAAGCTACGTACCGCTAAGGGCAAAAGCAGGAGGACCACGTGTTAGATGTATGGCTTCAAGCTGTTCTGTGTTGTTTTGTAATGCTACGAGCGTTTATTGTTAGTAGCCTGACCCGTTAACTGGTTTCATTGCACGCACTTTCAGTGTTATTAGCTTCGTGATCATTGCTTCCAACAGCTTCTGCGTTTACTCTAAGGGCATGCTATTCCCTTGGAGCGATTTTTCTACGTTCGTTCGCTGCTTCGTTCTGAACAAAAACTTCGTTTTCAACACGGAGGTTAATGTGAACTAGAAAACCGTCTCCCAATTCGCATTTTTTACTTTTGCATTTTTTAATAGTAGATTTTGGTTAAAGGATTGCTCAAGTAGTTGTTTGGGGCAAATAATGTAATTCCCTTGAACTTTCTTGCACATTTTAGACTAGTGAATTTTTCATTGAAGCCTTGAGAGAAACACAGATTTGGCCTGTTTGTTCCGGGTTTGCCTATCCTATAAATACGTCCTACCTATCTGCTCGGGACACCCACCTTATTTCTAAACGTTCCATGAATCACTTTCTAGATTTGTTTCTCTTCTGTCTCCTTTGGGCATTCTTATATTCCAAAAACCATTAAATTTGTACCTGTACTTTTATCATCGAGGTGAGGAAGTTGTGTCTGAAAGATTACTGATTTTTGGCATACCGTAATATATTAGCAAGTCCGTCTACTTTCGATGCATTGGTATTAGGATCAGTAATACATTTTTTCATATAGTCGAACCGGTGCGTAATATCAACAAACATGCCCTCTGTTTCTGCTTAAGGCTACATATATTTCACTGCGCAATACGTCTTGACCATCTAAAACCTTCAGAGGTCATTTTTTGGCAGTAGGCCCTGGATAGTATTTAAAGTACCTACACAATAGCAACCACAGGGCACACAACCATTCGCAAAAAATCAAAGAGCGCGTAAGAAAAAACAGGGCAAACAATCACAGAGCAGTGTCAATCTCACCCTCAAGGTTCCCTCCTGCGCACGCTGCAATGAGGGCTACAGCTTCCTATGTGTAGCGTCGACCTGCTTAAAAACATAGAAGTGCAGGCAATCTCCTAATCTTCTAATGACTAGTGGGAAAAAGAACTGGCCAGCTTCAGCCGGAAATGTCAGCATCCGGTGGTAGAATACGGGAAAAAGGCAGCAAGCTCTAGCGGAATCCTGAAATGCGAAATCTGAGCGCATGCTTGGTTTTATGCAATGGCGCTTACCCTTCCTTATCAATACATGGCGGACATCACCAGAAAATGCTCACTCGATATCAAAACTGCTCCCAGAGCACGTTGTTGAGTATTGCGTACACCACTTGAGCCATAAAGCATGCCAGCGCTTTTTGATAAAACTTCAGCACAACGTTATAAAATGTAATGTTTTATTTATTGTGTGTTTTAGAGAGACAGTCTAGATTTCCCACAACCCAGAAAACAGTCTGGGTTTAGAAAATCATTCTCCGTTAAAGAACACGCGTTATCAATCGAGCAACCGAAACACCAGCCGAACAAAAAAAACCTCTTCATAATAAATTCCCACCCTGAGAAAAATGGTTGTATTTAGTAACCACCACAGCCGTGCGTGGCACACTTAAACAAAAAGCGAATGGAGGAAGCCCGCATAGATGTTCTAGGCGATGTATATATAAAGGATGGAAAGTCAGGATATTAGTCCACAAAACGTGTACTTCAAAAAAACGTCAACAAAAAAGCTCAATGTTTGAGAAACGAAAGTGAGCACGATACGCCGATGCCATCCCAAAGAAATTGTTCAAAGCACGTTTGGATAGGCTGTACAGAAAGCTTGACTGAGGAAGCACATTAATACGAATGAACATACAATTTAGAGCCATCTCAGGTTAGCAAACGACATAGTTTTCCTGTGCGAGCTTTCATAACGCTTGAGAAAAATAGCAACTGTAGTCGCAAACATTAGCCAAGGTGCTAAAATTGAACTTCAGTCAATCTTGCGTAAAGACAATAACGACGCCTGCAGCATCCTCTTCCGAATACAGTGAAATCGAACTTCAGGAGACCACAGAAAATCGCTCGTTATTCTGAAAGGTCGTTGTAGCGGAAATCGCAAATCTTCAGTAAAAAAAAATATTTCAATGCCTAAAACCTCCTACCTGTACAGCAGTGTCATTTTTAACAAAATAGGCACAAGTGATCATGAATCAATGCACGTTTATTTAAAGTAGTTGGCAAATTTTTTTCTGGTGAGTGCACCACAAGCTTTCTAGCACGAAGGACCCCAACTCTTCCACGTTCCTGCGGACTGACTCAGTAGCCGTGTGGTTTTTTCCCCGAAATGTGCGGAGTTTTCGTATGCTGTTCAGCACACTCGCAGTCGTCACGTGCTAGTCGCAGTCTTCCAGTGCGTCCGCGGCACCCTGACGTCGTTCACGCCGTCGTCGCTGCCTTCTTCCTCGTGAACGCTCACGCTCTGGAGAATGTCTTTTGTTCTGGAGGCATACGGGCCCCGAGAATAGGGGACCGCCCCATCGGTCGCCTTGATGGTGACCCCTCTATGGGCTCAAATAAAGTTCAACCAAGCAATCACCAAAGCGATCTGAGGGGCTAGTTGATGTACTGACATGATGTAATAAAATTCGCATGTAAGGACGAGACAAGCGAAGGGAGACAACACACAGCGCCACTGTTCTCAGCTCCACTGATTTCCGTGAAGATCGAGCAAGCCACCCGAGCAGCGGCGGAACTGAGAAAAACTTGGGGTGGGGCTCGATTAGCGCGGCCGCGGCTTTCTGGGCGGAGGAGGCCACCCATGCTTCATTTTTTTTCTTCTCTTCGCCTTCTTTTTTTTTCTCTCTCGCATCGGCTCTCGCATTCTGAGGAGCAAGTTGCAAGACGTCCTCTTCTGCGCTGCGCTTTGCCGTGTCGTCTGGTGGCATACGGCTCCGGTTGACGAGATTGTTTAACGGAAATCTAAGAATCTCCGGCCTCGAAAATATGAGTTCGTTGTACTGAGGCGTTGTTAACATATCACGGAACTAAATAAAACGATCGGTATTTTTAAAAGTTCGCTATTCTGAAGTAGGTACTACCGAAATAATATTAGACTAAAACTATAGGCAGTCGGTGTGGGATCTCTTAAATGCTCGTTAATCTGAAAAGTTCGTTAATGTGGTGTTCGTTGTAACGAGATTTGACTGTAGGCTGCAAAAAACTTGAACAAATAAAACATAACTTCCTTGGACAGGTTGTCAGTGGTAAGCACGACCCACGCGAGAAAAAGTGTTTGTAATATGTATACGACGCATTAACTGCGAAAGAGCCTCCAAATAATGAAATCTAAGAAAAGGCTACCACTAAAAAGACTGCTTTACAACCAATGCGTGCTGACGTTGACGTCCTATCGGACGTAAACTTGGGGTCTTAGTGCACAAGTGGAAAGCAAGCTTAGGTGGCCTCTGTTGGCTAATGAACCAAAAATGTTATGGGTAACGTATACCAAGAGAAAACTAGCGTCTAAGTCAGGTATCAAACTCGCGTGGAGTGGATACTGAGAGATGAAATTGCAAGTAATATATGACCGTCAACTCGTTGAATGAATGAATAAAAACACTTGGGGTTTAGAAATGAATTAAGGAATATGAAATTGAGTCAGAGGTAAGTAGGAGGGGCCTTAGCCCTCCACTGGACTCAGATACGCTAATTGTGGTGATAATTATGATGGCGACGACAACAATGGTGATGATAAAAAGCAGTTGTGTTATTTCTTCGGTGTAGTTGCTTTTTCTACGGATAACCCGACTTCGCGAAAAAAAACTAAGAATTGTTATTCACTTCAATGCGTTCTGAAATGAAACCTGCTTGACTAACCGTTTTTATGATCGATTGTTAATCAAGCATGCTTCTTTATGTTGATAGTGTGGATTGCTTGCTTTCCAACTAATGTGAAAGGTCGCTGGTTTGGCAGCTTGAATTTTTCCGGCTGTTACTTCTTTTTCTCCTTTTTGCGCGTACTATAGCTGCTCATACTTTGCTTCTCGTTTAGGCTTCACAATAAAACGAAAGAAAATTTTCATCTTGAATACGTTTTTTTACAGATGTGCATCAATGGAGACTGTTGGCCTAAGCTACGCCGATATCCGTATAGAGTAGTGGGAAAATAAAAACAGTTGTTTTGCTGATACTCTGAATACATTTCTCTGCGTGTTTGAATTCATACCAGCCTCTTCACTGTTGTGCCAATTGTGTTAGATACCGTAAAGTAAAAGCACTTTCACCATATGTAATTATAGCACTTTTTATGTTATCAGGAGTTTGGAACATTTTATGGGTGTTTCAACTAATCCAAAATATGAAGAAAGCGTTTCATTTTCCACCCCAAATTTTTGTACGTGATAAAATTCAGCAATTTTATAACGGATTTTAAATTAAAAGTGACCCTTTCGTTCCCGATTGCTTTCTATTCAGTCGTGCAAACACGTGGCGCCCAAGTGCGACTATTTTATGTTTTGGAATATAGGCACAATCAGGAGTTGTTTTGGACAGCGGCTGTTGAAAAAACATAGTACAGCTTGCACCAGTGGCGCAAGGCTGGAGTAACGCCAGAGCTGGCGGCCCGTCTTCCTTCATCGAAGACCCGGCATTTGCGCCTCACCCTTAATTCTGAACTGTCCGCTGAAAGATCTCCATTTCTGCCAGAACAGAATCGTTTTGTTCGCAGGCTTTCATACTTCTACCAAAGTGGGCCACATTAGCACGCCCACAAACTCGCGCCCTGGCGGAAAGACGACATCCGCGCAACGAACCCAAATTAAATGGCGGGCGCAGGAAACCCAATGATAGCTCAGTCAGATAGACGCCGGTTTCATAGCGCAATTGACCGAGGTTCAATTCTGATGAAGGAAAGCATTTGGTTTTTTCAATTGGCTGCAAATACTACTGTTTCCCGGCACTGGAAACTTCGCACCCCTCCTGTTTCTGGATGGCCCTGTGGTCAGGTTCCCAGTTTTATGGCGTAAAAGTCCCGCCTTGAATTTTCATCACCTAACTCACCAAATTTTTTCAGGCCTGCTCTCGAAACCCCTGCTCGTAGCTCCTTGCCTCCTGGCCACCTTCACCACACATCGAGGGCTTGTGGGGTAAAGAATGTATACTGCTCGGCCTAAATAGTCGCGCTTTTAACAGTCTTTTGTAACGTGCTTTCACGCGATAGATTTTAAAATGAAAACGAGAAGTCTCTATGTTTTCTCGAAACCGCTCTGATGTACACAAAATCTTGATGCGCCTAGACAGGATCGAATACCGGGGCGCGCGCGCTGGAAAAGGACATAGCAGGGCCGGTGGAAGGTTGGAAGAAGGTTCGAGAAACGGGGCGTTAGTGCGAGCCGCGTAATGAAAGAGCACACCGGGTGAATACCACTACTGTACGTCCAAGCCGCCTTCAGAGGTGAAAGCGCCGACGGGGTGAAAACGAGCCTCCTGGCAATGGCCAGGCAGCGAAACGGCCGTTCATAGAGCAAGTAACCTGTTGACGGGAGCGCCTACAAAGTTCAAAAAGTTTTCAATGGTCGCGACTTGCAGGAACCACAGGTCGGCCATTGTGCGATATCACGCCTTCAACGTCTTTTTTTAAGGATATTTATGTACCCGTTAAGCACCGTAGAGTAAATACTTCACAATGTGGATACGTAGAGTGAATACCTCACTCTGCGCAATCGTGCAGCTTGTTCTCGCGGTAAAAAAATGTTTGAACCCAAAGACAGTACGGGTGGAGGTTTCTCTCTCTTTTTTTCTACTTCGGCTGCCACAATGTCTCACTTAAGGAGTGCAGCCTTCTACGGGAGTAACGTTCCTCCGGGATACCTGAGAGCCTACACTAGAAAGGCGCAACCGAGCTGGGAAGGCACTCAGAGACACAAAGAGCATTCCTTCACCATAGAAGAATCTGGCTAGAAGAATCCTTCACCATTGAGAATCTGCAATAGCTGGACCCACCTAGAACAATTCAACAACCGAACCCTTGGCCCTCAATCCCGAGCAGCTGTGCAGCACCTGGCTACGTGCGGCGGGCACGCCAACGACACAGCAGCGGGTGCTGTCCGGACAGCAGCACCTTTGTCTGGACAGGCCGCCTCTGAAATTTGAGTTTGGCAACGTTCTACCGCGAACTCTCTGTTGCAACGAAAACCTATTTGGACTATAACTGAGTTATCTGACTATAAATGAGAGGGAGGTATAAAAAATGTAAAGGAAAGGCAGGAATATTAACCAGGCTACGGCCTAGTATGCTATCCTACACGGGGAAAGGAGAAAATTGAAAAAAAGGAAAACAGAAAAAGCGAGGAGGTACAGACAGCGTAAAAAGGTTTGCCCAGGGGTTGGACACTATAGACAAAATGTTCTGTGAGTTAATAGAGATTAGTTTTTTGTGCTATTCTTCTGTGCAATCCCGTCGTTTTTAGAAAGAACAGGAGCGCTTTTGTCGCCTTGTCCGTAGATGACGGTGAAAGCTAGTGGCCAAGGATTTTCTCCTCAGAGAACGGGCGCGGAGAGTGTAGATTTCGTAGAGCTGAACAGAGTTGGTTTCTTTTCGACGAAACACTGTACACTTGCATAGGACATGTCGTATGGTCTCTGGCGTGTCAGAGATTTCGCACGCCTGACTGGCTGCCATTCTAATCTAATAGGAGTAAGTATTTGTGAATGCGACGCCAAGCCAGAGACGACAGAGAATGGTTGCATCAGATCGCTGGAGGCCTAATAAAAGTGGACGCTGAAGAAGTGGGTCCACGTCATGAATACGAGCGAACGTCAACTCTTGCGTAGTCTATTTCGATAGCATGGTCTTCAGAGCAAGTTTTCGGAGAGTCCCAGCTGCGTACGTTCTGGATGACGGAATGGATATGGTCTCCTTTTTTTTGGTGTGCCAAGCGGGCGGCACCTTTCACACTTTCGTTTCCGACAATTACTCAATGACTGGAAAGCCACTGGAAGGCGATGTCATGACCCGCTTGGGCGGCACGGTCATACAACACGATCTCCGTCAGCAGCTGTTTATGAGGTCCACGGCACAGGGCTGACTGGAGCGATTGAAGCGCAGGCGTTGAGTCTCAGAAGAACGCCCATCTTCGGCATGAAGTTTGTCCAATGGTGGGAAGGGCACAACAGGTGGCGGTAAGTTCTGTAGCCGTGGAAGTGGTAAGATGGGCTATTTTAAATTATGTGCACAAGGGCATTCGTGGTATAACAATTGCGCCGGCAGAACCAGATGTTGTTATAGAGCCATCGGTGTAATTATGGTTGCGGTGACTGTATCTCTCGTGTCAAAAAAATGTGAGTTAGCTGCTGTAGTGCGAGCATTGGAAAGTCTTGCTTCTTTGTTAATCCTGGGATTTTAAGTCATGCTCGAAGCAGCGTCGTACTCCAAAGCGGGAGTGGCTGCTTCATCGTAGGCGTATAGTTGCACGGCATGATGGTGATGTGGGAAGCTACTAACTTTGCGAAAAACGCATGGGGGCGTTTAGATGGCCTACTTCAAAGTGAGGATAAGGCAGCCTGATTATGTGCCTAATGTACGCCCTGAGTGTTTGAATTGTCACGTAAGTAGGTATAGGGTGATAACGAGCCACAGCAATGGTTGCAGCTGTTGACGTTTGCTGTGGTTGGCCAAGGCAAGTTCGGAGGGCCGGCGCTTGTATGCCTTGCAGTTGCTGAATAATTGTAGGGCACGCACCGGGAAGTAGGGAGAATAAGAAAAGTGCGTTTTATATCTGGAACTTGTACTTCAAAGGTGCTCCCCAGGTCTTGCCGCCAAAGAACGGGAAAATAGGGGCCACTGCAGACAGCCTCTTTTTCAAACAACAAAAGTGGGGGCTACAAGAAATGTCTCTGTCGAAATCTACGCCGGAAAACTGTCGATTCCACACATTAGATACCCTTTCACCATTAATGGTCAAAGGGTATGCATCATAGGCTTCCGTGAGAATGCAAGCACTGCGCATTAGCTGTAAAACACCTCCAACGCCAACATATTTACATAGGTGTTGGTCAAGTCTGCAGCCTTCTGCAGGAGCGCGCGCACGTGCCGTTGAGTGTCCTTCTGCCTAAAAGCAAATATCATGCACGTAAATCCACGGATGGACCGTTCTTCGGAGGGAGCTTGCCAGGCCGATGAATGTGAGCTTGAACAGCTTGGGGCTCATGACTCCTCCGTGGGGGACACCACGTTGGGTACGGTGTATTGAAGTTTGGCCATCTTGAGTCATTGCAAAGAATGTCCCCGAACTTTATGCTCAAATAGCTCGTTCGGCAAGCTTAGCTCTGCCTCATTTGTGTTTGCTTTTGCCAACGGATTGCCAGTAAAACACGCATCCGCTACACCGCATCCAAGTTCATAAACCTTATCAGGATAATGTGTGCAAACATCCTGGCTGGGCGACGAGATTCTCATAGTAGAGCAACAAACAGCGCACGTGTAACTTGGGTCGAATGCAAACACATAAACAGGAGGGCAAAGAACAAAGGGCATCACAAGAGAAAAACGAGTGAGGTGGCAGGCCCAAATACTATACACAAAGTATGCATCCGTCACGGTTTAATAGCGATTTTCTTGGTGTAGTTGCTTCAGGAGGTGTTTTCCAATGTGTACGCTCCTCACTACTTTCTAAAATAGCATTTAAACCCACTAAATCGAACGGGTATTGCGTAGGTTCAATAGTACATCCGAACGCCAACGCGTATCATTTTGGGGCGAAGACCCTTAGGGACGGGGCTGTTGGTGATTCCTCTCGTCGTCGTAATCGTCGTTGGCCTCATGTAGTCCCGGTACTGAACACCAGGAAATTTGCTTACGCCTGGAACTAGACCGGTTCACAACGTGCTTAAAACATAAGATACTTTGCAGCAAAGCCGTCTAACACTAACCCTCCAATGGTTTCTTCTCCGTTGGCAAAAACGCCAATGCACCTAGAATACACACACACACAATACATGCTTTCCGCTTCACCATGTTTCCCGTTAGTGGACATGGCCCCGGATTTTTTAAAGTGCTAATTGCGCATCTCTAAGCGCGAACACAAGGGGAAGTTTTTGACACGCTACAGAAATACCACGATCTTTCATCTATGATTTAAACAGGAATTCTGCCATTTTAATGAAAGTGGCTTAGCAAGTGCGGTGGCGCACATTGTACTAACGCTATAAGGACATCCCGGAATTGGCACAGAAGGCAATGCACAATGTGTAAAAGGAATGGGAAAACTTAAGAAAAAACCGCTTCGTTATTCTATTTGCGCAAAGGATCAAAAAAGGGTACTCAAGAATCAGCTTAGAAATCGTAGAAGCGGAAACGTTTACTTGATTTCTTCAAGAATTATCTATGGTGTCGCCATTTTAACAGACTTAGGTAACACAACAATACAAGAAATTTACGAGTCGTGTGTGTTATTTCTTGTCGAACACCTTGGTGAAAAAGAAACCAAAATCAAGCTGCGAAACAAACGGATGAGCAAATGAAAATTCCCTGTCTACCAACGGTTGAAAAAGATTATCACGCCACGTCTGCTCACTACATGAACGCAATAAACAAACTAAAAGCCTCTATTATGAATCGCGAAAAACGTAATACCTCTTAGAGGTAGAGAAGATGAGTTACCTGGAACCTGGAGAACGCGCGGTTACAGAGAAAAATCTGCCGCTGTTCTGCCTAGAACACCAAATCCTTCGAAATCAAATCGCTGTTTTGAAGCAGAGTATAAAATGGATAATTGATGTATGTGGAATTGCGCTTATAAAAGGATAACAAGCATGATTACCCCCGCGTCTCGCTCATAGTAACAGCGAGAAAAAAACGACTGTACTAGAGGTTGATTTGACGATGGTACATCGGTAACGAGATACACTCTACCCTTTTCTCCGTGTCTATGCTGCTTCTGCTGCCATACGACCTCGTGCGTCAACATATGCGGAAGCTCTGCAGTGTTGTAGGCCACTCAAGCACCCACCAGAAGATGGACGGGAACACAAAAATGCCACATGGCAAGGAAAGCGGCAGGTACTCGCAGCAGCTAAAGCCCCCTACAGACATCACTGCCGCAGCCATTACTATTCAGAAATAAGCAATGACATTTATGCCCGGGTGATTCCGAAATTACTGCCACGAAACATCGGAATGATGGAATAACTGTCATTGAAAAATATATTAGTCTGCACGTTCTAATAAACCTTAGTGTGGTGGCATTTGCACACTAATCACTCCAAGGTGTGTCAGACTCGAATTTCTCCGGACCTACCGTTGCAGCTAAACTGTTTTCGCAGTTACATTTTCGCCCATTAAAAAAAAAAGCCTGCGGCACCAAGGGTAATCAATGAAGAAGTGTTATGAAAGCACCACGAGTCAACACCAAATTATGGGATAACAATATTGTTGAGCCATTGGGGACATGGGCAGAGGCTTGTGTTTTGGTTGAAAGTTGTACTATGATTACGTATATTAACTCAACTGTATTTATTGGCCAACCTATATATTGTTAGCTTTCCGGTGCAATAATAGACAAAAACTAGCCGTATGAAGTTTGTAGGGGCGTAGAGAGTAGGATTTGTTTCAAATTGGCTGTAGTTTACTTTTTTGCTGCCATCAATGCGGCTAGTTTTCGGTGGCTGCGCCGACCACATTTATGCTGTCGATGTGCTCAATGCTGCATATTGGTCGCCTCCAAATTTTAAAACTCGAATTCGTGTCTACATACTCTACTCGTAGTTGCTGTTGGTCCTGACGTAGAACGTCATTGGTAGCTGTACGATACGCTCACATTTCAGACTACTCGACGATGGGCGGAACAGCGTCGGTGGAACGTGTGGAGCGTTCCCGTGTACTGTGCTGGTGGTCCGAAGACGTGGCGGGTCACTTTCTCGGTGCCGCATTTTGAGGCGCAGAGGCCCCAGGTCGGAACGCCGAAACCCGCGCTCATGCCTGGCCCCTCTAGCCCTCGCCCCGAACCTTGGCCCGGAACACGCCTCGGGATCTCGCCAGCGGGAGCAGATACCCCGTGTTGCAGCAGAGGAGCCCCGGAACAGCTCCCGGGACGATTCTCGCAGCACGGCGCGAGCACGCTCCTTGCTTGCCCTCCAACCGCCTCCCGAAAGCAATCCTTGCGCCTGTTCCTTTAGCGCTCTCTGGTAGCTAGTCTCCGCCGGCTTACCCCCTCGCATGCCCGCCGCTCCGCGTGCTCCCGGTAGGCTTCCGTTTTCTCAAGCAAAGTGCCAACTCATCAAAGTACCTTTTTCTCATCTTTGACCGCCGGTTCGTTTGCGTCGTCTGCTTGCGCGTTGTCGTGGCCGGGGAATCTCGGTCATCACAATATATGAGGATGAGTATTCACAGAGACGAGGACGAAGTGCTAGAGCACGTTCGCTAATGATGATGATAATGTACAGATGAAGAGGAAGCACTGATGGCAGTCCGATGATTCCCCACCAAGACCGACTGTGCCAACCGGTGCCGATAGATTGCCCAAAGATGCTCACACTTCCGCCCCCCCCCCCCCTTGCGGAGTCGGCCACCTGGCCGCGAGTCATTCTGGAGCCCGGCGTCTGAAGGGCTTGAGGCGAGATACATGGACTATTTCGACGCCACGGCGACGACGATCTGTTACGGGGCCTATCGGTGCTATGCGGTAATTAACTGCAGAAGTCTCTTCGAGGACGACGTAAGGGCCGAGGAAACGCTGAAGGAACTTCTCACAGAGACCAGGCTTCCGTTCGGGGGTCCATAGGAGCACTTCATCACCAGGGTGAAAACGAACGGAGGAATGTGTCGAGTCGTATCTTGTCTTCCTGACTTGCTGATGAGCTTAACTGTGCAAGCGTGCTTGTTCTCGGCAATATGCGAGCCGTGAAATGTACTGCTCATGGGTTGGTGCATCAGAGGAAACAGGGGCGGAGAAGAAAGTTGACTCGAAGGTATAGGAAGGTGAGCGGCCGAAGACGAGAAAGAACGGAGAGTAGCGAGTAGTACGCTGACGTGCAGTGTTATAAGCAAAGGTGACGAAGGAGAGGATAATGTCCCAGTTGCGATGGTCGGGGCTTATATACATAGTGATCATGTCAGAAAGAGTTCGGTGGAAACGTTCGGTTAAGCCGTTTGTCTGGGGATGGTAGCCGGAAGAAGTCTTGTGCACGATGTTGGAGGCACGCAGGAGCTGCTCAACAATAATCGTCAGGAAGGTTCGCCCGCGGTGGATAAGAAGTATGCGTGGTGCACCATGGCGCAAAATGATGTGATGTAGAATGAATTCGGCGACTTCTGCGGCTGTCCCGGAGCGTACAGGTGCAGTTTCAGCGTATCTTGTCAAGTGATCGACCGCCGTCACTATCCACCGGTGACCGGACTGCGTGATGGGCAAAGGTCCATACAAGTCGATTCCGACCGTCTGGAAAGGCGCGCAGGGACAAGATAAGGGCTGAAGCAACCCGGCAGGGGCAGCCATCGAACGTTTGCGACGCTGGCAAGATGCACACGAGAAAACGTATTTTTCGACAGTTGTTGAGATCCCAGGCCAGAAGTAGCGGCTGCGGACCCTGTAATAAGTCTTCGCAAATCCAAGGTGACTAGCCGTGGCATCGTCGTGACAAGCTTGCAATATCGATGTGCGAAGGAAACGGGGTACGACAGGGACCCATTTTGGCCGGTAGGGTGGAGGTTGCGACGGTGAAACGTGCCATGCAGGAGCTGGAACTTCTCGAGTTGACGGCGAGCACGACTGCTGGGAGGTTGTACGCGACCGGTAAGGTAGTCAATGATAGGACCACAGTATGCGTCCGCCCTCTGCAAGGAAAGAAGTTCTGGAGGGTCTTCCAGGGCAGGAGACGTAACGGGTGCTACTTGGAGTACGGTTTTCGGGACCTCCCCAGCAGGTGACGGACTGGTGGTCAGAGGGCATCGAGACAGGGCGTCGGCATCGAGATGTTTCCGGCCGGACTGATGTGTGACGACGAAATCATACTGCTGCAGGCGGAGAACCCAGCGGCCTAGGCGTCCGGACAAGTTCTTGAGGGAATACAACCAACACAGAGCGAGGTGGTCAGTTACAATGGTGAAGTGGCGGCCATAAAGGTATGGGTGGAATTTTTGAACAGCCCACACTACTGCCAGACACCTTTGCTCTGTGATGGTATAGTTTTGTTCAGCACTTGTCAGGGAACGACTGGCATAGGCAACTACCCTTTCCTGATTCTGGGCGTCCCGCTGCAGAAGGACAGCGCCAAGGCCATGACCGCTGGCGTCCATGTGGAGTATTGTGGGGCTCTTTTTGTCGAAGTGGCGCAGAACAGGTCGAGATGTGAGCGCGTCCTTGAGTGCTTGAAAGGCTGCTTCACATTCGCACGACCAATCGTAAGGCGTGCCAGACTTTAAAAGCTTGTGTAAAGGAGACGCAATGGCCGCAAAGTTACGCACAAAGCGACGGAACTAAGAAGCCAAGCCGAGGAAGCTCCGTAGATCTTTTAAGTGGAGCGGACGAGGGAAATCGACTACAGCGGCGACCTTGCCAGGATCAGGTTCTATGCCCTCTTTGCTGACCACGTGGCCCAATACCCTAATAGTCTTACCCGCAAAGCAGCATTTCTTTGCATTAAGCTGAAGCCCAGCGCGGGCAAGGCACGCTAATACTTCTTCCAGACGCTTGAGGTGCTCGGAGAACGTGGACGAGAAGATGACAATATCGTCAAGGTAGCAGAAGCACGTTTTTCATTTTAGGCCACGGAGAACTGTATCCATCATCCGTTCAAACGTGGCCGGAGCATTGCACAGCCCGAACGGCATCACGTTGAACTCGTAGAGGCCGTCAGGCGTAGCGAATGCCGTCTTCTGTTTGTCCGAGTCACGCAGCAGAATTTGCCAGTAACCGGACCGTAGGTCCCGACTGGAAAAATACTCAGCGCCTTGAGGGCAGTCCAGAGCATCGTCAATGTGAGGCATCGGGTGCAAATCCTTCCGAGTGATCTTATTTAGCGCCCTGTAATCCACGCAGAAGCGAACTGAGCCATCCTTCTTCTCCACCAAGACGACAGGTGAAGACCACGGGCTTGCCGAGGGGCGTATGATTTTGCGCTTGAGCATGTCGGCCACATGGTCGTCAATTATTTTTCTTTCTAATGGTGAGACACGGTATGGACGACGGCGAACTATGTCGGGGCCATCAGTTTCGATGCAGTGCTCTGTGGTAGAAGTCTGCGAAAGAGAGGGGGAGCACGAGTCGAAGGAAGCTTGGTATTTAGAGAGCACGTCTAGAAGAGACTTTTTTTGGATGGAGTGAGATCGGGGCTGATGATTGCACCAAGAAGAGGTGTGGGAGAGGCAGAAACTGAATTGGGTGGACACTGTGGAGTTATGGCAGGTGGGAGAACGGCGGCAATTTCGTCATTAACTGATCCAATCGTGCAACCCTTAAACAGCGGAATTGGTTCTGGTGTCGTATTCTGAACAGTAATGAGTGCAGTACCTTGCGTAAATCGGACAAGACCCGCACCGACTATAATACCGCGCGATAGCAAACGAGCAGAGGGCAGCACAAGGACACCTCCCCCAGTAATGGCTCCAGCGGAAATCGGCAAGATGTGCTCGCAGCTAGCAGGTATAACACAATCTGCTGTCAAAGTCACTGACTCCGTTGAAGCGGAAACAATGAAGTCTTCTGTGTCCGAGATGTCGATGACGGGTTGACGACATGAAATGATAGCAGACGTCGAAGAGAGAAAGTCCCAGCCCAATATCAGCTTGTGGGCACAATAAGAGAGCACAGCACACAATATGTGGTAAGTAACTCCAGCGATCATAACCCTAACTGCACAGTGTCCCGAAGGTGTAAGTGCAGTCTCATTAGCACCGCGCAAAGATGGCCCTACGTAGGGAGTCCTCACTTTTCGTAAACGTGTACAAAAATTGGCATGGATAATCGAAATGCTTGCTCCCGTATCAATCAAAGCTTGTACAGGAATCCCCTCAACCGATACCGATAACATATTAGCTGGATGACCTGGGGGAATTTCAATTTTCGAAACTGGTGCAGGTTTCCCCAAAAAAACTGCAGGGCCTAGTTTCCCTTCAATTGGTTAGTCTCATGAGAGACAGGGCGAAGAGGAGACGACGTGCGGCGATACGGTGACGAAGATCGGCGGCGTACTTCTCGGGAATCGTGATCATAGGCTGGTTGGCCAGGTGGAGACGATGAGCGTCGCATAGGGGGCGTATAGGACCGTGGACGGCAACCGGAACCAAAATGGAAGTCATCCCGTTCGTTGACATCGTAGCCGCGTCTTTCGTCTTGCTGGCGTCGCCGGGATTCCACAAGAGTAACACGTTGGCCGGCGAGTGCGGAGGTCCTGGCGGGGGTGTCGCCACGTCGGCTGGAAGGTCTGCGGGCGGGAGACGGCAGGAACAGCTGCCACAAACCCAGGGTGAGGCTGAGCAGCGACTGGCGCCAACGGCAAGGGCGTTCGGCTTACGACTTCGCAATACGACGGGTTGGTTGCCGCTGTCGGTAGAGGGGACGCCGAAAGGCAGGACATAGACGCCAGCTCCTCTTGAACTATTTCATGAAGCCCAGGTGCAGGAGCGCTGCGACGAAAGCCGGCACTGCATAGTGACGGTTGGTTGACGAGCTCTTCACAAATTATGGCAAGAATCATCGTGCGTAGCTCATCATTTGCGAGATAGGCAGGTGCCAGCGAGTCATTGTGTAGGCGGATGGATTGCGGCTCGTCCAATCGTTGACACGTCGCGACCACATCGGCTACCGTCGCTGGGTTCTGCACAGCAAGGGCTGAAAATGCAAACTGGCCGATCCCCTTCATAATGTGACGCACCCGATCTGCATCTGGCATATCTCCGTTGACCCGACGGCACAGCGCAAGAACGTCCTCTATATACGACGTATACGTCTCTTGGGCATGTTGCACGCGATCGTCCAGCTGTTTCTTCGCGGCGTCAGAACGAGCAGCGGACGAGCCAAATTTCTGGCGTATCTGCCCGCTGAAATCGAGCCAGTCAGCGATTCGGTGCTCGTTGTTGAAGAACCACGTCTTGGCTGCTTTGTCGAGGGACCACGAGACGTTCTGCAGCTTAGCGCGGTCGTCCCACCTGTTAAAGGCGCTGACTCGTTCGTAGCTATCGAGCCACTCCTCAATATCTTCGCCACGAAGGCCAGCGAACGATAGCGGGTCGCGCTGGCGGGTCGTAATGATACACTGCGGCGGTGCCGGGTTGGGGGCAGTGTTGGCCAATTCTCGCGTCATGGGCATGGCTGGGCCAGGCAACCGGTGACCGGAACGCAGCTCCAGGAGTGGGACCGAAGAGGTACGAAGTGGGACCGAAACGCACCCTCCACCACTTGAGACGACAAGGTTCACCGGAGAGGCCGATGTTCGGGGCGACCGTTTATTCGGAGGCTCGAGCAGGGAAGGCGCGAGTACACACACCATGATGATGAATATTCACAGAGATGAGGACGAAGTGCTAGAGCAGGTTCGCTAATGATGATGACAATGTACAGATGAAGAGGAAGCACTGATGGCAGTCCGATGATTCCCCACCAAGACCGACTGTGCCCACCGGTGCCGATAAATTGCCCAAGGATGCTCACAATATATATATATATATATTGTCACGGATGACAGGATGACAGATGGGTAGAGTAGGGCAAAACAACTGTTTTAATTAGGCGAACTTGTGCCCACCGAACTGAAGAAACACGAACAGGGAGGCCGCCGTCGAGAAAGAGAGAGCACTCTTCCACTGCGAACGCGTTCCTCGTCGATTCCTCCCACGTGCGTCCGCGAGCTGTGCGCTGGACGCCACTCGGCACACTTGCGCGTCCTACCCGGCGCAGAATCTTCTCGAACGCGGTCGCATGACGCGGCGCTGTTCCGGTGGTCGCTGGCACTCCCTGCTCTTACTAAAAATGGAACGCTTTGTCGGAGCGTGTGGCACTATCCCCCCTCAGAAAAGCTGCATCGTCCCGATGCTGCCTAGGACAAAAAAACACAACAAAGCGTTCAATACACTCACTGCACTAGCGAGAGTAGTACGGTTTCAGCCGCACAACGTGCACCACCTCCGGACGAAGCGGCCGCCTATTGGATGACGCTTGAGTGTCGTCGGGTAATACTTCGTAGGTCAATTCACTGACACGGCGCGTTATTTTGTATATACCAAAATAGCGTTTCAAGAGCTTTTCGCTTAGGCCGCGGCGTCTTATCGGTGTCCATATCCATACTTTGTCACCAGGGTTGAACCGTACGTCTCGACGGCGGAGATTCTACCGATGGGAATCGGTGCGC
Organism: Haemaphysalis longicornis; assembly: GCF_048455015.1. Lineage (NCBI taxonomy): Eukaryota > Metazoa > Arthropoda > Arachnida > Ixodida > Ixodidae > Haemaphysalis > Haemaphysalis longicornis. The sequence continues at coordinate 102,884,317 of NW_027526407.1, read as the reverse complement.
TGCTGGTCGCATATTCGAGTTCTTGCTAGTTGACGGGCTTCTTCAGCACGCTGGCACACGAGTTGGCAATCAACGTCTGTGATTGCGTCCTGTTGGTGAGGCAACATGGCATCCAGCATGGTAGTTACCTTTCTACCGTGAACAAGTTGAAATGGTTACGTTCCGGTAGTTTCTTGCACGGCCGTGTTGTATGCGAAGGTTACGTACGAAAGTACATCATCCCATCTTCTGTGTTTCACGTCTACGTACATAGCGATCATGTCAGAAATCGTCTTATTTAGCCTTTCGGTTAACCCATTTGTTTGTGGGTGGTACGCAGTTGATTTGCGGTGACTAGTGCCACTTAAACGTCAGATTCCTTCAGTAAGTTGTGCCGTAAATGCTGATCCTCGGTCAGTAATGATTACTTCGGGAGCGCCGTGCCATAGTACAATACATTCGATAAAAAACTTCGCCGCTTCCGTCGCAGTTCCTGTCGGTAGGGCTTTCGACTCGGCATAGCGGCTCAGGTAATCAGTCGCTACAATAATCCACCGATTTCCTGACTCTGACCTAGGAAATGGGCCAAGTAAGTCCATTCCGATTTGTTGGAATGGCACCCTTGGCGGTGGAATTGGATGCAGAAAGCCGGCATGGCGTAAGGGCAGTGTCTTCCGTCTTTGGCACTGGTGGCAAGTCTTAGTGTACCAGCGTATGGTCTTCGCGAGTCGCCGCCAGTAGTAACTTTCTCGTACTCTTGAAAGCGTGCGCGTATAGCCGAGGTGTCCAGAGCTGGGGTCATCATGACAGGCCTCAATAATTTCTCCTCGCAGGTCACTGGGTGCAACAAGAAGCCATGATTGCCAATATGCGAAATTGTCGTGCGATCATAATTAGTTATCGCAACAGCCATCGCAAAGAATTTCTTATTGGCATCTTCGGCTTTTCTGTGCTCATCACCGGCAGCTGTAAATGGCTGATTCACTATTTCACCAGACGCCGCATATCGTGGCGTGGCTAATTCACGCACTCCGTGCCGGCAGTCTACCGATCAAGAATGACAACTTCCCAGCTGAAACTCGAATCATTGCACTTGGGCTGGGTCCTTCCGTCACTTCCACAAAGTGGTAAAGATTGAGAGACATTTTTTACCGACACCACAATGGCTACCGCAGCCGAAAGACATTCATTGCCATAAAATAGTACATCATTACCAAAAAACAATACGATTCCGAAGAATCTATTCTAATGTCATGATTTTAGCGATGGTGCGCCCAAGTCGTCTGGAAATGTTTTTTTGTGAGCGTTGTTTTTGCGTTTATTTTCCGACCGATTCGCTTAGACATGTATATAGCCTTCTACAGAGATTGGTCGGCTTGGGCCTCGTTAAATTACAGAACTTTTATGGTACTGTTTGTGGTAGTTTCTGCAGTCATGATGGGGCAGGAACGTGACCCAATAAATTTCAAAAAACGCATTCGATAAGTGCGTGGCTCCAGAGATGCTGTCAAAATAGTGTGTGTTTAGTATTCTTGCCTCGCAACGCGAAACCGTTTTATTTGCACTCTTTTCGTTTCTTTTAAGGGTAGGACCACTGCACCCTGTTTCAACAAGTCAACCTTGCAGGCACGGAAAATGAAAATAGCAAATGTGCGCCTTGAAAGTGGCCTTCGCGCTGTAAGGGCGAAGTACCAAGCACAGCCCATTACGCCTTGTCCTTATTTCTGAAAAGAGCTTTATTCGACAATATGCGCGTTCGACAAATAAATGATCTGCATGGTCTATCCACCTCACCTCTTTATCTTGCCCGCCGTCGTTACCGGAAGATTTGTGCGCTTTATTCACGAAAGCGATCCCGTTTAGCCGCACAAGCCTTTGCTAGCAAGATCTTGCACAAAAAAAAAAAATACGCGGAAAGCAGCGGCTGCTCGCTATCTCATGCCGTTTACAACTTTGAAGGCTCTTCCGGTGTCAACACCCATGATTTAGCTTAAAGAACAAGGACGGTGTTGCATTTTCTGCGCGGGACATTGGGGCAAGAATGAAAATAAAGAAGAGGACGATTCAGGGGTCGACAGAAAGGAAGAGAAGAAAGGCGAGCAGCGTTGGAACGCCATGTTTGTAGGAGATTAAGCAATTCAGTCTGATGTAAATAGAGATTTTTCTTTCTGTATGGCGGCTTCGCACTCCTTTCTTCAACAGACGGCAGTTGTACGACGCTTTGTCTTCATCATTAGGAAAGGCCAGGCCAACACCACAGGAGGCCTGTGCCTCAAAAGTATATCAACGGCCTCAAAAGTAGAGGCAACGGCCTCAAAAGTATATCAGGTTTTGGAAATCACTCAAAAACTCCGTTCAACAATCGCCGGTAAAAACTTGGATAATCGCGATTTATACGATAAACGGCGATTTTATAGTGAAAAGTGCACAAAACGCCTGTTTCATTACAGTTACTTGTGCGCGACATGATTAAGCTCAGGTTTCGTGAGACAAATTCGTCAGTTGTGCTTGCAATCATTACTGAAGTTGAGGCTGAAGGAAATCTGCTGCACCAGGTTTCCCCGCTTCGGGGGGTTTGTTTGCATGCTCTGGTCAGTGATGAGCATAGCCAGTCTGATACCTTCCTCTAGATGTCCAAAGCCTCTTACATGTCCTTGAACAGAACGGCCGCTCAGCAGTTGTGACGGACCTTATATAACATTACGCCGAGGTCGAAGAAAAGGGAAGCCAGACAGTTTAAGGGAAATTTTTAAAGGAACACAAATACAATTGCCCTTCCCCCTGAGCAGTTGGAGATACTGTTGACTAGCGCTCGCCTGGAGGACCAAGCACTCCTTGTAACCCGGGCTATGACTGCACGTTCAACACATGGCTTCCTGAACTGAGAATCCACCCCTACCTTTACAGCGCAATAAATGTTTCATCTCTCTCTCTCTCTCTCTCTCTCTCTCTCTCTCTCTCTCTCTCTCTCTCTCTCTCTCTCTCTCTCTCTCTCCAGCGAATCGTTCTCGTAAATTGTTCGAATTGTTAAACCACGTGTGAATTTTGAGCTTCCCCACGCATTCGAAACGTATGTGCTGATTTTCCAGTTAGTGTGTCTTTTAACTGACGACATGAGCCATATCGTGAAAGATTTTGCTTAATTTCAATAATGTGAAATAAATAACACTGTTGAACCCCTCTCGTATCGGAGAGGTCATCCTAAGCAGCGGCCAGTGCATTTTCACTGGGCGGCGAGGCTTCTCGCTCTACTTATTTTAAGTGCGAATGCACTTCTTAAGCGAGCCTGAATCGTCCGCCGCCGTAGTCCGCATAGCAACAGCTGCGGGTGCGCGCGCTCGTCGTCTTCCTTAGCAACGGGGGTAGATGGGCGCGCGCTGCCTGGCCGCTGACATGGCACATACCCACGTGGGGGATTGGCCAGGAATCGGGCGTGAGAAGGGCTAATGCACCCGCTTAAAGGAGTACTGACACGAAATTTCAAAGCTGAGATCCGCTCTAGCAATCAAGTACAACGACAACACAAATAGGTGTCTGTGAATAAATGCATCTTTATTTCTTTGTAGTTGTGTGTGTGTGTGTGTGATCTCTCTTTTGCGAACATTGCCGAACCGCGCAAATTGAACTCGTGCATTCGCACTTTCACATTCTTCCCATCGGGGAAATGCGGGGAATTTTTTTTAGCCCAAATGTTGAAATCACATTGTGTATGCTGAGAATCATAAATCTAAAGCAGCGCGTTTCCGTGAGCTACACTGATCTCGTCAGTTATTTAGATTGTATTATAACAAGCTTTAAGGCTGAAATAGGAGAAACATGCGTGTTTTCTCTTTACCTATTTGTGCTTGTGTGGAAGTGTCTGGCATACAAACCTTTGAGATAATAAACATTTTCTGCGAGAGTTCTGAGGTGTTCGGGTTCAGATATCATTTCATCTATGATTTCGAGTATTTAGAATTGCGGGGTATTAAATCGGAATACTCAAGAATTGCATATTTATAACATCCACAAGTTCGCTACAAACGCACTCCGAAAAACGCCAACCGCATTTTATTAGAAATAAACTCTGAAAACTCCGGTCTCCACCTATAAACCGCACGCTAATACTCAGGATGATGCAGTAGCCTTTTTGAAATGGATAGCCAATTATTTGGAGCTAGCTGAAATTTGATGGTGGCCACGATAAACCTCTAGCGGGGAATGGCGAGTCATGCGGAATTTCAGCAGAACAGAAGAAATTACGTCCATTTGAAATGACGAACTAATACAACTTCCCATCCACATTTTGATTGATTGATTGATTGATTGATTGATTGATTGATTGATTGATTGATTGATTGATTGATTGATTGATTGATTGATTGATTGATTGATTGATTGTGGGGATTAACGCGCCGACGCAACGCAGGCGATGAGGCGTGCCGTAGTGGAGGGCTCCGGATTAATTTTGACCACCTGGGGCTCTTTATCGTGCGCCAAAATCTCGTACACACGGGCGTTTTTGCTTTTCGCCTCCATCAGAAAAGCGGCCGCCGCGGCCGGGAATCGAACCCGCGACCTCGTGCTCAGCAGCGCAACGCCTTAGCCACTGAGCCACCGCGGCCTTCCACACTTTCGATAACTCGTGTTTATATGTAGTGTGGTTCCCGATGTCATGGCGGGAATTTTATAATCAACATACCAAGTATGGTAAATTATTTATATAAATAAAGTCTTTAATTTCCGCCTTCGGTCTTGCTGTAGCAAAGTTTGCGAGTTGTGAATAAATATTTTTCAACCTTCTTGAGTTTATATTGATTTAAAAAGTGCGTTGAAAATAAAACCGGTTTTTTTTTTGCACGAAGATTTTTCTTACAGAAGGAACATGGCCTGCATACGGTTCTGGATCATGCGATTTTGGAAACATTCACGTGTTTTTGGGCCACCCACAATAGTAGCCAGCAGACGTCTCCAGCAGTACCACCGCACTGCAATACCTTATGCCGAGCACCAAATGAACGGGCCGTACTTATGCATTCCAGATGCGTGCTATACAGTGGTCAAAAAGCTCTTTATTGCCACACTATGTGAAAAAGGTTTTACCGTCAATACGAGCCTACATAAGGTGATGGGCCGAAATTGGGGGGGATGCATGAGCGAACCAGTAAGACAGAGGCATAAATTTTCACATTCACCTAAAGAATCTGAAAAACTTGTACAAGTCTTAACTCCGAAGTTCCAAGCTACGCACCCTACTTTAGCGGACGGTAAACATTACGCGAGGTTTAGTGGTCGGTATAAGAAAGCGATGAGCATGCCTCAAAAGCAATTTTTGTTAATTTCATTCCTCTCTCATACTCCCCACATATTTAGAGCTGTAATACCTCGAAGTTTTCCGTGAGATCGCGTCGGCGACGTCATAGACATCAAAACACGTAAACACGAAGCTGATTTTTTTTTTTCGATTATCGGCAACTACGTTGACAGTCTCTGGATATATTTCGTCGAAAAAATTTTTAGGCGTCGTGTTAATGATCCTCTTTATTTAGTTAAGTTAGCCCTACTTTGTTTGCATTTATTTTAATCCACCCTGTACATCCCTTCGGCAATTGTAGTGAAGGAAAACACGTTAATCACCGCATAATCTGCGCATGAATATGTACCAACGATCTAAAGAATCCTAGAAATCTGAGTAACCATACATGATTCTCAGTGCAATCGCATGTTTCGCAATGCCCACCATCCTTGTGCTTGCATTGTAAATACTTTACAGATTCACTGAGTCCTTGTTGCATTCCCACCAGTGTCTGTGCGATTGCGCGGTGCAGCAGCGTAGGTTTTCGCTTATACAGCGTTGTTTAATAATGCACTGAGACGTTCTGCCTCTGTGTGGTTGTGAAGTACTTTGCTTGATGAACAACAGCAACTCCTGTTTTTTGCATCACCTGAGCTTAGGCCTAAAATTTCTCTGTCTGTTCAGGGAGGGTTAACCGGCAGGGAGGAAACAAATCAACTTTATTGGGTAAAATTGTGGGATTCTTCATTCTGCGAAACGTCATACTCATCTTACGTCAATGCACCTGTTTTTGTTGCCGAGTTTAGACCGGAAAGCGTGACGTGAGGCCTAACCTCGTCCTGCCGCCCACCTGGAGCCCTCTCGTTCCAGTAACCAACAAAGTTTGTGGAATCGAGTCATGCACGGGCAAACAGTGCAAGCGAAAACAGGCAGCATTCTGCTCTATCGATCCAGCAACTGCTATCCAAACGTGCCGCCCGTAGACAGGTGTTTTTTTCACGAGCTGCGCACTAGAGAAGCCCGTTTCAGCAATTTCGTTAGATTTTACCCAAAATACAAATAAAGTTTCAGGTTCCTGAAATCGCTACTGGCATGCGGAAAAATAGGATAACTTTACGCCAGTGCAGAAAGAAGTATGGTGTTTCATATCCAGACTCTTCGCGCAACACAAAACAAGCAACCAGCCACGGTGGCTCCCTGCCTAAGGAGTTGTACTGCTGAGCCCAAGGGAAGGAGGCGCGTTTCATTCCAGCAGTGGTGGCCAGCTTTAAGATGGTGGTGAAAAGCCAAAACGACCTGTGTGCAGACTACGGCACAAGCTAAAAACGCCGAGGTTTGTAAATTCAGTCCGGAACTCGCCTCCACGGCCCACCTCATAGCTCAGGCGTGGCTTCACGGCTCTAACCCCCTTATTTTAAGAATTAAAGGAGCTCCACACAAATGTGAAAGCTGTCGGACGTCCAAAGCAGCGATTTCCCGCAATATGCTGTGGCGCTGTTATCCGCTCACTGCAACCACCCAATGGAATTCTACTTTCCCGCCATCGCAGTGCTCGCGCGCTCCCTGCCTGAATCTGCGGCAGCGGGACTTCTCTTCTTTTTGTGCTTGCTTATCCTCCCGCACGTGCAGGCGCTGCTCTGCCACTTTTTGCTCTTACTATAGTAAAAACCAACCCAACGAGCGTTCCTAACTAACTGAACACGTGCGCTGCCGCTTAATACGTATGTTTTGCCTCAAATGTACCTACATTTATCTTTGCGCTAAACAACGGGGAGTTGTATGACAAGCGCCAGCGGTTCCCGAGTTTCGAACCCTTATGACTATTTAAACCGCTTGGCTTTCGAAGCATCTGGGTTACGCCGCGGCAACAGAACGCCGTGTGGCTGTACTCTGGTCCAGCGAGTGAGCTACGATGACAAGGCGAGCCCCTAAAGTTTGTTGCAATTAATATTTCACAGAAACAGGCATTGTTCGAAATAGGCTGAATTATAAGCAGAGATTCATTTATTGTTCCGGATCACTGCATGTTCGCACACATTAGGAGCGCGTATTACAGAGCAGAGGTAAATTATAAATTTTAATTACGCTCCTCTAACACTGAGTGCATTCCCAATCAGTTCTTCAACTGCATACGCATAGGGTATAAGTATATGTACATATAATAAAAGTCTTTAGGACTCTGGTAGTTATGTCGGGACGTAATGCATGTCCCAGCATATTGAAATATACGGAGTAGACAAGGTTGTTTTCAGTTGTTAGTTATATAGTTTATAGATAACGAGGTTAGTGGCCCCGAATGTTGAAATAGCCAAGACGAGATCCGTCATAGTATGAGTCATAGAACACCTGGCGTATTTTTTCCACTTTTTATTTGACATGGTCATAAGGCTTGTTAGCGGGAGGAAACGAACTATATTTTAATGTCTAACACTATATCTAACGCATGTCTTAGAACTTGCAGTTGTATGGAGCAGCAGTTGTAATAGCATACCTCCTAACTTTGGACTGATTTGGTCATGGCAGCTACATAGCTCCTTTTTAATATTGTCACGAAGCCAAATACGACTGAGTTGTCTTGAAGGAAAACAAGTTTATTGGAGCGAATTTGTGCTCCCATAACAACTCAAAGAATACACCGGTGGCGAAGCAGCAGTGAGCAAAGTCGGAGCGAGCACCGGCTAGTCGAATACCGCGGCGTCTTCTGTGCAGGCTTTTATCATTCGGTGTGAGTGTTTTTCGAACAGTCGATTTACATCCAGAACATCGTAGATAAAAGAAGGATATTCTAGGCTGGTAATGTTAAGGCGAAACGCTCTGCGTATCAGAATGAGATAACCCGTGCGGCATAAAAATAAAGAACAGAACCCGCGGTTCGCTTGGGACACCTATAACACAGCCGGGCGCGGCTGGGCAGTAAAACAAAACATAAACAAACAAACCCAATGCATGGTTCGCTGCAATATTTTGCCTACAAGGAGGTCATGGTAACTGGTTGTGCTGCATTGAGAGAGAGCGCCACCACAAATCGTAAATGAAACTGCTGAGACTTTTTTACGCAAATGATGTCACTTTACGCACTGCGAGCTCACATGATTGTGTGCCTAGCCACTCTTCGTACCGGCCTGTAAAATAAAATGGAGTTTTGAGTGCTTAGATTTCAACACGTTTCCCACTGGTGTGCAGAGGTCAGATTACCAACTTAGCTATCAGCTTGCTCTTCAACAAAGAGTTGCATGGTGTATACAGAGAACTTGTCTAGTTTCAAAGTGTTAGAGTCAAAAAACCTTCATCATGGAAGCATAAAGTCTGGGTATTGCGGCTAAGACTCATCCTGTTGACGCTCTTCTGCGGTGTCTATGGGGGATGGCTGAGTAGTTGATATCCACTGGTGCAGTGTTTTGTTTGCATTTTCTTCATTATTACGCCCGTACGTAACATACAAGGCGGGTTATGGCCACTTGTGCGTGCACGTCTTCTCAAAATCCCTCAGTAAGCAATTTCTGGTTAGCGCTGTGCTTAAACGCCCGAAACAGGCATCCGGGGTACCTGGAGACTATACGGCACGTTTACTCGCCGCCCTCAATAGCGTAAGCGACAAAAGCCGATCAACCTCTTGGGGCATGGTACGCGCGTGGCTTATATTATTACCTCAATATTACCGGATTTCTAATGTGAGAACTGGTGTTTTGGATGTTTTGTGTCCCCAGTGACGTATGCAAGCTCCAGTCATAAACTGTGCGTATTTATTTCGAAGCGGAATGACGTAGAAAAACGCATTGTAGTACTCATTGTCGCATCAGCTGACAGCCACTTCTGTTGTTTTTGTGAACGTAAGCAAAGCTAAAGGAGTGCGCGCCGTTCTATATACTGCAGTGTTTCTTACCTCTACACTACGTAAGCCACTCTACAGACCAGGCGTTTACGTAGGCAGGCTGTAAACCAGAAGTTAACATGAAGTACAGGGGGCATAAAGACTAACTACAACTATATTCAGACAGACAGAACTACGTCTTCGTAACTCCACCTGCTACATTTTAGCCTCGAAAGACGTGTTTTATCCTAAAAAATGCAAGGGCTAAACAACGTTGACGTTTTGCTCTACAGTGACGTAATACTGAAACTTTTAAGTGTGTCAACTTCAATTTAGCACTCAAGTGATGCTACACAACGCAACAAGTAGCTCCACTGCAAGCCTCCAGTCATGATCCTTGTGGTGGCCTACATGAGCGGCCGTCAATCGCAAAAACGAAATTCTGTGACATCCAAAAAAAAAATATCGCCACAATGTGGCCGGGGAGTCCCAGTTGCCTAATGTGTTGCTTTAGTACCTCGACAATTCCTTGAGCTTGGCGTCATTGTTATCGGGACACAGCGGAATTTTTATTGGACCAAACTTGCATTTCGTCTTCACGGACTCGTTTCCTAAACAGCGCCGTTGAAAATGCTTGTCATTTTTCAAAACAGGGCCATTGAAAATGCCATTGATAGGCCCTAATGTTTATACACTATATCATCCATCTCAGGAAATGGTAGAGCGTTTCCGCCTCTGCTCATTCGACGTTGGAATCTCCGCAGCTATGCAGACGTGAATCTAACTGCACAGGCACGCAGTATAGCCGGAACACGTACCTATAGCTGCGACCAAATACAGACTAAAATCAGCCCATCAATTTTTTGCTGTGACGCTCGAAGCGTCCCTTTTCGTTCATTTTATGGTTGCAGCTGTTGTCGCTTCTTATTCAAATGTCAAAAGTGGGGTTGCCAGACTGGCTGGTTGTCTTTTTGTCTATTATGACGGCGCAAATTCATCTACAGGCAGCATATTACCATTCCCTTGTAATTTGTTTTATTAACAAGCTAGCCTAACACATTTAGGGTAATGCTAGGTAGCTATAACTGCCTGCCAGTTGTTGCACCATCTCCCACTATTTCAAAGAGATTGCCCAAACTTTAGGGTAAATCAGGGAAATTGGAGTACATCTACCAAACATTTCGCTGAGGTAGCGAAGCCTAGTATTTAGCAACAATTGTCATAAAGAAGTTATGCTTTCCGATTTGCATAACTCTAACCCACACGTGATCCCCCAGAAGGTATTGAAATTGGGAGGCAGTTTATGGACGCCATAAACAAAGAGTTGCATTCTTGAAGACTATATATTAGGCTCCTGGCCTTTATTTCAGTTGCTGTACGACGGGTGTGGCGTTCGACAATGTTTTTAGGACACTTTAACGTCACGGTTGAAAAATGTTTGCTGGCAGACACCTTAAGGCGAGCCAAAGTGGGATGAATCCGATTATAACAGCAGCTGGGTGCAGTTAGCTACGAATAGTGTTTGGCCGCATTACCGTGTTCCCCATGAGAATATTTAAATTATTATGAGGCGTAACCCATGAAGGGGTAATAAAGTGAAAGATTTACGGGCACCATTCTCCGGAAAAACATGGTGGTTATTGTTGACTTAAAGTAGCGCTGTACTCCGTTTAGGAAAAGGGAGCCACATTGGTCCAACAAGTAGAATAGGATGGTGTTTCAGGCCCACTGTCCCCAGAAACAACGAAATGGGCCACCACTCGCAAGTGCAAGCGCGGTGCTAGGAGTAGAGAAAAACTTGCCGCCACTGTTTTTGTTCATTTCGAAGTAGTACGTTCGCAGATATCGGGAGCTTTCCAGTTTATTGTGCCCGCTTTACGGAATCGCTACAAATCGGAAACGTGGAAGTTCTAAAAAAGTGCGTCCTTGTGACCCTTTAACAGGATGGCAAGTGAGTATAACACATGTGCACCGCCCGCGCAGACTCTTATTCCATGAAAGCTGTGGCACGTTCCAGTCCCCTTGCTAACGTAATTCAAGGCCTTGGGCGGAGAAACAAAAACAGAGACGCAAACAGGGTGTATCAGAAAAGCAGCCGGCTGAAGCAATTAGCGCCAAAAAACAACATAAGTGGCTGTGAGAGATGGCACCAAAATAAGTTGTTGCAGCTGCAATAAGTACCTTTTGAGCATGTAAGCAGATTTAGGTGACTTGAGAAATATTTCTTCCCGTTCACGGCATTCGTCATTTGCTTCCCCCTCACAAGAAAAAATACAGTGAACAGCTACGGACGTCTATACCACTTACGTAATTGCGTAAGTATTGTTTACAAATGGTGCAGGCTGATTTAAAGCTTTCAAATTTTTAGTTTCCGCAGATGTCATGGTCAATATGACGTTGGATGCAGAGGTTGTTTGAAAAAGAATGCTGGCAGTCTGCATAATTTATATAAGAAAACTAAGCACGGTGTAATTGTCGCTTAATAAATGAAGTGCTGCGGAGATAGTTACGAAGGAACCACATTTTGGGTGCTCTTTTCTCGTTTAAGATTCGTTTTAAACGACTAGAGTGGCGATGGCCTAGCGTTCTAGATTTGGTTTCAGTTAAGAGGATTAGACATTGGTGGAAAATCACTCAGGTGTCTTTTTAACATGCGTTGGCATAAGAATATAATTCTGCCACATAAAACCGTAAGTATTCGTAGTAGAATTGAAAACTTCGGGCTCTACTTGTAATACGAGGGTAGTTTGGGCAGTAGTATAACTTTTCAACAACAGGAGTATACCTTTTGAACAAAAGGAGTAGAACTTTTGAACAAAATGTTTTTTGAATACTACATGATAATATCCACGCTGCACTTTCTTCTTTACATTTTTCTTTTTCGTAGTGTGCGTATAGTGCGCGCGCATCTGCGTGCATTTTCTGTTTTTTTTTTGTCCTAATGAACATTCAGTTGTCAGTCAGCGCTCTTCCGGTATGTTTCTGGTTTCCGTCTCGTTCCCTGCACTATTTATCAGGATTCCATACCAACTGGCCCAAATTTCCCTTTTTCAGCAAAGGAGTGTAGCCCAGTAAGTTTTACATTACGATGCGCTACGGATGTGCCGCGAAGTACCAGTGTGGCGGTAGGTTGTATCGGCGCATCTAGCGGTTCACAGTCACGGCGCATTGCGCACCATAGCCATTTCAAAAATTGCAACATACAATTAGTTGCTATTTCCTATGTTCTGGAACGGAAGAAAGTTCCAGGGAAACCAATGCGTGTTTCTGGTTTCCGTCTCGTTCCCTGCGCTATTTGTCAGGATTCCAAACCAACTGGCCCAAATTTCCCTCTTGCTGCAAAGGAGTGTAGCCCAGTAAGTTTGACATTACGATGCGCTACGGATGTGCGGCCAGGTATAAGTGAGGCGGTAGGTTGGGTCGGCGCATCTAGCGGTTCAGAGTCACGGCGTATTGCGCACCACAGCCATTTGAAAAATCGCAACACACAATTAGTTGCTATTTTTTATGTTCTGGAATGGAAGAAAGTTCCAGGGAAACTGATTGTTTATTACGAGCGGTGAATGTGAATTATTATCGTTTAATTAAAGCCTGCATCAATCTTTGTCGACTACGTAAACGGTAAGCCAAGTGAGAACATCATATGGCACCTCTCCCCGTGTGTGGCCAATTCCAATGAGTGGGCACGCGAGAATATCGGTTGGTTGTACGCATACAACAGCCAAATATAAATAAGTGTTTACGCCGTGAGCTGCAGTGCCACGATCACTTCCCAAGTCACAGAAGGCTGGGCAGCTCAGGTGCGATGCAGAATTTTAGTCAAGCATGGTAGCAAGCTTTTCTCCGCTCGTACTCTGGTGTGAAAGTAGGTGACTGCTTTGGTCTATCTACAGAACCTGTAGAAACGATGTAAAAAAGCGTTTTGCCAACCGCGAGTAGAGAAGTATAAGAAAGAATCAAAATTGCTTGGGCTCCAAACAGAACGTAAGCTTTAGCAGCGGCGACGCTCCACGCACGCCCTTGAGTCCAAATAGCAGGCTTGTTTTATCCCTTTATAAAAAAATATTTCTGCAGTGAGTGAAACTACCAGCAGCCATACTGGGTTAGTTGGAACAAGAAGTGGCCAGTCTGCTCTTACTTGGCAATGCAACGTCGCGCTCACAAGATATCGTACGCATTGGCTATCCCCCTTGAGCGTATGGGAGAATAGTGGGAGACAGAGGTGACGTCACCGTGGAAATGTCAATGCTGAAAAGGCAATAAACTTCTGACAATAGCTCTCTTCGTCACTGGGCAATCCATCGGACTGCATGTGTTGAAATCCATGTACTGAGCCTCAAAAGTATGGGGATCGTTAAGCTAAATTTAACGGCGTGCCTAGAAGCTGCAAACTCGCTGTAGTACACGTCCAAATGATGTGTTGGCGGACTTTCTTACGTGTATTGTGACCAAATCCTGGAACTCAACAGGCGATGTTCCTACTGCTGTAGAATGAAAGGACGATTCCAACGAGTCTAGTGGAGCACGAGCTGTCAGCTCTGGCAGAGGAGCCTTTTTTAAGCTTGAATACGCGCTTCATAGTGGCCAGAAACAATACCCTGAGCCCCTCTGCAGTGGCTGTTTTTGTAGTACTTTGTTCATCAGTCCAGACATTTGTTCTGTAATGTGTTGAAAGAGCGGGTTATTCACAAACTGGGTAAATAATTTGCAGTTTTTAGTGCAGAGCTTTTCCACTAGAAGCTGCGCCACGATATGCGGCTGAGAAAAAATTCTCTTGTGAAAAGCTTCGTTTAGTGGCTTTCCACGTTCTTTAAGTGAGAAGTGGACACGTCTTCACTAGGTTTACTTTCATTCACACAGCTCCACGGAGCAACTACAATACATGTTCAACTCCCATTTCACGGCCCGGGGACAATTCCAAGTCGTTTCTAAATGTTCCTAATTATGTATTGAGCACATTTATTTTCCGGTCATACCCTTCGCCCCATCGACCACTTCAGGAGGTTTTAAGTGCAATGCACTTCTTAAGCTACCCTGAACATGCGTCCACCGGCGATGTCCGCGCACGTGGAGATGGGCGCGCGCAGCCTGACCGCTGACATGGCACATACCCACGTGGGGGATTGGCCAGGAATCTCCTCGTCTTCCTTGGCAACGGGGGGAGATGGGCGCGCGCTGCCTGGCCGCTGACATGACACATACCCACGTGGGGGATTGGCCAAGAATCGGGCGTGAGAAGGGCTAATGCACCTGCTTAAAGGAGTACTGACACGAAATTTCAAAGCTGAGATCCGCTCTAGCAATCAAGTACAACGACAACACAAATAGGTGTCTGTGAATAAATGCATCTTTCTTTCTTTGTAGTTGTGTGTGTGTGTGTGTGATCTCTCTTTCGCGAACATTACCGAACCGCGCAAATTCAACTCCTGCATTCGCACTTTCACATTCTTCCCCTCGGGGAAATGCGGGGAATTTTTTCGCCTCTACCCGCCACATTGGCACCATAAATGCAACGCCAACAAATTGTAACCTGCAGATTTTCTCAGGATGGAGAATACGACAACTGCACAACGAATGTCCGCTCGCAGAAAACGCCCCATCTAATATTTAGCCACTGACGTGGGGAGGCATATGAAATGCCTGAACAGTGTGAAACGTGTGGTTAGTTCGCTGGTAATAGAAAAGCTTGCCTCGAACATTGTAGCGTCTCTTTAGATTGTTTGAAGAGTGGTACAGAAAAAAAAACTGCCACGCCAAAATGTGAGAAGAAATATACACATTTATTTTAGAGTCAGAGCTACATAGAACTTAGCTAACAGTAACCCAAGCGCATTCGCGCTTTGAATACACGTATATTTGGGAGCTGCAAGTCACGTGAACTGACGTGGAGAGAAAGACAACAGACTTTATTGTCACCCCTCTTAAGACGAATGCACCGTGCGGAAAAGTCCCGTGTCTTCGTCCCATCAGACGGCGGTCAGGAACCAGTGGTCCGTGGCGGGGTCCTCTGCCGGTTGGATGACAGCAGCTTTTATCTCGGGAACGGAGCTGAGCAGTGCGCCCTCCCACTGCTCACTACTTCTTATACGTATTACTTGTTCAAAGGCCCATGGTTTATTGGAGCATTGCCAGACCATATGCTGTAGTGTGGCTGCTGCAATGTTGCACCACTTGCCTATTCGGATACCTATCCGCGTACTATCCGGATAGCTGCAGTGACACAGGGCGGGGTGAGGGAACGGATTTGATTGCAACTTGCGCCACGCAACTGTTTGCCACTTGTTTAGAGCAGTGTGTGCAGCAGAAAAGTGCAGTCGGCTCAGCATATAGTGTTGAGTAATCTCTCGGTAAGTTGCGAGTCTTTCCCGCCCCCTCCACCCCCGCCCCCCCCCGTCACAGACGGCACGTTGTCGGATTCGAATTCAGCCTGGTGTTCGTGTATCCTCGGGCTGCTTCATGTGCCATATCGTTCCCCGGGAGAGACGAGTGAGCTGGCGCCCATACCAAGCGGGTGTGCCTTGAAACTGGGGTCGCGCTGTTCGTAAGGATTTTGGCGGCTGTAGTGGAAATCCTACCGCGCGCATAGTTGCGCAGGGCGGCCTTGGAGTCCGAGATGATGGAGGTAGCCTGCGTGCCCGTAATTGCAAGAGCTATGCCCACCTCTTCACCCGTTTCTAGGTTGTACGTAGGGATTGAGCAGGATGAGATCACATTGCCCTGCTGATCCACCACCACGGCCACTACCGCGCGTTGGCCGTAAAGATTTACCGCACGTTGAAGTGGAGGTGCATTTATTTTAGGTGAGATAAAAGGTAGCGCTAAATTTCTAGCCTGTTAGTCCGGACGAAGGCTCTGCTCTCGTAGCAATCTGTTCTCTTGTTGATGATGTAAAGAAGTTTTAAATATTACTGTCATAAGGAACAATAGGGTTTAGTTTTTGCAAAAGACACATCGAAGTTACATCAGACCCAAAGAGATAACCTAATTCAAGCGCGCCAGGCCAGAATTTCTAACAAGTTTCTATGTGTACAAAAGGGCACCTGTATTGCGTCTATTCTAGGTCAGAGCCTACTAACTATTCACTGTTCTTTTTTTAAAATCGTGTGCAGGAAGTGCGCATTTCAATCAACCGGTACTATGTACACGTCAATTTAGGTTTTCATATAGAGTTCTATCTCTTCAACATATTTGCATATAAAAATGAAAGCGGAAGTACAATCATATCACCCTTAATTACTCGCAAACTATGGGCAGCTCATTGCTTTACCCGGAGGTGATAGATATTTTGGTTTACAGCACTTACAATGTGAAAATATAGAAAGTTTATTAAATATACAGGCAAACATATAAATTTGTAATTTCAAACTTCGTAATATGCATTCCACGTAACAACTTCGTCCGTCTCTTAGTCCCCATATCTCTTTCAGGCCAAAGCGGCATTAGCTTCTGTTAGCGTTCCATTGCTCCACAACAGGATGCAGTAAGTACAAAAGCATCATATAGTCAAGGGTGATGCCAGTCATTCCCGTAATTATTTAAAAATTTCTCATTGAGGACGTTTTCTCAACATGGCTAAAAGTAACTTTTGTCTTGTATTTCTCCCAGAAAATGTCAAAGACGACACAAACTGCACAGGTGTCTTGAAGTTGTTGCCTTAATTAATATGTTGTCGCAAGCAATTTCTTGATACCTGCTCAATCAACAAATCTTCTGACAACAGCAGTAATGTAAAGCCACTTTGCTACATTTAGCTAAGGACTTATACATAACCCTCGACTCATAACATTATTATAGTGCAGGTTGCTAGACGTCAGCGAAGCCTTTCAAAAAAGCACACTGCCAGGACAAACCAGGACAAGTTAACATTATTTCATCCACGCTTTGCTCAATCCACAACTTCCCAACTAGCCGCTCCACCAGGTATCGGCCTATACTTTTGACGTTTTTACTACACCACTACTTAACGACGTGTCACAAGGGTTTCCCCGAGAACATGGCTCCTTCTAAAGTACATATACTAATTGCCTAAAAACATTTCACAAAACACATGCTGATTTCTAGATAACTGTGTAATAGCGGGGCTCCACAAACATTTGAGGGGACATTCAGGGGCACGACACTGCTGCAACCATGCGCTGCTCACGAATGCTCTTCTTCCAGGCCACACTGCTACGGACCGTCCATTCCTGGCTGACTGGCTTTTCCCGCTGCACTTCGATGACCCACCACCGCTTATTCCGGTTCTGCTCGGATCCCCGCTGTGTCTGGAATCAACCGCTTCCAACGCCTGGCAACCCGGATTGGGCACGTTTACCGGTGACGCAAGCGGAGCGAAGCACAAATTGGAGCCAGCCGTCAACACCATCGGGCACGACACTGCTGCAACCATGCGCTGCTCACGAATGCTCTCCTTCTAGGTTAGTTACTTGAACCATGTCGTGCGTTACAAAACTAGCAATTACTGCCTTATAGCGGTGTCGTGCCCATCGGAGTTGTCCTGCGTTAAAAAACGTTTGGAATTGTTCATTGTGCTTATCTTCGTCCCTTGTCAACTTGCTGCTCATGCTGGCGGGCGATGTAGAATTGAACCCCGGCCCGATGAGCAAGGCTGAGGGCGTTGCCTTCGATTCGGCTTTGGAGGCAATTGAGAAACTGCAAACTGAACTGAAGTCTGTTTTGCTTGAACTTCAAGGTATTAAGGCAGAACAAGCTACTACTAATGGTGAAATCAAGAAACTTATGGCGCAAGTCACTGCTCTTGAAGCCGGCGTAACCGATTCCCCTTCCCCTGAAGCTGTTCCTTCTCAAAATGCCTTGCATGGTATCTCAAGTCAGCTGAAACAAATAACTTACAGATGCGACGATGCAGAAAACAGGTTAAGGCGTTCCAACGTAATATTTTTCGGTTTAGAGGACGACGAAAAAGAGGATTGGGCCACGTCTGAAGAAAAGGTCATCAAATTTTGCACAGAAAAACTCGAACTTGCCACTACCGGTGTGCAGTATGAACGTGCACACCGCCTTGGCAAATTTTCCAGTGAAAAGAACCGGCCCATTATAGCAAAATTATCTTCATTCAAGGACAAACAGAGCATCTTGTCCGCAGCCAAGAAACTTAAGGGGACAACGTTTTCGATTGGGGAAGACTTTGCGCCATCAACACGTGTGGCTAGAAGAAAGCTGGTCGCTTTTGCCAAAACATTTGACAAACCGTTCAAGTTGTTCCTTGACAAGCTTCACTTAGATAAGAAGGTATATGTGTATGATGCCGTAATGACAACGTTGCGCAATCTACCAGATAGCTAGATGTAAGCTTAAACTCGCAAGCGCCGCCTCTTGCGCCCCACGCAGCCTTTTCGCTCTCAGTCGCATACACAAACATTCGAAGCCTGTTACCCAAACGTGACACGTTTTGTTCATTTCTTGATGATAGCGATTCGGACATAGTTGTGCTAACGGAGACATGGTTGAATCGAGATATTGGCGATAACAAAATACTACCACAAAATGACATTTACAAAATTTATAGGAACGACCGCATAAATAGGCGCGGTGGCGGCGTGCTTCTTGCCATTAGGAAAACGCTCCATTCGCATTTCATTGATTCAAAATCTTCCATTGAAATTGTTTGGGCAGGTTTGTCTATGTCATCCAGTGTGGTATTGATTGGGGCTCGTTACCGTGCACCACATTCTGATCATTCCTTTTTGAAAGACTTGCGTGATAGCATCTCTCATGCCATTCAGTTGTGTCTATCTAACCATGTTTATCTTCTTGGTGACTTTAATTTTCCTTTTATCGACTGGGAACACATGTCATCTTCATGTAACGCGTCTCTAGAACTAATAAATCTAACGTTGGATTTCAACGTCTTCCAAGTAGTCAAACAACCCACCCGTGCTTCCAATATCCTTGACTTGGTATTCACTAACGCTCCTGACACAATACTTTCAATTTCAAATGTGAGCGGTTTTAGTGACCATAACCTCGTTCAACTTACTTTAAGCATTCCGAAGCCTGTGTCTGGTAAAACAACAAAGCGAATTCGCGATTACAATAGAGGAAATTACGCTGCCATTAACACAGAACTAGAACAATTTTTTTTGAAAGTGTTACTACCTACATTCAGTTGTCGATCCGTAATGGAAAACTGGGTACTTTATAGAGATAAATTAACTGCGCTTGTCGATCAGCATGTTCCCTTACTGTGCATCACCAACGATAAATTAAGCCCCTGGTTCAACAAGTCCCTTGGCAAATTACGAAATAAAAAGAAACGTTTGTACAATAGGGCCAAACGCCTGGGCACGGATGACGCCTGGCAGGCATACAAACACTGTTTGAAAACCTACTGCTCAGCAATAAACTTAGCTAAAGATAAATATTATTCGCAAGACCTACCATCCCTGCTTCAGTGTAATCCCAAAAAATTTTGCCAAACTACATCACCAGCCAGAGATACTCACACTATCACTTTACATAGAACTGACAACAAACCCATTCCTAGCGCTTATTGCCCCTCTGTTTTTAACAGCTTCTTCTCATCTGTTTTCACCCAGGAGGATTATTCCAATGTGCCTACTTTTGCTGAACTTGACGCCGCCTATATGGAACCCATTACTATCACAGTTGGAGGCATTGAATCACTCATTAGTAACCTAAAATTATCCACATCAGCCGGTATCGATAACATTAATTCCAAGATACTTAAGAACACCCTCCCCATATCAAGCAAAATAGTATGCCAAATTTTTGAACAATCTCTAACATCTGGCATGCTACCCGACGACTGGTTAATAGGAAAGATAAAACCAATTCACAAAACTGGAGATATTCACTCGCCCGACAACTATCGACCCATATCTGTAACTTGCATATGCTGAAAAATGCTTGAGCACATAATCAGTTCACACGTGTACAATCACCTCGAGTCGAACAATTTCTTTTTTCCTAATCAGCATGGTTTCAGAAAGGGATTTTCGTGTGACACACAATTCTGTTAATTAACCACCGATTTACACTTTAACATGAACAGCAACCTTCAAACGGACTGTATCTTTCTTGATTTTTCAAAAGCCTTCGATCGCGTGCCCCACTTCCGACTAATCTCTAAGTTATCTGCTCTACGACTTGACTCTTTAACATTATCCTGGATTCGTAACTTCATTTCCTTTCGACAACAGTTGCTGTTGTTAACAATTTCGCGTCTCCTCTTTCTTCTGTCAGTTCGGGCGTACCGCAAGGCAGCGTCCTTGGGCCCTTACTCTTTTTATTCTACATTAATGACTTACCCTCCGAGATTACTTCTTGCATGCGTCTTTTTGCCGACGATTGTATAATATACCGTTCTATAAACTCCAGTAATGACCACTTAACCATTCAAGCAGATCTTAATCATATTTGTAACTGGTGTGACAAATGGCTGGTGAAATTGAACTTTACAAAATGCGAGGTAATGTCCTTCAGCCGTAAACACGTAAACTCTGAATTTTCCTATTATTTGAACAACACTATGCTTTCCCACACTTCTTTGTACAAATACCTTGGTGTTCTTCTCACAGAGAATCTTTCATGGGCCTCACACATCGTGTCTACCAGTGCCAAAGCATCACGTTCACTGGGCTACCTACGCCGCAACATGCGAAATTTTCCTACTAACATTCAAAAACTAGCCTTCCTTACCTTTATTCTGCCAATACTGGAATTCGCCTCAGCAATTTGGTCCCCTCATCAAAACTACTTAAACATATTGGCAGAAAAGATTCAAAATAGAGCTGCCCGCTTCATATCACGTAACTACGACATCAGCTCAAGCATAACACAAATTAAATTAGACCTTCAACTGCCGCCATTAGATAACTGCCGCGATATTGCTCTTCTCTGCCTGTTCCAGAAATATATTACCTCTAATAAACGATCGCGGCTTCAGCTTCAAACACCTCACTCCTTTTCGCGCAGATTGTATAATCAGTTCAGCTTCATGCGCATATACGGTACAACTAATGCATTCAATTCATCACCACTGCCTCGGGCCGTTCGTCTTTGGAATGACCTCCCCGATTGCGTAGCCTCCATATCTAATCCCGATACATTTCGCCGTCAGCTCCTCACTCTCTTCACCATGTGACCATGTTCCTGAATTCTGAGTGCATGGCGTAATAAAGCGATTTATATTTTGCTTGTCTTTTATTTGTTGAAAATGTATCCCTCTTTCGCCATGTTCAAGTCGGCAAATGGTGTATCTTCAAATTTACCTCACCCTGTACCACCATATATGTGATTTCATTTATATTTTTTGTTGTTGCGCACTGACCCTGCCTGTAAACTGTATGTTATCTGTCCGATTTCCCCCTTACCCAATGCCCTGTTCTGGGGCCTGTAAGGTTTTTTTGAATAAAGAATAAAGAAGAATGGCTTTCGAAATTTCAAATGAAACCAGCTAGAAGGAGTTCCGCCGATCAACCGAGCAATTCTCTAAAGCAGTTGAAAGTTTTTGCTTTCACCAGCCGTGTTTTGGTGTCGCCTCTACTGTTCTGTTTTCTCGATAAAAAAATCATTTCAGGGTAAAACAGGACACAAAAACAATTACTAGATATAAAATTTATACCAACATACAAACGCGCAAAAACATGGACAAAAATGACCGATTGCTTTTCTTTTTGTGCACCATTGGTTTTGGGAGTACACTATTACCTTGTCGTCGTAGAGCGAGTGATATAAAACAAAAACTACTAACAAATGAGTGAGACCGCGCACAAATAAAGCCAAGTTATTACTGGTAACTAATTGCTTGTTATAAATACAGCATGCACATAATGGGGCCGAGAGTACAAGCGTATGCGTTTCAAAGATGTTTAGAACGTTAAAGGGGGAGGGTGGGGCTTCTTTTACTCAAAAGGCATTTCCAACAAATGCCTTTGAAAAACGTCGTGTAGTAGCTCAAAGGTGGCATTTGAGCCGACTGAAATTCGGTTCAAATGCCTTTGAAACGGCCGTGTGGCAGGGGCATATTTTATCGCCAATGTCTAACGATAAAGACATCAATATTCTCTAAGCATATTTGACTAATATGCGTAGCTGTTGCAAATTCTGACAAATGCAAATATATGTCTCGAGGTACAAATTCATACGCATGACCTGAAATACTGCCGCATATAAACATATTTTCATAGCATCTCCGCCCCCACTTTCATCTCTTCCAGGTACGTGGTTCATATTTCTAACAACCTATCTTCAACACGTCAGGTCAACTCTGTCACATGCAAAACCAACCAGGTTCTAGGAATTATGCGAACAAGCAACAATTCGACACCGTGAGCTATGAACGCTGTTTTACATGACATAATATATTCCTGGCAATTTGAACCCACGCAATTATACGGTGTCCTGCTAGCATCACTTTATTTAATGAACTTAGCCGTAATCAGAATCACGCCGGTAGATTTATTTTATCCGATTATCACAGACCCCCGAGCATGACAAAAAAACCAATACTTGAAATTGCGTTGTTTGCTATTCGCCATAAGTAAACTCGCATGTACCATTTCACACAATATGCGTTAACCACTGCTTTCGTCGCTCATTTTCGATAACCCCCCGCCGTACGTTTCAAATCGTCGTGACCATACACAGAAAGTTCCTGTTCTTCGCCGCGAAGAAGCAACGTATTCTGAAACACTACTGTCTAAGACTTTTTGTCAGGAATAGATTAACCTCCTACAATCAGTTGCGTACGTAACTGAATTTTTGAAGTTTTAAAAATACGGTTGAAAATCTGTTTATTCTTTTCAATGTTACAGTTTGATTATTTCCTCATTTGTTCAATATTTTATACTGACAGCGTACCACATTTGTATTTTTATGATGGTTACTTTGCGGTGCCTAATATGTTCCTGGGTCTTGTTTATACTTCCTATTTTGAACAATGTTCGTACGTGAAGCACGCCAATTTTGCAAAACATTACAAATTTAAAACAGTAATGTGCTAATATATAGCCAATGAGCGCCAAACAGTAGGATATGAGTATTACTCTAGGGCTGATTCACTGATTACATTATTCGCACGTTAGGTTTTGTATTGGCAGCTTTCCTATAGGCACGTTGTATGACACAAAACTTTTTAATGTGGCGGCGTCAGGCTGACAATAACAAGCCGCATCCTGAATGTTTATGCAGAATATTTCTAGTTCCAGGGTATGCTCAGCAGTTTGTGCGTGGGAAAGCGAGGTTATGTAACTAGCGAGTACACTACTTCGGGAATCCAAAAGAAATTTATTTCACGTCAGCCATAATTATAACGTGGTATTATTGGGGAGTAATAACATAAAGCATTTTTTTTAAATCCGAAAGAATGATGGTTAAGGCTTGTCGGGATCTTCTTCCGTGGTAACCAGATCAGTTTAAGTTTAGAAGAAGCTAGTTCAACATAGAAAGCAAAAACTAAGTGTTAACGACGAAGGGACAGGGGTACTGCTGTTCTAGCAACTGAACGTTTATTACAAAGGTCACACATATATACATAGGTGAATGCATATCGCGTATGAAAATATAAGCACATTGCTGCCTTAAACACGTCCCTTCGAGGCCGAGTACACTATCGCGGAAATGAATCCCTGTCACGCCCGATGAACTACATCTTCGCACATGCCTGCATAAGGCACAGCTTTTCCTTTTCGGTCAGCAGTACCGACAGGCTTCTCACGCGTGCGCTGCCTTTGGCGTCTATCATAATGGCTTCCATGATTTCTGTCGAAAACTTGTTTTCAAATCAAAGCTTTTTACTTCTATCCCCCAGGGGTTCTTCCACGACCGTTGGTGTCAACAGAAAACACCTTTGGTGTCAACAGAAAGAATTTACTGGCACCGTCAGGAATCGAACCTGGAACTAACGGAGTAACAAAGCCAGAGCCCGTTGTCTTATCGATTCAGCTACGAGCCCACGCGAGCGAGGGAGACAAGTGGGGCACACACCAAGCACATCTACGGGTGTAACCCCTGCATTCTCGCTGAAGGCCACGTAATAGCGAAGGAAGCTCACACCAAACGATGGCACCTCACTTCTAGTACGCCAATGTGCTAAAGCTGTGGCTTCCAGTGTTCACGTAACAAATCTCAGCTCCTTGTCGTCCGCCCTCACGCCAGACGACACCTCAAGGAACACATTCAAATACGCCTTGATGGCCAGGCCATCACTCCAAGCCCCAGCATAAAGATCCTGGGCCTACATCTCCAGGCCAACATCAAGACTGACGTATTGTTGCAGCGCCTAAAACACAGCATGCATCAAATCATACACATGATCAGGCAAGTGGCCACCAAGACGCGAGGCCTCAAGTGATCCGATACCTTTCGAATAATTCAAGCTTTTGCTCTCGCGAATCGCTTACGTCAACCCCCTGTCTTCTTCTCGGCAAGGAGGACATAAAGATGTTTTATATAATGGTTAGAAAGGCGGTTGAGCAGGGGATTGTTCTTCCCCTGAGTGCGTCCAAAGAGAGGCTGATTAGCATGGGGCTTTACACATGCTGGAAGAGCTGATAGAGGGCCATATTTCTATCTAGAAGCTCCAAATGAGCAGAACTGCGGCGGGTCGCCCCATCCTTCACCAGATTGACTGGGCGGCACAGAACGTCACTCTGCTTCATGCACTCCGGGGCTTTTGGTGACAAGAACTAAAGGTGCTTCTTTTGCTCATAGAAATATGGACTCCTCACACGGCGAGAGTCTCCGACGAGCACGGGCTCTCTCGCTCAACACCACCCTAGGTGGGGATGATGCAGTTACCTACACAGACGCCTCCCAACAACGCGGGCAGCGGTATGCCATCATCGTGACTACCTCCAGAACCAGCCTCCTTGCTTGTGCCTCACTCAAGACCTAAGACATGACGGCAGCAGAAGAGGCAGCCATCGCGTTGGCTCTAACTCAACCAGGGGTTCGTAAGGTAGTCAGCTATTCCCAATAAGCCTACCGGAATTACCAGTCGGGTTTGTTGTCCCAACCTGCACTGCGTATGCTAAAAACAACTAACCACTACCCAAACGCTTCCATTCAGCTCGCCTGGACACCCGCTCACGCTTTCATGGAGGGAAACGAATACCACCAAGCCGCACTTTTACCCCCCCCCCCCTCCCCGTGCTATGAAGCTGCACGAGGACAGTCACCCACTTGTCCCGTTCAGGAACATAACCCAGCATTGTCGCCTTCACGAGACAGACCCTAGCGTCGCCTTACCCTGAACTTTCTATAGAACAACACACCACCCTACGGCTCATACACTCCAGCTTCTTCCCACACCGGCCGAGTCTTCACTTAATGCACCCGAATCGCTACGACGCTGAATGTAACTTTTGCTCAGAAGTAGGAAAACTCTGCCACATAATCGGGGTGTGCGACGTTAGCCCTGAGTATCCTCCTCTCTTTCCGTAACTATCCAACAAGACCAATGGGAGACGCTGCTGTCCAGCCCCTCTCTGCTTACCCAGCTTATGCTGGTGGACAGAGCACAGGTGGCGTGAACGGTATATGGGCTACAGTGAAAAAGGGACCACTGCGCTGGGCACCACTCTATGCCGTTCAGAAAACTGAATAGAAGTATTTCCTCCCCCTGCACCCCTGCTGCTCCTCCGTCTCCGCCGGCGACCTCGTTGCCTCCGTCAACAATGGCAAAGACGGAGAAGTGAGATCGTCTATACTCGGTGACAACTTAAGAACGGCCCGGAAGTTGCCGCTGTGCCTTATCACCGTAGCCGGATGTTTCTCCACGCGGCGCAAGTAGGGCGTTACTGGGAATATTTTGAACATGGCGTGAGCCGTTCCCGTGATTTTTTGGAGCTAATGTGCTTTTAAACGATTCCAGTGACAACAAACAAACTGCGTGAGACAAGGCAGACGATATCACGCATTCATAGCAAACCCCTTTCAAAACACGCGCACACTGACGTCACGGGTCCGGCGCTTTGGCGGAGTGATACACTACATGAGGTGGTGCCGTTCTTGAGTTTTAACCGAGTATATCACCGGGTTTTAGATTTAATTTTATAAACAAAGAATTTCCACTCATGTTCTACACCAATACAACTCAACTAACCACCGTTCATGCACCATGCAATCATTTAACCTTACCAAGGATATCTCTGAAATTATAAGTGCATTTCACTTCTCTCTGGTTTCACTATTTGTAGAGCCACGCACGTGAGTGAATTGAAGTGTCGTCGCATGTTTAATTGTTGTGGGTGCCGTTTACAGCTTTGCTTTCCAATCACATTCACAGGGTGGATTGGCGGAAGTTTTTTTTTCCGTGATAGCATTGTCAAGCATAGCTTCATTGTCAAGCATAGCTGCGACAGCTTCAGCCAGCAATCGGCCCGATTAGGGCAGGTAGGACATTCACAGTTTTGTGCGAGTCCATTCTGAAAAGACTAAAGCGCGAGAGCAAGGCAGAAGGCTCGACAAAGACCACTGAGAAAAGAAAGAAGGTCGCCGGTGTTCCGTACGTGCATGGCGTGTCCCACAATGTAAAGAAAATAGCGGCAAGGCAGGGTGTGAAGGTGGTGTGCTCAGCCCCCATGAAAGTATACACCATGTGCCGCCAAGTAAACAACGCCTCAGACGAACGAATATGCAAGACAAATCACAAGGCAAGATATTATGAGTGAGTGGAAGGCGTTGATTACAGCATCCCGCTGGGACCCTGTGGAAAAGAGTGTGTGGGCCAGACAGGCCGGTACATGAACGATAGGGCCAGAGAACACGGCAATTTTAAAAACGACGGCCTTGTCAGGAAATCTGAGTATGCATTGCCGACAGTGTGTATGCAGCGCAAACCGGTTTGATATTGCTATCGCAGGAAAAAACAAAACAAGCTCTCGATATAAATCATGGAAGCCGGTATGATAGACACAAAAACCCGCCAGGGTGGCTCAGTGGCTAAGGCGTTGCGCTGCTGTGCACGAGGTCGCGGGTTTGTTTCCCGGCCGGGGCGGCCGCTTTTCTGATGGAGGCGAAAATGAAAAACGCCCGTGTGCACGAGATGTCGGCGCACGTTAAGACCCCCAGGTGCTCAAAATTAATCCGCAGCCCTCCACTACAGCGCGTCTCATCGCCTTCGTTGCGTCGGCGCGTTAAACCCAACAATCAATCAATGATAGACACAAAAGGCAGCGCATGCGCGAGAAGTCTGTCGGTACTGCAGACAGAAAAGGAAAAGCTGTGCTTTAGGCAGGCATGTGCGAAGACATAGTTCATCGGGCGGTAAAAAGACCCATTTCCGCGATATATCGTTTTCTGCTTTGAAGGGACGTGTCTGAGATGCCAAGTTTTTCATACTTTTAGGTGATAAACATTCACCTCACGCATATACCTTTGACCTCTGTAATAAAATTTCCATTGCTAGTACAGGAGTGTCCATATGACTTCTTTGTTAAGAATTAGTCTGTTGTTTTTAATGTTCAGCTGGTTTAATTCTTCTATACTGGATTTGCGCCTACTAGCCCAGCAACAAATTTTCTTGTTTAATAGGATCAGGTAAAGTTGTGACTAATGCCAGAGCCGACAGCCTAAAACACCTAAAGCCCTGGCATGTAAAATATGCTATTACGAAAGCTGTAAAACACAGCAAATGACGACACGCACAAGCACCAAACACCACTGGCTTCAAGAAAGGTATCCTTATTCCTCTTCACATTGCTGCCTTCAGAATTTATCAAAGATTGTTTCCGTGGTTTGAAACAGACCTCAGCCATTAGTTATTTTGCTCGCATCCGCGACTTTCCGGCAGAAACAAGCAGGATAGCTGTACAATATTCCCTGATTTAGAACTTCCCAATCACCGGCAGAAACACATCACAAAGCCATGGCTATTCGCAGCGCTTTCACAGTACAGGGTCTGTGAATCCCTCAAGCTTGTATCCGAACAATTCAAAGTCGTACATGTAAATCGCGTACAACTGCAGCACCTGCTGGCGTGACAATTCTGAGAAGTAGTCAGCCACAGTCCGTCGTCGAGTGTCTTTTCTACGCGCCTTCACATTTCTCTTGGGGAAAGACCACGATGCGAGGCCAATCCTTGGAAGTAAAGCCTCGAGGTCTTGGTCCAGCGTCTCCACCTTTACAATAACGTCGTACCTGTCACGTGGGATACAGCGCATAAAATAAGTGAAGGCTTGGGTGCAGAAAAAACCCCTCTCAGAAACCGAATATAAAAACACGTTTTGCAGGAATCACATTAATAGGCAAATACCGAACCTTCCACTGCCCAAGCAGTAGCGTTTTTTTTTATTTAATATCCCCTATGCATTTACCATGAGCGGAATTCTCAGTTTTTATTTCAGTTTTATGCCCGTTTCAAGTTGTTCGCTTCGAGCGAAGCATCATTCACTGAACGCAGAGGGAGGGCCAGATGAGCTGCACCATATGAGTTATTCATAGGCCTTCTAAATGCACCTACGTCACGACCAGAACGAGCCAGATATAGATTTTCCGAAATATATACTACTCGGAATTCCGCACAAGGTCAGACCTACCTCATTTAAAATTTACTCACTAGAAACGTGGCATGAAATCCAAAATGTTCGCCATCCTTTTATTAACAGCGAAAACAACACAGCACACGAAGGAAGAGGGCACGAACACGGCACTCACAAAAATTTTGAATAAAAAATAGTTCTTAGTAAGCTTCGTGTTCGTGCCCTCTTAGCTTGTGTGGTGTTATTTGCAACTTTAGTAGGCATAATGTACCAATTCATCCAATACTCAGTTTTAACTCCAAGATGTTCGGTTAAATATCCACTGATCGCATGATTTTCCACATTGCCTGCAACAAAGTGAGACCAATATGCACCCAGCGCACACTGAATATTCCCCGATAATTTTGTAAATATACTCTGTTCATTTTCAAATTCTGCGGGATTTTATCCCCGCTAGGTCAATAATCTCCATCTTCAGGTTCAACCACCTCCTGGTATTATAAAAAACTATTTTAAGATCTACAAGTAGATGTTTATGAACACAGGAGCGTCCCGGCAATCTCCATCGCAAACTTGACGTTCCGTTCAGAGCGTACGCCTCTCTCCGGCTTCAGCCCCGCACGCGGCACCTTGAGTAATCTTGGTGACGGTGTTGGCGACACCGCGGACACCGAGCCCCCATACTCTTGCTGTAATCTACCGCGGCTACGAGTTGTAGGTGAAGGGCAGAAACCACAAACGGTGGCCGGCGGAGCCCAGGTCAAGCTCCGGCGGATGGGCTCCCTGTCTGTTTACCAGGCAAGGAGCTCCGGGACCTCTCTCGGCATCAGGGTAAACTGAGCGAAGAAAGTACCCCCCCCCCCCCCCACCCTGCTTTTTTCAATATCGCATGGCATTTTCTTTATGCCCCCAATCCAATGATCGGCCCCCTGAAAGAGGCCGCACCGAAGTACTAGCTAAACGTAAATCAGAATATTTCCACAAATTTCCTGTCATTCACTCTGCAGAAACCACTTCTGTTGCAAAGAAGTCTGCCATTCTGTTGGAAAAATGCATTGAGTTTGTTGCTGGTTCAGACTATGATGCTAAGAAACTCGCATCAGGTGATGTACTGGTTGAAGTAAAAAGGAAAAATCTGAGTAAGAAGCTACTGAAACCGACGACATTGGCCAACTTTACTGTCACTGTGACGCCACACCAGACCCTCACCTCCTCGCAAGGAGTCATATCAGAGAAAGAACGAGAGTCTGAGACAGAAGCAGATCTTCTTGAGGCGCTCCAACCTCAAGGTGTAACTGCAGTAAAACGAATTGTAATCCGGAGAGCAAATCAAGAAACTCCGACAACGCATCTATACCTAACGTTTGATCGCACAGCGCCTCCAGAAAAGGTCAAAGTTGGTTTTAGTAGCTGCAACGTACGACCGTATGTACCAAATCCGAGGCGCTAATTTAAGTGCCAACGATACGGCCATGGAACCCAATCATGCAGAGGGAAGTTCACATGTGCCAACTGTGCTGAGACAGGTCACTCCTCAGAAGCTTGTGAAAGCACCACTCAGAAGTGCCCGAATTGCAGTGGACCGCACGCTACTTACTCGCGTGCGTGTACACAATTCAAGGCCGAAGAGGAAATAATTCCCATAAAGGTAAATGAAAATATCACCTATCCAGAAGCGCGCCACAAGCACAAGCTGCTTTCGGCCACATCGTACGCAGACGCCGCCCGCCGGGGGTTGGGGTGGCGTTTGGTCAGCACGGCAACACAGAGCAGCCTTCTTGCTGACGTGTTGCTGTCCCAACCCCCAGCTGAGCAGCCACCTGCTGCCTCTACAACGCCTGTAGAGGATGCGGGGGCCCCGTCTCTTGCCGGACTGCCTTTGGTAGTCCAGAGTAGTCAGGAATCGCCCAGTGTGGCGACTCCAGTGTATGTGGCGATTGCGATCCCCGCTGGGAGCTCTGCCGCTCTCGCTGTCACCTCTCCACCGGCCCTAGGGACACCTGAGGGCACGGAGGAGATGGACACGACAGGGCCCACAGAAGCTCCCATCCTAGCCTCGCCGCCTGCCCCGCCCGCGGCGCTTCCGGCTGGAACCAAAGGCACCCGAAAGGGTGCCAAGTCCAGGGGGCCCGGTCCGCTGGTCACCCCCCGAACATCTGATAAGAAAGTGGACGTCGAACCGTTCCTCTCTGCATCGCTGCGCAAAGAACGGCCTGCGGCGTCCAAACCAACGGAAAAGAAAAAGAAACCAGCTACAAAAATACAAGCCCCGATAGACAAAACATAAACCCACACACACAATCCAGTAGCTCTGAAAGGTATATAATATGAACAGAAAATATCCAGTGGAACTGTAGAGGCCTCCTTAAACATCTTGACGATGTCTACGAAATATTGCATTCCAATCAGCCAAGTGTGATGTGTCTACAAGAAACACATTTAAACACCAAACACACAAATCTCTTGAATAGTTACATGGTATTTAGGAAGGACACCGATGGTGGTGGTACATCTTCAGGTGGTGTGGCCATCATTGCCCGAAAATCATTGGCATGCCACCCTATGCAGTTACAGACTGTCCTTGAGGCTATGGCCATTAGAACCAGAATTTTCAATAGGCTAATCACAGTGTGCTCCATCTACATCCCTCCTGATTTCGAGCTTTCAAGCTCCGATTTCGAGGGCCTTGTATATCAGCTACCAGAACCTTTCATTCTGATAGGTGACCTCAATGCACACAACACTCTTTGGGGCTCTCTCCGCACGGATGTCCGAGGTCGCCTAATCAAAAAATTTCTAATATCTGCAGGACCATGCCTATTTCACAAAAACAAGCCTACATACCATAGTATAGCACACAACACTTATTCACACCTCAACTTGGCCATTGGCTCTGCAGTAATCTTTCCATCACTTGAGTGCTATGTCGGCACTAACCCATATGGCAGTGACCACGTTCCTACCTCACTAACATACATAGATAAAGGCCCTAACAGTTCCCCTTCCCATTGCAAGTTTATAGAAGCAAGAGCAAACTGGAACACATTCATAGAGACATCTCAAATACACTACACAGATATAACACACTTACTTGTAGAGAAGGCAACCCGGCTCGTCACGGAGCACATTCTCGCCACCGCCAAAAAGTCAATACCCCTGGCCTCTGGGGCCCCGCGCAACCCGAGAAGGCCCTGGTGGAATGACGACTGCAAGCGTGCGCGGGAGGCCCAGAACAAGGCGTGGGGCATCCTCCGTAGACACACCACAAGTTTTAACCTTATTTCTTTCAAAAGAGCAAAGGCATTAGGTAAGCGTGTGCGCCATGAGGCAAAAAGGACAGCTGGCGCGCCTTGCTCACATCCATAAATTCATACACGGACACCCACAAGGTATGGACCCGAATACGTAAACTAAAAAGAAAACACACATAGCCTGCCCCTGGTTAGCACGACAAGGGACACTCTGGAAGATCAGGGTAACACACTTGCACAACACTTCCAACACGCGTCTAGTTCTGCACACTATACAAACACTTTTATGCAACACAAAACATCAGCCGAAAAGAAGCCTATACGCGACAAGAACAAGTCCAAGTCTGCATACAATTGTGAATTTACACTCCATGAGCTGAAGATTGCTCTTGCCACTTGTAAACCTTCTGCTCCAGGTGCAGACAACATTACATACACTATGATTCACCACCTACACGCAGACACCCTTGAGACACTCCTGCACCTATACAACCAAATATGGCTATCGGGGCACCTTCCAAGGCTTTGGAGGGAGGCCATAGTTGCGGCTTTTGTGAACTAAGGGAAGGACCCTTCTTCTCCCGCAAGCTATAGACCTATTGCCCTGACAAGCTGCCTGTGCAAGCTTTTCGAGCAGATGATTAACCGGAGGCTCATGTAATTTCTTGTGTACAATGGTCTTCTCGAGAGCTGCCAGGCAGGCTTTCGGGCAGGGCGATCCACAAATGATCAGCTTGTGGCATTAGAATCATGCATTAAAGATGTCTTTAT